>NW_026061850.1:2535699-3803548 GCF_023897955.1 Schistocerca gregaria | reverse complement strand
ATATGGAGACAATTTTCATCATTTCAAGCACTATTAAAGTTGGTAGGTGTAGGGAAAAAAATACCAGTACTATACTGAAAATATCGGTGAGAAGCGATAGAATTCCTACAAACAACTTGGAGAAAATCATTTTGGGTTCTAGGCCATGTCATTATAAAACAGTGAAACAACTAAAATAACTACATTCCGACCATCGTTTAAACGATCCTCTTCAGAGCGAATAAATGCCACGAAATTTCAAATCAGCAGCAGCGAAATGAAAGGTCGATTTGGAAACAGTTTCTATTTCTTCTTTCTTATCTTCGATTAATTTCCCAAATATCTCGTTCGTTTCGTATGTTGCTTTCTTTATACAAGGTGTTTCACATTTCTAGAGCTTGCAATTTTACCTAGTAACTCATGCATGCAAACGTCATCTAACGAGGCTACAGAGCATCAAAATACAGGCGCCAGCTCCGGCAAATGTATGTAAGTAGAGTGTGATGCCGTGATCATGTATCAATTTGATCATGTATCATGATCCGGAAACGAATGAGTCGAAAGTTACATACCTCTGACGACGGAATACAAGTACTGGTACTGTTGTTGCTAACTTTCAAAGGTGGTAGTATGGATCAAAGTAAGAAAAAATGTCTGGTAAACATGGGCTACAAAATGCATACCTGAGGAGCTATGAGCACTTGTTCAGCAGTGGAGATATGTTTTATGCTAGTGAACAAGTCCTCACAGCTCTTAAGGTATGCATTTTACAGCCCATGTGTACTGGACATTCGGTCCATACTACCACCTCTGAAAGTTTCCTGCCCTACATCTCAGCTACAACACTACCGGTAGATCCTGTCACACGTAACAGGAATGTCTTCTCTTCCAATTTTCCGTTATAGGGACATAACCTCAAATTTATAGATTTATCCATCTCCATCATCATAGAAAATTGGTAACATCTTCATTGAATCTTTCTGTGTACACATATTTTACAGACTCCAGCGCCTGTAACTTCGATACCCTGTAGCGTCGCTGGATGACGTATCCAGACATCGATTCCTATGTAAAACTTCATCTGGTAGGTCCCCTCTACAGACGCGATAAGTGTGTAGCACGACGTGTGAAACATTCTGTATGCAAAGTGAATAACATGGGTGAATGGGCTAGAACCGAAGCCCCCCCCCCCCCTCCCATTATCTCTCTCTCTCTCTCTCTCTCTCTCTCTCTCTCTCTCTCTCTCTCTCTCTCTCTCTCTCTCTCTCTCTCTCTCGTCTCTCTCTCTCTCTCTCTCTCTCTCTCTCTCTCTCTCTCTCTCTCTCTCTCTCTCTCTCATTCTCTCATTCTCTCACTTTCATTCTCTCACTCTCTCTTCTCAACTATCAACTGCCAGCTTTCCTTTATGTCTTTTAAGTCTTAAAACTGCTGTCTGATTTCTGGCAGAGCTCTAGATAACATGCCGCTCACTGTATTTTATCGCTGGTTGCATCATCTTAAATTCAAACTGTATATTTTGCTCAAAATTGTCAGAAGTTATTTTGTAACATCTATAGATGTTATAAATATGGGTTGAATTTCTTCAACCGATCTCTAGCGGCTAGTGTGTTCTCTCAAAATCGATTTTCCTCTAGCTCGTCTCCTCTAATTCCTGTGTAAATATTTTGGATCAGTATTTTCAGCCAGGACGTATGAAAGTGATGGTTCGATAGTATCCGCAATTATCACTATTTGCCTTATTTGGTGTTGGTGTTATTTTTTTCGTTTAGTCTGAAAATTTAGCAGTCACGTCAGTTAGCATAGATGTTGAGGAGTGAAGCAGCAAACGTCGATAGAATGAGTCCTCGCCGGTGCTGATAGAGCCTTCTGGTGGCGAAGCCCTGCACTACAGACAACTGAGTGTGTGAGGAACTAGTAGCGACATCTAGCAGCGAAGTGATGAACAGCAAAATGGCCGCGAAAATTGAGTGACTTAAATGTCTAGTTGCTGTTTATTTCTTCCTTTACACTATTATTACAAAACAGATTACGGCATCACTGCTCGGTTAGTCTGTTACCGTATTTTTATGTATTTCACACATTACAAAATAATTCTGTTCTGGTAACATATAATGCAAACTACATCTCGAGCGACATTAACGTACGCAGCATGTTACATTCATCATTCCCTCTTCGTAATTTAGTATTACTAATAGTTTTGTCCACACTTTTAAGCATTAAAAATGGATATGTGGCTCGAAACAGGACTACTGTTACATTAAATGTTAACAACATAATCGCACGGTATAGTGAGTTAAAGAATATTGAACAGCAACGAGAACTGTAAGTAAGTTTATGCAATGCAACGTTAGTGATATAATAGTACAACAGTAATAGGCGTTTGTCAGCCCTTTTTTCTATTTTACAGTTTCACTCATTACTGATGGCAAATGCCTTGCAGAGAACGTAATATTCTGCATCTTCGGTACGGCCTTTAAAATCTCTTTCATTGAACTGCACTTAACCTGGAGAGGTAGTAATACAATTTTTTCTCTGATCTACAAGGTACTTTTACAAAAAGTAGAGGCAGAGAGGTAGTCATGTAACTATTAATCGAAATATTATATGAACTATATGGGCGTGTTAGTAAAATCACCAAGAAATTCCTCTTATTTATTTTAAGTGTTATCTTTTTGATTCAGCATTCAGCTCACAAAAACCACGAGAAATATCGTTTTTATAAAAAAAAACAGTTTATGTCATTAGTGACCTGTGTAATATCAAACATCTCATTTTGACACTAGAATAATTTGAGAAAAAAGGCCTGTTTTAGTTTTTGAAAATGCAATAAGTGAAAACAATGTATTTTTAAAAGGTATTGTCAATTGTTACGAAACGATTTATTATACAGAATTTATTAATCGCATAGTAAATCATGATACTAAAAAGAACACCTTGTTGGCTTGTGATACAATATTTTGCATTTTTTTATGACTTTGAAATAATTACTGCTTTTTCAACACTGAGAATGAGTAAAATACATTATGTAATATATGAATCAGTATGATAAACTTTTTTTCGAATATTCATTGTTAACTACAAGAAAATGGCAGATGTTTGGGTACCTCAGAAGTATTCAGCACACGAAGGATAACAAAAATCATTTTTTTGGTAAGGTTTTTGTTTCATAGTTTCCTACAAATATTACTGATACCACAGTGAGATATATTAAGTACCTTAAAACATATGTAGATGTGGTCTGGTGAAGAAAGTGTGTGAATTAAAATTTAAAATGCTTGCACCAGCATAATCAGGTTTAGTTTGTAGTGTGGGAGTGAGCTCCACGTGGGACCCGAAGCACGGACCCCACGGGGGTACCCGGCATGCGCCACATGCCAGGGCAGAGGTGGAGGCTAGTGTTCGGAAGTCTGAAAATTCCAGCGCCGGCCGGGGATTGAACCCCGGCCCGGCTGGGGCGAATAGCCCCAGCCGAGGTGCTGGAACGTTCCAGACCCCCTTACCACTAGACCACCGGGGACCCCGGCTGTTTCTTGCTCCATAGTCCAGCTAGTGGTCGTAGAGCACTTCCTGTTGTCCTCCGTGTTTACACCGAGGCAGCAGTGGCGTGGTGTAACAGGAAGTGTTTACTTGCGTCCGCTGGATGTCCACTTAGTGTACGACTTATTTACCCGGCTGACGTTCGTGTCGCTATAATCTCCTTAGTTGCGTTACAATTATATGCAGGGAATGAAAATCTGCCTATGCAGTTGCACGCAGTCGCAACTCACTATTTGAACCTCTGTAATTCGATCGTGTTGTCAAGACCCATGTCAGAACTGTTTATCGAAGAAAGCTCATGTGTTCGGTACATTTCATAAACGGAAGCGACTGGGATAACAGACAGCCCGTAAACATTTTGTAATGAAGCGTCAGCCGGTACGTAATACTCGATATCTGGAGTTGTTTTATCGGTTATTAAGATAATGGTTTCACCCCTACACACTTAAAAAAATTCCCGTGTTTTCTCAATAAAGCATAAGCACAGTACATAAATCCCTCACGAAAATGACATCGGAGAAGTACAAGTGTTCGAGTTCCACAGAAAACAAGTTGGTCCATGAAGGTGTGGAACGGAGAGCAGAACTAAAATAAGATGTAACGTTTCGGGATTCCCTTATAGTCGCGTAGACACTCCAGAAGCAGGAAGATCCGTTTGATGACGTCTCTTGAGGAGCGAGGAAAAAATTCACTCTCAAATAACTACTGTACAAGATGCCTTGCCGCCTCTTGAAGGGTGTCATGGGATTCTGCAGCCGTGGACTCGGCGACCCGTGAGCCAACGCGGTGTTTCTGACCACATACGTTTTAGCTGCGGGTTCTCCGACGTGCAAAGGAAGCCGCGACAATGGGGAGGCTCTGCGTGCCGTTTTGTAATAAGAACGCCTCTCCACATTTTATCGTAGGAATGATATAAATTTTAAACTTCTTAGATCCACCGAGTCATTATGTATTCTTAAAATATCTTTTAACTCTTTTTCAACACATATGTATCTTTTACCTCTTTCACTGAAGAAGCTGACCAACAGATTTTTTTTCAATTTCAGGTATTGGTTTTATTGCATTCTCCTTTAGCGTATTGATCAGAAATTGTAGGTTAAGATACCTTTGCCTTATTGAGTATCGTTTGCTATTCCAAACTTCGACAGCATTCATTGTCCTGTGCATCGAATTGATGACGGTAGATAGCTGACCGAAATCACTTTGAAATAAATTCTCTGAACGCAGATAACTTTGATACAGTAGTGTTAGGTATCGAGGTATTATCTAACGCAACTGAAGCCAATCTAAGAGTGAATTTATTTCGAAATAATTTCGGTCGACTGTCTGTCTTCACCAATTCCACATTTCAGGTTGTGTACTAGCATTTTCCATCTATTGACTGATTAAATAGTCTACGCCACTGGGCACTTGCTACGCTGTTACTCTCCATGCTTCATCAAGGCAGTCCGGTGGAAGATGGACTCTACAGCACACGTGCGGCAAGACAAACGAACTACTTCTTCATCCCTGTATTGCTCCACTAATCGCAGTTCTTGTATGTCTTCCACAGGCATTGCTTGAAATGAAAATTACAACTGGAAAATAAATGTCTCGGATAACACTGTTTTCATAGCTTAATTTGCAGCCATTTCGAAGTAAAGCAATGCAGTTTTAAATGACAACCAAGTTATGACATTTCTCGGTTGAGAAAAAATATTTCACAATTATTTTGACTTTCCTCTGGTAAAAAAGCTAGTCTTCCGTGCTTCAGGTATCAACAAGTTGTTTCGAACACCTCTGAAATGTCCGTCCATAAGAAGAGCTTTATTTTCAAACATTTTCTCCCATTCTTCGTAACTGATCACCAGGATTCATTTGTCAGGAACAGGGTTATTATCAGTCTCCTTAAAAACTTCAGTCACTTTCAAAATATCTTCGTGCTGCCGAATCCCTGAACTACTGCCGTCTTTCTCACAATTCGTTATACTTGCGACGTAATCTAAACCTTTATCTCGCAAATCTTGAAATTGCTCTTTAAACCCTCCGAAAAAAGGCACTGTCTACTCACCGCAGACTGTTTCCCAGCAGTTATGCATTCGTTTCTTAATATCCACATCTGTTTCGTCAGGTTGGGCGAGAAACTTACTGTTGAGCCGTGATTCTACCATTTACAATTTTTAAACTGCCGCTGCTCCTATTCCGTTCGGAGTTCCTGTACAAGCAATTCGTATAATTACCACATTTCCGGTGCTCCTGGCACCGCTTACAATCCTTTCCCCTTTCTGTTTCCTTTTCCTTTCCTTTTTCTAACCACAGGCTCCAGTCACATTAACGTGATCACCGCCTGTGTCCGACGCTAATGAGTAGGGTATGCGTAACGCGGAAACTCAGCCACTTATGTGACATCCAAAAGGACGTGATCATTGCCTTTCGGGCCACAGGTGGATGCATTTTCGAAACGGCAGAGTTCGTAAAATGTTGGCGTGTTGCCATATTTAAAGCACTCCGCGCATGGCGCTGTCGAGAGCCGACGCTGAGGCCGTTGTGGTGCCCCACGGTCCACAGAGGACAGGAGTTAAAGGAGACCGCAGGTGAATAACGTGCAACTGCTGAGCAACTGACCATGCACGTGAACCGAAGAGCCTACCGACAGTGTCTCCTCTAAGACCACTCAGCGAAAAATGCTATGTGTGGGTCTCCACAGCAGACTCCTGGTCCACACACCTATGCTGACTGCTGTTCGTCCGCGACGAAGGCTGGAATTTTCACGCCAGTTCTGCGACTGGGCGTCCACTGAACGGTGACCTGCGGGCTTTCCAAGTGACAGACAGACGTTGGCGTGTACGGCGCGATTCACCTGAAAGTGAACACCCTGCAACAGTCGGCGGCAGGGTTAGGACAGGAGGAAGGATCGTTACGATCTCACAAACGTTATCGTGACACTCCCGTCGTTCTGGAAGGCACAGTGGATGAGCAGAAATATCGGTCGGAACCGTTGCCACACCTACATCGAGTCTTTTTTCCCTCGGAATCTACCAGCAGAACAACTAAATCTGTGACACAGCTTGCAGTGTGAAAAGCACCAGGATGAGTTTGCTGTACTCCGCCGACCACCAGGCTTCCCGGGCTTAACGGAATCGAGAATATGTGGGACCACCTCGATGAAGCTCTTCGTATCCTGGGTCCTCAACCGAAAAACGTAGCGCAGCTAACTAAGGCACCGGCGTCGGCATGGCTCAGTACCTCACTGACTCCTACGCGTTTCTCAGTTGTCCGCGCTTCCCGTTAATCTTATCCCCCTACAGGGACTCAATAACGACACTCTCCCGTACACGACAGCATCATCAACAGCCGCAGACTGCTGTTCACTCAGCCTGTCACCTCATTTATGTCTATACAGCATAACAGCTGTCTGTTACACTTCCTGGGACACTCCTGACGATATCCTTGTGTCTGATCAACGCTCGCCGTCGAGAACGTACTGGTATCTGTTGTAGACTTGAAGCCGCTCTCATATCTGGGAACCGACTCCGTATGCTCATACGAGGCCCTTGGTTAACAGTGTGCAGTGGAGCACCGTGCCAAAGGCTTTTCTCAAATATAGGAGAGTGCAATGTGCTTGGGACCCTTCATCCTTGGTTCGCAGTATATAATGTGCGAAAAGGGCAAGCTGCGTTTCACACGAGTTTTTGTAAAACCGTGCTGATTTCTGGACGTAAGCTTTTCGGTGTCTAGGAAATTTATTATAATCATATTCAGAATACGTTCTAGGATTCTGCAGAAAATCGATGTCTGTAATTTTGCACATCCTTTCTTTTACTCTTCTTGTACACGAGTGTCACCAGCGATTTTTTAAACTGCCTTAGGTTGGACCCATTACAGGTGTAATATTCAGAAGGCAAATGTATATTGATCTCGTTATATACGGCTGCAACTTGCGCTTTTGCCAATCCTTTGCGAAATACTGCTGGGCAAGAGAAAGGCGATAAATGCGAATGAAGTAAGTAAAACTGAAATTGTTTTAACTTCTTCGCTGTCGCCGAATCCTTTCCAAGCGATGCGTCCTTGAGCGGGTCAAACAGGTAGCAATAAATGCTCTACAAGTGAGGTTGACTTTTGAAGTTTTTCTTACCAGTCAAGTACAATGCAGACAGCTTCCATTCTGAATAATATCAGCAATATGAAAATGAAAATTCACGAAAGTCAAATCTGGACTGTAGCGATAATGACGCAGAGTCTCCCAACCCATTACTGTTTCTTTTCCCTTCCAGTGGTTTCTTGGATCAGCTGCGCTATGTTTGGGCGAGCGTTGTTGTGTAATAGTATCACGTCTTTTCTTTGACATTGGCAACCCTTTCCTCTCGTTTTCGGCTTTACTTTGCTCATCACTATGTGTGAGTGGTCAGCGCTGCATCCTGTACGCTGATCTTCCAAATAATCACCAAAATACAACTACTTTGGCATCCAAATGATGGTCAGCATCACTTTCCTCGCTGATGCTCGAGTTTGAATTCCTTTCGGACAGGTGAACTAGTGTGCTTCCATTTCACTCCTTGTCTTTTCGAGTCGGGTTCCCCATTTTGAACGAAAGTTTAATCACACGTTAAAATCTCGTTCGAAAAAGGTTCACCTTCACGTTCATAGCACTCTTTGTTTCCTTGTGTTGTGTGAATTCTCTCGGGACCCACGTTGGACTTGTTTCGCTGTACTTGAGCATGTCAATGACGACGTTATGGACTGTGCCCCTACCTGTTGCCGCTATTTTGCTATTCAGTTCTACTGCAACACGTCGGCCATCAGGAGTAATGTCAGAGCCGGCTTTAAGCGAAGGAGGAGACAGTTCAATTGGCCGGCCACGGTGTTTTTTATTAGTCACTGAAGTTAGATTGTTTTTGAACTGTCCTACGTATTTATCAAAAATTTCCGTCGTTCGCACAGCTTCGACCATACTGAAAAAACGTTAGAGAAAATATTTCGGCCGTTTTCCGTCTTCTGAAAGGGAAAACGCATCGTTGAACGTTGTTCAGTTAATGTGGAAACTTCAACCGGACACGCCATTCTCAATTGCAACATTAAGGTTATAAATAAAACAATTATTTTTTGTCAGCCGCTCTTATCTCATCACAGTCATGCCATCCTAAAGTCATGAAACTACAAAAATTCTTCCTACGGACTATTCGACTTCATTAATTTGCTTTGCAGGGGAAACTCACGAAGGAGTATGTGCTTAGTATTTAGTCGGTCATTTCTAGTTGATGGGAAAGTTAAAACAAACAAGTAGCAAACCATTGCTCATTTATTTAGGAACAACATTTATCAGATACAGCTGAGTAACGTTTAACCCAAACCTTAAATGCCATATATATGACACTGCTCGTAGCTGCATCATCTGGCAAGAGTACGCACTAACACCAATAACAAGAAAATGCACCATGACCTTCGTAAACTGTGCATTCTTCATGCCACTGTTGGGAGCAGACATCACACTCAATACAGTCTTCCGTGACAGACTCGTTTTAGTCTTCACCACACCTTGGGCAGTTCAAAACATGAAGTTGGAATAATAGACAATTGTGAAGGTGATTCGATAAACCCTATGCCTGGCACTTAGATATGATTTGCACAATATCCATGTGGGTGTAGATCCCTCCTTGGATTGTGCCCTGGTTGTTGCTGAAGATGATGGAGCAGTTTAATCCAGATTAACCACAGAGATTCTACGTTGTTCGTTACTGATATTTTGTCCCTCCTTGGTTTAGTTTGTTTTCCTAACAATGCATTTTTGTACGTAGAATCAAACAGAATTCCGGATGTTTTTGCAGCTTGCTTTAGATGTTCGAAAACCTAAAATTGTGCAGTTCACAAAACGAAAAATCATAGTATCCTATGACTACAGCATCAATAACTCTCATTTTCAATCGGTCAGCTCACACAAATACCTCGGTGTAACACATTGTAAGGATACGGAATGGAAGCAGGACTGAATAAAACTCAAGACGCGTTCATACGATTTCTACACCTGGATAAGCGTTCGACAATGTAAAATGGTGCAAGATCGAAGTTGTGAAGAAAATAGCTCTAGGCAGAGACGGGTATATATTAGTACAAGACCCAATAGGAAATAAGAGTGGAAGACCAAGAACGAAGTGCAAGGATTAAAAAGAGAGTAAGACTTTGATATAGTTATTCGCCTATACTGTTCAATGTTTGCATCAAAGAAGCAATGAAGAAAATAAGAGAGAGGTTCAAGATTCGCACTGAAATACAGGTTGAAAGGATACCAGTGACAATGTTTGCTGATAATATTATCGTTGTCAGTGAAAGTGAATTACTACAGGATCTGATGAATGAAATATACAATATAATGAGTGTAGAAGTAGGGGTCAGAGTAAATCAAAGACAATAGTGATGAGATGAAGCATAAACGGGAAAAGCGAGAGTCTTAACATTGGTGATAACGAAGTAAGAAATGGAACCATCACATCGTGTCAGTCAAAGATAAAGGTGGTGGCGAACTGTAATTTATTGTTAGAATTAAAGAGAAATATAATCAGTGCACAAAGATGATCTTTTTTGAACTATTGGTGCGACCCATACTCTAATATTGCTCCATGGTGTGGGACCTGTCCCATATACGAGTAGCAGGGGATATTGAACTGTTCATAATAAAGTCAGCACAGGTTTGTTTGGCTCACAGGAGAATGTAACAGAGATGCTGAAGAAATTGGGAGATGCCTGAAAATACACATAAGCTATCCCGAGAAAGCTTAGTTGCCAAATTTCTAGAACATACCGTAAATTTTGAATATACGAGGTGTGTTAAAAAAAAATTGGGAACGTTCGTAATTTCGCGCCAATGGCGTGTTGGGGCGAAATGCAGTTGACACCCCTGCACGCGCGTGTGCTTAATGTGTAACTGCGGGAAGTTTCACTGTTGTATGTCTGTTAGCTTATTGTTCAGTGCTGTGTTGACTAGAACGTTGTGTCGCACAGTTGGCGAACTTCGAGAGTGTATAGTTAGAGGAGCAATGCGCCTGCAATAAATTTTGCGTGAAACTCAAGAAAACCGCCGCTCGGGGTAGCTGCGCAGTCTAGGGGCCTTGCCACGGTTCGTGTGGCTCCCCTCTGTCGGATGTTAGAGTCCTCCCTCGGGCGTGGGTGTGTGTAAGTGGTGCAAGCCTAGGGACTGATGACATCAGCAGTTGGTCCCATACGAACATAAGAGCTAAACTCAAGAACACCTCTACAGAGACACGCCAAATGATGCAGGAAGCCTACGGTGATGAGTGCTTAAGCCGCACTCGGTGTTACGGATGGTTCACACGGTTTAAGAACGGCCGGACGGAAGCTAAAGACGACGCTCGTCCTCCGACTTCTGCCAGCAACGCTTGTGTCAGGAACGTCAACGATCCTGTGCGTGCTGAACGAAGACTGACTGTCCGAGAGATTGCAGAAGCATGTAACATTGCAGTTGGATCGTGAAATCCTAATACAGCATCTTGCAATGTATCGTGTTGCCGCCAAGTTCGTGCCACGGCTCACGAGTCAAGAGCAGAAAGACCTCCACCTCCCAATCTGAGAAGAGCCTTAGGATCATCCAAATGAGAACGAGATGTTCCTTAAGAAAATTATAACTGGTGATGAGACGTGGGTCTGCAGTTATGACGTTGACATGAAGGTTCAATCTTCACAATGTGTAGGGAAATGTTCTGAACGATCAACATATAAAATAGCTTGTCAGGTCAGCTTGGCCCTTGCAGACATTTATTTTCAAAGTTGAAAACCAAGTTGAGAGGACGAAGATTTGTAACGATAGACGCACGGTCCAGCGAAAGGCGAACCAAGTCTGCTCCCAGAAGTGGAAACGGTTTATCAGTCGTGGGGGTGATCATATACAAATATGTGAAGGTAAGCGTAGAAAATTTTTGTGGACAAAGTTCCGGAATTTTTTAAACAGACCTCTTAGACGAAAGGTAATGAATACAGGCAAGTGGTCTGCAAATGTTCGTACGCTTGAGTTCGCTTCCATTCGCTGCTGTTGAAACTGGGCTTAATAATAATATTCCCTGTGTGAGATGTAATTGGAAAACTATGTAAACGCTGAGCTGTGCGCCGCTTACAGCCCACGCGAAATTATTTTCGGAGGGACACATCATTATCCCCTTCGTGCCTAAAGTTGCTTCGGCCAAACTCAAACTCAATTGCCAGGCCGATAGCTCGTTATCCTACTGCTCTGCAAGTAACACTTGGTCTGAAACCATCTGTACGGTTATGTAGGTTAAGACACTGCAGCCACTCAAAATGGTGGCTCCACGTTTGCGAGTAACTGACGAGAAAAGAAATTCTGAATTTTGTGTGACACTCCGTAGCATTAAGAAAGCTGAGTGACGTTAGTTGGTTGTGAGGTGTAATGGAAAGGATAATAGCTTCACATGTTGTGTTCGGATACCAAGATTTAAAAGCCTGAAGTCTTATATTTCAGAAGCAAGGAGCGTAACAATCAAGTGATTTATGAACAGTACGTGCACACATTTTTGCTCGGTTGATTTTAATTGAGGTTGCAACGTGCAGATCAAGCAAGTACCGTACTGTAGAGAGGTTGAGCAAGAGAAGCGTTTGGAACATGTGTTTATCCTTATTTTGGATAGTTAGCTTTCTTATCTGAGAAGTAATTGTGGCTAGCCCTTGAAATGCATCACGAATTCCTTCGTCGTTCAGTCTAATATCGCCTTCCCCCCCCCCCACACACACAATACCCTCCACCTCTCATGATTTTGAAAATAAAAGTGTTCCTAGAAAAGTTGTTCACTGTACAGTTTATTTATGTGCCAAAGTTAGTGATAATGTGGGGGAGGGGGAGGGAAGGCCACAGACCTCAGGGAGGGGGGGGGGGTGGGTAGGACAGGGGGCACTGGCAAATGTCTGATGACACTCAGGAGCAACGGTCTAAGAAAGGCTGGGAACCACTGTTCAACTGCCTGTGAATGTATACTGAACATAAATGTGGAAAACTGACACAACTCACTTTTTGAATATTTTTTTTAATTCGGGTTAACTAGTTTTGGAACCGTTTGAGGGTCATCTGAAAATGTGGCGCACAGAATTCGCGTCTTTATGTCTTTAGAGTAAATCTGGGTACTGGCTCTTTGACAATAAGACAGAGCACTCTTTAATGTATCGCCACGAGCGGCAGTTAAACGGCGACATGTATCGCGAAACCAAAACACCTACTTACCGTGGCAGCGTGGGCGCTATTGCAGTTAATATCCATCTAGCAACTTGCGTTTTAGTTGTCTGTTGGCCACTGGTCAATCTCTTTCCATTGTAAATATAAATACGAATTGTCACCATATATCACAAGCATAACGTTTACCACAGATGTACGTTACAAAGATCTTTACTTAAAAATACAGCATACTTTGCTCGGAAACAATTTTTTTGATTTTTGTGCTTATAACACGACGGCGTGCTGAGAAGATAATGACTCGGTCTGTTTTATTTGAAGTCAGTAACATTCTACATCTTTACTATGGATATCTGCAGCCCTCTGCTTCGTACCGCGTTACATAGCGGTGTGTGACGTGACTATGTTGGGGGTGAGAAAGAGCTCACAACACTAAAAGCACGAATTCGAAGACTTCGTCCGCATGTGGAGCACACTCTCCTTGAGCACGGCAGTGCCAAACTACACACGATCGCTGCGGCATCTGCAGCAAGCCGACGTCCTTGGTTCACTGCCGTCGATCATCCTACACACAGTCTCGATTTTCGTCTATGTGCAAAACTAAGAAAACCTTCGAGCACTTCAATTATTTCAAGCGGTGCAAGCAGAGGTAAGGTTGTGGCTCTGTTAACATAGTCAAACAATATACTGTGACGGTGTCAACAAAATAGTATCTAGTTAGGGAAATTGTGCTGGTTCCGAGGGTGAGTGTGTTGAAAACTAAATTTATTGACGTGAAGAATACCGATGCAGAATGTTCATGAAGTTTGTTTTATTTTAAAATCTTTGTGACTTTTCACTCAAAACATGTCAACATTACTTTTCTGTACGTCCTCGTACAATGGATGTCGCAAAAAATACGTACATTGATCAAAATAAGTGTTAACATGAATGCTTTTAACAGCACTAGGTTCAAAAAATTTTAACTGTATGCCAATTGCAAATTAATTTTAATGGCAGCTAGCGCGATTATATGAGTGGACTATTAGATTTAATGGTGAGCATTTATGTAATTTTTAAACATTCTCTGCCTTGTCATTCTTCCTCTCTTAAGTGCCTCGTCTTCCAGTAACACTGTCGATCGATAGCATGATCTGTTGTCCGTCCATGGTTTTTCAGACCATTGATTCAGTGCTGAACCCAAACTGCTGGTCTGAGTTATTTAGCCTGGATAATCCTGTGCGTCGTGGGTCACGTATGCCATTAATCTTTCAAAGAAATGGTTCAAATGGCTCTGAGCACTATGGGACTTAACATCTGAGGTCATCAGTCCCTTAGAACTTAGGTTTAAGTAGTTCTAACTAACCTAAGGACATCACACACACACACACACACACACACACACACACACACACACACACACACACACACACACACCCGAGTCTGGATTCGAACCTGCGACCGTAGCGGTCGCGCGGTTCGAGACTGAAGCGCCTAGAACAGCTCGTCCACAATGGCCGGCCATTAATGTTTCATTGAATTATTAATTTCAACAAGTTTTATTTATTGTTGCGAAATTGCGCTACCAAAACAATCGAGTTTTGCTATGTGGATGCTGTTGAGAATTTCTGCATTTTCGTACCGCTATATTTTTGACTATATCTGTCGATGGTGTTGTTGTTGTCTTCAGTCCTGAGACTGGTGTGATGCAGCTCTCCATGCTACTCTATCCTGTGAAAGCTGCTTCATCTCCCAGTACCTACTGCAACCTACATCCTACTGAATCTGCTTAGTGTATTCATCTCTTGGTCTCCCTCTACGATTTTTACCCTGCACGCTGCCCTCCAATGCTAAATTTGTGATCCCTTGATGCCTCAAAACATGTCCTACCAACCGATCCCTTCTTCTAGTCAAGTTGTGCCACAAACTTCTCTTCTCTCCAATCCTATTCAATACCTCCTCATTAGTTACGTGATCTACCCATCTAATCTTCAGCATTCTTCTGTAGCATCACATTTCGAAAGCTTCTATTCTCTTCTTGTCCAAACTAGTTATCGTCCATGTTTCACTTTCATACATGGTTACACTCCAAACAAATACTCGGAGAAACGACTTCCTGATACATAAATCTATATTCGATATTAACAAATTTCTCTTCTTCAGAAACGCTTTCCTTGCCATTGCCAGTCTACATTTTATATCCTCTCTACTTCGACCATCATCAGTTATTTTACTTCCTAAATAACAAAACTCCTTTACTACTTTAAGTGTCTCATTTCCTAATCTAATCCCCTCAGCATCACCCGATTTAATTTGACTACATTCCATTATCCTCGTTTTGCTTTTGTTGATGTTCATCTTATATCCTCTTTTCAAGACACTGTCCATTCCGTTCAACTGCTCTTCCAAGTCCTTTGCCGTCTCTGACAGAATTACTATTTCATCGGCGAACCTCAAAGTTTTTACTTCTTCTCCATGAATTTTAATACCTACTCCAAATTTTTCTTTTGTTTCCTTCACTGCTTGCTCAATATACAGATTGAATAACATCGGGAGAGGCTACAACCCTGTCTCACTCCTTTTCCAACCACTGCTTCCCTTTCATGCCCCTCGACTCTAATAATTGCCATCTGGTTTCTGTACAAATTGTAAATATCCTTTCGCTCCCTGTATTTTACCCCTCTGTCGATGGTATCCTTAATATTTTTCGATACGATCGCATTTCAAATGCCTAATACAGTCCATGACTCAGCTCCATAGAGTAGGACACCGAACGTGTAACATCGAAGTAGTCGAGTGCGAATCCTAATGACTGCTCTGAAGGTTCTCAGCAGTCGCCGCGGACTAAATGACTGCAGGGGACTCGATGCATTGGCCATAAGTTTTCTAGTAATTCTGGAGATTTTCCTTTGGACTAAGTATGAAGTTGTTCCTTGTTGCTTAGATCGTGCAGGTTTCAGACCGATTGTGTTAGTATTGCTACACTACTAAATGTGTATCCACCACCATATCAGGGTATATAATGAAACGGCGGCCCTCTTTCGTCATGCCTTACAAGGAGATATCTCCAGCGGTAGGATCGACTTTTTGGAACCATCTATACGGTTATGTAGGTTAAGCACCCAAGTATCGCACACTGCAGCCATTCATCCTGGTGAGTCGACGTTAGCGAGGAAGTGACGAGAAAAGAAATTCGGAATTTTGTGTGAGACTCGATAGTATGAAGAAAGCCGAATGACGTAAGTTGGTTATGAGGATAATTGAAAGGATACTAGCTTCACATGCATGAGGTTGTGGGTTAGAATCTCACCAGAGAAATAAATCTATTTTAGGTCTTTATCGAAGTGACATTGATAATCATATTCCTTCAACTGATGTAAATATATATATATATATATTTAGTTCCACTCCTGGGTCACGTGATTCAATAGTGATATGAACTTCTTCATTTGGTCTAGTTTTTCTTCTTATCATCCCTTCTCCACTGGAAATATTTGTTTGTGAACTTTTAATTATCTTCATGTATCAATTCCGATTTAATGCCTCCTGTTTTTATTACCCTGTATTTTCGTCTACGTTATTGTGTACATTATATCGATTTCTCACTTTGCTTGAATTTTATTTTACTTAGAAAACATTCTCTCATTTATGTCCTCATCTACACTATAATTTCCATAGTGCACAAAGATTTTATGTTATGTTTTAAATATTTGTATGTCGATTACCATGCAAAAAAAGGCACGTCTCCCAAAGAAAAACGTTTTTCACATTAATGCACAGTCAATATAAATAGATTATTTCGTCTTTTGTTTTTTAATTCATTTATCGGAGTTTTGAAGTAATTCAATAGTCAAACAGATAGGTATAATAAATTACACATTCACAAAAATTCCGATTGGAAGAAAAATTAAACAAATGGAAAAGTTCATACGGTGACTAAAACGATGTGACAAAAGAATAGAACGAAAGAAATTACATTTAAACCAATAAATAGAGTACAAATAAACATCAAAGTCATTTCGATAAAGATTTTTAAAAAAATTTACTGCACCTGACGAGACATGGTTAAGCTTCTATCGTAACCATTATGACACGTAACCAGACTGTGGAATACGACTTTCTTCACGCTATGTAGCATCAGGCAAAATTTTGAAATCTTTTCCGTCAGTTACTTTCAATCCGAGGGCCACCTGGATGCAGGGATCTTAAGTTGCACTACGGCTTATTTGGATTCAAAAAGTCGATCCCACCGCTGGGGGCTCTCCTTGTTAGTTTTAAGAGTAACAAACGGCACATTTTGAAATAACAGTAATATCGCAGTCCAGTAGCGCCGGACCCTGCAAACTTGAAAGACAACTCCAGCAAAGGCAAAGAAAATGTTACTGTAGCAAGTAAATTACTGTAGGCAACTGAACAACAACGAAATAATAACAATAATTGGTTCGCAGGAGAGCTTCTGTAAAGTTTGCAAGGTAGGAGACGAGGCACTGGTAAAGCTGTGAGGACAGGGCGTGAGTCGTGCTGGGGTGGCTCAGTTGGTAGAGCACTTGCCAGCGAAAGGCAAGGGTCCCGAGTTCGAGTCTCGGTGCGGCACCCATTTTCAATCTGCCAGGAAGTTTCAATAATAATAATAATAGATCCAGTCATATTAATATGACCAACTCCTATTTTCGAGGTCAACGTGTAATAACCCATAGACTCCAGGAGATAGCATTAGTAGGTGATGAATGGGGGTGGGGGGAGGAGGCTGGAAAAAGTGAAGTCGTTGTCATAATGCGTAAAAGGGGCGATTTATGTGACGTCCAACAGGGCATAATCGTTGGCTTTCTTCCCAAGGGTGGAAGCATTTCCGAAACGGCAAAATCTGTAATCTTTTCACATGCCACTGTATGTAAAGTAAACCGTGAGTGGCAAAATCTCGGTATTCTAATCCGGCTCCAAGGCAAGTGTGTTGGACTACGGGCAGTAGGCGACACAGGTGAACGATAGCTGCAGATGTGTGTGCTGGCGAGAAGACGTGCAACTTTTGTGCAGCTGACAGCCCAGGCGAACCGAGGGCTGCCACCAATGTTTCCTCAACAACTTATGGGCTTCCGCAGTGGGCACCTGGTCCCTGCACCCACGCTGACTGCTCTTCATTGGCGTTGAAAGCTTGCATTTGCACGCCGGTACCACAACTGAAAGTCCACTGAGTGCTACAGGTGGCCTCTCCATATTCATCACATTTTGTGCTCCATCGGACAGATTGAAAGCAAACGCCCTGCAACCCTGAGGGAGTGTTATGGTGTGGGCAATGTTTTCGTGGCACTCCCTGGGTGATCTCGTTGTTCTGAAAGGCACAATGGATCAACCCTAGTACGCACCTATCCTTGGGGACCAAATACACCCCTAGATGCACGTGTAACATAGCTCGCAGTGTATGTGCGTGGTTCTGAAAGCTCTAGGATGAATTTACCGTACTGCCCTCACCACCAAATTTTCCGCCTTTAAACCCAATCGAGAATCTGAAAGGTCACCTCGATCGAGTAGTTTGTGCCACGGATCCTCAATCGATAGAATTCTATCGCAGCATGACAAGTACTGGGGTAGGAATGGCTTCTTATGACTGTCGTTACATCATTGACTCTATTCCTGTGCGTCTCGTGCTGCAGAAGGTGTTTATTGCGTATTTTAACACGTGGTCAGATTACTGCGACTGGACAGTGTAATAATAATATTAAATTTCGCTTATTTCAGTGCCCTCGTTTAAGTCTTTCAATTGGACGGCACTTTGAAGACATGCTTATCATTAACGTACTCCAGTTGTCCAACCGGGGAAAGGGAATCGGCAGTTTAACGTGGAATCCGCACCACATGTTGTTTCTACCGACTCCTCATATCATTGAGAGGTGAAGGCTGTATTAAAAGCAGACAGAAAAATTTATTTGTTCATCTGGGATTCGATCCCGAGATTCTCGATTTGCAGGCACGCGCTGTGCCGGTAGACCACCAGGTCCAACAGTTACGAGACGGTAATCGAACTGTATTGGCAGAGTATTTCGTCGTATTTTGCGTCAAGTAAATGTGCTGTGGTGCAAGCCAAAGTACATTCACGCTAAGGGCATCAGTTCCGATCCCAGAAAAATGTGCAGCCAGAGCAGTATTGTAAGTAAAAATCAAACTCTTCCATTTTTCTTACCGAATTGCTATACATCTAGAAAACAAACCAAAATTGTGAAAACATTTCATACAAGATTACTGACAAATTTTTATGAGTAAAAATAAACGGGTATGGTAATATACATGGAGGTGAATGAAAAGTAGTGGCAGTTTGGCTATAATTCATGTCAGTCTTCATTGACTAAAATTCACTTTATCACATTTCCGTCTCGCGTCTCGATCACTTTCCACACCCACATGAAAGATTTCATACACTGTCTGTGCATCCATCTGTGATGATGTCTCGCTAGGACCGCCATATGGTGTCTTATCATTTGCTGTAAGACGTGCCACGAAATACTTCGTTCATTTGGGTGATCAGGCCATAATTGGGGGGACTCTACCGGATGAATACGGTGGATGTCCCAGTATGTCCCGCTGCCACGTATGCGGTGCTCCTGCACAGGGCTCGTCGTTTGGCGTCGTGTAAGTTGGTAGAATGCAGCACTGGAGGGAAAGATTGTTGCGCGCTCCGACCACGTGCCCTTCCAGTCTGCACCCAAGCACATTTTTCGTGTTTCCCAAACATACTATTAAGGCACTCGAGCTAGCCTCTCCATCTCTGAGAGAGTACACACTGCAACTGACTCAAACACGACTTGTGCTGCTGACTTTACTACTTCAGCCCACCATCTGTCAGCAACAGAAAGTGTGCGTACCGAATGACTCACATCCGTCATATTATGGCATTGTGCTACCACTTTTTATCCAACACATGCAAAGACGCATGTGTGACTACTTGTTGTCTCCCATCTTGGTAGTGGCCTAATTATTGGGAGGTTTTGAAGTGCATTATCTATAAGTGGTGTATCAAAAACAATCATCCGACCTGGGCCGTCTATATTTCTGGAACTAAGAAACATATACAATGAATACAATGAATTTTGTCCTTTGATGTACGAAAACTAAAAAAGTTATTTTCATCCTTTTCATTGGTGTTCAATATGCACGGAACATGTGAATGCGGTGTTCAAATTGTACCAACACTGCAGCAAGCATGTCTGGAGTTACAGTTTCCACAGGTGCTGTTATGCGATGTCTCAGTTCATTTATTGCTGTTGGTAATGTAGGTACATAAAGAGTCTCTTACAAAACCATACATATATAATCACATATAGTCGGGTGCGGTGACCTTGGAGTCTAGTAGTCTAAGGGTGAGTGATTTAGTCCAGTGTGAACGATCCATCGTTCAGCAATCGTTTGATTTAGAAATTCCCACACTTCCAGATGCCACTGTCGCGGTGCCCCATCGCATTGGAAAATGAAGTCGTTCGAATCAAACTGTGGGAAGAGAAAGTTTTCAGGCATATCGAGATATATGCTTACTGTAACAGTGTTTCCGGCAAAGAAATATGAATCATACACATTTTCCCTCTAAACTGTACAAAATACATTAAATTTAGGAGAGTCTATTTTATGTTGTACACCTTCATGTGGTTGTCCCGTACCTCATATTGTCACATTATGACAGTTCACCTCTCTGTGTAAATGGAGTGTTGCCTCGTCACTAAACACTAACTGTGGGAGAAAACGGCCATCCTCCACCTTGACAAGAGTGAAATTATGGAACTTCACACGATGTATTGCCCTCACGAACAGCTCGCATTAGCTAAATTTAACATTATTTGATGCATAAACGTCGACGCAGAGACGCCAGACGGACATCGGGGACGTGCTGAGCTCTCGAGCTGCACGGCGAACGGATTTCTGCGGACCCCTCGTGAAACTGTGGCGGATGCGTTTGACGTCTGTGTCAGGCATTCGGGGACGGCCCGGCGATTCGCCTTTCCGCAAACCTTCTCTTTCTCTTAATCGTTGATGCCATCATCTAATGCTCTGTGCTGTAGGAGGATCATCATCGTACCTTGTACGAAAGTCACGTCGAACACTTATTACTGCCCACACTGCGCAAAATGCAGAACACAAAACGCTTCCTGTCGCCGCGCCACCATTTTTACTAGGACTGAAATGGTCGGACAGTGCTGCTGCCAAGCGGTAACCATGTAAAGCCGTAGGGTTTGCTCTTTCCAGCTGTACGCTATTCACGCACATATGTCGAATAACATAATAGTTACTTTTTTTTAAAAATTGGTTGATCCTTTTTGATACACCCTGCATATTTACACTCTAAACAGTACCACCAATAAATTATCCCAGTGTGAAGGAAATCGTTAGATGTGATGTACGTGTAAAGGCAAACAAATGATAACAATTGCTGTTAAATTGGGTGACTCATTCAGGAGAAAGTCATAACGCGTTGGGCCACCTCTGGCCTTTAAGGAAGCAGCTATTCGACTTGATCTTCATTGATAAAGTTGGTGGATGTCCTCCTGACGGATGTCGTACCATATTCAGTTCAATTGATTTGTTACATCGTCAAAATCTCGACCTGGTTGCAAGGATAATCCCATATAGCTCCAAAATTGGGGAGAGAGGTGGAGATCTTGTTGGCCAGTGTATTGTCACGTACGTACACACAGATGAAACTCTCAACATGTGTGATGCATAAAATATCGTCTACACTGAAAGCGTTCCCAGCAGAGGTTAACCCCTCGTAATGGCAAAAGGTGGTCATACCGCATATTGAAATCCACTACCAGGTGTCTGGATACTTTTGATCCGATAGTGTATTTCAAAATGTTAGCAGTGGCCAGAATTTGGGACATTCGGCTTTGAGCTTAAAGCTGGTGCGAGGCGGTTCAAGATACCTCTAAAAATAGACACATCTGGCAGCATTAGAGTGAAATGTCCATCAAAGAAGCTGTGTTGCGCTCTCTACCTACAGTTGTTCTCGTGGGCGTCAGAGCCCCCGTACGCAAGAGGCCCCCTGGGTTTTATACTGCGGACACGGTAGTCGCGCCTGATGAGCTCTCAGAAATTATGAAATGTATTCGAAATTTCTATTATGGTGGAACAACAACTGTACAATATACCGGAAACATGCACGATGTTCCGAAATTTCCGTTACAAACTCCTAGTGTAGATGGGGAATCAGTACACAATACTCGTATTCTGAATTGGAACCCATCTCCTGTAACGCACCGTTTCCTCGCTACAGCCGTCGGAAAACATGTTAGTAACGCGACCACTTGTACAAGTAAGTCATTAGCTGTGACCCAGTACATCGATAGTTCCACAATTCCACTCATTGAAAGGAAACTTGAAAGTTTTTAGAAACACTCTTCTTTACAATACGGCCTTTTGAAACTTAGGTGCGCTGCGTCTCTTTGTAGCACTGCAGTCACCCGTGCTGACGGTGAACGCACCATTATCTCAAAGTCGTTGCGCAGTTGTGGCGAAAAGCGTATGCCGTGAAGTTGGACGCTGCTGAGAACGAGCTTGATAAAGGCGACGAACTTCGCCATACAGTAGGATCATATCGGTGTATTCGGCAAAAGTGCACTCCGCAATATTGCTCTAATACTGACAGACACTTGAGTGACGCACGAGCCTTGTCAGAGTGGCAGGGCTGACGGTGAATGACATCCGACGTAAGCATCTTCCCCCACCCCTTCCGCCATCCCACGATGGCTACTCTGTTGCATACCCACCTAGCAAACATGTATTCAAACGGCTGTAGCACGGAAAGTATACGTTTCCGTACGGGGTTCAAATTAAAAATATTGTCGCTTAGTTCCCTCTAAAAGTGCTAGAATTTCGGAAAACTCTGTATCTGTCCAGTAAACTGTACAGCTGGTGTCGTACCACATTCGAAATATCCGATTATGTTTCAGGATTTGGGTGTTATGGCATTTTGCAGAAACATTACTGAATTTTGCTGTATATTGTTATCATTAAAGTGAACTACCGTTTCTGTCTCCATACCATAAATCATAAGTACCATTTATATCGTTTCAAGCACTATTCAGCTGCTAGGTTTTAGGAAAAAATAATTGTATCATTCTCAAAATATCGGACAGAAGCGATATAGTTCCTACAAAGAACGCTAGCGAAGATGAACAAGTGCTCATGGTTCCTGATGTATGCATGTAACAGCCTATGTGTACTGCACATTGTTTTCTTCTCTCGTTCCGTACCACCACACCTGAAAGTTTCCTGTCCTACATCTTAGCAACAACGATAACGGTACATACTGAGGTAACAGAAAGGTTCTCTGTTATAATTTTCCGGTACAAGGACATAATCTCAAATTTATGCATTTTTCCATCTGCATCATCTTAGAAAGGTTGTAACATCTTCGTGGGATCCCTCTATTTTTGTAGGCACCGGTATCTATAACTTTGACGCTCTGTAGCGTCGCTGGCTGACGTTTTCAGAAGTAGATTCCTATGTAAAACTTCATCAGTTACGTCCCCTGAACAGCCCTGAGTAGTGTGAAGCATGATTTGTGAAACACCCTGTATAAAGAATGAATAACATCAGGGAATGGACTAGAATCCTGTCTCACTCACTTGTCACGTATTTCCTTTCTTTCATGTCCTTCAACTCGTACAGCTGCTGTCTCGTTTCTGGTGGAGTTCTAAGTAATGCTTCGCTCGCTATATTTTATTCCTGGTTGCATCTTAAATTCAAACTGTATATTCTGGTCAACATCGTCAAAAGTTTTTTCTGTATCGAAAGATGTTATAAATATGGGTGCTGTACCCTCCAAATTGATTTTCCTCTAAATCAGCTTCTGTAAGGTGCTCCATTCCTCTGCAAATAGTTTGTATCAGTATTTTCAGCTAGGAGTTATCATAGTGGTGGTTTGAAAATATTCGCACTGACCACGAGTTGCCTTATTTGGTATTGGTGCTATTAGGCTTCTCGTTTAGTGTGAGGATTTAGCGGGTATTTCAGCCGGCGTACTCGTTCAGGAATGAAGCAGCAAATCCCGGCAGAGTGAGTCGTCGCCAGCTCCGCTAGAGTCCACTGGTAGCGAAGCCCTGCGCTACAGACAACTGACTGTGTGAGGGACCAGTAGCGACACCTAGCAGCGATGTGGTGAAAAGGAAATAGTATTGCTAAAAGTTTATCCACGATTTTTAGCATTTAGAATGGAGTTATGGCACGGAATTTCATAGAAAAAGAAAACAGCTATAGTAGCAGTCTCTCTCTCGCAATGCAACAATAGTACAACAACAATAGACCAACTGAATCTGTAGAGGTAGTAATAAAATGTATTTTCTGACCTGCAAGATACTTTCATATAAAGCTCAGCCTGAGAGGATGTCAGCTAACTACCGTCAGAAATATAATATGAAACATGTAGACCTGTCAGTAAAATCGTCAAGAAATTCGTTTTTTAAATTTTAAATGTTATCTGTTTAATTTAACATTCAGCTCACATAAAACCAGGATAATTATCCTCTTTCATACAAAGAAAGAGAGTACCTCATTAGTAACCTGTGTCGTGTCATATCATAATCTCATTTTGACTCTTGAATAATTAAAAACAATTTGATATAATATTTTGCATTTCTTTTGACATTGAAACAATTTATCCTGTTCCTGCACTGAGAATGCACTAAGTAAATATGTAATATATGTTTCAGTATTATAGCCAAATTTATTTTTCTAATTACTGATTATTAAGTACCTAAACAGCTTCCAATTTCTTGTAGTTATCTTAGCAGCATTTAGAACAAAAACGAAAATAAAACGTATTAGTTTTTTTAGTAAGGATATTATTTCATTGTTGTAATCCTACAAATGTTCATGATACTATGCTGTTTCTTTTGACAGTGAGATATAATATGTAGAAAGTACCTGGAAAATATATGCAGATGTGGTCTGGTGAAGAAAGTGTGCGTATTAAAATTTAAAATAAGTGATTGCAGCAGCATAATGAGATATATTTTGTAGTGTGGGAGTGAGCTCCACGTGGGATCCGAAGCACGGACCCCACGGGGGTGCCCGGCATGCGCCACATGCCAGGGCAGAGGTGGAGGCTAGTGTTCGGAAATCTGAAAATTCCAGCGCTGGCCGGGGATTGAACCCCGGCCCAGCTGGGGCGAATAGCCCCAGCCGAGGCGCTGGAACGTTCCAGACCCCCTTACCACTAGACCACCGGGGACCCCGGCCGTTTCCTGCTCTGAACTCGGTCTGGTAGTCCTGTCACACTTCCTGTTGTCGGCTGTGTTTACATCGGACGCTGAGTGGCATAGTGAAGCCGGCAACATTAGAACGCTGTGAGGGGGAAGTGTTTACCTCCGACTGGTAGCTGTCCCCCCTACCCAGGTGAAGTAGCTTTACAGTTACCAAAGACATTTGAAATCAGCCTTTGCGACTGTATGCAGTCGACGGTTGTTAATCGTTTGTTTCAACCTGTTCCCAAATGCCTCGAGAAAACCGAAGCAACTTCTTCACTAATCGAGTCGACTGTCATAACAGAGCGACCCGCAGACATTCTGTAATTACAAGTCAACGCCTAGCTTACACCAGATAATTCTGTCTGTTTCATCAGTTGTTTTAACAGTGCACGAAATACCACAGCATATTATTAATCCGTTGCAAATAAATTTCTGTGTGTGCAGTTCAGGTCTGCGCCGTAGATTTTTCGTGAAAACGTCGGGATAAAATCGTAACATGTGTTTCATATTAATATGAAATTTAGTTATCAATATCTTTATTACAGTGGTCACACTCACAATTTTGGACTTTTCAGTGGCTGGGGTACGATATAGCCTTTGAGTACGTTATCGCGTTGCGCAATTTCTTCCTTTTTTTCCGACTCTGAGGGAGCTGTCGCCTTCTCTCAGCGCTGCCCTTTTTAGGCTTTTCTCGCGTTTTCTGTAATTTAGAGCATATTTACAAGTCCTGAGACGAACTCTTCCTGTGTGTCGTAGGTTTAAACTCAATATAGATTTTCGTTTATATTCCGGCAAATACTTTTATTTTCTATTACTCCTAGCGGCGCTCCCTAAGCTGTTCATCGCAATGACACACGAATGAGAATCCTAGCTTACAACTTTACACAAAGATGATTCCTAACAATGACCCGCATATGCCAACACAGGCAATAAGCGACAACCACGTGACTTAACCTTTGTTTGCGCACTGTCGGTCTCGTAATTAATAGTGATTCAAATCTGACGCCATTTTGTCATATAAGAAACTCCGACCAAGGAGAAACTAGACGTTTTCACGTCAGAATACCTTCCAGGAAGTTTTCGACTTTCGTAAAACAGAAACGAGTTTCGACGCTGTGGAATGCTTCGAGAAGTAGTAGGTGACGAATTGTTTCGGGATTTTACTATCCATGCTGCAAACGATCATCGAGCAGAAAGATAATGTTGCTGATAATTGTTAAAAGGCGGGAGCAAGCAGACCGGCGAGGCGAGTTCCCGCCTCTTGCTGAAAGCTTATGGAATTGGCTTACTCAATGCAGGGTAGCAAGGGTATTTGTCTGAGGTTATAGCTTAACGGAACGCTAAATCATTAACGGTTAGTCTGGGAACCGAAGTCTCAGATACAAATAAGAAGTGACACGCTAAATCCAAAGACATAAGGTGGTTTATAAGAAATTTAGTTCACAAAATGCATCCATTCGTAACAGTTTGTTCAATATTGAAAAATGAATGAAGCTGAATTTATGTATTTTTGAAGATTTGTGCCTGCCTTCCGTTTCAAATACAAAAGGAAATAACATGTAAGAAAACTGGGGATACAATAGAAATAAAGTCGCAATTTTATTTCGATTTTTCCTGATTCCATCTGGAATAAAGGCGAGTTAAATAGAATAATTAATTCTAACTTTTTCTTACATCCTTCGAATTGTGCGGACTCGATTGTAACTGGCCCTTGGGCTTCGAATTTTCTAGAGTCTGCAAAGTAAAAATAAATCTCCTCGTGCTACTATCCACTTTTCAGCGGATGCTGATTTGGTTGTCCTTCTTAGTATATCAATATGATTCTAGAGTCCTAATCCACGTACGCAACGCTGTTACGGTATAAACGTACGTTTATTTTTACCAAATTTGCGTAAGAATGCGCTTTTGCTATGCATACCCACTCCTTAAATCCGCCATCAGGCAAAAGAAAGTGAATACCCTTTCCTTTGTTTTTCACCCTTCATCGATGACAATTGATAATGACTTGGCAGCAGAGACCTGTTTAGCTTGAGTGAGTGCTTAAACGAAAGGCATGGACGAATAAAAATACAAAACAGATATATACGTAACGTCACGTAACCATGAAGAAAAGCAGACTTGGTTTATTTTACCATATAAGTTAATTCTTTTGGAATCTCATAAGTGGAATTAACAATTTCGGTCGCTTTCTACATCTAGGAACGTTCTTTATAATAGATAAGTCTCTGATATTCACTTACAGCATTGTTGTGTCTTTTCCCCTTGCATTTGTGAATTGTCTTCTCAGACTGCAGATTTCTGAGCAGCACTGGTGCCATTAGCCTAAATCTATGTTGGTCTACAGCGCTGAGGTTGATCCCTCACCTGTGGTCGAGTGAGAGATCATTCCAAAGTGTGGCAGGCAGCGAACGACTTTGCGAGGGGCTGATCGTAGGGCCTCCAGAGGAAGCTTCTTGGAACGCAAATTCTGGGCGTTCACAGAAGGTGAATTTGCTGGTAGTTCGGAACTCCAATAATAGGCGAGTAATTGGGCCCCCTTAATAACATGGCTGCCAAGGAGGGGAAGGACGGCAGTGTGCACAAGGTGAGGGAGTCATTCCTGATTTGTAAAGAGTGTTCCGGATGCCATGAAGAGTACAGGGCGCAGCCAATAGCAGGTGGTGGCCCCAGTCGGTTCCAATGGCGTGTGTCGCTTTGGATTGGAGGAGATTCTCTCTGGTTTTGTTTAGCGGATATGGTTAAGCGAGTTTAAGGCGGAGCTCACAATCTGCACCATCATCGACAGAACTGACTGTGATCCTTCGGTGCAGAGCCGAGTGAAAGGTATGAACCATAGGCTCGGGTGGTTATGTGACTGTGTAGGCCTCAGATTCCTTGACTTGTGCCATAGGGTAGTGGGTTTCTGGATTCCGCTTAATAGGTCAGGAGTCCACTACACACAGGGAGCGGGGGCGGATTTGTAGGTTAGAGGGTCTCAGGAAAACATAGAAATGACGTCTGTCTAAAAGGGGGCAGGTAACACACAGTAAGGTGGTTGTAGAAACGATCGGTGTTGTAAATTATCGTAACTGTGTTGGGAAAGAACCAGAGCTCCAGGCCCTAATAGAAAGAACTGAAGCTCTCAAACAGTTATAGGTACGGAAAGCTGGCTAAAGCCGGAAATAAGTTAAGCCGAAATTTTTTCAAACGACCTATCAACGTTCAGAAGGGATAGATTAAACATAGTTGGTGCTGGAGTATTTATTGCTGTCAGAAGTAGTTTACCTTGTAGTGAAACTGAAGTAGATAGTTCCTGCGAAATAGTTTGGGTAGAGGCTGTACTTGTCAATCGGACTAAACTGGATCGTTTTACCGACCCCCGAGTGAGAGGATATAGTTGCTGAACAGTTCAAAGAAAACGTGAGTCTCATTTCAAAAGGTACCCCACTCACACAATTATAGTCGGTGGTGATTTCAATGTGTCCTCGATATGCTGGAAAATTTACACGTTTAAAGCCGGCGGCAGGCTTAAAACGTCACCTGAAATAGTACTGAATGCTTTCTAAAAAAAGTATTTTGAACTATTAGTTCGTGAGCCCACTCGAAGCATAAATGGTTACGAAAGCGTACTTGACGAATACAGGGATTGGCGACCACAAGGCAGTTGCCTGTACACTGAATACTGTAACACCTATAACCATCAAAAAGAAACTTAAAGTACATCTGTTTAAAAAAAGCTGACAATGCTCTTAACGATTTTTAAGGAAACAGCCTCCACTCCTTCCGATCTGATCATGTAAGCGTAGAAAAGATGTGGAATGATTTCAGAGAAATAGTATCGATTGCAATTGAGAGATATATATACCACATAGATTAATAAGTGATGGTACTGATCCCCCATGGACAAAACGGGTGAAATCGCTGTTGCAGAAGTAACGAAAAAGCATGCCAAATCTAAAAGAATCCAAAATCCGGAAGACTGGCAATGTTTTGCAGAAGTTCTAAATATAGCGGTTACTACAGTGCGAGATGCTCTTGATAATTTCCGCAACAAAACTCTGTTTCGAAATCTGGCGAAAAACCCAGAGATTCTGTTCATGCATAGAGTACACCAGTGTCAAGACGTAATCCGTACCTTCACTGCGCGAAAGTAACGGTGGAGTTACTGATGACAGTGCCACTAAAGTAGAGTTAAGAAACGTGGTTTTCCGAAACTCCTTCAGCAAAGAATACGAAGTAAGCCTTCCCGAAGCCCAGTCAACAGAAAGTGCCAAAATGAGAAGCATATGTCCTCGGTGTAGCAAAGCAGCTTAAATCACTTATTAAAGGCAAGGTTTCCGTTCCAGATTGTATACCAGTCAATTTCCTCTGAGTGTGCTGATACAATAGCTCCATGTTTAGTAATTATATACAACCGCTCACAGAAAGATCCGTACCTAAAGACTGGAAAATTGCTCAGGCCACACCAATTTGTTAAAGTACTGCCTTTTGTGATGTTTAACAATACTGTTGGCAAGCGTACTTGTTATACAAATGGGCACGGCATAGGCTTACGGTCGTAAAATATATTTCAGCGTTAAACTGGAAATAGTTGTAGGAGAGTATCAGAAATAATAACCTAATGAGATCTTTAATTTATTGTACATTAGGTTTATGTGTTGGAGAAGATTCTCATCAGTAATTTTAATAGTCTCAAAAATGTGAATGTTAGCAAGTAAATTAACTACGTTAAAGGATACGGAATTACCATCATCAGAAATGGAAATGTTTTTAATTTTAGCTGTTAGTTAAAGGGAATTTTTGACAGTGTAGTTTTCTTCAAAGACATAATACTCTTTAAATGGTGTATGAGATTTTTTGCCGATTTCATAGAAGCGCCGTCTGTATAGTTAACACTGTGGACAGGAAGCGAAGGCGGTGTGCAGTCGGAGGCGATGCTGGGTTCGTAGCGGTGGGCACCAATTGTCGGCTACGACGGGACTGCCCGGGAGGCACACTCACGTGGCCGCACGTGTCACGGTGGATGCAGCAGAAGGTCCATAGCAGCAGTGACCCTGTCGCGGATGCGTGCACCACCTGTTCTAGTGTCTCGTGTACACGAAGGACCTCTGCGGACCGAGCTGCAACTTTCTTAGCTCGCTGGACTGTGCAGTTACTGATATACAGGGGCTATGCTCTATGCAGCCTGCCTGGCAGAGGTGTGTTGCAGGGTGGCATTAGAGCCTGACGGCTTCCGCGACTGGACAAATGAACTGGCGATAAAAAAAAAATCATAGCAACAAACGAACAAAAAATCATGTAGAGTAATGAAATTTCGGGAATACGTCTGTCTATGTAGGATATTTAAGTAATTAACATTGCAGCATCACAGAGCAACGTAAGCGCGAAATAAGCCGTTGCAAAAGTGACATGCTGGTAAGTTAATAACAGATGTAACGATCAGAATGTTGAATGCAAGCATTGAAACGGGCACGCATTGTGTTGTAATGGTGTGCGATGTCAGTTTTGTGTCGCAAATGCCGGTGGTTTGGAGGTCAGTGAAATGCATGCTACTGGGCCCCTTGGCTCGGGGCTGTCCCTGAAGTAATCGATTTTTAATTCGTTATGTCGCCGACTGCTGTTCGAATTGCTACTGCAGAAGAAATGTGATGTGCCGGATACGTACGCCAGACACGACTGCCTTCCCTCTTGGTAGCGCCACGTGACCGGTCGGAGCCCGAGCTTTTTGCGACCGTACATTCTCGCGGTCACCGCTGCCAGTATACAGTGCTAAATTTCTGCCAAGTCTCCTGCGAAATCGCTGGAGGAACATCCAGCTTCTCGTGGCCCTATTACACGACCTCGTTCAAACTCATTAAGATGATCGTAATGGCGCCTCTGTCTCCTCAAAGGCATTCTTGGCTAAGATCAAACCACCACGTCCAATCTAGAAGGTAACTAACGCTCACAACCGCCACGGCGTGTATTTACAGCAGACCTGATCTGCACCCTCACAGTGCCCCTACTAACACCATTCTTATGCGACTGGCGCGAAATTTAAATCGACACCATTTTTCAATTGTAGAAACACGCCTACCAACTTTCGTTTATCTCTCACAACTGCTTGTGGTGTTGCGATTTTTTCCGTAGCTGTATGTTCAAGAATTCTGCAGCAAATGGATGTCAACGATATTGGACTGTAATTTTGCAGGTCCGTCCTATTACTGTTCTTATACACTACTGGCCATTAAAATTGCTACAGATGATTAACGGGTATTCATTGGACAAATATATTATACTAGAACTGACATGTGATTACATTTTCACGCAATTTGGGTCCATAGATCCAGAGAAATCAGTACCCAGAACAACCACCCCTGGCCGTAATAACGGCCTTGATACACCTGGGCATTGAGTCAAACAGAGCTTGGATGGCGTGTACAGGTACAGCTGCCCATGCAGCTTCAACACGATACCACAGTTCATCAACAGTAGTGACTGGAGTATTGTGACGAGCCCGTTGCTCGGCTACCATTGACCAGGCCTTTTCAGTTGGTGAGAGATCTGGAGAATGTGCTGGCCAGGGCATCAGTCGAAAATTTTCTGTATCCAGAAAGGCCAGTACAGGACCTGTAACATGTGGTAACTATTTGCCTGAAATTCTTTACATTGTATGCTATAGCATACAACTGTAGCTATTGTTATTTTCCTTGTTACCTTACTCGCTCACCTACTCGGTTTAAACTGCCGAGAGAAATATCGCAATCACTATTATTGTAGTAATTCCTAACTTGTTGGCATTCTTCGTTAATTTTATAGCGAACTGCTTTTCGTCCCCTGACACATCGTATCTATTCTCGACGGCACCCCTTCACAACGAATACTCTCCGCTCCTCTGTACTCCGTACTGTAACTGGGTTTTCTCTGTTTGTGATGGTCATCTGTCAGGATGAGCACTACTGCAAAGGGCATTTGATTCTAAAGCATTATGTCAGGGTGAAAAACACTAAATAAATTACTTTTTCTCTCTTAACAACATTTTTGCAGGGTGGGTTCATCCTTGGCTCAGGTTTGAGGTAGAATGAAACAGCAGTTTTACATAAGATAAGTTTTATTGAAAAATTTGTACAAGGGTTTCTGGCTGGGATACTGGCAGCTGTGTCGTTTGCGAAGCCTTCTGCTTGCGTGAGCGACGGCGTCTGATTACGCACGGCGGTGTGTATCTCGTGTCGCCGTTTCGCCCAGTTGACTGGAGACGCGCATCGCGAGGTGGTCCGTTTAATTATTGAGGAAGAAGTCGTGAATCGGACGGTGACGACTCGGATGTGCGCTGTCTCCTTCCCGTCCTCACGAGTCACTCGGGTACATAAAATCTGGCCTCAAATACCTTCTGTCTTCTGGCGCCGAGGCTGCTGCTTGCTATTCCATTACAGCGGCGGACTCGGTGCTTCTGTGTACGATGTAGTATCTTCCTGCATGACGGTCTTGAGCACCGACTGTACCGGAACTGAACTGAAAGCTACTCCTGTCGGGCCCACTGCGTCTCGCGTACTTATTCACTTCACTTCACTGGAGGTGAACAACATCGCTGTCGTTGCCTCTTTTGTCACGTCGAAAAGCTTCGCGAAGAATCTTCTTAACGTCGGTCATTGGCTCTCGGAATGTAGGCGAGAGCCTTTGATCACGTGTGACAATTGAGAAACACGTGAGCCGGACGGGCGATGCCCTGACGGCTGAATCGACAGCTTCTGCTTACGTGGGGGAGGACGATAGCTTCTCCTGAATGTGCTGACTTCGCGGTCATTGCCTCTTCTGCTCTGCCCGTTGTTTGCCAGAGTGTAACTCTTCTAAGCTAAACGAAGTTTCTCATTAATTTTAAATTTCTACTTCACTTCACTAATTTATTTCCCTATCTTAAGTACCACTCAACAGTATTTGCGCCGATCTCCGTGCACTGTTTTAGGAAAGTGTAATGCCGTCACTACACGGACGGTGTTGTGAACGTCAGTCTTGAGCGTGCCAAGTTGAAAGTGCTGCCGAACGCTCTGACTTGTGCATACAGCATGTGCGTGTCAACGTGGTACACGCGACCGCAGCGGCAGCATCTGGGTCACACATCACCCGGTTGTCCGCCCCGGTAGCTGAGTGGTCAGCGTGACAGACGGGTTCGATTCCTGGCTGGGTTGGAGATTTTCTCTGCTCAGGGACTGGGTGTCGTGTTGTCCTAATCGTCATCATTTCATCTCCAAGGACGCGCAAGTGGCGTCAAGTCGAAAGACCTGCACCAGGCGAGCGGTCGGGAGGCCCTCGTCACACGTTTCTCTCTATCACCCACTTTACAAAATGCATGGGCGTAAAATTCTTAAGCTAGCGCTATTAAAACGCGCCTTTCCTCTCTTGTCCACGTGAGAGTCACGTTGTTCTGCGTGTAGTGTCCACGGACATGTTATAAGGCAGAAAGAGAAGCTCCGTAACAAATAGCGCGATTCCAAGTCTTACTTTATATTTGTTCCTATTCAGCAGCAGAATCTTCACAACATGTGAAATAAAAAAGAATTGTTTTACACTTTCTTGTTATATCTTACTGCATGTAGTGCAATCTGTCTTGTAGATTAAACCATTCGAACAAACTCCATCCTCAGATGGAACGTACATATGTAACATCGAATATTAGAGAATATACTTTCTTTTCGGTGCAATCAAAGTATCAGATCCTAACAGAAGAAGCGAAGACTAGTAATAAAAATATTCGGATCCACTGAGGCGCAAACAAGAATCACATTACCAGCTACCTCATCATTTCGCTCTACCGACTGTGACTGTCGAATGGCCATACATTGAATCTGACCTACTGAAAGTTTTAATGGTAGATACGTTATTAACTGACACTGAAATATGACAGATTGTATCAACGACAATGCGTTTCTTATGGATCCTCACTGTGCCCGTTTACAGTCTGTCCCCACTCTGGCTACCCAGCCACGTCACCGGGCGCCTCCACAGGCTGTCTCACGACACAGTACCGCCCTGCCGCGGCGCGCGCTTTAAGTCGGCGGCGACGCCGTCTGCATACACGGCCCAGCAGCGTTAATTTTTAGACGAGTGTTTTAGTACCGTAAAGAATACAAAAGACGATAGCTTCTTCCGAAACATAACGCTATAGAGTAAATAATATTAACATATGAACGTAAGTCGGGATTTTACTACAAACATGGAACCGAATGCCTGTTCATGTGAATGTACGTTCCTCTACTTCTACCCCATAAAGCGCAATGAAACTGTAGAATTTAAGAATTATTCTCACTTTGTGTTTCTACTAAAGGATAGAAGTTTTCTTTGAAGGATTGCGTTGAAACTTAACAGGTCTTGCAACACGATGAATGTTTAAAAAGTAACAAGAAATTTACAATTTCTTGTGTTGTACTAGTCCGATTTGCACTACATTTTTTGTCACTGCCTTCGTAAACGTACGTGAAAAGTATGTGGACAATGTTATACGCATTGGCTATTTGCTCTATTATCAGCTGTCAAAAAGGATACATGTGTTTTGGTAGCATCAACGATTATTTGTTTTGTGTCAAAACAGATTAGAGAACCTTTCTTACATAAAGAGTATGGAATTTTAGAAAAGTTAAATATTCCTTTTGGCGAGCCTGTTACGAGTAAAACTGGAGTTTTTTGTTTCACGACAATTTGTAGTTTCCGTAATGTCGGCACTATTTTTTGGTTTAAGTAAAAGTCGTCCATCGTTTGTGGAAGGATCGATTTTATGAAATTGTCTACGACGACGGGTTTCCTCCCAAAATTACTAGTTTTCCTTCGTGGCGATCCCTGTAAACCACGCGTTCCTTCCTTAGGCGTGACAGACGTTTGCATAAATTGGAGCCCTTTGCTTGGAACGGGTAACAGTTCTTTTCGTGTCACCTCCTTAACACACGCTGTAACGTAACAGACGATCGAACGCTCGTTACATCTACATCCATTATCTGCAAGCTACCTGACGGTGTGTGGCGGAGGGTACCTTGAGAATCTCTATGAGTTGTCCCTTCTATTCCAGTCTCGTATTGTTCGTGGAAAGAAGGATTGTCGGTATGCCTCTGTGTGACCTCTAATCTCTCTGATTTTATCCTCATGTCTCTTCGCGAGACATACGTAGGAGGGAGCAATATACTGCTTGACTCCTCGGTGAAGGTATGTTCTAGAAACTTCAACAGAAGCCCATACAGAGCTACTGAGCGTCTCCGTGCAGAGTCTTCGAGTTTATCTGTCATCTCTGTAACGCTTTCGCGATTACTAAATCGTCCTGTAACGAAGCGCGCGGCTCTCCGTTGGATCATCTCTATCTCTTCTATCAACCCTATCTGGTGCGGATCCCACACTGCTGAGCAGTATTGAAGCAGTGGGCGAAAAAGGGTACTGTAACCTACTTCCTTTGTTGTCGGATTGCATTTCCTTAGGATTCTTCCAATGAATCTCAGTCTGGCATCTGCTTTACCGACGATCAACTTCATATGATCATTCCATTTTAAATCACTCCTAATGCGTTCTCCCAGTTGCTGACCTGCTATATTGTAGCTAAATGATAAGGGATTTATCTTTCTATGTATTCGCAGCACATTACACTTGTCCACATTGAGATTCAATTGCCATTCCCTGCACCATGCGTCAATTCGTTGCAGATCCTCCTGCATTTCGGTACAATTTTCCATTGTTAAAACCTCTGGATATACTACAGCGTCATCCGCAAAAAGCCTCAGTGATCTTCCGATGATATCCACAAGGTCATTTATGTATATTGTCAATAGCAACGGTCCTATTACACTCCCCTGCGGCACACCTGAAATCACTCTTACTTCGGAAGACTTCTCTCCATTGAGAATGACATGCTGCGTTCTGTCATGTAGGAACTCTTCAATCCAATCACACAATTGGTCTGATAGTCCGTATGCTCTTACTTTGTTCATTAAACGATTGTGGGGAACTGTATCGAAAGCCTTGCGGAAGTCAAGAAACACGGCATCTACCTGTGAACCCGTGTCTATGCCCTTCTGAGTCTCATGGACGAATAGCGAGAGCTGGGTATCACACGACCGTCTTTTCCGAAACCCGTGCTGATTCCTACAGAGTAGATTTCTAGTCTCCAGAAAAGTCATTATACTCGAACATAATACGTGTTCCAAAATTCTACAACTGATTGACGTTAGAGATATAGGTCTATAGTTCTGCACATTTGTTTGAAGTCCCTTCTTGAAAACGTGGATGACCTGTGCCCTTTTCCAATCGTTCGGAACGCTACACCGCTTCAAGAATGGGGCAAGTTCCTTCGCGTACTCTGTGTAAAATCGAACTGGTATCCCATAAGGTCCAGCGGCCTTTCCTCTTTTGAGCGATTTTAATTGTTTCTCTATCCCTCTGCCGTCTCTTGCGACATCTACTATTTTGTCATATGTGCGACAGTGTAGAGAAGGAACTACAGTGCAGTCTTCCTCTGTGAATTAGCCATTTAGTAGTTCGGCCTTCAGTCTGTTTCAGTACCATTTTGGTCACAGAGTGTCTGAACATTTCGTTTTGCTCCACCTACTGCTTTGACATAAGACCAAAATTTCTTAGGGTTTTCTGCCAATCAGTACATAGAGCTTTACTTTTGAATTCATTGAATGCCTCTCGCATAGCCCTCCTCACATTACATTTCGCTTCGCGTAATTTTTGTTTGTCTGCAAGGCTTTGGCTATGTTCATGTTTGCTGTGAAGTTCCCTTTGCTTCCGCAGCAGTTTTCAAACTCGGTTGTTGTACCACGGTGGCTCTTTTCCATTTCTTACGATCTTGCTTGGCACATACTCATCTAACGCATATTGTACGATGGTTTTGAACTTTGTCCACTGATCCTCAACACTATCTGTACTTGAGACAAAACTTTTGTGTTGAGCCGTCAGGTACACTGTAATCTGCTTTTTGTCACTTTTGCTAAACAGAAAAATGTTCCTACCTTCTTTAATATTTCTACTTACGGCTGTAATCAGTGATGCAGTAACCGCTTTATGATCGCTAATTCCGTGTTCTGCGTTAACTGTTTCGGGTCTGTTTGTCGCCAGAAGGTCCAATATGTTATCGCCACGAGTCGGTTCTCTGTTTAACTGCTCAAGGTAGTTTTTCAGATAAAGCACTTTAAAAAAATTTCACTGGATTCTTTGTCCCTGCCACCCGTTATAAACGTTTGAGTCTCCCAGTCTAACGGGTGATCAAAAAGTCAGTATAAATTGGAAAAAGTGATAAACCATGGAATAATGTAGATAGAGAGTTAAAAATTGAGACACATGCTTGGAATGACATGAGGATTTATTAGAAAAAACAAATTCACAAAATGTCTGACAGATCTCTTATGCGCGTCGTTTGGTGATGATCGTGTGCTCAGCCGCCACTTTCGTCACGCTTGGCCTCCTAGGTCCCCAGACCTCAGTCCGTGCTATTATTGGCCTTGGGGTTACCTGAAGTCGCAAGTGTATCGTGATCGAGCGACATCTCTAGGGATGCTGAAAGACAACATCCAACGCCAATGCCTCACCACATACTCCGGACATGCTTTACAGTTCTTTTCACAACATTATTCCTCGATTACAATTACTGTTGAGGAATGATGGTGGACAGATTGAGCATTTCCTGTAACGAACATCATTTTAGCTTTGTCATGCTATTCTGATCTGATAAAGCGCCACCTGTCGGACATTTTTTGAGCACTTGTAATTTTTTTTTTAATTCTAATCAAATCCCATGTCATTCCAAGCATGTGTGTCAATTTGTACCTCCCTATCTACATTATTCCGTGATTTATTCAGTTTTCAAATTTATACTGACTTCTTGGTCACCTGGTGTATCTGGCAAATTAAAATCTCCACCCAAAACTAGAACATGGTGGGGAAATGTACTCCGCAAATAGCTCCTCTTCGTCTTCTGCAATTTTCTTGCAATGCGACGCTGTTATCCAGCACTTCCAGATACCGAAGTATGTCAGTGACTGATGCTGGCAACAAGGATCTCACGAACAGAAACGACGTATTGTACACCACTGCACGCCGATCTACGCCGCTAGACAAGTAACAGGCAACTGATTTTGGGTGCCCCTGTAGGCCAGTGGCAGGGTTCTCCCGGAAAAGGCCGCTTCCCCCACCAAAAGCGCTGCTCGCTCTTGAGTTTACAGACAGACTATACCTTGAAACCAACACCAACTGAAAGCCAGTATGGTGTATGGCGAGTCTGTACTGAAGAAAGATGGCGTGCATATGGCGTACAAGGCGTTCTTCCATCTCTTTGGTCAATGTTCGAACACACTTTCAGAATATCTGTCTTGCTTGATATTGCGCTGCACGTTTGGAAAGACTCCCCAGCGTGCGTTTTCCATGCTATGACGATATAAACTCGGCCTTCTCAAAGCTCTACGTTCGAATGAACAGTCCGGGTGCCGATGGCATAACCGACACGTGCCCTTAGCGCCAGGATGTCACCCAGAACAAGTCCGGCCCAAAGGGCCTCCCCTAAACAGCCGCCAGTTCCGCAAACTGGAAGCTGTATCAAAGTTGTTACCGTATCGTCACAGTCCAACACATGTTAGACTGTGTTGAAATTCAAGTTTTTCTGGATATTAATATAATATGAATGTGCTTGAAGGTCTCTCGGGCATGCAGCTGTAGCCAGTATCTATCTTACCCCTGGTGAGACAAGACTCTACATCCTTACATTTGTCCTCTATCCATCCCTGCTTAGCCATTTTGTACTTCCTGTCGATTTCATTTTTGAGACGTTTGTATTTCTTTTTGCCTGCTTCACTTACTGTATTTTCATATTTTCTCCTTTCTTCAGTTAGATTCAATATCTCTTCTGTTACCCAAGGATTTCTACTAGCCCTCGTCTTTTTACCTACTTGATCCTCTGCTGCCTTCACTATTTCATCTCTGAAAGCTACCCATTCTTCTTCTACTGTATTTCTTTCCCCCATTACTGTCAATTGTTCCTTTATGCTCTCACTGAAACTCTGTACAACCTCTTGTTCTTTCTCTTTATCCAGGTCCCATCTCCTTAAATTCCCACCTGTTTGCAATTTTAATCTACTGGTCATAACCAATAGATTGTGGTCAGAGTCCACATTTGCCCCTGGAAATGTCTTACAATTTAAAACCTGGTTCCTTAATCTCTGCCTTACCATTATATAATCTATCTGATACCTTTTAGTATCTCCAGGGTTCTTCCATGTATACAACCTCCTTTCATGATTCTGAAACCAAGTGTTAGCTACGATTAAGTTGTGCTGTGTGCAAAATTCTACCAGGCAGCTTCCTCTTTCATTTCTTAACCCCAATCCATATTCACCTACTACGTTTCCTTCTCTTCCTTTTCCCACTATCGTGTTCCAGTCACGGCGTAGCGTGCCATCATCATCAGATTACTCCTGTTGACTGACGTCCTATGCCGGCGGGCGGTGTGGTATATATACCTGTCGCCTCTCCCCTCCAACGACTCCGCGTATGGACCGAGGGATGTGCAGGCCGCGGTGGTCTTTCAAATTTCAACGCTTTTTTCATCAAAAGTGCAACAATGCTATTTGCTATTAAAGGTTTGAAAGCTACTGGAGTATGGCCCACGGACCAGTCCGTATTCACCGATGCAGATTTCCTGCCGGAAGACAAAACTGACATCGGAATTGAGAGGCCGTCAGATAAAGAGGTTATTGTATCTGGAGCTGAACAGGTAAAAAAGACGACGCCAACAGGTTGGGTGATCAAGCTGGCAGGTTTCAGCGAATTGTAACTATGAACTGCCGCCCAAGAATGACGAAGTTATTGAGGCTAATTGTTCTAGTCCTGCAACTGCTAGATCGTACATTTATGGGTGCACTTAAGACTCACTACAGCGAGAATATTTGGCAGTGGATGCTCCATGAAAGCAAACTTGTTGGATCCTATGATATAGTGTGTTTCTTTGGCAAGGGAAGGAAATACAGTAGAAGGATGAAGTAGTGAAGGCAGCAGAGGATCAAATAGGTAAAAAGACGAGGGCTATTAGAAATCCTTGGATAACAGAAGAGATATTGAATTTAATTGATGAAAGGAGAAAATATAAAAATGCAATAAATGAAGCAGCCAACAAGGTACACAGACGTCTCAAAAATGTGATCGACAGGAAGCGCAAAATGGCTAAGCAGACATGGATGGCTAGAGGACAAATGTAAGGATGTAGAAGCTTATCTCACTAGGGGGACTTTGGCAAAGTTCTTTTCCTCTCTTTTCTTTAATAATGACTTCTAACTCTTTTTTGTACAGCAAATCAGTTGAAACAATGGTCTTTCCCCTCATCCATTCTCGGGAATACGAACATCAGGGTAACATAAGAACCTCCTGCACTCAGCAAACAGACGACCATTACTAGAGACCCACACTCAGCAGCAGTCAGAGAACAAATTTGGCGTTTACCTCTGCTTGCAGTATCAGTCTGAACTACACGAAGGCCTGTTTTCTAAACGTTCCATACACGATCTTCTGGATACTTATGTTTCCAGAATTCAGCTTATAGCAAGACGTAGAATGAGTTAACTCTCTCATGCGAAAAGCGTTTTGCTCGAGCATATGATGTTCCAGTTGGCTTTCTAATTGAAAGCTTATCTTGATGACATCGAAGAAAATGGTCAAGACAAGGCCTTCCAGCAATTTCATTTCTGAAGTTTGTTGCAATTCCATTCCCAACTGCAAGTTGGTAGGCCATTTTTCTAACATCCATACTAGTAAAAGCATAGAATTTGGCCTCCATATAGTGTATGTAAACCACTAGTTCTCTTTCCAGGGCAGCTGGTTTTCTTCCAAACTTTTTAGTTTCAACATCTGTCAGGTATTAGCCTCATACACATACTGGCACAGAGTTGTTTTTGGGACAGCGCAATGTTTGCTTTTTTAACTCCCATGAGTTTTACTACAACAGCAGACACTGCCTCTTGCATTTTGTTTTTATCCCACACCTGCCTTTTACGGGTTCATTTAGGTGCCAGATTAGTCCTAGGCATCTGAAAACAGAAATAAAAACATTTTACGGTCTGCTTATAATATGGACCCTGAGGTCCACATTACAGTCACTTACACCTTGTAAACTAGTGTAGACAGCTTAAAAATGCAATAATACCATACTTTTAATCTATTTGAAACTGTTGCCAATACTTAGATGCAACCTACTAAGTATTAACCAATAATGGTATGTTAATACACTACTAGAGTTCAGCTAAATATTATTAAGATATTAAGGGGGGGGGGGGGGGGGGTGCATATTACCACCACTTACTCTACATGGTAAAGCAAAGCAGGTGAAACATTTGGATAAAGGTGTACTTGCATTCACGTTGCTTGTAACAGCAAATCTGTTTGACAGGCTCATTGTCATTGTGAAAGAAAAACTAACAAGCAAAATGAAAACATCCACCATAAGCACGAATCCAGTATTTTGATGAATAAGGACTCAACTAGAAAGGTAGGCAGAGGTTGGAAAGTACCAGCCACAAAATCACTTGAAGTTTACCTTGTGGAAGAAAATATTATCCACTGTAACTCCAAATTAGTGTGCACTGACTGTAAAGTAAGAATTCATAGATATTACTATGCATGTATTGATTATAGCATTAAGTTAAATACGTGTAAGCATATACATAATGTTTATGAAGTAGAGAGTATAGAAGAAAAACCGTTTGAAATTTCTGAATTACCAGATGTACTACTTATGAATGTTGGAGAGGAAAATTCTGAAGCCAGTTTGTTCCTGTGACACAGAGGTACTGGCAGAAATTGTTTCTGGTATTTCAGAAGAAAAACCGTTTGAAATTTCTGAATTACCAGATGTACTACTTATGAATGTTGGAGAGGAAAATTCTGAAGCCAGTTTGTTCCTGTGACACAGAGGTACTGGCAGAAATTGTTTCTGGTATTTCAGTTACTGAAGTTTAGCTGGCCAACAAAATGGTAACTTCACTGAAGGCTAGTGTAGGTGCTGTTCATGCCAGTAGTGGCGTCTCTTTCAATAGCCCACAAAGGAGTCACAAGAGAAAACTTGCAGTACAGAGGAGACTGTTTTGAGCAAAGAAAACAAATTCCTCAAGCTGCATACTCATGGCAGTTCCTGATACAGAAGAAACTGTGAACACTTCTGGATGAAGGTTTACACCACATTAGCTAGTGTGTTGATCTCACATTCAGGAACATGATGGCTTTATTCCGTGTCCTGCCATCCAGTTTTAGGTTTTCCATTATTTCCCTAGATCAATCAAGGCAAATTCTGGGATGGTTCATTTGAAAGGCCAAGGCCAATGTTCTCCCCCATCCTTGAAACAGTCAGAGCTTATGCTCTGTCTCTGACGGCCTCACTGTTGACAGAATGTCAGATGTCGATATTCCTTCCTTCTTCACTGGCCTCTGGTGCGGCAGTTCTGCTGACACGTGGGACCACCAGAAACTGCTGCGGCTTGTGCCAGCAGCCTAGAATGCTGGCATCACTGGGTCAGCCCCCTCCCAAGCCGTGCTGGGCAGTGATGACTGTGACTGAGGCTCAGCGCACTGCTGGTGATGGCCACACATTTGACAACTGTCCCAACGTGACAACAGAGTTGCAATCGTCAACTTGTAATATATATTTATTTTTGATCTAGCTAGATGGGTAACACTAGTGCAACTGTTAAACAGATTAAATATTTTCATATTCTAGCAAGGAATACACTAACATCTGATTGTTCACAATCAATTTTCCTGATAATGTAACTCATTTACCAAAAAATAAATTTGGTGAATAAATAATAATTTCAATATCAGTACAAACACATGCAGTTGGAATTAGGAATGAGTAATTATGAATTAGCAATATAACCCAACTGAAAGCCTTTCACGTTCCAATTTGCAGTATAATTTTACTTTTTAAAAAAATCCCCCTTTTTGAAAAGTTATCTGTAACCAAATAACTCATATTCCAGAATTTTCTGTTTTTAGCGGGCCATTATTTCCTAAATTTAAGCATATAATTTTGTAGTTCTAATTTACCAGGGCACAAAAGTGGCTGTTTTTATTTGGAAACAAGTAATAATTTCAAACTTGTCATTAATGCTAGTAACACCCTGACACAGATGCTAAGAGAGCAGATACCAAGTCTCACTGCTTGCCTGCTGGCTGCAGATGTTGATTGATTGTCTGAATGAGGAGAGGAACGAAACAGTGACATCATTTGTCCCAAGATCCAAAGTGGCAGAGACTGTGGGAGCAGCAAACCAACAGCACAATCTATTTGATGGCGAAGCAAAACAGGCAAATGAAGATGGAACACTGGGGTGGCAGGAAGAGTAAAGAACTGGAGGGAGGAAGGGGGAGATCATAAGACACCCCAATGGTGCTATGTGTGACATGGTGCTGGAATCACTGCTAACCCACCCCAGTTCGCACTTCATGCCATGAGTGCGACACAGTGGGGAAAACACCGTGGCGGCGGAGGGGGGGGGGGGGGTGATGAAACAGCACAAAATGGAGAGGAAAACCTGACCAGCATGAAAGCAATGATGAAAGCCTTCAATTGTGGAAGAGAATTCAGGTACTTAAATCTAGGGAACAAACCACTTTTATGATGAAAACCAAAGACAGATGTAACTATGTAAGGTTGTATGCTACCATCTGTGATAATGGAGAATGGAAGAGTGTGTTTAGTGCAAAAGGCCAAATGGTAGGGGAGTCTCATAAAATGTGGGGGTTACAGATCATTATGGAGTAAGAGGCTTAGATTCAACCTTGTGTGACCAATACGAAGTTCGCAGAGGATGGTAGATCCCCAGTGGGCCATGTGGCAAGAGTCCCCTTATCGCAATAAGTTTATTAGGCAGGGGGTTGGCCTCCAAGAGTCTGCTCAAGGCTGAGCAAAAAGGAATTGGACATGAGGCTGCAAACCCAGCACCAGAGAGGTCACACAAAAGGGGCACACCCTCCAGCCACAGGATCAGCAGTTCATTACCTGGGATACCCACATGAGTGGGAACCCAAAGAAAGTCAACTGAACAACCAGCATGGTGAAGATTGGTAAGGTGGTCTTAGATGTCATAGATCAAGAAGAGGGAGGGAAAACCACTGTCTGATAGCCTCCAGGGCAGTTATCGAGTCTGCACATAACGTGGGTGGGAGAGGACTGTTAAACATACTAAAGAACCTGGTAAATGGCCATTAGCTATGCAGTACACATGCTACATGGGGCAGGTAAGAGATGGTGTTACTTGCCAGCAGAAGGCACATTCCTTGAAATTAGCAGATTTAGAGCCTAGAGCCATTCCATTAAAACACAACAGCAGCCTGAAACTCCCATAAGAGCTGGCAGAACAAACAATGAAACACAGACCCCTCTGAATCTGGGATCAAGGAACTAACCAAGGAGGAGGAGGTTTTTGGAGGGAATGGGGAACAGGACAAAGAGGGAAGATAAAAATCATGGCAAAGGACTGCAAGCTGGAGCCCAACTGTTAAACTCACCTGAAGAGTGAGCAATTTCCTGCTGCTAAAGTATAAAATATAAGGGATGTGTGGGGAAAGAGAAGATGGTGATGGCATAGGAAACAAGAAGCTTAGACTGTTGAACCAGAAGGGCAGTGAGTGGGGGACAATCCCAGCTTCAACCAGGAAACAATACGGTTAGTGCAAAAGGTACTGATGATCAGATAGATACCACAATGGTGGACCTGCTCCAAGAGGATCAGTATGGAAGGAGCAACTGAGCCCTAAATTTGGCTACCATGCCCCCCTCCCCCTCCCCACACACACACACACACACAAGTAAATGTCATAAGACGACCCAAGAAATGGAAGTGGTGGACCACAATCAGAAATTGGGTCTCGAGATAGAGCTCCAGTAGGTATCGTACACAATATGGTGACAGAAATGCAGCACCCACAATTTAAGAGGAGAAAACTGAAAACTGTGTGAGAAGGTCCATGCAGAAGCATACCACATGGCACCCTGGAACTGTCACTTCACAAAAGCCACCAAGTGTTACATAACTCAGACACAGAAGTCATCCACATGCAGAGCAGGGGTGACCAACAACAGTTTGACGGAGGTCACAAGTCCTTTAATAGTGATGAGGAAAAGGATACTTAACACTGAACCCTATGGAATGCCATCCTCCTCAGCAATGGAGTGTCCTCATCCCAGGACTTATGTCCCTTCTTCTCTTTCATAAGTAGAGGAGGACACACGCTAGATGCCAGAGAGGTAAGGGGGGAGAGAGGCTTCTGCTAGTTCTATAAAGAGAGACCAGGCAACCTTGGGGATGCTAGAGCTGACGGTTCCATGGCCAATGTGTACCAGCAGACTCTTGGACTGAGAGGAGGCCCTAATGGCAGCAGACACCAGAGAAGAGGCACTTCTCTGGTGGATGAAAGGAGCAACAGTTGGAGGGGAGGAAGATGTAAGTTGAGGGGAGAGGGAGAGAAGAGTGAGGCATCACTGGGATAAGGTGGGGGAAAGGATGTAACAGAGTCAATAGTAGATTTTTGTAGACACAAGGCGAAGCTGATCGTAAACCCCAATATATTCTTTCCTTCTTACAAACCAGCGACAGTTGTGACAATGAATACATGTGGTCAGTAGAACAAAGGCACACCTGGGCATCCTCATTCATTGCATACAGGATTAATACATGTGTACAAATCATAAACACCAAAAACATTTTAGCAGTGGCAGGACATACATCACAGTGCACAGTGATAAGCCATAACCTTGACCTTGTCTTGGGGGTATCCACTTCAAAGACCAGAATAAAGTGGTCATTATCAGTGTGGTTGTCCTTAGTGCCTTTCTGAATATGATGAACAAAATGAATGCCTTGCCACTCCAGACTGGCCCACGCTTCACCAGTTTGGAAGATGAGGTCTCTATGAAAAAGACACCCTGAAGCATATTCAAAGGCTAGTGAGGAGTAATGGTTTGCCAAACTTGTCTTTGATAGTTTCTACCAAAATAAAGGGTTCATGGTGGGAAGGTGTCCTTATCAGTCTTGATGCAGACCAGGTAATGGGGAAAAGATTTGACCCCAAGCAAGCGAGTCTGACCCTCCTCCCATGAGGGGATAGTTGTAAGTTGAAAAGTCATTCCTGACTAAAGGTCAGCCAAAGACGGCCGGTTTTTTAAGTCTGATATGTTTGATACAAAGTGTAGACCCTAATAGCACCAAAACCAATCAGGGGCTCTCCCCTTGTGCACTACTCAGCCACACCAAGGGCCAATGCCATAGGGGCTGTTGCTGGGAGTTCCAATGCTCCAGAATGACAAGCCACTACTCATAGGCATACACAGGGAGGTAGCAGCTCGTGTATCAGAACTGTCATCCCTGTTTTCAGAGGACTCCATCAAAAGAGTACATAACACCCCAAGCACACGAAATGACTACTGTGCTAGTGGTACAGCACAAAAAGGACAATGGCTTCAGGTAAAAAATGGAAGAGGTGGTAAGCCCACATGGCAAAGACTTCATGTATGGTGTTGTTCCACAGCTGGCTCACACCATGGAGACAAAATTTAGAGTAGTTCAGTCCCCAAAGAGGGACCAAAAATTCCAAAAAGGGAATTGTAAAGCAAGAGGAATGATAGTGTAAGGGATAGCAACAAAAAAAAGATAGCCAGGCCAATGTAAGCAAGGGAAAGGATTGAGGACAGGGATGGATGAGCACGGGAAAGTTAATGCAGTTTTGAAAAGTAGAAAGGATCCAATTACTAGCAGACTCATGTGCACAAAATAATTGTTACCCCCCTTCCACTGGGGAATGGGGATGGAGCAGATATAGAAACATGATTCTGTGATGTTAAAGATAAACGAATCTTCATATGTGAGTATTACTGGATTTGCTCCAAGTACCCACTGGCCAACATGCAAACATGTAGTACTGAGGTCAGACTGGCCATCGTGACAGCTCTATTTCTCATGCAGTGAAGTAGACAACACTACCCAGTGCTGTTGGCACTGTTGCAGTCGCATGTTGTATTGCCATGCTAGGTGACACGACAACTCACCATAGTGCACACAACTACACACTGCTTACTCTAGAGCCCTGCAAATTAATATTAAACCGACTGAGCATATACAAATTAAGAGATGACTCACAATTCAATAATGTGCATATCAGAGAATCAGTTTCATACCTAGCGTGAAATGAAATGACAGTATGGCATTTCTGGCCGGGAGATCGTATGCAGGAGAAATCGGCTGCCTACTGCAAGTCTACATCAGTTGATACTGCTTATTTTTGCATCTAAATAAATGGTAAAATGGTGATAAGCACAACACAACACCCAACCTCTGAGAGGATAAATTCTCAAATTGGCCAGGAATTGCACCTGGAGCCCCTGCACAGCTGTTGGTCTCTCTATCCGACAGCCACAGTGATGGACAGAGCTGGCCTCCAACACACTCATTTACTGACAGTCCTGTAAGGCATTGTGTATCGGAAAAGGAAAGCAACATTGGGCATATGAATATAGGGATGACTCACAAGGCATTTCAGTATTGTGCTTACACACAATCAGTTGCATATATGGTGTGCTGTTTGGATGCTCTTGCTGCCATGGTATGCCAAAAGCTTATCCCTCACACCCAGTGACAGGTCCTATAAGTAAACACTAAATCAGAATGCAGGCATTGTGTACTGAAACAGGAAAGTAACATTGAGCATATTTGAATTTATAGACGTCTCACAAGACATTTCAGTATAGTGCATATTACATAATTAATCTCATACCTGGTGTGCTGTGTGGAATCTCCAGCTACCTTTTTTAAGCCAAAAGCTTACCCTTCACGCCCAGTAAGTAAACAGACAGGAAGACAAGATGTCCAGCGAGTGAGATCACAGGTGTTTTCTTCGTCCACTAAAAGAACTTATTTGAGAGGAAATAGTGTCAAATTTAAATTTCCTTTGTTTTGTATATTTGCTGTAGTGTCCATTCTTGTCACAAAACTGAATATTTGCGTCCCCATAGAGATTATTCTTGAAAAAAAAAAAATAACTTTGTGTAATCTGAAGTCACGATAATTGTGACATAATGCGAAATTTTGCATTCCAAAACACAAAAAATTCTATTCAAATTTTCCTGATAGCGGAAAATTCGTTTAAGAAAGGCAGCTACTAGTTTCATCAGTGCCTATTGTTACTATAAAAGTATAATTAAAAGTTTTTTAAATTGTATTTAACTAACACATTTCATATTGTTCACTAGTTAGAGGTGATCTAGGTATAAATTTAAAACCTGACCAAACACTAAAGTAAATTCTCTAAAAGCAAAGTAATTACTAATTCATTCTTCTGTCATTGTATCTCTAAATCATTACAAAAACAACAACAATAGCATGTAAGACCTCCATGTCATTTTTGCATACATATAGCCAATCTCGTGTCCTGGACAAATTTAAAACTTAATTATTCTTTTGAAACTGATCATGAGTGGGAAATGTGGAAGCTGTTATAGCATTGTGAGTAGAGGGATTTGTTGCTAACCTTGTAGGAAATATTTTCACTGGGGGAGGGAGAGGTGGGGGGAGAATCTTGGGAGAACAGAAGAGGCTCTCTCCTGGAACTGCAGAGTATGCAGTAGGAACATTTTGGTTGGGGTACAGGAAAGGAAAATCTGTGCCCTTGTGGCACAGTTGAAGGAAGCAAGGAAGGAACTGATAAGGATCAAGAGAGATAGGGAGGAGGAGGGTGGTTGTGAACTGGCAGCTTGTAGGAGGGTAGGAAGAAAGAGAACATGATCTGATGTTTTTGGCGTTGATGATAAAACTGTGTGTCTACCACTGCCAGAGCCTCTGGTAGAACACGGAGCAAGAAATGTGCAGCACACTTCAACTGAGGCCAAGAAGCTTAGAAATATACAAAATGTTAGGAAGAAGAAAGTGCTGCTGCTAGGTATTAGGCATGGGTGAGTTGTAGGCCCCGAGTTACAGGAATGTTTAGGGGCAACATACCAGGCCACCAGTATGTTCCAGCCAAATGCAGGGCTAAGTCATGTGATAGAGGACTTAAGGTCTTTACAAAAGAAGACCATGTAGTGATAGTGGGTGGGGCAGGAAACAGTTTGCACAGGGATAGGGCACATGACATAGGTGGTGACCTGGGCAAGATAGCTTCCCTGACTTGTGGCAGTACACTTTGTTGAGCTGTTCCGGTGTCACGATTGGCCAAACCTTGATGGAGATGTGAGGCGAATCAATTTGGGGTTAGGGAAGCCAACTTTGCTCACATGCCCGTCGGGACTATCGACAGATGGGGTTTCACTGGGTGTGGCCTATACCTAAACAGGACTGGCAAAGGAAGATTGGTACAGCTGATTCGTGAAAGTATAGGGGGTGGATCTCGGGCCACACATGGTCAAATACCTGTTGTCATCAGTATGAGAAGTAGGTCTTTTTTAGGATAAATCCAGACAACAGGTTCCCCTGCCTAAAGAGTGTCTCCAGCAGTTTGAATTAACAGGGCTTGATATCACCAAGATATTAATAATTTTGTGTTTGTATGGATCTCCCAGAGATAGTGTGGACACTGTTTTTCAATAAATTAACAGAATTTCTATATAAAGTCTCAAGTACAAAGCTCAGCACAATTCTGTGTGGGGACATTAAAATCAACATGAATATCATAAATGAATCCAGCAGCACCTTCATAAATATACTTCAAAGTTTTGGCCTCTCCCTATTGGTCAATAGTGCAACAAGGGTTGCTACAATGACTTCATCAGTAATTGACCATGTTGCCACAAATATGGGCAGGGAAAAATGTGATGTAGCTGTAAAAGATCTCGGATTATCAGACCATCTCTGTCAAACAACAACAGTAATATGAGACATGAAATCATCCCATAAACTACAAGCCTACAAATGACATCCATTGGAAATGAAAATAAAAGATTTTTCAAAGGAACTAGCAAAAAAAACAAACAAAAAAAAACGCTGGGATGAAGTGTATAGGGAAACCAATGTGAATAAGAATCCACATTATTTAAATTGAACTTTGAAAAGGCATTTCCAAAAGTATGCATGTCTGTATCAACGTCACACAAAAGTAGATGGATAACAGCAGGTACTAAGAAGTCCTCCCAAACAATTAAATACCTCACTTCCATGGAAAAGAGTCACAATGATCCATAGGAAGGTGCTGATAGCTGCAACAAAATCGTTTAATGACACAGTAATATATAATGCAGGGAATAAAAGCAAAGCAGTCTGGGATGTTATAAAAATGGGAACGGGAACAGAGAGAGGCAAAGAAAGACAGACAGAATAACATATTCCTAAGGGAGGAGGATAAGGTAATAAATAAGCCACAACACTTATCAAAGTATGTAAATGAGCATTTTTCAAGTATTTTAGGGAAGTTACGGCAAGAATTCCCCAAAACAAATATAACCCCTGTAAAAAATGTTGCACTAAATACAATGATGTTACTTCAAATCACAGACAATGAAGCCAGTAAAACTGTTGAAAAACTAAAAAGCCAGTAGGCTTATATGAAGTATCAATGTGTGTACTAAAACAATGCATAGAGGTTGTACAAGGTCCCTTAACACACATAATAAATGAATCCTGTACACCAGGGACATTTCCACAGCAGTTAAAACAGGCAAGAGTTGTGCCTTTGTTTAAGAAAGGTAATGCAGAAAATTACAAGCTGTCACCATTCTCAAAAATAATAGAAGCAATTATGAAAAACAGATTAATGAATTACCTGAATAAATACAATCTTTTAAGTGAATCACAGTTTTGTTTGTGATGTGGCAAAAATACGGAGTCAGCTGTCGTAGAATGCACAAAAGTTGTACTTGATGCTCTTGATAAAGAAGAGTCTGTCAGAGGGTTCCTTTATGATCTTTCTAAGCCCTTTGATGCAGTCGACCACAAGATTCAATTAAATCAATTAGAAGCATTAGGAGAAAGAGTGGTAGCTAAGGACTGGTTTTGATCATACCTAGCAGATAGGGTACAAAGAATAGTGATAACACATACTTCAAATAGAGCTTAACATTTAGTAAAACACTTACCCGAACAAATGTAAGCACATTACACACATCCATGCCCGAGGCAGGATTTCAACCTGCGACCGTAGCAGTCGTGCGGTTCTGGACTGAACTGCTCGGCCACCACGGCCGGCGAAAAATACATTAATATGGGGTTTCCGCAAGGTATCAAATGAGGACCAATAGTATTCCTGATGCACATCAATGACTTTCCCAGTAGTGTTACTCATGGTGAAAAAATTCTTTTCACTGATGACAGCAATATTATAGTCAGTGAGAAAACAAGAGAAAGCAAATGAAACTCTCAAGGAAGTCTACAATTGATTGATTTTTATTGTTGTAGAGACCTCAGAGGCATTATAAAACAGAGAAACTTCTGGTACAAATTGATATTGCATAGTAAATTTAGCCAATTACAGACGTACTCATATATAGAAGCATGTGAAAACTGATCACAAAGTGTGGTCATACCATATTCTTTGCCACCCTTCAAAATTCATCCGTTTCATAAATGTTGAGTTCAAGAAGAAATTCTTTTTTTATTGGAAGATCTGTGATATGTTGGGGTATGGCATTAAAAAATTTTATGGGCTTGTATAAAGAGCACTTTTGTGTTTTTTTATAGTTACATGAGAAAGAAACTAGGTCTTGCTTGTTTCTTGTGTTATAATTATGCCGCATGTCATACTGTTGATACTTCGGATAGATTTCCTTGGTATGCATTACACACTATGGTATAAATATTGACAGCAGGGTCATAATCTGTAATTTTTTAAAGCTTGGTCTACAGTGAGCTCTGGGTGCCAAGCTACATATCAGTCTTATTGCCTTATTTTGTAGTTTGAAGACATTAGCTGCCTTGCTTTGATGTCCCCACAGTAAATGTGACTGTGGTTTCTTTTGCTTTAAGTACTGGCACATTTAGACAAAGACACAGCTTCCTTGGATAAAATATTCCTTTGCTAATGCTGCTTCCCACCTTTTTGAATCAATTGAGATTCCTAGGAAATCAACAGCATTTGAGCTCTGCTCAAGTTCAGTGTTATTATTCCACGATACATACAGGTCTTGATTTTTTTTTTTTTTTTTTTTTTTTTGACACAAAGGGAATTAGCTTTACACCAGTTTTCAACTTTGACAGTGCACTGGTCTGCTTAATATTTGACCTTCTGTGCTGTTTCTGCAGTTATACAGACTGCAAGATCATCTGCAAATAAGTAACTCCTAGCTGATGGCCCAACTATGTTACATGATAAGTCATTTATATAAATAATAAATAGAATTGGGCCAAGTACAGAACATGCCCACAAGTAAGTAATCTGATTCTGTACCATTAAAAACCACCTTCTGCACTCTATTACTTAGATAGGATTTTATCAATTCCCGAGCACTTCGTGTAAAGCCATAGAATTGCACTTTGTTCAATAAGATTTCATGAGACACAGTGTCAAAAGCTTTTCATAAATCACAGAGTTTATTATGAACCATGAGCTTGCTTTCTAGTTGCTTCACACACTGTGTTAAAAGTGATAAGGCAGATTTAACAGTTCCTAACCCTGATCTGAAGCCAAATTGTCTATCACTGAAGATATAGTTTCCTTCAAAGTATTTTACTATTTAATATAGCTTCTATCACTTTAGACAAGACTGGCACAATTGAAACAGGCCTAAAATTATCACAACTTTGGAGGCTGCCTTTTTTGTGTATTCGAGTGACTTTACTGCCCTGGGGAACTGAGCCTCCGAAATACATGTATTTACTACATGTGTTATCAATTCTGGCAGCTGAACTGAATCACATTTAACATGGCTGAACTTAAACCATAAACGTCATCAGTAAAACTGTTCTTCATTTTCCTCAGTATATAGGTAACATCCTGTACCTTGACAAATTTAAAGCTAAATGTACTTCCAGGTTTTGTGGTGTTTCTCAGGCAGTATTTATGGTCAGTGACTATATTGTAAGTGCCAATCACCTTCTCAGTGAAGGATGTATTTAACTGTGCAGCATTCAGATTGCTGCCTTCAGCCTGTGAAGTCATTTTCCTGTTGCATTGACTGTTAATGATATTATTTTCTGATGTTAGTATTATATCTTCATTTTTTCATACACCTAGCTTCCTTTAAGGCCTGCCTTAATCTTTCCTTTTTCACTGTGAGCATGTCTTTAAATACTTGAGAACCTGTACTTTTGTACAGGCATAATATTGATCACACTCCCTCTTGATCTCCAACACCTTTTCACCCTTGACCTTATTTACTCTTAGTGCCTTTTTATTATTTGGTACGTTAATGGGAAACGACATCTTAGCATATACAGAAAGAGTAGATATGAGTTCTTCCACCTTTCTACCTATTGCATGTTCTCGATAAACTTGCAACCAATAACTTTTATCAATATTAGACTTAAACATATTTAGATTATCATAATTGACCACACATACACTCTTTCCTGCCATGTGCACTGAGTCAGTGGCCAGATACCCAGGTCTTAATTACGTCTGACTTCAGATGCACTAACTCATTTGATACAAATATATTGCAATACATGTACCAGTACCTTTATAATGAAGCCTTGTTATTTCAGTGGTTGTAATATAAAGACCAAATGAATTTAATAAATTATTTGCATATGAGTTACAGATAGTGGACAACTGAAAATTCAAATTGAAATCTCCACAGACTGTCAGTATTGCCTCACGTGTTCCAATATTTCTACGGAATCCAAACTGACCTTCCCCAAGGTCGGCTTCAACTAGTTTTTCCATTTGTCTGTAAAGAATTCACATTAGTATTTTGCAGCAGTGACTTATTAAACTGATAGTTTGGTAATTTTCTCATCTGTCAACGCTTGCTCTCTTTGGGATTGGAATTATTATACTCTTCTTGAGGTCTGAGGGTATTTCGCCTGTCTCATACACCTTGCTCACCAGATGGTAGAGTTCTGTCAGGACTGGCTCTGCCAAGGCCGTCAGTAGTTCTAATGTAATGTTGTCTACTCCTGGGGCTTTGGTTCGACTCAGGTCTTTCAGTGCTCTGTCAAACTCTTCACACAGTATCATATCTCCCACTTCATTTTCATCTACATTCTCTTCCATTTCCATAATATTGTCCTCAAGTACATCACCCTTGTATAGACCCTCTATATACTCCTTCCACCTTTCTGCTTAGAACTGGGTTTCCATCTGAGCTCTTGATGTTCATACAAGTGGTTCTCTTTTCTTCAAAGGTCTCTCAAATTTTCCTGTAGGCAGTATCTATCTTACCCCTAGTGAGATCAGCCCCTAAAGCCTTACATTTGTCCTCTAGCCATCTTGCACTTCCTGTCAATCACATTTTTGAGATGTTTGTATTCCTTTTTGCCTGCATTTTTATGTTTTTTCCTTTCATCAATTAAATTCAATATTTCTTCTGTTACCCAACGGTTTCTACTAGACCTCTTCTTTTTACATATTTGATCTTCTGCTGCCTTTACTGTTTCATCCCTCAATGCTACCCATTCTTCTTCTACTGTATTTCCTTCCCCCATTGGTTCCCTTATGCTCTCCCTGAAACTCTGTACCACCTCTGGTTCTTTCAGTTTATCCAGGTCCCATCTCCTTAAATTCCCACCTTTTTGCAGTTTCTTCAGTTTTAATCTACAGGTCCTAACCAATAGATTGTGGTCAGAGTCCACATCTGCCCCTGGAAATGTCTTACAATGTTTCCTTTCCTCCCTACCGAATTCCATTCACCCATGACTATTAAATTTTCGTCTCCCTTCACTACCTGAATAATTTCTTTTACCTCATCATACATTTTATCAATTTCTTCATCATGTGCAGAGCTAGTTGGCATATAAACTTGTACTACTGTAGTAGCGTTCACTATGCTGTTTGTAGTAGCTTACCCGCATTCCTATTCATTATTAAACCTACTCCTGCATTACCCCTATTTGATTTTGTGTTTATAACCCTGTATTCAACTCACCAAAAGTCTTGTTCCTTTTGCCACCGAACTTTACTAATTCTCACTATATCTAACTTTAGCCTATCCATTTCTCTTTTTAAATTTTCTTACATATCTGCCCGATTAAGGGATCTGACATTACACGCTGCGATCCGTAGAATGCCAGTTTTCTTTCTCCTGATAATGACATCCTCGAGTAGGCCCCTCCTGGAGATTATAATGGGGGACTATTTTACCCAAGAAGACACCATCATTTAACCATACAGTAAAGCTGCATGCCCTCAGGAAAAATTATGGCTGTAGTTTCCCTTTGCTTTCAACTGTTTGCAGTACCAGCACAGCAGGGCCATTTTGATTAGTGTTTCAAGACCAGATCATTCAATCATCCAGACTGTTGCTCCTGCAACTACTGAAAAGGCTGCTGCCCCTCTTCAGGAACCACACGTTTGTCGGGCCTCTCAACAGATACCCCTCCGTTGTGGTTGCTCCTACAGTACGGCTATCTGTATCGCTGAGGCACGCAAGCCTCCACACCAATGGCAAGGTCCATGTTTCTTGGGGTGGGGGGGGGGGGGTGTACTTTTCATTAATAATCCAAATTATTAGCATTGAGATTGTTGTGTCTTAACGTATTATTATAATACATTATTAATGTTAGTGTTATTATTATTTTGTTTTCTGTGTAATATTGTTCCTGGTCATGTGTAAGTTAGCGCCTGAAGCATCTAATCTAGTCAGGGTAAATAAGCCATAAATAAATAAGTTTGGGAATTTTGTTGCAAAAACTACAACAGTTAACTGATAAAATTTGTCAAAGTGTCTTCACTCTGAATGCTGTCTGATTTCGTTATCTGTATGTCAACTGCTTTGTGTTCATCAGAGTATCTCAGACTACCATGTAGGCTAAAAAACCACCATGTGCACCCCGCAAGTACTTACCTAACTGAGTAGCTGCTTCCTTTGTGTAGTGTACCCTGACCTGTCTAGGAGAGTCCTACAATTATCCACCCAATAATGGAGGTCCAGCCAAGACTGTCGGACTCAACAAAGCCTCTGGCCGAGATTGTCCACTCAGCTCCAGACCTTAGGACCCCAGTCAACTCTGGAAACTGTGCTGCAAATCGTGAGCTGTTCTTGCACTCCATATGAGAGGCCAGCAGCCTCCACCAGTCATCTGAATGAACTGAGGATGACCTCGGAAACCTCGCAAAAGGCACTGTCAGAACTGATGCCACTCTTCGGAGATGACTGCACCCTGCAAGCTCGATAGCCACAGGCAAAGATGCCCCATCTCAGATGAGGCTCCCTGACAGACCTACTGAGTGCATATTGGCTATCTTTCTGGCTCTGAACAATATTTCCCTAATGTGTCCAACACTTGTGAACCCCTCCTCCGGTGAGCTCACTCAGATGCCGTCGGAGGAGTGACACACAGACGAGTGGGCGTGGCTGGACAGCCAGCCTCCACATGCCTAACCTAGCAGTGTAGTTAGTCGTTCAAGAGAAATGACGACTGTGCTACACACTGCCTGAATTTCCACTTTAAAGTTACAAAAATGTGAGACTTCTTGTATTTAAGAGGTGTAAACTCATGGAATTTAAGAATTAATCTATGAAGAGAACAGAAAAATCTAAAGACATAACTAGCTGTTGTCCACATCTGGATCCAGTGTGTAACTCAGCTTTACTTGTTTCTTGTGAAGACGAGATTTAAAAAAGATTGTGCTCTGGGTTGATCTATATTTATTTTTGTCGTTATGAAATTTTGAACTTTATTTAGAAGCCAGTCAGTGCCCCATTGTGAATTTACGGAAAAGCTGAATAATGCAGCAATACTGAGCATTAGCTGAAGTTTAGATATATTAGGAACCTGTGCATACTGTCAGTCTTTTAGCCTCCTTCTTTTAGAGAGTCTTTGTACATATGATGGACTACAAGCACACTTTTATAACAACAGCTTAATAATCATATATTTTACTCTTCCATAAAAAAAAATATTTAAATAACAATCAGTACTTTTCAGCCATGACTAGAACCCCCCCAAAAAAAGATCTATGCAAAGAGGCATCGGACGTCTCAACAGTGATGACTGACAACTGTGTCATCCTCAGCTAACCAAATTAATTGGAGGGGCACGTGGTCAGCACACCTCTGTCCCGGACCTTGCCAGTTTTTGGCAATGGCGATGCTACTTCTCAGTCGAGTAGCTCCTCAGTTGGCCTTACAAGGACTGCGTGCACCCTTATTGAACCTTGCCCACACAGCACAGTACAGAGAGCTTCACTCACAATGTTTCATCGAGATGTGCGTCGGTTAAAATCACACGTGGTTTCTTACAGGGCTCAGAATTTTGCTGCCAAGCTGGATAACAGACATGTCTAATCCCACAACCATAGTTTTTTATTACAGTCCCAATGTATTTGACTAAATTGCTCGCTAACAAATGAATACTTCACTTACAGGCTTTGTGAAAATTGGCTACATCTTTCAACAGAACTTTGCCCACTTCATCATAGCTTGATGTGAGGAGTAAGAATATTGTGGTCAAAATTTTGTGTTTGCTTCCAATAACAGTATGCTATTAATCACTTAACTTAAACCATATGCTAGTACATTTGTATGTCATCCTGATACCAGGTTCCCACCATATATTTCATTCCCTTGAGAATCAGCTAGCAAATCTCCTTACACTCTATTCGTGCATGGTACGACGTATGACCAGCTGTCTGTTATCCTGAATGGACTCTTCCAAACTGTGACCAACAACCACCTAAACTGACTCGTGTGATGGAATGGGGCATTTACACAACATTTTAAAATATTTCACATTCCAAGCTAAAATTTCAATTGAAACAGGAACTTTCTTTCTGTGGCCATAAAATGATGTAGACCTAACTATGAAGCTATTATAATCGTTACAGGACAACTTTTCAACACTGTCATACAACATACACAAGTTCTTGTGAGTTCATAGTAGAGGTCCACCTTGAGCCGTGCAATTAATTACGAATGAAGCACGGTATTGATATTAAATGTCTAAGTGATAGTCAGTTTAGAGAGTAATTTAAAACAGATTTGTACATTAGCTGGGAATAAGGGGATCTGGCTGAGCTCGTCTGGAAAGCGGCGGTGAGGGGAAACTTTCACTGTGGCAGCCTGGCCCAGTAAGTGTCTTTGTGATCCCTAATGGCACCACCGTGTGGATGGACAAGAGTCAAGATATTCTGCATTGTTCACTCACACAAATATTTTACGTGTTGGAGTGAGAAGTAATGTTTGTGAAAGATGCAATTGACTGCCAAATGCAGAAAATCTGGCTTTGGGATGTGTGCCAGAGATTGCTGTCTTACAGGTGAACTCCCAGCTAGGCCTTTTAAATGCCACCAAACACATAACTCTTACAAAAATTTTGTTTAGGGATTTAAGACCTTTGGACAGTGGTTCATCTTGATGTTTTTCAGAGTGACAGAGAGCTAAAAGGAAGCTGCCTCACTGACACGGGAGAGAGTTACGAATAGTGAGGCATGACTTTTTCCAAGGGGTATAGCAGAAATGGAAGCAATGGTTGCCCGAGTAAAACATAGCCCAGGGAAGGGGAGTTGCGCTCTCTGAGGAGCATTTTTCCCAGTCAGAGCTTGGAAGATCCAGAGCACAGCCAGTAAAATTAAGCACATATAGAAAAATTTGGCAATTTGAGGTTTCTCTCCTCACAGTTGCTACACTGATGTGTAAGGAGACTTGTCAAATATTTGGCCAGCCACAGAAGTGGTCTGCTGCTACTGAATGGTATCAAGGGAACTTCAAGTCATCTTGTAAATACAATCTCAGAGATTCATTCGGAATATTTGTATTGCAAAGTCGTTAACACTCTGCTTCTAAAATCCACAAAAAGTGTGACAAATTACCTCCAATAACTTATTAGTTTCAGTAGTTCTATTCTGTGCTCATAAACCAACTAATCACAATACATGTTCCACAGTCGTAAAACACTCCTTCCCACCCAAACACACAACCTCTCAAAGCTTCCAGAATGAAATTTTCTCTCTGCAGTAAAGTGTACACAGATTTAAAACTATGTGCTGTACTGAGACTCTATCTCAGTACCTTTGCCTTCTGTGGGAAAGTGCTCTACCAACTGAGCCACCTAAGCATGACTCATGACCCATCCTCACAGCTTTACTTCCTCCAGTACCTCATCTCCTACCATCCAAACTTCAGAGAAGCTGTCCTGCAATGCTGGAAGAAAGGATATAGCAAAGACATGGCTTGTCACAGCGTGGGGGATGTTTACAGAATGAAATTTTCACTCTGCAGTGGAATGTGTGCTGATGTGAAACTTCCTGGCAGATTAAAACTGAGACTCAAACTCAGATCCTTTGCCTTTAGCAGGCAAGTGCTCTCAAAGCTTGTCACAGTTTGGAGCTACCATGTACACAAAGCCATTGCTGCTAATTTTGGCTAACAATAAAAGACAAGCTGCTCCATTACACTCAGTCCAATACATTATTGATAGAGTAGTTTGTATTAGGAAACCTGCAATAAAGTTCTATGCATGCACACGGATTAGCATTTTACTTAAGTGTCAGTGTACACCATTTTCCCAAAACTGCGAAAAAGAGAATAATGTATCATGTAATAAAATGTACTGTAGCCTGTTTGATGCATCAGTCCATTTGTCACAAGCAACTGGAGTTGAGTACAATAGTGTTAATAGCAGAATAAGTGCTAAGTGTGAAATGGTATATTGAAACTTACTTAACATACTTGTAGACAGAGTGTCAGGGACACAGATTATTAATAACAACTTTTTCATTTATGGTCTTGTGCTGGTATGAACTACTAATTTTCTTTTGGTTCCAGCTGTATGGAATTGAATTCTCACAAGCTTTTTGTTGAGTACTCGTAAACCGATGTCAGATGGTAGCTGACTCTCATACCAAACACGACCTCATCCACAGCCATGTTGCCAGCACTATCATGAAGATGGCTGCAGTATAATTGGATAAATAAGATGATCTACTCACCACACTGGTGGCAGCAGAAACTATATGCAAAGGATATAGAAATGTGGAAGCTTTCAGAGCCAATGGCTCTTGCTAACACGCGATCTAGTGTAGGGAAAGAAAGAAGACTGGCAAGACTTAAGAAAGGGAGAGAGTTATGGAAAAGTTGCCCAAAACCATAGGTCAGAGGAGACTTACCAGACAGGATGAGAAGGAAAGACTGATCCTTGGTGCCTGCGCTGGATGAGATTTGAAAACCTGAGAGCTTAACGATGGAAGATGCGGTAATCAGCAAGACACAATTTACTGGAAAAAAAAAGGTCATTTGGAGTCAATATGAGCTGAAAGCTAACTGCATTGTACATGATAGGCATATATGGGGAGGGGGAAGATGGTGGAGATGTGTGTGTGTGTGGGGGGGGGGGGGGGCGGGGGGGGGGGGGGGGGGGGATAGACGGACTGCAAAATGAAAGGGGAGCAAAGAAAAGGAATAGTTACTGAGAATAAATTCTGACAACACTATGATGCAATTTTACTTTTTTAAGCTGATGTTTCTCATTGATTGTGTAAACAAAACAAACGGATCACATACTTTTGGACATATAAATACAGACTGATTATTGGCTCCAGTGTCCAACGTTGTTGAATAAGTCAGTTTGCAGTCTGCTTGTTTCTATTAAATCATTGTCCACCCACGTTAGCTGAGTGGTGAGTGTGACATACTGTCGATCTTAAGGGCCTGCATTTGATCCCCAGCTGGATTAGAGATTTTCTCCACTCAGGGACTGGGTGTTGTGTTGTCCAGATAATCACCTATTCATCCCCATCCAAGCACAATTCGCCAAAGTGGTGTGAAATTAATTAGTTTGTTTATTTTCATTCATTTTAGAAAAACATCTGTCTGTCTCTGATTTGATTGTCTTGGCCATGGTTTCTAAATCTGCCTCTACTTGTGTGACACGCCTCGTGATGTCATCATGAGGGGTAACGCACTTTCCTACTTTTGTCATCATGTGCTACTTAAAGGTTTGACATTGATTTCATTATGTTTTGCTAAAACTGTTAGTTTTGAAAACTAGGTGGCCATTTGAGTGATTCTTTTGTTCAAGTCAGTACCAATTTTGGTTAATTTAGCGTCATTACTGTCAAGTTTTTTCTTTATTTCCTGAAATTTTTTCGTAAACAGTTTCTCATTGTTCTGTAAACTTGTATTCATCTGCTGAAATTGTTGCATGACTGCACTGATAAATTGTGAGAAATTTACTGTTTGAACATTATCTGCTCCCGGTAAATCGTGAGAATTTACTGCTTGTGATCCACTTTCCATATCTTGCAACTCTATGTTGCTGTCGGTTCCTACGGCTAGATTATTTAGGTTCTGTATTTCATTTACTGTTTCACTTGTTTGAGCAAGTGTAATTTAATTCTATGCTGCTTCATTGGATATGGAACTTGCAGTAGGCAAACTGTTTATGTTATCCATTCTGTGAGTCATGACCGTATCAATAGTAATAAGATTTTTTTTTTTAAACTCGTCTCTACAATGTTTAGCTTGTATGTAATGTTATTCAAACAATGCATAGAGTTGATCTATTATTGACAATGTCTCTACACGCCATGTTGTCTCCACTGAGCTGTGTATCGGCCATTTTGCAGTAATTGTTGTCGTACTTTGAAAAAAACAAAAAATATACACTCAGCAGTAAAAATCACTTTTTAACTTTAGCAAAACTTCGCTATATATCGTGAGTTAATGAAAGATTGTGCCAACAAACAGCCCAAGATGCTATGGGGCAATGTATCACAGGATGGCATTTGGCACCTTTATGTGTCAGAATATACACCTGCATTGCCATCAGAGAGTGGTATGCATTGTAGTGATGTGACAGGACACCCTTCACTGTGACACGTGTTCCATTTGACCTGAATTACAGCGATGTCACATCGTATGACAAAAATGACCATTTCCTTGAGGGTGTTGCAGTTTCTTCTTTCAGCAGAGTAAATGGTATGCATTTCATTGTAACCTTTCTAGTTTAGTAAATAAATCACCTTCCTTGACAAGGATCTCAATATCTGTTTATTGTTGTTACTAAGTATATACTACAGGTCAAAATTATTTGATCACCTATGAAAAAAGCTGTGCACTTTGTAGTTGTCTATTAAAATACTCTTCAAACTAAATAGGCTAACAATAGAAATATTTTCTCTCTCTCTGTCATTAAGTACCCTTCGTGCTAAGAACAGCTGTGCAGACTGTTGGCATTATGGAGATAATATTTTTGCAGAGATTACAGTCCCATGCATCTGTAATCCATAGATTTTCAACATTAGATGATGCCAGTTCTCTGATCTCTCTGCCATGTTCATCCCAGTGGGTGAGGTGGAGCAGTGGTTAGCACACTGGACTTGCATTCGGGAGGACAACGGTTCAAACCCATGTCCAGCCATCTTGATTTAGGTTTTCTGTTATATCCCTAAATCACTTCAGGCCAATGCCGTGATGGTTCTTGTGAAAGGGCAGAGTGGACTTCCCTCCCCATCCTTCCCTAATCCAAGCTTGTGCTCCGTCTCTAATAACCTTGTTTTCAATGGGACATTAGTGTTTAATCTCCCTTCCTCAAGTTCATCCCGTAAGTATTCGATGGGATTTAAGTGAGGCGGCTGACTTCACCAGACCATATTCTTCAGTTTCCCAAATTTCTTTCCTCTATTGACTTACTATTGGCACAATTTAGAAGTCTGTCTGAGATCATTGTCTTGCTGCAGATCAACCCACAACTAATATGCCTCTTGGCAGATTGAACTGAATTGTTGATCAGTACTGACTTCATACGTTCTCCACGATGTCAATGAGTAAACATTCAGTGAAGGCTTACAAATTTAAAACTCGATTAATCCTTGGACCATTGCAATCAATTCAACTTCTCTCTATCCATCCATGTAAGTCATGGTCACACAAATGGCATTGCTCTGCTGAGACAAAGGTTGGAGCTTCTCACATATTGTTTACTTTATTATTAATTATAGGTGCAGGAGGATTCTTCACATTTACTCTGTACACATAGGAACTAATCTTTGCTTTACCGTGTTACTCAGGGTCTTCCAGATTGTCAAACACTTGAGCTGGCACCAGAGCAATGTATACACTACTGTAGGCTTGGTTAGGCCAAAATTTGTTACTATTGCCTTGCTAGAATAGCCTTTGTGATGCAGAGCTACAATTACAGCACTTTTTTCAATTCTGACCTCCTCCTTCCATCTTATTAGGATGCAATACAGCATGAACTTGAACAAGTATAGAAACTCACTTCTAGGTACACACAGTGTACAAAGGCAGCAAAAGAAATGAGACCTATTTAAATGGAACCCTCTTAGGTACAGGCCACCAGTGTTGTGGAGACTCACCAGCACCTCTCTGGGTGAAGAATGAGCTTAGTTTTTGCATGTTTTACTATCAAAACAGGTTTATGGTGCAATACTCAAAGTTAAATCCCTGTGTTAACGCAAATCAATAGCTGTGACTGAAAACTTTTCTTCACTTTAGCATCTAAAATTCGCAGACAATGTGTGTGATCATCTGGACCACAGCCCTTGGACACCCAAAAAGATCAAAATGCATCTGACAGCAAGCCATCCGAGTCATTGGCACATCTCAAGGGCCCAAGTAGCATGTACGTGGTTTTATAGTGATCCCAACATAAACTGCTTCCAAACCTCAGAAATGGAATTCTGTGATTGAAATTCAACCTTTGTAAGAGATTAGAATGTATGCCACTTACTACTAGCACAGACATACTGCTATTTTAAGTGTTCTCTCTGTCAAGGTAACTGTAACTGAATTGGCAGAGAAGTGACTAAACACAGGAATGATATTGAGTTGCTACAACAAAATCAGGGATCTTCTCTTTATAACAGTATCTAATTTTGTAATATGTTTCTGCTGTTGAATCGTGTTCCATCTGTGTATTACAGTGCCTATGTAGCACCAAAATGTTCCATCTTCAAAATTTGAATTCAGAATATTTTCATGTGCTTTTGGAAGGTGTGAAATGTCACAACTCGTATCCCTAGAAGTGTTGGTATTATAATTGCCAGCTCAGAGACATGGTTATTCATTACAAATGATGGGGGAAAAAGCCTCCAATTGAATACAAAGCTGATATATAAATGAGTGAGTGAACGTACAATTGCTCATTGGATTACACTGTGTCTGTTATTGTTATATTTCCAATTCTTAATTTTCTGCATTCAGTTACAGTTATCATTGTACAGCTTGCTACATTGAAGCATGGAAATCACCCCAAGACAGTGAAGATCACATGGAACATGGAATGAGTGTCTCAACTGAAATGATTCCAAGCAAGCTACCCTGGGAATTGATTAATACTATAAGTGTGTACTGCTTGGAGTATCTGACAAATTGTGCAGGGTCAGAAACACATACATTTTACAGAAAAAGTACAAGATGTGGTGAACATTCTGTCTGCAGTCTGGTATAGTGAACTGCTATGGGTGAAACAGAGTACAGTACTGCTCAAAGTAGAGGTGCTAGTTCTTGGAGTGCATTTACAGTAACCAGGATGAAATGTTTGTGGCTTTGCTTGCCTGTGTGAGAAGGACTGTTGCTAAAGAAAAAATCCATTTTATTTTGCCAAATGTGTTTAAAAGTAAAAAATAATACATATATTGACTGAATTATAAAGGTAACTAATGATAATGGTGTTTCAGACATTCCAGACTACATCTTGGGTACAGTTACAAGAATTATCAGGTGCTGTGAAAAATGGTATTGGCTGCTAAACATTTAAATGTAATGCTGTGGTAATTTAGGATCAAGAAAGTGCCTTGAAAAAAATGTTTATGTCTCCTTTTTCGTATATTTTTTAAGTTGAAGTGACTGTACATCATGTGGCAATAGCTGAAACAAATTGGCAACAAATTTAAATGAAATGTATACAATTTTTACGGTTCATATAGAAGATAACATGTTTAATAAACAATGCTGTTTTTAACAATAGTATAATGAATACTATGCCTTATCTTACGATAACATTAGAATAATATTTAAATACCTAAATTTGGGAGTTGTTATAGCCAGTAGTGTCTGCAACACATCAAACAGAGCTTTTCGTTAGCTACCATTGTATGTTCCAGCACCATGTTAACAAGCCTGCCACTCCTATCATACTTTATGTACACCCTATATAAAGTCCAGGAACACTTTCAAGTAATTACTGCACAAGAACTAAACATTGTACAGATATCATACATATTGCAATTTGAAGCGAAACTGTAAAAAAACTTCCAAACAAACGGGGCACTGCTTCATCATGTGGTAGAGGCAGTACATACACCAGATCTTAATGCGTCCCCACAGAAAAAAGTCACATGGAGTGAGATGTGGTGATTGGGGAACCATTTAGTGAAACACCTGTCCTCTTCTGTAGCAAGGCCGATCCATCGATGCAGCAGCTCTGTGTTCAGACACCCACAAACTTCACGATGAAAATGGGTTGGAGCTCCATCCTGCTGAAAAATGAATGAAGGGTCCAGTTGCATTTGAGGTATCAGCCATTGCTGCAACACATCCAAGTAGGAATATCCAGTAACAGTGCTCTCAGTGAAGAAGAATTGCCTGTACTGTTTTTGGTACGACAAGGCACAAAAAACATTTACTTTTGGGGACTCATGCTCAAATTCAATGCATTCGTGTGGATGCTTTGTACCCCCAGATATGACAATTATGCCTGTTCACTTTCCCATTAGTGTGAAAAGTGGCTTCCCTGCTAAATATTATGTAATCAAAGCCATTACCATCCCCATTCAGTTTTTGCAACTCTGAATGCTTCTCTTTGTCATCATCATTGAGTTCCTGCACTAGCTCCAGTTTGAATGATTTCATTGACACCTTCTGTAGCAGGACTTTTCACTACGTCATTGGAGCTATTTTGAGATCATGGGATGCACGACGCACAGATTTTCTCGGACTCCTTATAGATGACTCTCGTATGCACTCCTCATTCACTTCACTCACACTGGGACGTCTGCTTCTCTTTCCCGGGCACAAGCAACCCATCATAACAAATTTGTTGTGCCAGTGGTAAATGGCCTTCCTTGTTGGTGGCTCCTTACCACACTAGTTTTTGTTGGACGCCAACACACCACGTTTGTGACTTTTGGTGACTATCCTCAAGTTACGAAACTACACTGTGGTGGTATACATTAAAAAAAAACTTTCAGTGTCTCTTTGAAATGACACATGTATGATAGCTGCACACTGTTTGGTTCTTGTGCAATAAATAATTGAAAGTGTTTGTGGACTTTATGTACGCCTCATATTTTTTTATACATGGCAAAATCATGATATTCTCAACATTAGAAATGTTCATAATGTAACCATATGCATAAATTAATTTGCAAATGAATGTAAAATGACTCATTCCTCATCATTATGATCCATAGAACATGTATCCTACTAACTAAATTGGATTAGATGATGATGCATCACTATTAAATCATTTGCCTGTATTCTCTCTGTCGCCAAAAAGTGTATTATTAAGGGAGATAAGACTATTAGTTTGTTCTTTCAGTTGTCACTTGAAACTGAAAATAACATTGATATGAATGATCATCAAAAAGAAAAGAAACTTTATGGTTCCATGGACCTTTACAAGTCTCAACCAACTATGCAGTATACATGTAGACTGAAGAGATGAATGAAAATTTGAACCCAGATCCTCTGCTCACTGGGCAGATGCACGAACCACTACACCACCCTGGCACAGTGGCATGCCCCAGCATGCCTCCCTCCTCAGTCCAAAATCCTGTTCACAACTCAGTCCACTTATTTCCCCAAAACACAAAGAGCACCACAGAGGATGTCAAACTGTCATGGAATAGCACCTCAGTTTTGAATGAAATGGAACAATATAGTTTCATTTAATGAAAGCAGCTATACCTGGGTCTCAGGCAGGACCTCCTGTTTCGTTTGATTCTGAGGTACTATTCCAATACTGTTGGACATGTTCCACACCCAGGAGGATACCCTCTTTTGTGGGTCTGTGGAATAAATAATTAATGTAATCTAGTCTGAGAGCCCCTCCTCTTGTGGCAGTTAATTGTATATCACTGGAGCAACAAGGCATTGTGACTAAAAAGGACACACCATTCCCATTTTCTGGAATGGTTGCAAGGCAAATGCACTTAATTGCATGCCTATATTATGGATAACAATCTGTTGAAGCATTAAAGAACACAGTTAACATTTCTGAATTGTGACACTCTTTGTAGACCAGAATTGTCTTCTCTAGGTCTCAACATGAATTTGAAGAAGGGTAATTGCCTGAAACTTTACTGATAAAGGCATAATAGTTCTCTTAATTCACCTCAAAAGCACGATAACCGACCTCGATATCAGATGGAGCAATAAATGAAATATTCGAAAGTGTCTTTCATTGGTTCTCAATAAATGGTCTAGCACATCATTTACAATGAAAATGCATCTTATTCAGTTTTGTACAAGGAAAGACAAATCATCACTAATAATGAAGCATTACGGAAACGAAATATGTGAAGACTGATTGTTAAAAATACGTGGGGGTACATAGTGATGAGAACAAGAATTATAAAACTGAGTGCAGCAACATTTGCTCTAAATTTGATTGCCATAAGTGGCAATGACATCACTAGAAAATTTAACTTCCTTCTTTCATTGATGTCATATTTAGAATGGGGGCCTCTGACCCCCCCTACACACACGCACAGTGCCTATCCTCAAACTTCACATAGATAAAGAAATTAAGTAGCCTCACAACACATACACTCTTACAAAGTTTGTTTTGAAGGATCAGCACAATTTGAAAATAATACTAGCATTCATAAATACAATACTAGGAGGAAAACAGTGGGACTTAATCTTGTTGTAGCACAGAAAGAAGCATATCATGCAGCCATAAAAATATTTGACAACCTCCCTTTAATTAACAAGGTGCTGGCTGATAATGAAAGTTGACAAGTGCTATTCCATAGATGAATTTCTGAGAAGGAAACAACAGGTTAGCCACGAGCACTGATGTGCTGCTTCCTGGACTTGGGTAGGCGCGCCGGCCCCGGACTGAATCAGCCCAGCAGGTTAACAACGAGGCACGGCATGCCTGAATGTGGTTTTTAGGCAGTTTTCCACATCCCACATGGTAAATACTGGGCTGGTCCCCATGTACCACCTCAGTTACACAACTTACAGACATCTGAAAAACATTCACACTATTTCATGGCTTACACTAGACGCAGACAGCTAGGGTACATTACTTCTGTCCTGGGGGGTACATGATGGTGACAAGAAGGGCATCTGGCAACAACACTCTGTGACACTAACATTGCCAACTCTATAGTAACAGGGTCAACCCCGTGTTGAAGCGGGGCAAAGGCCCAAGCAAATTATGAGAAGGTGACATCCAAAAATGAACATATCTACTAAATGCAATTTATCACAGTCAACATGAAACTTATTTTGGGCATACATAAGAAGGAAAATAGCATACTGCAGTGTGAATGCCTTTTACTTTTACTTTTAGGCCAAAAGGCAGTTCATATCTGTAAATCAAATCAAGAATGAAAATATTCCTTTAAAAAGAGCATTTAAATATTCATTACATGGACCATGAGCGATTTTCAAAACCAAAAATCTTCTTCTTTCTTTCAAAATAACTTACCTCTTACTGAATAATGCTTGTTATACCATATCATTTCACATATTTTTATAGTGTAGTATGTGATACCATAGAAAAAACTGTACTTCACAATAATTTGAAATGTTTCAGATCACCATGCCAGAATAAAATGACGTAACTGTGGCATTAACTATCTTTAGAAGTATTCTTTGACGTAAGTGTTACATGCAAACCAGAATAATTTTCTTAACAGTCACAGGCAACATGGAAATATCATTGGTGATGTTTGTGTTCCAACTTAAGTACTAGTGATTTTGGCAGGCTTCTTAAAAAATAGTTTACTGTAAACCATCAACATCTTTTTTCCTATTATCTTAGACTGGATGGCTGAAAAGTACTTGGGCTTTTGTCCAAGGAAAGGGTTTTGTAGTGGTTCATCTGCTCTCTTACATCTAGTTGGGACTTCTAGAATGCATTTGTCTCAACATCAGTATGAGTGTTTCCCATAGCTTTGTACTTGTGTATGGAAATGCATTTTATTTCACATATTTAATGTGAAATCCCTATCTAAGGACCTACAAGATGTACATCGGCGAGCAAGGTTTCTTAGCTGAGTCACTGATTGTAGATCTCATTGTATTCCTCTTTTGTTACAATTGTTGGCCTTTTTCTTAGAAGTTTTCCTATTCTATCAAAAGTGGAGTCAGTGCATAAGTAACTGTGTCCTTTTCATAATAGTAATTATTAGTGCTATGCAACATATTATGAGGGAGCACGGAAGCACAAACAGTTGCTCTGCATTAGAGAAACAGTGTGACTGGAATGGAAATCACTCGACTGGATGTAATGGATTAGTTATCCTTCACACAAAATGTGTATGTGGACACAGATGTATTTTCCTAGGCTTGTATCTTGGCAAATGTTTGATTTCACTTAAATTGTATGATTATCTAGGTTCTGCTTATTCTGTTTGTTTTGTTCCATTCTGTGTCTCATTTATTTTAAATTCCTGACATGTTTGCTTTTGTGTGTAAGCTCCTCATATAAAATTTTGTTGAGGATTAAGGCAGCAACAAAGTTCAGTAAATAGTCAGCATGAACTAATTCTGTGCAATGGGAACCCCAGAAAAGCAGATGATAAAAGCTCTCAGTTTACAATTGCCTTCCTCATCTTCCAGAAAACACGCTACTTTTGATTTTTGGGTCATGACAAATGTTGACCATCCTGATGAGATCAGTCTCATTGACTGGGTGCACATTTGTCAAACATGGATTTCATGAGCTGGGGACTTGTTAACACGAACAGTCGATTGCTACTCTAAGCTCTGGACATACTTTTGCCTACCATCCAATGACACAGTAATGGAACATTGTACGTCATAGTGCATGGGATTTTGATCTTATTGGCTGAACTGTGAACATTGTAGGAGAAAAATAATTTTGAAAATGCACCATTTGTCAATAAGGGTTGAGGGGAGTGAAACAATCATTACTGAGTAACTGCTATGGAATATGCTGTACTGGGGCAAGCAGGGTTCTGTTTGGGTGGGCCCCAAATAGGCTTGTGATTATCTCACTGTATAAATTTCCAGAGGGTTAGTGGTTGACCCTACCACCCCATCAGCAAACAAACATTTAACAGTAAAAATGTGATAGTAACACAGTATCAGGAGAATTATTAAATAATGTTGCACTAGTTACAGAACACAGATTTGAACCGTTGCCTCATGACTCACACACATGAATGTATCTTCTTCTGCTTCTACACAATGAGCACTGATCCAAAGGAATTGCTGAAGAAATGGTCTTGGATGGTTATTGATTCATTCAAGAGACATACTTGCGGTATAGGGACTTCTGAAATTAAGTTACGCAACAGGCACGGCACCCTTTCAGAAGAGTGGGCATGTTACCAATTTCCTGAGAGACAATTCTGCTGCAGTACGGACAACAGGTTCATCACATTGTGGGAGTGAAATGGCTCTCCAAAGTTGAGGTACAAGGAACAGTAAGTTTCTTGTTAGCCAAACATACAAATTCGCCATGGAATTCTTGCAGTGTATGGTGCAATGCAATGTAGCATCCAGTCGTAGTGAAACAGTGCCAACAATTTGATGAAGACCATTCAGTCTTTCCAGCAAGCTCAGTGGATATTTGACAGGAAAGAGATTTTCCATCAAAGAGGAAATTCACACAGCAATCCTCAAATTGTTCCATGACTGAGGCACACGTTTATATTTTCAAGAAACTGAACAGTTTGTGGGATGTTACAATTGTTGTTTACAGGTTTTAGTGACTGTAGTGAAAAGTAGTATCTGCATCACTTTGAATTGTATTGCAGCATACAGTAAAAGTTACTCAGTCTGCCATAGTAACAGGTAACTTTCTTTCTGAAGTCTCATAGTTTCCTGCTGCTTTCACACCTTTCTTTGACAATCATCAGATGTCAGGTTACTCCTGGATGCATCAGTGAATGGAATCCTACTCTGCTGACTGAGTACCCATTCTGTGTTTTCCCATACCCAACTCCACAGACCAATGCTTTGGGGGAGGGATGCTAGTGCTATCTGAGGCCACATTGATAATGTGGAGACTTGGATTCTGTCTTGACCATAGTTGCCTGATATCCCAGATATCTGGTTGGAAACCCAACTCCCAACTGTACTTTGTTGGGATAGATAAAATTCCTGGTTACATAAAAATGGACAACATTATATAAAATGATGTGGTCTTCACTTCAAATTGCTCATTACCAATTTCTAATGAGGGGCAGTCTTGTATGAGTTACTGACTTGAACTCCTCCTTTTATTAACAGCGCTAAGTGGCCATACTTGACTAAATAGCCATTGTTTTCGAGTAGTGCATCAGAGGTCAATCGTGACAGTGCTTTGTAATTCTCTGCTGAAAAAATTGAATAGGGTTGTGCAGTTTCCTTCCCCTGTGGCAGCCTTAGTCGTCATGACGATCTTATCAAAACATGCGAAAGAGAAATTGTGACGAAGGAAGCTGGGATAATTTTTTAATTTTTACTTCCCCCTTGTTTTGCAATATGCCTCCTTCAAATTTGTTTCTTCACTTTCAACTAATTACCATTAACATATGTGAATTGTAATCTGCATTTTCATAAAAGAGAAAGGCAGCCCCCTCAGGTTGAATTTTGTCTGTGTAATTCATTTTCTAATTTATATTGAGTATTCCTAGCTAGTATCTTTTATTATAGGGCAAAATCAGTCATTTTTATGTAACTTTAATTCCGATGTGGACTTATATTTGTTTATAAATGGGAAGTTGTGCACTGGCCATACATAACTGTGTATTATTGGGAGGATGTGAAAAGTGAAAGTAGAAGACTGTGAAACGCAAGTGTGCATCTGTCGGCTACATCATTTACAGTAAACAGTACTGCACATCCAACCCCTATGTTTTCAGCCAGTATGTAGACACCGAGGACAACAAAGTAGGCAAACCACAACAAAATGGCAGTTTACTTGCAGCACAGTCTAAACTATGTTGAAAAATGATTTGACTTTGAAGAAAGTGTCTACAGGACTTTCAAACCATTTTCACTGACAGTGAAACAGAGCTCAGTTTCAGAATATCTAGAAGTTATTTCTTGTAGATGGGGATTTTATGTTTGAAGAATGTGTGCAGTTAAAGAACTTCCTCAAGGATGAAGAGAAGAACTTTTCAAGCTGAAATCTGATTAGTGGAAGGAATTTTTTTTCATTGTTATGAAAACTATGACAACTTCTTAAAACTTTTCCGTTTTGTTTCAGATGATGGTGAGCTGAGAGGAACCTTTTCCCAGCAGCAACATTAGAAGCTGAAATAATAATAACAATGAAGATGGTTTAGTGATTTACATGTCTCCAGTTTTATTGAGGAAGAAGAGAAGATTCTATGAAGGAGATTGAAAAGTGAGCAAAAATCTCAATAAGGTAAAAAAACATTGAATTGTAGCCTGTGTGTGTGTGTTTAGTCTTGGTTTTTAAAAAATATCCCGATTTAGTTCAGAAAAAACTTGGTGACTGGTCTGTACTAATACAGCTGCCTTCTAAATGGGCAGTGCACAGCTCTTTTGCATTTTCTTGTGGGTGCCTATGAGCCACAACTCTTATGCTCTAAACAGGTTGTTGACTCCAGGCTACCACTGGAAGATGGTTTGTCTCACAGTAGTGGTTCTTTGTTTGAATGATGTCACTGTGGTGTATGACAAATTGACAGGCAACTTACCATGCTGCTATACACTCACAATGTAGATAAGCCTGAAATGATCCTTCTGAGCATGTTTACAGACAACACAGTTGAAGATTTTAATGAATCTGTCTCACAGAGACTTCTGTTCAATAGTAGATTATGATAAATATTCTGGCCAACAAAGTATCTGATTCCATTAAATTTTCAGCTATGTTTTTTCAATAATTGCAAATCTGCTGTTCAAAAATGGAAGCCTTTTGGATTGATATTTTGTTTGAAATTTCTTTCTGTTTCTTTGATGTTTGAGATTATAAATTTCATGTGTTTCACATTTTCAAATTATTTGGTTATGAAAATGCCTCATAGCACTTCTGTGTCAAATAGAAACTGTTATGAAAAATTATAACCACTAGAACAGTTCCTGAAGTTAATATTGTAAAAATGTACCTTTGATGCTTTGCACCCGTGAGTTGAGTTGTGCTATCGTTGTTAACTTTCTCAATAGTTTTAGTGAGGTTACTGAATGAGAGTAGTTGTCTTGGACTTGGTTCCATGTGACATCAAGTGCAGTTTTATCTGTTGGACTGAGTAATGTGAACTCAGTGTATATCATGAATTGTAATTTGCTTTTATACTTCTGCAACTTTGAAATCAGTGACTCTTTTTAGCCAGTTGCCAAAGCTTTAGAAATGTGGTGTCAGCTGTTGATTACATTTGGAGAATTGGGCTTATCAAAAGCTACAATGTTGTTTCATCAGCAAGTCAAGATATTAACTGAAACTATATGACCTAGAGCCCACATGAATTGTACTTCTAAATATATTTGGATGGTGAGCTGAGCCACAAAATACTTCAAATCATGTCGATGATTGTTGATACTGTTTTCTAGGTTATGCAACAAATGTCATTGGAACTCTATCCTACAGTGTCATATCCCAACATTACACTTCAGACAGTTCTGACAAACAAATATTACATCGTTTCAATATTTTCTTGTTGTTTGGAGTGAGTAACGGGACTCTTATAAGACACAGGAAGAGGGAAGAAATAAAGCTCTTGATATCAGAGGCAGGAAGGGTCTTGGAAGATAAGTTGAATGGAATGGAAGGGATAAAAATCAGAAATTTTTGACATTCCTACCTGGAATTTCCGTTGGTTGTTTTAAAAATGCTAAAATTCCACCAACCGACATATTGCCCCCTGCCAGTGGTGTGGTGTGGTGTGATGTGATGCAACATGGAGGGGCAGCTGGTCAGCACACCTCTCTCCTGGGATTTTTTTTACTGTGAAACCACTGCTACTTGGTCAAGCAGCTCCTCACAAGACTGACTGCATTTTGTACCAGTCCCCCCCCCCCCCCTCCCCCCGAGGAAAAATCGCTGCAGTTAGTCGAATGGCACAGCTAAGGAGGCAGACAGTGGAATGGATAGTGTGTTAAAGAGCAGTTCTAAGATGAACATAAGACAAGAATAATGGAATGTAGTCAAGTTCAATCAGGAGATGCGGAATGAATAACGAGGGATGATCAGCGAGTTTGCATTTGAAAGCTGTACGAGGAGGGGTGAAAAAGCTTCTACCCTAACAAATAAAGAGTGAAAGAAATTTCATAATATAAATTTATTTGTATATATAATACCTGTGTACACCAATACACTTGGAGGCATGCTCAGATAACTTCTGCAAACCATTCAAAGAAAAGATCTTTGATTTCAATTGCAACAAAGCATCAGTCACTGCATCATCATCATCCTTTGAGGTATTTTTTTTCGGTTTGGGACAGGGAAAAAGTCTGACCCAGTCAGATCTGGAGAATATGGCAGGTGACACGTTCCACATCATTACGAAAGAATCGTGTTGATGATCCATGGAACAAGTAATATAACTAACTAACTTGAATGGGAAGTTTTTCATTGTCCATTATACGAGGTTTGTCCAGAAAATACGTATAAAGGTTGAATAATGTCTTTATGTTACAGGTTGCAGTCACCATCAGGTGAGACTACTGCTGTAATCAATCAAATCAATGCTCAGAGTCAGAGCACTCTGCGTGAAGGTGGGAGTGTGCAGCAGCTTGTGTTCTTAAAGACCGTGGATTGACAGAATGATTGCTGACGAGCTGTCAACCCTCAAAACAATTGTTCCCAAATCTTGAAATGAAGAAATTGTACCGAAGCTCTTGACACCAGAACAGAAAGCAAAGAGGGTTGAGTGCTGTAGGGATTGGTTGGAAGCAGAGGAATGAGGTGACTTTCTCAACCGAGTCATCACTGAAGACGTGTCCTGGTATTAGAAATTCGATGTGGAGCTCAAAGCAAGGAATGGAAACTAGCAGGAGAACCGAGAACAAAAGAGTCGTGAAAATCAAGGTCCAATGTGATGACAGTGTTGATTCTTGGAGCATTGTTCACAAGGAGTTTGTCCCTCCCAGCCAGAGATAGAACGGAAATTTTTACGTTGAAGTTCTGACACGTCTCGGAGCTCTTGTGGCAAGAGTTTGACCCTTCATCACAAGAATGCGCCCGCACACATGTCGCTCGTTGTGTTTTTGGCCCGAAGCTCAATCACCACTGGATTTAATCCCGTGTGAGTTCTTCATGTTCCCAAAAATGCGTAATGGTGTGGCATTGGGAGATGTGGAAACGACATGGCAACTAAACAACATCACAACTGAAGACTTTCAGCAATGTTATCAACAGTGGAAATGGCGTTGGCAGAAGTGTATCACGTCTCAGGGTGAGCACTTTGAAGGAGACCATATTGTAATACCTGAATAATTGTAAAATAAAGTTATTATGCAACTTTTATATGTATTTTTCGGACAAACCTCGCAGATTAGGAAATGAGACACTGAAGATAATAGAAGTGTTTTGTTATTTGGGTAACAAAATAATTGATTTTGGCTGACACAGAGAGGATATAAAATGCAGGCTTCACTGTATATCTGAGAAAGAGGAATATGTTAGGAGTGGATGTAAATGTTACGGAGTCTTTTCTGGAGGTATCTGCGTGAAGTGTAGCCTTGCTCCGAAACGAGATGTGAACAACAAGCAGTTGAAGCTAGAAAAGGATGGTATCTTTAAAAATGTGTTTCTAGGAAGAAATTTTGATGATTTCGTGGATAAAACATAAGGTAAAGTCTGTCCATCGGTACTGGCCGACCACCATGTCATCGTTTACCAATGACAGTTTTCTTGTCCTCGAGTTCCTCAGTTGGCATCACAAGGGTGAATGTACACTTTCCCAGTCCTCTCACCCAGAAAAATCCCTGGCAGTACAGGGAATCTAAACCTGCGTCCTCGCCATGATAGGCAGCAGCAGTGAACACTAAGTTACAGAGGTAGTCAATAAGTGGATAGATGACTACTACTGGCACTCGACACCCTCTGCACTGCACCTAGAGGTGGCTAATGGAATAATTATGCAGTTGCAAATCAAATTACCAGGGACCTAGTACTGAAAGAAATTTTCAGCACAACATGAGTAAAAGAAGGAACTGGTTGATAAGACATACGCTGATGCATCGAGGAATCATCAATTTGGTGTTGGTGGGATTTGAGTGAGAGGAGGAAAAACTGTTGAAGGGGAAATACAGTAAGCAGGTTCAAATAGATGTAGGCTTGCATAGAGAGCTGCATCAAACCAGTCTTTGGACTGAAGACCACAACAACAAAAACAGTTGGCTGTGTGTAGGAATTTTCTGTGGTCAGGAAAGCAATAAGAAATGATTTTCTGATTAAGAAAAGTGCAAACACTATACATTAATGTGGTGTAAAATGTTTCTTGAGCTGTTTATGAAGCCAGAGAAATCTTATATTAGTTCTTTTGGCATGAAAAACCTGTACATGATGATTAAACTACACCTACCCATGGGTTTTATGCAACTTGAAATGCCTACAAATGTCATGGGAAAGATTTTCATTTCTGTCACCCACTACGTGCAAATTACTAGTCCTACATAAAAAAAATGGACAGGATGTCTTTGTGGGAAATTTAATGTAGTCATTTCTTTTTGGGAGGGGATACATTTTTGCTAGAAGCCATAGTTTTTGTTAAATAATTCAAAAAGTAGAAGACAGGCATTCAAATGCCTTTTTTCTTCAATGCCACAGAAAGTGTGGTGTCCAGCAAAGTACAAAATGTAATGTAGTTAATTTTGATACGAAAAGGTTCTGTTCATTGTTTTTGCAGGACTAATAGTGTGCATGTAGGGAGGAGAGGAGAGAAGATTAAAATCATGGGTGTGCTTCTTGAAGATGTTGCAGGTTCCATAAAACTTTATGGCAGTGGCAGCTGAATAACCCTGTGTATGATCCAGAAGATTCAACCACATGGCTGCTGATAGAAAATAGGTGGTTCATATTGGCTTTGCGTGACTGCTGTAAAGAAGAGGATGTGAGGTGTTCTCTGTCAACTTTTATACCAACATTGGTATGCCAAGAAAGTAAGTACCATTGTGGGAAAGGACTCATGAAAACATTTCTTCAGACCGTAACAGCCACCACTGTTCAGACACTTGTCATAGCAGTAATCCAACTTTTCTATGCCCTTTTCATAGAAAGATAATACCAGTTAAGACCTCCAATACTGATCACACTTGCTTACATCATCATAGGTGTTCAAGCACCTTCATCCTGACTGATGATGAAGTAAAGGTGGTAGTCCGAAGATGTGAGATCAGCACTGATTGGCAGGTGGTCTCACTGTTCCCAAGTGAATTGTTTAGTAAGGATTTCAGTGCCACCAGCAGAAATGAAGCATCATAATGATTCGATTGAGAGTTTTGCATCTTTTGTTTTGAATAGTGTGATGGAGTTCTCTCGGTGTTTTGCAGTATCATACCGCTTTCATGGTTTCAGCTCTGAGAAGGAACTCAACAAGCAGAATGCCTTGTTGGTCGTAGAATCCATTTCACCTGACTTTTTGCACTTGCAACTTCATTATGATTTCTTTTTTGGGGGTGGTGGAGGATTGTCGGACTGTCAGTTCCTTCACTCCATAGATTGTTGATTTTATTTTGGAGTGTCATGAAGACCCCAAGTTTCATCACCAGTCACGATTCTATTTAAGAACTCATCTTCCTTATCACTGTATTCAGTGCTGAAATGTCAAAACTCTGCCAAGGTACATAATTTTGAAAGCATTTTTCAAACGCAATTCACAAAAATTTAAGCAATTTATGACTGAGTCATGCAAAACAGTTTTTGAAATACATTCTGTTTTCTCACCCATACCATCAGTGACAACAGAAAGCTGTCCAACACATGCTTCATCCACTTTCTCACTGTAAATGTCTACAAGTTGATGAATTTCAGCTGGCTTAATGTTCTGTGTGTTGGAACTAAACATAACGGGGCACACTTCACAGTCACTGGGCTCAGAGGTTGTCCTAAAGATTTTGACTGATCACTAACAAATATAAATACCACAAAATTGAGCTGCAGTGTCAAGACAATGAACCAGAGAAATGTGTGAACCTACAACACAAGTGCTGCAGTGGCAGTAGAATGATTTGGCAATTACTTTCAGGATGCACCTCATACTTAGGACTTCAAGGGAAGTGCCTGTCACCTTTTAATGTAAATTTTTGCTTATGATGGAAACTATGTTTAAGCTGTGTGTGTGGCAAGGGGGGTAATTAACAGTTGAACTATCTTTGTTTTGTTTATCTCTCTCTAGTCATGACAGGTAATGTGAATCAAGGACAAAGGTACTTTCTGAGTTACCTTAGTCAAGCTCCAACCCTTCTGTCCTGTACAGCTACTTGCTTTTATCCTGAGGTTGTTACTCTCTGGCCAGCAGGTGCTCCTAAAAAAAATTGCATACATTGTGTACAAAAATCTACATTCACAAAGAATTTGTAGGGTCAGAGATGTTAGTAATGCTCAAGATATGGTGTGACTATTGGTATAGGGGCAATTCAGAAAATATCGCCTGTCTACATTACGGCACAACTGGAATATGCTTGCTGAAATAGTGACAATGCATTCAGCTGAACTGGTAACCAGTGCTTCATATACCATCATCATCTCCCCCTATAAAAAAAGAAATTTAGAGGCAGTCACATAAAAAAAAAAGCTTCTTTTCCTCTCCTAAACACTCGAAAATTGTGTGTATGTAGTTTGTTTTCATATACAGGGTGTATTAAAAGAGCTGTCACCATTACCTACACTGCTTGCATGGTGTTAATTTGCATACAGATTTCTGGTTGTTCCACTGGAAAGCTTACCAAGACATTTACAGCATAAAACCAATACCTGCTTGTATTTTAAAAATGTACACAGCTCAAAGGTAGTGCAACTGCAACTCTGTAGAATTACCAAGCCTTTCATGCAGTACAACATTTTTAACCTCTGGGATAAGCTACGAAGTAATTACTCGATGCCATACGAAAAAACAAAACAGCCTCACTGCTAATATTTCTCACATACGTAATGGGAACAATGGAACCAACAAAATTAAGAAGACCATTAGCATTTTTTTAAAATTCATCTATCTTTTACAGTAAATTTCAGCCATAAATGTTTCGTAGGCACCTTACAACATTAAGAAACACTGCATTATAAATATAATTTGGGACTTCAGTGTGCAACTATATACATGACCATTTTTATTACTTAAGGGTTAATTTTATCAACTTACAGAAACAGTTAGTTTAAGAAACATTTAATCATGCCGATGGTCACCTGTTATCTCACTGCTACATAGTGTTAAACCATAAGCTAGGTGGAAGACTCACTGGACGAAAAATTGTTAGAACTACCTACATACATTGGTGAAAAGCAGTTCTGCTGGTCTCAAAATACTTTATTGTGCGCTTCTGTTCCAAATGACAACTTCACAGCTACAGTAATTTCACCAATAAGGTGGGCTACAAATAGGTTGTAATATTCTGACCTGAGTAGCTCTTCAGCAAATAGAGCTACATAATATGTGCTACTGTTTTTACATGACAACTAATGCTAGTCATGTTTACAATAGAAACAATAATTAGGCCCAATACATTTAAAATTGTATGCCTACAGCCAGAATGTACTACTTGTTGAAAATGAAAATTCATCAAAATACTTGTAGTACACACTGAAATACCTTGCATCCATTCTCTCTTGCTGCAATAAAGCTAAATCTCATAGCCAAAGGCAGTTGTACATTGTTGTGGGGAACTAGAATAGCTAGTAAATGTAACTAAATAATATCTGTATTCATTTGAGTTTGTTTCACCAAGATCGAGATTATGTTGTCACTTATGTCCCCTTGTTCTCACATTAACCGATTAGTTTTCAATTTTGGCCAGTTGATACAAGACAGACTTATAACTCCTTCATGTTCATTGTTATTGGCAATAACTTTATTAGCTCTGATGACAATACAAAACTTGATAAACAAGTCAATGCAATCTGTGCCAGCACTTACCTCTTTCAAATTTTGTTTACATTCAGTGCTATTCATTTTGTTCTAAGGCTTGTGTTTAGTATAAATAACCAATGGTGCATCTGTAGGCCATACCAGTTCCAATATTAAAACTGCCTCAATTTGATCCCATAGATTGCCACTTTACTGATGTGGCATTTAATAAATTAAAAAGAGCATCTCTCTTGAAATATTTACAAACTGAATACTGCTGAACAAGACGTACGTACATTTTGACACAGTTATACAATTGAAAACGTTGACAGATGCTCCAAAAATTTCTTTTGCAACCTGAATACTGAAACATGTTCTAGGAACTACTTTAAAATGTTAAAATTCTACACTGGAAGACACTCTGTTTCATTTTTATATTACTGCAGAAGGGCAGGAGCAAGATAAGGTACTTTCAGGTTCCAGTACTGACCATGGTCTTACTATCATCCAGTTAGAAACATTCACACAATATTAGTCACAGCAGAAGCACTTCCACTACAATGGTTGTGACAAGTATGCTCCTAAACCCTATTGTTCTCATTTACTTTTTTGTGGTTTACATTGTTCACTGATAAACAATGGCATCCTAGCAGACACTGTAGAAATAAACTTCTTTGGACCAAATACATGTTAAATGTTTATTAGTATTTCTGTCACAACAATAGAAGGTAAGTAAGGTTGCTCCACACCAAAATTATAAAATTTTTTACTGCCAACACCAGTTGTTCTGCTCCAAAATCAAACTAAATTTTCAGGTCTTCTGTGTGGTCTGCAAGTTCCTTTATGTTGGGAGCATATGTTTTACTTAATAGACAAGTTTTCTAGAACTTGTGATTTAGTAGAAAGCAAAGAAAAAACTAAAAGGAAATGGAATGAGAAATTAGAATGTGTGAGAATCACTCCAATTGGGCCAGTGGCTATATAATCTTGGTGGTGCACGGAACTGGGTTCTCAAGGCTGAGAAGAGACAGAAAAATGAAGTGAGATGTTTATGTTCCTTTGAAAGATCTAGAGACACTAGGAAGGATTATGTATGCCAATCAAGGACTATTTAAGACCATGACAGTTGGTCCTCTTGACTAGGGGTGTGAGAGAACAAACCACCACAGAAGAAAGGGAAAAATATTGTGAACTGCTATGCCAGATAGACAAATGTGTAAATTCATCAACTGAACACATAACAGGTATTGACTAGTAATAAGTTTCGCCAAAGCCAGTTGTCATTGGTTAGGTCAATACATGCCTAAGATGTCATTTTTCATGAGTAACACTGTGTGAACAAAGAACAGCTCTCAAGCATACTAAACATCAGTGACCCGCTGCCTACTGGAATAACAAAGTTTCTTTATGGACCACATTTTGATCACTTGGGAGAAGCAATCTCTAGTTTATAGTGGGCTGTAATGATATCAAGCATAATATCTCACATCACCTCATAACTTTGGCATTCTGCTGTTTTTAGGGCAGTGCTTAACAAATCAAAGAAGTTCGGCAAGATATGGCACCGTTTTTTATAATACCTGCCACTCTGCTTGTGTCATGTTAATGGAAACTGACAATCATAGCACCCACAATGGTTCAATTTTCACTTTCACAAAAAGAAAACCAGACTGTCTGTGGGTTTGGTGTTCAGCAGGGGGCAAAACCTTGTTAGTGGTCTCGCTGCGAGACTCAAAAGCATTCTAATGCCCGTGCTTACATCACCGGGTTTTGAGAGAACTGTCGGAAGGCAGCAGTGTTATTCTTGGCAGGTCCTGAAACACACACAGTGTGGCAAAAATTACTATTGGGACAGCAAATGCATTAAATCACTAGAAACTGCTGTCAGGTAGAACCACTGTACTCAATAACAACCAGAATCATTTCTATAAGTATCGCATATGAGTGCAGCTTATGGAAACTATATGGACATGAGTTCAAAATCCCTTTCTTATCTGCAGGAATTTACACTAGATTATCACACAACAGCTGTAGGGACCTAGAATAAATTTATTCATTGAGAATACAGAAAATTGCGACACTCTCATTTCGTTATTTTCAACAGAACAACCAAAGGAAATGGAAAATCTAGCTGAAGAAATTAATAAATTACACCACAAAATTCAATTCACTTCATGTCACTGTAGGAATGAAACATTAACAAAACTTTTTATATAAAATTCTGAAATTTCCAGGAAGCCAACAATTACCAGGGTTACCATCCATATCAATATAAAAATGTGTTCTTCAGAAGAATGTTTAATCACATGCGTAATGATCCAATGGATACAAGTGAAATATAAAAAGAAACACAAATTGTAAAATCAGCTGCCTCCAGTTATGAATACATTCCCGCTGTAATACATAAATTAAACCAACCACCCACAAACAGGAAGACCATCTTTGTAATAAGCTGACCTTCCTCAAGGAAGATTTCATGCCAACCTCTTCAAGTTGTATGACATAAAAATAAGCTTCTTCACAAGCAACACAATACTGAAAGCACTAAGCAAGAATATCACAAGTCAGGTATGTCCAAACTTCTGCAATAAACAAACTGGTAGAAGCACAGGGATGCACTCTGTCTTAACATCCAAAACAAATCTGACTTTGCAGAATGAGTTACTGGGCAAGAATTGTGGCAATCAGTGTAGAAAAGAACCAGGCAAGAAATCTGACTTTCTTGAAGGAACTGAAATATCTTTCAACAGAGATACAGCACCAGTCTACTTGCTCAATGACAAATCTTGCCTTCACAACTATGAAGGCTTTATATTTCAAAAATAATTAAATTAAAAAAAAAAACCAGCCCCCCTATCTCTCTTTACATCTTACCTACATTAATATCACTATAAATAATCTTGCATGATATATCTAAGCCTTCTACTCTTGTTTTTAAAAGTAAACTTCATGTACATAGCAAGAGCTGCAAATATTGGAACTTAACTCTATTATTGGGCATTCATGTTCAGTTTTGATAAAAGTATTTACCCACACACTTTTATTGTCTCTGAGCAAAGTATGTTATATCTTCATAACACGCATCAGTTGTACAGTGCTGGCTAAGTTTAGTAATCAATTGTGCCTCATGGGCATGACTATTTTCTGAAGTAGTGATGGAAGGAATTGACACTTTGAATGCTGCATAGAGGGCTATGTGAGTGTCTTTTCTGAGCAGCACATTGCAAATCATACCAGATAAGCTCAATGTTCAAATCTGGGGAGTTTAGTGGCCAGTGGAAGTGTTTAAATTTAGAAGAGTGTTCCAGGAACCACTTTGTAGCAATTCTGGACCTGCCAACTGTATCATTGTCCTGCTGGAATTGACCGAGTCCATCAGAATTCCCAATGGACAGGATGCTTATGTATGTGTCACCTTTCAGGGTCATACCTAGCCATATACTCCAACTGCATGCCTCCTACATCATTACAGAGCCTCCACCAGCTACAACTGTCCCCTACTGACATGCAGTGTCCATAGATTCAAGAGGTTGTCTCCATGCCTGTACATGTCCAACTGCACGACACAGTTTGAAATGAGACTTGTCCGACCAGGCAATGCGTTTCCACTCATCAACAGTCAAATATCGGTGTTGATGGACCCAGGTGAGGCATAAAGCTTTGTGTCGTTCAGTCATCAAGGGTACACAAGTGGACCTTCCACTACAAAAGTTCATATCGGTGATGGTTCACACTCTGACACTTGTCCATGGCCCAGCATTGAAATATGCAGAAGGGTTGCACTTCAGTCACTTTGAATGATTCTCTTCAGTTGTTGGTCCTGTTTTTGCAGGATCTTTCTTCGGCTGCAACAATGTCGGAGATCTTATGTTTTACTAGATTCCGGATATTCACTGAATGCTCGTGAAAATAACCACTTCATTCTTACGTTGGGGATGCTTTGTCCCATTGCTCATATGCCAACTATAACACCACATTCAAATTCACATAAATCTTGATAAGCTGCCATTGTAGCAGCACTAAGCAATCTAGCATCTGTGCCAGAAAAATGTTGTCTTATATAGGCATTGCCGACTGCAGTGCCATAATCTGTATGTTTACAAATCCCTGTATTTGAATACGCATGCCTAAGCCAGTTTTGTTGGCAATTCAGAGTATATACATATCCAGTGAGAAGATAATGATATGTTACCAATCCACATACTGTGATGGAAGAGGTACATGGAAGGGAATGTGTTCTGTTGTTTGGTGGTTGATGGTATTCTGGGACCATTTTATCCTCAGAAAAAAAACCTCTTACCTTGATATGCTCAGGCTGTTACTATGACTGGCTGACTCCCGAGACACAGTCTTTTTCCAGCAATATGGTGCACTGTGGCAGATGTTGCGGACCAGGTGTTACGAGGTATGCTGAAATGGCAGGGGTGGTCCTATTCCCTGGTGTTCTAGGCCAACAGGCATTAGAAACGTGGGCTTGTTTCTGTGAGCACATACCAAGGACAGAGTCTAACAAGCAGCTGTCAACCACATCAAAAATTTAATGAACAAAATCATTTCTGTCCTTGCCACAGGTGATGCAGATATAATGTGCTGAATGTGATACAGTGATCACAAGTCCAAAGTAGCAACCGAAAAAAGATATCTTATCAGTGTACTATCAGATATGAGGCTCCTCTGAAATGGTCTATGGAGGTTTTTTACTTTCTCCTACATAAAGGGTGAGATGAACTCCACTGATAAAATTCAATTGGTGGTTCAAAGATGTTTTATGAGTATTTTGGTACAATGGATCTTGGTCTCCTGTGGCTCACTGCAAAGTAATAATGTAATTATGATTTATTTAGTTTGTTACCTTCATTTCTTCTGAAAATACACTGTCCAGCAGACACGTTAATGTGACTACCCGTCAAGACCTCGAATAACCTCTTTTTGCAGTGCACACCGTTGCGAGACATGCAGGAGGAGATTCATGGAAATGATCATATGGCATTAATGACTGGCAGACCCCATCCAGGCTCGATCAGTTGCCTACTGCAATTCTTTTCATTTTATGCTGCTTTTGAGACATGCTTGTTGATGACAAGAACAACACAATGCCCACTTTCCAAGGACACAAAAATCCCGTATCAAACTGGGCTCCCCCACGTGGCTGTGAGGTTCTGTATTAACAGGGGTGTGGAGCCATTACTATTTCATTGCCAAGTCCAGGTGTTCTAGGTTTCTGATGTGAGGATCCACAGACAATACACCCTGGCAGGGGGGTTCCCACAGATTCTCAGTTGGTTTAAATCCGAGGACTTTGGTGGTTAGAGGCATGTGATAAACTCGTCCTGTTGCTGTTTGAACCACACATGAGCTGCGAGCTGTGTTGCATTGTACTGCTGGTAAATGTCACTATGCTGAATAAAAACAAACTCTGTGTACGGGTGGACACGGCACTCGAGGACAGACGGATACATCTGTTGATCCTTTGTGCCTCCCAGAATATCATCACCACCCAGGGAATGCCACAGACTCCCTCCCCTGTCGTGCCCCATTCTGACAGTTGTTGCAGTGTGTTTTGCTTTCAGACATTTAACAATGTGCATTCCAATAGCCATCTGTCATTTGAAATGCCTCTCAGTTCATTTGGGTGGTCAGTTGTTTAACAGATGCACGCCTCTGCAGCTGACATTCACCCCTGTCATCTGTGGCCCACGACTACACCACAGTATCCTCGGCACCAATTCTGAATAGCGCAATTTTGCTGAGCACAGTACACTTTAACCACACTGACATGCAAACAGTTTACAGACTTAGTCATTCCCAAATGCTTCCACCCTTTCCCCAAAAGCCAATGACAGTGCACATTTTGTCTCCTCCTTACAGTGACAACTGCACTGTTTTCTGTGGCTCCCAACATGCTTTGTATACCCTTCACTGCTAGTGGTGTTGTCTGTGAGTGGTTACTGCATGTTGATTTTGATTGCAGGCAGTGGTCACATTAATATTATGGACCAGACCATGTATCTACACAATAAAGAAAAAAACCCAGTGTAGCATATCAACTGTATTTTGTCAAAAAATATGCAAGTTTTTTCCACAGAAACGGAAAATTTCTAAATTCGTTCCCCTGTTGAAAAAGAGTGATAATCTTGAAACAGAATACTGCAGACCTGTCTCACTTCTCCCAACTTTCTCTAAGCTTTTGGCGATACTAATCAAATATAGAGTGACACATTATCTTAATTATGGAATCTGATAAACAGTAATCAGCATGGATTTCTAGCTGGGAGTAGTAGCAAAACAGCTGTACTGGAAAAAACCCAAAGGAAATAATTAGTAAATTGGGAGAGGGAAAAAGTGTTGTCAGGATAAATCTAGAGCTTTCAAAAGCCTTTGACACTGTTGATCACAGCATATGTTTGGAAAGTTTGAAGCTATAGGTATCAGAGGACCGGAGCAAAAAGTGGCTTGAGTAGTATCTGGAAAAGAGGATGCAGGTGGTTGGAATTACAGCACCAAAAGAAGTCTATTAGGCCCCTTGCTGTTCCCCATTTACATTAATTATATTCATGTGCCAGAGAGAAAAGCTAGAATCAAGTTGTTTTGCTGAAGATACTAGTTTAATTGTTTGTTTTATGAAGCAGTCATTGCACACTATTGTGGACCATGTCCTACAAGATACACAAAAATGGCTCAGTGCTAACACTGAATGCAAAAAAAAAAAACTAATTATGTGCAATATGTAAGAATAAGTGAACATGATGACCTACATCTCACTATGGAGGGAAACAACTTGAAAGAGTTCAGTGAGCAAAATTCCTGGGTATGCACATTGATGAGAAGATAAACTGGAAGGACCATGTGGTGAGCTTAGCACTAAAACCCAATTCAGCATGTTTTGTACTTGGAATAATTTCAAGAGTTTGTAGTAATGACTGTACCAGATTAGTATATTTTGGCTATTTCCAGTCAATTGAGGCCTATGGGATAGTATCCTTGAGGAAAAACAAATTGTTGTTTAAATGAGATTTTCAAATTACAAAAACACCCTATTCAGATAATGACCCAGAGCCCACATCAAACACGTTGTAGGCCCCTTTTTAAAGCATTGGAAATTTTTGCAATTCCATCATTATACATTCTGAAATGTCTGTCGGTGATCAAACAAAATCGCGACAAAATGAAAAACCAATACAGGTTACCATACACGGCAATGTAAAAATCTCCACTTACAGGCTGTAATAAGGACCCAAAGTCAGAAACATGTATGTAATCAAGGAATCAAAATTTTTAATGCACTACCAAAACATATCAAAGAGCTGGAAAATTAGGATAAATTTAAAACTCTTATAAAGAACCACATGCTTGACAAATGTTATTACAGCATAAGTGAATAGCTGTGCACAAATGTATAACGATTTAATTTCATGTGATGAACAAAATTTCATCAGTGAATGTGTCTGGCAAGCCCATAAGAAGATCAATAACCACATGCTTAAAAAATGTCACTAAAGTATAAGTGAATAGCTCTGCTCAACTGTAGAAAAATATATGATGTGGCAAATGAAATCACAACTTCAAGGAATAGGTCTGTCCAGCACATAATTTATTGTGTCATAAAAACAGTTATTTGTTGTATATTGTAATAAAAATGAGATAAATTAATATGAATACAGCACAAATTTGATCATTGGGATGTTGTGGCCTTAAGTCCTGATACTGGTTTGATGCAGCTCTCCATGCTACTCTATCCTGTGCAAGCTGCTTCCTCTCCCAGTACCTACTGCAACCTACATCCTTCTGAATCTGTTTACTGTATTCCTCTCTTGGTCTTCCTCTACGTTTTTACCTTCCCTGCTGCCCTCCAATACTAAATTGGTGATGTCTGAGAACATGTCCTACCAACCGATCCCTTCTTCTACTCAAGTTGTGCCACAAACTCGCCTTCTCCCGAATCGTATCCAATACCTCCTCATTAGTTATATGATCTACCCATCTAATCTTCTGTAGCACCACATTTCGAAAGCTTCTATTCTCTTATTGTCCATGTTTCACTTCCATACCAGGCTACACTCCATACAAATACTTTCAGAAACGACTTCCTGACACATAAATCTATACTCGATGTGAACAAATTTCTCTTCTTCAGAAACGCTTTCCTTGCCAGTCTACATTTTATATCCTCTCTACTTCTCATCAGTTATTTTGCTCCCCAAATAGCAAAACTCATTTACTACTTTAAGTGTCTCATTTCCTAATATAATTCCCTCAGTATCACCTGACTTAATTCGACTACATTCCATTATCCTTGTTTTGCGTTTGTTGATGTTCACCTTATATTCTCCTTTCAAGACACTATTCATTCCGTTCAACTGCTCTTCTAGGTCCTTTGCTGTCTCTGACAGAATTACCACGTCACTGGTGAACCTCAAAGTTTTTATTTCTTCTCCGTGGATTTTAATACCTACTCCGAACTTTTCTTTTACTGCTTGCACAATATACAGACTGAATAACATCGGGGAGAGGCTACAATCCTGTCTCATTCCCTTCCCAACCACTGCTTCCCTTTCATGTCCCTTGACTCTTATAACTGCCATCTTGTTTCTGTACAAACTGTAAATAGCCTTTTGCTCACTGTATTTTACCCCTGCCACCTTTACAATTTGAAAGAGAGTATTCCAGTCAACATTGTCAAAAGATTTCTCTAAGTCTACAAATGTTAGAAACGTAGGTTTGCCTTTCCTTAATCTACTTTATAAGGTAAGTCGTAGGGTCAGTATTGCCTCATGTGTTCCAATATTTCTACGGAATCCAAACTGATCTTCCCCGAGGTTGGCTTCTAGTTTTTCCATTCATCTGTAAAGAATTTGCGTTACTACTTTGCAGCTGTGACTTATTAAACTTATAGTTTGGTAATTTTCTCATCTGTCAACGCTTGCTCTCTTTGGGATTGGAATTATTATACTCTTCTTGAGGTCTGAGGGTATTTCGCCTGTCTCATACACCTTGCTCACCAGATGGTAGAGTTTTGTCAGGACTGGCTCTCCCAAGGCTGTCAGTAGTTCTAATGGAAGGTTTTCGACTCAGGTCTTTCACTGCTCTGTCAAACTCTTCATGCAGTATCATATCTCCCATTTCATCTTCATCTACATCCTCTTCCATTTCCACAATATTGTCCTCAAGTACATCACCCTTGTATAGATCCTCTATATACTCCTTCCAACTTTCAGCTTTCCCTTCTTTGCTTAGAACTGAGTTTCCATCTGAGCTCTTGATATTCATACAAGTGATTCTCTTTAATTTTCCTGTAGGCAGTATCTATATTACCCCTGGTGAGACAAGCCTCTACATCCTTACATTTGTCCTCTACCCATCTCTGCTTAGCCATTTTGCACATCCTGTCGATCTCATTTTTGAGACATTTGTATACCTTTTTGCCTTCTTCATTTACTGCATTTTTATATTTTCTCCTTTCATCAGTTAGGTTCAATAACTCTTCTGTTACCCAAGGATTTCTAGCAGCCCTCATCTTTTTTCCTACTTTATCCTCTGCTGCCTTCACTACTTCGTTTCTCAAAGCTACCCATTCTTCTTCTACTGTATTACTTTCCCCCATTCCTGTCATTTGTTCCCTTACGGTCTCCTTGAAGCTCTGTACAACCACTGGTTCTTTCAGTTTATCCAGGTCCCATCTCCTTAAATTCCCACCTTTTTGCAGTTTCTACAGGTCATAACCAATAGATTGTGGCCAGAGTCCACATTTGCCCCTGGAAATGTCTTACAATTTAAAACCTGTTTCCTAAATCTCTGTCTTACCATTATATAATGTGAAATATTGCAGTATCTCCAGGTCTCTTCCACATATACAACCTTCTTTCATGATTCTTGAACCCAGTGTTAATCATAGCTAAGTTATGATCCGTGCAAAATTATACCAGATGGCTTCCTCTTTCATTTCTTCCCCCCCCCCCCCCCCCTCCCCCCAATCCATATTCACCTACCACGTTTCCTTATTTCCCTTTTCCTGCTACCGAATTGCAGTCACCAATGACTATTAAATTTTCGTCTCCTTTCACTATCTGAATAATTTCTTTTACTTCATCATACATTTCTTCGTCATCTGCAGAGCTAGTTGGCATATAAAGTTCTACTACTGTGGTAGGCGTGGGCTTCGTGTCTATCTTGGCCACAATAATGCGTTTACTATGCTGTTTGTAGTAGCTTACCCACACTCCTATTTTTTTTATTCATTATTTAACCTACTCCTGGTTACCCCTCATTGATTTTGTGTTTATAACCCTGTAGTCACCTGACCAAAAGTCTTGTTCCTCCTGCCACCGAACTTCACCAATTGCCGCTATATCTTACTTTAACTTATCCATTTCCCTTTTTAAATTTTCTAACCTACCTGCCCGATTAAGGGATCTGAAATTCCACGCTCCGTTCCGTAGAACGTCAGTTTTCTTTCTCCTGATAACGACATCCTACTGAGTAGAGATCCGAATGGGGGATTATTTTACCCCCGAAATGTTTTACCGAAGAGGACGCCATCATCATTTAACCATACAGTAAATGTGCATGCCCTCGGGAAAAATTTCTGCCATAGTTCCCCTCGCTTTCAGCCATTCGCAGTACCAGCACAGCAGGGCCGTTTCAGTTCGTGTTACAAGGCCAGATCAGTCAATCATCCATAATGTTGCCCTGCAACTACTAAAAAGGCTGCTGCCCCTCTTTAGGAACCACACGTTTGTCTGGCCTCTCAACAGATACTCCTCCGTTTTGGTTGCCCTATGGTACGTCTATCTGTATCACTGAGGCAAGCAAGCCTCCCCACCAACGGCAAGGTCCATGGTTCATGGTTCATTGGGATGATGATAAATAAAAGTGGCGAGTGGATGAGTGTGTTATGCATTGCAAGGCAAAACACAGCCAACTGGGCACGGTATAGCAAGAGCCAACGCTGCAGCACACTACTGGAACAGAAACCTTTCATCATTTTCCACTATGGAAGTGTTTAGAGAACGTGAGCTTAAGTCCTAAACGAACATAGTGTGGATGTGTAAGCCCTCAGCCTTCGTGCACTAAATTCTTCTCATCTCAGTACCACAGCTTTCGCCATCGGCGTAACCATGGAATGCAGTAAGGGGTTGGCTGTTCGACCACAAGAAGCGGCAGCCTGCCCTGAGTTACAAGGGGCTAGCGGAAATTCGCGGGGATAGTCAGCTGCACTGTTTTGCTGCTTTACCTACAACTCAGACTATTGTGGTCGTGACATTTCTTATACCTATTAAGTGTTGCAACAATGTATTTGTATGATTTCAGCTGTTACAACTGCGACTCTTTGGCATCACGGTAATAGGGTACGGCATTTTGTCGCCTGTTTAACTGCACAGTTTTATTTTTCGCTATCGATTTGCTGTAGTACCTTAGAACATATTCTGAGGTCAAACAGAACGACCTCAACGCGAGCCAGCATGAATTTCGAGAATATAGATCATGCGAAACCCAATTCACTTAAAAAGCACAGTTGTGCTGGTGAGTGAAATGCGTTTCGGAAATCAGTAAGCACCGTTTTCCCCCGTCTGCCTTGATCTCTGGTTTTCAGACTGTCGTTCGAGTCGGGTTGCACGTAGTCGATGTTTTCGGAATTCATGCTGCTTAGCAGGGGGGAGCTCATTCAGTCTGAGGTACCTCGTTGCGCCTGAGTTCAGAATTATAAATTTTCTGCTTGACCAAGATTTCGTGCCACTGTGAAGACCAGCCTAGACTTCAGGTTGGCTCTAATGCCACTCTTGATTCCTTGTGGATGGCGTGGAAGTTAATGCTGATAATCTCTGAGAACTGTACACAGTCGTATGCGTGAATACAAGGTGCGCTGATAAAAAGTAAAACATTTATTAACTGTCGGCTGCTACTTGGTAATCAGCACGTGATTACCGACGCAAAAGGTAACACAGAGTTTGACAGTAGGCGTACAAAAAATATCTCGTGACCAAAGACGTAAGCGTAGTTATGGCGATTAGCTTCTTAAAAGTTTACACAAGTACAGATGGAAATTGTGCTCGAATATGTGATACAAATAAAGCAATATACTGATGTGAGTTGGGCGTTTTACTGCTCTGTAACTGGCAACAGGATCGCGTTTACGTGTAAGTTATCTGGGCATCACAACCAATTAAAATAAATCCTCCCCCCCCCCCCATAAGCATAAAAAAGCAAATGTCGGACTTGGTAGTCTAGCGATAATGAGCGTGCAGGAACAGTAGAAGTCGCTAGTTTGAATCTCGGTGCCTTTCTTTTTTGTATTTTTAAGTGCAGTGTGCCATGTTTTTGGCTAAATATACCACTTAATCTTTTACCCTTGTTTTCGTCTGTCTGTTGCAGATCCTTTGTTTCGGGAACGGGGAGATGTATCAAGTTGAAATTTTTTTCACATACTGAGGTCGTGTTCCCTTCACGGTGTAAAATATACAGACCTAGAGGGCACTTTCTGTTGACCAACACTAATGAAAAGGAGCAAGGTTTTACAGTACACGTAAAGGAAAAATCCGAAAACTGGCAATTTGTTATTATATCACACGGAAATTGTTATCCAACATCGAACTTCAAATTACAACATCAGTAGTTCTGCGTTCATGTTGACTGGGTCCCAATACTAAACGTCAAATATCGCGCAAGGAATGGCAGTATTGTGTTTCGGAATGTAGCCGTCATCAGATATCCATATGCGATTACTGCATGTGCATATGTCGTTCAAAGTTGCATGTGAAGCAAAATTTCGCAGAATAGACGCAGTTAGCCTCAATGCAAAACTTCTAATTACTCTAATAACAGTAATACTTAAATATCTTCAACATTTCGCGGTCCTGTCACCAACTGTATAAACATTAATTTTAATACTGAACAGTCTCAGTTGCACCGTTTATCTAGAATTTACCTGTGTTTCAGTCGGGATAACCCAACCTTCTTCACAATAACATATCTACTGTCTGTCCATAGTGGACATCGCCAAGTTAATACTACTAATTCATAAACTATCGTCAGACTGTAAAACTTATCTGGCACTGCCTCGGCCCCACTTCGCGACCGCGATACGGCAGCCACGAGCGCTGTACTGGATCTCCACTATGAACACACAGTAAACACTGTTATTCTGAAGAAGGTTGAGTTACCCCTACTGAAACCTGGGTTAAGTCTAGGTAAGCGGTGCAACAGAGGCTGTTCATTATTAAAATAATAATATTGGTCGCCTGCTTCCTGCATGACTTTGTCACATTTATACTATTAAAATGAAAACATTCTCGAAAATCTTTTAATCCGTGGGATCGGTATCTTGCCAGGATCAATGTCGATTACGGGTGAAAATAGTCGAGATTCTCTATTCCCGGAACGTATGAACTGTCTACATACATAATTAAGTTTGTATAACATCCTCACCGAGTGAGTCCATTTTTTCGTTTTTTTTTTTTTGTATATTATGCAATGTACCTTTTTTCTCTTTTGAAAATGTGTCTTAATGACGTGTAAGATTTGGCAGTTCATGGATGACTGACATGCAATGATTCAAACCCATTACATTCTTATGCCTTGTCTTAAATAACAATGCTGCAATGAGACTGAAAATTGAAACCTATTACAGGGTTGCCACAACTTTCCCCCAAGTGAAAGACCTAAATTGTAAAAAAAAAAAGTAATGACCTCTGTGTTTCTGAACGTGTGAACAAAAATCTTAAGTACTAACATCAAAATGTTGTGCAATGAACTGCTTGTAGATGGAGAAAGGAAGCCCAATGGTAGATATGTTTAATTAAGATCACTGATTTTATTTTCATAAAGCGAAACCTATTTGGTGACGAAAATATGCATTTTCTTGGAGTTGCGAGACACATTCCTGAAAGCAGTGGTGGTATTTAAAATAATCTCAGAAAAAAAGTAGGCCTCTCGAAATAAATGTACAAGGTGGGGAAGAGGTGTGTCAACCAACACTGTAGGTGACTGCTAATAAAATTATGCTTCTATGTTCGTAATTGTCGGTTATTACTCACTGAGTTATGTCTATTATCTACAGGTATTGTGTGATTCTTTTTCTTTCAATAAATACATGACTTCATAGTGTACAAAGTGCCTGCGATTGCCACAATTTTTTTTTCTTATCGTCCATTCTTTCAAATATATAAACTACTTTCGAAGTGCCAAAATATACTATAATAAATAAATTTTGTATCAAACGCCGCACTGTACAATGTACTTGCTGTGAGACAGTCACGATGCCCGAAATACATCGCCTGGGGCCGAGGAGGGGCACCACAGTCCTAGGTCCATGGTAGTACCCGCACATTAGTGGCAAACTATGGGCTTTGGATCGGCAGGCCCGATCCGTTAGAGAGACCCACAGAAATGGCCTGCAATTTTGGCCCGCCACGAAAGTCCATTCATGTGGCCAGCCATTCACATGTCACAGTCACCACGTCGATGAAATGAGACCGCGGCGATAACATACGCAACGGGTAACTCGAGCAAATACTCTGAGAGTAGTCAGCAACTCACCGTAAGGATGATCGCTCAGGCACATAGAAAAGACCATCAAACTCTATAACTAAATTTTTGGCTATAGCGTTTGTCAGAAAACGAAAGTAGTTGTGACTTTTTTTTACCGCAAGTTCAATCGTCCAGTTGCGGAAGCTGTCAGGCGCTGACGCCACGCTGCAACACACTACTGCCAGGCGGGCTGCATCGGGCACAGCCCCTGTAAATTAGCAACTGCACAGTCCAGCGAGCTAAGAAAGTTGCAACTCGGTCTGCAGAGGTCCTTGGTGCACACGAGACACTAGAACAGGTGGTGCACACAACCGCGACAGTATCACTGCTGCTGCGGACCTTTCGCTGCATCCACCGTGACTCGTGCGGCCTCTGGAGTGTAAGTGTGCCTCCCGGGCAGTCCCGTCGTAGCCGACAATTGGTGCCCAGCATCGACTCCGACTGCACGCCGCCTTCGCTTCCTGTCCACAGTGTTAACTATACAGACGGCGCTTCTACGAAATCGGCAAAAAATTATATACACCATTTAAAGAATATTATGTTTTTGAAGAAAACTACACTGTCAAAAATTCCCTTTAACTAACAGCTAAAATTAAAAACTTTTCCATTTCTGATGATGGTAATTCCGTATCCTTTAACGTAGTTAATTTACTTGTTAACATTCACATTTATAAGACTATTAAAATTACTGATGAGAATCTTCTCCAACACAAAAACCTAATGTACAAGAAATTAAAGATGTCATTAGGTTATTACTTCTGATACTCTCCTACAACTATTTCCAGTTTAACGCTGAAATTTTTTTTACGACCTTAAGCCTTTGCCGTGCCCATTTGTATAACAAGTACGCTTGCCAACAGTTTTGTTAAACATCACAAAAGGCAGTACTTTAAGAAATTGGTGTGACCTGAGCAATTTTCCAGTCTTTAGGTACGGATCTTTCTGTGAGCGGTTGTATATAATTACTAAACATGGAGCTTTTGTATCAGCACACTCAGAGGAAATTGACTGGTATACAATCTGGAACGGAAACCTTGCCTTTAATAAATGATTTAAGCTGCTTTGCTACACCGAGGATATATGCTTCTCATTTTGGCACTTTCTGATGACTGGGCTTCGGGAATACTTGCTTCGTATTCTTTGCTGAAGGAGTTTCGGAAAACCACGTTTCTTAACTCTACTTTAGTAGCACTGTCATCAGTGACTCCACCGTTACTTTCGCGCAGTGAAGGTACTGATGGCGTCTTGACGCTGGTGTACTTCATGCATGACCAGAATCTCTTTGGGTTTTTCGCCAGATTTCGAAACAGAGTTTTGTTGCGGAAATTATCAAGAGCATCTCGCTGTAGTAACCGCTATATTTAGAACTTCTGCAAAACATTGCTAGTCTTGCGGATTTTGGATTCTTTTAGTTTTGGCATGCTTTTTCGTTACTTCTGCAACAGCGATTTCACCCGTTTTGTCCATGGGGGATCAGTACCATCAGTTATTAATCTATGTGGTATATACATCTCTCAATTGCAATCGATACTATTTCTCTGAAATCATTCCACACCTTTTCTACGCTTACATGATCAGATTGGAAGGAGTGGAGGCTGTTTCCTTAAAAATCGTTAAGAGCATTGTCAGCTTTTTTTAAACAGATGTACTTTAAGTTCCTTTTTGATGGTTGTAGGTGTTACACTATTCAGTGTACGGGCAACTGACTTGTGGTCGCTAATCCCTGTATTCGTCATGATACTACCTATTCATCCAGGAATATTTGCTGCTATGAGGTCAAGTACGCTTTCGTAACCATTTATGCTTCGAGTGGGCTCACGAACTAATTGTTCAAAATAATTTTTTTAGAAAGCATTCAGTACAATTTCGGCTGACGTTTTATGCGTACCGCCGCCTTTAAAGGTATAAATTTTCCAGCATATCGAGGATAGATCGAAATCAACACCGACTATAATTGTGGGAGTGGGGTACCGATTTGAAATGAGACTCACGTTTTCTTTGAACTGTTCAGCAACTATATCCTCTCAGTCGGGGTCGGTAAAACGATCCAGTTTAGTCAGATTGACAAGTACAGCCTCTACCCAAACTATTTCGCAGGAACTATCTACTTCAGTTTCACTACAAGGTAAACTACTTCTGACAGCAATAAATACTCCAGCACCAACTATGTTTAATCTATCCCTTCTGAACGTTGTTAGGTCGTTTGAAAAAATTTCGGCTTAACATATTTCCGGCTTTAGCCAGGTTTCCGTACCTATAACTGTTTGAGCTTCAGTGCTTTCTATTAGGGCCTGGAGCTCTGGTTCTTTCCCAACACAGTTACGATAATTTACAACACCGATCGTTTCTACAACCACCTTACTGTGTGTTACCTGCCCCCTTTTAGACAGACGCCATTTCTATGTTTTCCTGAGACCCTCTAACCTAAAAATCCGCCCCCACTACCCGTGTAGTGGACTCCTGACCTATTAAGCGGAATCCGGAAACCCACCACACTATGGCTCAAGTCAAGGAATCTGAGGCCTACACAGTCACATAACCGCCTGAGCCTATGACTCATACCTTCCACTCGGCTCTGCACCGAAGGACCACAGTCGGTTCTGTCGATGATGGTGCAGATTATGAGCTCCGCCTTAAACTCGCTTAACCATATCCGCTAAACAAAAGGAGAGAGAATCTCCTCCAATCCAAAGCGACACAAGCCATTGGCACCGACTGGGGCCACCACCTGCAGTTGGGTGCACCCTGTACTCTTCATGGCATCCGGAAGCACTCTTTAGAAATCAGGACTGACTCCCCCACCTTGTGCACACTGCCATCCTTCCACACCTTGGCAGCCATGTTACTAAGGGGGCCCAATTACGCGCCTATTATTGGAGTTCCGAACCACCAGCAAACTCACCTTCTGTGAACACCACGAATTTGCGTTCCAAGAAGGTTCCTCTGGAGGCCCTACGATCGGCCCCTCGCAAAGTCTTTCGCTGCCTGCCATACTTTGGAATGATCTCTCACTCGACCACAGGTGAGGGATCAACCTCAGCGCTGCAGACCAACATAAATGTAGGATAATGACATCACTGCTGCTCAAAAATCTGCAGTCAGAGAAGACAACTCCAAATGCAAGGGGAAAAGACACAAGAATGCTATAAGTAAATATCAGAAACTTATCTATTATAAAGAACATTCCTAGATGTTGAAAGCGACCGAAATTGTTAATTCTACTTACGATGTTTTAAAAGAATTAACTTATATGGTAAAATAAACCAAGTCTGCTTTTCTTCATGGTTACGTGACGTTACGTATATATGTTTTGTATTTTTATTCGTCAATGCCTTCCGTTTAAGCACTCACTCAAGCTAAACAGGTCTCTGCTGCCAAGTCATTATCAATTGTCATTGATGAAGGGTGAAAGCAAAGGAAAGAGTATTCACTTTCTTTTGCCTGATGGCGGATTTAGGGAGTTGGGATGCATGGCAAAAGCGCATTCTTACGCGACTTTTATTTTTACCAAAGTACTTTTATACCGTAACAGCGTTGTGTACGTTGATTATGACTCTATGATCATACTGATATACTAAACAGGACAACCAAACCAGCATCCACTGCAACGTGGATAGTAGTACGAAAAGATTTGTTTTTACTTTTTAGACATTACTCCTGACTAGAAAATTCGAAGCGCAAGGGACCGTTACAATCGAGTCTGCACAATTCGAAGTTCGAATAATTAATTCTATTTAACTCGACTTTAGATGAAATCAGGAAAAATGGAAATGAAATTTTTATTTTCTTTTTACTAACGTATTTCCAGTTTTCTTACATGTTATTTGCTTTAGTATTTGAAATGGAAGGTACACACAAATGTTCGAAAATACATACATTCAGCTTCATTCATTTTTCAATACTGAACAAACTGTTACGAATGGATGCATTTTGTGAACTAAATTTCTTATAAACCACCTTATGCCTTTGGATTTAGCGTGTCACTTCTTATTTGTATCTGAGACTTCTGTTCCCAGACTAACCGTAAATGTCTTAGCGTTCCGACAAATACCTTTTGTACCCTGCATTGAGTAAGGCAATACTATAAACTTTCGCCTCGCCCGGTCTGCTTGCTCCCGCTTTTTAATACTTATGAGCAACATTATCTTTCCGCTCGATGATCGTTTGCAGCTTGGATGGTGGAATCCCGAAACAATTCGTTACCTGCTACTTCTCGTTGCATTCCACAGCGTCGAAACTCGTTTCTGTTTTACGAATGTCGGAAACTTCCTGGAAAATATCCTAAAGTGAAAAACGTCTACTTTCTCCGTGGTCGAAGTTCCTTGTGTGACAAAATGGCGTCAGATTTGAATCACTATTAATTACGAGACTGACAGTGCGCAAACAAAGGTTAAGTCCACGTGGTTGTCACTTATTGCCTGTATTGGCATATGCGGGTCATTGTTAGGAATCATCTTTATGTAAAATTATAAACTGGTGAAGCTGTTAGCTAGGATTCTCATTTGTGTGTCATTGCGATGAACAGCTTAGGGAGCGCCGCTAGGAGTAACAGAAAATAAAAATATTCGCTGGAATATAAACGAAAATCTATATTGAGTTTAAACCTACGACACATAGGAAGAGTTCGTCTCAGGACTTGTAAATATGCTCTAAATTACAGAAAACGCGAGAAAAGCCTAAAAAGGGCAGCGCTGAGAGAAGGCGACAGCTCCCTCAGAGTCGGAAAAAAAGGAAGAAATTGCGCAACGCGATAACGTACTCAAAGGCTATATCGTACCCCAGCCACTGAAAAGCCCAAAATTGTGAGTGTGACCACTGTAATAAAGATATTGTTAACTAAATTTCATATTAATATGAAACACATGTTACGATTTTATCCCGACGTTTTCACGAAAACTCTACGGCCCAGACCTGAACTGCACACACAGAAATTTATTTGCAACGGATTAATAATATGCTGTGGTATTTCGTGCACTGTTAAAACAACTGATGAAACAGACAGAATTATCTGGTGTAAGCTAGGCGTTGACTTGTAATTACAGAATGTCTGCGGGTCGCTCTGTTATGACAGTCGACTCGATTAGTGAAGAAGTTGCTTCGGTTTTCTCGAGGCATTTGGGAACAGGTTGAAACAAACGATTAACAACCGTCGACTGCATACAGTCGCAAAGGCTGATTTCAAATGTCTTTGGTAACTGTAAAGCTACTTCACCTGGGTAGGGGGGACAGCTACCAGTCGGAGGTAAACACTTCCCCCTCACAGCGTTCTAATGTTGCCGGCTACACTATGCCACTCAGCGTCCGATGTAAACACAGCCGACAACAGGAAGTGTGACAGGACTACCAGACCGAGTTCAGAGCAGGAAACGGCCGGGGTCCCCGGTGGTCTAGTGGTAAGGGGGTCTGGAACGTTCCAGCGCCTCGGCTGGGGCTATTCGCCCCAGCCGGGCCGGGGTTCAATCCCCGGCCGGCGCTGGAATTTTCAGATTTCCGAACACTAGCCTCCACCTCTGCCCTGGCATGTGGCGCATGCCGGGCACCCCCGTGGGGTCCGTGCTTCGGATCCCACGTGGAGCTCACTCCCTCACTACAAAATATACCTCATTATGCTGCTGCAATCACTTATTTTAAATTTTAATACGCACACTTTCTTCACCAGACCACATCTGCATATATTTTCCAGGTACTTTCTACATATTATATCTCACTGTCGCAAGAAACTGCATAGTATCATGAACATTTGTAGGATTGCAACAATGAAATTAAATCCTCACTAAAAAAAACTAATAAGTTTTATTTTCCTTTTTGTGCTAAATGCTGCTAAGATAAATACCAAAACAGCTTTCATTTTCTTGTAGGTAATTATGAAAGTAAGTTTGGCTATAATACTGAATAAATTATCTCAATGTCAAAGAAATGCAAAATATTATATCAATACCATCACACAAGATATTTTCAGGTGTCTCAGTCTGCCTTTTCTTTTTATTATCCTGATTGATTATACGATAATAAATAAATTCTGTATCAGAAATCGTTTCGTAACCGTTCACACTCAGTGCCATTTATAAGTGTATATTGTCAGCAATTGTAGTTTCAAAACGAACACAGGCCTTTTTTTTTCAAATTATTCAAGTGTCTAAATGAGATTAAGATAGGATACAGGTCACTAATGAGATAAACTCTTTGTTTGTATGATACAGGATAATTCTCCTGGTCTTATGTCAGCTGAATGCTAAATTAAACAGTTAACATTTAAAAAAACGAATTTTACTGACAGGTCTACATGTCTCATATAATATTTCTGTTGGTAGTTTCATGACAACCTCTCAGGCTCAGCTTTATATAAAAGTATCTTGCAGGTCAGAAAAGAAATTTTATTACTACCTCTACAGATTCCATTGGTCTGTTGTTGTTGTACTATTGTTGCATTGCGAGAGAGAGAGAGAGAGAGAGAGAGAGAGAGAGAGAGAGAGAGAGAGAGAGAGAGAGAGAGCCTCCATTCTAAATGCTAAAAGGCGTGGATAAAACTTTTAGCAATACTATTTCCTTTTCACCACATCGCTGCTAGGTGTCGCTACTGGTCCCTCACACAGTCAGTTGTCTGTAGCGCAGGGCTTCGCTACCAGAGGGCTCTAGCGGAGCTGGCGACGACTCACTCTGCCGGGATTTGCTGCTCCACTCCTGAACGAGTACGCCAGCTGAGATACCCGCTAAATCCTCACACTAAACGAGAAGCGTAATACCACCAATGCTACATAAGGCAAATCGTGATCAGCGAAACCACCACTATTATAACTGCTTGCTGAAAATACTGCTACAAACTATTTAGAGCGGAAGGGAGCACCTTACCGAAGCCGATCTAGAGGAAAATCCATTTGGAGGGAACAGAACCCATATCTATAACATCTTTAGATACAGAAACTTTTGACAATGTTGACCAGAATATGCAGTTTGAATTTAAGATGCAACCAGGAATAAAATATAGCGAGAGAAACATTACTTAGAACTCCACCAGAAATGAGACAGAGGCTGTACAAGTCGAAGGACATAAAAGTAAGGCAATACGTGAGAAGTGAGTGAGACAGCGTTCTAGTCCATTGCCTGATGTTATTCATTCTATATGCAGGGTGTTTCACACTACTCGGGACTGTACAGGCGATTTAACTGATCAAGTTTTACATAGGAATCTACTTCTGAAAACGTCATCTTGCGATGCTACAGAACGTCAAAGTTATAGGAACCGGCATCTACAAAAATAGATGGATCCCACGAAGATGTTACAAACTTTCTAAGATGATGCAGATGGATAAATGCGTACATTTGTGATTATGTCCTTGCACCGGAAAATTATAACAGAAAACCTTTCTGTTACCTCTGACTGCATGTAACGTTATCGTTGTTGCTAGGATGTAGGACAGGAAACTTGCAGAGGCGGTGGTATGGAACGAAAGAAGAAAACAATGTGCAGTACACATAGGCTGTAAGATGCATACATCATGAACCATGAGCACTTGTTCATCATCGCTTGCGTGAAAGCCATCTCCACTATTGAACAAGTGCTTACAGCTCCAGAATTATGCAGTTTAGAGTCCATGTTTACTGCACTTTTTTTCTTGTTTCGGTCTATACTGCCGCCTCTGAACGTTGCCTACCCTACAATCCTAGCAACAACAGTACCAGTACACGTATTCCACTGTCAGAGGCAGGATAACGATTTTCACTTACAACTTTCGACACGTTTGTTTCCGGTACAGGGGCCCTTACCTCAAATCTGTTTCCATCATACTAGGAAGTTTGTAACACAATCACGGATCATCTTGCATATACATACATTTACCGGAGCTGGCGCCTGTGACTTTGATGCTCCACAGCGTCGGTGGGTGACGTTCGCAAGCATGAGTTTCTAAGTAAAACTGCAAGCTCTAGAAGTGTTGTGGCTCAGTGGTCTGAAGAAGATTATTCTTGCGAGGAAGGAAATATATTTGAAGATGCAAGTAGTGAAGAATTAGCCAATGAACCTGCAGATGTGAATATTGAGGCAGATGGCAGTCCCTCCGATAATATTACTTCATCAGAGTCTGAAAATGGAGCACCACCACAAAAAGGTATAGAAGACCACACATACATTAGTCGGAATGGAGCGATTTGGAAATTAGATCCTCCTGCAACTTTTCGTACGCCTGTCCATAACATCGTAAAGAAGGCACCTAGTCCAGCCCTTGGTTTGAATACCTGTAAACCTAAGGATGCCTGGGACTATTTCATCTCCAAGGAAATGATCATCTGCACAAATATTGAAGGCAGAAGAGTGGCTGCTTTACATGGAAAAACGTTTTGCTTCCTGGAATGGTGGGTTTTCTTGGTCTTTTACTGCTTTCTGGTGATGAGAAGACTTGGGATGTCCTTATTAGAGAATTATTCTAGGATGAAAAGGAAAATCCTACATAGAAGGCTACCTTGCCAGTAAATAGATTCGAGGATATAAGGAGAATGATTAGATTTGATGACAGGCGTACCCGTGAAGCTCGATCTGCAGATGACGCAGCAGTTCGCTATGTATGGGAACTATTTCTTGACAAGTGTAGAAATAGAATGAATCCCAATCATTCGCTCACAGTTGACGAACAGCTAGTCCTAATCCGTGGAAGATGCAGCTTCACCCAGTATATGCCCTCTGAACCAGCCAAGTGTGGCATAAAGATATTTTTGTTATGTGATCATATGCTTTAGAGGGAACTGTTTACACGAGAAGGAAGCCCCATGAATTTATTCAGAAAAATCTTGGATTGAATGTAGTGAAAGATCTTGCTAAAAGCATTCAATGATCATCAAAAAATATTACCGTTGACAACTTCTTTACTAGTGTGCTTCAGAAGCAAATTACAGTGGTGGGAACAATCAAACAAAATAAACCAGAAATTCCTAATGAGATGAAACCATCTGTCTCAAGAGCAATTCATTCCTCTTTGTTTGCATTTATAGGTGTCATTACAATGGTGAGTTATCTTCCCAATAAGAAGAAGTCTATAGTTCTCATTAGCACAATGCAATACGACAGAAACATTGATGAAACTCATGCAAAAAAGAAACCAGATGCAATAAACTTCTATAACTCTACGAAGGGTGGAGTAGATAAATGGACCAGAATATTCGTTATTACACTTGCAAGAGACGAACGAGAAGATGTCCATTTGCATTATGGATGAATATGATGGACATCGCAGCAATGACCACTGAAATTTTATTTTCCGCCCAACATCTGACATACCATAGTGGAAGAAGTAATAAAAGGCGTTTGTTCCTAAGAGGTTTAGCAGAGGAAATGGTAAGACCTCTAATGGAACTTCATATTCAGATCCCTAATCTTCCAAAGAAAATCGTTGATGATATGCGAAGATGTCATATTGCCAAACCAACTACATGTTTCAGGAAAAAGAAGAAGATGCAATTATTGTCCATATAAGAAACACAGGAAAAGTGCTATGACATGCATTAAGTGCAAACCCAACTTTTGTAAGGAACATAGTGGCGTTCTTTGTGCTTCTTGTTTGTCACATGTTGAAAACTAAGAAAGATGCAATTTTATGTGAACAATGAATAATAACTTTTTATAAAAATATTGCCTATACACATAATACTGTGAATAATGAGCATGTTTTAATTGAAGAAATTGGTTGTAATAAGTGTTTTAAAATGTAAACTGCAAGTTATAAGTGAATTAATAAAATAATTTGTATATGTTGTTTGTAAAGGAAAGTAACTAATAAAAATTCACTCTTAGAGTTTTATATATAAGAAATGTTAATCAGGCCCACCAGATCCTGTCACTGTATCTTAGGAATCTTGCGATATGACAAAAAATTTGACAGAACGAAATTTAACTCCAAAGAATGAATATGTGGAAAGAGGAAAATTTTAAATTAGGTCAGGGCCTTGGAGGCCCTGCATATGCATTCACGTGTGTTTTCGGCACCATGCATCCTAGCGTTAAGAGAAACAGAATGTTTGCATAAAGGCAAACCGCCGGGCTGTCCCCGAGTGAATGATACAGACGTCGAACGCATCCGCCACAGTTTCACGAGGGGTCCGCAGAAATCCGTTCGCCGTGCAGCTCGACAGCTCAGCACGCCCCCGATGTCCGTCTGGCGTCTATGCGTCGACGTTTCTGCATCATACAATATTAAATTCAGCTACTGCGAGCTGTTCGTGAGGGTGCTAACATCGTGTGAAGTTCCGTAATTTCACTCTTGGCAAGGTGGAGCATGGCTGTTTTCTCCCACAGTTAGTGTTTAGTGACGAGGCAACACTCCATTTACATGGAGAGGTGAACTGTCATAATGTGACAATATGAGGTACGGGACAACCACATGAAGTTGTACAACATAAAATATACTCTCCTAAATTTAATATTTGTCTTATGTATTCCTATTTTTTGTCTGCATCCTAGATATTTATAGGCATCTGATTATTCCAGCGCTTCTATGCAGTCGCTGTGGTTATCCAATATGTAATCTTCTTGTTTAGTGTGTTTTCCCTTGTCTATGCTATTTTTCTTACATTTGTCTGTTCCAAAAGCCATATTTATATAATTGCTGAATACTTATGTTATCTTTAGTAATTGGTTGAGTTGTTGATTTGTTGCTGCCAGTAGTTTTAGATCATCCATGTGTGGGTATGTTCCAGTAATATTGTATCCATAATTTGTATTATTTAGCATGTTGGATAGTGGGTTCAGAGCAAGGCAGAACCAGAAAGGACTTAATGAGTCTCCTTAGTATATTCGACGCTTAATCTGTATTGGCTGTGATGTGATATTATTTGAATTTGTTTGGATATTAAGTGTCGTTTTTCATTACTATGTTTAGGAACTGTATCAATTTAGGATCTACTTTGTATATTTCCAATATTTATAATAACCATGAGTGGGGTACACTATCAAAACCTTTTCAGTAATCAATGTATGTGTAGTGTAGCGTCCTTTGTTTAGTTTTAGCTTGATATGTTACCTCTGCATCTATTATCAGGTGCTCTTTACATACTCGTGCTCCTTTGCAACAGCCATTTTGTTCTTCATTTATAATTTTGTTCTGTGTTGTATGTATCGTTATTTTCTGTGTAATGACTGAAGTTAATATTTAGTATATTGTTGGTAGGCATGTCATGGGGCAATAATTTGCTGGGTTTGCTGTGTGTGCTTGATCTTTAGGTTTCAGACAAGTTATTCCTTGTGTATGTGTATCAGGGAATGTGTATGGGTCTGCAATGTAACTGTTAAATTATTTAGTTAGATGTGAATGTGTTGACGTGAACTTCTTTAGGCAGAAATTTGCTATTTTATCTTTTCCAGTGGTTTTCCAATTGTGTGTAGAATTAATTGCTTTGGTCGCTTCATGTTGCAAAATTATCACTTCAGGCATTTGTGGTATCATCTTTTATGTCTCTGTTTTCGCTTGTATCCACCCTGCATGTCTTTTATGTTGTACCGGGTTTGACCATATGTTGTTCCAGAAGTGTTCCATGTCTGTTATGTTTGGTGGAGTGTCTATTTTAATGCGTGTGTTATCTATTGTCTGGTAAAATTTCTTTTGGTTTGTGTTGAATGTTTGGTTTTGTTTCCTTCTATTTTCACTTTTTTTGTATGTTCTAAGTCGTTTGGCCAATGCTTCTAATTTCTGCTTCTTTTCATCTAATTGCTCTATCGCTTCTTGTTGTGAGATTTTACCTAACCTTTTTGGTTTTTTATATGATATTTCTTTTCTTAGAAATTGTGTTAGCTGTCTGATGTCTTCTCTCAGTTTTTCTATTCCGATCTGTAGCCTGTGTTGCCATGCAGGTTTTGTGGGTTTCTTCTGTGTGTTGGTTGGTTCTGATGTCTGTCTAGTGTGTAAATTTAGTGTAGAGAGTGCTCCTATTTAAACCAGTAGTTGTAACTCTCCCATAGTTGTGTTTCCATTTATTTTGTTGTGTATGATTGTGTTGATAGTTTTTATTGTTGTTTCGACTTGTGGGTTATTTGGCGGTGTATGCAAGAATGGTCTAATGTCTGTATTTGTGTCTTTGTATTCTATATATGTCAGCTGAAATTTTTCTTTTATATCTAACATGTGTGTCACTTCGTGTTCTATTTGTACTTGTTCTGGTGGCAGTCTTAAGATTTCGTTTTCCTCTGATTGTTTAATTGATGCGTGTTGTTCTTTGTTTGTTTGCTCTGGGATGTGTGAGTCCATTACTGTATTATTTTCTTCTTCTTCTGATTGGGCATTATTTTGTTCCAGTATTTGTTGTTCTCGTTGTTTGATGTTTTCTAATTCTGATTATTACACGGATCTGATCAGCTAGTCGTTGTTCTGTTAAAAATTTTAAATCTGGGCATCTGGTAGGAAATGTTGTGTATACTTGTGATCTGTATCCAGTTGTATTGGTTGCTAGGTTTGTTGCTTGGTATTATTATTATTTCGTTGTTGTTCTGTTGGTTAAACGTGTGTGTAGCGTTGCCAGGTTACTTACTACAGTAATTTTTTTTTTTTTTGCCTTTGCTAGAGCCGTCTTTTAAGTTTGCAGGAGCCACCGCTAGTTGCTTCTTTTGGACTGCGACATTACTGTTCTTTCGAAATGTGCCGTTTGTTACTCTTAAAACCAACATGGAGAGCTCCCCAGCGGTGGGGTCGACTTTTTGAAACCAAATAAGCGGTAGTGTAACTCAAGACCCCCCAGTATCAGACCCTGCATCCAGTTGGGCCTCCGTTTGCAAGTAACTGACGCAGAAGAGTTTGGAATTTTGCGTCATGCTATATAGCGTTAAGGAAGTCTTATTCCATAGTCTTGTTGCGTGTCATAATGGTTAGGACAGAAGCTTAACCATGCCTCGTCAGGTGCAGTAAAATTTTTTTACAATCCTTATCGAAATGACTTTGGTGCCTATTTTTACTCAATTTATTGTTTTAAATGTAATTTCTTTCGTTCTATTCCTTTGTCACATCGTTTTAATCACCGTATCAACTTTTCCATTTGTTTCATTTTTCTTTGCATCATTCTTCTTCCAATCGGAATTTTTGTGAATGTGTATTTTATTGTACCTATCTGTTTGACTATTCAATTACTTCAAAACTCCGATAAATTAATTAAAAAAACAAAAGACGAAATAATCTATTTATATTGACTGTGCATTAACGTGAAAAACGTATTTTTCATTACAAGACGTACCTTTTTCTGCATGGTAATCGACATACAAATATTTAAAACATTACCTAAATTCTTTGTGTACTATGGAAATGTATGGTAGATGATGATATGAATGAGAGAAGGTTTTCTAAGTAAAACAAAATTCAAGCAATGTGAGAAATCGATATAATGAACACAATAACGAAAACACAGGGCCATAAAAATAGGAGAAATTAAATCGGAATTAGTACATGAAGATAATTAAAAGTTCACGAACAAATATTTCCAGTGGAAAATGGATGATAAGAAGAAAAATTAGACCAAATGAAGAAGTTCATATCACTATTGAATCACGTGACCGAGGAGCGGAAATAAAAAAAAATATATTTACATCAGTTGAATGAAAATGATTATCAATATCACTTCGATAAACACCTAGCACAGATTTCTTCCTCTGGTGAGATTCGAACCCACAACCTCATGCATGTGAAGCTAGTATCCTTTCCAATACCCTCACAACCTACCTAGGTCATTCCGCTTTCTTCACGTTATTGAGTCTCAAACAAAATTCCGAATTTCTTTTCTCGTCAGTTCCTCGAAAACGTCTTCCCACCAGGATGAATGGCTGCACTGTGTGATACTTGGGTGCTTAACCTACATAACCGTATAGATGGTTACAGAAAGTCGATCCTACCCCTGGAGAAATCTCCTTGTAAGACATAACGAAAGAGTGCCGCCGTTTCATTATATCTACTGATACGGTGGTCGACACACAGTTAGTAGTGTAGCCATAGTAACACAAACGGTCTGAAAACTGCACGATCTAAGCAACGAGGGACTACCTCGCACTTAGTCCAAAGGAAAATCTCCAGAATTACTAAAAGACTTGTAGCCAATGAACCGAGTCCCCTGAAGTCATTTAGTCCGTAGCGACTGCTGAGAACCTTCAGAGCAGTCATTAGGATTCGCACTCTACTACTTCGATGTTACACGTTCGGTGTCCTACTCTATGGAGCTGAGTCATGGACTGTATTAGGCATTTGAAATGCGATCGTATGGAAAAATATTAAGGATACCATCGACAGATTTAGTCAAAAGTACGGCGGTACGAAAATGTAGAAATTCTCAACAGCATCCAGAGAGCAGAACTCGATTGTTTTGGTAGCGCAATTCCGCAACAACAAATAAAACCTGTTGAAATTAATAATTCAAGGAAACATTAATGGCCGGCAGTCTGGACGAGCGTTTCTAGGCGCTTCAGTCTGGAACCGTGTGACCGCTACGGTCGCAGGCTCGAATCCTGCTCCGGAAATGGGTGTGTGTGATGTCCTTAGGTTACTTAGGTTTAAGTAGTTGTAGGTTCTAGGGGACTGATGAGCTCCGATGTTAAGTCCTATAGTGCTCAGAGCCATATGAACCATTTTTTGAAAGATTAATGGAATATGTGATCCACGACGCATAGGATTAACCTGGCTAAATAACTCAAACCAGCAGTTTGGGTTCAGCACTGAATCAATGTTCTGAAAAACCATGGACGGACAACAGATCATGCTATCTGCAATTGGCATACAGTTAAAATCTTTTGAACCTAGTGCTCTTAACAGCACTCATGTCACCACTTATTTTAATCAATGTATTTATTTTCTCAGACATCCACCGTACGAGGACGCACTGAAAAGTAATGTCGACAGATGTTTTACGTGAAAACTCTCAAAGCTTTTTAAATAAAACAAACTTCATTAACATTCTACATTGTATTCTTCACGTCTATAAATTTATTTCTCAATTGAAGTGCTCGAAGGTTTTCTTAGTTTTGCGATAGACGAAAATCGAGACTGTGTGTAGGATGATCGACGGCAGTGCAAGGACGTCGGCTTGCTGCAGATGCCGCAGCGATCGTGTGTAGTTTGGCACTGCCGTGCTCAAGGAGAGTGTGCTCCACATGCGGACGAAGTCTTCGAATTCGTTCTTTTAGTTTTGTGAGCTCTTTCTCACCCACCAACATAGTCATTCAGATAAGAGAGGTAACTATCCAAAATAAGGATAAACACTTGTTACAAAACGCTCCTTACGCAAAATCAGAGGGCTGCAGATATCCAAAGTAAAGATGTAGAATGTTACTGACTTCATCAAATAAAACAGACCGAGTCATTATCTTCTCAGCACGCCGTCGTGTTATAAGCACAAAAATCCAAAAAATTGTTTCAGAGCAAAGTATGCTGTATTTTTAAGTGATGATCTTTGTAATGTACATCTGTATTAAACGTTATGCTGGTGATATATGGTGACAATGCGTATTTATATTTACAATGAAGAGAGATTGACCAGTGGCCAATATACAACTAAAACCAAGTTGTCAGATGGATATTAACTGCAATGGAATAGTGGAGAAATACAGGGATGAAGAAGTAGTTCGATTGTCTTGCCGCATGTATGCTGTAGAGCACATCTTCCACCGGACTGCCTTGATGATGCATGGATGGTAACAGCGTAGTAAATGCCCGGTGACGAAAAGGTCATGAATTCGTAGACTATATAGTCAGTCAATAGATGGAAAATCCTAGTACACCATCTGAAATGTGGAATTGGTGAAGACAGACAGTCGACCGAAATTATATCGAAATAAATTCATTCTTAACTTGTCTTCAGTTGCGTTAGGTAACACCTCGATAGCTAACACATCTGCGTTCAGAGAATTTATTTCGAAGTGATTTCGGTCAGCTATCTACCGTCATCAATTCGATGCACAGGACCATGAATACTGTCGAAGTTTGGCATAGCAAACGATACTCAATCAGGCAAAGGTATCTGAACCTACAATTTCTGATCAATATGCTAAAGGAGAATGTAATAAAATCAATACCTGAAATTTAAAAAAATGTAATCCGTCGGTTAGCCTCTTCAGTGAAAGAGATTAAAAATAAATCCGTGTTGAAAAGGAGTTAAAAGATATTTTAAGAATACATAATGACTTGGTGGATTTAAGGAGTTTAAAATTTACGTCATTCGTACGTAAAGTTCGTAAAATAAGACAGAAGTAATGTTGTAGAACAGAAAATGTAAAAAATAATATTTTTTTAAACACGGCTATGCACAGCCTTAAGCCTAGATAAAATGTGGAGGGGGCGATCTTATTACAAAACAACAGGCAGAGCCTCCCCATTGTCGCGGCTTCCTTTGCAGGTCGGAGAAACCGCAGCTAAAATGTATGTGGCCAGAAACACCACGTTGACTCACGGCCGCAGAAGCCCATGACACCCTTTAAGAGGCGGCGAGGCATCTCGTACAGTAGTTATATGAGAGTGAATTTATTCCTCGCTCCTCATGAGACATCATCAAACTTATTTTCCTGCTTCTGGAGTGTCTACAGCGAGTATGAGGGAATCCCGAAACGTGACATCTTACTTTTGTACTGCTCTTCGTTCCACACCTTCAAGGACGAACTTCTTTTCTGTGGAACTCGAACACTTGTACTTCTTCGATGTCATTTTCACGGCGGATCTATGTACTGTGCTTATGCTTTATTGAGAAAACACGTAAATTTTTCAAAGTGTTTAGAGATGAAACGATTATCTTAATAACCGATAAAACAATTCCAGATATCGAGTATTACGTACCGGCTGGCACTTCATTACGAAATGTTTACGGGGCTGTCTGTTATGACAGTCGCTTCCGTTTATGGAATGTACCGAACACAGGAGGTTTCTTCGGTAAACAGAAGTTCTTACATGGGTCTTGACAACACGATCGAATTACAGAGGTTCAAATAGTGAGACGCGACTGTGTGGAACTGCATAGGCAGATTTCGGTCTCTGGAAATAATTGTAACTCAACTAAGGACTTTATAGGACACGAACGTCAGCCGGGTAAATAAGTCCCACACTAAGTGGACATCCAGCGGACGCAGGTAAACACTTCCTGTTACACCACGCCACTGCTGCCTCGGTGTAAACACGGAGGACAGCAGGAAGTGCACAACCACTAGCTGGACTCCAGAGCAGGAAACAGCCGGGGTCCCCGGTGGTCTAGTGGTAAGGGGGTCTGAAACGTTCCAGCGCCTCGGCTGGGGCTATTCGCCCCAGCCGGGCCGGGGTTCAATCCCCGGCCGGCGCTGGAATTTTCAGACTTCCGAACACTAGCCTCCACCTCTGCCTTGGCATGTGGCGCATGTCAGGCACCCCCGTGGGGTCCGTGCTTTGGATCCCACGTGGAGCTCACTCCCACACTACAAACTGTACCTGATTATGCTGCTACAAACATTTAAAATTTTAATTCGCACACTTTCTTCACCAGACTTCATCTACATATATTTTAAGGTATTTAATATATCTCACTATCAAAAGAAACTGCTTGGTATATTTGTAGGATTACAACTATGAAATAAAACCCTTACAAAAAAAAAAGATTTTGTTTTCCTTCGTGTACTGAATACTGCTGAGGTTAATACCCAAACATGTGCCATTTTCCTGTAGTTACCAGTGAATATTCGAAAAAAAGGTTATCATACTGATTCATATATTACATACTGTATTTCACACATTCTCAGTGCTGAAAAAGCAATAATTATTTCAACGTCATAAGAAAATACAAAATATTACATCAATAGCAAATCACAAGCCAACGCTGTGTTATTTTTAGTATCATGATTGACTATGTGATAAATAAATCCTGTATAAGAAATCGTTTCGTAATAGTTGACAATATCTTTTAAAAATACTTTTCACTAATTGCATTTTCAAAAACGAACAAAGGCCTTTTTTCTCAAATTATTCTAGTATCAAAATGAGATGTTTGATGTGACACAGGTCACTAAAGAGATAAACTCTTTTTTGTATGAAAAACGTTATTTCTCGTGGTTTTATGTGAGCTGAATGCTGAATCAAACAGATAATACTTAACGTTAACAAGAGGAATTTCTTGGGGATTTCACTAACAAGCCCATATATTTGATATAATATTTCGATTAATAGTTATATGACAACCTCTCTGCCTCTACTTCATGTAAAAGTATCTTTTGGATCAGAAAAGAAATTATGTTACTACTTCTATGAGTTAAGTCTGGTTGAATGAAAGAGATTGTAAAGGCCTTAGCCGAAGATGCAGAATGTTACCTTCTCTGCAAGGCATTTGCCATCAGTAATGAGTGAAACTGTAAAATAGAAAAAATGGATGACAAACGTCTATTACTGTTGTACTATTATATCACTAACGTTGCATTGCATAAACTTACTTACAGTTCTCGTTGCTGTTCAATATTCTTTAACTCACTATACCGTGCGATTATTTTGTTAACATTTAATATAACAGTAGCCCTGTTCCGAGCCACATATCCATTTTTAATGCTTAAAACTGTGGACAAAACTATTAGTAATACTAAATTACGAAGAGGGAATGATGAATGTAACATGCTGCATACATTAATGTCGCTCGAGATGTAGTTTGCATTATATGTTACGAGAACAGAATTATTTTGTAATGTGTGAAATACACAAAAATACGGTAACAGACAAACCGAGCAGTGATGCCGTAGTCTGTTTTGTAATAATAGTGTAAAGGAAGAAATAAACAGCAACTAGACATTTAAGTCACTCAATATTCGCGGCCATTTTGCGGTTCATCACTTCGCTGCTACGTGTCGCTACTAGTACCTCACACACTTCGTTGCCTGTAGTGCAGAGCTTCGCTACCAGAGGGCTCTATCAGCATCGGCGAGGACTCACTCTGTCGGCGTTTGCTGCTTCACTGCTCAACATCTATGCTCGCTGATATGCTGCTAAAACTTCAGAATAAACGAAAAAAATAACACCAAATATGGCAAATAGTGATAATTGTGAATACTACCGAACCATCTCTTTCATACGTCCTGGCTGAAAATACTGATCCAAAACATTTACAGAGGAATGGAACACATTAGAGGAGACGAGCTATAGGAAAATCGAACACACTAGCCGCTAGAGATCGGTTGAAGAAATTCAACCCATATTTATAACATCTATAGATGTAGAAAATAACTTTTCACAGTTTTGACCAAAATATAGTTTGAATTTAAGATGCAACCAGCGATAAAATACAGTGAGCGGCATGTTATCTAGAGCTCTGCCAAAAATCAGCCAGCAGATGTAAGACTTATAAGAAAGCTGGTAGTTGATAGTTGAGGAGGGAGAGAGAGAGTGAGTTTGCATACAGAAAGTTTCACACGTCGTGCGACACACTTATCGCGTTTGTAGAGGGGACCTACCTGCGAATCGATGTCTGGAAACGTCATCCAGCGAGGCTACAGAGTATCCAAGTTACAGGCGCTGTAGTCTGTAAAATGTGTGTACACAGGGAGATCCAATGAAGATGTTAGCAATTTTCTATGATGATGGAGATGGATAAATTTGAGGTTATGTCCCTATAACGAAAAATTGGAAGAGAAGACATTCCTGTTACGTGTGACAGGATCTACCGGTAGTGTTGCAGCTAAGATGTAGGGCAGGAAACTTTCAGAGGTGGTAGTATGGACCGAATGTCCAGTACACATGGGCTGTAAAATGCATACCTTAAGAGCTGTGAGGACTTGTTCATCTTCGCTAGCATAAAACATATCTCCACTGTTGAACAAGTGCTCATAGCGCCTCAGGTATGCATTTTGTAGCCCATGTTTACCGGACATTTTTTTCTTACTTTGATCCATACTACCACCTATGAAAGTTAGCAACAACAGTACCAGTACTTGTATTCCGCCGTCAGAGGTATCATAACGATATTCCCTTGTAACTTCCGGAACATGATACATGATCAAATTGATAAATAATCACGGCATCACACTCTACTTACATACATTCGCCGGGGCTGGTGCCTGTATTTTGATGCTCTGTAGCCTCGTTAGATGACGTTTGCATGCATGAGTTACTAGGTAAAATTGCAAGCTCTAGAAATTTTGAACACCTTGTATAAAGAAAGCAACATACGAAACGAACGAGATATTTGGGAAATTAATCGAAGATAAGAAAGAAGAAATAGAAATTCTTTCCAAATCGACCTTTCATTTCGCTGCTGCTGATTTGAAATTTCGTGGCATTTATTCGCTCTGAAGAGGATCGTTCAAATGATGGTCGAAATGTCGTTATTTTAGTTGTTTCACTGTTGTATAATGACATGGCCTAGTACCCAAAATGATTTTCTTAAATTTGTTTGTAGGAATTCTATCGCTTCTCAACGATATTTTCAGAATGATAGCAGTATTTTTTCCTACACCTACCAACTTTAATAGTGCTAGAAATGATGAAAATATTACCTAATACTTTTTGATATGGATACAGAGACGGTGCTTGGTTTTAATGATAACAATATACAGGAAAATTCAGCCATGTTTCTGCGAAGTAGCATTACGCCGAAATTCTGAAATACATCCGTATATTTCGAATGTGGTACAACAGCTGTAGGTAGGAGACGAGGTACTGCAGAAGTAAAGCTGTTTAGACGGGGCGTGAGTCGTGTTTGGGTAGCTCAGATGGTAGAGCACTTGCCCATGAAAGGCAAAGGTAGCGAGTTCGAATCTTGGTCCCGCAAAGAGTTTTAATCTGCCGGGAAGTTTCATATCGGCGCACACTCCGCTCCAGAGGGAACTAATTCTGGAAACAGCTGTATAGTTACTGGAGAGATACAGGATGTTCCAAAATCACGTTAAAAACTTCTAGGGAAATGAGTAATGATATTTTGAAGAGGAGCCCATGTATGGAAAGGTATATCCGTGCTACAGCCGTATGAATACACCTTCGCTAATGTGGTATGCAACAGGGTTATAATCACTGGGGGGGGGGGGGAGGGGGGTTACTTACGTCGGATCGTATGATGTCATTTGACAGCTGTCTCCTCTCTGACCTGGTTCGAGTCTCGTTCATGTTTCTGTGAGTGTTAGAGGAACATTGCTGAGTACACTTTTGCCGAATATACCGACACGAGTATTCTGTGTGGCGAAGCTCACAGTACTGGAAGAGCTGCTGGTCGCGTTTATCAAGATCGTTGTCCACAGCGTCTGACTCCTCCCCACACGCTTTTCGTTACCATTGCACAACGTCTTCGAGTAAGGGTGCCTTCAACGTCATCAGGTGCGTGTGTGGTGCCCGTGGAGACGCAGCGCACGCGAATTGGAAAATATATTTATATGGATATGGTGTCTGTTCTTTCGGACATGTCCGAAAGGACGCTACGAATGTAGTGTGTGGTCATACATAGGTGAGAAAGTGGGTCTCGCGGGAGGCGTGCGCGAGATAATTCCTGTAGTCTCACTATCCTCTGTGCCGTCGGTGGCTCAGATGGATAGATCGACTGCCATGTAAGCAGGAGATCCCTGGTTCAAGTTCCGGTCGGGGCACACATTTTCACCTGTCTTCGTTGATATCTATCAACGCCCGTCAGCAGCTGAAGGAAATAATATCATTCTAATTTCAAATTGGAAAAGGCCCTCCTGTAAAAACAGTGTCTCTGAAGACCGATTTTTTTGATTCTTTGGTTATTAAAGAGTGAAACTGTAGAACAATAGATGTACTCGGCCACATCTACACTGAAATGCCAAAGAAACTATTATAATAATGCGTATTCAAACACAGAGATATGTAAACAGGCTTAATATGGTGCTGCCGCCGGCAACGCCTATGTAAGACATGTGTCTACCGTAGTTGTTAGATCGGTTACTGCTGCTACAATGGCAGGTTATCAAGATTTAAATGACTTTGAACGTGGTTTTATACTTGGCGCAAGACCGATGGGACACAGCATCTACGAGGTAGCGATGAAGTGGGGATTTTCCTGTACGACCATTTCACGAGGGCACCCTGAATATCAGCAATCCAGTAAAACAATAAATCTCCAACATCTCTGCGGCCAGAAAAAAAATCCTGCAAGAATGGAATCTGAAGAGAATCGTTCAGAGTGGCGAAAGTGCAACCCTTCCGAAAATAACTGAAAATTTCAATGCTTGACCATCAACAAGTATCAGCATGCGAACCATTCATGGAAACATCATCTACATGGGCTTTCAGAGCCGAAGGCCCACTCGTGTACCCTTGCTCGCTGCACAGCACAAAGCTTTACGCCTCATTTGGGCCCATCGGTACGAACATTGGACTGTTGATGACTCGAAACATATTGCCTGGTTGGACGTGTCTCATTTCAAAATGTATATACAGTATGGAAGTGTATGGGTATGAATACGACATCATGACTCCATGGACCCTGCATGTCAGCTGGAAACTGTTCAAGCTGGTGGAGGCTCTGTGACGTTGTAGAGCGTGCGCATTCGGAGTTATGTGGGATCCCTGACACGTCTAGATACATTCTGTCTAATCACCTGCATCCATTCGTGTCCATTGTGGATTCCGACGGAAGTGGGTAATTCCAGCAGGACAAAGGAGCGGCCCACACAACCACAATTGCTACAGAGTGGCTGCAGGAACACTCTTCCGAGCTTAAACACTTTCGCTGGCCACCAAACTCCCCAAACATACTGTACGTCTCTAGTAAATTTTATAGCATTAACTACCATATCTGGAATGCCTTGCAAAGTGTTGATCAGAGGAGATCTCTGCTCCCTCTTACTGTTACGGATTTATGGGCAGCTTTGCAGGTTTCATGGTGTCAGTTCCCTGCTGCGCGACTTCAGCCATCAGTAGAGTCCATGCCACGGCGTGTTGAGGCACTTCTGCGTGCTCGCGGGGGCCATAAACGATATTTCTTTGATTCCACAGTGTAACAAATTACTTGTCAATGTGACAGCCTTACCAACATGTTTTCAAATGGTTCTAGTATACGGTACGTCTCGGGAGACGGGTTACAATTTAAAATATGAGTATTATGTACTCAGTCCCCTCTACAAATTCTAGCAGGTAGTGATGGGAATTTCAGAACATCCTGTACGTTTCCAGCAAACTGTATAGCCGTTGTCGTGTTACAATTGGTATCTGCGAATACATTCCATAATTTGTGACAGATCGTGAGGCGCGACTGCAGACGTCCGTAGCGTTTACCCAAGGGGCGTCTCGGCTACGGTCGCTCTGACGGCCACGAGAATAGCCGGAGGTAGAGAGCGCAGCACGGCTAGTTTGAAGGCCACTTTCAACTAGTGTTGCCAGAGGTGTCTCTTTTTAGAGATTCTACGACTCGCCCCACGTAAGCTTTATCTGCTAACATTTCGAAATACACTATCCTATCAATGAGTGTACAGACACCTATTAGTGGACATTAATATGCAGTGTGTCCAACCTTTGTCTCTATGGCGGCTTGAACTCTGCTCGGGACACTAAGTGAGGTGCCTGCCGACAATTTACGCACCACACACGGAGATCGTATCTACGTGTTTGTACATGCAAGGCAATACATTGCTCAGCAAGATAGCCATATCTCTCACCAATTTTGAACATTTGGAGCACAATGGGCAGGTTCTTTAAAGCAGGTCGCGATTTTGGCGATGTAATGAACCAACTGAACTGAATTTGGTACCATATCCATCAGGAGGGTATCCACTAACTTTATCAGTCAATGTCAAGCCTAGTAACTGCCAGAGGTGGCCCAACACATTATCGACTTATCAATTTGTGAATCTCTTTGTCTTGAATTAATCATCCAGTTTTTCTTCAACTCTAATCATTCATTTGCCCCTACACGTACAGTCATGCTCAAAACTATCCTAACGCCCGAATTGAATTTCGCCTGATTCACATGCAACCCACATAACGCAACTGTCTAGCAGGTCCCCTTATCGCTCCTTGGTACAGTCGTTTGACTATTGAAAATGGTTCCAACAAATCACCACCAGAAAACACTGTTCTGTATCGCAATAACTCAAGATGTAAAGTAATACCACGATACTACAAATATCACGGAACACCTTATCACAGATAAGACTGCCCTTAAGGCTTGTAGCTCACATTTATTACAATAAATGACATACCTGACATTTTACCACTCTCATTATTATTACGTCAGATAGGTAATGCACATTGTAAATTCGTCGAATTCATGATTTACTCTTCAAAGTAACATACCGTACTTATTATTTAACACAAAATAAGATTAAAAATTAAAGGTATTCACGAGCAGCTAATTGAGAATATTTATGAACTTCAAATGACACGACGAACCGTCTCGTTCTGCATATGGATGCAAACTCAGGTCATGCAGACTAAGCAAAGATTTCGTGCCTGACGGAAACTAACAGTCACTCGTGATTAGGCATACAGAGAGTGATATACCTCGATTTTAGACTGAGCCAGTTTGCAAATACCAACTTTAAATTACATAGCGCAAGTATTTTTGCCGGACGCGAATTCCTACCCAGCACCTATTGTCCCTGTTAACGAACGACGAGAGATGTTGAATCTTGGTTCTTAACAAGTAACTTACTTGAATTGCCGTGAGGTAAGGCTTTGTACTGGGCAGGGATTCGAACTCAGAACTTAATCGAATAGATATCGACGCACAATCAACTGTGACATTTCGGATTTTCTCGGCAGTAGCTAGATGTTTTAACTGAAATGACGAGACGAAACATACATTTTTTTCCTTCCCAAGACTCCAACCCGGCATCTATCGCTGTTATATTCTAGAGAAAACGAACGTTAAATATGGGTTTGTTGCACCAGCAGCGACATGTGAGCGTGTTGGAACTAGAAATAATATGACGAAGAGTTCAGTGCTCACTGGGAATACAGCTCCACACATCATATCGCTTTTGACTACACACAAAGATACGTCAGCTTCCGAATTTTTGTCCAGCTCGGCCTAACATCTTGAACTTACAGTGATCTCGCAAATAGTCCTGTGTCTCACTGGGTGTCAAAACGTCACATATCGTTAGTGTTGACAACGAATGAAAATACATTAAACATTAAAATAATTATCCACCAGCAGATAGGTGTTCTCATGCTAGAGCTTGATAATACATAATGAAATCTATAGTGCCGGGCCAGGATTCGAACCCATTCACGCGCAGTATGTGGAGATGTTGAGGAATCTGCAGTTCTGAACAAACAACAAATAGTAGCCGTGCTGTATTCTCACGAAGGGATCAAATTGAGCGTTAAGTACGGTCTAAGTTGCATTCCCAGTTCAGAACCGAATTTATCGACATACAGAAGCTCAGATAAAATATGGACTAAATGTCCTTTGAGCGTTATTTAAGCATCACAAGACTGCACATACATGCAATCGATTTCGAGGTGCAAAGTGTTTATCTTACTTTGGTGACAGGTGGGCATAAGAGATTTCCAAAAACTTTTTATCGTACTGAAATAATCTTTTGTCGGAAAGAAACAAGGTAAGTGTTTTATTTGTATATATTTTGTAGGAAACTGTAATCGTGATGGAAGATTATACACCTTAATGTTTGACACAACTGCTAGGAGAACACGCTGCATCCTAACCAAACCCTGCGGTTCCTCTCCATATCCCCGTAAGACACGAGCAGGGGATTCTCCACGCATACCGCTACACAGCTGTTCCTAGCACACCTGAGATTTGGCAACATCGTCACAAACATTAGGCAACACTGTGACAATGCAATCACTTCCGCCTATGGTACTGAATTGGCTCACTAAATTTACTTGATATTACCTTTCCATTTGAATGGCTCATGCTGTATAATCCTTACGTGAACTAAGATACTGAGGCAGAAAATTCAATTTTTTGGCTAAAGAAATGCTATTCTTCACATAAGTGGCAACTTTTATTATCTTTCACGATGCGTTATGAGGCTGAGCGACCAATACCATGATGAGAGTGGTGCAAAGGTAGCAGTGTGTCTGTAACCCGGTGGTACCGCCCATGTCTCGTGTCAGAACGGCTCAATCAGTCGTCAGTTCCAACTGAGGTAGGGACCATCGTGTGCGAGCTTTTTTTTTTAAGGAGTTGCGAATTTCCAGAAAAAATTCTGTATCGAAATCGGAAGAAAACCTTTATACATCAAATCTTCTTGGTAGCTCGACTCAGTAAGTTGTGTTAATCGTCATAGATCATGGCGTTCTGACTTCCAAGCTGCTTCGCAATACCAGCGTCTCTGAAGAAATTCGAATCGATCATCAACGATACGAATTTCAATATTGTTCTTCACTTAAGACTCACATTCCAGGGTGATAAGTATGAAGGAAATGAGCCTCTTGATTACTCTATGCTAAACTTTCCTGCAGACATGTGCTGACAGTGTCTCTAGCAACTTACTTTTTCTCTGGGTAGCTTCAAATGTGGCAGTTTTGTCGCCTTAAATCCAATTGAATATTCTAAATATCATTTGTGAACAGCGTTCACTTCTCCATTAATTAATTTATGGACCTCAAAAGAAGCAATTTGCCTTAGTAGCTATAGAGCAGGTTCTGATAGGAATTGACGCAATCTTTTTCATCCATTTACCATAGAAAATCAAAGAAAGAAACCAAACATTACATTGCGTTTACTCCCTGTGCCTTGAGTAACACATGTGAATCCATGACAATAATAAATTATTTGAAGAATCTCCTGTGCAAGGAAAAGAACAGAATGGGACGCTTTAATTATAGCGCACTGGATCAGAAACAATGAAATTAATTCTGTTTCACATTGATGTACTGCATTCTAATGTAATAAAATAATCATCAAATAAAAACGGTTTTGTGCCTCCTTTGCTATCAAGAGTGAAACACAAATCGTAGACAGATTTTATGGGTCACTACTCAACAACATTAAAGCATTTTACATGGTTGAGAGTGTGGAGTGGAGCAGATGTTGTCGGCAGAAGGCAGCGCAGTGCCTCAGCCCCCGCCGGTAGGCAGCAAACGGGTCCCAGAGAACTCAGACGCATGCGGTGTTCAGAGGCAGATGCTCGGTAAAGAAATCTTTCGCTAAAACATTGTTGAACCAAACTATTATTACCAGTGTGACACAAAGCGAAATATATTGTAGATTCGCTTGAATTACACGCATAGCTTCAGCACCGAGAGGAAAGGGGCGATAAAAATTTTGTCGTTGTCTGCTTCCGGTCGCCAGACGTCATATTAGCTAGTCTCACGTTTTACCTCAAGACTACGGCCTTAGTCAAGAATAATGTACTAAGACTGAACTCAAGACTTCCTCTGGGAGGTGCCGCAGTCTACAATGTTGCAGATCGAACTTACTGCCGGACACAGTATCCTGAGAGGAGCACGACTGTGTTGTCCACCTTATGTGGACGGCTCGGCGGTCAATGTTTTGCTCTAAGGCTGTATCTACAACACATATTGCATCCTGAACACCTAGAAGAATTAAAATAACAAAAGTAGTTTATGAGAGCAACGTTAACTATGGCGTTCGAAGTATTCATAGTGTTGTGTTCGTGTGTGCAAACGCCTTCGTATGCCCACTCAAGGAGGACAAGGATACAAAGTCTAGCTTCAGTATTATAAAATCGCTACAGTCTGCGGATAAACTCAGACTTGGGTTGATAATTAATTTGAATATTTAGCAATACTATACCCATTGGTGTTAAACTCGTTATTAACCAATGATTCCCACAGCTACAGGGACACTACTTGTGATACTTAGGCAGTGCTATCAGACGAAAAGATCAACCTGACACAAACTGTGGGAAGTTTGTTTTACAAACTTCGTACCAGGATAATGAGCTTTTACGTATTTGGGATGTCTGTGAACGTTGCTGCTTGAGACGATTTAAGACGAAAGTAAATTCCTTTAGCAACGACAATGTTTGAAGAAACCGTCTTAACGGGACTAAATCGTGATTTGTAAATCGTTTACCGGCCGTACTCTACCGCATTTCGCTGATTGGAAGGCAAATAGATTACGGAAAAATGTCACAGAAGGAAAAGGGAGAACGAAATGTCTCCCACTGGAAGGTCATGTTGTCTTATTTAAATGATTACAAAATCAGGTAAAACGACCAGTCAGATTGTCAGTATAAGAACATTACTGTTGTCAGTATGATGTAGCACTGCTCAGGGCCTGTAACGATAAAGGGCCCGTTTAGGTCAGTCATATTGTATAAAGAAGTGGAAGAGAGAGCACCGCTAAATTCCACAATCCGTATGCATTGCAGACACACAGAAATTACTGTTACAGTGTACTAATGGAGCCCAATTAATGAGAGAACTGCGTATTTTCCGGTGAGAGAGAGCACTGGCAAATAATCTTCGCTAAATTAGGTTACTTAATCTGGTGTCACTCTGAGCCAGAATTTATGGCCGGCGGCTGAGTGTAAGGTCAGTGGGCCGGATCCGAGTTTTGCAAGTGCGAAATACTTTCCTACATTATAGAAGCGAATATTAAACTGGAACTAATATTCCAAAAATTTTGAACTTGGATAGCTTAGAATGAAAATCTTTTTCTTTATTGCAAAGGAAAACAATTGATTTTCTAAAACATTCTCTGTCATACACAACTTGAAACAGGTCACGTCGACCAAATCATATGGAAAAATTGCCAGCGGCGTATATCGGCTGGCAGTAAGATCTCTTGGCTTTTGGTTTGGCAGTACTCGACAGCCATTTCTAGGCGCAAGTAATAGAAGAAAGGCAGAGCGTTATTGTTATCAAGTAACGTCTTCATCGATTACTTTAGTTTTAATGTAATCTATGAGTAATTGCTGATGTTTGATATTAACATGAAAAGAATTCTGTAGACAGAGAAAGAACCTCTTCTTGGGAAACTACTTGTATAGTGACCAAAAGGCACGAACTGATATTCAAGTACAGTGTTCCAGCAGCGGCATGAAGAAAATGATAGTAATAATGACGGTAATAATCCAATTATCCGGTAACTTCACACTTCCCAGTGGATCTTCACGAACTAAGAAAATATCTGAATTTGTGAACATTTCAAAATGGCTTCACATCGAGCCTATGATGCCTACAAGGGTCTTTACATCCTGCTGACATGAGAATAGCATAATCTCCGCGTCAGAAGCTTGTTTCTACTTAAACATTTAATAGACTCGCGTTTTATCCACCGTGACTACTTTTGTAAGCTCAGCACATCATCCGTTGCAGTTCACTCCTGGGGCTGGGAAATATGGGCACAATGGCCTGGTGGAACTATCACAGGAGCAATGCGTGGGTTCAGACATTTACTTTTAAGAAGCACAAACAGATTTACTTTGCGTCTGGTAACCTCAAAAGAAAGACGTTATAATCCAGAATTCGCAATACAAATCACGTTCCATCATTACCAACTGGGCAGAGCCAGGTTACGTTGGGAAATGACATAGCGGAAGTCATCGTAAACAGAAATACAGTCGCCAGTAAACTTACTTACATTAGAAAATTTTATTTTATTTTATGAACCGATAGCCATTTAAAGGATGGGGCTCTTATTTTACTTGTAATTGATTGAACTAGAGACGTTGAAAAATTTGGTGCTGGACTGTGATTCGAATTCGTTTCTCCTCTTTCGAGGATCTGAATCTCTCGGGACATTATAGTTCAACCATTTCGTCCCTTTTCGCAAGACTGCAACCTTCTCTAGGTCTCCTCCAAAGGTAAGTATGTGGGTCCGAATCCTGATCCAATACAAAAATATTCATAGTTTCAGTTCAAGCCCTATAACGTGCACACCGTCCCGCTAGTGAAAACCAACGTGCGCTTTTAATGTCTATTCATGTGTTGCCAACAATCGCAATAGGTGTCATTATTTCTTGTCAAACACGCACACACCTTACCGTTGGTGAGTAAGCAACTGATATTTAAGCTATTTTTGTGGATGCACGGTAGGCGTGTAGTTAGATTGTCGCTTAGGTACAAAAGATTGTATCCTTAGTTTAGATTCAAACACCTAGCAGCTGGTAAGAAAAACCGATACGTAAATTTGATTTTACTTAATTAACAATACGATTACGTGTTGGGTTCGTATCTCCGTCATATAACTTCACATCATGCACTTAATCTTTAAATGCATGCGCACTTTGTTACTTGAGCATGGAGGTATATCAGACATCTTTCGTGGTTAGTTAACAGGGACGAAATTGTCTTGTTAGGAGTCCCGGTTTATTAAAAAAATTGTCGTCTTTTATTTTCAAGTTTAGATTTCATTACTGGTATTGGCAAAATTCATGACTCTTCATGGATAGCCATCAATATGATATGATTAGATTACATTAGATCAATTCTTGTTTCATAGATCATGAATACGATATTTCGTAATGACGTGTAATGTGTAATTTTAATGAAAGATTTCTTTACATACCATGATTCAATTTCTTTACAACAATTTCTTACTCTCTCTCATTCTTTTTGATTTCTCTCTCTCTCTCTCTCTCTCTCTCTCTCTCTCTCTCTCTCTCTATCATACACACACACATTCTTTTTTTCTTTATTTGTTTGTTTTGCTCGACTATCGGCGAGGCATGAAAACGTCTCTGAATGAGCTTCTTAGTTTTTAGTACACTTACGAAATAAATATAAAAATAACTGTGAGAGTTACTGATATATGATGCTTAGTTTTCAGTCAGTTCCGAGTATTATTAGTAACCACGCTCCAGTCCCTAAACCTAGTTACAGAAATGCGAATCAGACGCATTACGTATTCCAGGCCGTAGCAACCGCGACTTGGAGACACCAGCTATGGTCACTTCCCAGACCGCTGTACGATCACATCGGTTCGTCTTCTTTCTGCTGGTACTGTAACTGAGATTTGACAACAAGGCAACGTATGTTTGGCAACTCTGTGATCGACCAGTTGCTTCCTGGTGTGCACGGAATTTATCCTCAAAGTTCACTTGATTTTACCTGTCATTTCCATTGAATAATCTGATTTATTATCGCTTTACGTGTAACAAAAGATTGTAAATTTACGGTTTTCAGCCCAGGAAAGTCGTTGCACGTGGAAATCGCAACTAATCTCGTCCTTTAAATAGCGGTTTACGAGTGCTAGACATTATCGATCTCGTAAGAGTAAGCTAAGACACGTACTTCTACGCCAGCTCTATGGTAATGCGCTGACCTGAGAAATAGCATCTGTTATGGTTCGCACTTCCAGTCTCACTGACTGTAACGTTTTTATCCCTTCTGTGAAAGAGCTACTAACAGTCAGATAAAACATCGATAAGGAAATCGCAAAAAAATACTTTCGGCTCATAGTTCAATGGTGAAAACTTACAATGCTGCACAACGGGTAACTCCTCTTCCCGCCGCTGACAAGCAAATTTTGGGTTTCTAGGAATACAAAACTTTACTTATGAAATGCGACATTTGTACTGCACGACGTTTTCAACAAAGAGATGGCGCAATACAGTAGCTCAAGTGGAAAGAAACACTTCCTTTTCAAATTTGTGCATCCTACACTGTTGGCTGTTCTGTGTAGGTGGCAGGTACGTGATTTTATTTCGGTCGAATTTATGCACTGGGTAGTCGAGGCAGCTAGTTCATTGTGATTCGGTCAACCAAGTAAATGAATTTACTGAACCTGCTGCAAATTACTACAGGAAGCCTGTGTGTCAATTCTCATCCAGTGTGGTGCAACGGCGTTACGATAGGAAAATGAGCCACATACTTATAATATGCTTGAATATCTATGGACTGGGTTCGATTCCAACTTCTGTCAATGATTTTAGATAAGAAGAGACAGATTCCATTCTCTTCTGGCTACACCAAGTGAAGAAGATATAATGACATTGTGGTCTGAAATTGACATGAAAAATGATATTCCTTTTCTACAAAGTAGACGTTAGGATGAATCACAATAAAGACTGGAGCGGCGACACGTAGAAACCTTTCTTATACTTGTTATTTATTTCTAGTGACGAAACAAACGCTATGTAGGCTCACAGGACATTTAGTCCATATTTTATCTGAGCTTCTGTATGTCGATAAAATCGGTTCTGAACTGGGAATGCAACTTAGACCGTACTTAACGCTCAATTTGATCCCTTCGTGAGAATACAGCACGGCTACTATTTGTTGTTTGTTCAGAACTGCAGATTCCTCAACGTCTCCACATACTGCGCGTGAATGGGTTCGAATCCTGGCCCGGCATTATAGATTTCATTATGTATTATCAAGCTCTAGCATGAGAACACCTATCTGCTGGTGGATAATTATTTTAATGTTTAATGTATTTTCATTCGTTGTCAACACTAACGATATGTGACGTTTTTGACACCCAGTGAGACACAGAACTATTTGCGAGAACACTGTAAGTTCAAGATGTTAGTCCGAGCTGGACAAAAATTCGGAAGCTGACGTATCTTTGTGTGTAGTCAAAAGCGATATGATGTGTGGAGCTGTATTCCCAGTGAGCACCGAACTCTTCGTCATATTATTTCTAGTTACAACACGCTCACATGTCGCTGCTGGTGCAACAAACCCATATTTAACGTTCGTTTTCTCTAGAATATAACAGCGATAGATGCCGGGTTGGGGTCTTGGGAAGGAAAAAAATTAATGTTTCGTCTCGTCATTTCAGTTAAAACATCTAGCTACTGCCGAGAAAATCCGAAATGTCACAGTTGATTGTGCGTCGATATCTATCCGATTAAGTTCCGAGTTCGAATCCCTGCCCAATACAAAGCCTTACCTCACGGCAATTCACGTAAGTTACTTGTTAAGAACCAAGATTCAACATCTCTCGTCGTTCGTTAACAGGGACAATAGGTGCTGGGTAGGAATTCGCGTCCGGCAAAAATACTTGCGATATGTAATTCAAAGTTGAAATTTGCAAACTGGCTCTGTCTAAAATCGAGGTATATCACTCTCTGTATGCCTAATCAGGAGTGACAGTTAGTATCCGTCAGGCACGAAATCATTGCTTAGTCTGCATGACCTGAGTTTGCATCCATATGCAGAACGAGACGGTTCGTCGTGTCATTTGAAGTTCATAAATATTCTCAATTAGCTGCTCGTGAATACCTTTAATTTTTAATCTTATTTTGTGTTAAATAATAAGTACGGTATGTTACTTTGAAGAGTAAATCATGAATACGACGAATTTACTACGTGCATTACCTATCTGACGTAATAATGAGAGTGGTAAAATGTCAGGTATGTCATTTATTGTAATAAATGTGAGCTACAAGCCTTAAGGGCAGTCTTATCTGTGATAAGGTGTTCCGTGATATTTGTAGTATCGTGGTATTACTTTACATCTCGAGTTATTGCGATACAGAACAGTTTTTTCTCGTGGTGACTTGTTGGAACCACTTTCAATAGTCAAACGACTGTGCCAAGGAGCGATAAGGAGACCTGCTAGACAGTTGCGCTATGTGGGTTGCATGTGAATCAGGCGAATTTCAATTCAGGTCGTTCGGATACTATTGGGCATGAATGAACATCACGTGTATCGATTTCCATCGCGCTGGGGTAAGTCCTCCGGGATACGTTTATTCTCCTTAGTGTGTAAATATATTTGGAGCATGTCATTCAAAAACGTTTGAAACGACATAGACGGGAGCGGGTTGTTGTTAGGAGAGCAGAATGTATTAGACTCGCGGATAATGTGGTGTTATTGGCAGAGAGCGAAAGAAGTATGACTGAAATGTTAAAAGAATTGAACAAGAGGCGTGAGTAAATTGGAATGAGAAATAATAAGAAAATCGCAAAATGTCCGGTGATAGGTGCAAGAAAAGCAAGAACAACTATAATGTTAGGCAGGAAGATACACAACAATTTAGTGTTTTTAGATAACTGCGACGTGCTATTATGGACGACATTGGAAGTAATATGGAGGTGAAAATACGTATAGCAATTGCCAACGAGACGTTTCATAACAGGAGGCTTTTATGTGGGTGCGTTGATAGGGGATAAAATAGGCAGGCACAGTGAGAAATGAGGTGGTGTTGAGTGGGAGAACAGAGAGAAATTTTAAAGGTAGCAGGATGAGCAAACACAATTGGCATGGACACTGAATGAGAAGAGATTGTTTATTGATGGTATGGAGGAAACGGTGAATGCAAGAAGAAGAAGAAGAAGAAGAAGAAGAAGAAGACGATGAACATACCAGGTGATGGACAGCGTAAGAACAGAAAATAGTTGTGAGAAAACAAGAGGGTAACAAATGATGGGACTGCATGGAGAGCTACATGTGAAGACCTGCCCTATGGCAGAACACTCATGGTGGTAGTGTTGATGAAGAGGAGACTTATGTAGGACATTTTGCAAAACGCCCATTTTCTTGTAATCCAAATTTAAACAAAACATAGGCAGTTTATAATTTGTAGTCTATAAATGACCGTGAATTGCGTGACAGATGGAACTTGCCAGTATACCAGTTATTAGGACTTATTCCCACTCCACTGACGTATGGAGCGTGCGAACTGTGGCTGCTTAAAAGCCTCTGTGCGTGCTGTGCTTAGTCTCTTCTGGTCTTCACGCTTCCTACAGTTACAATACGTAGGCGGTTTAAGTATATTCCATTCCTACTTTCATCATGTAACGTCAGTTCTAGAAACTTTCTAATTAGGTCTCCTCGCGATACTTTGCTCTTCCACGGGATAGTCTGTGTCTACCATGAACTGCCCGTTAGTCAGTAAGTGGAATAATTGGTTTTCCGACACATGTCACCATGTTACTGTCGCCCTGTCTCCACGTGAGAGAGACGGAAATTCTGTGTGCCACATTTGAAGATGAGTCTGTAAAGGTTACAAAACTAGTTAATGGAATTACAAATAGTTCAAAAAGTGAGTTTTTGCAGTTTTCCGTATTTACATTCAATGCACTAGTCACAGGCTCTAGGCGATCCTTAGGGGATATGCTTAGTCGGTTGGGAGCGTGATGTGTCCCTCCGAGATTAATTTCACCTGGGCTTTAAGCGACTCACCGGTCAGCATTTACAGAGCTGCCAACTACATCTCACACCGGGAATATGACCAGGATTGGTTTGCATCGCAGCCTACGGAAGAGAACGCAAATCGAACGAGCATTCGCAGTCATTCCCTCCATTGACCACCATTCGCCTATATTCAACAGTTAAGGATTCCTCCGGAAATATTCCAAGTAGACTTTCTCTAGATATTTTACGTTTGTTTCCAAGCGCCTGCCTGTTCAATTTGATCAGAAACTGTGTGACATTTTCCAACGGGTCAAAAAACCTGTGACCATTCGTGCCGCCCTTCTCTGTATACATTCAGTATCGCCGGGCAGTTGTATCTGATTAGGATCCAAGAATCTCGAGCAATATTGGGGGATGGGTCGCAAGCGTGATTTGTAAGCAATTTCTTTTGTACACCGATTGTATTTTCCTAGAATTCTACCAACGAATTGCAGCCAGCCACCGTATTTCCCTAAGACTGCGACTATGTGACGGTTCCATTTCAAATCTCTAGAAATTTTTACACCCAGGTATTCATGTGGGTTGAGCGACTGCGAATTTGACTCGCTGCACTATACTCGTAGGATAAGGTTATATCGTTTTGTGAACCGAACAATTTTACATTTCGGGAACATTTAAACTAAGTTGTCATGCTTTGCACTACACTGAAATCTTATGAGGACGTGGCTTCTTTCAAACAGAACTTTATTACAGGCAACGGCATCATTTGCGGAAACACTGAAGATCCAAATAGACCGCGTAACCACCGCCCCTTCTCCTCTCCAAATTGCTGTCTCAAAACGGTAAGTCCCATATGTAAACCACCTTCAGAAGTTCGTTCACTTTCCGTATCAGTTAATGTGTTAAAAACTTGACCTGAAGAAACATAACCCTTTGCAGTTGAAGACGCTCTGTTGTAAGAGAAGCTAGTTTTTCGAAAACGTCTCAATATTTATGTACTGAACTAGGTGTTGTACAATTCTATAATTTTCAGGTACATTTGGCGACGTATGTGGATACTGTCTGACAAATGTGTTGCGAATAAAGTGAGTAGTAAAGAAGTAATGAAGTGAAACATCAAGCCTGATGCTGACACTTTACTGCACGAACAGCGAAAATGTAGAAGTGATAAAAGTCTTTTTCCTTTCATCATTCTGTCAGGGATGTCAGAGGGGAAAAAAAGTTTCGCCAAGTTTCGAAATTATGTGTGAAGTTTGTTGGAAGTCGCCACGTGCTGCCTTTCACAAATGCTCGGTGAATATAGTCTCGATAATTTTCGCTCCATGAAATTATCCTGCCTTAGACGAGTACGCAGTTTGTAACTTTTAACGCCCGACTTATTGCGTAAACCTATGCCTTTAAATGAAGGACGGAAGGAGGATTGCATTTAATGTGCTATCGATGTCGAGGTCATTAGAGACGGAGCAGGAGTTGGCAATGCGTCAGGGAAGGGTAAAAGAAGTCCGCCGTTCCCTTTCAAAGGAATCATCCCAGCATTTGCTTGGAGCGATTCAGGAAAGTTACGGAAAACGTATCAGGATGGCCGGATGCGGATTTAAACGTCATCCTCCCGAATGCGAGTCTAGTGTACTAGTTGACAGCTCGTCGTGTAGAAGCTAGCGTTGCTGGTGATGGGATTCCGGGTTCGATTCACGGCTGGGTTGCGTTCTCCGCCCGGGAAGTAGGTGTCTGTGATGCCATCATTTCATCATCATTCGTGAAGGTGGCGAAACTGGACTGTGTAAAGGTTGGGGCTTTGTACAGGCGCTGATAACCGTGCAGTTAAGCGCCCCAAAAACCAAACATCATCATCATCATCATCATCATCATCATCATCATCATCATCATCATCATACCATGTACTAACCACTGCGGCAGCTCGTTCGGTATACATTTAAATGAGCAGATTAAGTCAGCATTTTTAGTATTTACATTGACTTCGTTCTTCATAAATGAAAGCAGGAACTACGACAAGACAAAAGAATTGGGATAACGAATGAGAAATACCTGATTGTGCTTCTGTTTGTAGATGACATGATTCACGTTCACGAAATGACCTCCAAAGATCTATATACCACCTGAACGAAATATGCAATGAATACAACTTTAAAATTTCTAGTAATAAAACGAAAATAAGTGCACTCCGAGGAAAATACTCAGTCATTTTAAAACTAGTTTTGGATAATCCTGCTTTAGAACTGGTCTCTTAATCTTTCACTTAGGCTACGCTGTAAGATCTGATTTTTACTCTGATACTTAAAATAAATTACACAAATTCTAAGCTGTCTGTGACACTATTATCTGAATATTGGGCAATAAAGTACAAAAAGATTGTTCCGAAATTCTATAACGTGGTCCCGGTTCCTGTATTATGCTATGAAAGCGAAAACATGGTTAAAAAAAAAGCAAAAAAAATCACACGGCAGAGATGAGGTTCCTAAGAAATTCGAAGAGCTGCACAACAAGAAATGATTAGGAATGAAGATACTAGAGAAAAATTAAGTATTTTCAACAGAAACTAAAAAATTCAAAAATATCGTGAAGACTTGTGAGAATGCTACGTCCCAGACTTCCCCAAAATATTATGAACTACAAACGGAATGGAAGACGTGATATTGAAAGGCCTCTGACGTGGGAGCAATTTCGTTTGAGAGACTATCCCGCACGGCGACTACTGAAGTACTTATACATTATAGAATTCTTAAGTTATACAAGCAAAATAAGTAAGTTTTAATGTAGTTTACGTTCACTGATGCAAAAAAAATTTTTTTCTTGCTTTTTAAAGTGGGCTATGTTCTTTCTCAGAGTTCAAACTGTCTCCATGCCAAATTTGAACAATATCTGTTAAGCGGTTTGGACTCGAAAACGAAACAGACTGTGTTACAAAGCAGAAAAGCAACTGAGAGAAAGAAGCGGCGTCGGTTTCTGCAGGAGGCGGACATCATTTTGTAGGACAATGTTCGGGCACGCTCGGTTCAAGTCGTGACTGATTTGATCGGTATATGGGGATGGGGAGCGCCGCATCACGCACCACACTCATCTACATCTACATTTATACTCCGCAAGCCACCCAACGGTGTGTGGCGGAGGGCACTTTACGTGCCACTGTCATTACCTCCCTTTCCTGTTTCAGTCGCGTATGGTTCGCGGGAGGAAAGACTGTCTGAAAGCCCCTGTGCTCTCTCTAATCTCTCTAATTTTACATTCGTAATCTCCTCGGGAGGTATAAGTAGGGGGAAGCAATATATTCGATACCTCATCCAGAAACGCACCCTCTCGAAATCTGGCGAGCAAGCTACACCGCGATGAAGAGCGGCTCTCTTGCAGAGTCTGGCACTTGAGTTTGTCAAACATCTCCGTAACGCTATCACGGTTACCAAATAACCCTGTGACGAAACGCGCCGCTCTTCTTTGAATCTTCTCTATCTCCTCCGCAAACCCGATCTGGTACGGATCCCACACCGATGAGCAATACTCAAGTATAGGTCCAACGAGTGTTTTGTAAGCCACCTCCTTTGTTGATGAACTACAGTTTCTAAGGACTCTCGCAATGGATCTCAACCTGGTACGCGCCTTACCAACAGTTAATTTTATATGATCATTCCACTTCAAAAAGTTCCGCACGCATACTCCGAGATATTTTACAGAGGTAACTGATACCAGTGTTTGATCCGCTATCATATAATCATACAATAAAGGATCCTTCTTTCTATGTATTCGCAATACATTACATTTGTATATGTTAAGGGTCAGTTGCCACTCCCTGCACCAAGGGCCTATCCGCTGCAGATCTTCCGGCATTTCGCTACAATTTTCTAATGCTGCAACTTCTGTGTATGCTACAGAATCATCCGCGAAAAACCGCATGGAACTTCCGACACTATCTACTACCTCATTTATATATATATTGTGAAAAGTAATGGTCCCATAACACTCCCCTGTGGCACGCCAGAGATTATTTTAACGTCTGTAGACGTCTCTCCAGTGATAACAACATGCTGTGTTCTGTTTGTTAAAACTCTTCAATCCAGCCACACAGCTGGTCTGATATTCCGTGGGCTCTTACTTTACTTATCAGGCGACAGTGCGGAACTGAATCTAACGCCTTCCGGAAGTCGAGAAAAATAGCATCTACCTGGGAGCCTGTATCTAATATTTTCTGGATCTCATGAACAAATAAAGTGAGTTGGGTCTCACACGATGGATGTTTCCGGAATCCATGTTGATTCCTACAGAGTAGATTCTGGGTTTCCAAAAACTACATGATACTCGAGCAAAAAACATGTTCTAAAATTCTACAACAGATCGACGTCAGAGATATAGGTCTATAGTTTTGCGCATCTGCTCTACGACCCTTCTTGAAGACTCGGACTACCTGTGCTCTTTTCCAATCATTTGGAGCCTTCCGTTCCCCTAGAGACTGGCGGTACACGGCTGTTAGAAGGGAGGGCAAGTTCTTTCTCGTACTGTGTAGAATCGAATTGGTACCCCGTCAGGTCCAGTGGACTTTCCTCTGTTGAGTGATTCCAGTTGCTTTTCTACTCCTTGGACACTTATTTCGATGTCAGCCATTTTCTCGTTTGTGCTAGGATTTAGAGAAGGAACTGCAGTGCGGTCTTCCTCTATGAAACATCTTTGGAAAAAGGTGTTTAGTATTTCAGCTTTACGCCTGTCATCCTCTGTTTCAATGCCATCATCACCCCGGAGTGTCTGGACATGCTGTTTCCAACCACTTACTGATTTAACGTGAGACCAGAACTTTCTAGGATATTCTGTCAAGTCGGTACATAGAATTTTACTTTCGAATTCACTGAAAGCTTCACGCATAGCCCTCCTTACGCTAACTTTGACATCGTTTAGCTTCTGTTTGTCTGAGAGGTTTTGGCTGCGTTTATACTTGGAGTGAAGCTGTCTTTGCTTTCGCAGTAGTTTCCTAACTTTGTTGTTGAACCACGGTGGGTTTATCCCGTCCCTCACAGTTTTACTCTACACGTACCTGTCTAAAACGCATTTTATGATTGCCTTGAACTTTTTCCATAAATACGCAACATTGTCAGTGTCAGAACAGAAATTTTCGTTTTGATCTGTTAGGTAGACTGAAATCTGCCTTCTATTACTCTTGCTAAACACGTAAACCTTCCTCCCTCTTTTTATATTCCTATTAACTTCCATATTCAGGGATGTTGCAACAGCCTTATGATCACTGATTCCCTGTTCTGCACATACAGAGTCGAAAAGTTCGGGTCTGTTTGTTATCAGTAGGTCCAAGATGTTATCTCCACGAGTCGGTTCTCTGTTTAATTGCTCGAGGTAATTTTCGGATAGCGCACTCAGTATAATGTCACTCGATGCTCTGTCCCTACGACCCATCCTAAACATCTGAGTGTCCCAGTCTATATCTGGTAAATTGAAATCTCTACCTAAGACTATAACTTGCTGAGAAAATTGATGTGAAATGTATTCCAAATTTTCTCTCAGTTGTTCTGCCACTAATGCTGCTGGATCGGGAGGTCGGTAAAAGGAGCCAATTATTAACCTAGCTCGGCTGTTGCGTGTAACCTCCACCCATAATAATTCACAGGAACTATCCACTTCTAATTCACTACAGGATAAACTTCTACTAACAGCGACTAACTCTCCACCACCGGTTGCATGCAATCTATCCTTTCTACCTGTCTGTACCTTTGTAAAAATTTCGGCAGAATTTCTCTCTGGTTTCAGCCAGCTTTCTGTACCTATAACGATTTCAGCTTCGGTACTTTCTATCAGCGCTTGAAGTTCCGGTACTTTACCAACGCAGCTTCGACAGTTTACCATTACAATACCGATTGATGCTTGGTCCCCTCATGTCCTGCTTTGCCCCGAACTCGTTGAGGCTGCCGCCCTTTTTGTACTTGCCCAATGCCATCTAACCTAAAAAACCGCCCAGCCCACGCCACACAACCCCTGCTACCCGTGTAGCCGCTTGTTGCGTGTAGTTGACTCCTGACCTATCCAGCGGAACCCGAAACCCCACCACCCTATCGCTCAAGTCGAGGAATCTGCAGCCCACACGGTCGCAGAACAATCTCAGCCTCTGATTCAGACCCTTTACTCAGCTCTTTACCAAAGGTCAGCAGTCAGTCCTATCGACGATGCTGCAGATGGTGAGCTCTGCTTTCATCCGGCTAGCGAGACTGGCAGTCTTCACCAAATCAGATAGCCAGGGAGGGTTTCCTCCGATCCATAGCGACACACATCATTGGTGCCGACATGAGCGACCACCTGCAAATGGGTGCAACCTGTACCCTTCATGGCATCCGGAAGGACCCTTTCCACATCTGGAATGACCCACCCCGGTATGCACACGGATTGCACATTGGTTTTCTTCGCCTCTCTTGCTGCCATATCCTTAAGGGGCCCCATTACGCGCCTGACGTTGGAGCTCCCAACTACCAGTAAGACCACCCTCTGCGACTGCTCGGATCTTGCAGACTGAGGGGCAACCCCTGGAACAGGACAAGCAGTCACGTCAGGCCGAAGATCAGTATCAGCCAGAGACAACCCCGGACTTGCGCCCTTCTGAGCTCAGCTTGATTCCTGACGTGAAGGTAGCGTTCTCGCTTTCCGCGTCTGGGTTCCGGGGTTCGATTCACGGCGGGGTCAGGGATTTTGTCTGCCTCGTGATGGCTGGGTGTTGTGTGATGTCCTTAGGTTAGTTAGGTTTAAGTAGTTCTAAGTTCTAGGGGACTGATGACCATAGATGTTAAGACCCATAGTGCTCAGAGCCATTTGAACCATTTGTCGAACTTTGGGGTATTCGGTTCGGAGCTGTTATGGAGATACGTCAGACAATAGACCGCTCCATTCGAACTACCTATACAACTGCCGTAGTTAGGGGTATCTTGCTCTTTCGACATCACTGGCGATGGCTTATATACATGAGCTGTTCAAAAAATATCCGACCTTTTTTAATTGTTGAAATCAACAATGGTATCAGGGCGCGCATGCGCTCATGTTTTCAGGCATATTTAGCACACATACCTGATTTTCTCCACTACTTTGGAACGCTTGCAAGTGGTACACGTTGGATTTAGTATTCTGAGCAAAATGACGTCTTTACATCACATTTGGCTCCAAGCTTGGCAATTCTCAAGTTGAAACCATCGTGTGTTTGTGGACAAAGTAATGGGTACTGCAGGGCTAAAGGAGTGGTACAACCATTTCAAAGGTAGCCGCTAATCAATGAAGACAGAAGCCAGTTAAGGTACGCCCGCAATATCCGCAAATCAGGTCGTTACTGATCCCGCAATATTGCTGGTGAAGCAGAATGGACGAATCACTATCAGAGAAGTTGCAGTCTAATCTAAAAGCCGTAAAGTCAACTAAATAACTAGGTGTTACAATAACTAACGTCCGCCCGCGGTAGCTGAGTGGTCAGCACGACAGACTGTCAATCCTAAAAGACCGGGTTAGATTCCCGGCTGGGTCGCAGATTTTCTCCGCTCAGGGACTGGGTGTTGTGTTGTACTAATCATCATTTCATCCCCATCGACGCGCAAGTCGCCGAAGTGGCGTCAAATCGAAAGACTTGCACCAGGCGAACGGGCTACCCGATGGGAGGCCCTCGTCACACGCCATTATTATTATACAATAACGAACAACTTAAATTGGAAAGAACACATAGAAAATGTTGCAGTTAAGGCTAACCAAAGACTGCGTTTTATTGGCACGACACTTAGAAAACGTAACAGACCTACAAAGGAGACTGCCTACACTACGCTTCTCCGTCCTCTTTTAGAATACTGCTGGAAGATGTGGGATCCTTACAAGATAGGACTTGCGGAGTAGATCGAAAAAGTCCAAAGAAAGGCAGCACGTTTTCTATTATCGCGAAATATCAGAGAGTGTGTCACACAAATGATACTGGATTTGGGCTGGACATCATTAAAAGAAAAGCGTTTTTCGTTGCGACAGTATCTTCTCACGAAATTCCAATCACCAACTTTTTCCTCCGAATGCGAAAATATTTTGTTGACACCGACCTACGTAGGTAGAAATGACAACGATAAAATAAGGGAAGTCAGAGCTCGTATGGAAAGACACAGGTGATCATTCTTTCCGGGTGCTATGCGAGATTGGAATAATAGAGACTTGTGAAGGTGGTTCGATGAACAATCTGCCATGCACTTAAATGTGACTTGCAGAGTATCCATGTAGATGCAAGTATAGGTGGTCACATTTTTACTATCCCCTGTATGTGCATATCGCTTCACACGACCTTTGTTACCTCAATGTCGATATCGGCATCATTTTCGAAATATGTGAGCTTACTTATATTATCTGTAATGTTAATATACAACAGGAACAATAAGGCTCCCAACACACTTCCCTCTGGCACAAGTGGTTACTTTTACACGTATAGATGAACTCTCCATTTAGGATGAGATGATGTGTCCCCCCTACAAAAATATTTTATTGGCCGTACTTTATACGATGCAGGCAAACGGTCAACTACAATTGTTGTTTACTGTGCGGTAACCTCTAGCGTATCAGAAGCGGTGTAGGAAAATGTTTTCAAATGAGTATACGCACTCGTATTTCGGCAGGTGCACAGTTTTGCCATTTCAATTTTTGCACGTTTTTACAGATAGCTTTTCGAAAATTTCGAGCAAAACAAATCGAAATCTTTATTACATCACGAAACAATGAAGAAGCAAATGCGGGTTTGTTCGCAAGCCCGATGCTTTATCTGGTACAAGAAACATTGATTTTAATAAAGTAGCTGTCGATAGGTTTTTTTCGTTGCTAACAAATTTAACTGACAATCACAAACTAATGACTTCTCAAATAACTAATTGTGATGAAACAGGCGTCTCTGTTAATGCTAAAAACCAATCGAACATCGCAGCTTGCAAAGGGAACCGTCCAGTGCGATCGTTAACCTCTGCAGAAAGGGGCGAAACTGCAACCATCCTCATTAGTACGTCAGCAAGCGGAGCTGACATTCCTCCTACGATTATTTTTCCACTAAAGAAGAAGCAGAAAGAATTTGAGTTAGGATTGACAGCAGGAGGTTGCGCTGAGGTCCACAGCACCGCATGGATGGCCACAGAGTCATTCTTTGTATGGTTTCCACAATTAGTGGTATTTTCTAAGACATCAAAGCACGTCCCAGTTCTCCTTATATCAGATGGCCACTCAGCTCATACCACGAACAATGACGTTATGGACTACGCGAGGGAGAGTGGCGTTTCTTCACCACCACATTGCTCTCACAGACTTCAGCCGCTTGATGTTTGTTTTATAAATCCTCGTTATAGTGATCAGCTTCGAAAATGGCTGCGAAGCCACGCAGGGAAAGTCGTAACTATCTTTCAAATTTCAACGCTTTTTGGTTCAGCTTTCGTCTAAAGCGCAACAATGAAAACCGCTATTAAAGGTTTCGAAGCTACTGCAATATGGCCCACGGACCCATCCATATTCAAGACACACACTTCCTATCGGCACACACAACTGACAGCGGACGTGAAAGGCCGTCAGATGAAGGGGTTATTATATCTGAACAATTGGAATTGCCTCCAACTAGCACACCAGCTGAAAAAGACGACTCAAACGGGCTGGATAATCAAGGGGACGAGGTTTCAGCGAATTGTTACAATGAACTGCCGCCTAAGAATAACAAAGTTATTGGGGCTAATTGTTCTAATCTTGACAACACAACCTCCTCATTTCATATTTCACCTGAGATTCTGATTTTCTTGTCAAAAGTTAACGAAAGCAAGAAAAGAGCGAGACTGAAAAGGGGGAACAACGTTGTTTTAACTGATTCGCCGTACAAAAAAGAGTTAAAAGTCATTAATGGGAGAAATAGAAAAAAGAACTTTGACAAAGAAGAAAGAGCAAACAGAAAACTTTTTGCGAAAGAGAATAAAATTAAGAACTCAAAAACGAGAGAAAGAGCCTGAAGATAAATGGAAGAAAGGAGTAAGAATACTATACTAACGAGAGTGATTATGAGGTAAGTTCTGACTGTCAGTGTGTATATTGTGGTGGGTTTTATTCAAAATCAGTTGGAGGTTGGGTCGCTTGTTCCACGTGCAAAAAATGGACACACGATTCTTGTGCAGGAATAGATAGCGAAGATGATGAGTGTCTCCCCGTGTGTGAATTTTGTAAACAGCCTCAAGAAAAGGATACGATACATGAAAACTGTAGTTTGACATTAATACTCACTTTAAACTAAAAAAAATACCGAGCAAGCCAATATTTTCTGCATTTCCGATAATTTTATACGTTTTTCTAATCACTTGTATTTACCACCCCATTCTGCCGCGTGCAAATGATATAAATTTCTGTTTTTGAGTGAGAAAATATTGTTGTTTTATTTTATGGCAATGTTCTTGTATTTTTGTGATTAATACATCATAATGTGTTCATATAAAGATTTGTAACTCTCTTATTTATCAATTTTGTACATTTAATCAAAGTTTTCAACTGTGTACCCCATTATACCTTGGATACCGCAACGTGTCGGATAAGAAAGATAAAAATACAATCACTACTCGTTTCTTCAACGACAATTTAAGCTGTGTTCTGTGGTTCCACCCAGAGTTCATCACGATATATTCCGAAAAAAATCATAGTTAACGAACATTATAAATTGATCTAGAAACGAAGGCAATCACAGTTAACATTTAATAAGGCCACTGGTATCCTTCGAAATGCAACTAATCAAAGTAATGCAGAACGTCGTGGGTCACAGCGGATGGGTGGAATCGAAATATGACATTTACCCACGATCGCTTCTTTTTGTCAATTTGTGCCATTAATTTCTCTGCTCCCTAATCTGATTTCGTATCTCCCCATCAGCTATTCGATCAAAACTTTTTTAGCATTCTTCTACACCACCACATTTCGGAAGTTTCTAGTCGTCTCCTGTTTGGGGAACCAGGCATGTTAACTGCTGATTCGCAATATATTTATTCCGAAAGGCAAAAGGAACCCCGAAAACAATGAAAATAATTTTGTTTATTGGTGACTGTACCAGTTTGATTTACACTTAGAGCGAATATGAAAGTATTTTATTCCAAATCCTTATTTGAAGGTACTAAAATGTCGGTTTAAATGGCAGCTTGCTATGTAAGACATGCCCACTTGTTTCTCTGTGCCATCTCTTCTTTGAGATGATAAGCCTAGGGACATTTTACCCGTAGTTTTTGAGCTTTCACCTATTGAATACATTTTTTCTTGTCTCGTAGTCAGTTGTTTGCTACAGTAATAACGTTTCTGAACAAAACAAATGCCAAGATCTACCCACAAAGTTTTCGAGAGAAGTTCTAGAAGACTTGCAAGAAATAAAAAAGTAAATATCATGAAACAAATGTTATGTTTTTGTACAGCATGCATACTATTGGAAAGTGAAAGAAACTATGAATTTAAATGAGTGCATGTACGACGTTAAGTGCAATGCAACTTTAAATTTTCCGTAACTTTTCTAACTAAATGTACCTTTCCTCTCAAACCATTTATCCCAGAACCATGGAATTCTAACGGTCAGTTTTCTTACTCGAGGGCATGAAGAGTCGAGGGATATGAAAGGGAAGCAGTGGTTGGGAAGGGAGTGAGACAGGGTTGTAGCCTATCTCCGATGTTATTCAATCTGTTTGCTGAGCAAGCAGTAAAGAAAACAAAAGAAAACTTCGGAGTAGGAATTAAAAACCATGGAGAAGTTGTATTATAATGAACACTATGGTCTTTTTATTTTTGAAATTTGCCTGCAAAACCTGTCTTTCAAAATTTTTCTAAAAATTTCAGTATTAATATATTATTCATGAAAAATTGTCAGCTTGTTGGAAAACAGTGGAAATGCATGTAAGTAATGTTTTGTGTTTTACTGTTAATATAACACAACTTAGAATAAGGATCATATAAATAGATCAGTTAACATGGTGGAGATGGAAGATACGTTCTCACCGTGAATATTGTGTTTAAAAACAAATGAATATTTTCAAATCAACAGCTCATTTCATGAAGTCATAACTAGAAGTGAATAATCTCCACAAAAATTGGTAAGTTAATTACTTTGGTGCAAGAAAGTCTCCATCATTAAGGAGAACGATGTTTTCAATAACTTGCCGGCAGCCACAAAAAGCTTTACTACTGACAGATTTCAGTTTACGAGGAGCCTAAAGGATTTCTTGCTAACCATCTCTTCCGACACCATTAATGAATTGAATTATTTATTAGAACTAGCGCGCGCGCGCGCTTGAGAGTGTGTGTGTGTGTGTGTGTGTGTGTGTGTGTGTGTGTGTGTGTGTGTGTGTGTGTTAGAGAGAGAGAGAGAGAGAGAGAGAGAGAGAGAGAGAGAGAGAGAGAGAGAGAGAGAGAGAGAGAGAGAGAGGGGGGGGGTCAAATAATACGTGTACAATCAGAAGTGTGACTAAATTTTCATTCCTCGTTCATGATCAGTCCATTTGCGGTCTGTGGATAGTAAATTAGCATATTATTTTCCCATTGAGTATCTCCCCATTATGGATCAATTTCAATGGAAAGTACATATAATCTAACCCTCTTGTCTGCCCCACTTATGTTGAAGGTTACACACAAATACCTTGTTGTTGTTGTTGTTGTTGTTGTCTTCAGTCCACAGACTGGTTTGATGCAGCTCTCCATGCTACTGTATCGTCTGGAAGCTTCATCTCCCAGTACCCACTGCAACCTACATCCTTGTGAATCTGCTTAGTGTATTCATCTCCTGTACTCCCTCCTCGATTTTTACCCTCCACGCTGCCCTCCAATATTAAATTCGTGATCCCTTAATGCCTCAGAACGTGTCCTACCATCCGACCCCATCTTCTAGTCAAGTTGTGCCACAAAGTTCTCTTCTCCCGTATCCTATTCAATACCTCTACATTAGTTATGTGATCTACCCATCTAATCTTCAGCATTCTTCTGTAGCACCACATTTCGAAAGCTTCTATTCTCTTCATGTTCAAACTATTTATTGTCCATTATTCACCTCCATACGTGGCTACACTGCATACAAATACTCGGAGAAAAGACTTCCTGATACCTAAAGCTATACTCGATGTTAGCAAATTTTTCTTCTTTAGAAACACTTTTCTTACCATTGACAGTCTACATTTTATATCCTCTCTACTTCGACCGTCATCAGTTATTTTGCTCCCTAAATAGCAAAACTCCTTTACTACTTTAAATGTCTCATTTCCTAATCTAATTCCCTCAGCACCACCCACCTTAATTCGACTACATTCCATTATCCTCGTTTTGCTTTTATTGATGCTGATCTTATATCATCCCTTCAGGACACTTCATTCTGTTCAGCTACTCTTCTAGGTTCTTTGCTGTCTCTGAATTACAAAGTCATCGGCAAACCTCAAGGTTTTAGTTTCTTATCCATGGATTTTAATTTCTACTCAGAATTTTTCTTTTGTTTCCTTTACTGCTTGCTCAATAAACAGATTGAATAACATTGGGGATAGTCTACAACCCTGTCTCATTCCCTTCCCAACCACTGCTTCAATTTCATATCCCTTGACTCTTATAACTGCCACCTGCTTTCTGTACAAATTGTAAATTGAATTCGCTCCCTGTATTTTACCCCTGCCACCTTCAGAATTTGAAAGAGAGTATTCCAGTCAACATTGTCAAAAGATTTCTCTAAGTCTACAAATGATAGAAACGTAGGTTTGCCTTTCCTTAATCTACTTTATAAGGTAAGTCGTAGGGTCAGTATTGCCTCACATGATCCAGTATTTCTACGGAATCCTAACTGGTCTTCCCTGAGGTCGGCTTCTACCATTTTTTCCATTCGTCTGTAAAGAATTTGCGTTAGTATTTTGCAGCTGTGACTTATTAAACTGATAGTTCGCTAATTTTCACATCTGTCAACACCTGCTTTCTTTGAAATTGGAATTATTTCATTCTTCTTGAAGTCTGACGGTATTTCGGCTGTCTCATGCATCTTGCTCATCAGACGGTAACGTTCTGTCAGAGTTGGGTCTCCCAAGGCTGTCAGTAGTTCTAATGGAATGTTGCCTACTCCCGGGATCTTGTTTCGATTAAGGTCTTTCAGTGCTCTGTCAAACTCTTCACGCAGTATGTCATCTCCCATTTCATCTTCATCTACATCCTCTTCCATTTCCATTATATTGTCCTGAAGTACACTGCCCTTGTATAGATCCTCTATATACACCTTCCACCTTTCTGCATTCCCTTCTTTGCTGATAACAGGGTTTCCATCTGAGCTCTTGATATGCATACAAGTGAATCTCGTTTCTCTAAAGGTCTCTTTAATTTTCCTGTAGGCAGTATCTATCTTACCCCTAGTGATATGCGCCTCTACATCCTTACGTTTGTCCTCTAGATATCCCTGCTTAGCCATTTTGCACTTCCTGTCGATCTCATTTTGAGACATTAGTATTTCTTTTTGCCGGCTTAATTTACTGCATTTTTGTATTTTCTCCTTTCATAAATTAAATTCAATATATCTTCTGTTACCCTCTTTCTCTGCGCATGTCAAGTTCCGTAGGCCCAAATTGAGGAGCAAATCTTCAAGGTCATGGAACGTGTCAGTATCTACATCTACATCCGTACTCCGCAAGCCGCCTAACGGTGTGTGGCGGAGGGTACCCTGAGTACCTCTATCCGTTCTCCCTTCTATTCCAGTCTCGTATTGTACGTGGAAAGAATGATTCTCGGTATGCTTCTGTGTGGGCTCTAATCTCTCTGATTTTATCCTCGTGGTCTCTTCGCGAAATATAAGTAGGAGGGAGCAATACACTGTTTGACTCTTCGGTGAAGGTATGTTCTCGAAACTTCAACAAAAGCCCATGCAAAGCTACGGAGCGTCTCTCCTGCAGAGTCTTCCACTGTAGGTTATCTATCATCTCCGTAACGCTTTCGCGATTACTAAATGATCCTCCAACGAAGCGCGCTGCTCTCCGTTGGATCTTCTCTATCTCTTCTATCAAACCTATCTGGTGTGGATCCCACACTGCTGAGCAGTACTCAAGCAGTGGGCGAACAAGCGTACTGTAACCTACTTCCTTTGTTGTCGGATTGCATTTCCTTAGGATTCTTCCAATGAATCTCAGTCTGGCATCTGCTTTACCGACGATCAACTTTATATGAACATTCCATTTTAAATCACTCCTAATGCGTACTCCCAGATAATTTATGGAATTAACTGCTTCCAGTTGCTGACCTGCTATTTTGTAGCTAAATGATAAGGGACCTATCTTTCTATACATTCGCATCACATTACACTTGTCTACATTGAGATTCAATTGCCATTCCGTGCACCATGCGTCAGTTCGCTGCAGATCCTCCTGCATATCAGTACAATTTTCCATTGTTGCAACCTCTCGATACACCACAGCATCATCTGCAAAAGCCTCAGAGACTTTCCGATGTCATCCACCAGGTCATTTATGAATATTGTGAATAGCAACGGTCCTATGACACTCCTCTGCGGCACACCTGAAATCACTCTTACTTCGGAAGACTTCTCTCCATTGAGAATGACATGCTGCGTTCTGTTATCTAGGAACTCCTCGATCCAAGCACACAACTGATCTGATAGTCCGTATGCTCTTACTTTGTTCATTAAACGACTGTGGGGAACTGTGTCAAACGCCTTGCGGAAGTCAAGAAACACGGCATCTACTTGTGAACCCGTGTCTAAGGCCCTCTGAGTCTCGTGGACGAATAGCGCGAGCTGGGTTTCACACGGCCGTCTTTTTCGAAACCCATGCTGATTCCTACAGAGTAGATTTCTAGTCTCCAGAAAAGTCATTATACTCGAACATAATACGTGTTCCAAAATTCTACAACTGATCGACGTTAGAGATATAGGTCTATAGTTCTGCACATCCGTTCGACGTCCCTTCTTGAAAACGGGGATGACCTGTGCCCTTTTCCAATCCTTTGGAACGCTTCGCTCTTCTAGAGACCTACGGTACACCGCTGCAAGAAGGGGGTAAGTTCCTTCGCGTATTCTGTGTAAAATCAAACTGGTATCCCATCAGGACCAGAGGCCTTTCCTCTTTTGAGCGATTTTAATTGTTTCTCTATCCCTCCGTCGTCTATTTCGATATCTACCATTTTGTCAACTGTGCGACTTCAAAAGAAGGAAGCACAGTGCAGTCTTCCTCTGTGAAACAGCTTTGGAAGAAGACATTTAATATTTCGGCCTTTAGTCTGTCATCCTCTGTTTCAGTACCATTTTGGTCACAGAGTGTCTGGACATTTTGTTTTGATCCACCTACCGCTTTGACATAGGACCAAAATTTCTTAGGATTTTCTGCCAAGTCAGTACATAGAACTTTACTTTCGAATTCATTGAAAGCCTCTCGCATAGCCCTCCTTACACTACATTTCGCTTCGCGTAATTTTTGTTTGTCTGCAAGGCTTTGGCTATGTTTATGTTTGCTGTGAAGTTCCCTTTGCTTCCGCAGAAGTTTTCTAACTCGGTTGTTGTACCACGGTGGCTCTTTTCCATTTCTTACGATCTTCCTTGGCACATACTCATCTAACGCATATTGTTCGATGGTTTTGAACTTTGTCCACTGACCCTCAACACTATCTGTACTTGAGACAAAACTTTTGTGTTGAGCCGTCAGGTACTCTGTAATCTGCTTTTTGTCACTTTTGCTAAACAGAAAAATCTTATTACCTTTTTAATATTTCTATTTACGGCTGAAATCGTCGATGCAGTAACCGCTTTATGATCGCTGATTCCCTGTTCTGCATTAACTGATTCAAATAGTTCGGGTCTGTTTGTCACCAGAAGGTCTAATATATTATCGCCACGAGTCGGTTCTCTGTTTAACTGCTCAAGGTAGTTTTCAGATAAAGCACTTAAAAATATTTCAATGGATTCTTTGTCCCTGCCACCCGTTATGAAGTTTGAGTCTCCCAGTCTATATCCAGCAAAATTAAAATCTCCTCCCAGAACTATAACATTTCCCTAAGGGGCTCCATCACTAGCCTAACGTTGGAGCTCCCAATAACTAATAAACCCCTCCCCCCGTGTGCCTGCTCGGACCTTGCTGAAGGAGCAGCCACATGTCCATTAACAGGCAGAGCGGGCGATGCCACACGGCCAGCCTCCACATTGACCCTCCGCCTCGTGCGCCGCGAACGCCACTGAACCCGCCACTCCCCTTGGGGAGAGGGTGGCCCAACCGCGCCCGGTACCCGCGAAGATCTCTCGACAGCAGGGACAGTGGGTGAAGCATCTAATACCTGGGGTGCACCATGCGACGCACCAGACTCCCCACTGCCGCTACACTCCGAGGCAGCAGCCTGAAGACGGCTGACCGCGGCCATCAACACGCTCAGCTGTTCGCGAAGAGTGGCCAGCGTCCGTACACAGCAGTCACACATCCTATCCATCCTAAGGAATCAATTTACCGAAGAGACTTAATCAACTTTTAAGTAGACTGCTAATTCACTAAAGGCGATTGATTACTGACTAAACTGTGATTGCTAACCACTTCTTGTGGAAAACAATGAAAATAGCACTACCTGTCTCTGGACTGTATTCAAAACAAACACTAGCACTACTGGCACTATGGCTGACTACAAGGACTCTCTCTGACTGTATTCAAAACAAACACGAAATCTATGTAACACTATTACTAGCACTCGACAATTAAAGCTTCCTAAAAGCAAAAACACACGGAAGAAGAAGTGACAAGTAAGAAAAATAGAGTTAATACTTAAATTAAGGTAGCTCGCTGCACAGCAGACGTGAAGCCGCCGGCGGTTAGGGCGACACATGAACTTACAACAAAAAAGTAATAACAGATAGAAATACATGTTCATGAACCTGAGAGAAAATCAGTCCATAAGTTTAAGCAAACGCTATCAGCAGTACAATGAGAATCAGCTTAATTTTTCAATTAACTCCTCGACAGAATAAAAGGAGTGACCCATGAGGAAACACTCCAGTTTCGATTTGAAAGCGCGTGGATTACTGCTAAGATTTTTGAATTCGAGTGGCAGCTTATTGAAAATGGATGCAGCAGTATACTCACACATTTTTGCACAAGAGTTAAGGAAGTCCGATCCAAATGGAGGTTTGATTTCTCCCGAGTATTAACCGAGTGAAAGCTGCTTATTGTTGGAAATAAACTAATATTGGTAACAAGAAACGACAATAAGGAATATACATATTGAGAGGCCAATGTCAAAATACCCAGACTCCCTGAACAGAGGTCGACAAGAGGTTCGTGAACTCACACCACTTTTTGCCCAAACCTCTCGTTTCTGAGCCAAAAATATCCTTCTAGAATGGGAAGAGTTACCCAAAAACATAATACCATACTACATAAGTGAATGGAAATAAGCAAAGTAGACTAATTTACTTGGCGAAGTATCACTCACTTTCGGTACCGTTCGAATAGTGAAAATGGCAGTATTAAGTCTTTGAACAAGATCCTGAACGTGGGCTTTCCACAACACCTTACTATTTATTTGAACACCTAGGAATTTGAACCGTTCAGTTTCACTAATCATATGCCTATGCTGTGATATTAAAACGTCAGGTTTTGTTGAATTGGGTGTTAGAAACTGTAAAAACTGAATCTTACTGTGATTTAACGTTAGTTTATTTTCTACAAGCCATGGACTGAGGTCATGTACTGCACTACTTGAAACGGAGTCAATGTTGCACACAACATCCTTTACTACCAAGCTAGTGTCATCAGCAAACAAAAATATTTTAGAGTTACCCGTAATACTTGAGGGCATATCATTTATATAAATAAGGAACTATAGCGGCCCCAACACTGATCCCTGAGGAACCCCCTCCCCTTGACAGTACACCACTCAGATCCCCCATCACACTGTATTACGTTCCCCCATTCCTGTAGATCGTTCCCTAATGCTCTTCCTGAAACACTGTACAACTTCTGATTCTGTCAGTTCTTTCAGGTCCCATCTCCTTAAATTCCCACCTTTTTCCAGTTTCTTCAGTTTTAATCTACAGTTCATAATCAATATATTGTGATCAGAGTTCACATTTGCCCATGGAAATGTCATACAATTTAAAATATGGTTCCTAAATCTCTGTCTTACCATTATATAATCTATATGAAATATTGCAGTATCTCCAGGTCTCTTCCACGTATACAACCTTCTTTCATGATTTTTGAACCAAGTGTTAGTTATGATTAAGTTATGCTCTGGGCAAAAACCTACCAGGCGGCTTCCTCTTTCATTTTTTACCCCCATTCCATATTCACCTACTACGTTTCCTTTTCTTCCATTTCCTACTGTCGAATTCCAGTCACCCATTAATATTAAATTTTCATCTCCCATCACTATCCGAATGATTTCTTTTATCTCATCACACATTTCATCAATTTCTTCATCATCTGCGGACTACTTTTACGACTTTGGTAGGCGTGGGATTCGTGGCTATCTTGGCCACAACAATGCGTTCACTATGCTGTTTGTAGTAGCTTACCCGCATTCCTATTTTTATTAATTATTAGACCTACTTATGCATTAGCTTCATATTAGCCTTCCTAATACTAAAATCTATATCCGATGTTAACAATGACGCCGGTGGATGGACTATCAGGAAATTACTGACCGTCGAGAAAGTCACAAATATAACCGACAAGCTAATGGGCCCTTCACAGGAAAAGGTTTTTTGCCAGAAAACGGGGAAAATTGAAACCCAGCAAATGAGTAAAAAAATGTATATTCACTGACAAAAAAAATAGTGTACGCACACAACTTACACAACAATAGTCTGGGATTACTCTATTACGTAATACAGTTTTTGTGATTGTATCTTGCAGCTTTAGTTATTTTTAATTAAAAGAGGCTTTAAAAGGACAGAAAGAACGTGTTGGACTACGCTACAGATCGTTCTGTTAGCACAGTCTTTACTTTGTAATCACTTTCGTTGACTTCGGCAACTCTCAACAGAAATCTCCAACCTAACCGAGACAATGTGCTACGATACAGCCGAGATCATGACAAGAGAATGGGCTACATCACACTCGAAGTAAATGTATATAGGTAAGGATCCCCATGACCTGTATACGTCTGTTATAAAAAATCTCCAAGCCACTCTCCTCAAATAGACCGCAATCTTCTCTTGACCTTCAACTGTTACTATTTCAGAATTAAAAACCAGATTCAAAGAAAATTTGGCTACAAGGCACAAAACTAGAAAAATAAAAATAATAAAAGTGAGAACGTGAAACATGTTAGCAATAACCATAAACAGGAGATTTACAGAAAATATAATTGAGAAAGGAAATCATTAATATTATCGACCGTTTAGGAACTCTAGGCTACGAAATGGATAAAACCACATATCGAATAAGTGGTGGAAGAGTTAGTGTGTTTTAAGATTAAATCCAAACAAGAATTAGAGAAAAATATATCGAAGCAAGGCCTCTATTACGAAAAATTGCTAAATCTCGAGACAAATTGTGTCCTTCTGTATTAGATGAAATGTTTTGGCCCCTAGTACGGATGAAACAGTATCTGCAGTATCAACAGGAACTTCGGACATGTGTTTCATATTTCATCCAAGCCTGCAGTCTATAAATATTTAAACAAAATACTATAACAAAATACCACTACAGGGGAATTACTTACGAAGTAGTTCTTGGTAAAGAAACACAGGACACAATTACGTATGTAGGCTTAATAAGAATTACAACTGTGTTTATAAATCGCTATAGTTGCCTTGGACTAACGACGAGCAAATATCAATATAACCTGTACGCTTTTCAAAGCTGTTATCCATGAAAAAGCCAAACTATGTATCGTGAACAAAATACAATTTAACACCGAAACAATGACATTAGCTGACAATGGGCACAGACTTTAGTCAATGGGCACTGTTGAAAATTTGTGCCAGACCAGGATTAGCACCTGAGTCCCCTGGTTACTAGGGAGAGGCAATGATCACTGTGTCCGAATTAGACAGTGGTCAACAGAATAGCACGAACTGCCCGAGCATGCCGTTCGTTAGATCCAAATTCTCAATTTCTCCATAGACTGCTAATGCACTGCTCCTTGAACATAATCCTCCTCCCCTTAATTATACAGTACATGGCCAAAAAAACAGACACCGAATATATGCAAACTTGGCCTTACGAACATTGCAGACGTCGTCTATGTAACACACGTCAAACTTCAAAGAATTTACCAATTCGTTGCATTGTTTACTATAGACCACAAATCAAGTAACGTAAAAAAAGCACTGCGTCTATTGAGATCATGATTCAGAGTTTAAAAAAAACTAATAAGTCGCCTACATATTACAGTTGCTGCCGAAAGAGGAGAACCATTATTTTCCCACAAAAGGAAATATAGTTAAAATTACGCTTCTATTTCGGTTAGTTTATGCGGTTACTAAAATTTGCAGTGAAAGTTACATAGTGGACTCTACCCTCCCCCCACCAGAAACGTAGTTATCGTGGCTGTTGTGAGACTTTTGTACACAGTTAGAGAAAGTGTGTTAAATGTGGCGCGGACGGAAACGCTAGGCTACGCTACAGGGCAATCTGCTCGCACAACGTTTAGTCGGCATTCATAATCGTTGGCGTAAACAACTCTCAATCAAATTACCACCTTCCAACCTAACGTAGATCTCGGGCTACACTACCAATCGGCCTGTCATCACAACCAAAAATTCATTGAGGGGGGTGGGGGGATTTCCTGTAGCTCTCTCTAATGTATCTCTAGGCAAAACTGCCAGTTTTGTCAGACTCAACAGCAAGATTTACCAATGGTAAACACTTTTGAGACGGCTCGTAATTTTAGAATAGTCCTCTTCGTCTTACTTGGCATAAATTGTTCGCTGGCGTCCCAGCAGCTAGCTCCCTCAGTGTCTGCTTCTGCCATCGCACCACGCTAGTCTGCTGTTGTCCTAGCAGACCGAACGCACCGCACATCCGATACCTTCGGAACCACTCACTGGCCAGTTAGCAACTGAGCGGAACACTGTTTACATCGTGAAAGGAAAACTATGCAAAGATGTACACTTAAATGGCACGACTGAGTAGCACACACACAGTAATATCTGAGGAATGTCCTTCGACACGCGCAGAACGAAAGTCTTCTCGCGAACGTACAGCGTCTCTGAAAAAAAATCTCGTGACTATATTCCGGCGTTACGGCCAGGTTCTCATACAAATGAGCAAAAAAGGGTACATTTGAAATTCTTTTTGAGACAATGAAAATACATTCGAAAGATCTGTTTGGGAATTACGAGTGATAATACTATGAGCTTAATTTTAGATTTTCAATAAAAAATGGCGCCCGTAATTATCATTTGATCAAGGGCCTGCGAGACTGGAGTACGCAGAGCGCGTGCAGTGTGGCACCTCATATGTTACCTGAATTCAAAAATGGGTAACATCAGTTGATACTACATTATTCCTCTGAAATTGAAAATGGATAACATCAGTCGATAAAACATAAAATTTATGGGAGCGTATACCTAACCGTAATGAAACAACCTTAAATTTAACGATACAGTGCTAATTCGAACTTTGAGTTCGATTTTTGAGGGTTTGTTTCACTCCTTATGCCTACACAAAAATTAGTTAATATTAACAAATGTCATATTATAGCTATAAGTTCCTAAGAAAAGTGTTTACTTTTAGGGGTCAGAGGTAGATGTTAAGAGAACGAACCACTTTTAATTTATGCTGCATGCCGTTCTGAGAAAATAGTTACCCGAAAATAGTTACCCGAAAAAAAATTTATCAACCCTTCCTCTACCTCTGATTGTTCCTAGACAGCAACTTCCTGTTCTTCTTGGCAGGAAAAGCCGATCTGTCAAAGCTGGATATGCAGCACTCGGCAGCCTGCACTTGATATTCGTCCGTATTTTCGGTGAGTATGTTTGCATGCATTCTGCAGTATGAATCATTTTGAGCACGTGCGACACGGGACGAGTTATCATCTACATCTATATGGATACCCTGCAAAACACATCTGGCAAAGGGTTCATCGAATCACCTTCACAACTGATAATTAATTGAAACCCTCAGCTGCCGACAGGTGTTGTTGATATACTTCGATGGGGACAGCTGAAAGGTGTGCCCCTACTGGGACTCGAACCCAGAATCTCCTGCTTACAAGGCAGACGCTCAATCCATCTGAGCCATCGAGGGCACACATGAACAGCACGACTGCAGGAATTTATCCCTCGCACGCTTCCCGTGAGACTCACATTCCCAACCGTCCACAATCCGCATACGTAATGTACTTAATAGGTATTTGTCCATCCACTCATTACTGGCTCACACTAAGGTGACGATTCCCGTAAGAGTTCCGGCAACCTGTGCGCATTCGCACAGACGAAGGTCAATGGCTGGGTAACGTTTAACCATAGATATGAAGATAGTAACTGCTCTCGAAAGAACAGGCGCCACTGACGACCTTGCAACTCTTCTAGAATACATGATAGACCGGCCGATGTGGCCGAGCGGTTGTAGGCGCTTCAGTCGGGAGCCACGCGACCGCTACGGTCGCAGGTTCAAATCCTGCCTCGAGCATGGGTGTGTGTGATGTCCTTAATTTAGTTAGGTTTAAGTCGTTCTAAGTTCTAGGAAACTGATGACCTCAGATGTTAAGTCCCAAAGTGCTCAGAGCCATTTGAACCATCAGTCCCTATGTTTACACACTACTTACAGTAACTTATGCTAAGGACAACACACACACAACCATGCCCGAGGGAGGACTCGAACCTCCAACAGGAGGAGCCGCGCGAACCGTGACAAGGCGTTGGACACATGGCGGGTACCCCGCGCGGCTCATGGCAGCCGTGACACTGCTTCAAACAATGGACTGTAGAAACTTTTGTAAAGCACGGATTAAAAAAAAAAACTTTCTGTTCCAAGAGTCTAGACAAGTACACCTTTAAAAAATGCAACTACAAAGAAATTGAATTTTCGAACGTTTTGAATGAGAACCTGTCCTTATGGAACACCGTTGATCAAATGTCACAGGGATTATATACTCAGGTTTCACATGTGGATTAACACTTTCTAATCAATATCCGGAATGAGCAGGGCTTAAAACTTTCAAGAGTTAAATTTCAAGGGCCGTTCTCTTGTATGCAAATAGTTTCACACTAGAAATTTCTCTAGTTTTATTTATTAATTAATTTATTTATTTTTTGCTGTAGGTAAAGAAGGATAGCATTGTGAGGAGGGGGAAGGGGGGGGGGAATCTTGCATCTCCCACCTTGGAATTCTCAGTACAGAATTTTAATTCATTACGAGATTCTTAGCCACTTGCAGAAGTGATTTCGAGTGATTCTGCAAAACTTTTCCTTTAGCCAATCGTAGCAACTATAGGATTCCGTTCCTGCTGCATGACATGTCTCGGAACTTAAACTGACCAACTCATTTGCATAAAGAGCTAGCTTATCATCCGCTTCTTTACTTGCGTAGACCGTTCATGGTCTGCAAAGAATTTTTTTCTTTAATCGTTTTTTTATGTCTTTTATAAACTGCAACACTTTCTAAACTTTCTAAACTTAGCGCCGTTGAAGCATGGTCTTTTACTGAATGATCAAAAAGCAATGCTGACAGCTGGAGTCCAAGGTTTTTGTTAATCAAGCCGTTTGTATTCTTGTGGTGATATCTCCGTACAGTCTTTCATTCCCTAACGCATATTTCTTTATATCTAATTGAGAAGTGAAATACCGGTTTTCATAGATGCAGATTTAAAATATTTTAATATAACGCAATAAATATTTCATTAAAATTTTCATCCCCTTATGCTCGAAGTTCCAAAACCAGAAAAACACGTAGTTTTAAAAAATTGTAACATATTAGCCGAATACGAATTGTCAGATATATTTAGCAATCCTTTCATAATGAACCATTTTCTGAAACATCTCACACCCTTTAGGGGTTGGGTTTTCAACAACAATTAAACACGTATTCTTCTATTTAGTGCCGAGGAGCCAAATTCAAATCTTCATCCATTTAATTCTAAAAATGCTTTCATAGTGAAATATTTCATAAAACATTACATCCCCTATTTCACTCTATTAGTGAGTTAAATTTCCAAAAGCAACGAAACACATTTTTTTTACATCCAACCGAGATGTCGAATACCTATTTTCATAGATGTAGCTATAAAAATGCTTCAGTAGTTCTTTAATAATGATTTATTTTCAAAAAAACTTCACTAATTATTTTATCCCCCAATGGAAGAATTTCGGAAAATGCTAAAAACCTGTTTCTTTTTTGTATCTGACTGAGACACCAAATGTCAATTTTCGTAGTTTTGTAGTTATAGCTTCAATAGGGACATAGGGACATATTTAAAAAAAAAGACTTTCAACCCATGTTTCACCCCCATAGGAGTGAAATTTCGAACAATCTCTTCTTAAATGATGCTTTCAGCGTAAGATTTACACCTTCATCAAATTTCAAGTCCGTATACTTTGCAGGTTGGGCTGGAAGGCTATGGGTCAGTGAAACCTGTGCCCCTATTGCACCTTCTTGGAGGTTGTAGTTCCAAAAACAGTGAAACACGTAGTTTTCAATAACACAATATTCATAGATTTCGCTTTAAAAACTCTTTCGCACTGAAATACTTTCATAAAACATTACATCCTATATTCCACCCTCTTAATCGTTGAATGTATCAAAAACAGGTTTTCATATATTTCATGAAACATTTCATCCTCTGTGATATGGGGTATGGTAGTGACACACCAAAATCACAATAGTAATCCGTTGTAGTTGCTACATATTTTATTACAATCAAAAGCATTATAAAATCACAAGGCCAGATCAGTTGGACAAATAATAAATAAATTTCGTTAAGTGGAACGAGACCCGTAAAACTTGAAATTTGAATATGACTAGGTATATATACTTAGGTAAAGCTTTACTTAAATAGCACAAATGTCCATAAAATTCATAGCAGAACTCTCACTACTTGCAATCAGGGGAGAAACAGATTAAGCGTAAGAATACAGATATTTAACGTTCGGCTTGCCAACTTTCCTAAACAAAACTGTATAAAAATGACTAAAACAATTAAGGGGGTCCTTTAATTTTGACTAAACGGACCTTCAAATTTACTTACTCAGTTGATTAATCAACAATATTCTTAGAATGATTACAACTAGAACATGACTATATGACAATACCCTTAAAATAAGGTTGCTTCAATATTTCGTGTGAATTGGCGATAGACGCGAGCAGACCAAGGATTCAAATCAATACAAGAGATCCACGAGGCAGAGAATGACATAGAAATATACTCAACATGGCAATGCAATTGAACTTTGGATGCTATAGTTCAGCACCGGAAAGGTGGAATCACGCAAAAGTGACAACATAACCCAAGATGTAAAGGAGAGGACATGGCCTCAAATATCTCTCTGCCGCCGTGGTGCTCTGCTCCCAGTATGCTAGCGTCGACCGCTGCCAGTTATCTCTAACACAACACACATCAAGAGCAGACAATTTTCTGAGACATAAACTACACAACCCTATCTGGAGAACAGGTGAGCAATACAACTGGACTGAAACCAATGAGCCTCCGTGAGTTACTTGGCCAGTGCCAGCCCTTAAACTTTGATTAATAAGATCGCTAAAAATCATACCGAAGTTAAGATGACGAGACTTATCTCCAGGTTCGCCATATTAGTGGCAGAGACAATGAATTGGCGACGCTCTTATCCGTATGTTCGCGGCAGAGTCTGGGGAAGGCAAGGGCCACGTGGAGCCGGATCTGGGGGTCAATTTCCTTCTCTCCGAGACACCCGGCTTCTTCTGCGACTTAGCCGGCAAACAGGCCGAGGACCCCGGGTGGGGACCGATTCGGCAGCAGTTGGCGGATGGCGAGGTCTTCAGGGGGTGGGGTGGGGGGGGGTGTCTTGTGTAAAGGGGAAGACAACCGTGGTGAAGGGAAGGTCTGTATTCCACAGGAACGAGTTAGCATGGCACTCAGATATTTCCACGATTCGGCGGTAGGGGATCATTTGGGGTTCTACAAGACCTTGAACAGAGTTCGGGAACACATGTTTTGGCCCAACCTATATGGCGATGGCATGCGATTTGTTGGCAACTGTGTCCAGTGTAAGCGCGGTAAGCCCGATGTTGGGCCGCACAGAGAACTACTACAGTCGGTTAGCGAGCAGTGTCCTCTGGACCGCGACTCAAAGATCGAAACATCGATCGACGGAAACTGGCGCCAGAAACGCACCAGCTCACTCTATTTCATCCCCTTAGGGGTTGAACTTCCAAAAACACGAAAATACGTATTTTCTTATTTGTAACCTTGAAGTCAAATACCAATTTTCGTAGATATAGCCTTAAAAATACTTCCATAGTCCTTCCATAATTTTTTATCTCAAGATAAAATGTTCACCTACTATTTCACCTCATAGAGGTTAAATTCCCAATAATACTGGAACACATATTTCTTTATTTCTGACCTAGAAACCAGATACAAATTTTCGTCTGCCTAGCTTCAAAATTACCTTAATAGCTACATGTTTCAAAAATCCTTTCATTTCCTGTGTATCCCCCTTAGAGGTGGAATTTCGAAATATGCAGTATAAGCGGTATAAGATCAACAACCTTTCCAAATCTCAAGGTTTATTTTCCTTGGCGGTCTGGACTGTGTGAATTTCATAGTAATGGCCTCCACACACACACACACACACACACACACACACGCACACACACACACACACACACACACACACCACTAACAATGCCACCACCACCTCCTGGGGAAATTTCTGCAGACGCCCTTGTTCCACTGCAGTCATATTTTGCCGACGACCTACATTTAGCAGCGTGGGAGGGATAGTGTCGTGCAACAGACAGTATACTCAGTAGACAACGAACTGTTCGTTGTGAAATCAGGGACATAGGAACCGAGACTGACACAGAAGGTGCTGAAGGTGAAGCACACTAGACTCGTGTCTACCACGGCTTCAAATAGTATCGATTTACTATGAACGGAAGTTCCGAAAAGTGAGCAAGTAATTTTACAGTAAATTCAGTACCGATGGTGAGGATATACAACGAAAAACATTTCTATAATATTTCAGAAATAATGAAACATTCCACTCAAGTCGCGCGGCAGAAAACGCAATGGATATGCTTGCACTTAAGACGGAAGGCCCCACGTGCTTACGCAGGCTTACGACAGATCGCAAAATTCGGCAGTAGGCGTAAGCCAACCTCTTGTGCTGCCATCTGTTATTGATGCCAGGCATCAAGGTCTCAGTAGTTCGACCATCCACTGGAGAGTAGTTGCTTTATAAGTACTCCGTCTTCAGGCCACGAGTGACCTACTGGGACAGCACCATCCGACCGCTGTGTCATCATCTGTGGAGGATGTGAACAGGAGGGGCGGGGATCAGCACACTGTTCTCCCGGTCGTTATGATGGTTTTCTTTGACCGGAGCCGCTACTATTGGGTCGAGTAGCTCCTCGATTGGCATCATGAGGCGGCCTGGATGATCACCCATCCAAGTGCCTTCAACGCCCGACAACACACTTAACTTCGGTGATCTCACGTGAACCGATGCAACCTCCGCGGCAAGTCCGTTGCTGCAGATATTTTAGAGTAGTTGTTACGTTTCATAATTATCTAGTTTACGGGGAAAATGTAAAAAAGGCGATTGTCACCGAAGCTACAACTAATCTGAATTTCTGGTTAGTTATCAAGTGGTCTTATGTGAAAGCCTGATTTTTTCATCCTTTGCGGTGGGAATGATTCAAACCCGTCATGTTCTTCTTATGAGGTGTTCTATTTATTTTGCACACAATGATCGTTTGTAGTTGTGTTGAGTTACCACCTTGATAAATTTTTGGATGGCGCACGTATCATAACTGAGATCTGCGCTTGCGCTTAATGGCTGAAGGTCAATTAGCGTAATGAGTAGTAGCGAATGTTATAGTAACATGTTTGTAAATTATTTCAGGTAAATTACCTTAGTAGTGTAATATTATCAGTATACCAGTACAGTATGTGGGCCAATTACGTTAGTCATGGAATACTATCCGTATAAGACTATGTCACCTTGATGTCCCGGAATTTGCTTCAATTTTGGAATCCACGAAAGAACTGGAAATTTTCCTTTACACAGCTTTCCATATAATTTCTATTACAGTGATTCAGTCTTGTCTGTCACTCGACTTTTCTGACTGTGAAATAAATTCTATCGCTCATGTGCTTATTACCTCTTCGTGTTTCCATTTGCCGATATTGCGCATAAACACATACATATCTCAACGTTGCTATGTACATTGATGGAACGACACACTTTTCTGTGGCGACACTGCAGTTTAGAGATAGAAAAACCGATCAGTTAAAACGACATGGGTATTTTAGTTCTGAATAACCGATGTCTTTCGGTATTTGTTTGCTCTCGGTTATAACAAGTATCTTTTTATATTTTCCTGATAACCACGTAAAAACAGATATACCAATTAGCCACAGTTGTCGTAGTAAAATTTTTAGTTTTCAAATAAACCTTTTTTAAAAAAGACGAGTAATTTTTATTCGTAAGATTTCCATAGCTCTTAAATACTGCGTTATTACAGAAAAAATGGGAAAAGTGATGTATGCCACTTTAATAACACTGCTGATAGAAACGAGCAACAAGTGAATTGGTCCAACATTGCCGAGACAATACTGTGCCTGTTATACAAGCAGTGCGCGAGAATGGACGCAGTTTCTCGCTGTTGTCGAACGTCAGTTGTAACACAGAATGGCACCATCTGGAAGCCTGGAAGTATTTTACGATATGCAGTACGAGTGAAGCACAATGGTCGATTTGGTCGACTTGCGACATCATACAAGGAAAAAAGTTAAAATTTTACAAATCATTCATAGTTCGGGATAAAAATAGAAAGTGCCTGATCTGCTGCCTGTGTCTACGTTATATGCTTTTAGCCGTTAACAGAGAAATTAAAACGAAAAAGAGAGTTCTCCTGCCGCAGTTTTCACTCTTTATCGCTGGATTATACGTAATGCCCGCATAGTGCTGTGATAACCGATTTAAATATAATTTTTGAGCAGAGTTCTAAAAACTAAAAGCAGTAGGATTATACTGGCAGTTTTCTGTGGTATAGAAGTACTCGCTATATTTTGAGAGAAACAGCGAACAGCGGACAAAGTTTTATTGGACTATTTAATTTAAAGAAATTAGAATTATATTAATACCGTCAGTTGCTCACGGGCGTTGATAAATATCAACGTGGACAAGTGAAAATGTGTGCCACGACCGGGACTCGAACCCGGGATCTCTTGCTAAAATGACAGACGCTCTATGCATCTAGGCCACCGAGGGCACAGTGTATGGTTCGACTGCAGGGACTATCTCGCGCACGCCTCCTGCGAGACTCACATTCTTACCTTGAATGTCCATACACTACAGTCGTAGAGTCCCACTCCAACACACTCATTCCTCGTGGAAGACATGTCCATATCCATATAAGTATATGGTTCTGGCAACACCAGCCATGACCTTCTTCTGTGAAGATGCACAAGTATTCCCCGAACTGTTACGGGACTTGGTAAGAATGTGTTCCACGAGTAATGAATGTGTTGGTGTGGGACACTACGAATGTAGTGCGTGGACATGGAAGGTGAGAATGTGAGTCTCGCGGGAAGCGTGCGCGAGATAGTACCTGCAGTCACACTATCGTCTGTGCCCTCGGTGGCTCAGATGGGCAGAGAGCCTGCCATGTAAGCAGGAGATCCCGGGTTCGAGTCCCAGACAGGCACACATGGTCACCTGTCCCCGTTGATATATATCGACACCCGTGAGCAGCTGACTGTATTAATATAATTCTAATTTCGTTCTGGACGGCTGCAGGTCATCATAAATGTATTTGACGTTTTGATTCCATTTGTCAAGAAACTGAGAAAGTAAAAATTTTTATCTTTGTTTGATTTCTACGTTTACAAGAGGAAATAATGTAAATAAAATACTGAAAATCGGTTATTACAAGAACTGGTATTGTGACGGGCTTTAACAATTAGGTTAAAGTGAGGCTGGGAAACTGATAAGAGCCGAAAACCAGTTGTTTGAGCGATAACCGACATTCCCACTGCTGTTGTGAGTGGTAAGATTGACGCGCAAGGACATCTAGAACAGTTTCTCAGAAAGGTTACTGCAACTCTGATGTTCTCAAAATGAACGGGCCAGCCATTGGCGTCCGCGAGGGGGAAGGGGAGGGGGAGGGGAGGAGGTGGGGAGGGGAGGATAGGCAAAAGGGCACTTTCACCTGTCGCCCCTAACCATCCTTGGAATCTGGAGTAAAGAGTTTTTATTCGTTACAGTATACTCATACTCTTCCAGATAAGAATTCTCCACAATACTGCTAAACCTTAGCTTTGACCAGTTGTAGCGCTTATAGAGTTAGGGTCTTGTAGCTTGATGCACCTCGTAACTGACCAGCTGATTTGTACACAGAGTGCCAGTCTCAGAATCATGCACTCCAGCCCCGACGCGCCTTCCCCCCTCCCCACCACTGGAAATATTTCTGCAGACTCCAGTCTGCCACTGTGCATATATTTTGATAACATCCTGGTTTTAATAGCATCGAAGGAACAGCATTGTGGAGTAAAGGGTAGACCTAGCACAGACCACACCATTCACAATGAAACGCATCACTTAGTAGATGGTGAAGTACTTTGAAGCTAGCCAGATAGAAACAGAACCTCCTGGCACTGTATCTAACCCAAATTCTAATCTTACACTAATCTCTTGTATGTACCTACCACGCCCTCAAAGAGCCAACGATTTACTATTATCAAAAGTTCCGAAAAATGAGGAAGAAATTGACCCACACTTTTTTCCGTTGTTCATTATTTCGATTACCCCATAAAGGGAATGGACTTGTAGCCACAGGTTACACAAGCGATAAATGGTTTAAAATACATAAAAAGAGATGACAATAGGAAACGATTTTTAAAAACACAATGATGCGGCTTTTACGATTTTTACAGGAAAAAAAAATGGATGACAAAATAAAGGTTTTTCAAAAATATGCTGGTGGACAATATTGGGGATTTTTTATCTTTATAGATGACTAGCGGAAAAGCTTGGTGTTGACCAGGCATTTATTTACAGCTGTGCGTCCACGTCCGTACTATGCAGCGTCTGGCCTTGTCCTGAGTTTTTATGACGTATCTCCTGAAACATGTGTCGTACAATGATATAATTTTGTAGGTGCATTCAGCGTCATATGCGGATACTGTCTGCAAAATTTATTGCGAATATAGTAGCAAAGAAGTAACAAATTTAAATGTCACGAATGCTGTGATCCCCACACACTTGGGTGCAACCAATGTACACAGGATGCTTGGCTCGATCATTATGGCTACCATCACCGCTGGTCGAAATTGGACCAGCTGTGTCGACGTAGTGAAAATATAAATGTGCATAACATGGTAAACGTCCATTCTTTCCAGCCATCAGACCTGATCTACGATCAAAAATATCATGTAAAAGTGGTAGGGGCAACGGCCTTGCCGCAGTGGATACACCGGTTCCCGTCAGATCACTGAAGTTTAGCACTTTCGGGCGTGGTCGGCACTTGGATGGGTGACCATCCGGGCCGCTATGCGCTGTTTCCATTTTTCGGGTTGCACTCAGCCTTGCGATGCCAATTGAGGAACTACTCGACCGAATAGTAGCGGCTCCAGTCAAAGGAAACTACCACAACGAGTGGGAGAGCCAGCTCCTCCTCCACCCTCAGTGAGAATGACGTGGCGGTCGGATGGTCCTGATTGGCCACTTGTGGCCTGAACACGGAGTGCTTTCTTAAAAGAGTGCTCCCTACATAAAACTGACAGTCTTGACTCAGGGACTGTCCACGGTAAATGCTGCATTGGACCTACAAATACTATTAAAATAACGGTTTGAGTTCTCTTTAGTTGTCCAATCATCTGAAGTGAGTCCTTATTGAAGTAAGCTGAAAAATAGATTTTATATTAATGGCGGATAAATTTTATGTTAATGGCGGCAAATTAACTTTACCCTAATGACACACAAGGTCAATGCCGTTCTATCACGTAAAGTATTCTCAGATCGAAATGTTTTGCATTACCAAATCTCCAATGTAGATCCATCATACCGCAATTATAATTCTCAAAATAATTTGGAGCTACGTTCAATGCATATTTAAATGCATCTTTCAAAACAATACCAGAATTCTCATTAGATCATCATTATCAGTGCCTAGAGTATTCCTATTATTTCGTCTACCAAAAACCGCGTCTCACTATGGCTTTTTCAGTACGCTGTTTTGTTTTCCACTGCTGACAATAGAAACGATCTGGCAGATGTGACATTGTAGATGTCCAGTATGCGTGTCTTAATGCAAATAAACCGTCTGGAACATTTACCCTTGAACCTCCCTAGAATGGGATTTCATGGAACGTTATTACTTTCCTGTGTCCATTTCTATCACACCAGCTGATCGCCACGACTGGGGAGAGTGAGGAGGGGGTGGGGTGAAAGTTGGCAGCACTTTGAGTGGCAGAAACCTCACGTTTCCGTCATTTGTTTTCATAATGACGTAGTGCCAATTCGTCACATTGGACGCTTTTCTCTCGGAAACGTTTACATTCATCGTCTGGATATCAATGTCGCCTTCTGAGGTATGCAGTCGCACCACTCTGTACGAAATAGATTCTAAGCTGATGCAGTTGACAAGTAACGTCGAAATATATCGTCACCTCGAAATATATCGACACCTCGAAATAAATCCACACCCAGAAATAAATCGCCAACCCGAAATAAATCGCAACCTCGAAATAAATCGACACCATGAAAAAAATCGAAACTTCGAAATAAATCGACACCTCCAAAAGACAGCTACATCGAAATGATTAGATATCCCGAAATATATCGACATCTAGACGCATTTCAGCTTACCATATAGATCGATATCTCGAATCTCGCGGACCTCTCGAGATAAATCGAGGTATAGAAATATATCGATATCTTGAAATATATTGGTACCTAGTAATATAAAGATATCTCTAAAAATACAATATCTAGAAATTTATGGATTACTTGAGATATAGAGGTTTCTTGAAATATATCGATATCTCGAAAGGAATCGATATCTGAAGTACACCGATACATGGAAATATATCGATAGCTCGAAATAAACAGACAACCCGATTTGTTTCGGTATATCAAACTAAATCGATATCTCGACATAAACGGATACTTCGAAATCAATTGATACCTCGAAATAAATGGATGCCTCAATATAGATAGATATCTCGAAATAAATCGACATCTCGATATAATGAGTGCTTCGACATAAGTCGATATATCGAAATGAATGGTTAATGGGAAAGAATGGACGTCTTGAAAAAAATCTGTACCCCTAAGAAAACGATTCTCGAAATAAATAGGTATATCGAAATATATCGCTATCTCGATAAATACCGATATCTAGTGGTCGGATATATGTTTCAAGTTGACTTGACATATCAGTATAGTTCGATATACATCAAAATACTTTGGATTTTCAACATACCGATAGATTTCTAGACCTCGGGGAAAAAATCGCCGATCCGACCTCAGTGCAATAACGCAGACCTAGGGAAAAAACGCCGACCTCGGGGAAAAACGCAGACCTCGAGGGAAAAACGTCGACCTCGGGGTAAAACGCCGACCTCGTGGGAAAACGCCGACCTTCGGAAAACTGCCGACCTCAGGAAAAATCCAGTTCCATTAATTTACACAGACACTAATGTATGTCACCATTAGGTTCTCAAAATACAACCAAATTCCTGGTATTTATCACCTCACACAAAAAGTGGTCGTGACAGAAAAGTCTCGTTCTTTAGAAAGTTTAGAATGAGATGTTCTAAATATTGCAGTTTATCCATTTACAATAATCTACAAGCACTGCACAATGAGAAGAGACTGTCAACCACAGCACTTTGAAATAGTGGACAGCCAGGAAGACAGAGGTTGCATTGCTGTTTCTAATCCTCTGGTGCTTGAGATTTAGAATCCAGGATTGCCTCGAATGAGAACAGCAATAATGGATGTCCTGCACCAGTGTAGAACTTACTCTGGAACTCCACAGAAAATCACAAGGCACAATTATATCACATCATTCTCAGCAAACTACAGAAGCCTCACCAGTGAAAGATCTTAGTAGCTATTGAGTCAAGAGTAGGTGGCCAATTAATAATTTGTTGTTCAAAGCTAACTTCAGTGTAGATGGGAATACTCAGTGGACATCTTTAACCATCATATTTTACTGTCTAAGATATGTCAACTTCTCAGACTATAAGTATAAGCAGAGCTTGGTCTTTCCCAATCCGAGATTGTTTAGAATGGGTATCAAGGGAATCAGATCCACTGGGCATTTAGAGCAACCTGCTTTAAACAATATGAGCAGGCAGTAGACACAGACACAGAATTTGGAATTTCTCTGTGAAGTGGTTACCTTCATCGTCTGAAAACTTATGTTGTGTGCTGCGCTATGTGGAGGTACTAATAGCAACACAGTAAAACACAGAAGAAGCTTATAAGTTGATGTAATCAGCCAGTAAGAAGCAGTAAACTTTAAGTTTTAGTAATCGATTATTGACTTATTATCCGGCTTTGGTGCCTTGACATTACCGACGACCTTAAGATTTTGCATGAAGAGAGGCCTAAAAGCCACGTTACACGAGAGAATGTGAAAAGTGTTCATATGTAGTAAAAACCTAAGAAATAAGCCCGTTTTCGTCATTTGCTATCAAATCGACGTATTGCCAGAGCGTTACATTGGCAGCTTTTCTCTCTGAAACGGTTACATTTATCGTCTGCAAACTTATGTCGCGTGCTAAGGAATGCAGAGACACTAAAAACAACACAGTAGAACATAGAGGAAGCTTCTAGGTTGATGTAATTAGCCCGTAGGAAACAGTACAATTCAGGTTTTAGTTATCGATTAGTTGGGAGCTCCAATGTTAGGCGCGTAATGGGGCCCCTTAGGGATACGGCGGCTAAGGAGGGGAAGAAATCGAGTGTGCACTTCGTGTGCATTCCGGGAGGAGTCATTCCTGATGTGGAAAGGGTCCTTCCGGATGCCATGAAGAGCACAGGGTGCAGCCAGCTGCAGGTGGTGGCACATGTCGGCACTAATGACGTGTGTCGCTTTGGATCTGAGGAAATTCTCTCTGGATTCCAGCGGCTATCTGATTTGGTGAAATTATTTCGAGCAGTTAGTCCACGAACCCACGCGAATTGTAAATGGTTGCGAAAACACACTTGACCTCTTGACCACAAACAATCCAGAGCTGATAGAGAGCATCATGACTGATACAGGGATTAGTGATCACAAGGTCATTGTAGCTAGGCTCAATACCATTTCTTCCAAATCCATCAGAAACAAACGCAAAATAATTTTATTTAAAAAAGCGGATAAAGTGCCACTAGAAGCCTTCCTAAAAGACAATTTCCATTCCTTCCGAACTGACTATGCGAATGTAGACGAGATGTGGCTCAAATTCAAAGACATAGTAGCAACAGCAATTGAGATATTCATACCTCATAAATTGGTAAGAGATGGAACGGATCCCCCGTGGTACACAAAAAAAGTCCGAACGCTGTTGCAGAGGCAACGGAAAAAACATGCGAAGTTCAGAAGAACGCGAAATCCCGAAGATGGGCTAAAATTTACAGACGCGCGAAATTTGGCACGTACTTCGATGCGAGATGCCTTTAATAGGTTCCACAACGAAACATCGTCTCGAAATTTGGTAGAAAATCCGAAGAAATTCTGGTCGTATGTAAAGTAGACAAGCGGCAAGACGCAGTCAATACCTTCGCTGCGCAGTGCCGATGGTACTGTTATCGACGACTGTGCTGCTAAAGCGGAGTTATTGAACGCAGTTTTCCGAAATTCCTTCACCAGGGAAGACGAATGGAATATTCCAGAATTTGAAACACGAACATCTGCTAGCATGAGTTTCTTAGAAGTAGATACCTTAGGGGTTGCGAAGCAACTCAAATCGCTTGATACGGGCAAGTCTTCAGGTCCAGATTGTATACCGATTAGGTTCCTTTCAGATTACGCTGATACTATAGCTCCCTACTTAGCACTCATATACAACCGCTCGCTCACCGATAGATCTATACCTACAGATTGGAAAATTGCGCAGTTCGCACCAGTGTTCAAGAAGGGTAGTAGGAGTAATCCATTTAACTACAGACCTATATCATTGACGTCGGTTTGCAGTAGGGTTTTGGAGCATATACTGTATTCAAACATTATGAATCACCTCGAAGGGAACGATCTATTGACACGTAATCAGCATGGCTTCAGAAAACATCGCTCTTGTGCAACGCAGCTAGCTCTTTATTCGCACGAAATAATGGCCGCTATCGACAGGGGATCTCAAGTTGATTCCGTATTTCTAGATTTCCGGAAAGCTTTTGACACCGTTCCCCACAAGCGACTTCTAATCAAGCTGCGGAGCTATGGGGTATCGTGTCAGTTGTGCGACTGGATTCGTGATTTCCTGTCAGGAAGGTCGCAGTTCGTAGTAATAGATGGCAAATCATCGAGTAAAACTAAAGTGATATCAGGTGTTCCCCAGGGAAGCGTCCTGGGACCTCTACTGTTCCTGATCTATATAAATGACCTGGGTGACAATCTGAGCAGTTCTCTTAGACTGTTCGCAGATGATGCTGTAATTTAACGTCTAGTAAGGTCATCCGAAGACCAGTATCAGCTGCAAAGCGATTTAGAAAAGATTGCTGTATGGTTTGTCAGGTGGCAGCTGACGCTAAATAACGGAAAGTGTGAGATGATCCACATGAGTTCCAAAAGAAATCCGTTGGAATTCGATTACTCGATAAATAGTACAATTCTCAAGGCTGTCAATTCAACTAAGTACCTGGATGTTAAAATTACGAACAACTTCAGTTGGAAGGACCACATAGATAATATTGTCGGGAGGGCCAGCCAAAGGTTGCGTTTCATTGGCAGGACACTTAGAAGATGCAAGAAGTCCACTAAAGAGACAGTTTACACTACACTCGTTCGTCCTCTGTTAGAATATTGCTGCGCGGTGTGGGATCCTTACCAGGTGGGATTGACGGAGGACATCGAAAGGGTGCAAAAACGGGCAGCTCGTTTTGTATTATCGCGTTATAGGGGAGACAGTGTGGCAGATATGATACACGAGTTGGGATGGAAGTCATTACAGCATAGACGTTTTTCGTCATGGCGAGTCCTTTTTACGAAATTTCAGTCACCAACTTTCTCTTCCGAATGCGAAAATATTTTGTTGAGCCCAACCTACATAGGTAGGAATGATCATCAAAATAAAATAAGAGAAATCAGAGCTCGAACAGAAAGGTTTAGCTGTTCGTTTTTCCCGCTCGCTGTTCGGGAGTGGAACAGTAGGAGATAGTATGATTGTGGTTCGATGAACCCTCTGAAAAGCACTTAAATGTGAATTGCAGAGTAGTCATGTAGATGTAGATGTAGATGATTTATTAGCCGGCTTTGGTGCCAGTGAAATAACCGACTACCTTAAGATTTGGCATTAAACAAGGTCTGGTAGCCACGTTACACGAGAGAATGTGAAAAGTGTTCATATGTACTAAAAACCAAGGAAATCCGCCCGTTACACATCTGCTTTCGAATCCACGTAATGCCAGATCGTCACATTGGCCGTTTCCTCTCTGAAACGGTTACATTTATTGTTTGCATAGCTATGTAGCGTGCTGCGGTTTGCGGAGACACTAAAAGCACCATAGTAAAACACAGAAGAAGCTATTAATTTGGTGTAATAGCCAGTAAGAAGCAGTACAATTCAAGTTTTAGTTATCGATTATTGAATTTTTAGCCGGCTTTGGTGCCTTGGACATGAGCTAGGACCTTAAGATTTGGCATGAAGGGAGGTCTGGCAGCCACGTTGCACGGGAGAAAGTGAGAAGTTTTTATGTGCAGTAAAAACCTAAGAAAACCGCCCGTATTCGTCATCTGCTTTCGAATCGACGTAATGCCAGATCGTCACATTGGCCGTTTTCCCTCTGAAACGGTTACATTTATCGTGTGCAAACTTATGTCGCGTGCTGCGGTATGCGGAGACACTAAATGCAACATAGTAGAACACAGAAGAAGCTTCTAAGTTGATGTAATAGCCAGTAAGCAACTGTACAATTGAAGTATTAGTTATCGATTAGTGAATTTTTAGAAGGCTTTAGTGCATTCGACATGAGCTAGGACCTTACGATTTAGTATGAAGGGAGGTCTATGAGCCATATCGCACGGGAGAATGTGAAAAGTGTTCACATCTAGTAAAAACCTGAGAAATCCGCCCGTTATCGTCATTTGCTATCGAATCGAATTAATGCCAGATCGTCACATTTTCCGCTCTTCTTTCTGAAACGGTTACATTTATCGTGTGCCATGCTATGTCGCTTGCTGCGGTAGACGGAGACACTAAAAGCACCATAGTAGAACAGAGAAGAAGCTTCTAAGTTGATCTAATAGCCAGTAAGCAGCAGTACAATTCAAGTATTAGCTTTCGATTATTGACTTTTTAGCCGGCTTTGGTGCCTTGGACATGAGCTTGGACCTTAAGATTTTGCATGAAAGGAGGACTAGCAGAAGCGTTGCACGGGATAATGTGAAAAGCCTTCTTATGTAGTTAAAACCTGAGATATCCGTCCGTTTTCGTCATTTGTTATCAAATAGACTTAAAGCCAGATTGTTACATTGGCCGTTCTTCTCTCTGAAACGGTTACATTTATCGTCTGCAAACTTATGTTGCGTGCTAAGGAATGCGGAGACACTAAAAACAACACAGTAGAACACAGAAGACGCTTCTAGGTTGATGTAATTAGCCCTTAGGAAACAGTACAATTCAGGTTTTAGTTATCGATTATTGATTTATTAGCCGGCTTTGGTGCCAGTGAAATGACCGACTACCGTAAAATTTGGCATTAATCAAGGTCTGATGAGCCACGTTACACGAGAGAATGTGAAAAGTGTTCATATGTACTAAAAACCTAAGAAATCCGCCCGTTTTCGTCATTTTTTATCGTATCGACTTAAAGCCAGATCGTCACATTGGCCGGTCTTCTCTCTAAAACGGTTACATTCATCGTGTGCAAAGCTATGTCGCGTGCTGCGGAATGCGGAGACACTAAAGCCACGATAGTAGAACACAGAAGAAGTTTCTAAGTTGACGTAATAACCAGTAAGAAGCAGTACAATTAAAGTTTCAGTTGTCGATTACTGTCATTTTAGCCTTCTTTGGTACCTTGGACACGAGCAAGGACCTTACGATTTTGCATAAATGGAGGACTAGCAGCTGCGTTGCACGCGAGAATGTGAAAAGTGTTCATACGTAGTAAAAACCTGAGATATCCGTCCGTTTTCGTCATTTGTTATCATATCGACTTAAAGCCAGATCGTTACATTGGCCGCTCTTCTCTCTGAAACGGTTTCATTTATCGCTTGCAAAGCTATGTCGCGTGCTGCGTGCCGCGTTGCTATTGAGATTGTGAAAAGTGTTCATATGTACTAAAAACATGAGAAATCCGTCCGTTTTCGTCATTTGTTATCGAATCGACTTAAAGCCAGATCGTCACATTGGCCGCTCTTCTCGCTGAAACGGTTTTATTTATAGTCTGCAAAGCTATGTCGCGTGCTGAGGTATGCGGAGACACTAAAAGCACCATAGTAGAACACACGTGAAGTTTCTAAGCTGATGTAGAAGCCAGTAAGAAGAAGTATAATTCAAGTTTTAGTTATCGATTATTGACTTTTTAGCCGGCTTTGGTGCCTTGGGCATGAGCTAGGACCTTAAAATTTTGCATGAAAGGAGGACTAGCAGCCGCGTTGCAAGGAAGAACGTGAAAAGTGTTCTTATGGAGTAAAAACCTGAGATATCGGTCCGGTTTCGTCATTTGTTATCAAATCGACTTGAAGCCAGATTGTTACATTGGCCGCTCTTCTCTCTGAAACCATTAAATTTATTGTCTGCAAAGGTATGTCGCTTGCTGCAGTATACGGAGACACTAAAAGCACCATAGTAGAACACAGAAGTAGCTTCTATGTTGATGTAATAGCCAGTAAGATGTAGTACAATTCACATTTTAGTTATCGATTATTGACTTTTTAGACGGCTTTGGCGCCTAGGATTTGAACTAGGACCTTAAGTTTTTGCATAATGAAGGACTAGCAACCGCTTTGCACGGGTAATTTGAAAAGTGTTCATAAGTAGTAAAAACCTGCGAAATCTGTCCGTTTTCGTCATTTGTTATCGTATAGACTTAAAGCCAGATCGTCACATTGGCCGCTCTTCTCTCTGAAACGGTTATATTTATAGTGTGCAAAGCTATGTCGCGTGTTGCGGTATGCGCGAGACACTAAAAGCATAACAGCAGAACACAGAAGAAGCTTCAAAGTTGATGTAATAGCAAGTTAGAAATAGTACAATTCAAGTTATAGTTATTGATTATTGACCTTTTACACTTCTTTGGTGATTTGGACATTAGCTAGGACCTTAAGATTTTGCATAAAGGGATGTCTAGCAGCCACTTTGCACGGGAGTATGTAAAAAGTGTTCATATATATAGTAAAAACCTGAGAAATCCGTCCGTTTTCGTCATTTGTTAACCATTCGACTTAAAGCCAGTTCGTCACATTGGCCGCTCTTCTCTCTGAAACGGTTTCATTTATCGTCTGCAAAGCTATGTCGTGTGCTGCGGTATGGGCTCGACACGTAAAGTACCATAGTAGAACACAGAAGAAGCTTCTAAGTTGACGTAATAGCTAGTAAGAAACAGTACAATTCAAGTTTTAGTTATTGATTATTTACCTTTTACCTTTCTTTGGTGCTTGCTTGATGGGAAGTCTGGCAGCCACGTTGCACGGGAGAATGTGAAAAGTGTTTATATGTAGTAAAAACCTGAGAAATCGGGCCGTTTTCGTTTTTTCTTATCGAATCGAATTAAAGCCAGATCGTCACACTGCCCGCTCTTCTCTCTGAAACGGTTACATTTATCGTCTGCATAGCTATGTCGCGTGCTGCGGCTTGCGGAGACACTAAAAGCACCATAGTAGAACACAGAAGAAGCTTCTAAGTTGAAGTAATATCCAGTAAGAAGTAGTACAATTCACGTGTTAGTAATCGATTATTGACTTTTTAGACGGGTTTGGCGCCTTGGACTTGTGCTAGGACCTTAAGTTTTTGCATGATGAAGGACTAGCAGCCGCTTTGCACGGGTAATTTGAAAAGTGTTCATATGTGCTAAAAACCTGAGACATCTGCCATTTTCGTCATTTGTTATCAAATCGATTTAAAGCCAGATCGTTACATTGGCCACTCCCCTCTCTGAAACGGTTTCATTTATCGTCTGCAAAGCTGTGTCGTGTGCTGCGGTATGGGCTAGACACTAAAAGCACCATAGCAGATCACAGAAGAAGCTTCTAAGTTGATGTAATAGCCAGTAAGAAACACTACAATTCAAGTTTTAGTTATCGAATATTGACCTTTTACCCTTCTTTGGTGCCTTGGACCTGAGCTAGGACCTTAAGATTTTGCTTGAAGGGAAGTCTAGCAGATACGTTGCACGGGAGAATGTGAAAAGTGTTCATATGTAGTAACAACCTGAGATATCCGTCCGTTTTTGTCATTTGTTATCGAATCGACTTAAACCCAGAACGTCACGTTGGCCGCTCTTCGCTCTGAAACGGTTACATTTCTCGTCTACAAAGCTATGACGCGTGATGCGATATGCGGAGGCACTAAAAGCACCATAGTGGAACACAGAAGAAGCTTCCAAATTGACGTAATAGCCAGTAAGAAATAGTACAATTCAAGTTTTAGTTATAGATTATTGACCTTTTACCCTTCTTTGGTGCCTTGTACATGAGCAAGGACCTAAAGATTTTGCATGAAACGAAGTGTAGCAGTCGCTTTGCACGAGAGAATGAAAACGTGTTCATAATAGTAAAAACCTGAGATATTCGTCCGTTTTCGTCATTTGTTATCGAATGGACTTAAACCCAGAACGTCACGTTGGCCGCTCTTCTCTCTGAAACGGTTACATTTATCGTCTACAAAGCTATGACGCGTGATACGATATGCGAAGAAACAAATAACACCATAGCAGAACACAGAAGAAGCTTCTAAGCTGATGTAATAGCTAGTAAGAAGTATTACAATTCACGTATTAGTTATCGATTATTGTCCCTTTAGCCGTCTTTGGTGTCTTGTACATGAGCTAGGACATTAAGATTTTGCATGAAAGGAGGACCAGCAGCCGCGTTGCTCGGGAGAATGTGATAAGTGTTGATAAGTAGTAAAAACCTGAGAAATCCGTCCGTTTTCCTCATCTCTTATCGATTCGTCTTAAAGCCAGAACGTTACATTGGCCGCGATTCTCTTTGTAACGGTTACATTTATCGTCTGCACAGCTATGTCGGGTGCTGTGGTATGCTTAGACAATAAATGCACCATAGTAGAACAGAGAAGAAGCTTCTAAGTTGATCTAATAGCCAGTAAGCAGCAGTACAATTCAAGTATTAGCTTTCGATTATTGACTTTTTAGCCGGCTTTGGTGCCTTGGGCATGAGCTAGGACCTTAAAATTTTGCATGAAAGGAGGACTAGCAGCCGCGTTGCAAGGAAGAATGTGAAAAGTGTTCTTATGGAGTAAAAACCTGAGATATCGGTCCGGTTTCGTCATTTGTTATCAAATCGACTTGAAGCCATATTGTTACATTGGCCGCTCTTCTCTCTGAAACCATTAAATTTATTGTCTGCAAAGGTATGTCGCTTGCTGCAGTATACGGAGACACTAAAAGCACCATAGTAGAACACAGAAGTAGCTTCTATGTTGATGTAATAGCCAGTAAGATGTAGTACAATTCACATTTTAGTTATCGATTATTGCCTTTTTAGACGGCTTTGGCGCCTAGGATTTGAACTAGGACCTTAAGTTTTTGCATAATGAAGGACTAGCAACCGCTTTGCACGGGTAATTTGAAAAGTGTTCATAAGTAGTAAAAACCTGCGAAATCTGTCCGTTTTCGTCATTTGTTATCGTATAGACTTAAAGCCAGATCGTCACATTGGCCGCTCTTCTCTCTGAAACGGTTATATTTATAGTGTGCAAAGCTATGTCGCGTGTTGCGGTATGCGCGAGACACTAAAAGCATAACAGCAGAACACAGAAGAAGCTTCAAAGTTGATGTAATAGTGTGGGGCGGCGAAGAAGTTGTCGAATGAGTTGTTTGAATGTTCATTTCACGTAACAGACTATTGCCGATGCAACATATGTGGGACGGCGAAGAAGTCGTTGTTTACTGTTGAATGAAAGTTGAACATTGCCACCTTAAATCACGCGAGCCTGGCAACTAATTTGGTGGCCAGTCAGAGAGCGAAGGGAAACTTACTGACCTTAGTTCCCAGTCTGCACGGCCACATTCCTGTACAGCCCAGCTAAACGAAAAATATCCATAGTTCTTCACGGGATTAGGGCTGCTTCAATAAAATTTAAAGTTCCAAACAAGATTTTATTATCTTAAAGGCTCACACAAATTACTCGAAACTTCTGAAAATGCTAAAGACATTAAATATTGTTAATTCAGCCAACCGTTTAATAGTTCAGAGGCGACTTCTACAGCAAGTTCCTCCCGAATAGTTCATTACTCTAACTAACGGTGCTCTATTAATAGTTCGCAATAATGTTAAAAAAAAAGATTAATGCTCGCCTTAAAAGTGGAGTTAGTCACCACTTGCCACGCGGAATTATAGTTCACACGGACGGCACAATAACAGTTTGTTACCGAAGTCTAAACGATCCAGGACGGTGTACAGTCCTCGCGATTTTCAATGTCCGTTTACATTGCTAAGTACGCGCATGTCACAGCCCGCTATGACGTCACCCGAGGCGAGGCGCGATCGGACGTTAAGCTCGCGTGGACTAGGCGTTGGTCTAATGCGGAGTGAGCTTACTACTGCCTCTGCCGCTCTTTTTATATAGCTCCGGCGCGTACCGCCAAGAGAGCATCTGTTCTTTCCATTCCTATGCAGATGCCTGCAGCCTTCAAATGATCGCTATCTCAGGCACATAATCTTAAATATCACATTTAATAATAGCTTTACAAACTTCTCAATTTTTGTATACATACATCTGAGCAGTACAGAAGCACGTAGAAAATCTCAGCCCGCTAAAATTAAAACTTTACTCTCTAGGATTTTTACAATGGAACTAACGGTAGATTGTTACCTCTGAACCATAGCTTTATCAAGACTTGTATCAGCTGTTAATTATGCTACAAGACTAAAACTTGGTGTAGCTTTGTTAATTGTCCTATCTGATCATTGGTCTTAAAGAATTTGTTTTATCATTAAAATTTAAAGTACTTAATCTATAATGCTTATGTACATTTTACTCACAAAAGTAGTTTTTACTAAATTACTAAAAAACTAGAAGAGGTAACTGATTGTGGTATTTCCATTATTATTATTAGGGTGAACTGAAGCATATTACCAATTTTCAATATTGTAGCTCTATTATTTCGCGCCTCTGATTTTTCCGAAAAACGCGGATTCTGGAGTCAATTTTAATTTTATGGTTTTGGAAACCAGCACCACTCATTAATGACTTCTTACTGCACCTTCTCACCAAATTTTGGCTTCCTAGCGTCATTATTTAGCGCCTCCTATTTTTCTTTCAAAACGTGAATTTTACGTAAACTACTAATTTTATAACATTAAGATTTGTTACCTGAAACATTATTACATAGAACTATACTTTAACAAAGTTTTACACACAAATCTTAATTTTTACTTTTATGTTAAATGTGGTGCAATACTATATGCAGGCGCGTTATGATGACGTGACGCTACTAGCAGTGAACTAGGGTAAGTCCCGTGCACTCGCTCGCCTCTGTATCTTATACATGAAACAGCGCTTGCTTTGCTTCAATAGCAAGTTAGAAATAGTACAATTCAAGTTATAGTTATTGATTATTGACCTTTTACACTTCTTTGGTGATTTGGACATTAGCTAGGACCTTAAGATTTTGCATAAAGGGATGTCTAGCAGCCACTTTGCACGGGAGTATGTAAAAAGTGTTCATATATATAGTAAAAACCTGAGAAATCCGTCCGTTTTCGTCATTTGTTAACCATTCGACTTAAAGCCAGTTCGTCACATTGGCCGCTCTTCTCTCTGAAACGGTTTCATTTATCGTCTGCAAAGCTATGTCGTGTGCTGCGGTATGGGCTCGACACGTAAAGTACCATAGTAGAACACAGAAGAAGCTTCTAAGTTGACGTAATAGCTAGTAAGAAACAGTACAATTCAAGTTTTAGTTATTGATTATTTACCTTTTACCTTTCTTTGGTGCTTGCTTGATGGGAAGTCTGGCAGCCACGTTGCACGGGAGAATGTGAAAAGTGTTTATATGTAGTAAAAACCTGAGAAATCGGGCCGTTTTCGTTTTTTCTTATCGAATCGAATTAAAGCCAGATCGTCACACTGCCCGCTCTTCTCTCTGAAACGGTTACATTTATCGTCTGCATAGCTATGTCGCGTGCTGCGGCTTGCGGAGACACTAAAAGCACCATAGTAGAACACAGAAGAAGCTTCTAAGTTGAAGTAATATCCAGTAAGAAGTAGTACAATTCACGTGTTAGTAATCGATTATTGACTTTTTAGACGGGTTTGGCGCCTTGGACTTGTGCTAGGACCTTAAGTTTTTGCATGATGAAGGACTAGCAGCCGCTTTGCACGGGTAATTTGAAAAGTGTTCATATGTGCTAAAAACCTGAGACATCTGCCATTTTCGTCATTTGTTATCAAATCGATTTAAAGCCAGATCGTTACATTGGCCACTCCTCTCTCTGAAACGGTTTCATTTATCGTCTGCAAAGCTGTGTCGTGTGCTGCGGTATGGGCTAGACACTAAAAGCACCATAGCAGATCACAGAAGAAGCTTCTAAGTTGATGTAATAGCCAGTAAGAAACACTACAATTCAAGTTTTAGTTATCGAATATTGACCTTTTACCCTTCTTTGGTGCCTTGGACATGAGCTAGGACCTTAAGATTTTGCTTGAAGGGAAGTCTAGCAGACGCGTTGCACGGGAGAATGTGAAAAGTGTTCATATGTAGTAACAACCTGAGATATCCGTCCGTTTTTGTCATTTGTTATCGAATCGACTTAAACCCAGAACGTCACGTTGGCCGCTCTTCTCTCTGAAACGGTTACATTTATCGTCTACAAAGCTATGACGCGTGATGCGATATGCGGAGGCACTAAAAGCACCATAGTGGAACACAGAAGAAGCTTCCAAATTGACGTAATAGCCAGTAAGAAATAGTACAATTCAAGTTTTAGTTATAGATTATTGACCTTTTACCCTTCTTTGGTGCCTTGTACATGAGCAAGGACCTAAAGATTTTGCATGAAACGAAGTGTAGCAGTCGCTTTGCACGAGAGAATGAAAACGTGTTCATAATAGTAAAAACCTGAGATATTCGTCCGTTTTCGTCATTTGTTATCGAATGGACTTAAACCCAGAACGTCACGTTGGCCGCTCTTCTCTCTGAAACGGTTACATTTATCGTCTACAAAGCTATGACGCGTGATACGATATGCGAAGAAACAAATAACACCATAGCAGAACACAGAAGAAGCTTCTAAGCTGATGTAATAGCTAGTAAGAAGTATTACAATTCACGTATTAGTTATCGATTATTGTCCCTTTAGCCGTCTTTGGTGTCTTGTACATGAGCTAGGACATTAAGATTTTGCATGAAAGGAGGACCAGCAGCCGCGTTGCTCGGGAGAATGTGATAAGTGTTGATAAGTAGTAAAAACCTGAGAAATCCGTCCGTTTTCCTCATCTCTTATCGATTCGTCTTAAAGCCAGAACGTTACATTGGCCGCGATTCTCTTTGTAACGGTTACATTTATCGTCTGCACAGCTATGTCGGGTGCTGTGGTATGCTTAGACAATAAATGCACCATAGTAGAACACAGAAGAAGCTTCTACGTTGATGTAATAGCCAGTAAGAAATAGTACAATAACGTTTTAGATATCGATTATTCACTTTTTAGCTGGGTTTGGGGCCTTGGACATGAGCTAGGACCTTCAGATTTTGCATCTAAGGAGGACTAGCAGCTGCGTAGCACGGGAGAATGTGAAAAGTGTTCATATATAGTAAAAACCTGAGATATCCGTCCGTTTTCGTCATTTGTTATCGAATCGACTTAAAGCCAGATCGTCACACTGGCCGCTCTTCTATCTGAAACGGTAACATTTATCGCTTGCAAAGCTATGTCGCGTGCTGCGGTATGCCGAGACACTAACAACACCATAGTAGAACACGGAAGAAGCTTCTAAGTTGATGTAATTGCCAGTAAGAAATAGTACAATAACGTTTTAGATATCGATAATTGACTTTTTAGCTGGCTTTGGGGCCTTGGACATGAGCTAGGGCATTAAGATTTTGCATCAAAGGAGGACTAGCAGCTGCGTTGCACGGGAGAATGTGAAAAGTGTTCATATATAGTAAAAACCTGAGATATACGACGGTTTTCGTCATTTGTTATCGAATCGGCTTAAAGCCAGATCGTCACACTGGCCGCTCTTCTCTCTGAAACGGTTACATTTATCGTCTGCAAAGCTATGTCGAGTGCTGCGGTATGCAGAGATACTAAAAGCACCATAGTAGAACACAGAAGCAGCTTCTAAGGTGATGTAATAGCCAGTAAGAAGTAGTACAATTCAAGTTTTAGTTATCGATTATTGACTATTTAGCCGTCTTTCGTGCCTTGGACATAAGCAGTGACATTAAGATTTGCGCATGAAAGGAGGACTAGCAGCTGCGTTGCACAGGCGAGAATGTGAAAAGTGTTGATAAGTAGTAAAAACCTGAGAAATCCGTCCGTTTTCCTCATCTGTTATCAAATCGACTTAAAGCCAGAACGTTACATTGGCCGCTATTCACTCTGTAACGGTTACATTTATCGTCTGCAAAGCTATGTCGCGTGCTGTGATATGCGGAGACAATATAGGCACCATAGTAGAATACAGAAGAAGTTTCTAAGTTGATGTAATAGCCAGTAAGAAGTAGGACGATAACGTTTTAGATATCGATTATTGACTTTTTAGCTGGCTTTGGGGCCTTGGACATGAGCTAGGACCTTAAGACTTTGCATCAAAGGAGAACTAGCAGCTGCGTTGCACGGGAGAATGTGAAAAGTGTTCACATGTAGTACAAACCTGAGAAATCCGTCCGTTTTCGTCATTTCTTATCAAATCGACTTAAAGCCAGAACGTTACATTGGCCGCTCTTCTCTCTGAAACGGTACCATTTACCTCCTGCAAAGCTATGTCGCGTGCTGCGGTATGCCGAGACACTAACAGAACCATAGTAGAACACAGAAGAAGCTTCTAAGTTGATGTAATTGCCAGTAAGAAGTAGTACAATAACGTTTTAGATATCGATTATTGACTTTTTAGCTGGCTTTGGGGCCTTGGACATGAGGTAGGACCTTCAGATTTTGCATCAAAGGAGGACTAGCAGCTGCGTTGCACGGGAGAATGTGAAAAGTGTTCATATATAGTAAAAACCTGAGATATTCGTCCGTTTTCGTCATTTGTTATCGAATCGACTTAAAGCCAGATCGTCACACTGGCCGCTCTTCTCTCTGAAACGGTTACATTTATCGTCTGCAAAGCTATGTCGCGTGCTGTGGTATGCGGAGACAATATAGGCACCATAGTAGAATACAGAAGAAGCTTCTAAGTTGATGTAATAGCCAGTAAGAAGTAGCACGATAACGTTTTAGATATCGATTATTGACTTTTTAGCTGGCTTTGGGGCCTTGAACATGAGCTACGGCATTAAGATTTTGCATCAAAGGAGGACTAGCGGCTGCGTTGCACGGGAGAATGTGACAAGTGTTCATATGTAGTAAAAACCTGAGAAATCCGTTCGTTTTCGTGATTTCTTATCAAATCGACTTAAAGCCAGATCGTCACATTGGTCGCTCTTCTCTCTGAAACGGTTACATTTATCGTCTGCAAAGCTATGTCGCGTGCTGCGGTATGCGGAGACACTAACAGCACCATAGTAGAAATCAGATGTAACTCCTAAGTTGATGTAATAGCCAGTAAGAAGTAGTGCAATAACGTTTTAGATACCGATTATTGAATTTTTAGCTGGCTTTGGGGCCTTGGACATGAGCTAGGACCTTTAGATTTTGCATCAAAGGAGAACTAGCAGCTGCGTTGCACGGGAGAATGTGAAAAGTGTTCATGTGTAGTAAAAACCTGAGAAATCCGTCCGTTTTCGTCATTTCTTACCAAATCGACTTAAAGCAAGATCGTCACATTGGTCGCTCTTCTCTCTGTAACTGTTACATTTATCATCTGCAAAGCTATGTCGCGTGCTGCGGTATGCAGAGACACTAACAGTACCATAGTAGAACCCTGGTGAAACTTCTAAGTTGATGTAATAGCCAGTAAGAAGTAGTGCAATAACGTTTTAGATATCGATTATTGACTTTTTAGCTGGCTTTGGGTTCTTGGACATGAGCTAGGGCCTTAAGATCTTGCATCAAAGGAGGACTAGCAGCTGCGTTGCACGGGAGAATGTGAAAAGTGTTCACATGTAGTACAAACCTGAGAAATCCGTCCGTTTTCGTCATTTCTTATCAAATCGACTTAAAGCCAGAACGTTACATTGGCCGCTCTTCTCTCTGAAACGGTACCATTTATCTCCTTTAAAGCTATGTCGCGTGCTGCGGTATGCCGAGAAACTAACAGCACCATAGTAGAACACAGAAGAAGCTTCTAAGTTGATAACACTGCCAGTAAGAAGTAGTACAATAACGTTTTAGATATCGATTATTGACTTTTTAGCTGGCTTTGGGGCCTTGAACATGAGCTACGGCCTTAAGATTTTGCATCAAAGGAGGACTAGCAGCTGCGTTGCACGGGAGAATGTGAAAAGTGTTCATATGTAGTAAAAACCTGAGAAATCCGTTCGTTTTCGTCATTTCTTATCAAATCGACTTAAAGCAAGATCGTCACATTGGTCGCTCTTCTCTCTGAAACTGTTACATTTATCATGTGCAAAGCTATGTCGCGTGCTGCGGTTTGCGGATACTCTAACAGCACCATCGTAGAACACAGATGAAACTTCTAATTTGATGTAATAGCCAGTAAGAAGTAGTAAAATAACGTTTTAATTATCGATTATTGACTTTTTAGCTGGCTTTGGGGTCTTGGACATGAGCTAGAACCTTAAGACTTTGCATCAAAGGAGGACTAGCAGCTGCGTTGCACGGGAGAATGTGAAAAGTGTTCATATGTTGTAAAAACCTGAGAAATCCGTCCATTTTCGTCATTTCTTATCAAATCGACTTAAAGCCAGGACGTCACATTGGTCGCTCTTCTCTCTGAAACGGTTACATTTATCGTCTGCAAAGCTATATCGCGTGCTGCGGTATGCAGAAACACTAACAGTACCATAGTAGAACACTGATGAAACTTCTAAGTTGATGTAATAGGCAGTAAGAAGTAGTGCAATAACGTTTCAGATATCGATTATTGACTTTTTAGCTGGCTTTGGGGTCTTGGAAATGAGCTAGGACCTTAAGACTTTGCATCAGAGGTGGACTAGCAGCTGCGTTGCACGGGAGAATGTGAAAAGTGTTCATATGTAGTAAAAACCTGAGAAATCCGTCCGTTTTCGTCATTTCTTATCAAATCAAATTAAAGCCAGAACGTTACATTGGCCGCCCTTCTCTCTGAAACGGTACCATTTATCGCCTGCAAAGCAATGTCTCGTGCTGCGGTATGCCGAGTTACTAACAGCACCATAGTAACGCAGAAGAAGTTTCTAAGTTGATGTAATAGCCAGTAAGAAGTAGTACAATAACGTTTTAGATATCGATTATTGACTTTTTAGCTGGCTTTGGGGCCTTGGACATGAGCTAGGGCCTTAAGATTTTGCATCAAAGGAGGACTAGCAGCTGCGTTGCACGGGAGAATGTGAAAAGAGTTCACATGTAGTACAAACCTGAGAAATCCGTCCGTTTTCGTCATTTCTTATCAAATCGACTTAAAGCCAGAACGTTACACTGGCCGCTCTTATCTCTGAAACGGTACCATTTATCGCCTGCAAAGCTATGTCTCGTGCTGCGGTATGCCGAGACACTAACAGCACCATAGTAACGCAGAAGAAGCTTCTAAGTTGATGTAATAGCCAGTAAGAAGTAGTACAATAACGTTTTAGATATCGATTATTGACTTTTTAGCTGGCATTGGGGCCTTGGACATGAGCTAGGATATTAAAATTTTGCATCAAAGGAGGACTAGATGCTCCGTTGCACGGGAGAATGTGAAAAGTATTCATATGCAGTACAAACCTGAGAAATCCGTCCGTGTTCGTAATTTCTTATCAAATCGACTTAAAGCCAGGACGTCACATTGGACGCTCTTCTCTCTGAAAAGGTTACATTAATCGTCTACAGAGCTATGTCGCGTGCTGCGGTATGCGGAGACACTAACAGCACCATAGTAGAACACAGATGAAATTTCTAAGTTGATGTAATAGCCAGTAAGAAGTAGCACAATAACGTTTTAGATATCGATTATTGACTTTTTAGCTGGCTTTGAGGACTTGGACATGAGCTAGGACCTTAAGATTTTGCATCAAAGGAGGACTAGCAGCTGCGTTGCACGGGAGAATGTGAAAAGTGTTCATATGTAGTAAAAACATGAGAAATCCGTCCGTTTTCGTCATTTCTTATCAAATCGACTTAAAGGCAGATCATCACATTGGTCGCTCTTCTCTCTGAAACGGTTACATTTATCGTCTGCAAAGCTATGTCGCGTGCTGCGGCATGCGGAGACACTAACAGCACCATAGTAGAACACTGATGATACTTCTAAGTTGATGTAATAGCCAGTAAGAAGTAGTACAATAACGTTTTAGATATCGATTATTGACTTTTTAGCTGGCATTGGGGTCTTGAACATGAGCTAGGACCTTAAGACCTTTCATCAAAGGAGGACTAGCAGCTGCGTTGCACGGGAGAATGTGAAAAGTGTTCATATGTAGTAAAAACCTGAGAAATCCGTCCGTTTTCGTCATTTCTTATCAAATCGACTTAAAGCCAGATAGTTACATTGGTCGCTCTTCTCTCTGAAACGGTTACATTTATCGTCTGCAAAGCTATGTCGCGTGCTGCGGTATGCGGAGACAGTAACAGCACCATAGTAGAACACTGATGAAACTTCTAAGTTGATGTAATAGCCAGTAAGAAGTAGTACAATAACGTTTTAGATATCGATTATTGACTTTTTAGCTGGCTTTGGGGTCTTGGACATGAGCTAGGACCTTAAGACATTGCATCAAAGGAGGTTTAGCAGCTGCGTTGCACGGGAGAATGTGAAAAGTGTTCATGTGTAGTAAAAACCTGAGAAATCCGTCCGTTTTCGTCATTTCTTATCAAATCGACTTAAAGCCAGAACGTCACATTGGCCGCTCTTCTCTCTGAAACGGTAACATTTATCGCCTACAAAGCTATGTCGCGTGCTGCGATATGCCGAGACACTAACAGCACCATTGTAGAACACAGAAGAAGCTTCTAAGTTGTAGTAATTGCCAGTAAGAAGTAGTGCAATAACGTTTTAGATATCGATTATTGACTTTTTAGCTAGCTTTGGGGCCTTGGACATGAGCTAGGGCCTTAAGATTTTGCATCAAAGGAGGACTAGCAGCTGCGTTGCACGGGAGAATGTGAAAAGTGTTCATATGTAGTAAAAACCTGAGAAATCCTTCAGTTTTCGTCATTTCTTATCAAACCGACTTAAAGCCAGATCGTCACATTGGTCTCTCTTCTCTCTGAAACTGTTACATTTATCATCTGCAAAGCTATGTCGCGTGCTGCGGAATGCGGAGACACTAACAGCACCATAGTAGAACACAGATGAAACTTCTAAGTTGATGTAATTGCCAGTAAGAAGTAGTACAATAACGTTTTATATATCGATTATTGACTTTTTGCTGGCTTTGGGGTCTTGGACATGAGCTAGGACCTTAAGACATTGCATCAAAGGAGGACTAGCAGCTGCGTTGCACGGGAGAATGTGAAAAGTGTTCATATGTAGTAAAAACATGAGAAATCCGTCCGTTTTCGTCATTTCTTATCAAATCGACTTAAAGGCAGATCATCACATTGGTCGCTCTTCTCTCTGAAACGGTTACATTTATCGTCTGCAAAGCTATGTCGCGTGCTGCGGCATGCGGAGACACTAACAGCACCATAGTAGAAAACAGATGAAACTTCTAAATTGATGTAACAGACAGTAAGATGTAGTTCAATAACGTTATAGATATCGATTATTGACTTTTTAGCTGGCATTGGGGTCTTGAACATGAGCTAGGACCTTAAGACCTTTCATCAAAGGAGGACTAGCAGCTGCGTTGCGAGGGAGAATGTGAAAAAAGGTCATATGTAGTAAAAACCTGAGAAATCCGTTCGTTTTCGTCATTTCTTATCAAATCGACTTAAAGCCAGAACGTCACATTGGCCGCTCTTCTCTCTGAAACGGTAACATTTATCGCCTACAAAGCTATGTCGCGTGCTGCGATATGCCGAGACACTAACAGCACCATTGTAGAACACAGAAGAAGCTTCTAAGTTGTAGTAATTGCCAGTAAGAAGTAGTGCAATAACGTTTTAGATATCGATTATTGACTTTTTAGCTAGCTTTGGGGCCTTGGACATGAGCTAGGGCCTTAAGATTTTGCATCAAAGGAGGACTAGCAGCTGCGTTGCACGGGAGAATGTGAAAAGTGTTCATATGTAGTAAAAACCTGAGAAATCCGTCAGTTTTCGTCATTTCTTATCAAATCGACTTATAGCCAGGTCATCATATTGGTCGCTCTTCTCTCTGAAACGGTCACATTTATCGTCTGCAAAGCTATGTCGCGTGCTGCGGAATGCGGAGACACTAACCGCACCATAGTAGAACACAGATGAAACTTCTAAGTTGATGTAATTGCCAGTAAGAAGTAGTACAATAACGTTTTATATATCGATTATTGACTTTTTGCTGGCTTTGGGGTCTTGGACATGAGCTAGGACCTTAAGACATTGCATCAAAGGAGGACTAGCAGCTGCGTTGCACGGGAGAATGTGAAAAGTGTTGATATGTTGTAAAAACCTGAGAAATCCGTCAGTTTTCGTCATTTCTTATCAAATCGACTTCAAGGCAGAACGTCACATTGGCCGCTCTTCTCTCTGAAACGGTTACATTTATCGTCTGCAAAGCTATGTCGCGTGCTGCGGTATGCGGAGACACTAACAGTACCATAGTAGAACACAGATGAAACTTCTAAGTTGATGTGATAGCCAGTAAAAAGTAGTACAGTAACGTTTTATATATCGATTATTGACTTTTTATTTGGCTTTGGGGCCTTGGACATGACCTAGGACCTTAAGATATTGCATCAAAAAAGGACTAGCAGCTGCGTTGCACGGGAGAATGTGAAAAGTGTTCATATGTCGTAAAAACCTGAGAAATCCGTCCGTTTTCGTCATTTCTCATCAAATCGACTTAAAGCCAGATCGTCTCATTGGTCACTCTTCTCTCTGAAACGGTTACATTTATCGTCTGTAAAGCTATGTCACATGCTGCGGTATGCGGAGACACTAACAGCACCATAGTAGAAAACAGATGAAACTTCTAAGTTGATGTAATTGCCAGTCAGAAGTAGTACAATAACGTTATAGATACCGATTATTGACTTTTTAGCTGGCTTTGGGTTATTGGACATGAGCTAGGACCTTAAGATTTTGCATCAAAAGAGAACTAGCAGCTGCGTTGCGAGGGAGAATGTGAAAAGTGTTCATATGTAGTAAAAACCTGAGAAATCCGTCAGTTTTCGTCATTTCTTATCAAATCGACTACAAGGCAGAACGTCACATTGGCCGCTCTTCTCTCTGAAACGGTTACATTTTTCGTCTGCAAAGCTGTGTCGCGTGCTGCGGTATGCGGAGACACTAACAGCACCATAGTAGAACAATGATGAAACTTCTAAGTTGATGTAATAGCCAGTAAAAAGTAGTACAATAACGTTTTAGATATCGATTATTGACTTTTTAGCTGGCATTGGGGTCTTGGACATGAGCTAGGACCTTAAGACTTTGCATCAAAGGAGGACTAGCAGCTGCGTTGCACGGGAGAATGTGAAAAGTGTTCATGTGTAGTAAAAACCTGAGAAATCCGTCCGTTTTTGTCATTTCAGATCAAATCGACTTAAAGCCAGATCGTCACATTGGTCGCTCTTCTCTCTGAAACGGATACATTTATCGTCTGCAAAGCTATGTCGCGAGCTGCGATATGCGGAGACACTAACAGCTCCATAGTAGAACACTGATGAAACTTCTAAGTTGATGTAATAGCCAGTAAGAAGTAGTACAATAACGTTTTAGATATCGATTATTGACTTTTTAGCTGGCTTTGGGGTCTTGGACATGAGCTAGGAACTTAAGACTTTGCATCAAAGGAGGACTAGCAGCTGCGTTGCACGGGAGAATGTGAAAAGTGTTCATATGTAGTAAAAACCTGAGAAATCCGTTCGTTTTCGTCATTTCTTATCAAATCGACTTCAAGCCAGATCGTCACATTGGTCGCTCTTCTGTCTGAAACGGTTACATTTATCGTCTGCAAAGCTATGTCGCGTGCTGCGGTATGCGGAGACACTAACAGCACCATAGTAGAACAAAGATGAAACTTCTAGGTTGATGTAATAGCCAGTAAGAAGTAATACAATAACGTTTTAGATATCGATTATTGACTTTTTAGCTGGCTTTGGGGCCTTGGACATGAGCTAGGACCTTAAGATTTTGCATCAAAGGAGAACTAGCAGCTGCGTTGCACGGGAGAAAGTGAAAAGTGTTCATATGTAGTAAAAACCTGAGAAATCCGTCCGTTTTCGTCATTTCTTATCGAATCGACTTAATGTCAGATCGTCTCATTGGCCGCTCATATCTCTGAAACGGTTACATTTATCGTCTGCAAAGCTATGGCGCGTCCTGCGGTATGCGGAGACACTAAAAGCACCATAGTAGAACACAGAAGAAGCTTCTAAGTCGATGTAATAGCCAGTAAGAAGTAGTACAATTCAAGTTTTAGTTATCGATTTTTGACTTTTTAGTCGGCTATGTAATAGCCAGTGAAATGTAGTACACTTCAAGTTTTAATTATCGATTATTGAATTTTTAGACTTCTTTGTTGCCTTGGACATGACCTAGGACTTTAAGATTTTGCATGAAAGGAGGAATAGCAGCCGCGTTGCACGGGAGAATGTGAAATGTGTTCATATGTAGTAAAACCCTGAGAAATCCGTCCGTTTACGTCATTTGTTATCGAATCGACTTAAAGCCAGATCGTCACATTGGTCACTCTTCTCTCTGAAACGGTTGTACTTATCGTCTGCAAAGCTATGTCGCGTGCTGCGGTATGCGGAGACAGTAAAAGCACTATAGTAGAACCCAGATGAAGCTTCTAAGTTCATGTAATAGCCAGTAAGAAGTAGTAAAGTTCAAGTTTTAGGTATCGATTATTGACTTTTTAGCCGGTTTTGGTGCATTGGACATGAGCTAGGACCTTAAGATTTTGCATGAAAGGAGGACTAGCAGCCGCGCTACACGTACGAATGTGAAAAGTGTTCATATGTAGTAAAAACCTGAAAATCCGTCCGTTTTCGTCATTTGTTATCGAATCGACTTAAAGCCAGATCGTCACATTATCCGCTCTTCTCTCTGAAACGATTACATTTATCGTCTGCAAAGCTATGTCGCGTGCTACGTTATCCGGAGACACTAAAAGCATCATAGTAAAACACAGATGAACCTTCTAAGTTGATGTAATAGCCAGTAAAAAGTAGTACTATTCAAGTTTTTGTTATCGATTATTGACGTTTTACCATTCTTTGGTGCTTCGACATGAGCTGGGACCTTAAGATTTGGCATGAAGGGAAGTCTAGTGGCCGCGTTGCAGGGGAGAAAGTGACAAGTGTTCATATGTAGTAAAAATCTGAGAAATTCGTCCGTTTTCGTCATTTGTTATCGAATCGACTTAAATCCAGATCGACACATTGGTCGCTCTTCTCTCTGAAACGATTACATTTATCGTCTGCAAAGCTATGTCCGGTGCTGCGGTATGCGGAGACACTAAAAGCACCATAATACAATACAGATGAACCTTCTAAGTTAATGTAATAGCCAGTAAGAGGTAGTACAATTCAAGTTTCAGTTATAGATTATTGAATTTTTAGCCGGCTTTGGTGCCTTTGACATGAAATAGGACCTTAAGATTTTGCATGAAATTCAGGACTAGCAACCTCGTTGCACAGGGGAATGTGAAAAGTTTTCATATGTAGTAAAAACCTGAAACATTGTCCGTTTTCGTCACTTGTTATCGTAACGAATTAAAGCCATATCGTCATATTAGCCGCTCTTCTCTCATAAACGGTTGCATTTATCGTCTGCAAAGCTCTGTCGCGTGCTGCGGTATACGGAGACACTAAAAGCAGCATTGCAGAGCACAGATGAAGCCTCTAAGTTGATGTAATAGCCAGTAAGAAGTAGTACAATTCAAGTTTTAGTTATCGATTACTGACTTTTTACCATTCTTTGGTGCTTCGACATGAGCTAGGAAACTAAGATTTTGCATGAAGGGAAGTCTAGTGGAAGCGTTGCAGAGGGGAATGTGAAAAGTGTTCATATGTAGTAAAAATCTGAGAAATTCGTCCGTTTTCGTCATTTGTTATGGAATCGACTTAAAGCCACATCGTCACATTGGCCGGTCTTCTCTCTGAAACGGTTGCATTTATCGTCTGCAAAGCTCTGTCGCGTGCTGCGGTATACGGAGACACTAAAAGCACCATAGTAGAACACAGATAAAGCTTCTAAGTTGATATAATAGCCAGTAAGAAGTAGTACAATTCAAGATTTAGTTATCGATTATTGACTTTTTAGCCGGCTTTGGTGCCTTTGACATGAGGTAGGACTATACGATTTTGCATGAAAGGAGGACTAGCAGCCGCGTTGCACGAGCGAATGTGAAAAGTGTTCATATGTAGTAAAAACCTGAGAAATCCGTCCGTTTTCGTCATTTGTTATCGAATCGACTTAAAGCCAGATCGATACATTGGCCGCTCTTCCCTCTGAAACGAATACATTTATCGTCTGCAAAGCTATGTCGCCTGCTACGTTATCCGGAGACACTAAAAGTACCATAGTAGAACACAGATGAAGCTTATAAGTTGATGTAATAGCCAGTAAGAAGTAGTACAATTCAAGTTTTTGTTACCGATTATTGACTTTTTACCCTTCTTTGGTGCTTGGACATGAGCTAGGACCTCAAGATTTTGCATGAAGGGAAGTCTAGTGGCCGCGTTACAGGGGAGAATGTGAAAAGTGTTCATATGTAGCAAAAAACTGAAAAATTTGTCCGTTTTCGTCATTTGTTATCGTATAGAATTAAAGCCATATCGTCAAATTAGCCGCACTTCTCTCATAAACGGTTACATTTATCGTCTGCAAAGCTGTGTCGCGTGCTGCGGTATACGGAGACACTAAAAGCACCATAGTAGAACACAGATAAAGCTTCTAAGTTGATGTAATAGACAGTAAGAAGTCATACAATGCAAGTTTTAGTTATCGATTATTGACTTTTTAGACGGCTTTGGTGCCTTGGATATGGGCTACGTCTATACGATTTTGCAGGAAAGGAGGACTAGCAGCCGCGTTGCACGGGCGAATGTGAAAAGTGTTCATATGTAGTAAAAACCTGAGAAATCCGTCTGTTTTCGTCATTTGTTATCGAATCGACTTAAAGCCACATCGTCACATTGGCCGGTCTTCTCTCTGAAACGGTTGCATTTATCGTCTGCAAAGCTCTGTCGCGTGCTGCGGTATACGGAGACACTAAAAGCACCATAGTAGAACACAGATAAAGCTTCTAAGTTGATATAATAGCCAGTAAGAAGTAGTACAATTCAAGATTTAGTTATCGATTATTGACTTTTTAGCCGGCTTTGGTGCCTTTGACATGAGGTAGGACTATACGATTTTGCATGAAAGGAGGACTAGCAGCCGCGATGCACGAGCGAATGTGAAAAGTGTTCATATGTAGTAAAAACCTGAGAAATCCGTCCGTTTTCGTCATTTGTTATCGAATCGACTTAAAGCCAGATCGATACATTGGGCGCTGTTCTCTCTGAAACGGTTACATTTATCGTCTGCAAAGCAATGTCTCGTGTTGCGGTATCCGGAGATACTAATAGCACCATAGTAGAACACAGATGAAACTTATAAGTTGATGTTATAGGCAGTAAGAAGTAGTACAATTCAGGTTTTAGTTATCGATTATTGACTTTTTAGCAGGCTTTGGTGCCTTGGACATTTGCTAGGACCTTCGGATTTTGCATGAAAGGAGGACTAGCAGCCGCGGTCCTCGGGCGAAAAAGTGTTCATATGTAGTAAGAAACTGAGAAATCCGTCCGTTTTCGTCATTTGTTATCGAATCGACTTAACACCAGATCGTCTTTTGGCCGCCCTTCTCTCTGAAACGGCTACATTTATCGTCTGCAAAGATATGTCGCGTGCTGTGGTATGCAGCGACACTAAAAGCACCATAGAAGAATACAGATCAAACTTCTAAGTTTATGTAATAGCCAGTAAGAAGTAGTAGAATTGAAGTTTTAGCTATCGATTATTGACTTTTTAACCTTCTTTGGCGCTTGGACATGAGTTAGGGCCTTAAGATATTTCATGAAGGGAAGGCTAGTGGCCACGATGCACGGGAGAATGTGAAAAGTGTTCATATGTAGTAAAAATCTGAGAAATTCGTCCGTTTTCGTCATTTGTTATCGAATCGACTGAAATCCAGATCGACACATTTGCCGCTCTTCTCTCTGGAACGATTACATTTATCGTCTGCAAAGCTATGTCGCGTGCTGCGGTATGCGGAGACACTAAAACCATAATAGTAGTACACAGATGAAGCCTCTAAGTTGATGTAATAGCCAGTAAGAAGTAGTACATTTCAAGTTTTCGTTATCGATTATTACTTTTTAGCCGGCTTTGGTGCAATTGACATGGGCTAGGATCTTAAGATTTTGTATGAAAGGAGGACTAGCAGATGCGTTGCACGAGCGAATGTGAAAAGTGTTCATATATAGTAAGAATCTGAGAAATCCGTCCGTTTTCGTCATTTGTTATTGATTCGACTTAAATCCAGATCGACACATTGGCCGCTCTTCTCTCTGAAAGGATTACATTTATTGTCTGCAAAGCTATGTCGCGTGCTACGTTATCCGGAGACACTAAAAGCATCAGAGTAAAACACAGATGAACCTTCTAAGTTGATGTAATAGCCAGTAAGAAGTAGTACTATTCAAGTCTTTGTTATCGATTATTGACTTTTTACCATTCATTGGTGCTTCGACATGAGCTAGGAAGTTAAGATTTTGCATGAAGGGAAGTCTAGTGGCCGCGTTACAGTGGAGAATGTGAAAAGTGTTCATATGTAGCAAAAAACTGAAAAATTTGTCCGTTTTCGTCATTTGTTATCGTATAGAATTAAAGCCATATCGTCAAATTAGCCGCACTTCTCTCATAAACGGTTACATTTATCGTCTGCAAAGCTATGTCGCGTGCTGCGGTATACGGAGACACTAAAAGCACCATAGTAGAACATAGATAAAGCTTCTAAGTTGATGTAATAGCCAGTAAGAAGTAGTACAATTCAAGATTTAGTTATCGATTATTGACTTTTAGCCGGCTTTAGTGCTTTTCACATGAGCTAGGACCTTACGATTTTGCATGAAAGGAAGACTAGCAGCCACGTTGCAAGGGACAATGTGAAAAGTGTTCATATGTAGTAAAAACCTGAGAAATCCGTCCGTTTTCGTCATTTGTTATCGAATCGACTTAAATCCAGATCGTCACATTGGCCGGTCTTCTCTCTGAAACGGTTACATTTATCGTCTGCAAAGATATGTCTCGTGTTGCGGAATGCGGAGACACTAAATGCACCATAGTAGAACACAGATGAAGCTTCTACGTTGATGTAATAGCCAGTAAGAAGTCATACAATGCAAGTTTTAGTTGTCGATTACTGACTTTTTAGCCGGGTTTGGTGCCTTGGACATGAGCTACGACTCTACGATTTTGCATGAAAGGAGGACTAGCAGCTGCGTTGCACGGGAGAATGTGAAAAGTGTTCATATGTAGTAAAACCTGAAAAATCCGTCCGTGTTCGTCAATTGTTATCGAATCGACTTAAAGCCAGATCGTCACAGTGGCCGCTCTTCCCTCTGAAACGGTTACATTTACCCACTGCAAACCTATGTCGCTGGGTGCGATATGCGGAGACACTAAAAGCACCATAGTAGAACACAGTAGAAGCTTCTAAGTTGATGTAATATGTAGTAAGAAGTAGTACAATTCAATTTTTAGTTTTCGATTATTGACTTTTTAGCCGGATTAGGTGCCTTGGGCATGAGCTAGGGCCTTAAGATTTTGCATGAAAGGACGACTAGCAGCCGCATTGCACGGGACAATGTGAAAAGTGTTCATATGTAGTAAAAACCTCAGATATCCGTCCGTGTTCGTCATTTGTTATCGAATCGACTTATAGCGAGATCGTCACATTGCCCGCTCTTCTCACTGAAACGGTTTTATCTGTCGTCTGCAAAGCTATGTCGCTGGGTGCAGTATGCATAGACACTTAAGGCACCATAGTACAACACAGAAGAAGCTTCAAAGTTAATGTAATAGCCCGTAAGAAGTAGTACAATTCAAGTTTTACGTATCGATTATTGACTTTTTAACCAATTTTGATGCTTTGGGCATGAGCTAGAACCTTATGATTTTGCATGAAAGGAGGACTAGCAGCCGTGTTGCACGGGAGAATGTGAAAAGTATTCATATGTAGTAAATACCTAAGATATTCGCCTGTGTTCGTCATTTGTTATGAAATCGACTTTAAGCCAGATCCTCACATTAGCCGCTCTTCTCTCTGAAACGGTTACATTTATCGTCTGCAAAGCTATGTCGCGTGCTGCGGTATGCGGAGACACTACAATCACCATAGTAGAACACAGAAGTAGCTTCTAAGTTGACGTAATACCCAATAAGAAGTAGTACAATTAACGTTTTAGTTATCGATTATTGACTTTTCAGCCTTTTTTGTGCCTTGGGCATGAGCTAGGACCTTACGATTTTGCATGAAGGGACGACAATCATCCGCGTTGCACGGGAGACTTTGAAAAGTGTTCATATGTAGTAAAAACCTGACAAATCCGTCCGTGTTCGTCAATTGTTATCGAATCGACTTAAAGCAAGATCGTCACAGTGGCTGCTCTTCCCTCTGAAACGGTTACATTTACCCACTGCAAACCTATGTCGCTGGGTGCGGTATGCGGAGACACTAAAAGCACCATAGTAGAACACAGTAGAAGCTTCTAAGTTGATGTAATATGTAGTAAGAAGTAGTACAATTCAAGTTTTAGTTTTCGATTATTGACTTTTTAGCCGGCTTCGGTGCCTTGGGCATGAGCTAGGACCTTAAGATTTTGCATGAAAGGACGACTAGCAGCCGCATTGCACGGGACAATGTGAAAAGTGTTCATATGTAGTAAAAACCTCAGAAATCCGTCCGTGTTCGTCATTTGTTATCGAATCGACTTATAGCGAGATCGTCACATTGCCCGCTCTTCTCACTGAAACGGTTTTATCTGTCGTCTGCAAAGCTATGTCGCTGGGTGCAGTATGCATAGACACTTAAGGCACCATAGTACAACACAGAAGAAACTTCTAAGTTAATGTAATAGCCCACAAGAAGTTGTACAATTCAAAGTTTTCGTTATCGATTATTCACTTTTTAGCCGGCTTTGGTGAGTTGTACATGAGCTAGGACCTTAAGATTTTGCATGAAAGGAGGACTATCAGCCGCGTTGCACGGGAGAATGTGAAAAGTGTTCATATGTAGTAAAAACCCGAGAAATCCGTCCGTTTTCGTAATTTGTTATCGAATCGACTTAAAGCCAGGACGTACATTGGCCGCTCTTCTCTCTGAAACGGTTATATTTACCGTCTGCAAAGCTATGACGCGTGCTGCGGTATGCGGAGACACTAAAAGCACCATAGTAGAATACAGAAGAAGCTTCTAAGTTGATATAAGAGCCAGTAAGAAACAGTAAAATTCAAGTTTTAGTTATCGATTATTGACCATTTAATTTTCTTTGGTGCTTTGGAAATGAGCTAGGACTTTACGATTTTGCATGTAGGGAAGTGTAAGAGCCGCTTCGCACGGGATAATGTGAAAAATGTTCATATACACTAAAAACATGAGAAATCCCTCCGTTTTCGTCATTTGTTATCGAATCGACTTAAAGCCAGATAGTCACATTGGGGGCTCTTCTCTCTGAAACGGTTACATTTATCGTCTGCAAAGATATGTCGCGTTCTGCGGTATGCGGAGACACTAAAAGCACCATAGTAGAACACAGAAGAAGCTTCTAAGTTGATGTCGCGTTCTGCTGTATGCGGAGACACTAAAAGCACCATAGTAGAACACTGAACAATCTCCTAAGTTTATGTAATAGCCAGTAAGAAGTAGTACAATTCACGTTTTAGCTATCGATTATTGACTTTTTAGCAGGCTTTGGTGCCTTGGGCATGAGCTAGGACCTTACGATTTTGCGTGAAAGGAGGACTAGCAGCCGCGTTACTAGGGTGAATGTGAAAAGTGTTCATATGTAGTAAAATCCTGAGAAGTCCGTCCGTTTTTGTCATTGTTATCAAATCGACTTAAAGCCAGATCATCACATTGGCCGCTCTTCCCTCTGAAACGGTTAAATTTACCGTCTGGAAACCTATGTCGCTGGGTGCGGTATACGGAGTCACTAAAAGCACCGTAGAACACAGAAGAAGCTTCTAAGTTGATGTAATACCCAGTAAGAAGTAGTACAATTCAAGTTTTAGTTTTCGGTTATTGACTTTTTAGCCGGCTTTAGTGCCTTGGACATGAGCTAGGTCCTTAAGATTTTGCATGAAAGGAAAACTAGCAGCCGCGTTACTGGGGTGAATGTGAAAAGTGTTCATATGTAGTGAAAACCTTAGAAATCGGTAAGTTTTCGTCAATTGTTGTCGAATCGACTTAAAGCCAGATCGTCAAAATGGCCGGTCTTCTCTCTGAAACGGTTAAATTTACCGTCTGCAAACCTATGTCGCTGGGTGCGGTATGCGGAGTCCCTAAAATCACCATAGTAGAACACAGAAGTAGCTTCTAAGTTGATGTAATACCGAGTAAAAAGTAGTAAAATTCACGTTTTAGTTATCGATTATTGACTTCTTAACCAATTTTGATGCTTTGGGCATGAGCTAGAACCTTATGATTTTGCATGAAAGGAGGACTAGCAGCCGCGTTGCACGGGAGAATGTGAAAAGTGTTCATATGTCGTAAAAACCTGAGAATTCCGGCCGTTTTCGTCATTTGTTATCGAATCGACTTAAAGCCAGGACGTACATTCGGTGCTCTTCTCTCTGAAACGGTTATATTTACCGTCTGCAAAGCTATGTCGCGTGCTGCGGTAGGCGAAAACACTAAAAGCGTCATAGTAGAATACAGATGAAGCTTGTAAGTTCATGTAATAGCCAGTAAGAAGTAGTACAATTCAAGTTTTAGGTATCGTTTATTGACTTTTTAGCCGGTTTTGGTGCATTGGACATGAGCTAGGACCTTAAGATTTTGCATGAAAGGAGGACTAGCAGCCGCATTGCACGGGAGAATGTGAAAAATGATCATATATAGTAAAAACCTGACAAATCCCTCCGTTTACGTCATTTGTTATCGAATCGCCTTAAAGCCAGATCGTCACATTGGCGGCTCTTCTCTCTGAAACGGTTACATATATCGTCTGCAAAGCTATGTAGCGTTCTCCGGTACGCGGAGACACTAAAAGCACCATAGTAGAACACTGAAAAATCTTTTGAGTTTATGTAATAGCCAGTAAGAAGTAGTACAATTCACGTTTTATTATCGATTATTGACTTTTTAGCCGGCTTTGGTGCCTTGAGCATGAGCTAGGACCTTACGATTTTGAGTGGAAGGAGGACTAACAGCCGCGTTACACGGGTGAATGTGAAAAGTGTTCATATGTAGTGAAAACCTGAGAAATCCGTATGTTTTCGTCAATTGCATGAAAGGAGGACTATTAGCCGCGTTGCATGGGAGAATGTGAAAAGTTCTTATATGTAGTAAAAACCTGAGAAATCCGGCCGTTTTCGTCATTTGTTATCGAATCGATTTAAAGCCAGATCGTCACATTGGCCGCTCTTCCCTCTGAAACGGTTTTATTTATCGTCTGCAAAGCTATGTCGCTGGGTGCAGTATGCATAGACACTTAAAGCACCATAGTACAAAACAGAAGAAGCTTCTAAGTTAAAGTAATAGCCCGTAAGAAGTAGTACAATTCAAGTTTTAGTTTTCGATTATTGACTTTTTAGCCGGCTTTGGTGCATTTGACATGAGATAGGACCTTAAGATTTTGCATGAAAGAAGGACTGTTAGCCGCGTTGCACGGGACAATGTAAAAAGTTTCCATATGGAGTAAAAACCTGAGAATTTCTTCCTTTCTCGTCATTTGATATATGATCATATATAGTAAAATCCTGAGAAATCCGTCCGTTTTTGTCATCTGATATCGAATCGACTTAAGCCTGATCGTCACATTGGCCGCTCTTCTCTTTGAAACGGTTACATTTATCGTCTGCAAAGCTATGTCGCGTGCTGCGGTATGCGGCGACACTAAAAGCACCATAGTAGAACACAGAAGAAGCTTCTAAGTTGATGTAATAGCCAGTAAGAAGCAGTACAGTTCAAGTTTTAGTTACCGATTATTGAATTTTTAGCCGGCTTTGTTACCCTGGACATGAGCTGGTACCTTAAGGTTTTGCTTGAAAGGAAGACTAGCAGCCGCGTTGCACGGGAGAATGTGAAAAGTTTTCATATGTAGTAAAAACCTGAGAATTTCGTCCTTTCCCGTCATTTGATATCGAATAGACTTAAAGATGGAACTTCACATTGGGCGCTCTTCTCTCTGAAACGTTTACATTCGTCGCCTGCATAGCTATGTAGCGTGCTGCGGTATGCGGAGACACTAAAAGAACCATAGTAGAACACAGATGAAACTTCTAAGTTGAGGTAAGAGCCAGTAAGAAATAATACAATACAAGTTATAGATATCGATAATTGACTTTTTAGCCGGCTTTGGTGCCTTGAATATGAGCTAGGACCGTACGATTTTGCATGATGGGAGATCTAGCAGCCACGTTGCACGGGAGAGAGTGAAAAGTGTTCATATGTACTAAAAACCTGAAAATTCCGTCCGTTTTCGTCATTTGTTATCTCATCGGCTTAAAGCTAGATCGTCACATTGCCCGCTCTTTATTCTGAAACGGTTACACTTATCATCTGCAAAGCAATCTCGCGTGCTGCGGTATGAGGAGACACTAAAAGCACCATAGTAGAACGCGGAAGAAACTTCTAAGTTGATGTAAAAGCCATTAAGAAACAGTACAATTCAAAGGTTAGTTATCGATTATTGACTCTTTACCCTTCTTTGGTGCCTTGGACATGAGCTATGACCTTAATATTTTGCATGAAAGGAGGACTAGCAGCCGCGTTGCACGGGAGAATGTGAAAAGTGTTCATAAGTAGTAAAAACCTGAGAAATCCGTCCGTTTTCGTCATTTGTTATCGAATCGACTTAAAGCCAGAACGTCACATTGGCCGCTCTTCTCTCTGAAACGGTTACATTTAGCGTCTGCAAAGCTATGTCGCGTGCTGCGGTATGCGGAGACACTAAAAGCACCATAGTAGAACAGAGACGAAGCTACTAAGTTGATGTAATAGCCAGTTAGATGTAGTACAATTCAAGTGTTATTTATCGATTATTGACTTTTTACCCGGCTTTTGTGCCTTGGACATGGGCTAGGACCTTAAGATTTTGCATGAAAGGAGGACTAGCAGTCGCGTTGCAGGGGAGAATGTTAAAAGTGTTCATATGTAGTAAAAACCTGAGAAAACCGTCCGTTTTCGTCATTGGTTGTCGAAACGACTGAATGCCAGATCGTCACATTGGCCGCTCGTCTCTTTGTGACGGTTACATTTATCGTCTGCAAAGCTATATCGCGTGCTATGGTATTCGGAGACACTAAAAGCACCATAGTAGAACACAGATGAATCTTCTAAGCTGATGTAATAGAAAGTATGAAGTAGAACAATTCAAGTTTTAGTTATCGATTATTGACTTTTTAGCCGGCTTTCGTGCCTTGGACAGGAGCTAGGGCCTTAAGATTTTGCATGGAAGGAGGACTAACTGACGCGTTGCACGTGAGAATGCGAAATGTGTTCATATGTAGTAAAAACCTGAGAAATCCTACCGTTTTCGTCATTTATTATGGAAACGACTGAAAGCCACATCGTCACATTGGCCGCACTTGCCTCTGAAACGGTTACATTTATCGTCTGCAAAGCTATGTTGCGTGCTGCGGTATGCGGAGACACTAAATCGCCATAGTAGAACACTGAAGAAGCTTCTAAGTTGATGTAATAGCCAGTAAGAAGCAGTACAATTCAAATTTTAGTTATCGATTATTGACTTTTACCCTTCTTTGGTGCCTTGCACATGAGTTATGATCTTACGATTTTTCATAAAAGGAGGAATAGCAGCCGCGTTGCACGGGAGAATGTGAAAAGTTTACATATGTAGTAAAAACCTGAGAAATCCATCCGTTTTCTTCATTTTTAAACGAATCGACTTAAAGCCAGATCGTCATATTGGCCGCTCTTCTCTTTGAAATGGTTACATTTATCGGCTGCAAAGCTATGTCGCGTACTGCTCTATGCGTAGACACTAAAAGCACCATAGTAGAACACAGAAGAAGCTACTATGTTGATGTAATAGCCAGTAAGAATCACTACAATTCAAGTTTTAGTTATCGATTAATGACTTTATACCCTTCTTTGGTGATTTGGACATGAGCTAGGACCTTACGATTTTGCATGAAAACAGGACTAGCAGCCGCGTTGCACGGTAGAATGTGAAAAGTGATCATATGTAGTAAACACCTGAGAAATCCGTCCGTTTCCGTCATTTGTTGTCGAAACGACTGAAAGCCAGATCGTCACATTGGCCGCTCTTCTCCCTGAAACGGTTACATTTATCGTCTGCAAAGCTATATCGCGTGCTGCAGTATTCGGAGACACTAAAAGCACCATAGTAGAACACAGATGAATCTTCGAAGCTGCTGTAATAGAAAGTATGAAGTAGAACAATTCAAGTGTTAGTTATCGATTATTGACTTCTTACCCGGGTTTCGTGCCTTGGACTGGAGCTAGGGCCTTAAGATTTTGCATGAAAAGAGGACTAACTGACGCTTTGCACGTGAGAATCTGAAAAGTGTTCATATGTAGTAAAAACATGAGAAATTCTTCCGTTTTATCCTTTTTTCCCGAATCGACTTAAAGCCAGATCCTCACGTAGGATGCTCTTCTCGCTGAAACGGTTACATTTAACGTCTGCAAAGCTATGTCGCGTGCTGCTGTATGCGGAGACACTAAAAGGACCATAGTAGAACACAGATGAAGCTTCCAAATTGATGTAATAGAAAGCAAGAAATGGTACAATTCAAGTTTGATAACGTAACGACTTAAGCTTGATCCTCACATTGGCCGCTCTTCTCGCTGAAACAATTACATTTATCGTCTGCAAATCTATGTTGCGTGCTGCGGAATGCGGTGACACTAAAAGCACCATAGTTGAACACAGAAGAAATATCTAACTTGATGTAATAGCCAAAAGAAGCAGTACAATTCAAGCTTTTGTACTCGATTATTGACTTTTTAGGCGGCTTGTGTGCCTTGGGCATGACCTAGGACCTTAAGATTTTGCATTAAAGAAGGACTAGCAGCCGCGGTGCACGGGAGAATGTGAAAAGTGTTCATATGTAATAAAAACCTGAGAAATTCATCCGTTTTCGTCATTTTTTATCGAATTGACTTAAAGCCAGATCGTCACATTGGGGGCTCTTCTCTCTGAAACGGTTACATTTATCGTCTGCAAAGATATGTCGCGTTCTGCGGTATGCGGAGACACTAAAAGCACCATAGTAGAACACAGAAGAAGCTTCTAAGTTGATGTAATAGCCAGTACGAAGCAGTTCAATTTAGATTTTAGTTATCGATTATTGACTTTTTACTCTTCTTTGGTGCCTTGGACACGAGCTTGGACCTTAAGATTTTGTATGAAAGGAGGACTAGGAACCGCGTTGTACGGTGGAATGTGAAAAGTGTTCATATGTAGTAAAAACCTGAGAAATCCGTCCGTTTCCGTCATTTCATAACGAATCGACTAAAACCTGGTCGTCACATTAGCCGCTCTTCTCGCTGAAACGGTTACATTTATCGTCTGCAAATCTATGTCGCGTGCTGCAGTATGCGGAGAGACTAAAAGCACCATAGTAGAACACAGAAGAAGCTTCTAAGTTAATGTAATAGCCACTAAGAAGCAGTAAAATTCAATTTTCAGTTATCGATTATTGACTTTTTAGGCGGCTTGTGTGCCTTGGGCATGAGCTAGGACCTTAAGATTTTGCATGAAAGGAGGACTGGCAGCCGCGTTGCATGGGTGAATGTGAAAAGTGTTCATATGAAGCATAAACCTGAGAAATCCGTCCGTATTCGTCATTTGTTTTCGAATCGACTGGAAGCCAGATCGTCACATTGGCCGCTCTTCTCTCTGAAACGGTTACATTTATCGTCTGTAGAGCTACGTCACGTGCTGCGGTATTCGGAGACACTAAAAGCAGCATAGCAAAACACATAATAGGCTACAAAGTTGATGTAATAGCCAGTAATAAGCAGCACAATTGAGGTTTTAGTTTTCGATTATTGATTTTTCACCCTTCTTTGCTGCCTTGGAAATGAGCTAGGATCTTAAGATTTAGCATGAAAGGAGGACTCGTAGCCGCGTTGCACGGGAGAATGTGAAAAGTGTTCATATGTAGTAAAAACCTGAGAAATCCGTCCGTTTTCGTCATTTGTTATCGAATCGACTAAAAGCCAGATCGTCACATTGGCCGCTCTTCTATCTGAAACGGTTACATTTATCGTCTGCAAAGCTATGTCGCGTGCTGCGGTATGCATAGACACTAAAAGCACCATAGTAGAACACAGATGAAGGTCCTAAGTTGATGTAATAGCCAGTAACAAGTAGTACAATTCAAGTTTCACTTACCGATTATTGACTTTTTACCCTTCTTTGGTGCTTTGGACATAGGCTAGGACCTTAAGATTTTGCATGAAAGGAGGACTGGCAGCCGCGTTGCAAGGGATAATGTGAAAAGTGTTCATATGTAGCATAAACCTGAGAAATCCGTCCGTTTTCGTCATTTGTTTTCGAATCGACTTAAAGCCAGATCGTCACATTGTCCGCTCTTCTCTCTGAAACGGTTACATTTATTGTCTGCAAAGCTATGTCACGCTCTGCGTTATGCGGAGACATTAAAAGCACCATGGCAGAACACAGATGAAGCTTCTAAGTTAATGTAATAGCCACTAAGAGGTAGTAAATTCATGTTTTAGTTATCGATTATTGACTTTTTACCCTACTTTGGTGCATTGGACATGAGCTAGGACCTTAAGAGTTAGCCTGAATGGAGGACTGGGAGCCACGTTGCATGAGTGAATGTGAAACGGGTTCGTATGTAGCATAAATCTGAGAAATCCGTCCGTTTTCGTCTTTTGTTATCTCATAGGCTTAAAGCTAGATCGTCACATTGGCCGCTCTTCTCTCTGAAACGTTTACTTTTATAGTCTGCAAAGCAATGTCTCGTGCTCCGGTATGCGGAGAGACTAAAAGCAGAATAGCAGAACACATAAGAGGCTTCTAAGTTGATCTAATAGCCAGTAAGAAGCAGTACAATTCATGTTTTAGTTATCGATTATTGCCTTTTTACCCTTCTTTGGTGCCTTGGACATGAGCTAGGACCTTAAGATTTTGCATGAAAGGAGAACTAGCAGCCGCGTTACATTGGAGAATGTGAAAAGCGTTCATATGTAGTAAAACCCTGAGAAATTCGTCCGTTTTCGACATTTGTTATCGAATCGACTTAAAGATAAATCGTCACATTGGCCGGTCTTCTCTCTGAAACGGTTACATTTATCTTCTGCAAATCTATGTCGCGTGCTTGCAGTATGCGGAGACACTAAAAGCAGCATAGCAGAACACATAAGAGGCTTCTAAGTAGATGTAATAGGCAGTAAGAAGCAGTACAATTCAAGTTTTAGTAATCGATTATTAACTTTTTAGATGGATTTGGTGCCTTAGACTTTAGCTAGGACCGTAAGATTTAGCATGAAAGGAGGACTGGCAGCCGCGTTGCAAGGGAGAATGTGAAGTGTGTTAATATGTAGCATAAACTTGAGAAATCCGTCCATTTTCGTCATTTGTTTTCGAATCGACTTGAAGCCAGATCGTCACATTGGCCGCTCCTCTCTCTGAAAAGGTTACATTTCTCGTCTGCAAAGCTATGTCGAGCGCTGCGGTATGCGGCGTCACTAAAAACACCATAGTAGAACACAGATGAAGCTTCTACGTTCATGTAATAGCCAGTAAGAAGCAGTACAATTCGAGCATTAGTTTTCGATTATTGACTTTTTACACTTCTTCGGTGCCTTGGACATGAACTAGGACCTTAAGATTTTGCATGAAAGGAGTTCTAGCAGCCGCGTTGCACGAGAGAGAGTGTAAAGTGTTCATATGTAGTAAAAACCTGAGAAATCCGTCCGTTTCCGTCATTTCATAACGAATCGACTTAAAGCCATATCGTCACATTAGCCGCTCTTCCCTCTAAACGGTTACATTTATCGTCTGCAAACCTATGTCGCGTGCTGCGGTATGCGGAAACACTAAATGCACTTAGTAGAACACAGATGAAGCTTCAAAGTTGATGTAATAACCAGTAAGAAGTAGTACAATTCAAGTATTAGTTATCGATCATTGACTTTTTACCTAGCTTTGGTGCCTTTGATATGTGCTAGGACCTTAAGATTTTCTATGAAAGGAGGACTAGCAGCCACGTTGCACGGGAGAATGTGAAAAGTGTTCACATGTAATAAAAATCTGTGAAATCCATCCGTTTTCGTCATTTGTTATCCAATCGACTTAATGTCAGATCGGCATATTGGCCGCTCATCTCTCTGAAACGGTTACATTTATCGTCCGCAAAGCTGTGTCGCGTGCCGCGGTATGCGGAAACACTAAAAGCACCATAGTGGAACACAGATGAAGCTTCAAAGTTGATGTATTAGCTAGTAAGAAGTGGTACAATTCAAGTTTTAACTATCGATTATTGACTTTTTAGACGGCTTTGGTGCCTTGGACATGAGGTAGGCCCTTACGATTTTGCATGAACGGAGGACTAGCAGCCGCGTTGCACGGGAGAATGTGAAAAGGTTTCATATGTAGTAAAAACCTGAAAAACCCGTTTATTTTCGACATTTGTTATCGAATCGACTTAAAGCCAGATTGTCACATTGGCTACTCTTCTCGCTGAAACGGTTACATTTATCGTCTGCAAAGCTATGTCGCGTGCTGCGGTATGAGGAGTCACTAAAAGCACCATAGTAGAACACAGAAGAAGCTTCTAAGTTGATGTAACGGCCATAAGAAGCAGTACAATTCAAGTTTTAGTTATCGATTAATGACTTTTTACCCTTCTTTGGTGCCTTGGACATGAGCTAGGACCTTAAGATCTTACATGACAGTAGGACTAGCAGCCGCGTTGGACGGAAGAATGTGAAAAGTGTTCGTATGTATAAATACCTCAGAAATCCGTCCGTTTTCGTCATTTGTTATCGAATCGACTTAAAGCCAGATCGTCACATCGGCCGCCCTTCTCTCTGAAACGGTTACATTTATCGTCTGCAAAGCTATGTCGCGTGCTGCGGTATGCGGGGACACTAAAAGCACTATAGTAGAACACAGAATAAGCTTCTAAGTTGATGTAATAGCCAATAAGAAGCAGTAAAATTCAAGTTGTAGTTATCGATTATTATCTTTCTACCCTTCTTTGGTGCCTTGGACATGAGCTAGTACCTTAAGATTTTGCATGAACACAGGACTAGCAGCCGCGTTGCACGGGAGAATGTGAAAAGGTTTCATATGTAGTAAAAACCTGAGAAATCCGTCCGTTTTCGTCATTTGTTATCGAATCGACTTAAAGCAGATCGTCACATTGGCCGCTCTTCTCTCTGAAACGGCTACATTTATCGTCTGCAAAGCTATGTCGCGTGATGCGGTATGCGGAGACGCTAAAAGCACCATAGTAAAACACAGAAGAAGCTTCTAAGTTGATGTAATAGCCAGTACGAAGCAGTTCAATTTAGATTTTAGTTATCGATTATTGACTTTTTACTCTTCTTTGCTGCCTTGGACATGAGGTTGGACCTTAAGATTTTGTATGAAAGGAGGACTAGGAACCGCGTTGTACGGGGGAATGTGAAAAGTGTTCATATGTAGTAAAAACCTGAGAAATCCGTCCGTTTCCGTCATTTCATAACGAATCGACTAAAACCTGATCGTCACATTAGCCGCTCTTCTCGCTGAAACGGTTACATTTATCGTCTGCAAATCTATGTCGCGTGCTGCGGTATGCGGAGACACTAAAAGCACCATAGTAGAACACAGAAGAAGCTCCTAAGTTGATGTAATAGCCAGTAAGAAGCAGTACAATTTAAGTTTTAGTTATCGATTATTGACGTTTTACCCTTCTTTGGGGCCTTGGACATGAGTCAGGACCTTAAGATTTTGCATGAAAGGAGGACTAGCAGCCGCGTTGCACAGGAGAATGTGAAAAGTATTCATATGTAGTAAAAACCTGAGAAAACCGTCCGTTTTCGTCATTTGTTATCGAATAGACTAAAAGCCAGATCGCCACATAGGCCGCTCTTCTCTCTGAAACGCTTACATTTATCGTCTGCAAAGCTATGACGCGTGCTGCGGTATGCGGATACACTAAAAGCACCATAGTAGAACACAGATGAAGATTCTAAGTTGATGTAATAGCCAATAAGAAGTAGTACAATTAAAGTTATAGCTATCAATTATTGAGTTTTTCTCTTCTTTGATTCCTTGGACATGAGCTAGGACCTTAAGGTTTTGCATGAATGGAGGTCTAGCAGCCGCGTTGCACGAAAGAGTGTGAAAAGTGTTCATATGTTGTAAAAACCTGAGAAATCAGTCCGTTTTCGGCATTTGTTATCTCATCGGCTTAAAGCTAGATCGTCACATTGGCCGGTCTTCTCTCTGAAACTGTTACATTTATCGTCTGCAAAGCTATGTCGCGTGCTCCGGTATGCGGAGAGACTAAATGTAGCATAGCAGAACACATATTAGGCTTCTAAGTTTATCTAATAGCCAGTAAGAAGCAGTACAATTCAAGATTTAGTTATCGATTTTTGATTCTTTGGTGACTTGGACATTAGCTAGGACCTTACGATTTTGCATGAAAGGAGGACTAGCAGCCACGTGTCACGGGTGAATGTGAAAAGTGTTCATATGTAGTAAAAACCTGAGAAATCCGACCGTTTTCATCATATGTTACTGAATCGACTTACAGCAAGATCGCCACATTTTCCGCTCTTCTCTCTGAAACGGATGCATTTATCGTCTGCAAAGCTATGTCGCGTGCTGCGGTATGCGGAGACGCTAAAAGAACCATAGTAGAACACAGATGAAGCTTCTAAGTTGATGTATTAGCCAGTAAGAAGTGGTAAAAACCAAGTTTTAATTATCGATTATTGACTTTTTAGCCGGCTTTGGTGCCTTGGACATAAGCTTGGACCTTAAGATTTTGCATGAAAGGATCACTAGCAGCCGCGTTCCACGGGAGAATGTGAAATGTGTTCATATGTAGCAAAAACCTTGGAAATCCGTCGGTTTTCGTCATTTGTTATCGAATAGACTTAAAGCCAGATCGTCACATTTGCCGCTCTTCTCGCTAAACGGTTACATTTATCGTCTGCAAAGCTATGTCGCGTGCTGCGGTATGCGGAGACACTGAAAGCACCATAGTACAACTTAGAAGAAGCTTCTAACCTGATGTAATAGCCAGTAAGAAACAGTACAATTCCAGTTTTAGTTATCGATTAATGACTTTTTACCCTTCTTTGGTGCCTTGGACATAAGATAGGACCTTAAGATTTTGCATGAAACGAGGACTATCAGTTGCATTGCACGGGAGAATGTGAAAAGTGTTCATATGTAGTAAAAACCTGAGAAATCCGTCCGTTTTCGCCATTTGTTATAGAATCGACTTAAAGCCAGATCGTCACATTGGCCGCTCTTCTCTCTGAAACGGCTACATTTATCGTCTGCAAAGCTGTGTCGCGTGACTCGGTATGCGGAGACACTAAAAGCACCATAGTAAAACACGGAAGAAGCTTCTAAGTTGAAGTAATAGCCAGTAAGAAGCAGTACAATTCAAATTTTAGTTACCGATTATTGACTTTTTACCCTTCGTTGGTGCGCTGGACATGTGCTAGAGCCTTAAGATTTTGCATGACAGTAGGACTAGCAGCCGCGTTGGACGGGAGAATGTGAAAAGTGTTCGTATGTAGTAAAAACCTGAGAAATCCGTTTATTTTCGACATTTGTTATCGAATCGACTTAAAGCCAGATCGTCACATTGGCTACTCTTCTCGCTGAAACGGTTACATTTATCGTCTGCAAAGCTATGTCGCGTGCTGCGGTATAAGGAGTCACTAAAAGCACTGTAGTAGAACAGAGAAGAAGCTTCTAAGTTGATGTAACGGCCATAAGAAGCAGTACAATTCAAGTTTTAGTTATCGATTAATGACTTTTTACCCTTCCTTGGTGCCTTGGACATGAGCTAGGACCTTAAGATCTTGTATGACAGTAGGACTAGCAGCCGCGTTGGACGGGAGAATGTGAAAAGTGTTCGTATGTATAAATACCTCAGAAATCCGTCCGTTTTCGTCATTTGTTATCGAATCGACTTAAAGCCAGATCGTCACATTGGCCGCCCTTCTCTCTGAAACGGTTACATTTATCGTCTGCAAAGCTATGTCGCGTGCTGCGGTATGCGGGGACACTAAAAGCACTATGGTAGAACACAGAATAAGCTTCTAAGTTGATGTAATAGCCAATAAGAAGCAGTAAAATTCAAGTTGTAGTTATCGATTATTATATTTTTACCCTTCTTTGGTGCCTTGGACATGAGCTAGTACCTTAAGATTTAGCATGAACACAGGACTAGCAGCCGCGTTGCACGGGAGAATGTCAGAAGGTTTCATATGTAGTAAAAACCTGAGATATCCGTTTATTTTCGTCTTTTGTTATCGAATCGACTTAAAGCCAGATCGTCACTTGGCCGCTCTTCTCTCTGAAACGGTTACATTTATCGCCTGCAAAGCTATGTCGCGTGCTGCGGTATGCGGAGACACTAAAAGCACCATAGTAGAACACAGAAGAAGCTTCTAAGTTGAAGTAATAGCCAGTAAGGAGCAGTACAATTCAAGTTTTAGTTATCGAATATTGACTTTTTACCCTTCTTTGGTGCATTGCACATGTGCTAGAGCCTTAAGATTTTTGAAGAAAGGAGGACTAGCAGCCGCGTTGCACGGGAGAATGTGAAAAGGTTTCATATGTAGTAAAAACCTGAGAAATCCGTCCGTTTTCGTCATTTGTTATCGAATCGACTTAAAGCAGATCGTCACATTGGCCGCTCTTCTCTCTGAAACGGTTACATTTATAGTCTGCAAAGCTATGTCGCGTGCCGCGGTATGCGGGTTCACTGAAAACACCTTAGTAGAACACAGATGAAGCTTCTGCGTTGATGTAATAGCCAGTAAGAAGTAATACAATACAATTTTTAGATATCGATTAATGACTTTTTACCCTTCTTTGGTGACTTGGACATAAGCTAGGACCTTATGATTTTGCATGAAACGAGGACTATCAGTTGCGTTGCACGCGAGAATGTGAAAAGTGTTCATATGTAGTAAAAACCTGAGAAATCCGTCCGTTTCCGTCATTTCATAACGAATCGACTAAAACCTGATCGTCACATTAGCTGCTCTTCTCGCTGAAACGGTTACATTTATCGTCTGCAAATCTATGTCGCGTGCTGCGGTATGCGGGGACACTAAAAGCACAATAGTAGAACACAGAAGAAGCTCCTAAGTTAATGTAATAGCCAGTAAGAAGCAGTACAATTTAAGTTTTAGTTGTCGATTATTGACGTTATACCCTTCTTTGGGGCCTTGGACATGAGTCAGGACCTTAAGATTTTGCATGAAAGGAGGACTAGCAGCCGCGTTGCACGGGAGAATGTGAAAAGGTTTCATATGTAGTAAAAACCTGAGAAATCCGTCCGTTTTCGTCATTTGTTGTCGAATAGACTAATAGCAAAATCGCCACATGGGCCGCTCTTCTCTCAGAAACGCTTACATTTATCGTCTGCAAAGCTATGTCGCGTGCTGCGGTATACGGAGACACTAAAAGCACTATAGTAGAACACAGATGAAGATTCTAAGTTGATGTATTGGCCAATAAGAAGTACTACAATAAAAGTTATAGCTACCAATTATTGAGTTTTTCTCTTCTTTGATTCCCTGGACATGAGCTAGGACCTTAAGGTTTTGCATGAATGCAGGTCTAGCAACCGCGTTGCACGAAAGAGTGTGAAAAGTGTTTATATGTTGTAAAATCCTGAGAAATCAGTCCGTTTTCGGCATTTGTTATCTCATCGGCTTAAAGCTAGTTCGTCACATTGGCCGGTCTTCTCTCTGAAACTGTTACATTTACCGTCTGCAAAGCTATGTCGCGTGCTCCGGTATGCGGAGAGACTAAAAGTAGCATAGCAGAACACATATTAGGCTTCTAAGTTTATCTAATAGCCAGTAAGACGCAGTACAATTCAAGATTTAGTTATCGATTTTTGATTCTTTGGTGACTTGGACATTAGCTAGGACCTTACGATTTTGCATGAAAGGAGGACTAGCAGCCGCGTTGCAAAGGAGAATGTGAAAAGTGTTCATATGCAGTATAAACCTGAGAAATCCGTTCGTTTTCATCATTTGTTATCGAATTGACTTAAAGTAAGATCGTCACATGGGCCGCTCTTCTCTCTGAAACGGCTACATTTATCGTCTGCAAAGCTATGTCGCTTGCTGCGGTATGCCGAGACACTAACAGCACCATAGTAGAACACAGAAGAAGCTTCTAAGTTGTAGTAATTGCCAGTAAGAAGTAGTGCAATAACGTTTTAGATATCGATTATTGACTTTTTAGCTGGCTTTGGTGCCTTGGACATGAGCTAGGACCTTAAGATTCTGCACGAAAGCAGGACTAGCAGCCGAGTTGCACGGGAGTATGTGAAAAGTGTTCATATGTAGTAAAAACCTGAGAAATCCGTCAGTTTTCGTCATTTCTTATCAAATCGACTTAAAGCCAGATCGTCACATTGGTCGCTCTTCTCTCTGAAACTGTTACATTTATCATCTGCAAAGCTATGTCGCGTGCTGCGGTATGCGGAGACACTAACAGTACCATAGTAGAACACAGATGAAACTACTAAGTTGATGTAATAGCCAGTAAGAAGTAGTAAAATAACGTTTTAGAATTCGATTATTGACTTTTTAGCTGGTTTTGGGGTCTTGGACATGAGCTAGGACATTAAGATTTTGCATCAAAGGAGGACTAGATGCTCCGTTGCACGGGAGAATGTGCAAAGTGTTCATATGCAGTAAAAACCTGAGAAATCCGTCCGTTTTCGTAATTTCTTATCAAATCGACTTAAAGCCAGGACGTCACATTGGACGCTCTCCTCTCTGAAAAGGTTACATTTATCGTCTGCAAAGCTATGTCGCGTGCTGCGGTATGCGGAGACACTAACAGCACCATAGTAGAACACAGATGAATCTTCCAAGTTGATGTAATTGTCAGTAAGAAGTGGTACAATAACGTTTTAGATATCGATTATTGACTTTTTAGCTGGCTTTGGGGATTTGGACATGAGCTAGGACCTTAAGATTTTGCATCAAAGGAGGACTAGCAGCTGCGTTGCCCGGGAGAATGTGAAAAGTGTTCATATGTAGTAAAATCCTGAGAAATCCGTCAGTTTTCGTCATTTCTTATCAAATCGACTTAAAGCCAGGTCATCATATTGGTCGCTCTTCTCTCTGAAACGGTCACATTTATCGTCTACAAAGCTACGTCGCGTGCTGCGATATGCAGAGACACTAACAGCACCATAGTAGAACACTGATGAATCTTCTAAGTTGAAGTTATAGCCAGTAAATGTAGTACAATAACGTTTTAGATATCGATTATTGACTTTTTAGCTGGCATTGGGGTCTTGGACATGAGCTAGGACCTTAAGACTTTGCATCAAAGGAGGACTAGCAGCTGCGTTGCACGGGAGAATGTGAAAAGTGTTCATATGTATTAAGAAACTGAGAAATCCGTCCGTTTTCGTCATTTCTTATCAAATCGACTTAAAGTGAGATCGTCACATTGGTCGCTCTTCTCTCTGAAACGGTTACATTTATCGTCTGCAAAGCTATGTCGCGTGCTGCGGTATGCGGAGACACTAACAGCACCATAGTAGAATACTGATGAAACTTCTAAGTTAATGTAACAGCCAGTAAGTAGTAGTGCAATAACGTTTTAGATATCGATTATTGACTTTTTAGCTGGCTTTGGGGTCTTGGACATGAGCTAGGACCTTAAGACTTTGCATCAAAGGAGGACTAGCAGCTGCGTTGCACGGGAGAATGTGAAAAGTGTTCATATGTAGTAAAAACCTGAGAAATCCGTCCCGTTTCGTCATTTCTTATCAAATCGACTTAAAGCCAGATCGTCACATTGGTCGCTCTTCTCTCTGAAACGGTTACATTTATCGTCTGCAAAGCTATATCGCGTGCTGCGGTATGTGGAGACACTAACAGCACCATAGTAGAACACAGATGAAACTTCTAAGTAGATGTAATAGCCAGTAAGAAGTAGTACAATAACGTTTTAGATATCGATTATTGACTTTTTAGCTGGCTTTGGGGCCTTGGACATGAGCTAGGACCTTAAAATTTTGCATCATAGGAGAACTAGCAGCTGCGTTGCACGGGAGAAAGTGAAAAAAGGTCATATGTAGTGAAAACCTGTGAAATCCGTCCGTTTTCGTCATTTCTTACCAAATCGGTTTAAAGCCATATCGTCACATTGGTCGCTCTTCTCTCTGAAACTGTTACATTTATCATCTGCAAAGCTATGTCGTGTGCTGCGGTATGCGGAGACACTAACAGCACCATAGTAGAACACAGATGAAACTTCCAAGTTGATGTAATTGCCAGTAAGAAGTAGTACAATAACGTTTTAGATATCGATTATTGACTTTTTAGCTGGCTTTGGGGAATTGGACATGAGCTATTACCTTAAGATTTTGCATCAAAGGAGGACTAGCAGCTGCGTTGCCCGGGAGAATGTGAAAAGTGTTCATATGTAGTAAAATCCTGAGAAATCCGTCCGTTTTCGTCATTTCTTATCAAATCGACTTAAAGCCAGAACGTCACATTGGCCGCTCTTCTCTCTGAAACGGTAACATTTATCGCCTACAAAGCTATGTCGCTTGCTGCGGTATGCCGAGACACTAACAGCACCATAGTAGAACACAGAAGAAGCTTCTAAGTTGTAGTAATTGCCAGTAAGAAGTAGTGCAATAACGTTTTAGATATCGATTATTGACTTTTTAGCTGGCTTTGGGGCCTTGGACATGAGCTAGGGCCTTAAGATTTTGCATCAAAGGAGGACTAGCAGCTGCGTTGCACGGGAGAATGTGAAAAGTGTTCATATGTAGTAAAAACCTGAGAAATCCGTCCGTTTTCGTAATTTCTTATCAAATCGACTTAAAGCCAGGACGTCACATTGGACGCTCTTCTCTCCGAAAAGGTTACATTTATCGTCTGCAAAGCTATGTCGCGTGCTGCGGTATGCGGAGACACTAACAGCACCATAGTAGAGTACTGATGAAACTTCTAAGTTAATGTAACAGCCAGTAAGAAGTAGTGCGATAACGTTTTAGATATCGATTATTGACTTTTTAGCTGGCTTTGGGGTCTTGGACATGAGCTAGGACCTTAAGACTTTGCATCAAAGGAGGACTAGCAGCTGCGTTGCACGGGAGAATGTGAAAAGTGTTCATATGTAGTAAAAACCTGAGAAATCCGTCCCCTTTCGTCATTTCTTATCAAATCGACTTAAAGCCAGATCGTCACATTGGTCGCTCTTCTCTCTGCAACGGTTACATTTATCGTCTGCAAAGCTATATCGCGTGCTGCGGTATGTGGAGACACTAACAGCACCATAGTAGAACACAGATGAAACATCTAAGTAGATGTAATAGCCAGTAAGAAGTAGTACAATAACGTTTTAGATATCGATTATTGACTTTTTAGCTGGCTTTGGGGCCTTGGACATGAGCTACTACCTTAAAATTTTGCATCATAGGAGAACTAGCGGCTGCGTTGCACGGGGGAAAGTGAAAAGTGGTCATATGTAGTGAAAACCTATGAAATCCGTCCGTTTTCGTCATTTCTTACCAAATCGTTTTAAAGCCATATCGTCACATTGGTCGCTCTTCTCTCTGAAACTGTTACATTTATCATCTGCAAAGCTATGTCGTGTGCTGCGGTATGCGGAGACACTAACAGCACCATAGTAGAACACAGATGAAACTTCCAAGTTGATGTAATTGCCAGTAAGAAGTAGTACAATAACGTTTTAGATATCGATTATTGACTTTTTAGCTGGCTTTGGGGAATTGGACATGAGCTATTACCTTAAGATTTTGCATCAAAGGAGGACTAGCAGCTGCGTTGCCCGGGAGAATGTGAAAAGTGTTCATATGTAGTAAAATCCTGAGAAATCCGTCCGTTTTCCTCATTTCTTATCAAATCGACTTAAAGCCAGAACGTCACATTGGCCGCTCTTCTCTCTGAAACGGTAACATTTATCGCCTACAAAGCTATGTCGCTTGCTGCGGTATGCCGAGACACTAACAGCACCATAGTAGAACACAGAAGAAGCTTCTAAGTTGTAGTAATTGCCAGTAAGAAGTAGTGCAATAACGTTTTAGATATCGATTATTGACTTTTTAGCTGGCTTTGGGGCCTTGGACATGAGCTAGGGCCTTAAGATTTTGCATCAAAGGAGGACTAGCAGCTGCGTTGCACGGGAGAATGTGAAAAGTGTTCATATGTAGTAAAAACCTGAGAAATCCGTCCGTTTTCGTAATTTCTTATCAAATCGACTTAAAGCCAGGACGTCACATTGGACGCTCTTCTCTCCGAAAAGGTTACATTTATCGTCTGCAAAGCTATGTCGCGTGCTGCGGTATGCGGAGACACTAACAGCACCATAGTAGAGTACTGATGAAACTTCTAAGTTAATGTAACAGCCAGTAAGAAGTAGTGCGATAACGTTTTAGATATCGATTATTGACTTTTTAGCTGGCTTTGGGGTCTTGGACATGAGCTAGGACCTTAAGACTTTGCATCAAAGGAGGACTAGCAGCTGCGTTGCACGGGAGAATGTGAAAAGTGTTCATATGTAGTAAAAACCTGAGAAATCCGTCCCCTTTCGTCATTTCTTATCAAATCGACTTAAAGCCAGATCGTCACATTGGTCGCTCTTCTCTCTGCAACGGTTACATTTATCGTCTGCAAAGCTATATCGCGTGCTGCGGTATGTGGAGACACTAACAGCACCATAGTAGAACACAGATGAAACATCTAAGTAGATGTAATAGCCAGTAAGAAGTAGTACAATAACGTTTTAGATATCGATTATTGACTTTTTAGCTGGCTTTGGGGCCTTGGACATGAGCTACTACCTTAAAATTTTGCATCATAGGAGAACTAGCGGCTGCGTTGCACGGGGGAAAGTGAAAAGTGGTCATATGTAGTGAAAACCTGTGAAATCCGTCCGTTTTCGTCATTTCTTATCAAATCGACTTAAAGCCAGAACGTCACATTGGCCGCTCTTCTCTCTGAAACGGTAACATTTATCGCCTACAAAGCTATATCGCGTGCTGCGGTATGTGGAGACACTAACAGCACCATAGTAGAACACAGATGAAACTTCTAAGTAGATGTAATAGCCAGTAAGAAGTAGTACAATAACGTTTTAGATATCGATTATTGACTTTTTAGCTGGCTTTGGGGCCTTGGACATGAGCTAGGACCTTAAAATTTTGCATCATAGGAGAACTAGCAGCTGCGTTGCACGGGAGAAAGTGAAAAAAGGTCATATGTAGTGAAAACCTGTGAAATCCGTCCGTTTTCGTCATTTCTTACCAAATCGGTTTAAAGCCATATCGTCACATTGGTCGCTCTTCTCTCTGAAACTGTTACATTTATCATCTGCAAAGCTATGTCGTGTGCTGCGGTATGCGGAGACACTAACAGCACCATAGTAGAACACAGATGAAACTTCCAAGTTGATGTAATTGCCAGTAAGAAGTAGTACAATAACGTTTTAGATATCGATTATTGACTTTTTAGCTGGCTTTGGGGAATTGGACATGAGCTATTACCTTAAGATTTTGCATCAAAGGAGGACTAGCAGCTGCGTTGCCCGGGAGAATGTGAAAAGTGTTCATATGTAGTAAAATCCTGAGAAATCCGTCCGTTTTCGTCATTTCTTATCAAATCGACTTAAAGCCAGAACGTCACATTGGCCGCTCTTCTCTCTGAAACGGTAACATTTATCGCCTACAAAGCTATGTCGCTTGCTGCGGTATGCCGAGACACTAACAGCACCATAGTAGAACACAGAAGAAGCTTCTAAGTTGTAGTAATTGCCAGTAAGAAGTAGTGCAATAACGTTTTAGATATCGATTATTGACTTTTTAGCTGGCTTTGGGGCCTTGGACATGAGCTAGGGCCTTAAGATTTTGCATCAAAGGAGGACTAGCAGCTGCGTTGCACGGGAGAATGTGAAAAGTGTTCATATGTAGTAAAAACCTGAGAAATCCGTCCGTTTTCGTAATTTCTTATCAAATCGACTTAAAGCCAGGACGTCACATTGGACGCTCTTCTCTCCGAAAAGGTTACATTTATCGTCTGCAAAGCTATGTCGCGTGCTGCGGTATGCGGAGACACTAACAGCACCATAGTAGAGTACTGATGAAACTTCTAAGTTAATGTAACAGCCAGTAAGAAGTAGTGCGATAACGTTTTAGATATCGATTATTGACTTTTTAGCTGGCTTTGGGGTCTTGGACATGAGCTAGGACCTTAAGACTTTGCATCAAAGGAGGACTAGCAGCTGCGTTGCACGGGAGAATGTGAAAAGTGTTCATATGTAGTAAAAACCTGAGAAATCCGTCCCCTTTCGTCATTTCTTATCAAATCGACTTAAAGCCAGATCGTCACATTGGTCGCTCTTCTCTCTGCAACGGTTACATTTATCGTCTGCAAAGCTATATCGCGTGCTGCGGTATGTGGAGACACTAACAGCACCATAGTAGAACACAGATGAAACATCTAAGTAGATGTAATAGCCAGTAAGAAGTAGTACAATAACGTTTTAGATATCGATTATTGACTTTTTAGCTGGCTTTGGGGCCTTGGACATGAGCTACTACCTTAAAATTTTGCATCATAGGAGAACTAGCGGCTGCGTTGCACGGGGGAAAGTGAAAAGTGGTCATATGTAGTGAAAACCTGTGAAATCCGTCCGTTTTCGTCATTTCTTACCAAATCGTTTTAAAGCCATATCGTCACATTGGTCGCTCTTCTCTCTGAAACTGTTACATTTATCATCTGCAAAGCTATGTCGTGTGCTGCGGTATGCGGAGACACTAACAGCACCATAGTAGAACACAGATGAAACTTCCAAGTTGATGTAATTGCCAGTAAGAAGTAGTACAATAACGTTTTAGATATCGATTATTGACTTTTTAGCTGGCTTTGGGGAATTGGACATGAGCTATTACCTTAAGATTTTGCATCAAAGGAGGACTAGCAGCTGCGTTGCCCGGGAGAATGTGAAAAGTGTTCATATGTAGTAAAATCCTGAGAAATCCGTCCGTTTTCCTCATTTCTTATCAAATCGACTTAAAGCCAGAACGTCACATTGGCCGCTCTTCTCTCTGAAACGGTAACATTTATCGCCTACAAAGCTATGTCGCTTGCTGCGGTATGCCGAGACACTAACAGCACCATAGTAGAACACAGAAGAAGCTTCTAAGTTGTAGTAATTGCCAGTAAGAAGTAGTGCAATAACGTTTTAGATATCGATTATTGACTTTTTAGCTGGCTTTGGGGCCTTGGACATGAGCTAGGGCCTTAAGATTTTGCATCAAAGGAGGACTAGCAGCTGCGTTGCACGGGAGAATGTGAAAAGTGTTCATATGTAGTAAAAACCTGAGAAATCCGTCCGTTTTCGTAATTTCTTATCAAATCGACTTAAAGCCAGGACGTCACATTGGACGCTCTTCTCTCCGAAAAGGTTACATTTATCGTCTGCAAAGCTATGTCGCGTGCTGCGGTATGCGGAGACACTAACAGCACCATAGTAGAGTACTGATGAAACTTCTAAGTTAATGTAACAGCCAGTAAGAAGTAGTGCGATAACGTTTTAGATATCGATTATTGACTTTTTAGCTGGCTTTGGGGTCTTGGACATGAGCTAGGACCTTAAGACTTTGCATCAAAGGAGGACTAGCAGCTGCGTTGCACGGGAGAATGTGAAAAGTGTTCATATGTAGTAAAAACCTGAGAAATCCGTCCCCTTTCGTCATTTCTTATCAAATCGACTTAAAGCCAGATCGTCACATTGGTCGCTCTTCTCTCTGCAACGGTTACATTTATCGTCTGCAAAGCTATATCGCGTGCTGCGGTATGTGGAGACACTAACAGCACCATAGTAGAACACAGATGAAACATCTAAGTAGATGTAATAGCCAGTAAGAAGTAGTACAATAACGTTTTAGATATCGATTATTGACTTTTTAGCTGGCTTTGGGGCCTTGGACATGAGCTACTACCTTAAAATTTTGCATCATAGGAGAACTAGCGGCTGCGTTGCACGGGGGAAAGTGAAAAGTGGTCATATGTAGTGAAAACCTGTGAAATCCGTCCGTTTTCGTCATTTCTTACCAAATCGTTTTAAAGCCATATCGTCACATTGGTCGCTCTTCTCTCTGAAACTGTTACATTTATCATCTGCAAAGCTATGTCGTGTGCTGCGGTATGCGGAGACACTAACAGCACCATAGTAGAACACAGATGAAACTTCCAAGTTGATGTAATTGCCAGTAAGAAGTAGTACAATAACGTTTTAGATATCGATTATTGACTTTTTAGCTGGCTTTGGGGAATTGGACATGAGCTATTACCCTAAGATTTTGCATCAAAGGAGGACTAGCAGCTGCGTTGCCCGGGAGAATGTGAAAAGTGTTCATATGTAGTAAAATCCTGAGAAATCCGTCCGTTTTCGTCATTTCTTATCAAATCGACTTAAAGCCAGAACGTCACATTGGCCGCTCTTCTCTCTGAAACGGTAACATTTATCGCCTACAAAGCTATGTCGCTTGCTGCGGTATGCCGAGACACTAACAGCACCATAGTAGAACACAGAAGAAGCTTCTAAGTTGTAGTAATTGCCAGTAAGAAGTAGTGCAATAACGTTTTAGATATCGATTATTGACTTTTTAGCTGGCTTTGGGGCCTTGGACATGAGCTAGGGCCTTACGATTTTGCATCAAAGGAGGACTAGCAGCTGCGTTGCACGGGAGAATGTGAAAAGTGTTCATATGTAGTAAAAACCTGAGAAATCCGTCCGTTTTCGTAATTTCTTATCAAATCGACTTAAAGCCAGGATGTCACATTGGACGCTCTTCTCTCCGAAAAGGTTACATTTATCGTCTGCAAAGCTATGTCGCGTGCTGCGGTATGCGGAGACACTAACAGCACCATAGTAGAATACTGATGAAACTTCTAAGTTAATGTAACAGCCAGTAAGAAGTAGTGCGATAACGTTTTAGATATCGATTATTGACTTTTTAGCTGGCATTGGGGTCTTGGACATGAGCTAGGACCTTAAGACTTTGCATCAAATTAGGACTAGCAGCTGCGTTGCACGGGAGAATGTGAAAAGTGTTCATATGTAGTAAAAACCTGAGAAATCCGTACCCTTTCGTCATTTCTTATCAAATCGACTTAAAGCCAGATCGTCACATAGGTCGCTCTTCTCTCTGAAACGGTTACATTTATCGTCTGCAAAGCTATGTCGCGTGCTGCGGTATGCGGAGACACTAACAGCACCATAGTAGAAAACAGATGAAACTTCTAAATTGATGTAACAGACAGTAAGATGTAGTACAATAACGTTATAGATATCGATTATTGACTTTTTATTTGGCTTTGGGGCCTTGGACATGACCTAGGACCTTCAGATATTGCATCAAAAAAGGACTAGCAGCTGCGTTGCACGGGAGAATGTGAAGATTGTTCATATGTAGTAAAAACCTCTGAACTCCGTCCGTTTTCGTCATTTCTTATCAAATCGACTTCAAGCCAGATCGTCACATTGGTCGCTTGTCTCTCTGAAACTGTTACATTTATCATCTGCAAAGCTATGTCGCGTGCTGCGGTATGCGGAGACACTAACAGCACCATAGTAGAACACAGATGAAACTACTAAGTTGATGTAATAGCCAGTAAGAATTAGTAAAATAACGTTTTAGATATCGATTATTGACTTTTTAGCTGGCTTTATGGTCTTGGACATGAGCTAGGACCTTAAGACTTTGCATCAAAGGAGGACAAGCAGCTGCGTTGCACGGGAGAATGTGAAAAGTGATCATATGTAGTAAAAACCTGAGAAATCCGTACCCTTTCGTCATTTCTTATCAAATCGACTTAAAGCCAGATCGTCACATAGGTCGCTCTTCTCTCTGAAACGGTTACATTTATCGTCTGCAAAGCTATGTCGCGTGCTGCGGTATGCAGAGACACTAACAGCACCATAGTAGAACACTGATGAAACTTCTAAGTTGATGTAATAGCCAGTAAGAAGTAGTGCAATAACGTTTTGGATATCGATTATTGACTTTTAACTGGCTTTTGGCTCTCGGACATGAGCTAGGACCTTAAGACTTTGCATCAAAGGAGGACTAGCAGCTGCGTTGCACGGGAGAATGTGAAAAGTGTTCATATGTAGTAAAAACCTGAGAAATCCGTCCGTTTTCGTCATTTCTTATCAAATCGACTTAAAGCCAGATCGTCACATTGTTCGCTCTTCTCTCTGAAACGGTTACATTTATTTTCTGCAAAGCTATGTCTCGTGCTGCGGTTTGCGGAGACACTAACAGCACCATAGTAGAACACAGATGAAACTTCTAAGTAGATGTAATAGCCAGTAAGAAGTAGTACAATAACGTTTTAGATATCGATTATTGACTTTTTAGCAGGCTTTGGGGACTTGGACATGAGCTAGGACCTTAAAATTTTGCATCATAGGAGAACTAGCAGCTGCGTTGCACGGGAGAAATTGAAAAGTGTTCATATGTAGTAAAAACCTGTGAAATCCGTCCGTTTTCGTCATTTCTTACCAAATCGATTTAAAGCCATATCGTCACATTGGTCGCTCTTCTCTCTGAAACGGTTACATTTATCGTCTGCAAAGCTATGTCGCGTGCTGCGGTATGCGGAGACACTAAAAGCACCATAGCAGAACACAGATGAAGGCTATATGTTGATGTAATAGCCAGTAAGAAGTAGTACAATTTTAATTGTAGTTATCGATTTTTGACTTTTTGTCCGGTTATGTTATAGCCAGTAAGATGTAGTACAATTCCAGTTTTAGTTATCGAATATTGAATTTTTAGCTTCTTTGGTGCTTTGGACATGAGCTACGACCTTACGATTTTTCACGAAAGGAGGACTAGCAGCCGCGTATCATGGGAGAATGTAAATAGTGTTCATATGTAGTAAAAACCTGAGAAATCCGTCCGTTTTCGTCATTTGTTATCGAATCGACGTAATGTCAGATCGTCTCATTGGCCGCTCATATCTCTGAAACGGTTACATTTATCGTCTGCAAAGCTATGGCGCGTCCTGCGGTATGCGGAGACACTAAAAGCACCATAGTAGAACACAGAAGAAGCTTCTAAGTCGATGTAATAGCCAGTAAGAAGTAGTACAATTCAAGTTTTAGTTATCGATTTTTGACTTTTTACTCGGCTATGTAATAGCCAGTAAAATGTAGTAGACTTCAAGTTTTAATTATCGATTATTGAATTTTTAGCCTTCTTTGTTGCCTTGGACATGAGCTAGGACCTTACGATTTTGCGTGAAAGGACGACTCTCAGCCGCGTTGCGCGGGATAATGTGAAAAGTGTTGATAGGTAGTAAAAACCTGAGAAATCCGTCCGTTTTCATCATTTGTTATCAAATCGACTTAAATCCAGATCGTCAGATTGGCCGCTCTTCTCTCTGAATCGGTTACATTTATTGTCTGCAAAGCTATGTCGTGTGCTGCGGTATGCGGAGATACTAAAAGCGCCATAGTAGAACACAGATTTAGCTTCTAAGTTGATGTAATAGCCAAAAAGTAGTAATACAATTCAAGTTTTAGTTGTCGATTATTGTCTTTTTAGCCGGCTTTGGTGCCTTGGACATGAGCTATGACTTCACGATTTTACTTGAAAAGAGGACTAGAAGCCGCGTTGCACGGGCGAATGTGAAAAGAGTTCATATGTATTAAAAACCTGAGAAATCTGTCCGGTTTCTCCAATTTTTATCGTATCGACTTAAAGCCAGATCGTCACATTGGCCTCTCTTCTCTCTGACACGGTTACATTTATCCTCTGCAAAACTATGTCGCGTGGTGCGGTATCCGGAGAGACTAAAAGCATCATAGTAAAACACAGATGAACCTTCTTAGTTGATGTTATAGCCAATAAGAAGTAGTAAAACTCAAGTTTTAGCTATCGATTATTGACTTTTTAGGCGGCTTTGGTGAGTTGGACATGAGATGGGACCTTACGATTTTGCATGAAAATGTGGACCAGCAGCCGCGTTGCGCGGGAGAATGTGAAAAGTGTTCAAATATAGTAAAAACCTGAGAAATCCGTTCGTTTTCGTCATTTGTTACAGAATCGACTTAAATCCGGATCGTCAGATTGGCAGCTCTTCTCTCTGAAACGGTTACATTTTTCGTCTGCAAAGCTATGTCACGTTCTGCGGTATCCGGAGACACTAAGAGCACCATAGTAGAACACAGATGAATCTTCTAAGTTGATGCTATAGACAATAAGACGTAGTAAAACTCAAGTTTTAGTTATCGATTATTGACTTTTTTTGCCGGCTTTGGTACCTTGGACATTAGATTGGACCTTACGATTTTGCATGAAAGGAGGACTAGCAGCGGCGTTGAGCGGGCTAATGTGAAAAGTGTTGATAGGTAGTAAAATCCTGAGAATCCGTCCGTTTTCGTCATTTGTTATCGAATCGACTTAACGCCAGATCGTCACATTAACCTCTCTTCTCTCTGACACGGTAACATTTATCCTGTGTAAAACTATGTCGCGTGGTGCGGTATCCGGAGACACTAAAAGCATCATAGTAAAACACAGATGAACCTTCTAAATTGATGTAATAGCCAGTAAGAAGTAGTACTGTTCAAGATTTTGTTATCGATTATTGACGTTTTACCATTCTTTGGTGCTTGGACATGAGCTAGGACCTTAAGATTTTGCATGAAGGGAAGTCTAGTGGCCGCGTTGCAGGGGAGAAAGTGACAAGTTTTCATATGTAGTATAAAGCTGAGAAATTAGTCCGTTTTCGTCATTTGTTTTCGAATCGACTTAAATCCAGATCGACACATTGGCCGCTCTTCTCTCTGAAACGATTACATTTATCGTCTGCAAAGCTATGTCCAGTGCTGCGGTATGCGGAGACACTAAAAGCACCATAATACAATACAGATGAACCTTCTAAGTTAATGTAATAGCCAGTAAGAAGCAGTACAATTCAAGTTTAAGTTATAGATTATTGAATTTTTAGCCGGCTTTGGTGCCTTTGACATGAAATAGGACCTTAAGATTTTGCATGAAAGGCAGGACTAGCAACCGCGTTGCACAGGGGAATGTGAAAAGTTTTCATATGTAGTAAAAACCTGATAAATCGGTTCGTTTTCGTGATTTGTTATCGAATAGACTTAAATCCAGATCGCCACATTGGCCGCTCTTCTCTCTGAAACGGTTACGTTTTGTCATCTGCAAAGCTATGTCGCGTGCTGCAGTATCCGGAGACACTAAAAGCAGCATAGTAGAACACAGATGAACCTTCTAAGTTGATATAATAGCCAGTAAGAAGTAGTACAATTCAAGTTTTAGTTATCGATTATTGAGTTTTTAGCCAGCGTTGGTGTCTTGGACATGAGCTAAGACTTTACGATTTTGCATGAAAGGAGGACTAGCAACCACGTTGCACGGACGAGTGTGAAAAGTGTTCATATGTAGTAAAAACCTGAGAAATCCGTCCGCTTTCGTCATTTGTTATCGAATCGACTTAAAGCCAGATCGATACATTGGGCGCTCTTCTCTCTGAAACGGTTACATTTATCGTCTGCAAAGCAATGTCTCGCGTTTCGGTATCCGGAGATACTAATAGCACCATAGAGGAACACAGATGAAACTTATAAGTTGATGTAATAGCCAGTAAGAAGTAGTACAATTCAGGTTTTAGTTTTCGGTTATTGACTTTCTAGCAGGCTTTGGTGCCTTGGACATTTGGTAGGACCTTAGGATTTTGCATGAAAGGAGGACTAGCAGCCGCGGTCCTCGGGCGAATGTGAAAAGTGTTCATATGTAGTAAGAAACTGAGAATCCGTCCGATTTCGTCATTTGTTATCGAATCGACTTAACACCAGATCGTCTTATTGGCCGCTCTTCTCTCTGAAACGGCTACATTTATCGTCTGCAAAGCTATGTCGCGTGCTGCGGTATGCGGAGACACTAAAACCATTATAGTAGTACACAGATGAAGCTTCTAAGTAATGTAATAGCCAGTAAGCAGTAGTACAATTCAGGTTTTAGTTATTGGTTATTGACTTTTTAGCACGCTTTGGAGCCTTGGACATTTGCTAGGAGCTTAGGATTTTGCATGAAAGGATGACTAGCAACTGCGTTGCACGGGAGAATACGATAAGCGTTCATATGTAGTAAGAATCTGAGAAATCCGTCCGTTATCGTCATTTGTTATTGATTCGACTTAAATCCAGATCGACACATTGGCCGCTCTTCTCTCTGAAAGGATTACATTTATCGTCTGCAAAGCTATGTCGCGTGCTACGTTATCCGGAGACACTAAAAGCATCAGAGTAAAACACAGATGAACCTCGTAAGTTGATGTAATAGCCAGTAAGAAGTAGTTCTATTCAAGTTTTTGTTATCGATTATTGACTTTTTACCATTCTTTGGTGCTTCGACATGAGCTAGGAAATTAAGATTTTGCATGAAGGGAAGTCTAGTGGCCGCGTTGCAGGGGAGAATGTGAAAAGTGTTCATATGTAGTAAAAATCTGAGAAATTCGTCCGATTTCGTCATTTGTTATGGATTCGACTTAAAGCCAGATCGTCACATTGGCCGCTCTTCTCTCTGAAACGATTACATTTATCGTCTGCAAAGCTATGTCGCGTGCTGCGGTATACGTAAACACTAAAAGCACCATAGTAGAACACAGATAAAGCTTCTAAGTTGATGTAATAGCCAGTAAGAAGTAGTACAATTCAAGATTTAGTTATCGATTATTGACTTTTTAGCCGGCTTTGGTGCCTTTCACATGAGGTAGGACTATACGATTTTGCATGAAAGGAGAACTAGCAGCCGCGTTGCACGAGCGAATGTGAAAAGTATTCATATGTAGTAAATACCTGAGAAATCCGTCCGTTTTCGTCATTTGTTATTAATTCGACTTAAATCCAGATCGACACATTGGCCGCTGTTCTCTCTGTAACGGTTACATTTATCGTCTGCAAAGCTATGTCGAGTGCTGCGGTATGCGGAGATACTGAAAGCACCATAGTAGAACACAGATGAATCTTCTAAGTTAATGTAAAACCAGTAAGAGGTATTACAATTCAAGTTCTTTTATCGATTATTGACTTTTTAGCCGGCTTTGGTGCATTGGACATGAGCTAGGACCTAAAGATTTTGCATGAAAGGAGGACTAGCAGCCGCGCTGCACGGGCGAATATGAAAAGTGTCATATGTAGTAAAAACCTAAGAAATCCGTCCGTTTTCGTCATTTGTTATCGAATCGACTTAAATCCAGATCGTCACATTGGCCGCTTTTCTCTCGGAAACGCTTACATTTATCGTCTGCAAAGCTATGTCGCGTGCTGCGGAATGCGGAGATACTGAAAGCACCATAGTAGAACACAGAAGAAGCTTCTAAGTTGCTGTAATAGCCAGTAAGAAGTGGTACAATTCAAGTTTTAGTTATTGATTATTGACTTTTTAGCCGGCTTTGGTGCCTTGGACATGAGCTAGGACCTTAAGATTTTGCATGAAAGAAAGACTAGCAGCCAAGTTGCAAGGGACAATGTGAATAGTGTTCATATGTAGTAAAAACCTGAGAAATTCGTTCGTTTTCGTCATTTGTTATCGAATCGACTTAAATCCAGATCGACACATTGGCCGCTCTTCTCTCTGAAACGGTTACATTTGTCTTCTGCAAAGCTATGTTGCGTCCTGGGGTATGCAGCGACACTACAAGCACCATAGTAGAACACAGATGAAGCTTCTAAGTTGATGTAATAGACAGTAAGAAATCATACAATGCAAGTTTTAGTTATCGATTATTGACTTCTTAGCCGGCTTTGGTGCCTTGGATATGGGATACGTCTATACGATTTTGCATGAAAGGAGGACTAGCAGCCGCGTTGCACGGGCGAATGTGAAAAGTGTTCATATGTAGTAAAAACCTGAGAAATCTGTCTGTTTTCGTCATTTGTTGTCGAATCGACTTAAAGCCAGATCGTCACATTGGCCGGTCTTCTCTCTGAAACGGTTGCATTTATCGTCTGCAAAGCTCTGTCGCGTGCTGCGGTATACGAAGACACTAATAGCACCATAGTAGATCACAGATGAAACTTATAAGTTGATGTAATAGCCAGTAAGATGTAGTACAATTCAGGTTTTAGTTATCGATTATTGACTTTTTAGCAGGCTTTGGTCACTTGGACATTTGCTAGGACCTTAGGATTTTGCATGAAAGGAGGACTAGCAGCCGCGGTCCTCGGGCGAATGTGAAAAGTGTTCATATGTTGTAAGAAACTAAGAAATCCGTCAGTTTTCGTCATTTGTTATCGAATCGACTTAACACCAGATCGTCTTATTGGCCGCTCTTCTCTCTGAAACGGCTACATTTATCGTCTGCAAAGATATGTCGCGTGCTGTGGTATGCGGCGAAACTAAAAGCACCATAGAAGAATACAGATGAAACTTCTAAGTTTATGTAATAGCCAGTAAGAAGTAGTAGAATTCAAGTTTTAGCTATCGATTGTTGACTTTTTACCCTTCTTTGGCGCTTGGGCATGAGTTATGGCCTTAAGATATTTCATGAAGGGATGGCTAGTGGCCACGATGCACGGAGAATGTGAAAAGAGTTCATATGTAGTAAAAATCTGTGAAATTCGTCCGTTTTCGTCATTTGTTATCGAATCGACTTAAATCCAGATCGACACATTTGCCGCTCTTCTCTCTGGAACAATTACATTTATCGTCTGCAAAGCTATGTCGCGTGCTGCGGTATGCGGAGACACTAAAACCATAATAGTAGTACACAGATGAAACCTCTAAGTTGATGTAATAGCCAGTAAGAAGTAGTACAATTCAAGTTTTCGTTATCGATTATTACTTTTTAGCCGGCTTTGGTGCAATTGACATGAGCTAGGACCTTAAGATTTTGTATGAAAGGAGGACTAGCAGCCGCGTTGCACGAGCGAATGTGAAAAGTGTTCATATGTAGTAAAAACCTGAGAAATCCGTCCGGTTTCGTCATTTGTTATCGATTCGATTTAAATCCAGATCGTCATATTCACCGCTCTTCTCTCTGAAACCGTTACATTTATCGTCGGCAAAGCTCTGTCGAGTGCTGCTGTATGGGGAGATACTGAAAGCACCATAGTAGAACATAGATGAAGCTTCTAAGTTGATGTAATAGCCAGTAAGAAGTAGTACTATTAAAATTTTAGTTATCGATTATTGCTTTTTTAGCCGGCTTTGGTGGCTTGGACATGAGCTAAGACTTTATGATTTTGCATGAAAGGAGAACTAGCAACCGCGTTGCACAGGAGAATGTGAAAAGTGTTTATATGTAGTAAAAACCTGAGAAATCCGTCCGTTTTCGTCATTTGTTATCGAATCGACTTAAAGCCAGATCGTCACATTATCCGCTCTTCTCTCTGAAACGATTACATTTATCGTTTGCAAAGCTATGTCGCGTGCTACGTTATCCAGAGACACTAAAAGCATCATAGTAAAACACAGATGAACCTTCTAAGTTGATGTAATAGCCAGTAAAAAGTAGTACTATTCAAGTTTAAGTTATCGATTATTGACGTTTTACCATTCTTTGGTGCTTGGACATGAGCTAGGACCTTAACATTTTGCATGAGGGAAGTCTAGTGGCCGCGTTGCAGGGGAGAAAATGAAAAGTGTTCATATGTAGTAAAAATCTGAGAAATTCGTCCGTTTTCGTTATTTGTTATCGAATCGACTTAAATCCAGATCGACACATTGACCGCTCTTCTCTCTGAAACGATTACATTTATCGTCTGGAAAGCTATGTCCGGTGCTGCGGTATGCGGAGACACTAAAAGCACCATAGTAGAACACAGATAAAGCTTCTAAGTTGATATAATAGCCAGTAAGATGTAGTACAATTCAAGATTTAGTTATCGATTATTGACTTTTTAGCCGGCTTTGGTGGCTTGGACATGAGCTAAGACTTTACGATTTTGCATGAAAGGAGAACTAGCAACCGCGTTGCACGGGCGAATGTGAAAAGTGTTCATATGTAGTAAAAACCTGAGAAATCCGTCCGTTTTCGTCATTCGTTATTGAATCGACTTAAAGCCAGATCGATTCATTGGGCGCTCTTCTCTCTGAAACGGTTACATTTATCGTCTGCAAAGCAATGTCTCGTGTTTCGGTATCCGGAGATACTAATAGCACCATAGTAGAACACAGATGAAACTTATAAGTTGATGTAATAGCCAGTAAGAAGTAGCAGAATTCAGGTTTTAGTTATCGATTATTGACTCTTTAGCAGGCTTTGGTGCCTTGGACATTTGCTAGGACCTTAGGATTTTGCATGAAAGGAGGACTAGCAGCCGCGGTCCTCGGGCGAATGTGAAAAGTGTTCATATGCAGCAAGAAACTGAGAAATCCGTCCGTTTTCGTCATTTGTTATCGAGTCGACTTAACACCAGATCGTCTTATTGGCCGCTCTTCTCTCTGATACGGCTACATTTAGAGTCTGCAAAGCTATGTCGCGTGCTGTGGTATGCGGCGACACTAAAAGCACCATGGAAGAATACAGATGAAACTTCTAAGTTTATGTAATAGCCAGTAAGAAGCAGTAGAATTAAAGTTTTAGCTATCGGTTATTGACTTTTTACCCTTCTTTGGCGTTTGGACATGAGTTAGTGCCTTAAGATATTTCATGAAGGGAAGGCTAGTGGCCACGATGCACGGGAGAATGTGAAAAGTGTTCATATGTGGTAAAAATCTGCGAAATTCGTCCGTTTTCGTCATTTGTTATCGAATTGACTTAAAGCCAGGACGTTACATTGTGCGCTCTTCTCTCTGAAACGGTTCCATTTATCGTCAGCAAAGCAATGTCTCGTGTTTCGGTTTCCGGAGATACTAATAGCACCATAGTAGAACACAGATGAAACTTATAAGTTGATGTAATAGCCAGTAAGAAGTAGTACAATTCAAATTTTAGTTATTGATTATTGACTTTTTAGCCGGCTTTGGTGCCTTGGACATGAGCTAGGACCTTAAGATTTTGCATGAAAGTAAGATTAGCAGTCACGTTGCATGGGAGAATGTGAAAAGTGTTCATATGTAATAAAAACCTGAAAAAGTCGTATCGACTTAATTCCAGATCGACACATTGGCCGCTCTTCTCTCTGAAACGGTTACGTTTTGTCGTCTGCAAAGCTATGTCGCGTGCTGCGGTATGCGGAGACACTAAAATCAGCATAGTAGAGCACAGATGAAGCCACTAAGTTGATGTAATAGCCAGTAAGAAGTAGTACAATTCAAGTTTTAGTTATCGATTACTGCCTTTTTACCCTTCTTTGGAGCATTGCACTTGAGCTAGGACCTTAAGATTTTACATGAACGGAAGTCTATCTGCCCCGTAGCACGGGAGAAAGTGAAAAGTGTTCATATATGGTAAAAACCTGATCAATCCGTTCGTTTTCGTCATTTGTTATTGAATCGACTTAAATTAAGATCGACACATTTGCCGCTCTTCTCTCTGAAAGGATTACATTTATCGTCTGCAAAGCTATGTCGCGTGTTACGTTATCCGGAGACACTAAAAGCATCAGAGTAAAACACAGATGAACCTTCTAAGTTGATGTAATAGACAGTAAGAAGTAGTACTATTCAATTTTTGTTATCGATTATTGACTTTTACCATCCATTGGTGCTTCGACATGAGCTAGGAAATTAAGATTTTGCATGAAGGGAAGTCTAGTGGCCGCGTTGCAGGGGAGAATGTGAAAAGTGTTCATATGTAGTAAAAATCTGAGAAATTCGTCGGTTTTCGTCATTTGTTATCAAATCGACTTAAAGCCCCATCTTCACATTGGCCGCTCTTCTCTCTGAAACGATTACATTTATCGTCTGCAAAGCTATGTCGCGTGCTACGTTATCCGGAGACACTAAATGTACCATAGTAGAACACAGATGAAGCTTATAAGTTGATGTAATAGCCAGTAAGAAGTAGTACAATTCAAGTTTTGTTACCGATTATTGACTTTTTACCCTTCTTTGGTGCTTGGACATGAGTTAGGACCTCAAGATTTTGCATGAAGGGAAGTCTAGTGGCCGCGTTGCAGGGGAGAATCTGAAAAGTGTTCATGTGTAGCAAAAACCTGAAAAATTTGTCCGTTTTCGTCATTTGTTATCGTATCGAATTAAAGCCATATCGTCATATTAGCCGCTCTTCTCTCATAAACGGTTACATTTATCGTCTGCAAAGCTATGTCGCGTGCTGCGGTATACGGAGACACTAAAAGCACCATAGTAGAACACAGATAAAGCTTCTAAGTTGATGTAATAGGCAGTAAGAAGTAGTACAATTCAAGATTTAGTTATCGATTATTGACTTTTTAGCCGGCTTTGGTGCCTTTCACATGAGGTAGGACTATACGATTTTGCATGAAAGGAGGACTAGCAGCCGCGTTGCACGAGCGAATGTGAAAAGTGTTAATATGTAGTAAAAACCTGAGAAATCCGTCCGTTTTCGTCATTTGTTATTAATTCGACTTAAATCCCGATAGACACATTGGCCGCTCTTCTCTCTGTAACGGCAACATTTATCGTCTGCAAAGCTACGTCGAGTGCTGCGGTATGCGGAGATACTGAAAGCACCATAGTAGAACACAGATGAATCTTTTAAGTTGATGTAAAGCCAGTAAGAAGTAGTACAATTCATGTTCATTTATCTATTATTGACTTTTTAGCCGGCTTTGGTGCACTGGACATGAGCTAGGACTTTAAGATTTTGCATGAATGGAGGACTAGCAGCCGCGCTGCACGGGCGAATGTGAAAAGTGTCATATGTAGAAAAAATCTGAGAAATCCGTCCGTTTTCGTCATTTGTTATCGAATCGACTTAAATCCAGATCCTCACATTGGCCGCTTTTCTCTCGGAAACGCTTACATTTATCGTCTGCAAAGCTATGTCGCGTGCTGCGGTATGCGGAGATACTGAAAGCACCAACGTTGAACACAGAAGAATCTTCTAAGTTGATGTAATAGCCAGTAAGAAGTAGTACAATTCAAGTCTTAGTTATTGATTATTGACTTTTTAGCCGGCTTTGGTGCCTTGGACATGAGCTAGGACCCTAAGATTTTGCATGAAAGGAAGACTAGCAGCCACGTTGCAAGGGACAATGTGAAAAGTGTTCATATGTAGTAAAAACCTGAGAAATCCGTCCGTTTTCGTCATTTGTTATCGAATCGACTTAAATCCAGATCGTCATATTGGCCGGTCTTCTCTCTGAAACGGTTACTTTTATCGTCTGCAAAGATATGTCTCGTGTTGCGGTATGCGGAGACACTAAATGCACCATAGTAGAACACAGACGAAGCTTCTAAGTTAATGTAATAGCCAGTAAGAAGTAGTACAATTCAAGTTTTAGTTATTAATTATTGACTTTTTAGCCGGCTTTGGTGCCTTGTACATGAGGTAGGACCTTACGATTTTGCATGAGATTAGGACTAGCAACTGTGTTGCACGGGAGGATGTGAAAAGAGTTTATATGTAGTAAAAACCTGAGAAATCCGTCCGTTTTCGTCATTTGTTAACGAATCGACTTAAATCCAGATCGTCACATTGGCCGCTCTTCCCTCTGAAAGGGTTACATTTATCGGCTGCTAAGCTATGTCGCTGGATGCGGTATGCGGAGTCACTAAAATCACCGTAGTAGAACAGAGAAGTAGCTTCTAAGTTGATGTAATACCCAGTAAGAAGTAGTACAATTCAAGTTTTAGGTATCGATTATTGACTTTTTAGCCGGCTTTGGTGCCTTGGACGTGAGGTGGAACCTTAAGATTTTGCATGAAAGGAGGACTTGGAGCCGCGTTGCACGGGAGAATGTGAAAAGGGTTCATATGTAGTAAAAACCTGAGATATCCGTCCTTTTTCGTCAATTGTTATCGAATCGAATTACAGCCACATCGTTACATTGGCCGCTCTTCCCTATGAAACAGTTAAATTTAACGTCTCCAATGATATGTCGCGAGCTACGGTATGCGGAGACACTACAATCACCATAGTAGAACACAGAAGTAGCTTCTAAGTTGACGTAATACCCAATAAGAAGTAGTACAATTAACGTTTTAGTTATCGATTATTGACTTTTCAGCCTTTTTTGGTGCCTTGGGCATGAGCTAGGACCTTAAGATTTTGCATGAAAGGACGACTAGCAGCCGCGTTGCACGGGAGAATGTGAAAAGTGTTCATATGTAGCAAAAACCTGACAAATCCGTCCGTGTTCGTCAATTGTTATCGAATCGACTTAAAGCCAGATCGTCACAGTGGCCGCTCTTCCGTCTGAAACGGTTACATTTACTTACTGCAAACCTATGTCGCTGGGTGCGGTATGCGGAGACACCAAAAGCACCATAGTAGAACACAGTAGAAGCTTCTAAGTTGATGTAATATGTAGTAAGAAGTAGTACAATTCAAGTTTTAGTTTTCGATTATTGACTTTTTAGCCGGCTTTGGTGCCTTGGGCATGAGCTAGGACCTTAAGATTTTGCATGAAAGGACGACTAGCAGCCGCATTGCACGGGACAATGTGAAAAGTGTTCATATGTAGTAAAAACCTCAGAAATCCGTCCGTGTTCGTCATTTGTTATCGAATCGACTTAAAGCCAGATCGTCACATTAGCCGCTCTTTTTTATGAAACGGTTGCATTTACCGTCTGCAAAGCTATGTCGCTGGGTGCGGTATGCGGAGACACTAAAAGCACCGTAGTAGAACAAGGATGAAGCTTCTAAGTTGATGTAATAGCAAGTAAGAAGTAGTACAATTCAAGTTTTAGTTCTCGATTATTGACTTTTTAACCGGCTTTGGTTCCTTGGACATGAGCTAGGTCCTTAAGATTTTGCTTGAAGGAGGACTAGCAGCCGCGTTGCACGGGAGAATGTGAAAAGTGTTCATATGTAGTAAACACCTGAGAAATCCGTCCGTGTTCCTCATTTGTTATCGAATCGACTAAAGACACATCGTCACATTTAACGCTCTTCTCTCTGAAACGGTTACATTTATCGTCTGCAAAGCTATGTCACGTATTGCGGTATGCGGTGATGCTAAAAGCAAACATAATAGAACACAGAAGAAGCTTCTAAGTTGAAGTAATAGCCAGTAAGAAGCAGTACAATTCAAGTATTGGTTATCAATTATTGATTTTTAGCTGGCTTTGGTTCCTTGGACATGAGGTGGAACGTTAAGATTTTGCATGAAAGGAGGACTAGCAGCCGCGTTGCATTGGAGAATGTGAAAAGGGTTCATATGTAGTGAAAACCTCAGAAATCCGTATGTTTTCTTCAATTGTTATCGAATCGACTTAATGCCAGATCGTTACATTGGCCTCTCTTCCCTCTGAAACCGTTATATTTATCGTCTCCAAAGATAGGTCGCGAGTTACGTAATGCGGAGACACTAAAAGCAATATACTAGAACATAGATGAAGCTTCTAAGTTGATGTCATAGCCAGTAAGAAATTGTGCAATTCAAGTATTCGTTATCGATTATTCACTTTTCACCCGGCTTTGGTGCCTTGTACAGCAGCTAGGACATTAAGATTTTGCATGAAAGGAGGACTATTAGCCGCGTTGCACGGGAGAATGTGAAAAGTGTTCATATGTAGTAAAAACCTGAGAAATCCGTCCGCTTCCGTAATTTGTTATCGAATCGACTTAAAGCCAGGACGTACATTGGCCACTCTTCTCCCTGAAACGGTTATATTTACCGTCTGCAAAGCAACGTCGCGTGCTGCGGTATTCGGAGACACTAAAAGCACCATAGTAGAACACTGAAGAAGCTTCTAACTTGATGTAAGAGCCAGTAAGAAACAGTAAAATTCAAGTTTTAATTATCGATTATTGACCATTTACTTTTCTTTGGTGCTTTGGAAATGAGCTAGGCCTTTACGATTTTGCATGTAGGGAAGTGTAAGAGATGATTCGCACGGGAGAATGTGAAAAATGTTCATATATACTAAAAACATGAGAAATCCCTCCGTTTTCGTCATTTGTTATCGAATCGACTTAAAGCCAGATAGTCACATTGGGGGCTCTTCTCTCTGAAACGGTTATATTTACCGTCTGCAAAACTATGTCGCGTTCTGCGGTATGCGGAGACACTAAAAGCACCATAGTAGAACACTGAAAAAACTTCTAAGTTTTTGTAATAGCCAGTAAGAAGTAGTACAATTCACGTTTTAGCTATCGATTATTGACTTTTTAGCCGGCTTTGGTGCCTTGGGCATGAGCTAGGACCTTAAGATTTTGTGTGAAAGGAGGACTAGCAGCCGCGTTACACGGGTGAATGTGAAAAGTGTTCATATGTAGTGAAACCATGAGAAATCCGACCGTGTTCGTCATTTCTTATCGAATCGACTTAAAGCCAGATTGTCACATTCGCCGCTCTTCCCTCTGAAACGGTTTTATTTATCGTCTTCAATGCTATGTCGCTGGGTGCAGTATGCATAGACACTTAAAGCACCATAGTACAACACAGAAGAACCTTCTAAGTTAATGTAATAGCCCGTAAGAAGTAGTACAATTCAAGTTTTCGTTATCGATTATTGACTTTTTAGCCTGCTTTGGTGCCTTGTACATGAGCTAGGACCTTAAGATTTTGCATGAAAGGAGGACTATTAGCCGCGTTGCACGGGAGAATGTGAAAAGTGTTCATGTGTAGTAAACACCTGAGAAATCCGTCCGTGTTCGTCATTTGTTATCGAAGCGACTTATAGCCAGATCGTCACTTTGTCCGCTCCTCTCAATGAAACGGTTTATTTATCGTCTGCAAAGCATGTCGTTGGGTGCAGTATGCATAGACACTTAAAGCTCCATAGTACAACACAGGAGAAGCTTCTAAGTTAATGTAATAGCCCGCACGAAGTACTACAATTCAAAGTTTTCGTTATCGATTATTCACTTTTTAGCCGGCTTTGGAGCCTTGTACATGAGCTAGGACCTTAAGATTTTACATGAAAGGAGGACTATTAGCCGCGTTGCACGGGTAAACGTAAAAAGTGTTCATATGTTTTAAAAACCTGAGAAATCCGTCCATTTTCGTCATTTGTTATCGAATCGACTTAAAGCCACATCGTCATATTGGCCGCTCTTCTCTCTGTAACGGTTACATTTATCGTCTGCAAAGCTATGTCACGTATTGCGGTATGCAGTGACGCTAAAAGCAAACATAATAGAACACAGAAGAAGCTTCTAAGTTGAAGTAATAGCCAGTAAGAAGCAGTGCAATTCAAGTATTAGTTATCGATTAATGATTTTTAGCCGGCTTTAGTTCCTTGGATATGAGGTGGAACCATAAGATTTTGCATGAAAGGAGGACTAGCGGCTGCGTTCCACGGGAAAATGTGAAAAGGGTTCATATGTAGTGAAATCCTGAGAAATCCGTATGTTTTCGTCAATTGTTATCGAATCGACTTAAAGCTAGATCGTTACATTGGCCGCTCTTCCCTCTGAAACCGTTACATTTATAGTCTCCAAAGATATGTCGCGAGCTACGTAATGCGGAGACACTAAAAGCACTCTACTAGAACACAGACGAAGCTTCTAAGTTGATGTTATAGCCAGTAAGAAGAAGTGCAATTCAAGTATTCGTTATCGATTATTCAATTTTCACCCGGCTTTGGTGCCTTGTACAGCAGCTGGGACATTAAGATTTTGCATGAAAAGAGGACTATTAGCCGCGTTGCACTGGAGAATGTGAAAAGTGTTCATATGTAGTAAAAACCTGAGAAATCCGTCCGTTTTCGTAATTTGTTAATTTGTACATTGGCCGCTCTTCTCTCTGAAACGGTTATATTTACCGTCTGCAAAGCTATGTCGCGTGCTGTGGTATGCGAAAACACTAAAAGCGCCATAGTAGAATACAGAAGAAGCTTCTAAGTTGATGTAAGAGCCAGTAAGAAACAGTAAAATTCAAGTTTTAGTTATCGATTATTGACCATTTACTTTTCTTTGGTGCCTTGGAAATGAGCTAGGACTTTACGATTTTGCATGTAGGGAAGTGTAAGAGCCGCATTGCACGGGAGAATGTGAAAAATGTTCATATATAGTAAAAACCTGAGAAATCCCTTTGTTTTCGTCATTTGTTATCGAATCGACTTAAAGCCAGATCGTCACATTGGCCGCTCTACCCTCTTAAACGGTTACATTCATCTTCTGCAAAGGTATGTCGCGTGCTGCGGTATTCGGAGACACTAAAAGCACCGTAGTAGAACACAGAAGAAACTACTAAATTGATGTAATAGCCAGTAAGAAGTAGTACAATTCACGTTTCAGTTATCGATTATTGACTTTTTAGCTGGCTTTGGTGCCTTGGACATGAGCTGGGACCTTACGATTTTGCATGAAAGGAGGACAAGCAGCTGCGTTGAACGGGAAAATGTGAAAAGTGTCCATATGTAGTTATAAAGTGAGAAATTCGCCCGTTTTCGTCATTTGTCATCAAATCCACTTTAAGCCAGATCGTCATATTGGCCGCTCTTCTCTCTGAAACGGTTACATTCAGCTTCTGCAAAGCACTGTCGCTGGGTGCGGTATGCGGAGACACTAAAAGCACCATTGTAGAACACAAAAGAAGCTTCTAAGTTGATTTAATAGCCAGTAAGAAGTAGTACAATTCAAGTTTAAGTTATCGATTATTGACTTTTTAGCCGGCTTTGGTGCCTTGGACATTTGCTAGGACCTTACGATTTTGCATTATGGAAGGTGTAGCAGCCGCGTTGCACGGAAGAATTTGAAAAGTGTTCATATGTAGTAAAAACCTGAGAAATCCACCCGTTTTCGTCATTTGTTATCGAATGGACTTAAACCCAGATCGTCTCATTGGCCGCTCATCACTCTTAAACGGTGACGTATATCGTCTGCAAAGCTATGTCGCGTTCTGCGGTATGCGGAGACACTAAAAGCACCATAGTAGAACATAGAAGAAGCTTCCAAGTTGATGTAATAGCCAGTAAGAAGCAGTACCAATCAAGTTTCTGTTATCAATTATTGCCTTTATAGCCGGCTTTGGTGCCTTGGACATGAGCTAGTACCTTAAGATTTTGCATGAAATGAGGACTAGCAGCTGCGTTGAACGGGAAAATGTGAAAAGTGTCCATATGTAGTTATAAAGTGAGAAATTCGCCCGTTTTCGTCATTTGTTATCAAATCCACTTTAAGCAAGATCGTCATATATGCCGCTCTTCTCTCTGAAACGGTTGTACTTATCGTCTGCAAAGCTATGTCGCGTGCTGCGGTATGCGGAGACACTAAAAGCACCATAGTAGAACACAGACGAAGCTTCCAAGCTGATGTAATAACCAGTAAGAAGCAGTACAAATCAAGTTTCAGTTATCGATTATTGAATTTTTAGCCTTCTTTGGTGCCTTGCACATGAGCTAGGACCTTATTATTTTGCATGAAAGGAGGACTAGCAGCCGCGTTGCACGGAAAAATGTGAAAAGTGTTCATATGTAGTAAAAACCTGAGAAATCCACCCGTTTTCGTCATTTGTTATCGAATGGACTTAAACCCAGATCGTCACGTTGGCCGCTCTTCTCTCTGAAACGGTTACATTTATCGTCTGCAAAGCTATGGTGCGTGCTGCGGTATGCGGAGACACTAAAAGCACCATAGTAGAACACAGAAGAAGCTTCTAAGTGTATGTAATAGCCAGTAACAAGTAGTACAATTCACGTTTTAACTATAGATTATTGCCTTTTGAGCCGGATTTGGTGCCTTGGACACGAGCTACGACCTTAAAATTTTGCATAAATGGAGAACTAGAAGCCGCGTTGCTCGGCCGAATGTGAAACGTATTCATATGTAGTAAAAACCTGAGAAATCCGTCCGTTTTCGTCATGTGTTATCGAATCGAATTAAAGCAAGGACGTTACATTGGCCGCTATTCTCTCGGAAACGGATACATTTATCGTCTGCAAAGCTATGTCGCGTGCTGCGGTATGCGGAGACACTAAAAGCACCATAGTCGAACACAGAAGAAGCATCTAAGTTGATATAATAGCCATTAAGAAACAGTACACTTCAAGTTTTGTTATCGATTATTGAACTTTTACCCTACTTTGGTGCCTTGGACATGAGCTAGGACCTTAAGATTTTGCTTGAAAGGAAGACTAGCAGCCGCGTTGCACGGGAGAATGTAAAAAGTGTTCATATGTAGCAAAAACATGAGAAATCAGTCCGTTTTCGTCATTTGTTATCCATTCGACTTAATGTCAGATCGTCTCATTGGCCGCTCATCACTCTTAAACGGTGACGTATATCGTCTGCAAAGCTATGTCGCGCTCTGCGGTATGCGGAGACACTAAAAGCACCATAGTAGAACATAGAAGAAGCTTCCAAGTTGATGTAATAGCCAGTAAGAAGCAGTACCAATCAAGTTTCTGTTATCAATTATTGCCTTTATAGCCGGCTTTGGAGCCTTGGACATGAGCTAGGACCTTAAGATTTTGCATGAAATGAGGACTAGCAGCTGCGTTGAACGGGAAAATGTGAAAAGTGTCCATATGTAGTTATAAAGTTAGAAATTCGCCCGTTTTCGTCATTTGTTATCAAATCCACTTTAAGCCAGATCGTCATATAGGCCGCTCTTCTCTCTGAAACGGTTGTACTTATCGTCTGCAAAGCTATGTCGCGTGCTGCGGTATGCGGAGACACTAAAAGCACCATAGTAGAACATAGAAGAAGCTTCTAAGTTGATGTAATAGCCAGTAAGAAACAGTACAATTCAAGTTTTGTTATCGATTATTGAACTTTTACCCTACTTTGGTGCCTTGGACATGAGCTAGGACCTTTAGATTTTGCTTGAAAGGAAGACTAGCAGCCGCGTTGCACGGGAGAATGTGAAAAGTGTTCATATATAGCAAAAACCTGAGAAATCCGTCCGTTTTCTTTATTTGTTATCGATTCGACTTAAAGCAAGTTTGTTACATTGGCCGCTATTCTCTCTGAAACGGTTACATTTATCTTCTGCAAATTATGTCGCGTTCTGCCATATGCGGAGACACTAAAAGCACCATAGTGGAACACAGAAGAAGCATCTAAGTTGATATAATAGCCATTAAGAAACAGTACACTTCAAGTTTTGTTATCGATTATTGAACTTTTACCCTACTTTGGTGCCTTGGACATGAGCTAGGACCTTAAGATTTTGCTTTAAAGGAAGACTAGCAGCCGCGTTGCACGGGAGAATGTGAAAAGTGTTCATATGTAGCAAAAACATGAGAAATCAGTCCGTTTTCGTCTTTTGTTATCCATTCGACGTAATGTCAGATCGTCTCACTGGCCGCTCATCACTCTTAAACGGTGACGTATATCGTCTGCAAAGCTGTGTCGCGTTCTGCGGTATGCGGAGACACTAAAAGCACCATAGTAGAACATAGAAGAAGCTTCCAAGTTGATGTAATAGACAGTAAAAAGTCATACAATGCAAGTTTTAGTTATCGATTTTTGACTTTTTAGCCGTCTTTGGAGCCTGGGTATGGGCTACGTCTATACGATTTTGCATGAAAGGAGGACTAGAAGCCGCGTTGCACGGGCGAAAGTGAAAAGTGTTCATATGTAGTAAAAACCTGAGAAATTCGTCCGTTTTCGTCATTTGTTATCGAATCGACTTAAATCCAGATCGACACATTTGCCGCTCTTTTCTCTGGAACGATTACATTTATCGTCTGCAAAGCTATGTTGCGTGCTGCGGTATGTGGAGACACTAAAACTATAATAGTAGTACACAGATGAAGCCTCAAAGTTGATGTAATAGCCAGTAAGAAGTAGTACAATTCAAGTTTACGTTATCGATTATACTTTTTAGCCGGCTTTGGTGCAATTGACATGAGCTAGGACCTTAAGATTTTGTATGAAAGGAGGACTAGCAGACGCGTTGCACGAGCGATTGTGAAAAGTGTTCATATGTAGTACAAACCTGAGAAACCCGTCCGGTTTCGTTATTTGTTATCGAATCGACTTAAAGCCAGATCGATACATTGGGCGCTCTTCTCTCTGAAACGGTTCCATTTATCGTCTGCAAAGCAATGTCTCGTGTTTCGGTTTCCGGAGATACTAATAGCACCATAGTAGAACACAGATGAAACTTATAAGTTGATGTAATAGCCAGTAAGAAGTAGTACAATTCAAATTTTAGTTATTGATTATTGACTTTTTAGCCGGCTTTGGTGCCTTGGACATGAGCTAGGACCTTAAGATTTTGCATGAAAGTAAGATTAGCAGTCACGTTGCATGGGAGAATGTGAAAAGTGTTCATATGTAATAAAAACCTGAAAAAGTCGTATCGACTTAAATCCAGATCGACACATTGGCCGCTCTTCTCTCTGAAACGGTTACATTTGTCTTCTGCAAAGCTATGTTGCGTCCTGGGGTATGCGGCGACACTACAAGCACCATAGTAGAACACAGATGAAGCTTCTAAGTTGATGTAATAGACAGTAAGAAGTCATACAATGCAAGTTTTAGTTATCGATTTTTGACTTTTTAGCCGTCTTTGGAGCCTGGGTATGGGCTACGTCTATACGATTTTGCATGAAAGGAGGACTAGAAGCCGCGTTGCACGGGCGAAAGTGAAAAGTGTTCATATGTAGTAAAAAACTGAGAAATCCGTCCGATTTCGTTATTTGTTATCGAACCGACTTAAAGCCAGATCGATACATTGGCCGCTCTTCTCTCTGAAACGGCTACATTTATCGTCTGCAAAGATATGTCGCGTGCTGTGGTATGCGGCGACACTAAAGGCACCATAGAAGAATACAGATGAATCTTCTAAGTTTATGTAATAGCCAGTAAGAAGTAGTAGAATTCAAGTTTTAGCTATCGATTATTGACTTTTTACCCTTCTTTGGCGCTTCGACATGAGTTAGGGCCTTAAGATACTTCATGAAGGGAAGGCTAGTGGCCACGATGCACGGAGAATGTGAAAAGTGTTCATATGTAGTAAAAATCTGAGAAATTCGTCCGTTTTCGTCATTTGTTATCGAATCGACTTAAATCCAGATCGACACATTTGCCGCTCTTCTCTCTGGAACGATTACATTTATCGTCTGCAAAGCTATGTCGCGTGCTGCGGTATGCGGAGACACTAAAACTATAATAGTAGTACACAGATGAAGCCTCAAAGTTGATGTAATAGCCAGTAAGAAGTAGTACAATTCAAGTTTACGTTATCGATTATACTTTTTAGCCGGCTTTGGTGCAATTGACATGAGCTAGGACCTTAAGATTTTGTATGAAAGGTGGACTAGCAGCCGCGTTGCACGAGCGAATGTGAAAAGTGTTCATATGTAGTACAAACCTGAGAAATCTGTCCGGTTTCGTTATTTGTTATCGAATCGACTTAAAGCCAGATCGATACATTGGGCGCTCTTCTCTCTGAAACGGTTCCATTTATCGTCTGCAAAGCAATGTCTCGTGTTTCGGTTTCCGGAGATACTAATAGCACCATAGTAGAACACAGATGAAACTTATAAGTTGATGTAATAGCCAGTAAGAAGTAGTACAATTCAAATTTTAGTTATTGATTATTGACTTTTTAGCCGGCTTTGGTGCCTTGGACATGAGCTAGGACCTTAAGATTTTGCATGAAAGTAAGATTAGCAGTCACGTTGCATGGGAGAATGTGAAAAGTGTTCATATGTAATAAGAACCTGAAAAAGTCGTATCGACTTAATTCCAGATCGACACATTGGCCGCTCTTCTCTCTGAAACGGTTACGTTTTGTCGTCTGCAAAGCTATGTCGCGTGCTGCGGTATGCGGAGACACTAAAATCAGCATATTAGAGCACAGATGAAGCCACTAAGTTGATGTAATAGCCAGTAAGAAGTAGTACAATTCAAGTTTTAATTATCGATTACTGCCTTTTTACCCTTCTTTGGAGCATTGCACTTGAGCTAGGACCTTAAGATTTTACATGAACGGAAGTCTATCTGCCCCGTAGCATGGGAGAAAGTGAAAAGTGTTCATATATGGTAAAAACCTGATAAATCCGTTCGTTTTCGTCATTTGTTATCGAATCGACTTAAATCCAGATCGCCACATTGGCCGCTCTTCTCTCGGAAACGGTTACATTTATAGTCTGCAAAGCTATGTCGCATGCTGTGGTATCCGGAGACACTAAAAGCGCCATAGTAGAACACAGGTGAAGCTTCAAATTTGATGTAATACCCAGTATGAAGTAGTACATTTCAAGTTTTAGTTATCGATTATTGAGTTTTTATCCAGCGTTGGTGTCTTGGACAAGAGCTAAGACTTTACGATTTTGCATGAAAGGAGGACTAGCAACCGCGTTGTACGGGCGAGTGTGAAAAGTATTCTTATGTAGTAAAAAACTGAGAAATCCGTCCGTTTTCTGCATTTGTTATCCAATCGACTTAATGCCAGATCGTCACATTGGCCGCTCTTCTCTCTGAAACGGCTACATTTATCTTCTGCAAAGCTATGTCGCGTGCTGCGGTATGCGGAGATACTGAACGCACGATAGTAGAAAACAGATGAAGCTTCTAAGTTGATGTAATAGCCAGTAAGAAGTAGTAGAATTCAAGTTTTAGTTATCGATTATTTGAAAGTTTTGCTCTTCATTGGTACTTGGAAATTTGCTAGGAGCTTAGGATTTTGCATGAAAGGAGGGCTAGCAACTGTGTTGCACGGGAGAATGTGAAAAGTGTTCATATGTAGTATAAACCTGAGAAATCCGTCCGTTTTCGTCATTTGTTATCGATTCGACTTAAATTAAGATCGACACATTTGCCGCTCTTCTCTCTGGAACGATTACATTTATCGTCTGCAAAGCTATGTTGCGTGCTGCGGTATGTGGAGACACTAAAACCATCATAGTAGTACACAGACGAAGCTTCTATGTAATGTAATAGCCAGTAAGCAGTAGTACAATTCATTTTTCAATTATCGGTTATTGACTTTTTAGCACGCTTTGGAGCCTTGGACATTTGCTAGGAACTTAGGATTTTGCATGAAAGGAGGACTAGCAACTGCGTTGCACGGGAGAATACGATAAGCATTCATATGTGGTAAGAATCTGAGAAATCCGTCCGTTTTCGTCATTTGTTATTGATTCGACTTAAATTCAGATCGACACATTGGCCGCTCTTCTCTCTGAAAGGATTACATTTATCGTCTGCAAAGCTATGTCGCGTGTTACGTTATCCGGAGACACTAAAAGCATCAGAGTAAAACACAGATGAACCTTCTAAGTTGATGTAATAGCCAGTAAGAAGTAGTACTATGCAATTTTTGTTATCGATTATTGACTTTTACCATCCATTGGTGCTTCGACATGAGCTAGGAAATTAAGATTTTGCATGAAGGGAAGTCTAGTGGCCGCGTTGCAGGGGAGAATGTGAAAAGTGTTCATATGTAGTAAAAATCTGAGAAATTCGTCGGTTTTCGTCATTTGTTATCAAATCGACTTAAAGCCACATCTTCACATTGGCCGCTCTTCTCTCTGAAACGATTACATTTATCGTCTGCAAAGCTATGTCGCGTGCTACGTTATCCGGAGACACTAAAAGTACCATAGTAGAACACAGATGAAGCTTATAAGTTGATGTAATAGCCAGTAAGAAGTAGTACAATTCAAGTTTTGTTACCGATTATTGACTTTTTACCCTTCTTTGGTGCTTGGACATGAGTTAGGACCTCAAGATTTTGCATGAAGGGAAGTCTAGTGGCCGCGTTGCAGGGGAGAATCTGAAAAGTGTTCATGTGTAGCAAAAACCTGAAAAATTTGTCCGTTTTCGTCATTTGTTATCGTATCGAATTAAAGCCATATCGTCATATTAGCCGCTCTTCTCTCATAAACGGTTACATTTATCGTCTGCAAAGCTATGTCGCGTGCTGCGGTATACGGAGACACTAAAAGCACCATAGTAGAACACAGATAAAGCTTCTAAGTTGATGTAATAGGCAGTAAGAAGTAGTACAATTCAAGATTTAGTTATCGATTATTGACTTTTTAGCCGGCTTTGGTGCCTTTCACATGAGGTAGGACTATACGATTTTGCATGAAAGGAGGACTAGCAGCCGCGTTGCACGAGCGAATGTGAAAAGTGTTAATATGTAGTAAAAACCTGAGAAATCCGTCCGTTTTCGTCATTTGTTATTAATTCGACTTAAATCCCGATCGACACATTGGCCGCTCTTCTCTCTGTAACGGCAACATTTATCATCTGCAAAGCTACGTCGAGTGCTGCGGTATGCGGAGATACTGAAAGCACCATAGTAGAACACAGATGAATCTTTTAAGTTGATGTAAAGCCAGTAAGAAGTAGTACAATTCATGTTCATTTATCGATTATTGACTTTTTAGCCGGATTTGGTGCCTTGGACATGAGTTAGGACCCTAAGATTTTGCATGAAAGGAAGACTAGCAGCCACGTTGCAAGGGACAATGTGAAAAGTGTTCATATGTAGTAAAAACCTGAGAAATCCGTCCGTTTTCGTCATTTGTTATCGAATCGACTTAAATCCAGATCGTCATATTGGCCGGTCTTCTCTCTGAAACGGTTACATTTATCGTCTGCAAAGATATGTCTCGTGTTGCGGTATGCGGAGACACTAAATGCACCATAGTAGAACACAGACGAAGCTTCTAAGTTAATGTAATAGCCAGAAAGAAGTAGTACAATTCAAGTTTTAGTTATTAATTATTGACTTTTTAGCCGGCTTTGGTGCCTTGGACATGAGGTAGGACCTTACGATTTTGCATGAGATTAGGACTAGCAACTGTGTTGCACGGGAGGATGTGAAAAGAGTTTATATGTAGTAAAATAATGAGAAATCCGTCCGTTTTCGTCATTTGTTAACGAATCGACTTAAATCCAGATCGACACATTGGCCGCTCTTCTCTCTGAAACGGTTACATTTGTCTTCTGGAAAGCTATGTTGCGTCCTGGGGTATGCGGCGACACTAAAAGCACCATAGTAGAACACAGATGAAGCTTCTAAGTTGATGTAATAGCCAGTAAGAAGTTATACAATGCAAGTTTTAGTTATCGATTACTGACTTTTTTGCCGGCTTTGGTGCCTTGGATATGGGCTACGTCTATACCATTTTGCATGAAAGGAGGACTAGCAGCCGCGTTGCACGGGCGATTGTGAAAAGTGTTCATATGTAGTAAAAACCTGAGAAATCCGTCTGTTTTCGTCATTTGTTATCCAATCGACTTAAAGCCAGATCGTCACATTGGCCGCTCTTCCCTCTGAAAGGGTTACATTTATCGGCTGCTAAGCTATGTCGCTGGATGCGGTATGCGGAGTCACTAAAATCACCGTAGTAGAACAGAGAAGTAGCTTCTAATTTGATGTAATACCCAATAAGAAGTAGTACAATTCAAGTTTTAGGTATCGATTATTGACTTTTTAACCGGCTTTGGTTCCTTGGACATGAGCTAGGACCTTAAGATTTTGCTTGAAGGAGGACTAGCAGCCGCGTTGCACGGGAGAATGTGAAAAGTGTTCATATGTAGTAAACACCTGAGAAATCCGTCCGTGTTCCTCATTTGTTATCGAATCGACTAAAGACACATCGTCACATTTAACGCTCTTCTCTCTGAAACGGTTACATTTATCGTCTGCAAAGCTATGTCACGTATTGCGGTATGCGGTGATGCTAAAAGCAAACATAATAGAACACAGAAGAAGCTTCTAAGTTGAAGTAATAGCCAGTAAGAAGCAGTACAATTCAAGTATTGGTTATCAATTATTGATTTTTAGCTGGCTTTGGTTCCTTGGACATGAGGTGGAACGTTAAGATTTTGCATGAAAGGAGGACTAGCAGCCGCGTTGCATTGGAGAATGTGAAAAGGGTTCATATGTAGTGAAAACCTCAGAAATCCGTATGTTTTCTTCAATTGTTATCGAATCGACTTAATGCCAGATCGTTACATTGGCCTCTCTTCCCTCTGAAACCGTTATATTTATCGTCTCCAAAGATAGGTCGCGAGTTACGTAATGCGGAGACACTAAAAGCAATATACTAGAACACAGATGAAGCTTCTAAGTTGATGTCATAGCCAGTAAGAAATTGTGCAATTCAAGTATTCGTTATCGATTATTCACTTTTCACCCGGCTTTGGTGCCTTGTACAGCAGCTAGGACATTAAGATTTTGCATGAAAGGAGGACTATTAGCCGCGTTGCACGGGAGAATGTGAAAAGTGTTCATATGTAGTAAAAACCTGAGAAATCCGTCCGCTTCCGTAATTTGTTATCGAATCGACTTAAAGCCAGATAGTCACATTGGGGGCTCTTCTCTCTGAAACGGTTATATTTACCGTCTGCAAAACTATGTCGCGTTCTGCGGTATGCGGAGACACTAAAAGCACCATAGTAGAACACTGAAAAAACTTCTAAGTTTTTGTAATAGCCAGTAAGAAGTAGTACAATTCACGTTTTAGCTATCGATTATTGACTTTTTAGCCGGCTTTGGTGCCTTGGGCATGAGCTAGGACCTTAAGATTTTGTGTGAAAGGAGGACTAGCAGCCGCGTTACACGGGTGAATGTGAAAAGTGTTCATATGTAGTGAAACCATGAGAAATCCGACCGTGTTCGTCATTTCTTATCGAATCGACTTAAAGCCAGATTGTCACATTCGCCGCTCTTCCCTCTGAAACGGTTTTATTTATCGTCTTCAATGCTATGTCGCTGGGTGCAGTATGCATAGACACTTAAAGCACCATAGTACAACACAGAAGAAGCTTCTAAGTTAATGTAATAGCCCGTAGGAAGTAGTACAATTCAAGTTTTCGTTATCGATTATTGACTTTTTAGCCTGCTTTGGTGCCTTGTACATGAGCTAGGACCTTAAGATTTTGCATGAAAGGAGGACTATTAGCCGCGTTGCACGGGAGAATGTGAAAAGTGTTCATGTGTAGTAAACACCTGAGAAATCCGTCCGTGTTCGTCATTTGTTATCGAAGCGACTTATAGCCAGATCGTCACTTTGTCCGCTCCTCTCAATGAAACGGTTTATTTATCGTCTGCAAAGCATGTCGTTGGGTGCAGTATGCATAGACACTTAAAGCACCATAGTACAACACAGGAGAAGCTTCTAAGTTAATGTAATAGCCCGCACGAAGTACTACAATTCAAAGTTTTCGTTATCGATTATTCACTTTTTAGCCGGCATTGGAGCCTTGTACATGAGCTAGGACCTTAAGATTTTACATGAAAGGAGGACTATTAGCCGCGTTGCACGGGTAAACGTAAAAAGTGTTCATATGTTTTAAAAACCTGAGAAATCCGTCCATTATCGTCATTTGTTATCGAATCGACTTAAAGCCACATCGTCATATTGGCCGCTCTTCTCTCTGTAACGGTTACATTTATCGTCTGCAAAGCTATGTCACGTATTGCGGTATGCAGTGACGCTAAAAGCAAACATAATAGAACACAGAAGAAGCTTCTAAGTTGAAGTAATAGCCAGTAAGAAGCAGTGCAATTCAAGTATTGGTTATCGATTAATGATTTTTAGCCGGCTTTAGTTCCTTGGATATGAGGTGGAACCATAAGATTTTGCATGAAAGGAGGACTAGCGGCTGCGTTCCACGGGAAAATGTGAAAAGGGTTCATATGTAGTGAAATCCTGAGAAATCCGTATGTTTTCGTCAATTGTTATCGAATCGACTTAAAGCTAGATCGTTACATTGGCCGCTCTTCCCTCTGAAACCGTTACATTTATAGTCTCCAAAGATATGTCGCGAGCTACGTAATGCGGAGACACTAAAAGCACTCTACTAGAACACAGACGAAGCTTCTAAGTTGATGTTATAGCCAGTAAGAAGAAGTGCAATTCAAGTATTCGTTATCGATTATTCAATTTTCACCCGGCTTTGGTGCCTTGTACAGCAGCTGGGACATTAAGATTTTGCATGAAAGGAGGACTATTAGCCGCGTTGCACTGGAGAATGTGAAAAGTGTTCATATGTAGTAAAAACCTGAGAAATCCGTCCGTTTTCGTAATTTCTTAATTTGTACATTGGCCGCTCTTCTCTCTGAAACGGTTATATTTACCGTCTGCAAAGCTATGTCGCGTGCTGTGGTATGCGAAAACACTAAAAGCGCCATAGTAGAATACAGAAGAAGCTTCTAAGTTGATGTAAGAGCCAGTAAGAAACAGTAAAATTCAAGTTTTAGTTATCGATTATTGACCATTTACTTTTCTTTGGTTGCCTTGGAAATGAGCTAGGACTTTACGATTTTGCATGTAGGGAAGTGTAAGAGCCGCATTGCACGGGAGAATGTGAAAAATGTTCATATATAGTAAAAACCTGAGAAATCCATTTGTTTTCGTCATTTGTTATCGAATCGACTTAAAGCCAGATCGTCACATTGGCCGCTCTACCCTCTTAAACGGTTACATTCATCTTCTGCAAAGGTATGTCGCGTGCTGCGGTATTCGGAGACACTAAAAGCACCGTAGTAGAACACAGAAGAAACTACTAAATTGATGTAATAGCCAGTAAGAAGTAGTACAATTCACGTTTCAGTTATCGATTATTGACTTTTTAGCTGGCTTTGGTGCCTTGGACATGAGCTGGGACCTTACGATTTTGCATGAAAGGAGGACAAGCAGCTGCGTTGAACGGGAAAATGTGAAAAGTGTCCATATGTAGTTATAAAGTGAGAAATTCGCCCGTTTTCGTCATTTGTCATCAAATCCACTTTAAGCCAGATCGTCATATTGGCCGCTCTTCTCTCTGAAACGGTTACATTCAGCTTCTGCAAAGCACTGTCGCTGGGTGCGGTATGCGGAGACACTAAAAGCACCATTGTAGGACACAAAAGAAGCTTCTAAGTTGATTTAATAGCCAGTAAGAAGTAGTACAATTCAAGTTTAAGTTATCGATTATTGACTTTTTAGCCGGCTTTGGTGCCTTGGACATTTGCTAGGACCTTACGATTTTGCATTATGGAAGGTGTAGCAGCCGCGTTGCACGGAAGAATTTGAAAAGTGTTCATATGTAGTAAAACCTGAGAAGCCCGTCCGTTTTCGTTATTTTTTATGGAATCGACTTAAAGCCAGATCGTCACATTGGCCGCTCTTCTCTCTGAAACGGTTACATTTATAGTCTGCAAAGAGATGTCGCATGCTGCAGTATGCGGAGACACTAAAAGCACCATAGTAGAACACAGAAGAAACTTCTAAGTTGATGTAATAGCCAGTAAGAATTAGTACAATTCACGTTTTAGTTATCGATTATTGACTTTTTAGCCGGCTTTGTTGCCTTCGACATGAGCTAGGACCTTAAAATTTTGCGTGAAAGGCGGACTAGCAGCTGCGTTGCACGGTAAAATGTGAATAGTGTCCATATGTGGTTATAACATAAGAAATCAGTCAGTTTTCGTCATTTGTTATCGAATCGACTTAATGTCAGATCGTCTCATTGGCCGCTCATCACTCTTAAACGGTGACATATATCGTCTGCAAAGCAATGTCGCGTTCTGCGGTATGCGGAGACACTAAAACCACCATAGTAGAACACAGACGAAGCTTCCAAGTTGATGTAATAGCCAGTAAGAAGCAGTACAAATCAAGTTTTAGTGATTCTTATTGACTTCTTAGCCGGCTTTGGTACCTGGGACATGAGCTAGAACCTTAAGATTTTGCATGAAAGGAGAACTAGCAGCTGCGTTGCACGAGAAAATGTGAAAAGTGTTCATATGTAAATAGAACATGAGAAATTCGCTAGTTTTCGTCATTTGTTATCAAATCGACTTTAAGCCAGATCATCACTTTGGTCACGCTTCTCTCTGAAACGGTTACATTTATCGTCTGCAAAGCTATGTCGCGTGCTGCGGTATGCGGAGACACTAAAAGCAACATAGTAGGACACAGACGAAGCTTCCAAGCTGATGTAATAACCAGTAAGAAGCAGTACAAATCAAGTTTCAGTTATCGATTATTGAATTTTTAGCCTTCTTTGGTGCCTTGCACATGAGCTAGGACCTTATGATTTTGCATGAAAGGAGGACTAGCAGCCGCGTTGCACGGAAAAGTGTGAAAAGTGTTCATATGTAGTAAAAACCTGAGAAATCCACCCGTTTTCGTCATTTGTTATCGAATGGACTTAAACCCAGATCGTCACGTTGGCCGCTCTTCTCTCTGAAACGGTTACATTTATCGTCTGCAAAGCTATGGCGCGTGCTGCGGTATGCGGAGACACTAAAACACCATAGTAGAACACAGAAGAAGCTTCTAAGTGTATGTAATAGCCAGTAACAAGTAGTACAATTCACGTTTTAACTATCGATTATTGCCTTTTGAGCCGGCGTTGCACGGGAGAATGTGAAAAGTGTTCATATGTAGCAAAAACATGAGAAATCAGTCCGTTTTCGTCATTTGTTATCCATTCGACTTAATGTCAGATCGTCTCATTGGCCGCTCATCACTCTTAAACGGAGACGTATATCGTCTGCAAAGCTATGTCGCGTTCTGCGGTATGCGGAGACACTAAAAGCACCATAGTAGAACATAGAAGAAGCTTCCAAGTTGATGTAATAGCCAGTAAGAAGCAGTACCAATCAAGTTTCTGTTATCAATTATTGCCTTTATAGCCGGCTTTGGTGCCTTGGACATGAGCTAGGACCTTAAGATTTTGGATGAAATGAGGACTAGCAGCTGCGTTGAACGGGAAAATGTGAAAAGTGTCCATATGTAGTTATAAAGTGAGAAATTCGCCCGTTTTCGTCATTTGTTATCAAATCCACTTTAAGCCAGATCGTCGTATAGGCCGCTCTTCTCTCTGAAACGGTTGTAGTTATCGTCTGCAAAGCTATGTCGCGTGCTGCGGTATGCGGAGACACTAAAAGCACCATAGTAGAACATAGAAGAAGCTTCTAAGTTGATGTAATAGCCAGTAAGAAAGAGTACAATTCAAGTTTTGTTATCGATTATTGAACTTTTACCCTACTTTGGTGCCTTGGACATGAGCTAGGACCTTTAGATTTTGCTTGAAAGGAAGACTAGCAACCGCGTTGCACGGGAGAATGTGAAAAGTGTTCATATATAGCAAAAACCTGAGAAATCCGTCCGTTTTCTTTATTTGTTATCGATTCGACTTAAAACAAGTTTGTTACATTGGCCGCTCTTCTCTCTGAAACGGTTACATTTATCTTCTGCAAATTATGTCGCGTTCTGCCATATGCGGAGACACTAAAAGCACCATAGTGGAACACAGAAGAAGCATCTAAGTTGATATAATAGCCATTAAGAAACAGTACACTTCAAGTTTTGTTATCGATTATTGAACTTTTACCCTACTTTGGTGCCTTGGACATGAGCTAGGACCTTAAGATTTTGCTTGAAAGGAAGACTAGCAGCCGCGTTGCACGGGAGAATGTGAAAAGTGTTCATATGTAGCAAAAACATGAGAAATCAGTCCGTTTTCGTCTTTTGTTATCCATTCGACTTAATGTCAGATCGTCTCATTGGCCGCTCATCACTCTTAAACGGTGACGTATATCGTCTGCAAAGCTGTGTCGCGTTCTGCGGTATGCGGAGACACTAAAAGCACCATAGTAGAACATAGAAGAAGCTTCCAAGTTGATGTAATAGCCAGTAAGAAGCAGTACCAATCAAGTTTCTGTTATCAATTATTGCCTTTATAGCCGTCTTTGGTGCCTTGGACATGAGCTAGGACCTTAAGATTTTGCATGAAATGAGGACTAGCAGCTGCGTTGAACGGGAAAATGTGAAAAGTGTCCATATGTAGTTATAAAGTGAGAAATTCGCCCGTTTTCGTCATTTGTTATCAAATCCACTTTAAGCCAGATCGTCATATAGGCCGCTCTTCTCTCTGAAACGGTTGTACTTATCGTCTGCAAAGCTATGTCGCGTGCTGCGGTATGCGGAGACACTAAAAGCACCATAGTAGAACACAGACGAAGCTTCCAAGCTGATGTAATAACCAGTAAGAAGCAGTACAAATCATGTTTCAGTTATCGATTATTGAATTTTTAGCCTTCTTTGGTGCCTTGCACATAAGCTAGGACCTTATGATTTTGCATGAAAGGAGGACTAGCAGCCGCGTTGCACGGAAAAATGTGAAAAGTGTTCATATGTAGTAAAAACCTGAGAAATCCACCCGTTTTCGTCATTTGTTATCGAATGGACTTAAACCCAGATCGTCACGTTGGCCGCTCTTCTCTCTGAAACGGTTACATTTATCGTCTGCAAAGCTATGGCGCGGGCTGCGGTATGCGGAGACACTAAAAGCACCATAGTAGAACACAGAAGAAGCTTCTAAGTGTATGTAATAGCCAGTAACAAGTAGTACAATTCACGTTTTAACTATCGATTATTGCCTTTTGAGCCGGCTTTGGTGCCTTGGACCTGAGCTAGGACCTTAAAATTTTGCATAAATGGAGAACTAGAAGCCGCGTTGCTCGGCAGAATGTGAAACGTATTCATATGTAGTAAAAACCTGAGAAATCCGTCCGTTTTCGTCATGTGTTATCGAATCGAATTAAAGCAAGGACGTTACATTGGCCGCTATTCTCTCTGAAACGGTTACATTTATCGTCTGCAAAGCTATGTCGCGTGCTGCGGTATGCGGAGACACTAAAAGCACCATAGTAACACACACAAGAAACTTCTAAATTGATGTAATAACCAGTAAGAAACAGTACAATTCAAGTTTTAGTGACCGATTATTGACTTTTTAGCCGGATTTGGTACCTGGGACATGAGCTAGTACTTTAAGATTTTGCATGAAAGGAGAACTAGCAGCTGCGTTGCACGAGAAAATGTGAGAAGTGTTCATATGTAAATAAAACACGAGAAATTCGCTAGTTTTCGTCATTTGTTATCAAATCGACTTTAAGACAAATCATCACTTTGGTCGCGCTTCTCTCTGAAACGGTTACATTTATCGTCTGCAAATCTATGTCGCGTTCTGCCATATGCGGAGACACTAAAAGCACCATAGTGGAACACAGAAGAAGCATCTAAGTTGATATAATAGCCATTAAGAAACAGTACACTTCAAGTTTTGTTATCGATTATTGAACTTTTACCCTACTTTGGTGCCTTGGACATGAGCTAGGACCTTAAGATTTTGCTTGAAAGGAAGACTAGCAGCCGCGTTGCACGGGAGAATGTGAAAAGTGTTCATACGTAGCAAAAACATGAGAAATCAGTCCGTTTTCGTCATTTGTTATCCAAGCGACTTAATGTCAGATCGTCTCATTGGCCGCTAATCACTCTTAAACGGTGACGTATATCGTCTGCAAAGCTATGTCGCGTGCTGCGGTATGCAGAGACACTAAAAGCACCATAGTAGAACACAGATGAAGCTCCTAAGTTGATGTAATAGCTTGTAAGTAGTAGTGCAATTCAAGTTTTAGGTATCGATTATTGACTTTTTACCCTTCTTTGGTGCCTTGGACATGAGCTAGGAACTTAAGATTTTGCATGAAAGGAGGCCTAGCAGCCGCGTTGCACGGGAGAATGTGAAAAGTGTTCGTATGTAGTAAAACCTGAGAAATCTGTCCGTATTCGTCATTTGTTATCGAATCGACTTAAAGCCAGATCGTCAAATAGGCCGCTCTTCTCTCTGAAACGGTTGTACTTATCGTCTGCAAAGCTATGTCGCGTGCTGCGGTATGCGGAGACACTAAAAGCACCATAGTAGAACACAGATGAAGCTTCTAAGTTGATGTAATAGCCAGTAAGAAGTAGTACAATTCATGTTTTAGGTATCGATTATTATCTTTTTAACTGCCTTTGGTGCCTTGGACATGAGCTAGGACCGTAACATTTTGCATGAAAGGAGGACTAGCAGCCGAGTAGCACGGGAGAATGTGAAAAGTGTTCATCTGTAGTAAAAACCTGAGAAATCCGTCCGTTTTCGTCATTTGTTATCGAATCGACTTAAAGCCAGATCGTCACATTAGCCGCAGTTCTGTCTGAAACGGTTACATTTATCGTCTGCAAAGCTATGTCGCGTGCTGTGGTATGCAGAGACACTAAAAGCACCATAGTAGAACACAGATGAAGCTTCTAAGTTGATGTAATAGCTAGTATGAAGTAGTGCAATTCAAGTTTTTGTTGTCGATTATTGACTTTTTACCCTTCTTTGGTACCTTGGACATGAGCCAGGAACTTGAGATTTTGCATGAAAGGATGACTAGCAGCCGAGTTGCACGGGAGAATGTGAAAAGTGTTCATATGTGGTATAAAGCTGAGGAATAAGTCCGTATTCGTCATTTGTTATCGAATCAACTTAAAGCCAGATCGTCACATTGGCCGCTCTTCTCTCTGAAACGGTTGTACTTATCGTCTGCAAAGCTATGTCGCGTTCCGCGGTATGCAGAGACACTAAAAGCACCATAGTAGAACACAGATGAAGCTTCTAAGTTGATGTAATAGCCCGTAAGAAGTAGTACAATTCAAGTTTTAGTTATCGATTATTGACTTTTTAACTGGCATTGGTGCCTTGGACATGAGCTAGGAACTTAACATTTTGCATGAAAGGAGGACTAGCAGCCGAGTTGCACGGGAGAATGTGAAAAGTGTTCATATGTATTAAAAACCTGAGAAATCCGTCCGTTTTCGTCATTTCTTATCGAATCGACTTAAAGCTAGATCGTCACATTGGCCGCTCTTCTCTCTGAAACGGTTGTACTTATCGCCTGCAAAGCTATGTCGCGTGCTGCGGTATGCGGATACACTAAAAGCACCATAGTAGAACACAGATGAAGCCTCTAAGTTGATGTAATAGCCAGTAAGAAGTAGTACAATTCATGTTTTAGGTATCGATTATTGACTTTTTAGCTGGCTTTGGTGCCTTGGACATGAGCTAGGACTTTAAGATTCTGCATGAAAAGAGGACTAGCAGCCGCGTTGCACGGGAGAATGTGAAAAGTGTTCATATGTAGTAAAAACCTGAGAAATCCGTCCGTTTTCGTCATTTGTTATCGAATCGACTTAAAGCAAGGTTGTTACATTGGCCTCTCTTCTCTCTGAAACAGTTACATTTATCTTCTGCAAAGCTTGTCGCGTGCTGCGGTATGCGGAGACACTAAAAGCACCATAGTAGAACACAAAAGAAACTTCTAAGTTAATATAATAGAAAGTAAGAAACAGTACAATTCAAGTTTTGTTATCGATTATTGACCATTTACCCAACTTTGGTGCCTTGGACATGGGCTAGGACCTTAAGATTTGGCTTGAAAGGAAGACTAGCAGCCGCGTTGCACGGGAGACTGTGGATAGGGTTCAGATGTAGCAAAAACATGAGAAATCAGTCCATTTTCGTCATTTGTTATCCTATCGACTTAATGTCACATCGACTCATTGGCCGCTCATCACTCTTAAACGGTGACATATATCGTCTGCAAAGCTATGTCGCGTGCTGCGGTATGCGGAGACACTAAAAGCACCATAGTAGAACATAGAAGAAGCTTCTAAGTTGACGTAATAGCCAGTAAGAAACAGTAAAATTCAAGTTTTGTTATCGATTATTGAACTTTTACCCTACTTTGGTGCCTTGGACATGAGCAAGGACCTTAAGATTTTGCATGAAAGGAAGACTAGAAGCCGCGTTGCACGGGAGAATGTGAAAAGTGTTCATATATAGCGAAAACCTGAGAAATCCGTCCGTTTTCTTTATTTGTTATCGAATCGACATAAAGCAAGGTTGTTACATTGGCCGCTCTTCTCTCTGAAATGGTTACATTTATCGACTGATAAGCTATTGCGCGTGCTGCAGTATGCGGAGACACTAAAAGCACCATGGTAGAACATAGAAGAAGCTTCTAAGTTGATGTAATAGCCAGTAAGAAACAGTACAATTCAAGTTTTGTAATCGATTATTGAACGTTTACCCTACTTTGGTGCCTTGGACATGAGCTAGGACGTTATGATTTTGCTTGAAAGGAAGACTAGCAGCCGCATTGCACGGGAGAATATGAAAAGTGTTCATATGTAGAAAAAACATGAGAAATCAGTCCGCTTTCGTCATTTGTTATTGAATCGTCTTAATGTCAGATCGTCTCACTGTCCGCGCATCATTCTTAAACGGTGACATATATCGTCTGCAAAGCTATGTCGCGTTCTGTGGTATGAGGAGACACTAAAAGCACAATAGTAGAACACAGACGAAGCTTCCAAGTTGATGTAATAGCCAGTAAGAAGCAGTACAAATCAAGTTTTAGTGATCGATTATTGGCTTTTTAGCCGGCTTTGGTACCTGGGACATGAGCTAGAACCTTAAGATTTTGCATGAAAGGTGAACTAGCAGCTGCGTTGCACGAGAAAATGTGAAAAGTGTTCATATGTAAATAAAACATGAGAAATTCGCTAGTTTTCGTCATTTGTTATCAAATCGACTTTAAGCCAGATCATCACTTTGGTCGCGCTTCTCTCTGAAACGGTTACATTTATCGTCTGCAAAGCTATGTCGCGTGCTGCGGTATGCGGAGACACTAAAAGCAACATAGTAATACACAGAAGAAACTTCTAAGTGGATGTAATAGCCAGTAAGAAACAGTACAATTCAAGCTTTAGTTATCGATTTTTGACCTTTTACCCTTCTTTGATGCCTTGGACATGATATAGGACCTTAAGATTTTGCTTGAAAGGAAGACTATCAGCCGCGTTGCACGGGAGAATGTGAAAAGTGTTCCTATGTAGCAAAAACATGAGAAATCAGTCCGTTTTCGTCATTTGTTATCCATTCGACTTAATGTCAGATCGTCTCATTGGCCGCTCATCACTATTAAACGGTGACGTATATCGTCTGCAAAGCTATGTCGCGTTCTGCGGTATGCGGAGACACTAAAAGCACCATAGTAGAACACAGACGAATCTTCCAAGTTGATGTAATAGCCAGTAAGAAGCAGTACCAATCAAGTTTCGGTTATCGATTATTGCCTTTATAGCCGGCTTTGGTGCCTTGGACATGAGCTAGGACCTTACGATTTTGCATAAATGGAGGACTAGCTGCCGCGTTGCTAGGGACAATGTGAAACGTATTCATATGTAGTAATAACCTGAGAAATCCGTCCGTTTTCGTCATTTGTTATCGAATCGACTTAAAGCCAGATCGTCACATTGCCGCTCTTCCCTCTGAAATGGTTGTACTTATCGTCTCCAAAGCTATGTCGCGGGCTTCGGTATGTGGAGACACTAAAAGCACCATAGTAGAACAGAGATGAAGCTTCTAAGTTGATGTAATAGCTAGTATGAAGTAGTACAATTCAAGTTTTTGTTATCGATTATTGACTTTTTACCCTTCTTTGGTACCTTGGACATGAGCTAGGAACTTAAGATTTTGCATGAAAGGATGACTAGCAGCCGCGTTGCACGGGAGAATGTGAAAAGTGTTCATATGTGGTATGAAGCTGAGGAATAAGTCCGTATTCGTCATTTGTTATCGAATCGACTTAAAGCCAGATCGTCACATTATCCGCTCTTCTCTCTGAAACGGTTGTACTTATCGTCTGCAAAGCTATGTCGCGTGCTGCGGTATGTGGAGACACTAAAAGCACAATATTAGAACACAGATGAAGCTTCTAAGTTGATGTAATAGCCAGTAAGAAGTATTACAATTCAAGTTTTTGGTATCGATTATTGACTTTTTACCCTTCTTTGGTGCCTTGGACATGATCTAGGAACTTAAGATTTTGCATGAAAGGAGGACTAGCAGCCGCGATAAGCGGGAGAATGTGAAATGTGTTCATATGTAGTAAAAGCCTGAGAAATCCGACCATTTTCGTCATTTGTTATCGAATCGACTTAAAGCCAGATCGTCACATTGGCCGCTCTTCTCTCTGAAACGGTTGTACTTATCGTCTGCAAAGCTATGTCGCGTGCTGCGGTATCCGGAGACACTAAAAGCACCATAGTAGAACACAGATGAAGCTTCTATGTTGATGTAATAGCCAGTAAGAAGTAGTACAATTCAAATTTTAGTTATCGATTATTGACATTTTTTGCTGGCTTTGGTGCATTGGACATGAGCTAGGACCTTAAGATTCAGCATGAAAGGAGGACTAGCAGCCGAGTTGCACGGGAGAGTGTGATGAGGTGTCCATACGTAGTAAAAACCTGAGGAATCCGTCCATTTTCGTCATTTGTTATCGCATCGACTTAAACCCAGATCGTCACATTGGCCGCTCTTCTCTCTGAAACGGTTACATTTATCGTCTGCATGGCTGTGTTGCGTGCTGCGGTATGTGGAGACACTAAAAGCACCATAGTAGAACACAGATGAGATTCTAAGTTGATGTAATAGCCAGTAAGAAGTAGTACAATTCAAGTTTTATTTATCGATTATTGACTTCTTAGCTGGTTCTGGTGCCTTGGACATGAGCTAGGACCATAACATTTTGCATGAAAGGATGACTAGCAGCCGCGTTGCACGGGAGAATGTGAAAAGTGTTCATATGTGGTATAAAGCTGAGAAATCCGTCCGTAATTGTCATTTGATATCGAATCGACTTAAAGCCAGATCGTCACATAGGCCGCTCTTCTCTCTGAAACGGTTGTACTTATCGTCTGCAAAGCTATGTCGCGTGCTGCGGTATGCAGAGACACTAAAAGCACCATAGTAGAACACAGATGAAGCTTCTAAGTAGATGTAATAGCCAGTAAGAAGTAGTACAATTCATGTTTTAGTTATCGATTTTTGACTTTTTATCTGCCTTTGGTGCCTTGGACATGAGCTAGGACCGTAACATTTTGCATGAAAGGAGGACTAGCAGCCGAGTAGCACTTGAGAATGTGAAAAGTGTTCATCTGTAGTAAAAACCTGAGAAATCCGTGCGTTTTCGTCATTTGTTATCGAATCGACTTAAAGCCAGATCGTCACATTAGCCGCAGTTCTGTCTGAAACGGTTACATTTATCGTCTGCAAAGCTATGTCGCGTGCTGCGGTATGCAGAGACACTAAAAGCACCATAGTAGAACACAGATGAAGCTTCTAAGTTGATGTAATAGCTAGTATGAAGTAGTACAATTCAAGTTTTTGTTATCGATTATTGACTTTTTACCCTTCTTTGGTACCTTGGACATGAGCTAGGAACTTAAGATTTTGCATGAAAGGATGACTAGCAACCGCGTTGCACGGGAGAATGTGAAAAGTGTTCATATGTGGTATAAAACTGAGAAATAAGTCCGTATTCGTCATTTGTTATCGAATCGACTTAAAGCCAGATCGTCACATTGGCCGCTCTTCTCTCTGAAACGGTTGTACTTATCGTCTGCAAAGCTATGTCGCGTGCTGCGGTATCCGGAGACACTAAAAGCACCATAGTAGAACACAGATGAAGCTTCTATGTTGATGTAATAGCCACTAAGATGTAGTACAATTCAAATTTTAGGTATAGATTATTGACTTTTAGCTGGCTTTGGTGCCTTGGACATGAGCTAGGACCTTAAGATTCTGCATGAAAGGAGGACTAGCAGCCGAGTTGCACGGGAGAGTGTGAAAAGTGTTCATACGTAGTAAAAACCTGAGAAATCCGTCCATTTTCGTCATTTGTTATCGAATCGACTTAAAGCCAGATCGTCACATTGGCCGCTCTTCTCTCTGAAACGGTTGTACTTATCGTGTACAAAGCTATGTCACGTGCTGCGGTATGCGGAGACACTAAAAGCACCATAGTAGAACACAGATGAAGCTCCTAAGTTGATGTAATAGCTTATAAGTAGTAGTACAATTCAAGTTTTAGGTATCGATTATTGACTTTTTATCCTTCTTTGGTGCCTTGGACATGAGCTAGGAACTTAAGAGTTTGCATGAAAGGAGGAGTAGCAGCCGCGTTGCACGGGAGAATGTGAAAAGTGTTTGTATGTAGTAAAACCTGAGAAATCTGTCCGTATTCGTCATTTGTTATCGAATCGACTCAAAGCCAGATCGTCACATAGGCCGCTCTTCTCTCTCTGAAACGGTTGTACTTATCGTCTGTAAAGCAATGTCGCGTGCTGCGGCATGCGGAGACACTAAAAGCACCATAGTAGAACACAGATGAAGCTTCTAAGTTTATGTTATAGCCAGTAAGAAGTAATACAATTCAAGTTTTTGTTATAGATTATTGACTTTTTACCCATCTTTGGTGCCTTGGACATGACCTAGGAACATAAGATATTGCATGAAAGGAGGGCTAGCAGCCGCGATGGATGGGATAATGTGAAAAGTGTTCATATGTAGTGATACCTGGGAAATCCTTCCGTATTCGTCATTTGTTATCGATTCGACTTAAAGCCAGATCGTCACATTGGCCGCTCTTCTCTCTGAGACGGATGTACTTATCGTCTGCAAAGCTATGTCGCGTTCTGCGGTATGCGGAGACACTAAAAGCACCATAGTAGAACACAGATGATGCTTCTAAATTGTTGTAATAGCCAGTAAGAAGTAGTACAATTCAAGTTTTAGGTATCGATTATTGACTTTTTAGCTGGCTTTCTTTGCATTGGACCTTAAGATTCTGCAAGAAGGGTGGACTTGCAGCCGAGTTGCACGGGAGAATGTGAAAAGTGTTCATATGTAGTAAAAACCTGAGAAATCCGAACGTTTTCGTCATTTGTTATCGAATCGACTTAAAGCCAGATCGTCACATTTTCCGCTTTTCTCTCTGAAACGGTTACATTTATCGTCTGCAAAGCTGTGACACGTGCTGCGGTATGTGGAGACACTAAAAGCACCATAGTAGAACACAGATGAAGCTTCTGAGTTGATGTAATAGCCAGTAAGAAGTAGTACAATTCATGTTTTAGGTATCGATTATTGACTTTTTAACTGCCTTTGGTGCCTTGGACATGTGCTAGGACCGTAACATTTTGCATGAAAGGAGGACTAGCAGCCGAGTAGCACTTGAGAATGTGAAAAGTGTTCATCTGTAGTAAAAACCTGAGAAATCCGTCCGTTTTCGTCATTTGTTATCGAATCGACTTAAAGCCAGATCGTCACATTAGCTGCAGTTCTGTCTGAAACGGTTACATTTATCGTCTGCAAAGCTATGTCGCGTGCTGCGGTATGCAGAGACACTAAAAGCACCATAGTAGAACACAGATGAAGCTTCTAAGTTGATGTAATAGCTAGTATGAAGTAGTACAATTCAAGTTTTTGTTATCGATTATTGACTTTTTACCCTTCTTTGGTACCTTGGACATGAGCTAGGAACTTAAGATTTTGCATGAAAGGATGACTAGCAGCCGCGTTGCACGGGAGAATGTGAAAAGTGTTCATATGTGGTATAAAGCTGAGAAATAAGTCCGTATTCGTCATTTGTTATCGAATCGACTTAAAGCCAGATCGTCACATTGGCCGCTCTTCTCTCTGAAACGGTTGTACTTATCGTCTGCAAAGCTATGTCGCGTGCTGCGGTATCCGGAGACACTAAAAGCACCATAGTAGAACAAAGATGAAGCTTCTATGTTGATGTAATAGCCAGTAAGAAGTACTACAATTCAAATTTTAGGTATCGATTATTGACTTTTTAGCTGGCTTTGGTGCCTTGGACATGAGCTAGGACCTTAAGATTCTGCATGAAAGGAGGACTAGCAGCCGAGTTGCACGGGAGAGTGTGAAAAGTGTTCATACGTAGTAAAAACCTGAGAAATCCGTCCATTTTCGTCATTTGTTATCGAATCGACTTAAAGCCAGATCGTCACATTGGCCGCTCTTCTCTCTGAAACGGTTGTACTTATCGTGTACAAAGCTATGTCACGTGCTGCGGTATGCGGAGACACTAAAAGCACCATAGTAGAACACAGATGAAGCTCCTAAGTTGATGTAATAGCTTATAAGTAGTAGTACAATTCAAGTTTTAGGTATCGATTATTGACTTTTTATCCTTCTTTGGTGCCTTGGACATGAGCTAGGAACTTAAGAGTTTGCATGAAAGGAGGAGTAGCAGCCGCGTTGCACGGGAGAATGTGAAAAGTGTTTGTATGTAGTAAAACCTGAGAAATCTGTCCGTATTCGTCATTTGTTATCGAATCGACTCAAAGCCAGATCGTCACATAGGCCGCTCTTCTCTCTCTGAAACGGTTGTACTTATCGTCTGTAAAGCTATGTCGCGTGCTGCGGCATGCGGAGACACTAAAAGCACCATAGTAGAACACAGATGAAGCTTCTAAGTTTATGTTATAGCCAGTAAGAAGTAATACAATTCAAGTTTTTGTTATAGATTATTGACTTTTTACCCATCTTTGGTGCCTTGGACATGACCTAGGAACATAAGATATTGCATGAAAGGAGGGCTAGCAGCCGCGATGGATGGGATAATGTGAAAAGTGTTCATATGTAGTGATACCTGGGAAATCCTTCCGTATTCGTCATTTGTTATCGAATCGACTTAAAGCCAGATCGTCACATTGGCCGCTCTTCTCTCTGAGACGGATGTACTTATCGTCTGCAAAGCTATGTCGCGTTCTGCGGTATGCGGAGACACTAAAAGCACCATAGTAGAACACAGATGATGCTTCTAAATTGTTGTAATAGCCAGTAAGAAGTAGTACAATTCAAGTTTTAGGTATCGATTATTGACTTTTTAGCTGGCTTTCTTTGCATTGGACCTTAAGATTCTGCAAGAAGGGTGGACTTGCAGCCGAGTTGCACGGGAGAATGTGAAAAGTGTTCATATGTAGTAAATACCTGAGAAATCCGAACGTTTTCGTCATTTGTTATCGAATCGACTTAAAGCCAGATCGTCACATAGGCCGCTCTTCTCTCTGAAACGGTTGTACTTATCGTCTGCAAAGCTACGTCGCGTGCTGCGGTATGCGGAGACACAAAAAGCACCATAGTAGAACACAGATGAAGCTTCTAAGCTGATGTAAAAGCCAGTAAGGAGTAGTACAATTCTAGTTTTAGGTATCGATTATTAACTTTTTACCCTTCTTTGGTGCTTTGAACAGGAGCTAGGAACTTAAGATTTTGTATGAAAGGAGGACTTGGAGTAGCGTTGCACTGAAGAATGTGAAAAGTGTTCATATGTAGTAAAAACCTGAGAAATCCGTTCGTTTTCGACATTTGTTATCGAATAGACTTAAAGCCAGATCGTCACATTGACCGGAGTTCTGTCTGAAACGGTTACATTTATCGTCTGCAAAGCTATGTCGCGTGCTGCGGTATGTAGAGACACTAAAAGCACCATAGTAGAACGCAGATGATGCTTCTAAGTTGATGTAATGGCTAGTATGAAGTAGTACAATTCAAGTTTTTGTTATCGATTATTGACTTTTTACCCTTCTTTGGTACCTTGGACATGAGCTAGAACCTTAAGATTCTACATGAAAGGAGGTCTAGCAGCCGAGTTGCACGGAAGAAAGTGAAAAGTGTTCATACGTATTAAAAACCTGAGAAATCCGTCCGTTTTCGTCGTTTGTTATGGAATAGACTTAAAGCCAGATCGTCACATTGGCCGCAGTTCTGTCTGAAAAGGTTACATTTATCGTCTGCAAAGCTATGTCGCGTGCTGCGGTATGTAGAGACACTAAAAGCACCATAGTAGAACACAGATAAAGCTTCTAAGTTGATGTAATAGCCAGTATGAAGTAGTACAATTCAAGTTTTTGTTATCGATTATTGACTTTTTGCCCTTCTTTGGTACCTTGGACATGAGCTAGGAACTTAAGTTTTTGCATGAAACGATGATTAGCAGCCTCGTTGCACGGGAGAATGTGAAAAGTGTTCATATGTTATATAAAGCAGAGAAATCCGTCCGTATTCGTCATTTGTTATCGAATCGACTTAAAGCCAGATCGTCACATTGGCAGCTCTTCTGTCTGAAAGGGTTGTACTTATCGTCTGCAAAGCTAAGTCGCGTAATGCGGTATGCAGAGACACTAAAAGCACAATAGTAGAACACATATGAAGCTTCTAAGTTGATGTAATAGCCAGTAAGAAGTATTACAATTCAAGTTTTTGGTATCGATTATTGACTTTTTACCCTTCTATGGTGCCTTGGACATGACCTAGGAACTTAAGATTTTGCATGAAAGTAGGACTAGCAGATGCGATGCGCGGGAGAATGTGAAAAGTGTTCATATGTAGTAAAAGCCTAAGAAATCCGTCCGTTTTCGTCATTTGTTATCGAATCGACTTAAAGCCAGATCGTCACATTGGCCGCAGTTCTGTCTGAAACGGTTACATTTGTCGTCTGCAAAGCTATGTCGCGTGCTGCGGTATGCAGAGACACTAAAAGCACCATAGTAGAACACAGATGAAGCTTCTAAGTTGACGTAATAGCCAGTAAGAAGTAGTACAATTCAAGTTTTAGTTATCGATTATTGACTTTTTAGCTGGCTCTGGTGCCTTGGACATGAGCTAGGACCTTAACATTTTGCATGAAAAGAGGACTAGCAGCCGCGTTGCCAGGGAGAATGTGAAAAGTGTTCATATGTAGTAAAAACCTGAGAAATCCGTCCGTTATCATCATTTGTTATCGAATCGACTTAAAGCCGGATCGTCACATTGGCCGCTCTTCTGTCTGAAACGGTTACATTTATCGTCTGCAAAGCTATGTCGCGTGCTGCGGTATGTGGAGACACTAAAAGCACAATAGTAGAACACAGATGAAGCTTCTAAGTTGATGTAATAGCCAGTAAGAATTAGTACAATTCAAGTTTTAGGTATCGATTATTGACTTTTTAACTGCCTTTGGTGCCTAGACATGAGCTCGGAACTTAAGATTTTGCATGAAAGGAGGACTAGCAGCCGCGTTGCACGGGACAATGTGAAAAGTGTTCATATGTAGTAAAAACCTGAGAAATCCGTCCGTTTTCGTCATTTGTTATCGAATCGACTTAAAGCAAGATCGTCACATTGGCCGCTCTTCTGTCTGAAACGATTATATTTTTCGCCTGCAAAGCTTTGTCGCGTGCTGCGGTATGCGGAGACACTAAAAGCACCATAGTAGAACACAGATGAAGCTTCTAAGTTGATGTAATAGCCAGTAAGAAGTAGTACAATTTAAGTTTTAGGTATCGATTATTAACTTTTTACCCTTCTTTGGTGCTTTGAACAGGAGCTAGGAACTTAAGATTTTGTATGAAAGGAGGACTAGCAGTAGCGTTGCACTGGAGGATGTGAAAAGTGTTCATATGAAGTAAAAACCTGAGAAATCCGTCCGTTTTCGTCATTTGTTATCGAATCGACTTAAAGCCAGATCGTCACATTGGCCGCAGTTCTGTCTGAAACGGTTACATTTGTCGTCTGCAAAGCTATGTCGCGTGCTGCGGTATGCAGAGACACTAAAAGCACCATAGTAGAACACAGATGAAGCTTCTAAGTTGATGTAATAGCTAGTATGAAGTAGTACAATTCAAGTTTTTGTTATCGATTATTGACTTTTTACCCTTCTTTGGTACCTTGGACATGAGCTAGAACCTTAAGATTGTGCATGAAAGGAGGACTAGCAGCCGAGTTGCACGGGAGAAAGTGAAAAGTGTTCATACGTAGTAAAAACCTGAGAAATCCGTCCTTTTTCGTCATTTGTTACCGAATAGACTTAAAGCCAGATCGTCACATAGGACGCAGTTCTGTCTGAAACGGTTACATTTATCGTCTGCAAAGCTATGTCGCGTGCTGCGGTATGCGGAGACACTAAAAGCACCATTGTAGAACACAGATGAAGCTTCTAAATTGATGTAATAGCCAGTAATAAGTAGTACAATTCAAGTTTTAGTTATCGATTATTGACTTTTTAACTGGCTTTGGTGCGTTGGACATGAGCTGGGACCCTAACATTTTGCACGAAAGGAGGACTAGCAGCCGAGTTGAAAGGGAGAATGTGAAAAGTGTTCATATGTAGTAAAAACCCGAGAAATCCGTTACTTTTCGTCATTTGTTATCGAATCGACTTAAAGCCAGATCGTCAATTTGGCCGCAGTTCTGTCTGAAACGGTTACATTTGTCGTCTGCAAAGCTATGTCGCGTGCTGCGGTATGCAGAGACACTAAAAGCACCATAGTAGAACACAGATGAAGCTTCTAAGTTGATGTAATAGCTAGTATGAAGTAGTACAATTCAAGTTTTTGTTATCGATTATTGACTTTTTACCCTTCTTTGGTGCCTTGGACATGGGCTAGAAACTTAAGATTTTGCATGAAAGGAGGACTAGTAGCCGCGATGCGCTGGAGAATGGGAAAAGTGTTCATACGTAGTAAAAACCTGTGAAATCCGTCCGTTTTCGTCATTTGTTATCGAATCGACTTAAAGCCAGATCGTCACATTGGCCGTTCTTCTGTCTGACACGGTTACATTTATCGTCTGCAAAGCTATGTCGCATGCTGCGGTATGCGGAGACACTAAAAGCACCATAGTAGAACACAGATGAAGCTTCTAAGTTGATGTAATAGCCAGTAAGAAGTAGTACAATTCAAATTTTAGGAATCGATTATTGACTTTTTACCCTTCTTTGGTGCCTTGGACATGAGCTAGGTACTTAAGATTTTGCATGAAAGGAGGACTAGTAGCCGCGATGCGCGGGAGAATGTGAAAAGTGTTCATACGTAGTAAAAACCTGAGAAATCCGTCCGTTTCGTCATTTGTTATCGAATGGACTTAAAGCCAGATCGTCACATTGGCCGCTCTTCTGTCTGAAACGGTTACATTTTTCGTCTGCAAAGCTATGTCGCATGCTGCAGTATGCGGAGACACTAAAAGCACCATAGTGGATCACAGATGAAGCATCTACGTTGATGTAATAGCCAGTAAGAAGTAGTACAATTCAAGTTTTAGGTATCGATTATTGACTTTTTAGCTGGCTTTGGTGCCTTGGACATGAGCTAGGACCTTAAAATTCTGCATGAAAGGAGGACTAGCAGCCGAGTTGCACGGGAGAATGTGAAAAGTGTTCACACGTAGTAAAAACCTGAGGAACCCGTCCATTTTCGTCATTTGTTATCGAATCGACTTATAGCCAGATCGTCACATTGGCCGCCCTTCTGTCTGAAACGGTTACATTTATCGTCTGCAAAGCTATGTCGCATGGTGCGGTATGCGCAGACACTAAAAGCACCATAGTGGATCACAGATGAAGCATCTAAGTTGATGTAATAGCCAGTAAGAAGTAGTACAATTCAAGTTTTAGGTATCGATTATTGACTTTTTACCCTTCTTTGGTGCCTTGGACATGAGTTAGGTACTTAAGATTTTGCATGAAAGGAGGACTAGCAGCCGAGTTGTACGGGAGAATGTGAAAAGTGTTCACACGTTGTAAAAACCTGAGGAACCAGTCCATTTTCGTCATTTGTTATCGAATCGACTTAAAGACAGATCGTCACATTGGCCGATCTTCTCTCTGAAACGGTTGTACTTATCGTCTGCAAAGCTATGTCGCGTGCTGCGGTATACGGAGACACTAAAAGCACCATAGTAGAACACGGATGAAGCTTCCTAGTTGTTGTAATAGCCAGTAAGAAGTAGTACAATTCAAGTTTTACTTAACGATTATTGACTTTTTAGCTGGCTTTGGTGATTTGGACATGAGCTAGGACCTTAAGATTCTGCATGAAAGAAGGACAAGCAGCCGAGTTGCATGGGAGAATGTGAAAAGTGTTCGTATGTAGTAAATACCTGAGAAATTCGTCCGTTTTCTTCATTTGTTATCGAATCGACTTAAAGCCAGATCGTCACATTGGCCGCTCTTCCCTCTGAAACGGTTGTACTTATCATTTGCAAAGCTATGTCGCGTGCTGCGGTATGCGGAGACACAAAAGGCACCATAGTGGACACACAGATGAAGCTTCTAAGTTGATGTAATAGCCAGTAAGAAGTAGTACAATTCAAGTTTTAGGTATGGATTATTGACTTTTTAGCTATCTTTGGTGCCTTGGACATGAGCTAGGACCTTAAGATTTTGCATGAAAGGAGGACTAGCAGCCGCGTTGCGTGGGAGAATGTGAAAAGTGTTCATATGTAGTAAAAACCTGAGAAATCCGTCCGTTTTCCTAATTTGTTATGGAATCGACTTAAAGCCAGATCGTCACATTGGCCGCGCTTCTCTCTGAAACGGTTGTACTTATCGTCTGCAAAGCTATGTCGCTTGCTGCGGTATGCGTAGACACTAAAAGCACCATAGCAGAATACAGATGAAGCTTCTAAGTTGATGTAATAGCCAGTAAGACGTAGTACAATTCAAGATTTACGTATCGATTATTGACTTTTTTGCTGGCTTTGGTGCCTTGGACATGAGCTAGGACTTTAAGATTATGCATGAAAGGAGGACTAGCAGCCGAGTTGTATGGGACAATGTGAAAAGTGTTCATATGTAGTAAAAACCTGAGAAATCCGTCCGTTTTCGTCAATTGTTATCGAATCGACTTGAAGCAAGATCGTCACATTGGCCGCTCTTCTCTCTGAAACGGTTGTACTTATCGTCTGCAAAGCTATGTCGCGTGCTGCGGTATGCGGAGACACTAAAAGCACCATAGTGGATCACAGATGAAGCATCTACGTTGATGTAATAGCCAGTAAGAAGTAGTACAATTCAAGTTTTAGGTATCGATTATTGACTTTTTACCCTTCTTTGGTGCCTTGGACATGAGTTAGGTACTTAGGATTTTGCATGAAAGGAGGACTAGCAGCCGAGTTGTACGGGAGAATGTGAAAAGTGTTCACACGTTGTAAAAACCTGAGGAACCAGTCCCTTTTCGTCATTTGTTATCGAATCGACTTAAAGACAGATCGTCACATTGGCCGATCTTCTCTCTGAAACGGTTGTACTTATCGTCTGCAAAGCTATGTCGCGTGCTGCGGTATACGGAGACACTAAAAGCACCATAGTAGAACACAGATGAAGCTTCCTAGTTGATGTAATAGCCAGTAAGAAGTAGTACAATTCAAGTTTTAGTTATCGATTATTGACTTTTTAGCTGGCTTTGGTGCCTTGGACATGAGGTAAGACCTTAAGATTCTGCATGAAAGGACGACTAGCAGCCGAGTTGCACGGGAGAATGTGAAAAGTGTTCATATGTAGTAAAAACCTGAGAAATCCGTCCGTTTTCGTAATTTGTTATGGAATCGACTTAAAGCCAGATCGTCACATTGGCCGCGCTTCTCTCTGAGACGGTTGTACTTATCGTCTGCAAAGCTATGTCGCGTGCTGCGGTATGCGTAGACACTAAAAGCACCATAGTAGAACACAGATGAAGCTTCTAAGTTGATGTAATAGCCAGTAAGAAGTAGCACAATTCAAGATTTACGTATCGATTATTGACTTTTTTGCTGGCTTTGGTGCGTTGGACATGAGCTAGGACCTTAAGATTCTGCATGAAAGGAGGACTAGCAGCCAAGTTGTATGGGACAATGTGAAAAGTGTTCATATGTAGTAAAAACCAGAGAAATCCGTCCGTTTTCGTCATTTGTTATCGAATCGACTTGAAGCAAGATCGTAACATTGGCCGCTCTTCTATCTGAAACAGTTGTACTTATCGTCTGCAAAGCTATGTCACGTGCTGCGGTATGTGGAGACACTAAAAGCACCATAGTAGAACACAGATGAAGCTTCTAAGTTGATGTAATAGCCAGTAAGAAGTAGTACACTTCAAGTTTTAGTTAACGATTATTGACTTTTTAGCTGGCTTTGGTGATTTGGACATGAGCTAGGACCTTAAGATTCTGCATCAAAGAAGGACAAGCAGCCGAGTTGCATGGGAGAATGTGAAAAGTGTTCGTATGTAGTAAATACCTGAGAAATTCGTCCATTTTCGTCATTTGTTATCGAATCGACTTAAAGCCAGATCGTCACATTGGCCGCTCTTCCCTCTGAAACGGTTGTACTTATCGTTTGCAAAGCTATGTCGCGTGCTGCGGTATGCGGAGACACAAAAGGCACCATAGTGGACACATAGATGAAGCTTCTAAGTTGATGTAATAGCCAGTAAGAAGTAGTACAATTCAAGTTTTAGGTATGGATTATTGACTTTTTAGCTATCTTTGGTGCCTTGGACATGAGCTAGGACCTTAAGATTTTGCATGAAAGGAGGACTAGCAGCCGCGTTGCATGGGAGAATGTGAAAAGTGTTCATATGTAGTAAAAACCTGAGAAATCCGTCCGTTTTCCTAATTTGTTATGGAATCGACTTAAAGCCAGATCGTCACATTGGCCGCGCTTCTCTCTGAAACGGTTGTACTTATCGTCTGCAAAGCTATGTCGCGTGCTGCGGTATGCGTAGACACTAAAAGCACCATAGCAGAACACAGATGAAGCTTCTAAGTTGATGTAATAGCCAGTAAGAAGTAGTACAATTAAAGATTTACGTATCGATTATTGACTTTTTTGCTGGCTTTGGTGCCTTGGACATGAGCTAGGACATTAAGATTATGCATGAAAGGAGGACTAGCAGCCGAGTTGTATGGGACAATGTGAAAAGTGTTCATATGTAGTAAAAACCTGAGAAATCCGTCCGTTTTCGTCAATTGTTATCGAATCGACTTGAAGCAAGATCGTCACATTGGCCGCTCTTCTCTCTGAAACGGTTGTACTTATCGTCTGCAAAGCTAGATCGCGTGCTGCGGTATGCGGAGACACTAAAAGCACCATAGTGGATCACAGATGAAGCATCTACGTTGATGTAATAGCCAGTAAGAAGTAGTACAATTCAAGTTTTAGGTATCGATTATTGACTTTTTACCCTTCTTTGGTGCCTTGGACATGAGTTAGGTACTTAAGATTTTGCATGAAAGGAGGACTTGGAGTAGCGTTGCACTGAAGAATGTGAAAAGTGTTCATATGTAGTAAAAACCTGAGAAATCCGTTCGTTTTCGACATTTGTTATCGAATAGACTTAAAGCCAGATCGTCACATTGACCGGAGTTCTGTCTGAAACGGTTACATTTATCGTCTGCAAAGCTATGTCGCGTGCTGCGGTATGTAGAGACACTAAAAGCACCATAGTAGAACGCAGATGATGCTTCTAAGTTGATGTAATGGCTAGTATGAAGTAGTACAATTCAAGTTTTTGTTATCGATTATTGACTTTTTACCCTTCTTTGGTACCTTGGACATGAGCTAGAACCTTAAGATTCTACATGAAAGGAGGTCTAGCAGCCGAGTTGCACGGAAGAAAGTGAAAAGTGTTCATACGTATTAAAAACCTGAGAAATCCGTCCGTTTTCGTCGTTTGTTATGGAATAGACTTAAAGCCAGATCGTCACATTGGCCGCAGTTCTGTCTGAAAAGGTTACATTTATCGTCTGCAAAGCTATGTCGCGTGCTGCGGTATGTAGAGACACTAAAAGCACCATAGTAGAACACAGATAAAGCTTCTAAGTTGATGTAATAGCCAGTATGAAGTAGTACAATTCAAGTTTTTGTTATCGATTATTGACTTTTTGCCCTTCTTTGGTACCTTGGACATGAGCTAGGAACTTAAGTTTTTGCATGAAACGATGATTAGCAGCCTCGTTGCACGGGAGAATGTGAAAAGTGTTCATATGTTATATAAAGCAGAGAAATCCGTCCGTATTCGTCATTTGTTATCGAAACGACTTAAAGCCAGATCGTCACATTGGCAGCTCTTCTGTCTGAAAGGGTTGTACTTATCGTCTGCAAAGCTAAGTCGCGTAATGCGGTATGCAGAGACACTAAAAGCACAATAGTAGAACACATATGAAGCTTCTAAGTTGATGTAATAGCCAGTAAGAAGTATTACAATTCAAGTTTTTGGTATCGATTATTGACTTTTTACCCTTCTATGGTGCCTTGGACATGACCTAGGAACTTAAGATTTTGCATGAAAGTAGGACTAGCAGATGCGATGCGCGGGAGAATGTGAAAAGTGTTCATATGTAGTAAAAGCCTAAGAAATCCGTCCGTTTTCGTCATTTGTTATCGAATCGACTTAAAGCCAGATCGTCACATTGGCCGCAGTTCTGTCTGAAACGGTTACATTTGTCGTCTGCAAAGCTATGTCGCGTGCTGCGATATGCAGAGACACTAAAAGCACCATAGTAGAACACAGATGAAGCTTCTAAGTTGACGTAATAGCCAGTAAGAAGTAGTACAATTCAAGTTTTAGTTATCGATTATTGACTTTTTAGCTGGCTCTGGTGCCTTGGACATGAGCTAGGACCTTAACATTTTGCATGAAAAGAGGACTAGCAGCCGCGTTGCCAGGGAGAATGTGAAAAGTGTTCATATGTAGTAAAAACCTGAGAAATCCGTCCGTTATCATCATTTGTTATCGAATCGACTTAAAGCCGGATCGTCACATTGGCCGCTCTTCTGTCTGAAACGGTTACATTTATCGTCTGCAAAGCTATGTCGCGTGCTGCGGTATGTGGAGACACTAAAAGCACAATAGTAGAACACAGATGAAGCTTCTAAGTTGATGTAATAGCCAGTAAGAATTAGTACAATTCAAGTTTTAGGTATCGATTATTGACTTTTTAACTGCCTTTGGTGCCTAGACATGAGCTCGGAACTTAAGATTTTGCATGAAAGGAGGACTAGCAGCCGCGTTGCACGGGACAATGTGAAAAGTGTTCATATGTAGTAAAAACCTGAGAAATCCGTCCGTTTTCGTCATTTGTTATCGAATCGACTTAAAGCAAGATCGTCACATTGGCCGCTCTTCTGTCTGAAACGATTATATTTTTCGCCTGCAAAGCTTTGTCGCGTGCTGCGGTATGCGGAGACACTAAAAGCACCATAGTAGAACACAGATGAAGCTTCTAAGTTGATGTAATAGCCAGTAAGAAGTAGTACAATTTAAGTTTTAGGTATCGATTATTAACTTTTTACCCTTCTTTGGTGCTTTGAACAGGAGCTAGGAACTTAAGATTTTGTATGAAAGGAGGACTAGCAGTAGCGTTGCACTGGAGGATGTGAAAAGTGTTCATATGAAGTAAAAACCTGAGAAATCCGTCCGTTTTCGTCATTTGTTATCGAATCGACTTAAAGCCAGATCGTCACATTGGCCGCAGTTCTGTCTGAAACGGTTACATTTGTCGTCTGCAAAGCTATGTCGCGTGCTGCGGTATGCAGAGACACTAAAAGCACCATAGTAGAACACAGATGAAGCTTCTAAGTTGATGTAATAGCTAGTATGAAGTAGTACAATTCAAGTTTTTGTTATCGATTATTGACTTTTTACCCTTCTTTGGTACCTTGGACATGAGCTAGAACCTTAAGATTGTGCATGAAAGGAGGACTAGCAGCCGAGTTGCACGGGAGAAAGTGAAAAGTGTTCATACGTAGTAAAAACCTGAGAAATCCGTCCTTTTTCGTCATTTGTTACCGAATAGACTTAAAGCCAGATCGTCACATAGGACGCAGTTCTGTCTGAAACGGTTACATTTATCGTCTGCAAAGCTATGTCGCGTGCTGCGGTATGCGGAGACACTAAAAGCACCATTGTAGAACACAGATGAAGCTTCTAAATTGATGTAATAGCCAGTAATAAGTAGTACAATTCAAGTTTTAGTTATCGATTATTGACTTTTTAACTGGCTTTGGTGCGTTGGACATGAGCTGGGACCCTAACATTTTGCACGAAAGGAGGACTAGCAGCCGAGTTGAAAGGGAGAATGTGAAAAGTGTTCATATGTAGTAAAAACCCGAGAAATCCGTTACTTTTCGTCATTTGTTATCGAATCGACTTAAAGCCAGATCGTCAATTTGGCCGCAGTTCTGTCTGAAACGGTTACATTTGTCGTCTGCAAAGCTATGTCGCGTGCTGCGGTATGCAGAGACACTAAAAGCACCATAGTAGAACACAGATGAAGCTTCTAAGTTGATGTAATAGCTAGTATGAAGTAGTACAATTCAAGTTTTTGTTATCGATTATTGACTTTTTACCCTTCTTTGGTGCCTTGGACATGGGCTAGAAACTTAAGATTTTGCATGAAAGGAGGACTAGTAGCCGCGATGCGCTGGAGAATGGGAAAAGTGTTCATACGTAGTAAAAACCTGTGAAATCCGTCCGTTTTCGTCATTTGTTATCGAATCGACTTAAAGCCAGATCGTCACATTGGCCGTTCTTCTGTCTGACACGGTTACATTTATCGTCTGCAAAGCTATGTCGCATGCTGCGGTATGCGGAGACACTAAAAGCACCATAGTAGAACACAGATGAAGCTTCTAAGTTGATGTAATAGCCAGTAAGAAGTAGTACAATTCAAATTTTAGGAATCGATTATTGACTTTTTACCCTTCTTTGGTGCCTTGGACATGAGCTAGGTACTTAAGATTTTGCATGAAAGGAGGACTAGTAGCCGCGATGCGCGGGAGAATGTGAAAAGTGTTCATACGTAGTAAAAACCTGAGAAATCCGTCCGTTTCGTCATTTGTTATCGAATGGACTTAAAGCCAGATCGTCACATTGGCCGCTCTTCTGTCTGAAACGGTTACATTTTTCGTCTGCAAAGCTATGTCGCATGCTGCAGTATGCGGAGACACTAAAAGCACCATAGTGGATCACAGATGAAGCATCTACGTTGATGTAATAGCCAGTAAGAAGTAGTACAATTCAAGTTTTAGGTATCGATTATTGACTTTTTAGCTGGCTTTGGTGCCTTGGACATGAGCTAGGACCTTAAGATTCTGCATGAAAGGAGGACTAGCAGCCGAGTTGCACGGGAGAATGTGAAAAGTGTTCACACGTAGTAAAAACCTGAGGAACCCGTCCATTTTCGTCATTTGTTATCGAATCGACTTATAGCCAGATCGTCACATTGGCCGCCCTTCTGTCTGAAACGGTTACATTTATCGTCTGCAAAGCTATGTCGCATGGTGCGGTATGCGCAGACACTAAAAGCACCATAGTGGATCACAGATGAAGCATCTAAGTTGATGTAATAGCCAGTAAGAAGTAGTACAATTCAAGTTTTAGGTATCGATTATTGACTTTTTACCCTTCTTTGGTGCCTTGGACATGAGTTAGGTACTTAAGATTTTGCATGAAAGGAGGACTAGCAGCCGAGTTGTACGGGAGAATGTGAAAAGTGTTCACACGTTGTAAAAACCTGAGGAACCAGTCCATTTTCGTCATTTGTTATCGAATCGACTTAAAGACAGATCGTCACATTGGCCGATCTTCTCTCTGAAACGGTTGTACTTATCGTCTGCAAAGCTATGTCGCGTGCTGCGGTATACGGAGACACTAAAAGCACCATAGTAGAACACGGATGAAGCTTCCTAATTGTTGTAATAGCCAGTAAGAAGTAGTACAATTCAAGTTTTACTTAACGATTATTGACTTTTTAGCTGGCTTTGGTGATTTGGACATGAGCTAGGACCTTAAGATTCTGCATGAAAGAAGGACAAGCAGCCGAGTTGCATGGGAGAATGTGAAAAGTGTTCGTATGTAGTAAATACCTGAGAAATTCGTCCGTTTTCTTCATTTGTTATCGAATCGACTTAAAGCCAGATCGTCACATTGGCCGCTCTTCCCTCTGAAACGGTTGTACTTATCATTTGCAAAGCTATGTCGCGTGCTGCGGTATGCGGAGACACAAAAGGCACCATAGTGGACACACAGATGAAGCTTCTAAGTTGATGTAATAGCCAGTAAGAAGTAGTACAATTCAAATTTTAGGTATTCAATATTGAATTTTTAGCTGGCTTTGGTGCCTTGGACATGAGCTTGGACCTTAAGATTCTGCATGAAAGGAGGATTAGCAGCGGAGTTGCCCAGGAGAATGTGAAAAGTGTTCATATGTAAAAAAATACCTGAGAAATCCGTCCGTTTTCGTCATTTGTTATCGAATCGACTTAAAGCCAGATCGTCACATTGGCCGCTCTTCACTCTGAAACGGTGGTACTTATCGTCTGCAAAGCTATGTCGCGTGCTGCGGTATGTTGAGACACTAAAAGCACCATAGTAGAACACAGATGAAGCTTCTATGTTGATGTAATAGCCAGTAAGAAGTAGTACAATTCAAATTTTAGGTATTCAATATTGAATTTTTAGCTATCTTTGGTGCCTTGGACATGAGCTTGGACCTTAAGATTCTGCATGAAAGGAGGATTAGCAGCGGAGTTGCCCAGGAGAATGTTAAATGTGTTCATATGTAAAAAAATACCTGAGAAATCCGTCCGTTTTCGTCATTTGTTATCGAATCGACTTAAAGCCAGATCGTCACATTGGCCGCTCTTCTCTCTGAAACGGTTGTACTTATCGTCTGCAAAGCTATGTCGCGTGCTGCGGTATGCGGAGACACTAAAATCACCATAGTAGAACACAGATGAAGCTTCTAAGTTGATGTAATACCCAGTAAGAAGTAGTAGAATTCAAGTTTTAGGTATCGATTATTGACTTTTTACCCTTCTTTGGTGCCTTGGACATGAGTTAGGTACTTAAGATTTTGCATGAAAGGAGGACTAGCAGCCGAGTTGTACGGGAGAATGTGAAAAGTGTTCACACGTTGTAAAAACCTGAGGAACCAGTCCCTTTTCGTCATTTGTTATCGAATCGACTTAAAGACAGATCGTCACATTGGCCGATCTTCTCTCTGAAACGGTTGTACTTATCGTCTGCAAAGCTATGTCGCGTGCTGCGGTATACGGAGACACTAAAAGCACCATAGTAGAACACAGATGAAGCTTCCTAGTTGATGTAATAGCCAGTAAGAAGTAGTACAATTCAAGTTTTAGTTATCGATTATTGACTTTTTAGCTGGCTTTGGTGCCTTGGACATGAGGTAAGACCTTAAGATTCTGCATGAAAGGACGACTAGCAGCCGAGTTGCACGGGAGAATGTGAAAAGTGTTCATATGTAGTAAAAACCTGAGAAATCCGTCCGTTTTCGTAATTTGTTATGGAATCGACTTAAAGCCAGATCGTCACATTGGCCGCGCTTCTCTCTGAGACGGTTGTACTTATCGTCTGCAAAGCTATGTCGCGTGCTGCGGTATGCGTAGACACTAAAAGCACCATAGTAGAACACAGATGAAGCTTCTAAGTTGATGTAATAGCCAGTAAGAAGTAGCACAATTCAAGATTTACGTATCGATTATTGACTTTTTTGCTGGCTTTGGTGCGTTGGACATGAGCTAGGACCTTAAGATTCTGCATGAAAGGAGGACTAGCAGCCAAGTTGTATGGGACAATGTGAAAAGTGTTCATATGTAGTAAAAACCAGAGAAATTCGTCCGTATTCGTCATTTGTTATCGAATCGACTTGAAGCAAGATCGTAACATTGGCCGCTCTTCTATCTGAAACAGTTGTACTTATCGTCTGCAAAGCTATGTCACGTGCTGCGGTATGTGGAGACACTAAAAGCACCATAGTAGAACACAGATGAAGCTTCTAAGTTGATGTAATAGCCAGTAAGAAGTAGTACACTTCAAGTTTTAGTTAACGATTATTGACTTTTTAGCTGGCTTTGGTGATTTGGACATGAGCTAGGACCTTAAGATTCTGCATCAAAGAAGGACAAGCAGCCGAGTTGCATGGGAGAATGTGAAAAGTGTTCGTATGTAGTAAATACCTGAGAAATTCGTCCATTTTCGTCATTTGTTATCGAATCGACTTAAAGCCAGATCGTCACATTGGCCGCTCTTCCCTCTGAAACGGTTGTACTTATCGTTTGCAAAGCTATGTCGCGTGCTGCGGTATGCGGAGACACAAAAGGCACCATAGTGGACACACAGATGAAGCTTCTAAGTTGATGTAATAGCCAGTAAGAAGTAGTACAATTCAAGTTTTAGGTATGGATTATTGACTTTTTAGCTATCTTTGGTGCCTTGGACATGAGCTAGGACCTTAAGATTTTGCATGAAAGGAGGACTAGCAGCCGCGTTGCATGGGAGAATGTGAAAAGTGTTCATATGTAGTAAAAACCTGAGAAATCCGTCCGTTTTCCTAATTTGTTATGGAATCGACTTAAAGCCAGATCGTCACATTGGCCGCGCTTCTCTCTGAAACGGTTGTACTTATCGTCTGCAAAGCTATGTCGCGTGCTGCGGTATGCGTAGACACTAAAAGCACCATAGCAGAACACAGATGAAGCTTCTAAGTTGATGTAATAGCCAGTAAGAAGTAGTACAATTAAAGATTTACGTATCGATTATTGACTTTTTTGCTGGCTTTGGTGCCTTGGACATGAGCTAGGACATTAAGATTATGCATGAAAGGAGGACTAGCAGCCGAGTTGTATGGGACAATGTGAAAAGTGTTCATATGTAGTAAAAACCTGAGAAATCCGTCCGTTTTCGTCAATTGTTATCGAATCGACTTGAAGCAAGATCGTCACATTGGCCGCTCTTCTCTCTGAAACGGTTGTACTTATCGTCTGCAAAGCTAGATCGCGTGCTGCGGTATGCGGAGACACTAAAAGCACCATAGTGGATCACAGATGAAGCATCTACGTTGATGTAATAGCCAGTAAGAAGTAGTACAATTCAAGTTTTAGGTATCGATTATTGACTTTTTACCCTTCTTTGGTGCCTTGGACATGAGTTAGGTACTTAAGATTTTGCATGAAAGGAGGACTAGCAGCCGAGTTGTACGGGAGAATGTGAAAAGTGTTCACACGTTGTAAAAACCTGAGGAACCAGTCCATTTTCGTCATTTGTTATCGAATCGACTTAAAGACAGATCGTCACATTGGCCGATCTTCTCTCTGAAACGGTTGTACTTATCGTCTGCAAAGCTATGTCGCGTGCTGCGGTATACGGAGACACTAAAAGCACCATAGTAGAACACAGATGAAGCTTCCTAGTTGATGTAATAGCCAGTAAGAAGTAGTACAATTCAAGTTTTAGTTATCGATTATTGACTTTTTAGCTGGCTTTGGTGCCTTGGACATGAGGTAAGACCTTAAGATTCTGCATGAAAGGAGGACTAGCAGCCGAGTTGTATGGGACAATGTGAAAAGTGTTCATATGTAGTAAAAACCTGAGAAATCCGTCCGTTTTCGTCATTTGTTATCGAATCGACTTGAAGCAAGATCGTAACATTGGCCGCTCTTCTATCTGAAACAGTTGTACTTATCGTCTGCAAAGCTATGTCACGTGCTGCGGTATGTGGAGACACTAAAAGCACCATAGTAGAACACAGATGAAGCTTCTAAGTTGATGTAATAGCCAGTAAGAAGTAGTACACTTCAAGTTTTAGGTATCGATTATTGACTTTTTAGCAGGCTTTGGTGCCTTGGACATGAGCTAGGACCTTGAGATTCTGCATGAAAGGAGGACTAGCAGCCGCGTTGCACGGGAGTATGTGAAAAGTGTTCATATGTAGTAAAAACCTGAGAAATCCGTCCGTTTTCGTCAATTGTTATCGAATCGACTTAAAGCCAGATCGTCACATTGGCCCCTCTTCTCTCTGAAACGGTTGTACCTATCGTCTGCAAAGCTATGTCGCGTGCTGCGGTATGCGAATACACTAAAATCACCATAGTGGAACACAGATGAAGCTTCTAAGTTGATGTAATAGCCAGTAAGAAGTAGTACAATTCACGTTTTAGCTATCGATTATTGACTTTTTAGCTGGCTTTGTTGCCTTGGACATGAGCTATGTCCTTAAGATTCTGCACGAAAGGAGGACTAGCAGCTGAGTTGAATGGGAGAATGTGAAAAGTGTTCATATGTAGTAAAAACCTGAGAAATCCGTCCGTTTTCGTCATTTGTTATCGAATCAACTTGAAGCCAGATCGTCACATTGGCCGCTCTTCTCTCTGAAACGGTTGTACTTATCGTCTGGAAAGCTATGTCGCGTGCTGCGGTATGCGGAGACACTAAAAGCACCATAGTAGAACACAGATGAAGCTTCTAAGATGATGTGATAGCCAGTGAGAAGTAGTACAATTCAAGTTTGAGGTATCGATTATTGACTTTTTAGCTGGCTTTCGTGCCTTGGACATGAGCTAGGACCTTAAGATTCTGCATGAAAGGAGGACTAGCAGCCGCGTTGCACGGGAGTTTGTGAAAAGTGTTCATATGTAGTAAAAACCTGAGAAATCCGTCCATTTTCGTCATTTGTTATCGAATCGACTTAAAGCCAGATCGTCACATTAGCCGCTCTTCTCTCTGAAACGGTTGTACTTATCGCTCGCAAAGCTATGTCGCATGGTGCGGTATGCGGAGACACTAAAAGCACCATAGTGGATCACAGATGAAGCATCTACGTTGATGTAATAGCCAGTAAGAAGTAGTACAATTCAAGTTTTAAGTATCGATTATTGACTTTTTAGCTGGCTTTGGTGCCTTGGACATAAGCTAGGACCTTAAGATTCTGCATGAAAGGAGGACTAGCAGCCGAGTTGTACGGGAGAATGTGAAAAGTGTTCACACGTTGTAAAAACCTGAGGAACCCGTCCATTTTCGTCATTTGTTATCGAATCGACTTAAAGCCAGATCGTCACATTGGCCGCTCTTCTCTCTGAAACGGTTGTACTTATCGTTTGCAAAGCTATGTCGCATGCTGCGGTATGCGGAGATACTAAAATCACCATAGTGGAACACAGATGAAGCTTCTAAGTTGACGTAATAGCCAGTAAGATGTAGTACAATTCAAGGTTTAGGTATCGATTATTGACTTTTTAGCTGGCTTTGGTGCCTTGGACATGAGATAGGACATTAAGATTCTGCATGAAAGGAGGACTAGCAGCCGCGTTGCATGGGAGTATGTGACAAGTGTTCATATGTAGTAAAAACCTGAGAAATCCGTCCGTTTTCGTCATTTGTTATCGAATAAACTTAAAGCCAGATCTTCACATTGGCCGCTCTTCTCTCTGAAACGGTTGTACTTAACGTCTGCAAAGCTATGTCGCGTGCTTCGGTATGCGGAGACACTAAAACACCATAGTAGAACGCAGACGAAACTTCTAAGTTGATGTAATAGCCACTAAGAAGTAGTACAATTCAAGATTTACGTATCGATTATTGACTTTTTTGCTGGCTTTGGTGCCTTTGGCATGAGCTAGGTCCTTATGATTCTGCATGAAAGGAGGACTAGCAGCCGGGTTGCATGGGAGAATGTGAAAAGTGTTCATATGTAGTAAAAACCTGAGTAATCCGTCCGTTTTCGTAATTTGTTATGGAATCGACTTAAAGCCAGATCGTCACATTGGCCGCTCTTCTCTCTGAAACGATTGTACTTATTGTGTGCAAAGCTATGTCGCGTGCTGCGGTATGCGGAGATACTAAAATCACCATAGTGGAACACAGATGAAGCTTCTAAGTTGACGTAATAGCCAGTAAGAAGTAGTACAATTCAAGGTTTAGGTATCGATTATTGACTTTTTAGATGGCTTTGGTGCCTTGGACATGAGATAGGTCCTTAAGATTCTGCATGAAAGGAGGACTAGCAGCCGAGTTGCATGGGAGAATGTGAAAAGTGTTCATCTGTAGTAAATACCTGAGAAACTCGTTCGTTTTCGTCATTTGTTACCGAATCGACTTAAAGCCAGATCGTCACATTGCCCGCTTTTCTCTCTGAAACGGTTGTACTTATCGTCTGCAAAGCTATGTCGCGTGCTGCAGAATGCGGAGACACTAAAAGCACCATAGTAGAACGCAGATGAAGCTTCTAAGTTGATGTGATAGCCAGTGAGAAGTAGTACAATTCAAGTTTTAGGTTATGGATTATTGACTTTTTAGCAATCTTTGGTGCCTTGGACATGAGCTAGGACATTAAGATTCTGCATGAAAGGAGGACTGGCAGCCGCGTTGCATGGGAGTATGTGACAAGTGTTCATATGTAGTAAAAACCTGAGAAATCCGTCCATTTTCGTCATTTGTTATCGAATAGACTTAAAGCCAGATCTTCACATTGGCCGCTCTTCTCTCTGAAACGGTTGTACTTATCGTCTGCAAAGCTATGTCGCGTGCTGCGGTATGCGGAGACACTAAAAGCACCATAGTAGAACACAGATAAAGCTTCTAAGTTGATGTAATAGCCAGTAAGGAGTAGTACAATTCAAGTTTTAGGTGTCGAATATTGACTTTTTAGCAGGCTTTGGTGCATTGGACATGGGCTAGGACCTTAAGATTCTGCATGAAAGGAGGACTAGCAGCCGAGTTGCACGGGAGGATGCGAAAAGTGTTCATATGTAGTAAAAACCTGAGAAATCCGTCCGTTTTCGTCATTTGTTATCGAATAGACTTAAAGCCAGATCTTCACATTGGCCGCTCTTCCCTCTGAAACGGTTGTACTTAACGTCTGCAAAGCTATGTCGCGTGCTGCGGTATGCGGAGACACTAAAAGCAACATAGTAGAACACAGATTAAGCTTCTAAGTTGATGTAATAGCCAGTAAGAAGTAGTACAATTCAAGTTTTATGTATCGATTATGGACTTTTTAGCTGGCTTTTGTGCCTTCTACATGAGCTAGGACCTTATGATTCTGCATGAAAGGAGGACAAGCAGCCGAGATGCATGGGAGAATGTGAATAGTGGTCATATGTAGTAAAAGAATGAGAAATCCGTCCGTTTTCGTCATTTGTTATCGAATCGCTTTAAAGCCAGATCGTCACATTGGCCGCTCTTCTCTCTGAAACGGTTGTACTTATCGTCTGCAAAGCTATGTCGCGTGCTGCAGTATGCGGAGACACTAAAAGCACCATAGTAGAACAGAGATGAAGCTTCTAAGTTGATGTGATAGCCAGTGAGAAGTAGTACAATTCAAGTTTTAGGTATCGATTATTGACATTTTAGCTGGCTTTGGTGCTTTGGACATGAGCTAGGACCTTAAGATTCTGCATGAAAGGAGGACTAGGAGCCGAGTAGCATGGGAGAATGTGAAAAGTGTTCATATGTAGTAAAAACCTGAGAAATCCGTCCGTTTCCGTCATTTGTTATCGAATCGACTAAAAGCCAGATCGTCACATTGGCCGCTCTTCTCTCTGAAACGGTTGTACTTATCTGCCGAAGCTATGTCGCGTGCTGCGGTTTGCGGAGACACTAAAATCACTATAGTAGAACACAGATGAAGCTTCTAAGTTGATGTAATAGCCAGTAAGGAGTAGTACTATTCTAGTTTTAGGTATCGAATATTGACTTTTTAACTGGCTTTGGTGCCTTGTACATGAGCTATTACCTTAAGATTCTGCATGAAAGGAGGGCTAGCAGCCGAGTTGAATGGGAGAATGTGAAAAGTGTTCATATGTAGTAAAAACCTGAGAAATCCCCCCGTTTTCGTCATTTGTTATCGAATCGACTTAAAGCCAGATCGTCACATTGGCCGCTCTTCTCTCTGAAACGGTTGCACTTATCGTCTGCAAAGCTATGTCGCGTGCTGCGGTATGCGGAGACACTAAAAGCACCATAGTAGAACACAGATGAAGCTTCAAACTTGATGTAATAGCCAGTAAGAAGTAGTACAATTCAAGATTTAGGTATCGATTATTGACTTTTTTGCTGGCTTTGGTGCCTTGGACATGAGCTAGGACCTTACGATTCTGCATGAAAGGAGGACTAGCAGCCGAGTTGCACGGGATAATGTAAAAAGTGTTCATATGTAGTAAAAACCTGAGAAATCCGTCCGTTTTCGATATTTGTTATCGAATCGACTTTAAGCCAGATCGTCACATTGGCCCCTCTTCTCTCTGAAACGGTTGTACTTATCGTCTGCAAAGCTATATCGCGTGCTGCAGTATGCGGAGACACTAAAAGCACCATAGTAGAACACAGATGAAGCTTCTAAGTTGATGTGATAGCCAGTGAGAAGTAGTACAATTCAAGTTTTAGGTATGGATAATTGACTTTTTAGCGATCTTTGGTGCCTTGTAAATGAGCTAGGACATTTAGATTCTGCATGAAAGGAGGACTAGCAGCCGCGTTGCATGGGAGTATGTGACAAGTGTTCATATGTAGTAAAAACCTGAGAAATCCGTCCGTTTTCGTCATTTGTTATCGAATAGACATAAAGCCAGATCGTCACTTTGGCCGCTCTTCTCTCTGAAACGGTTGTACTTAACGTCTGCAAAGCTATGTCGCGTGCTGCGGTATGCAGAGACACTAAAAGCACCATACTAGAACACAGACGAAGCTTCTAAGTTGATGTAATAGCCAGTAAGAAGTAGTACAATTCAAGATTTACGTATCGATTATTGACTTTTTAGCTGGCTTTGGTGACTTGGACATGAGCTAGGATCTTAAGATTTTGCATGAAAGGAGGACTAGCAGCCGAGTTGCATGGGAGAATTTGAAAAGTGTTCATATGTAGTAAAAACTTGAGAAATCCGTCCGTTTTCGTAATTTGTTATGGAATCGACTTAAAGCCAGATCGTCACATTGGCCGCTCTTCTCTCTGAAACGGTTGTACTTATCGTCTGCAAAGCTAGATCGCGTGCTGCGGTATGCGGAGACACTAAAATCACCAGAGTGGAACACAGCTGAAGCTCCTAAGTTGATGTAATAGCCAGTAAGAAGTAGTACAATTCTAGATTTAGGAATCGATTATTGACTTTTTAGATGGCTTTGGTGCCTTTGGCATGAGCTAGGTCCTTATGATTCTGCATGAAAGGAGGACTAGAAGGCGAGTTGCATGGGTGTATGTGAAAAGTGTTCATATGTAGTAAAAACCTGAGAAATCCGTCCATTTTCGTCATTTGTTATCGAATCGACTTATAGCCAGATCGTCACATCGGCCCCTCTTCTCTCTGAAACGGTTGTACTTATCGTCTGCAAAGCTATGTCGCGTGCTGCGGTATGCGGTGACACTAAAATCACCATAGTGGAACACAGATGAAGCTTCTAAGTTGATGTAATAGCCAGTAAGAAGTAGTACAATTCAAGTTTTAGGTTTCGATTATTGACTTTTTAGCTGGCTTTGGTGCCTTGGACATGAGCTATGTCCTTAAGATTCTGCATGAAAGGAGGACTAGCAGCCGAGTTGAAAGGGAGAATGTGAAAAGTGTTCATATGTAGTAAAAACCTGCGAAACCCGTCCGTTTTCGTCATTTGTTATCGAATCAACTTGAAGCCAGATCGCCACCTTGGCCGCTCTTATATCTGAAACGGTTGTACTTATCGTCTGCAAAGCTATGTCGCGTGCTGCGGTATGCGTAGACACTAAAAGCACCATAGTAGAACACAGATGAAGCTTCTAAGCTGATGTAATAGCCAGTAAGAAGTAGTACAATTCAAGATTTACGTATCGATTATTGACTTTTTTGCTGGCTTTGGTGCCTTGGACATGAGCTAGGACCTTAAGATTCTGCATGAAAGGAGGACTAGCAGCCGAGTTGCACGGGAGGATGCGAAAAGTGTTCATATGTAGTAAAAACCTGAGAAATCCGTCCGTTTTCGTAATTTATTATCGAATCGACTTAAAGCAGTGCGTCACATTGGCCGCTCTTCTCTCTGAAACGGTTGTACTTATCGTCTGCAAAGCTATGTCGCGTGCTGCGGTATGCGGAGACACTAAAAGCACCATAGTAGAACACAGATGAAGCTTCTAAGTTGATGTGATAGCCAGTGAGAAGTAGTACAATTCAAGATTTAGGTATGGATTATTGACTTTTTAGCTATCTTTGGTGCCTTGGAAATGAGCTAGGACATTAAGAATCTGCATAAAAGGAGGACTAGCAGCCGCGTTGCATGGGAGTATGTGACAAGTGTTCATATGTAGTAAAAACCTGAGAAATCCGTCCGTTTTCGTCATTTGTTATCGAATAGACTTAAAGCCAGATCGTCACATTGGCCGCTCTTCTCTCTGAAACGGTTGTACTTAACGTCTGCAAAGCTATGTCGTGTGCTGCGGTATGCAGAGACACTAAAAGCACCATACTAGAACACAGACGAAGCTTCTAAGTTGATGTAATAGCCAGTAAGAAGTAGTACAATTCAAGATTTACGTATCGATTATTGACTTTTTAGCTGGCTTTGGTGACTTGGACATGAGCTACGATCTTAAGATTTTGCATGAAAGGAGGACTAGCAGCCGAGTTGCATGGGAGAATGTGAAAAGTGTTCATATGTAGTAAAAACCTGAGAAATCCATCCGTTTTCGTCATTTGTTATCGAATCGACTTAAAGCCAGATCGTCACATTGGCCGCTATTCTCTCTGAAACGATTGTACTTATCGTGTGCAAAGCTATGTCGCGTGCTGCGGTATGCGTAGACACTAAAAGCACCATAGTAGAACACAGATGAAGCTTCTAAGTTGATGTAATAGCCAGTAAGAAGTAGTACAATTCAAGATTTACGTATCGATTATTGACTTTTTTGCTGGCTTTGGTGCCTTGGACATGAGCTAGGACCTTAAGATTCTGCATGAAAGGAATACTAGCAGCCGAGTTGTATGGGACAATGTGAAAAGTGTTCATATGTAGTAAAAACGTGAGAAATCCGTCCGTTTTCGTCATTTGTTATCGAATCGACTTGAAGCCAGATCGTCACATTGGCCGCTCTTCTCTCTGAAACAGTTGTACTTATCGCTTGCAAAGCTATGTCGCGTGCTGCGGTATACGGAGACACTAAAAGCAGCATAGTAGAATACAGATGAAGCTTCTAAGTTGATGTAATAGCCAGTAAGAAGTAGTATAATTCAAGTTTTAGGTATCGATAATTGACGTTTTAGCTGGCTTTGGCGCCTTGGACATGAGCTAGGACCTTAAGATTCTGCATGAAAGGAGTACTAGCAGCCGCGTTGCACGGAGAATGTGAAAAGTGTTCATATGTAGTAAAAACCTGAGAAATCCGTCCGTTTTCGTCATTTGTTATCGAATCGACTTAAAGCCAGATCGTCACATTGGTCGCTCTTCTCTCTGAAACGGTTGTACTTATCGTCTGCAAAGCTATGTCGCGTGCTGCGGTATGCGGAGACACTAAAATCACCAGAGTGGAACACAGATGAAGCTTCTAAGTTGATGTAATAGCCAGTAAGAAGTAGTACAATTCAAGATTTAGGAATCGATTATTGACTTTTTAGCTGGCTTTGGTGCCTTTGGCATGAGCTAGGTCCCTATGATTCTGCATGAAAGGAGGACTAGCAGCCGAGTTGCATGGGAGTATATGAAAAGTGTTCATATGTAGTAAAAACCTTAGAAATCCGTCCATTTTCGTCATTTGTTATCGAATCGACTTATAGCCAGATCGTCACATTGGCCCCTCTTCTCTCTGAAACGGTTGTACTTATCGTCTGGAAAGCTATGTCGCGTGCTGCGGTATGCGGAGACACTAAAAGCACCATAGTAGAACACAGATGAAGCTTCTAAGTTGATGTAATAGCCAGTAAGAAGTAGTACAATTCAAGTTTTAGGTTTCGATTATTGACTTTTTAGCTGGCTTTGGTGCCTTGGACATGAGTTATGTCCTTAAGATTCTGCATGAAAGGAGGACTAGCAGCCGAGTTGAAAGGGAGAATGTGAAAAGTGTTTATATGTAGTAAAAACCTGAGATATCCGTCCGTTTTCGTCATTTGTTATCGAATCAACTTGAAGCCAGATCGTCACATTGGCCGCTCTTATATCTGAAACGGTTGTACTTATCGTCTGCAAAGCTATGTCGCGTGCTGCGGTATGCGGAGACACTAAAAGCACCATAGTAGAACACAGATTAAGCTTCTAAGTTGATGTAATAGCCAGTAAGAAGAAGTACAATTCAAGATTTACGTATCGATTATTGACTTTTTTGCTGGCTTTGGTGCCATGGACATGAGCTAGGACCTTAAGATTCTGCATGAAAGGAGGACTAGCAGCCGAGTTGCACGGGAGGATGCGAAAAGTGTTCATATGTAGTAAAAACCTGAGAAATCCGTCCGTTTTCGTAATTTATTGTCGAATCGACTTAAAGCAGTGCGTCACATTGGCCGCTCTTCTCTCTGAAACGGTTGTACTTATCGTCTGCAAAGCTATGTCGCGTGCTGCGGTATGCGGAGACACTAAAAGCACCATAGTAGAACACAGATGAAGCTTCTAAGTTGATGTGATAGCCAGTGAGAAGTAGTACAATTCAAGTTTTAGGTATGGATTATTGACTTTTAGCTATCTTTGGTGCCTTGGAAATGAGCTAGGACATTAAGATTCTGCATGAAAGGAGGACTAGCTTCCGCGTTGCATGGGAATATGTGACAAGTGTTCATATGTAGTAAAAACCTGAGAAATCCGTCCGTTTTCGTCATTTGTTATCGAATAGACTTAAAGCCAGATCGTCACATTGGCCGCTCTTCTCTCTGAAACGGTTGTACTTAACGTCTGCAAAGCTATGTCGCGTGCTGCGGTATGCAGAGACACTAAAAGCACCATACTAGAACACAGACGAAGCTTCTAAGTTGATGTAATAGCCAGTAAGAAGTAGTACAATTCAAGATTTACGTATCGATTATTGACTTTTTAGCTGGCTTTGGTGACTTGGACATCAGCTAGGATCTTAAGATTTTGCATGAAAGGAGGACTAGCAGCCGAGTTGCATGGGAGAATGTGAAAAGTGTTCATATGTAGTAAAAACCTGAGAAATCCGTCCGTTTTCGTAATTTGTTATGGAATCGACTTAAAGCCAGATCGTCACATTGGACGCTCTTCTCTCTGAAACGATTGTACTTATCGTGTGCAAAGCTATGTCGCGTGCTGCGATATGCGTAGACACTAAAAGCACCATAGTAGAACACAGATGAAGCTTCTAAGTTGATGTAATAGCCAGTAAGAAGTAGTACAATTCAAGATTTACGTATCGATTATTGACTTTTTTGCTGGCTTTGGTGCCTTGGACATGAGCTAGGACCTTAAGATTCTGCATGAAAGGAGGACTAGCAGCCGAGTTGTATGGGACAATGTGAAAAGTGTTCATATGTAGTAAAAACCTGAGAAATCCGTCCGTTTTCGTCATTTGTTATCGAATCGACTTGAAGCCACATCATCACATTGGCCGCTCTTCTCTCTGATACAGTTGTACTTATCGCTTGCAAAGCTATGTTGCGTGCTGCGGTATGCGGAGACACTAAAAGCACCATAGTAGAATACAGATGAAGCTTCTCAGTTGATGTAATAGCCAGTAAGAAGTAGTACAATTCAAGTTTTAGGTATCGATAATTGACGTTTTAGCTGGCTTTGGCGCCTTGGCCATGAGCTAGGACCTTAAGATTCTGCATGAAAGGAGGACTAGCAGCCGAGTTGCATGGGAGAATGTGAAAAGTGTTCATATGTAGTAAAAACCTGAGAAATCCGTTCGTTTTCGTCATTTGTTATCGAATCGACTTAAAGCCAGATCGTCACATTGGCCGCTCTTCTCTCTGAAACGGTTGTACTTATCGTCTGCAAAGCTATGTCGTGTGCTGCGGTATGCGGAGACACTAAAAGCACCATACTAGAACACAGGTTAAGCTTCTAAGTTGATGTAATAGCCAGTAAGAGGTAGTACAATTCAAGTTTTAGGTATCGATTATTGACTTTTTGCTGGCTATGTTGCCTTGGACATGAGCTAGGACCTTAAGATTCTGCATGAAAGGAGGACTAGCAGCCGCCTTGCACGGAGAATGTGAAAAGTGTTCATATGTAGTAAATACATGAGAAATCCGTCCGTTTTCGTCATTTGTTATCGAATCGACTTAAAGCCAGATCGTCACATTGGTCGCTCTTCTCTCTGAAACGGTTGTACTTATCGTCTGCAAAGCTATGTCGCGTGCTGCGGTATGCGGAGACACTAAAAGCACCATAGTAGAATACAGATGAAGCTTCTAAGTTGATGTAATAGCCAGTAAGAAGTAGTACAATTCAAGATTTAGGAATCGATTATTGACTTTTTAGCTGGCTTTGGTGCCTTTGGCATGAGCTAGGGCCTTATGATTCTGCATGAAAGGAGGACTAGCAGCCGAGTTGCATGGGAGTATGTGAAAAGTGCTCATATGTAGTAAACACCTGAGAAATCCGTCCATTTTCGTCATTTGTTATCGAATCGACTTATAGCCAAATCTTCACATTGGCCCCTCTTCTCTCTGAAAGTGTTGTACTTATCGTCTGGAAAGCTATGTCGCGTGCTGCGGTATGCGGAGACACTAAAAGCACCATAGTGGAACACAGATGAAGCTTCTAAGTTGATGCAATAGCCAGTAAGAAGTAGTACAATTCAAGTTTTAGGTTTCGATTATTGACTTTTTAGCTGGCTTTGGTGCCGTGGACATGAGCTATGTCCTTAAGATTCTGCATGAAAGGAGGACTAGCAGCCGAGTTGAAAGGGAGAATGTCAAAAGTGTTCATATGTAGTAAAAACCTGAGAAATCCGTCCGTTTTCGTCATTTGTTATCGAATCGACTTAAAGCCAGATCGTCACGTTGGCCGCTCTTCTCTCTGAAACGGTTGTACTTATCGTCTGCAAAGCTATGTCGTGTGCTGCGGTATGCGGAGACACTAAAAGCACCATACTAGAACACAGGTTAAGCTTCTAAGTTGATGTAATAGCCAGTAAGAGGTAGTACAATTCAAGTTTTAGGTATCGATTATTGACTTTTTGCTGGCTATGTTGCCTTGGACATGAGCTAGGACCTTAAGATTCTGCATGAAAGGAGGACTAGCAGCCGCGTTGCACGGAGAATGTGAAAAGTGTTCATATGTAGTAAAAACCTGAGAAATCCGTCCGTTTTCGTCATTTGTTATCGAATCGACTTAAAGCCAGATCGTCACATTGGTCGCTCTTCTCTCTGAAACGGTTGTACTTATCGTCTGCAAAGCTATGTCGCGTGCTGCGGTATGCGGAGACACTAAAAGCACCATAGTAGAACACAGATGAAGCTTCAAACTTGATGTAATAGCCAGTAAGGAGTAGTACAATTCAAGATTTAGGTATCGATTATTGACTTTTTTGCTGGCTTTGGTGCCTTGGACATGAGCTAGGACCTTACGATTCTGCATGAAAGGAGGACTAGCAGCCGAGTTGCACGGGATAATGTAAAAAGTGTTCATATGTAGTAAAAACCTGAGAAATCCGTCCGTTTTCGATATTTGTTATCGAATCGACTTAAAGCCAGATCGTCACATTGGCCCCTCTTCTCTCTGAAACGGTTGTACTTATCGTCTGCAAAGCTATGTCGCGTGCTGCAGCATGCGGAGACACTTAAAGCACCATAGTAGAACACAGATGAAGCTTCTAAGATGATGTGATAGCCAGTGAGAAGTAGTACAATTCAAGTTTTAGGTATGGATTATTGACTTTTTAGCTATCTTTGGTGCCTTATAAATGAGCTAGGACATTAAGATTCTGCATGAAAGGAGGACTAGCAGCCGCGTTGCATGGGAGTATGTGACAAGTGTTCATATGTAGTAAAAACCTGAGAAATCCGTCCGTTTTCGTCATTTGTTATCGAATAGACATAAAGCCAGATCGTCACTTTGGCCGCTCTTCTCTCTGAAACGGTTGTACTTAACGTCTGCAAAGCTATGTCGCGTGTTGCGGTATGCAGAGACACTAAAAGCACCATACTAGAACACAGACGAAGCTTCTAAGTTGATGTAATAGCCAGTAAGAAGTAGTACAATTCAAGATTTACGTATCGATTATTGACTTTTTAGCTGGCTTTGGTGACTTGGACATGAGCTAGGATCTTAAGATTTTGCATGAAAGGAGGACTAGCAGCCGAGTTGCATGGGAGAATGTGAAAAGTGTTCATATGTAGTAAAAACCTGAGAAATCCGTCCGTTTTCGTAATTTGTTATGGAATCGACTTAAAGCCAGATCGTCACATTGGCCGCTCTTCTCTCTGAAACTATTGTACTTATCGTGTGCAAAGCTATGTCGCGTGCTGCGGTATGCGGAGACACTAAAAGCACCATAGTAGAACACAGATGAAGCTTCTAAGTTGATGTAATAGCCAGTAAGAAGTAGTACAATTCAAGATTTACGTATCGATTATTGACTTTTTTGCTGGCTTTGGTGCCTTGGACATGAGCTAGGACCTTAAGATTCTGCATGAAAGGAGGACTAGCAGCCGAGTTGAAAGGGAGAATGTGAAAAGTGTTCATATGTAGTAAAAACCTGAGAAATCCGTCCATTTTCGTCATTTGTTATCGAATCGACTTATAGCCAGATCGTCACATTGGCCCCTCTTCTCTCTGAAACGGTTGTACTTATCGTCTGCAAAGCTATGTCGCGTGCTGCGGTATGCGGTGACACTAAAATCACCATAGTGGAACACAGATAAAGCTTCTAAGTTGATGTAATAGCCAGTAAGAAGTAGTACAATTCAAGTTTTAGGTTTCGATTATTGACTTTTTAGCTGGCTTTGGTGCCTTGGACATGAGCTATGTCCTTAAGATTCTGCATGAAAGGAGGACTAGCAGCCGAGTTGAAAGGGAGAATGTGAAAAGTGTTCATATGTAGAAAAACCTGCGAAACCCGTCCGTTTTCGTCATTTGTTATCGAATCAACTTGAAGCCAGATCGCCACATTGGCCGCTCTTATATCTGAAACGGTTGTACTCATCGTCTGCAAAGCTATGTCGCGTGCTGCGGTATGCGTAGACACTAAAAGCACCATAGTAGAACACAGATGAAGCTTCTAAGTTGATGTAATAGCCAGTAAGAAGTAGTACAATTCAAGATTTACGTATCGATTATTGACTTTTTTGCTGGCTTTGGTGCCTTGGACATGAGCTAGGACCTTAAGATTCTGCATGAAAGGAGGACTAGCAGCCGAGTTGTATGGGACAATGTGAAAAGTGTTCATATGTAGTAAAAACCTGAGAAATCCGTCCGTTTTCGTCATTTGTTATCGAATCGACTTGAAGCCAGATCGTCACATTGGCCGTTCTTCTCTCTGAAACAGTTGTACTTATCGCTTGCAAAGCTATGTCGCGTGCTGCGGTATGCGGAGACACTAAACGCACCATAGTAGAATACAGATGAAGCTTCTAAGTTGATGTAATAGCCAGTAAGAAGTAGTATAATTCAAGTTTTAGGTATCGATAATTGACGTTTTAGCTGGCTTTGGCGCCTTGGCCATGAGCTAGGACCTTAAGATTCTGCATGAAAGGAGGACTAGCAGCCGAGTTGCATGGGAGAATGTGAAAAGTGTTCATATGTAGTAAAAACCTGAGAAATCCGTCCGTTTTCGTCATTTGTTATCGAATCGACTTAAAGCCAGATCGTCACATTGGCCGCTCTTCTCTCTGAAACGGTTGTACTTATCGTCTGCAAAGCTAGGTCGTGTGCTGCGGTATGCGGAGACACTAAAAGCACCATAGTAGAACACAGATGAAGCTTCAAACTTGATGTAATAGCCAGTAAGGAGTAGTACAATTCAAGATTTAGGTATCGATTATTGACTTTTTTGCTGGCTTTGGTGCCTTGGACATGAGCTAGGACCTTACGATTCTGCATGAAAGGAGGACTAGCAGCCGAGTTGCACGGGATAATGTAAAAAGTGTTCATATGTAGTAAAAACCTGAGAAATCCGTCCGTTTTCGATATTTGTTATCGAATCGACTTAAAGCCAGATCGTCACATTGGCCCCTCTTCTCTCTGAAACGGTTGTACTTATCGTCTGCAAAGCTATGTCGCGTGCTGCAGCATGCGGAGACACTTAAAGCACCATAGTAGAACACAGATGAAGCTTCTAAGTTGATGTGATAGCCAGTGAGAAGTAGTACAATTCAAGTTTTAGGTATGGATTATTGACTTTTTAGCTATCTTTGGTGCCTTATAAATGAGCTAGGACATTAAGATTCTGCATGAAAGGAGGACTAGCAGCCGCGTTGCATGGGAGTATGTGACAAGTGTTCATATGTAGTAAAAACCTGAGAAATCCGTCCGTTTTCGTCATTTGTTATCGAATAGACATAAAGCCAGATCGTCACTTTGGCCGCTCTTCTCTCTGAAACGGTTGTACTTAACGTCTGCAAAGCTATGTCGCGTGCTGCGGTATGCAGAGACACTAAAAGCACCATACTAGAACACAGACGAAGCTTCTAAGTTGATGTAATAGCCAGTAAGAAGTAGTACAATTCAAGATTTACGTATCGATTATTGACTTTTTAGCTGGCTTTGGTGACTTGGACATGAGCTAGGATCTTAAGATTTTGCATGAAAGGAGGACTAGCAGCCGAGTTGCATGGGAGAATGTGAAAAGTGTTCATATGTAGTAAAAACCTGAGAAATCCGTCCGTTTTCGTAATTTGTTATGGAATCGACTTAAAGCCAGATCGTCACATTGGCCGCTTTTCTCTCTGAAACTATTGTACTTATCGTGTGCAAAGCTATGTCGCGTGCTGCGGTATGCGGAGACACTAAAAGCACCATAGTAGAACACAGATGAAGCTTCTAAGTTGATGTAATAGCCAGTAAGAAGTAGTACAATTCAAGATTTACGTATCGATTATTGACTTTTTTGCTGGCTTTGGTGCCTTGGACATGAGCTAGGACCTTAAGATTCTGCATGAAAGGAGGACTAGCAGCCGAGTTGAAAGGGAGAATGTGAAAAGTGTTCATATGTAGTAAAAACCTGAGAAATCCGTCCATTTTCGTCATTTGTTATCGAATCGACTTATAGCCAGATCGTCACATTGGCCCCTCTTCTCTCTGAAACGGTTGTACTTATCGTCTGCAAAGCTATGTCGCGTGCTGCGGTATGCGGTGACACTAAAATCACCATAGTGGAACACAGATGAAGCTTCTAAGTTGATGTAATAGCCAGTAAGAAGTAGTACAATTCAAGTTTTAGGTTTCGATTATTGACTTTTTAGCTGGCTTTGGTGCCTTGGACATGAGCTATGTCCTTAAGATTCTGCATGAAAGGATGACTAGCAGCCGAGTTGAAAGGGAGAATGTGAAAAGTGTTCATATGTAGAAAAACCTGCGAAACCCGTCCGTTTTCGTCATTTGTTATCGAATCAACTTGAAGCCAGATCGCCACATTGGCCGCTCTTATATCTGAAACGGTTGTACTCATCGTCTGCAAAGCTATGTCGCGTGCTGCGGTATGCGTAGACACTAAAAGCACCATAGTAGAACACAGATGAAGCTTCTAAGTTGATGTAATAGCCAGTAAGAAGTAGTACAATTCAAGATTTACGTATCGATTATTGACTTTTTTGCTGGCTTTGGTGCCTTGGACATGAGCTAGGACCTTAAGATTCTGCATGAAAGGAGGACTAGCAGCCGAGTTGTATGGGACAATGTGAAAAGTGTTCATATGTAGTAAAAACCTGAGAAATCCGTCCGTTTTCGTCATTTGTTATCGAATCGACTTGAAGCCAGATCGTCACATTGGCCGTTCTTCTCTCTGAAACAGTTGTACTTATCGCTTGCAAAGCTATGTCGCGTGCTGCGGTATGCGGAGACACTAAACGCACCATAGTAGAATACAGATGAAGCTTCTAAGTTGATGTAATAGCCAGTAAGAAGTAGTATAATTCAAGTTTTAGGTATCGATAATTGACGTTTTAGCTGGCTTTGGCGCCTTCGCCATGAGCTAGGACCTTAAGATTCTGCATGAAAGGAGGACTAGCAGCCGAGTTGCATGGGAGAATGTGAAAAGTGTTCATATGTAGTAAAAACCTGAGAAATCCGTCCGTTTTCGTCATTTGTTATCGAATCGACTTAAAGCCAGATCGTCACATTGGCCGCTCTTCTCTCTGAAACGGTTGTACTTATCGTCTGCAAAGCTAGGTCGTGTGCTGCGGTATGCGGAGACACTAAAAGCACCATACTAGAACACAGGTTAAGCTTCTAAGTTGATGTAATAGCCAGTAAGAGGTAGTACAATTCAAGTTTTAGGTATCGATTATTGACTTTTTGCTGGCTATGTTGCCTTGGACATGAGCTAGGACCTTAAGATTCTGCATGAAAGGAGGACTGGCAGCCGCGTTGCACGGAGAATGTGAAAAGTGTTCAAATGTAGTAAAAACCTGAGAAATCCGTCCGTTTTCGTCATTTGTTATCGAATCGACTTGAAGCAAGATCGTCACATTGGCCGCTCTTCTCTCTGAAACGGTTGTACTTAACGTCTGCAAAGCTATGTCGCGTGCTGCGGTATGCAGAGACACTAAAAGCACCATACTAGAACACAGACGAAGCTTCTAAGTTGATGTAATAGCCAGTAAGAAGTAGTACAATTCAAGATTTACGTATCGATTATTGACTTTTTAGCTGGCTTTGGTGACTTGGACATGAGCTAGGATCTTAAGATTTTGCATGAAAGGAGGACTAGCAGCCGAGTTGCATGGGAGAATGTGAAAAGTGTTCATATGTAGTAAAAACCTGAGAAATCCGTCCGTTTTCGTAATTTGTTATGGAATCGACTTAAAGCCAGATCGTCACATTGGCCGCTCTTCTCTCTGAAACTATTGTACTTATCGTGTGCAAAGCTATGTCGCGTGCTGCGGTATGCGGAGACACTAAAAGCACCATAGTAGAACACAGATGAAGCTTCTAAGTTGATGTAATAGCCAGTAAGAAGTAGTACAATTCAAGATTTACGTATCGATTATTGACTTTTTTGCTGGCTTTGGTGCCTTGGACATGAGCTAGGACCTTAAGATTCTGCATGAAAGGAGGACTAGCAGCCGAGTTGAAAGGGAGAATGTGAAAAGTGTTCATATGTAGTAAAAACCTGAGAAATCCGTCCATTTTCGTCATTTGTTATCGAATCGACTTATTGCCAGATCGTCACATTGGCCCCTCTTCTCTCTGAAACGGTTGTACTTATCGTCTGCAAAGCTATGTCGCGTGCTGCGGTATGCGGTGACACTAAAATCACCATAGTGGAACACAGATGAAGCTTCTAAGTTGATGTAATAGCCAGTAAGAAGTAGTACAATTCAAGTTTTAGGTTTCGATTATTGACTTTTTAGCTGGCTTTGGTGCCTTGGACATGAGCTATGTCCTTAAGATTCTGCATGAAAGGAGGACTAGCAGCCGAGTTGAAAGGGAGAATGTGAAAAGTGTTCATATGTAGAAAAACCTGCGAAACCCGTCCGTTTTCGTCATTTGTTATCGAATCAACTTGAAGCCAGATCGCCACATTGGCCGCTCTTATATCTGAAACGGTTGTACTCATCGTCTGCAAAGCTATGTCGCGTGCTGCGGTATGCGTAGACACTAAAAGCACCATAGTAGAACACAGATGAAGCTTCTAAGTTGATGTAATAGCCAGTAAGAAGTAGTACAATTCAAGATTTACGTATCGATTATTGACTTTTTTGCTGGCTTTGGTGCCTTGGACATGAGCTAGGACCTTAAGATTCTGCATGAAAGGAGGACTAGCAGCCGAGTTGTATGGGACAATGTGAAAAGTGTTCATATGTAGTAAAAACCTGAGAAATCCGTCCGTTTTCGTCATTTGTTATCGAATCGACTTGAAGCCAGATCGTCACATTGGCCGTTCTTCTCTCTGAAACAGTTGTACTTATCGCTTGCAAAGCTATGTCGCGTGCTGCGGTATGCGGAGACACTAAAAGCACCATACTAGAACACAGACGAAGCTTCTAAGTTGATGTAATAGCCAGTAAGAAGTAGTACAATTCAAGATTTACGTATCGATTATTGACTTTTTAGCTGGCTTTGGTGACTTGGACATGAGCTAGGATCTTAAGATTTTGCATGAAAGGAGGACTAGCAGCCGAGTTGCATGGGAGAATGTGAAAAGTGTTCATATGTAGTAAAAACCTGAGAAATCCGTCCGTTTTCGTAATTTGTTATGGAATCGACTTAAAGCCAGATCGTCACATTGGCCGCTCTTCTCTCTGAAACGGTTGTACTTATCGTCTGCAAAGCTAGGTCGTGTGCTGCGGTATGCGGAGACACTAAAAGCACCATACTAGAACACAGGTTAAGCTTCTAAGTTGATGTAATAGCCAGTAAGAGGTAGTACAATTCAAGTTTTAGGTATCGATTATTGACTTTTTGCTGGCTATGTTGCCTTGGACATGAGCTAGGACCTTAAGATTCTGCATGAAAGGAGGACTGGCAGCCGCGTTGCACGGAGAATGTGAAAAGTGTTCAAATGTAGTAAAAACCTGAGAAATCCGTCCGTTTTCGTCATTTGTTATCGAATCGACTTAAAGCCAGATCGTCCCATTGGTCGCTCTTCTCTCTGAAACGGTTGTACTTATCGTCTGCAAAGGTATGTCGCGTGCTGCGGTATTCGGAGACAGTAAAATCACCAGAGTGGAACACAGATGAAGCTTCTAAGTTGATGTAAAAGCCAGTAAGAAGTAGTTCAATTCAAGATTTAGGAATCGATTATTGACTTCTTAGCTGGCTTTGGTGCCTTTGGCATGAGCTGGGTCCTTATGATTCTGCATGAAAGGAGGACTAGCAGCCGAGTTGCATGGGAGTATGTGAAAAGTGTTCATATGTAGTAAAAACCTGAGAAATCCGTCCATTTTCGTCATTTGTTATCGAATCGACTTATAGCCAGATCGTCACATTGGCCGCGCTTCTCTCTGAAACGGTTGTACTTATCGTCTGGAAAGCTATGTCGCGTGCTGCGGTATGCGGAGACACTAAAAGCACCATAGTAGAACACAGATTAAGCTTCTAAGTTGATGTAATAGCCAGTAAGAAGTAGTACAATTCAAGATTTACGTATCGATTATTGACTTTTTTGCTGGCTTTGGTGCCTTGGACATGAGCTAGGACCTTAAGATTCTGCATGAAAGGAGGACTAGCAGCCGAGTTGCACGGGAGGATGCGAAAAGTGGTCATATGTAGTAAAAACCTGAGAAATCCGTCCGTTTTCGTAATTTATTATCGAATCGACTGAAAGCAGTGCGTCACATTGGCCGCTCTTCTCTCTGAAACGGTTGTATTTATCGTCTGCAAAGCTATGTCGCGTGCTGCGGTATGCGGAGACACTAAAAGCACCATAGTAGAACACAGATGAAGCTTCTAAGTTGATATGATAGACAGTGAGAAGTAGTACAATTCAAGTTTTAGGTATGGATTATTGACTTTTAGCTATCTTTGGTGCCTTGGAAATGAGCTAGGACATTAAGATTCTGCATGAAAGGAGGACTAGCTGCCGCGTTGCATGGGAGTATGTGACAAGTGTTCATATGTAGTAAAAACCTGAGAAATCCGTCCGTTTTCGTCATTTGTTATCGAATAGACTTAAAGCCAGATCGTCACATTGGCCGCTCTTCTCTCTGAAACGGTTGTACTTAATGTCTGCAAAGCTATGTCGCGTGCTGCGGTATGCAGAGACACTAAAAGCACCATACTATAACACAGACGAAGCTTCTAAGTTGATGTAATAGCCAGTAAGAAGTAGTACAATTCAAGATTTACGTATCGATTATTGACTTTTTAGCTGGCTTTGGTGACTTGGACATGAGCTAGGATCTTAAGATTTTGCATGAAAGGAGGACTAGCAGCCGAGTTGCATGGGAGAATGTGAAAAGTGTTCATATGTAGTAAAAACCTGAGAAATCCGTCCGTTTTCGTAATTTGTTATGGAATCGACTTAAAGCCAGATCGTCACATTGGCCGCTCTTCTCTCTGAAACGATTGTACTTATCGTGTGCAAAGCTATGTCGCGTGCTGCGGTATGCGTAGACACTAAAAGCACCATAGTAGAACACAGATGAAGCTTCTAAGTTGATGTAATAGCCAGTAAGAAGTAGTACAATTCAAGATTTACGTATCGATTATTGACTTTTTTGCTGGCTTTGGTGCCTTGGACATGAGCTAGGACCTTAAGATTCTGCATGAAAGGAGGACTAGCAGCCGAGTTGTATGGGACAATGTGAAAAGTGTTCATATGTAGTAAAAACCTGAGAAATCCGTCCGTTTTCGTCATTTGTTATCGAATCGACTTGAAGCCACATCGTCACATTGGCCGCTCTTCTCTCTGATACAGTTGTACTTATCGCTTGCAAAGCTATGTTGCGTGCTGCGGTATGCGGAGACACTAAAAGCACCATAGTAGAATACTGATGAACCTTCTCAGTTGATGTAATAGCCAGTAAGAAGTAGTACAATTCAAGTTTTAGGTATCGATAATTGACGTTTTAGCTGGCTTTGGCGCCTTGGCCATGAGCTAGGACCTTAAGATTCTGCATGAAAGGAGGACTAGCAGCCGAGTTGCATGGGAGAATGTGAAAAGTGTTCATATGTAGTAAAAACCTGAGAAATCCGTTCGTTTTCGTCATTTGTTATCGAATCGACTTAAAGCCAGATCGTCACATTGGCCGCTCTTCTCTCTGAAACGGTTGTACTTATCGTCTGCAAAGCTATGTCGTGTGCTGCGGTATGCGGAGACACTAAAAGCACCATACTAGAACACAGGTTAAGGTTCTAAGTTGATGTAATAGCCAGTAAGAGGTAGTACAATTCAAGTTTTAGGTATCGATTATTGACTTTTTGCTGGCTATGGTGCCTTGGCATGAGCTAGGTCCTTATGATTCTGCATGAAAGGAGGACTAGCAGCCGAGTTGCATGCGAGTATGTGAAAAGTGTTCATATGTAGTAAAAACCTGAGAAATCCGTCCATTTTCGTTATTTGTTATCGAATCGACTTATAGCCAGATCGTCACATTGGCACCTCTTCTCTCTGAAACGGTTGTACTTATCATCTGCAAAGCTATGTCGCGTGCTGCGGTATGCGGAGACACTAAAAGCACCATACTAGAACACAGACGAAGCTTCTAAGTTGATGTAATAGCCAGTAAGAAGTAGTACAATTCAAGATTTACGTATCGATTATTGACTTTTTAGCTGGCTTTGGTGACTTGGACATGAGCTAGGATCTTAAGATTTTGCATGAAAGGAGGACTAGCAGCCGAGTTGCATGGGAGAATGTGAAAAGTGTTCATATGTAGTAAAAACCTGAGAAATCCGTCCGTTTTCTTAATTTGTTATGGAATCGACTTAAAGCCAGATCGTCACATTGGCCGCTCTTCTCTCTGAAACGATTGTACTTATCGTGTGCAAAGCTATGTCGCGTGCTGCGGTATGCGTAGACACTAAAAGCACCATAGTAGAACACAGATGAAGCTTCTAAGTTGATGTAATAGCCAGTAAGAAGTAGTACAATTCAAGATTTACGTATCGATTATTGACTTTTTTGCTGGCTTTGGTGCCTTGGATATGAGCTAGGACCTTAAGATTCTGCATGAAAGGAGGACTAGCAGCCGAGTTGTATGGGACAATGCGAAAAGTGTTCATATGTAGTAAAAACCTGAGAAATCCGTTCGTTTTCGTCATTTGTTATCGAATCGACTTTAAGCCAGATCGTCACATATGCCGCTCTTCTCTCTGAAACAGTTGTACTTATCGCTTGCAAAGCTATGTCGCGTGCTGCGGTATGCGGAGACACTAAAAGCACCATAGTAGAATACAGATGAAGCTTCTAAGTTGATGTAATAGCCAGTAAGAAGTAGTACAATGCAAGATTTAGGAATCGATTATTGACTTTTTAGCTGGCTTTGGTGCCTTTGGCATAAGCTAGGCCCTTATGATTCTGCATGAAAGGTGGACTAGCAGCCGAGTTGCATGGGAGTATGTGAAAAGTGTTCATATGTAGTAAAAACCTGAGAAATCCGTCCATTTTCGTCATTTGTTATCGAATCGACTTATAGCCAGATCGTCACATTGGCCCCTCTTCTCTCTGAAAGTGTTGTACTTATCGTCTGGAAAGCTATGTCGCGTGCTGCGGTATGCGGAGACACTAAAAGCACCATAGTGGAACACAGATGAAGCTTCTAAGTTGATGCAATAGCCAGTAAGAAGTAGTACAATTCAAGTTTTAGGTATCGATTATTGACTTTTTAGCTGGCTATGGTACCTTGGACATGAGCTATGTCCTTAAGATTCTGCATGAAAGGAGGACTAGCAGCCGAGTTGAAAGGGAGAATGTGAAAAGTGTTCATATGTAGTAAAAACCTGAGAAATCCGTCCGGTTTCGTCATTTGTTATCGAATCGACTTAAAGCCAGATCGTCACGTTGGCCGCTCTTCTCTCTGAAACGGTTGTACTTATCGTCTGCAAAGCTATGTCGTGTGCTGCGGTATGCGGAGACACTAAAAGCACCATAGTAGAACACAGGTTAAGCTTCTAAGTTGATGTAATAGCCAGTAAGAGGTAGTACAATTCAAGTTTTAGGTATCGATTATTGACTTTTTGCTGATTATGTTGCCTTTGACATGAGCTAGGACCCTAAGATTCTGCATGAAAGGAGGACTAGCAGCCGCGTTGCACGGAGAATGTGAAAAGTGTTCATATGTAGTAAAAACCTGAGAAATCCGTCCGTTTTCGTCATTTGTTATCGAATCGACTTAAAGCCAGATCGTCACATTGGTCGCTCTTCTCTCTGAAACGGTTGTACTTATTGTCTGCAAAGCTATGTCGCGTGCTGCGGTATGCGGAGACACTAAAATCACCAGAGTGGAACACAGATGAAGCTTCTAAGTTGATGTAATAGCCAGTAAGAAGAAGTACAATTCAAGATTTAGGAATCGATTATTGACTTTTTAGCTGGCTTTGGTGCCTTTGGCATGAGCTAGGTCCTTATGATTCTGCATGAAAGGAGGACTAGCAGCCGAGTTGCATGGGAGTATGTGAAAAGTGTTCATATGTAGTAAAAACCTGAGAAATCCGTCCATTTTCGTCATTTGTTATCGAATCGACTTATAGCCAGATCGCCACATTGGCCCCTCTTCTCTCTGAAACGGTTGTACTTATCGTCTGCAAAGCTATGTCGCGTGCTGCGGTATGCGTAGACACTAAAAGCACCATAGTAGAACACAGACGAAGCTTCTAAGTTGATGTAATAGCCAGTAAGAAGTAGTACAATTCAAGATTTACGTATCGATTATTGACTTTTTTGCTGGCTTTGGTGCCTTGGACATGAGCTAGGACCTTAAGATTCTGCATGAAAGGAGGACTAGCAGCCGAGTTGCACGGGAGGATGCGAAAAGAGTTCATATGTAGTAAAAACCTGAGAAATCCGTCCGTTTTCGTAATTTATTATCGAATCGACTTAAAGCAGTGCGTCACATTGGCCGCTCTTCTCTCTGAAACGGTTGTACTTATCGTCTGCAAAGCTATGCCGCGTGCTGCGGTATGCGGAGACACTAAAAGCACCATAGTAGAACACAGATGAAGCTTCTAAGTTGATGTGATAGCCAGTGAGAAGTAGTACAATTCAAGTTTTAGGTATGGATTATTGACTTTTTAGCTATCTTTGGTGCCTTGGATATGAGCTAGGACATTAAGATTCTGCATGAAAGGAGGACTAGCAGCCGCGTTGCATGGGAGTATGTGACAAGTGTTCATATGTAGTAAAAACCTGAGAAATCCGTCCGTTTTCGTCATTTGTTATCGAATAGACTTAAAGCCAGATCGTGACATTGGCCGCTCTTCTCTCTGAAACGGTTGTACTTAACGTCTGCAAAGCTATGTCGCGTGCTGCGGTATGCAGAGACACTAAAAACACCATACTAGAACACAGACGAAGCTTCTAAGTTGATGTAATAGCCAGTAAGAAGTAGTACAATTCAAGATTTACGTATCGATTATTGACTTTTTAGCTGGCTTTGGTGACTTTGACATGAGATAGGATCTTAAGATTTTGCATGAAAGGAGGACTAGCAGCCGAGTTGCATGGGAGAATGTGAAAAGTGTTCATATGTAGTAAAAACCTGAGAAATCCGTCCGTTTTCGTAATTTGTTATGGAATCGACTTAAAGCCAGATCGTCACATTGGCCGCTCTTCTCTCTGAAACGATTGTACTTATCGTGTGCAAAGCTATGTCGCGTGCTGCGGTATGCGTAGACACTAAAAGCACCATAGTAGAACACAGATGAAGCTTCTAAGTTGATGTAATAGCCAGTAAGAAGTAGTACAATTCAAGATTTACGTATCGATTATTGACTTTTTTGCTGGCTTTGGATCCTTGGACATGAGCTGGGACCTTAAGATTCTGCATGAAAGGAGGACTAGCAGCCGAGTTGTATGGGACAATGTGAAAAGTGTTCATATGTAGTAAAAACCTGAGAAATCCGTCCGTTTTCGTCATTTGTTATCGAATCGACTTGAAGCCAGATCGTCACATTGGCCGCTCTTCTCTCTGAAACAGTTGTACTTATCGCTTGCAAAGCTATGTCGCGTGCTGCGGTATGCGGAGACACTAAAAGCACCATAGCAGAACACAGATGAAGCTTCTAAGTTGATGTAATAGCCAGTAAGAGGTAGTACAATTCAAGTTTTAGGTATCGATTATTGACTTTTTGCTGGCTATGTTGCCTTGGACATGAGCTAGGACCTTAAGATTCTGCATGAAAGGAGGACTAGCAGCCGCGTTGCACGGAGAATGTGAAAAGTGTTCATATGTAGTAAAAACCTGAGAAATCCGTCCGTTTTGTCATTTGTTATCGAATCGACTTAAAGCCAGATCGTCACATTGGTCGCTCTTCTCTCTGAAACGGTTGTACTTATCGTCTGCAAAGCTATGTCGCGTGCTGCGGTATGCGGAGACACTAAAATCACCATAGTGGAACACAGATGAAGCTTCTAAGTTGATGTAATAGCCAGTAAGAAGTAGTACAATTCAAGATTTAGGAATCGATTATTGACTTTTTAGCTGGCTTTGGTGCCTTTGGCATGAGCTAGGTCCTTATGATTCTGCATGAAAGGAGGACTAGCAGCCGAGTTGCATGGGAGTATGTGAAAAGTGTTCATATGTAGTAAAAACCTGAGAAATCCGTCCATTTTCGTCATTTGTTATCGAATCGACTTATAGCCAGATCGTCACATTGGCCCCTCTTCTCTCTGAAACGGATGTACTTATCGTCTGCAAAGCTATGTCGCGTGCTGCGGTATGCGGAGACACTAAAATCACCATAGTGGAACACAGATGAAGCTTCTAAGTTGATGTAATAGCCAGTAAGAAGTAGTACAATTCAAGTTTTAGGTATCGATTATTGACTTTTTATCTGGCTTTTGTGCCTTGGACATGAGTTAGGACCTTAACATTCTGCATGAATGGAGGACTAGCAGCCGCGTTGCACGGAAGTATGTGAAAAGTGTTCATATGTAGTAAAAACCTGAGAAATCCGTCCATTTTCGTCATTTGTTATCCAATCGGCTTATAGCCAGATCGGCACATTAGCCCCTCTTCTCTCTGAAACGGTTGTACTTATCGTCTGCAAAACTATGTCGCGTGCTGCGGTATGCGGAGACACTAAAAACACAATAGTAGAACACAGATGAAGCTTCTAAGTTCATGTAATAGACAGTAAGGAGTAGTACAATTCAAGTTTTAGGTATCAAATACTGACTTTTTAGCTGGCTTTGGTGCCTTGGACATGAGCTAGGACCTTAAGATTCTGCATGAAAGGAGGACTAGCAGCCGAGTTGCACGGAGGATGCGAAAAGTGTTCATATGTAGTAGAAACCTGAGAAATCCGTCCGTTTTCGTAATTTATTATCGAATCGACTTAAAGCAGTGCGTCACATTGGCCGCTCTTCTCTCTGATACGGTTGTACTTATCGTCTGCAAATCTATGTCGCGTGCTGCGGTATGCGGAGACACTAAAAGCACCATAGTAGAACACAGATTAAGCTTCTAGGTTGATGTAATAGCCAGTAAGAAGTAGTACAATTGGAGTTTTAGGTATCGATTATTGACTTTTTAGCTGGCTTTTGTGCCTTGGACATGAGCTAGGACCTTATGACTCTGCATGAAAGGAGGACTAGCAGCCGATATGCATGGGAGAATGTGAATATTGTTCATATGTAGAAAAAAATGAGAAATCCGTCCGTTTTCGTCATTTGTTATCGAATCGACTTAAAGCCAGATCGTCACATTGGCCGCTCTTCTCTCTGAAACGGTTGTACTTATCGTCTGCAAAGCTATGTCGCGTGCTGCGGTATGCGGAGACACTAAAGGCACCATAGTAGAACACAGATGAAGCTTCAAAGTTGATGTAATAGCCAGTAAGAAGTAGTACAATTCAAGATTTAGGTATCGATTATTGACTTTTTTGCTGGCTTTGGTGCCTTGGACATGAGCAAGGCCTTAAGATTCTGCATGAAAGGAGGACTAGCAGCCGAGTTGCACGGGAGAATGTAAAAAGTGTTCATATGTAGTAAAAACGTGAGAAATCCGTCCGTTTTCGTCATTTGTTATCGAATCGACTTAAAGCCAGATCGTCACATGTGCCCCTCTTCTCTCTGAAACGGTTGTACTTATCGTCTGCAAAGCTATGTCGCGTGCTGCAGTATGCGGAGACACTAAAAGCACCATAGTAGAACACAGATGAAGCTTCTAAGTTGATGTGATAGCCAGTGAGAAGTAGTAGAATTCAAGTTTTAGGTATCGATTATTGACTTTATAGCTGGCTTTGGTGCCTTGGACATGAGCTAGGACCTAAAGATTCTGCATGAAAGGAGGACTAGCAGCCGCGTTGCACGGGAGGATGTAAAAAGTGTTCATATGTAGTAAATACCTGAGAAATCCGTCCGTTTTCGTCATTTGTTATCGAATCGACTTAAAGCCAGATCGTCACATTGGCCGCTCTTCTCTCTGAAACGGTTGTACTTATCGTGTGCAAAGCTATGTCGCGTGCTGCGGTATGCGGAGACACTAAAAGCACCATAGTAGAACACAGATGAAGTTTCAAAGTTGATGTAATAGCCAGTAAGAAGTAGTACAATTCAAGATTTAGGTATCGATTATTGACTTTTTTGCTGGCTTTGGTGCCTTGGACATGACCTAGGACCTTAAGATTCTGCATGAAAGGAGGACTAGCAGCCGAGTTGCACGGGAGAATGTAAAAAGTGTTCATATGTAGTAAAAACGTGAGAAATCCGTCCGTTTTCGTCATTTGTTATCGAATCGACTTAAAGCCAGATCGTCACATGGGCCCCTCTTCTATCTGACACGGTTGTACTTATCGTCTGCAAAGCTATGTCGCGTGCTGCGGTATGCGGAGACACTAAAAGCACCATAGTAGAATACAGATGAAGCTTCAAAGTTGATGTAATAGCCTGTAAGAAGTAGTACAATTCAAGTTTTAGGTATCGATAATAGACGTTTTAGCTGGCTTTGGTGCCTTGGACATGAGGTAGGACCTTAAGATTCTGCATGATAGGAGGACTAGCAGCCGCCTTGCACGGGAGTATGTGAAATGTGTTCATATGTAGTAAAAACCTGAGATATACGTCCATTTTCGTCATTTGTTATCGAATCGACTTATAGCCAGATCGTCACATTGGCCCCTCTTCTCTCTGAATTGGTTGTACTTATCGTCTGCAAAGCTATGTCGCGTGCTGCGGTATGCGAAGACACTAAAATCACCATAGTGGAACACAGATGTAGCTTCTAGGTTGATGTAATAGCCAGTAAGAAGTAGTACAATTATAGTTTTAGCTATCGATTATTGACTTTTTAGCTGGCTTTGGTGCTTTGGACATGAGCAATGTCCTTAAGATTCTGCACGAAAGGAGGACTAGCGGCCGCGTTGCACGGGAGTTTGTGAAAAGTGTTCATATGTAGTAAAAACCTGAGAAATCCGTCCATTTTCGTCATTTGTTATCGAATCGACTTAAAGCCAGATCGTCACATTAGCCGCTCTTCTCTCTGAAACGGTTGTACTTATCATTTGCAAAGCTATGTCGCATGCTGCGGTATGCGGAGATACTAAAATCACCATAGTGGAACACAGATGAAGCTTCTAAGTTGACGTAATAGCCAGTAAGAAGTAGTACAATTCAAGGTTTAGGTATCGATTATTGACTTTTTAGCTGGCTTTGGTGCCTTGGACATGAGATAGGTCCTTAAGATTCTGCATGAAAGGAGGACTAGCAGCCGAGTTGCATGGGAGAATGTGAAAAGTGTTCATCTGTAGTAAATACCTGAGAAATTCGTTCGTTTTCGTCATTTGTTACCGAATCGACTTAAAGCCAGATCGTCACATTGGCCGCTCTTCTCTCTGAAACGGTTGTACTTATCGTTTGCAAAGCTATGTCGCGTGCTGCGGTATGCCGAGACACAAAAAGCACCATAGTGGACACACAGATGAAGCTTCTAAGTTGATGTAATAGCTAGTAAGAAGTAGTACAATTCAAGTTTTAGGTTATGGATTATTGACTTTTTAGCTATCTTTGGTGCCTTGGACATGAGCTAGGACATTTAGAATCTGCATGAAAGGAGGACTAGCAGCCGCGTTGCATGGGAGTATGTGACAAGTGTTCATATGTAGTAAAAACCTGAGAAATCCGTCCGTTTTCGTCATTTGTTATCGAATAGACTTAAAGCCAGATCTTCACATAGGCCGCTCTTCTCTCTGAAACGGTTGTACTTAACGTCTTCAAAGCTATGTCGCGTGCTGCGGTATGCGGAGACACTAAAAGCACCATAGTAGAACACAGACGAAACTTCTAAGTTGATGTAATAGCCAGTAAGAAGTAGTACAATTCAAGTTTTAGGTATCGTTATTGACTTTTTAGCTGGCTTTGGTGACTGGGACATGAGCTAGGACCTTAAGATTCTGCATGAAAGGAGGACTAGCAGCCGAGTTGCATGGGAGAATGTGAAAAGTGTTCATATGTAGTAAAAATCTGAGAAATCCGTCCGTTTTCGTAATTTGTTATGGAATCGACTTAAAGCCAGATCGTCACATTGGCCGCCCTTCTCTCTGAAACGGTTGTACTTATCGTCTGCAAAGCTATGTCGCGTGCTGCAGTATGCGGAGACACTAAAAGCACCATAGTAGAACACAGATGAAGCTTCTAAGTTGATGTGATAGCCAGTGAGAAGTAGTAGAATTCAAGTTTTAGGTATCGATTATTGACTTTTTAGCTGGCTTTGGTGCCTTGGACATGAGCTAGGACCTAAAGATTCTGCATGAAAGGAGGACTAGCAGCCGCGTTGCACGGGAGGATGTAAAAAGTGTTCATATGTAGTAAAAACCTGAGAAATCCGTCCGTTTTCGTCATTTGTTATCGAATCGACTTAAAGCTAGATCGTCACATGGGCCCCTCTTCTCTCTGAAACGGTTGTACTTATCGTCTGCAAAGCTATGTCGCGTGCTGCGGTATGCGGAGACACTAAAATCACCATAGTGGAACACAGAAGAAGCTTCTAAGTTGATGTAATAGCTAGTAAGATGTAGTCAATTTAGGTATCGATTATTGACTTTTTAGCTGGCTTTGGTGCCTTGGACATGAGCTATGTCCTTAAGATTCTGCATGAAAGGAGGACTAGCAGCCGAGTTGCATTGGAGAATGTGGAAACTGTTCATATGTAGTAAAAACCTGAGAAATCCGTCCGTTTTAGTCATTTGTTATCGAATCAACTTGAAGCCAGATCGTCACATTGCCCGCTTTCTCTCTAAAACGGTTGTACTTATCGTCTGCAAAGCTATGTCGCGTACTGCAGAATGCGGAGACACTAAAAGCACCATAGTAGAACGCAGATGAAGCTTCTAAGTTGATGTGATAGCCAGTGAGAAGTAGTACAATTAAAGTTTTAGGTATCGATTATTGACTTTTTGGCTGGCTTTTGTGCCTTGGACATGACCTAGGACCTTAAGATTCCGCATGAAAGGAGGACTAGCAGCCGAGTTGCACGGTAGAATGTAAAAAGTGTTCATATGTAGTAAAAACCTGAGAAATCCGTCCGTTTTCGTCATTTGTTATAGAATCGACTTAAAGCCAGATCGACACATGGGCCCCTGTTCTATCTGAAACGGTTGTACTTATCGTCTGCAAAGCTATGTCGCGTGCTGCGGTATGCGGAGACACTAAAAGCACCATAGTAGAATACAGATGAAGCTTCAAAGTTGATGTAATAGCCAGTAAGAAGTAGTACAATTCAAGTTTTAGGTATCGATAATAGACGTTTTAGCTGGCTTTGGTGCCTTGGACATGAGGTAGGACCTTAAGATTGTGCATGAAAGGAGGACTAGCAGCCGCGTTGCACGGGAGTATGTGAAAAGTGTTCATATGTAGTAAAAACCTGAGATATACGTCCATTTTCGTCATTTGTTATCGAATCGACTTATAGCCAGATCGTCACATTGGCCCCTCTTCTCTCTGAAACGGTTGTACTTATCGTCTGCAAAGCTATGTCGCGTGCTGCGGTATGCGAAGACACTAAAATCACCATAGTGGAACACAGATGAAGCTTCTAGGTTGATGTAATAGCCAGTAAGAAGTAGTACAATTCAAGTTTTAGGTTATGGATTATTGACTTTTTAGCTATCTTTGGTGCCTTGGACATGAGCTAGGACATTAAGATTCTGCATGAAAGGAGGACTAGCAGCCGCGTTGCATGGGAGAATGTGAAAAGTGTTCATATGTAGTAAAAATCTGAGAAATCCGTCCGTTTTCGTAATTTGTTATGGAATCGACTTAAAGCCAGATCGTCACATTTTCCGCTCTTCTCTCTGAAACGGTTGTACTTATCGTCTGCAAAGCTATGTCGCGTGCTGCAGTATGCGGAGACACTAAAAGCACCATAGTAGAACACAGATGAAGCTTCTAAGTTGATGTGATAGCCAGTGAGAAGTAGTAGAATTCAAGTTTTAGGTATCGATTATTGACTTTTTAGCTGGCTTTGGTGCCTTGGACATGAGCTAGGACCTAAAGATTCTGCATGAAAGGAGGACTAGCAGCCGCGTTGCACGGGAGGATGTAAAAAGTGTTCATATGTAGTAAAAACCTGAGAAATCCGTCCGTTTTCGTCATTTCTTATCGAATCGACTTAAAGCCAGATCGTCACATGGGCCCCTCTTCTCTCTGAAACGGTTGTACTTATCGTCTGCAAAGCTATGACGCGTGCTGCGGTATGCGGAGACACTAAAAGCACCATAGTAGAACACAGATTAAGCTTCTAAGTTGATGTAATAGCCAGTAAGAGGTAGTACAATTCAAGTTTTAGGTATCGAGTATTGATCTTTTAGCTGGCTTTTGTGCCTTGGACATGAGAAAGGACCTTATGATTCCGCACGGAAGGAGGACTCGCAGCCGAATTGCTTGGGAGAATGTGAAAAGTGTTCATATGTAGTAAAAACCTGAAAAATGCGTCCGTTTTCGTCATTTGTTATCGAATCGACTTAAAGCCAGATTGTCACATTGGCCGCTCTTCTCTATGAAACGGTTGTACTTATCGTCTGCAAAGCTATGTCGCGTGCTGCGGTATGCGGAGACACTAAAAGCACCATAGTAGAATACAGATGAAGCTTCAAAGTTGATGTTATAGCCAATAAGAAGTAGTACAATTCAAGATTTAGGTATCGATTATTGACTTTTTTGCTGGCTTTGGTGCCTTGGACATGAGCTAGGAAATTACGATTCTGCATGAAAGGAGGACTAGCAGCCGAGTTGCATGGGAGAATGTGAAAAGTGTTCATATGTAGTGAAAACCTGAGATATCCATCCGTTTTCTTCATTTGTTATCGAATCGACTTAAAGCCAGATCGTCACATTGGCCGCTCTTCTCTCTGAAACGGTTGTACTTATCGTCTGCAAAGCTATGTCGCGTGCTGCGGTATGCGGAGACACTAAAAGCACAATAGTAGAACACAGATGAAGCTTCTAAGTTGATGTAATAGCCAGTCAGGAGTAGTACAATTCAAGTTTTAGGTATCGAATATTGACTTTTTAGCAGGCTTTGGTGCATTGGACATGGGCTAGGACCTTAAGATTCTGCATGAAAGGAGGTCTAGATGCCGAGTTGCACGGGAGGATGCGAAAAGTGTTCATATGTAGTAAAAACCTGAGAAATCCGTCAGTTTTCGTAATTTATTATCGAATCGACTTAAAGGAGTGCGTCACATTGGCCGCTCTTCTCTCTGAAACGGTTGTACTTATCGTCTGCAAAGCTATGTCGCGTGCTGCGGTATGCGGAGACACTAAAAGCACAATAGTAGAACACAGATGAAGCTTCTAAGTTGATGTAATAGCCAGTAAGGATAAGTACAATTCAAGTTTTAGGTATCGAATATTGACTTTTTAGCAGGCTTTGGTGCATTGGACATGGGCTAGGACCTTAAGATTCTGCATGAAAGGAGGTCTAGAAGCCGAGTTGCACGGGAGGATGCGAAAAGTGTTCATATGTAGTAAAAACCTGTAAAATCCGTCCGTTTTCGTAATTTATTATCGAATCGACTTAAAGCAGTGCGTCACATTGGCCGCTCTTCTCTCTGAAACGGTTGTACTTATCGTCTGCAAAGCTATGTCGCGTGCTGCGGTATGCGGAGACACTAAAAGCAACATAGTAGAACACAGATTAAGCTTCTAAGTTGATGTAATAGCCAGTAAGAAGTAGTACAATTCAAGTTTTAGGTATCGATTATTGACTTTTTAGCTGGCTTTTGTGCCTTGGACATGAGCTAGGACCTTATGATTCTGCATGAAAGGAGGACTAGCAGCCGAGATGCATGGGAGAATGTGAATAGTGGTCATATGTAGTAAAAAAATGAGAAATCCGTCCGTTTTCGTCATTTGTTATCGAATCGCCTTAAAGCCAGATCGTCACATTGGCCGCTCTTCTCTCTGAAACGTTTGTACTTATCGTCTGCAAAGCTATGTCGCGTGCTGCAGTATGCAGAGACACTAAAAGCACCGTAGTAGAACAGAGATGAAGCTTCTAAGTTGATGTGGTAGCCAGTGAGAAGTAGTAAAATTCAAGTTTTAGGTATCGATTATTGACTTTTTAACTGGCTTTGGTGCTTTGGACATGAGCTAGGACCTTAAGATTCTGCATGAAAGGAGGACTAGCAGCCGAGTAGCATGGGAGAATGTGAAAAGTGTTCATATCTAGTAAAAACCTGAGAAATCCGTCCGTTTCCGTCATTTGTTATGAAATCGACTTAAAGCCAGATCGTCACATTGGCCGCTCTTCTCTCTGAAACGGTTGTACTTATCGTCTGCAAAGCTATGTCGTGTGCTGCGGTATGCGGAGACACTAAAAGCACCATACTAGAACACAGGTTAAGCTTCTAAGTTGATGTAATAGCCAGTAAGAGGTAGTACAATTCAAGTTTTAGGTATCGATTATTGACTTTTTGCTGGCTATGTTGCCTTGGACATGAGCTAGGACCTTAAGATTCTGCATGAAAGGAGGACTAGCAGCCGCGTTGCACGGAGAATGTGAAAAGTGTTCATATGTAGTAAAAACCTGAGAAATCCGTCCGTTTTCGTCATTTGTTATCGAATCGACTTAAAGCCAGATCGTCACATTGGTCGCTCTTCTCTCTGAAACGGTTGTACTTATCGTCTGCAAAGCTATGTCGCGTGCTGCGGTATGCGGAGACACTAAAATCACCAGAGTGGAACACAGATGAAGCTTCTAAGTTGATGTAATAGCCAGTAAGAAGTAGTACAATTCAAGATTTAGGAATCGATTATTGACTTTTTAGCTGGCTTTGGTGCCTTTGGCATGAGCTAGGTCCTTATGATTCTGCATGAAAGGAGGACTAGCAGCCGAGTTGCATGGGAGTATGTGAAAAGTGTTCATATGTAGTAAAAACCTGAGAAATCCGTCCATTTTCGTCATTTGTTATCGAATCGACTTATAGCCAGATCGTCACATTGGCCCCTCTTCTCTCTGAAACGGTTGTACTTATCGTCTGCAAAGCTATGTCGAGTGCTGCGGTATGCGGAGACACTAAAATCACCATAGTGGAACACAGATGAAGCTTCTAAGTTGATGTAATAGCCAGTAAGAAGTAGTACAATTCAAGTTTTAGGTTTCGATTATTGACTTTTTAGCTGGCTTTGGTGCCTTGGACATGAGCTATGTCCTTAAGATTCTGCATGAAAGGAGGACTAGCAGCCGAGTTGAAAGGGAGAATGTGAAAAGTGTTCATATGTAGTAAAAACCTGAGAAATCCGTCCGTTTTCGTCATTTGTTATCGAATCGATTTAAAGCCAGATCGTCACATTGGTCGCTCTTCTCTCTGAAACGGTTGTACTTATCGTCTGCAAAGCTATGTCGCGTGCAGCGGTATGCGGAGACACTAAAATCACCACAGTGGAACACAGATGAAGCTTCTAAGTTGATGTAATAGCCAGTAAGAAATAGTACAATTCAAGATTTTGGAATCGATTATTGACTTTTTAGCTGGCTTTGGTGCCTTTGGCATGAGCTAGGTCCTTATGATTCTGCATGAAAGGAGGACTAGCAGCCGAGTTGCATGGGAGTATGTGAAAAGTGTTCATATGTCGTAAAAACCTGAGAAATCCGTCCATTTTCGTCATTTGTTATCGAATCGACTTATAGCCAGATCGTCACATTGGCCCCTCTTCTCTCTGAAACGGTTGTACTTATCGTCTGCAAAGCTATGTCGCGTGCTGCGGTATGCGGAGACACTAAGATCACCATAGTGGAACACAGATGAAGCTTCTAAGTTGATGTAATAGCCAGTAAGAAGTAGTACAATTCAAGTTTTAGGTTTCGATTATTGACTTTTTAGCTGGCTTTGGTGCCTTGGACATGAGCTATGTCCTTAAGATTCTGCATGAAAGGAGGACTAGCATCCGAGTTGAAAGGGAGAATGTGAAAAGTGTTCATTTGTAGTAAAAACCTGAGAAATCCGTAAGTTTTCGTCATTTGTTATCGAATCAACTTGAAGCCAGATCGTCACATTAGCCGCTCTTATATCTGAAACGGTTGTACTTATCGTCTGCAAAGCTATGTCGCGTGCTGCGGTATGCGTAGACACTAAAAGCACCATAGTAGAACACAGATGAAGCTTCTAAGTTGATGTAATAGCCACTAAGAAGTAGTACAATTCAAGATTTAGGTATCGATTATTGACTTTATTGCTGGCTTTGGTGCCTTAAACATGAGCTAGGACCTTAAGATTCTGCATGAAAGGAGGACTAGCAGCCGAGTTGCACGGGAGGATGCGAAAAGTGTTCATATGTAGTAAAAACCTGAGAAATCCGTCCGTTTTCGTAATTTATTATCGAATCGACTTAAAGCAGTGCGTCACATTGGCCGCTCTTCTCTCTGAAACGTTTGTACTTATCGTCTGCAAAGCTATGTCGCGTGCTGCGGTATGCGGAGACACTAAAAGCACCATAGTAGAACACAGATTAAGCTTCTATGTTGATGTAATAGCCAGTAAGAAGTAGTACAATTCAAGTTTTAGGTATCGATTATTGACTTTTTAGCTGGCTTTAGTGCCTTGGACATGAGCTAGGACCTTAACATTCTGCATGAAATGAGGACTAGCAGCCGAGTTGCATGGGAGAATATGAAAAGTGTTCATATGTAGTAAAAACCTGAGAAATCCGTCCGTTTCCGTCATTTGTTATCGAATCGACATAAAGCCAGATCGTCACATTGGCCGCTCTTATATCTGAAACGGTTGTACTTATCGTCTGGAAAGCTATGTCGCGTGCTGCGGTATGCGGAGACACTAAAAGCACCATAGTAGAACATAGACGAAGCTTCAAAGTTGATGTAATAGCCAGTAAGAAGTAGTACAATTCAAGATTTAGGTATCGATTATTGACTTTTTTGCTGGCTTTGGTGCCTTGAACATGAGCTAGGACCCTACGATTCTGCATGAAAGGAGGACTAGCAGCCGAGTTGCATGGGGGAATGTAAAAAGTGTTCATATGTAGTAAAAACCTGAGAAATCCGTCCGTTTTCGTCATTTGTTATCGAATCGACTTAAAGCCAGATCGTCACATTTGCCCCTCTTCTCTCTGAAACGGTTGTACTTATCGTCTGCAAAGCTATGTCGCGTGCTGCAGTATGCGGAGACACTAAAAGCACCATAGTAGAACACAGATGAAGCTTCTAAGTAGATGTGATAGCCAGTGAGAAGTAGTGCAATTCAAGTTTTAGGTATCGATTATTGACTTTTTAGCTGGCTTTGGTGCCTTGGACTTGAGGTAGGACCTTAAGATTGTGCATGAAAGGAGGACTAGCAGTCGCGTTGCACGGAGAATGTGAAAAGTGTTCATATGTAGTAAAAACCTGAGAAATCCGTCCGTTTTCGTAATTTATTATCGAATCGACTTAAAGCCACATCGTCACATTGGTCGCTCTTCTCTCTGAAACGGTTGTACTTATCGTCTGCAAAGCTATGTCGCGTTCAGCGGTATGCGGAGACACTAAAATCACCATAGTGGAACACAGATGAAGCTTCTAAGTTGATGTAATAGCCAGTAAGAAGTAGTAAAATTCAAGTTTTAGGAATCGATTATTGACTTTTTTGATGGCTTTGGTGCCTTTGACATGAGCTAGGTCCTTATGATTCCGCATGAAAGGAGGACTAGCAGCCGAGTTGCATGGAAGAATGTGAAAAGTGTTCATATGTAGTAAAAACCTGAGAAATCCATCCGTTTTCGTCATTTGTTATCGAATCGACTTAAAGCCAGATCGTCACATTGGCCGCTCTTCTCTCTGAAACGGTTGTACTTATCGTCTGCAAAGCTATGTCGCGTGATGCGGTATGCGGAGACACTAAAAGCACCATAGTAGAACACAGATGAATTTTCTAAGTTGATGTAATAGCCAGTAAGAAGTAGTACAATTCAAGTTTTAGGTATCGATTATTGACTTTTTATCTGGCTTTTGTGCCTTGGACATGAGTTAGGACCTTAACATTCTGCATGAATGGAGGACTAGCAGCCGCGTTGCACGGGAGTATGTGAAAAGTGTTCATATGTAGTAAAAACCTGAGAAAACCGTCCATTTTCGTCATTTGTTATCCAATCGGCTTATAGCCAGATCGGCACATTAGCCCCTCTTCTCTCTGAAACGGTTGTACTTATCGTCTGCAAAGCTATGTCGCGTGCTGCGGTATGCGGAGACACTAAAAGCACAATAGTAGAACACAGATGAAGCTTCTAAGTTCATGTAATAGCCAGTAAGGAGTAGTACAATTCAAGTTTTAGGTATCGAATATTGACTTTTTAGCTGGCTTTGGTGCCTTGGACATGAGCTAGGACCTTAAGATTCTGCATGAAAGGAGGACTAGCAGCCGAGTTGCACGGAGGATGCGAAAAGTGTTCATATGTAGTAGAAACCTGAGAAATCCGTACGTTTTCGTAATTTATTATCGAATCGACTTAAAGCAGTGCGTCACATCTGCCGCTCTTCTCTCTGAAACGGTTGTACTTATCGTCTGCAAATCTATGTCGCGTGCTGCGGTATGCGGAGACACTAAAAGCACCATAGTAGAACACAAATTAAGCTTCTAGGTTGATGTAATAGCCAGTAAGAAGTAGTACAATTGGAGTTTTAGGTATCGATTATTGACTTTTTAGCTGGCTTTTGTGCCTTGGACATGAGCTAGGACCTTATGACTCTGCATGAAAGGAGGACTAGCAGCCTAGATGCATGGGAGAATGTGAATAGTGTTCATATGTAGAAAAAAATGAGAAATCCGTCCGTTTTCGTCATTTGTTATCGAATCGACTTAAAGCCAGATCGTCACATTGGCCGCTCTTCTCTCTGAAACGGTTGTTCTTATCGTCTGCAAAGCTATGTCGCGTGCTGCAGTATGCGGACACACTAAAAGCATCATAGTAGAACACATATGAAGCTTCTAAGTTGATGTGATAGCCAGTGAGAAGTAGTAGAATTCAAGTTTTAGGTATCGTTTATTGACTTTTTAGCTGGCTTTGGTGCCTTGGACATGAGCTAGGACCTTACGATTCTGCATGAAAGGAGGACTAGCAGCCGAGTTGCACGGGAGAATGTAAAAAGTGTTCATATGTAGTAAAAACCTCAAAAATGCGTCCGTTTTCGTCATTTGTTATCGAATCGACTTAAAGCCAGATTGTCACATTGGCCGCTCTTCTCTCTGAAACGGTTGTACTTATCGTCTGCAAAGCTATGTCGCGTGCTGCGGTATGCGGAGACACTAAAAGCACCATAGTAGAATACAGATGAAGCTTCAAAGTTGATGTAATAGCCAGTAAGAAGTAGTACAATTCAAGATTTAGGTATCGATTATTGACTTTTTTGCTGGCTTTGGTGCCTTGGACATGAGCTAGGACCTTACGATTCTGCATGAAAGGAGGACTAGCAGCCGAGTTGCACGGGAGAATGTAAAAAGTGTTCATATGTAGTAAAAACCTGAGAAATCCGTCCATTTTCGTCATTTGTTATCGAATCGACTTAAAGCCAGATCGTCACATTGGCCTCTCTTCTCTCTGAAACGGTTGTTCTTATCGTCTGCAAAGCTATGTCGCGTGCTGCGGTATGCGGAGACACTAAAATCACCATAGTGGAACACAGATGAAGCTTCTAAGTTGATGTAATAGCTAGTAAGATGTAGTCAATTTAGGTATCGATTATTGACTTTTTAGCTGGCTTTGGTGCCTTGGACATGAGCTATGTCCTTAAGATTCTGCATGAAAGGAGGACTAGCTGTCGAGTTGCATTGGAGAATGTGGAAAGTGTTCATATGTAGTAAAATCCTGAGAAATCCGACCGTTTTAGTCATTTGTTATCGAATCAACTTGAAGCCAGATCGTCACATTGCCCGCTTTTCTCGCTGAAACGGTTGTACTTATCGTCTGCAAAGCTATGTCGCGTGCTGCAGTATGCGGAGACACTAAAAGCACCATAGTAGAACGCAGATGAAGCTTCTAAGTTGATGTGATAGCCAGTGAGAAGTAGTACATTTAAAGTTTTAGGTATCGATTATTGATTTTTAGCTGGCTTTTGTGCCTCGGACATGAGCTAGGACCATATGATTCTGCATGAAAGGAGGACTAGCAGCCGAGTTACATGGGAGAATGTGAAAAGTGTTCATATGTAGTAAAAACCTGAGAAATCCGTCCGTTTTCGTCATTTGTTATCGAATCGACTTTAAGCCATCTCGTCACATTGGCCGCTCTTCTCTCTGAAACGGTTGTACTTATCGTCTGCAAAGCTATGTCGCGTTCTGCGGTATGCGGAGACACTAAAAGCACCATAGTAGAACACAGATGAAGCTTCAAAGTTGATGTAATAGCCAGTAAGAAGTAGTACAATTCAAGATTTAGGTATCGATTATTGACTTTTTTGCTGGCTTTGGTGCCTTGGACATGAGCTAGGACCTCACGATTCTGCATGAAAGGAGGACTAGCAGACGAGTTGCACGGGAGAATGTAAAAAGTGTTCATATGTAGTATAAACCTGAGAAATCCGTCCGTTTTCGTCACTTGTTATCGAATCGACTTAAAGCCAGATCGTCACATTGGCCGCTCTTCTCCCTGAAACGGTTGTACTTATCGTCTGCAAAGCTATGTCGCGTGCTGCGGTATGCGGAGACACTAAAAGCACCATAGTAGAACACAGATGAAGCTTCTAAGTTGATGTAATAGCCAGTAAGGAGTAGTACAATTCAAGTTTTAGGTATCGATTATTGACTTTTTACCTGGCTTAGGTGCATTGGACATGAGCTAGGACCTTAAGATTCAGCATGAAAGGAGGACTAGTAGCCGCGTTGCACGGGAGTATGTGAAAAGTGTTCATATGTAGTAAAAACCTGAGAATTCCGTCCATTATCGTCATTTGTTATCGAATCGACTTAAAGCCAGTTCGTCACATTGGCCCCTCTTCTCTCTGAAACGGTTGTACTTATCGTCTGCAAAGCTATGTCGCGTGCTGCGGTATGCGGAGACACTAAAAGCACCATAGTAGAACACAGATGAAGCTTCTAAGTTGATGTAATAGCCAGTAAGGAGTAGTGCAATTCAAGTTTTAGGTATCGAATATTGACTTTTTAGCTGGCTTTGGTACCTTGGACATGAGCTAGGACCTTAAGATTCTGCATTAAAGGAGGACAATCAGCCGCGTTGCACGGGAGTATGTGAAAAGTGTTCATATGTAGTAAAAACCTGAGAAATCCGTCCATTTTCGTCATTTGTTATCTAATCGACTTGAGGCCAGTTCGTCACATTGGCCCCTCTACTCTCTGAAACGGTTGTACTTATCGTCTGCAAAGCTATGTCGCGTGCTGCGGTACGCGGAGACACAAAAAGCACCATAGTAGAACACAGATGAAGCTTCAAAGTTGATGTAATAGCCAGTAAGGAGTAGTACAATTCAAGTTTTAGGTATCGAATTTTGACTTTTTAGCTGGCTTTGGCGCCTTGGACATGTGCTAGGACCTTAAGATTCTGCATGAAAGGAGGACTAGCAGCCGAGTTGCATGGGAGGATGCGAAAAGTGTTCATATGTAGTAAAAACCTGAGAAATCCGTCCGTTTTCGTAATTTATTATCGAATCGACTTAAAGCAGTGCGTCACATTGGCCGCTCTTCTCTCTGAAACGGTTGTACTTATCGTCTGCAAAGCTATGTCGCGTGCTGCGGTATGCGGAGACACTAAAAGCACCATAGTAGAACACAGATGAAACTACTAAGTTGATGTAATAGCCAGTAAGGAGTAGTACAATTCAAGTTTTAGGTATCGAATATTGACTTTTTAGCTGGCTTTGGCGCCTTGGACATGAGCTAGGACCTTAAGATTCTGCATGAAAGGAGGATTAGCAGCCGCTTTGCACGGGACTATGTGACAAGTGTTCATATGTAGAAAAAACCTGAGAAATCCGTCCATTTTCGTCATTTGTTATGGAATCGACTTAAAGCCAGATCGTCACATTGGCCTCTCTTCTCTCTGAAACGGTTGTACTTATCGTCTGCAAAGCTATGTCGCGTGCTGCGGTATGCGGAGACACTAAAATCACATTAGTGGAACACAGATGAAACTTCTAAGTTGATGTATTAGCTAGTAAGATGTAGTCAATTTAGGTATCGATTATTGACCTTTTAGCTGGCTTTGGTGCCTTGGACATGAGCTATGTCCTTAAGATTCTGCATGAAAGGAGGACCAGCAGCCGAGTTGAATGGGAGAATGTGAAAAGTGTTCATATGTAGTAAAAACCTGAGAAATCCATCCTTTTTCGTCAGTTGTTATCGAATCAACTTGAAGCCAGATCGTCATATTGCCCGCTCTTCTCTCTGAAACGGTTGTACTTATCGTCTGCAAAGCTATGTCGCGTGCTGCGAGATGCGGAGTCACTAAAAGCACCTTAGTAGAACACAGATGAAGCTTCTAAGTTGATGTAATAGCCAGTAAGGAGTAGTACAATTCAAGTTTTAGGTATCGATTATTGACTTTTTAGCTGGCTTTGGTGCCTTGGACATGGGCTAGGACCTTAAGATTCTGCATGAAAGGAGGACTAGCGGCCGAGTTGCTCGGGAGGATGCGAAAAGTGTTCATATGTAGTAAAAACCTGAGAAATCCGTCCGTTTTCGTAATTTATTATCGAATCGACTTAAAGCAGTGCGTCACATTGGCCGCTCTTCTCTCTGAAACGGTTGTACTTATCGTCTGCAAAGCTATGTCGCGTGCTGCGGTATGCGGAGACACTAAAAGCACCATAGTAGAACACAGATTAAGCTTCTAAGTTGATGTAATAGCCAGTAAGAAGTAGTACAATTCAAGTTTTAGGTATCGATTATTGACTTTTTAGCTGGCTTTTCTGCCTTGGACATGAGCTAGGACCTTATGATTCTGCATGAAAGGAGGACTAGCAGCCGAGTTGCATGGGAGAATGTGAAAAGTGTTCATATGTAGTAAAAACCTGAGAAATCCGTCCGTTTTCGTCATTTGTTATCGAATCGACTTAAAGCCAGATCGTCACATTGGCCGCTCTTCTCTCTGAAACGGTTGTACTTATCGTCTGCAAAGCTATGTCGCGTGCTGCGGTTTGCGAAGACACTAAAAGCACCATAGTAGAACACAGACGAAGGATCTAAGTTGATGTAATAGCCAGTAAGGAGTAGTACAATTCAAGTTTTAGGTATCGAATATTGACTTTTAGGCTGGCTTTGGTGCCTTGGACATGAGCTAGGACCTTAAGATTCTGCATGAAAGGAGGACTAGCAGCCGAGTTGCACGGGAGGATGCGAAAAGTGTTCATATGGAGTAAAAACCGAGAAATCCGTCCGTTTTTGTAATTTATTATCGAATCGACTTAAAGCAGTGCGTCACATTGTCCGCTCTACTCTCTGAAACGGTTGTACTTATCGTCTGCAAAGCTATGTCGCGTGCTGCGGTATGCGGAGACACTAAAAGCACCATAGTAGAACACAGATTAAGCTTCTAAGTTGATGTAATAGCCAGTAAGAAGTAGTACAATTCAAGATTTAGGTATCGATTATTGACTTTTTGCTGGCTTTGGTGCCTTGGACATGAGCTATGTCCTTAAGATTCTGCATGAGAGGAGGAATAACAGCCGAATTGTATGGACGAATGTGGAAAGTGTTCATATGTAGTAAAAACCTGAGAAATCCGTCCGTTTTAGTCATTTGTTATCGAATCAACTTGAAGCCAGATCGTCACATTGGCCGCTCTTCTCTCTGAAACGGTTGTACTTATCGTCTGCAAAGCTATGTCGCGTGCTGCGGTATGCGGAGACACTAAAAGCACCATAGTAGAACTCAGATGAAGCTTCAAAGTTGATGTAATAGCATGTACGAAGTAGTACAATTCAAGTTTTAGGTATCGATTATTGACTTTTTGCTGGCCTTGGTGTGTTGGACATGAGCTAGGACCTTAAGATTCTGCATGAAAGGAGGACTAGCAGCCGAGTGGCACGGGAGGATGCGAAAAGTGTTCATATGTAGTAAAAACCTGAGAACTCCATCCGTTTTCGGAATATATTATCCAATCGACTTAAAGCAGTGCGTCACATTGGCCGCTCTTCTCTCTGAAACGGTTGTACTTATCGTCTGCGAAGCTATGTCGCGTGCTGCAGTATCCGGAGACACTAAAAGCACCATAGTAGAACACAGATGAAGCTTCTAAGCTGATGTGATTAGCAGTGAGAAGTAGTACAATTCAAGTTTTAGGTATCGATTATTGACTTTTTAGCTGGCTTTTGTGCCTTGGACATGAGCTAGGACCTTATGATTCTGCATGAAAGGAGGACTAGCAGCCGAGTTGCATGGGAGAATGTGGAAAGTGTTCATATGTAGTAAAAACCTGAGAAATCCGTCCGTTTTCGTCATTTGTTATCGAATCGACTTAAAGCCAGATCGTCACATTGGCCGCTCTTCTCTCTGAAACGGTTGTACGTATCGTCTGCAAAGCTATGTCGCGTGCTGCGGTATGCGGAGACACTAAAAGCACCCTAGTAGAACACAGATGAAGCTTCAAAGTTGATGTAATAGCCAGTACGAAGTAGTACAATTCAAGTTTTAGGTATCGATTATTGACTTTTTGCTGGCTTTGGTGCCTTGGACATGAGCTACGACCTTAAGATTCTGCATGAAAGGAGGACTAGCAGCCGAGTGGCACGGGAGGATGCGAAAAGTGTTCATATGTAGTAAAAACCTGAGAACTCCATCCGTTTTCGGAATATGTTATCGAATCGACTTAAAGCAGTGCGTCACATTGGCCGCTCTTCTCTCTGAAACGGTTGTACTTATCGTCTGCGAAGCTATGTCGCGTGCTGCAGTATCCGGAGACACTAAAAGCACCATAGTAGAACACAGATGAAGCTTCTAAGTTGATGTGATTAGCAGTGAGAAGTAGTACAATTCAAGTTTTAAGTATCGATTATTGACTTTTTAGCTGGCTTTTGTGCCTTGGACATGAGCTAGGTCCTTATGATTCTGCATGAAAGGAGGACTAGCAGCCGAGATGCATGGGAGAATGTGAATAGTGTCCATATGCAGTAAAAAAATGAGAAATCCGTCCGTTTTCGTCATTTGTTTTCGAATCGACTTAAAGCAGATCGTCACATTGGCCGCTCTTCTCTCTGAAACGGTTGTACTTATCGTCTGCAAAGCTATGTCGCGTGCTGCGGTATGCGGAGACACTAAAAGCACCATAGATTAAGCTTCTAAGTTGATGTAAAGCCAGTAAGAAGTAGTACAATTCAAGTTTTAGGTATCGAATATTGAATTTTTAGCTGGCTTTGGAGCCTTGGATATGAGCTAGGACCTTACGATTCTGCATGAAATCAGGACTAGCAGCCGCGTTGCACGGGAGTATGTGAAAAGTGTTCATATGTAGTAAAAACCTGAGAAATCCGTCCATTTTCGTCATTTGTTATCGAATCGACTGAAAGCCAGATCGTCACATTGGGCATTCTTCTCTCTGAAACGGTTGTACTTATCGTCTGCAAAGCTATGTCGTGTGCTGCGGTACGCGGAGACACTAAAATCACCATAGTGGAACACAGATGAAGCTTCTAAGTTGATGTAATAGCCAGTAAGAAGTAGTACAATTCAAGTTTTAGGTATCGATTATTGACTTTTTAGCTGGCTTTGGTGCCTTGGACATGAGCTCTGTCCTTAAGATTCTGCATGAAAGGAGGACTAGCAGCCGAGTTGCATGGGAGAATGTGAAAGGTGTTCATATGTAGTAAAAACCTGAGAAATCGGTCCTTTTTCGTCAGTTGTTATCGTGTCAACTTGAAGCCAGATCGTCACATTGCCCGCTCTTGTCTCTGAAACGGTTGTACTTATCGTCTGCAAAGCTATGTCGCGTGCTGCGGTATGCGGAGACACTAAAAGCATCATAGTAGAACACAGATGAAACTACTAAGTTGATGTAATAGCCAGTAAGGAGTAGTACAATTCAAGTTTTAGGTATCGAATATTGACTTTTTAGCTGGCTTTGGCGCCTTGGACATGAGCTAGGACCTTAAGATTCTGCATGAAAGGAGGATTAGCAGCCGCGTTGCACGGGACTATGTGACAAGTGTTCATATGTAGAAAAAACCTGAGAAATCCGTCCATTTTCGTCATTTGTTATGGAATCGACTTAAAGCCAGATCGTCACATTGGCCTCTCTTCTCTCTGAAACGGTTGTACTTATCGTCTGCAAAGCTATGTCGCGTGCTGCGGTATGCGGAGACACTAAAATCACATTAGTGGAACACAGATGAAACTTCTAAGTTGATGTATTAGCTAGTAAGATGTAGTCAATTTAGGTATCGATTATTGACCTTTTAGCTGGCTTTGGTGCCTTGGACATGAGCTATGTCCTTAAGATTCTGCATGAAAGGAGGACCAGCAGCCGAGTTGAATGGGAGAATGTAAAAAGTGTTCATATGTAGTAAAAACCTGAGAAATCCATCCTTTTTCGTCAGTTGTTATCGAATCAACTTGAAGCCAGATCGTCATATTGCCCGCTCTTCTCTCTGAAACGGTTGTACTTATCGTCTGCAAAGCTATGTCGCGTGCTGCGAGATGCGGAGTCACTAAAAGCACCTTAGTAGAACACAGATGAAGCTTCTAAGTTGATGTAATAGCCAGTAAGGAGTAGTACAATTCAAGTTTTAGGTATCGATTATTGACTTTTTAGCTGGCTTTGGTGCCTTGGACATGGGCTAGGACCTTAAGATTCTGCATGAAAGGAGGACTAGCGGCCGAGTTGCTCGGGAGGATGCGAAAAGTGTTCATATGTAGTAAAAACCTGAGAAATCCGTCCGTTTTCGTAATTTATTATCGAATCGACTTAAAGCAGTGCGTCACATTGGCCGCTCTTCTCTCTGAAACGGTTGTACTTATCGTCTGCAAAGCTATGTCGCGTGCTGCGGTATGCGGAGACACTAAAAGCACCATAGTAGAACACAGATTAAGCTTCTAAGTTGATGTAATAGCCAGTAAGAAGTAGTACAATTCAAGTTTTAGGTATCGATTATTGACTTTTTAGCTGGCTTTTCTGCCTTGGACATGAGCTAGGACCTTATGATTCTGCATGAAAGGAGGACTAGCAGCCGAGTTGCATGGGAGAATGTGAAAAGTGTTCATATGTAGTAAAAACCTGAGAAATCCGTCCGTTTTCGTCATTTGTTATCGAATCGACTTAAAGCCAGATCGTCACATTGGCCGCTCTTCTCTCTGAAACGGTTGTACTTATCGTCTGCAAAGCTATGTCGCGTGCTGCGGTTTGCGAAGACACTAAAAGCACCATAGTAGAACACAGACGAAGGATCTAAGTTGATGTAATAGCCAGTAAGGAGTAGTACAATTCAAGTTTTAGGTATCGAATATTGACTTTTAGGCTGGCTTTGGTGCCTTGGACATGAGCTAGGACCTTAAGATTCTGCATGAAAGGAGGACTAGCAGCCGAGTTGCACGGGAGGATGCGAAAAGTGTTCATATGGAGTAAAAACCGAGAAATCCGTCCGTTTTTGTAATTTATTATCGAATCGACTTAAAGCAGTGCGTCACATTGTCCGCTCTACTCTCTGAAACGGTTGTACTTATCGTCTGCAAAGCTATGTCGCGTGCTGCGGTATGCGGAGACACTAAAAGCACCATAGTAGAACACAGATTAAGCTTCTAAGTTGATGTAATAGCCAGTAAGAAGTAGTACAATTCAAGATTTAGGTATCGATTATTGACTTTTTGCTGGCTTTGGTGACTTGGACATGAGCTATGTCCTTAAGATTCTGCATGAAAGGAGGAATAACAGCCGAATTGTATGGACGAATGTGGAAAGTGTTCATATGTAGTAAAAACCTGAGAAATCCGTCCGTTTTAGTCATTTGTTATCGAATCAACTTGAAGCCAGATCGTCACATTGGCCGCTCTTCTCTCTGAAACGGTTGTACTTATCGTCTGCAAAGCTATGTCGCGTGCTGCGGTATGCGGAGACACTAAAAGCACCATAGTAGAACTCAGATGAAGCTTCAAAGTTGATGTAATAGCCAGTACGAAGTAGTACAATTCAAGTTTTAGGTATCGATTATTGACTTTTTGCTGGCCTTGGTGTGTTGGACATGAGCTAGGACCTTAAGATTCTGCATGAAAGGAGGACTAGCAGCCGAGTGGCACGGGAGGATGCGAAAAGTGTTCATATGTAGTAAAAACCTGAGAACTCCATCCGTTTTCGGAATATATTATCGAATCGACTTAAAGCAGTGCGTCACATTGGCCGCTCTTCTCTCTGAAACGGTTGTACTTATCGTCTGCGAAGCTATGTCGCGTGCTGCAGTATCCGGAGACACTAAAAGCACCATAGTAGAACACAGATGAAGCTTCTAAGCTGATGTGATTAGCAGTGAGAAGTAGTACAATTCAAGTTTTAGGTACCGATTATTGACTTTTTAGCTGGCTTTTGTGCCTGGACATGAGCTAGGACCTTATGATTCTGCATGAAAGGAGGACTAGCAGCCGAGTTGCATGGGAGAATGTGGAAAGGTTTCATATGTAGTAAAAACCTGAGAAATCCGTCCGTTTTCGTCATTTGTTATCGAATCGACTTAAAGCCAGATCGTCACATTGGCCGCTCTTCTCTCTGAAACGGTTGTACGTATCGTCTGCAAAGCTATGTCGCGTGCTGCGGTATGCGGAGACACTAAAAGCACCCTAGTAGAACACAGATGAAGCTTCAAAGTTGATGTAATAGCCAGTACGAAGTAGTACAATTCAAGTTTTAGGTATCGATTATTGACTTTTTGCTGGCTTTGGTGCCTTGGACATGAGCTACGACCTTAAGATTCTGCATGAAAGGAGGACTAGCAGCCGAGTGGCACGGGAGGATGCGAAAAGTGTTCATATGTAGTAAAAACCTGAGAACTCCATCCGTTTTCGGAATATGTTATCGAATCGACTTAAAGCAGTGCGTCACATTGGCCGCTCTTCTCTCTGAAACGGTTGTACTTATCGTCTGCGAAGCTATGTCGCGTGCTGCAGTATCCGGAGACACTAAAAGCACCATAGTAGAACACAGATGAAGCTTCTAAGTTGATGTGATTAGCAGTGAGAAGTAGTACAATTCAAGTTTTAAGTATCGATTATTGACTTTTTTGCTGGCTTTTGTGCCTTGGACATGAGCTAGGTCCTTATGATTCTGCATGAAAGGAGGACTAGCAGCCGAGATGCATGGGAGAATGTGAATAGTGTTCATATGCAGTAAAAAAATGAGAAATCCGTCCGTTTTCGTCATTTGTTTTCGAATCGACTTAAAGCAGATCGTCACATTGGCCGCTCTTCTCTCTGAAACGGTTGTACTTATCGTCTGCAAAGCTATGTCGCGTGCTGCGGTATGCGGAGACACTAAAAGCACCATAGATTAAGCTTCTAAGTTGATGTAAAGCCAGTAAGAAGTAGTACAATTCAAGTTTTAGGTATCGAATATTGAATTTTTAGCTGGCTTTGGTGCCTTGGATATGAGCTAGGACCTTACGATTCTGCATGAAATCAGGACTAGCAGCCGCGTTGCACGGGAGTATGTGAAAAGTGTTCATATGTAGTAAAAACCTGAGAAATCCGTCCATTTTCGTCATTTGTTATCGAATCGAGTGAAAGCCAGATCGTCACATTGGGCATTCTTCTCTCTGAAACGGTTGTACTTATCGTCTGCAAAGCTATGTCGTGTGCTGCGGTACGCGGAGACACTAAAATCACCATAGTGGAACACAGATGAAGCTTCTAAGTTGATGTAATAGCCAGTAAGAAGTAGTACAATTCAAGTTTTAGGTACCGATTATTGACTTTTTAGCTGGCTTTGGTGCCTTGGACATGAGCTCTGTCCTTAAGATTCTGCATGAAAGGAGGACTAGCAGCCGAGTTGCATGGGAGAATGTGAAAGGTGTTCATATGTAGTAAAAACCTGAGAAATCGGTCCTTTTTCGTCAGTTGTTATCGTGTCAACTTGAAGCCAGATCGTCACATTGCCCGCTCTTGTCTCTGAAACGGTTGTACTTATCGTCTGCAAAGCTATGTCGCGTGCTGCGGTATGCGGAGTCACTAAAAGCACCATAGTAGAACACAGATGAAGCTTCTAAGTTGATGTAATAGCCAGTAGGAAGTAGTACAATTCAAGATTTAGGTATCGATTATTGCCTTTTTTGCTGGCTTTGGTGCCTTGGACATGAGCTAGGACCTTACGAGTCTGCATGAAAAGAGGACTAGCAGCCAAGTTGCACGGGAGGATGCGAAAAGTGTTCATATGTAGTAAAAACCTGAGAAATCCGTCCGTTTTCGTAATTTATTATCGAATCGACTTAAAGCAGTGCGTCACATTGGCCGCTCTTCTCTCTGAAACGGTTGTATTTATCGTCTGCAAAGCAATGTCGCGTGCTGCGGTATGCGGAGTCACTTAAAGCACCATAGTAGAACACAGATGAAGCTTCTAAGATGATGTGATGGCCAGTGAGAAGTAGTACAATTCAAGTTTTAGGTATCGATTATTGACTTTTTAGCTGGCTTTGGTGCCTTGGACATGAGCTAGGACCTTAAGATTCTGCATGAAAGGAGGACTAGCAGCCGCGTTGCACGGGAGTTTGTGAAAAGTGTTCATATGTAGTAAAAACCTGAGAAATCCGTCCGTTTTAGTCATTTGTTATCGAATCGACTTAAAGCCAGATCGTCACATTGGCCCCTCTTCTCTCTGAAACGGTTGTACTTATCGTCTGCAAAGCTATGTCGCGTGCTGCGGTACGCGGAGTCACTAAAAGCACCATAGTAGAACACAGATGAAGCTTCTATGTTGATGTAATAGCCAGTAAGAAGTAGTACAATTCAAGTTTTAGGTATCGATTATTGACTTTTTAGCTGGCTTTGGTGCCTTGGACATGAGCTATGTCCTTAAGATTCTGCATGAAAGGAGGACTAGCAGCCGAGTTGCATGGGAGAATGTGAAAGGTGTTCATATGTAGTAAAACCTGAGAAATCGGGCCTTTTTCGTCAGTTGTTATCGAATCAACTTGAAGCCAGATCGTCACATTGCCCGCTCTTCTCTGTGAAACGGTTGTACTTATCGTCTGCAAAGCTATGTCGCGTGCTGCGGTATGCGGAGTCACTAAAAGCACCATAGTAGAACACAGATGAAGCTTCTAAGTTGATGTAATAGCCAGTAAGGAGTAGTACAATTCAAGTTTTAGGTATCGAATATTGACTTTTTAGCTGGCTTTGGTGCCTTGGACATGTGGTAGGACCTTACGATTCTGCATGAAAGGAGGGCTAGCAGCCGAGTTGCACGGGAGAATGTAAAAAGTGTTCATATGTAGTAAAAACCTGAGAAATCCGTCCGTTTTCGTCATTTGTTATCGAATCGACTTAAAGCCAGATCGTCACATTGGCCCCTCTTCTCTCTGAAACGGTTGTACTTATCGTCTGCAAAGCTATGTCGCGTGCTGCGGTATGCGGAGTCACTAAAAGCACCATAGTAGAACACAGATGAAGCTTCTAAGTTGATGTGATAGCCAGTGAGAAGTAGTACAATTCAAGTTTTAGGTATCGATTATTGACTTTTTAGCTGGCTTTGGTGCCTTGGACATGAGGTAGGACCTTAAGATTGTGCATGAAAGGAGGACTAGCAGCCGCGTTGCACGGGAGTATGTGAAAAGTGTTCATATGTAGTAAAAACATGAGAAATCCGTCCCCTTTTATTCATTTGTTATCGAATCGACTTAAAGCCAGATCGTCACATTGGCCGCTCTTCTCTCTGAAACGGTTGTACTTATCGTCTGCAAAGCTATGTCGCGTGCTGCGGTATGCGGAGACACTAAAAGCACCATAGTAGAACACAGATGAAGCTTCTAAGTTGATGTAATAGCCAGTAAGGAGCAGTACAATTTAAGTTTTAGGTATCGAATATTGAATTTTTTGCTGGCTTTGGTGCCTTGGACTTGAGCTAGGACCTTAAGATTCTGCATGAAAGGAGGACTAGCAGCCGAGTGGCACGGGAGGATGCGAAAAGTGTTCATGTGTAGTAAAAACCTGAGAACTCCATCCGTTTTCGGAATATATTATCGAATCGACTTAAAGCAGTGCGTCACATTGGCCGCTCTTCTCTCTGAAACGGTTGTACTTATCGTCTGCAAAGCTATGTCGCGTGCTGCAGTATGTGGAGACACTAAAAGCACCATAGTAGAACAGAGATGAAGCTTCTAAGTTGATGTGATAGCCAGTGAGATGTAGTACAATTCAAGTTTTAGGTATCGATTATTGACTTTTTAGCTGGCCTTGGTGCCTTGGACATGAGCTAGGACCTTAAGATTCTGCATAAAAGGTGGACTAGCAGCCGCGCTGCACGGGAGTATGTGAAAAGTGTTCATATGTAGTAAAAACCTGAGAAATCCGTCCATTTTCGTCATTTGTTATCGAATCGACTTAAAGCCAGATCGTCACATTGGCCCCTCTTCTCTCTGAAACTGTTGTACTTATCGACTGCAAAGCTATGTCGCGTGCTGCGGTATGCGGAGACACTAAAATCACCATAGTGGAACACAGATGAAGCTTCTAAGTTGATGTAATAGCCAGTAAGAAGTAGTACAATGCACGTTTAAGTATCGATTATTTACTTTTTAGCTGGTTTGGTGCCTTGGACATGAGCTCTGTCCTTAAGATTCTGCATGAAAGGGGGCCTAGCAGCCGAGTTGCATGGGAGAATGTGAAAAGTGTTCATATGTAGTAAAAACCTGAGAAATCCGTCCGTTTTCGTAATTTATTATCGAATCGCCTTAAAGCAGTGCGTCACATTGGCCGCTCATCTCTCTGAAACGGTTGTACTTATCGTCTGCAAAGTTATGTCGTGTGCTGCGGTATGCGGAGACACTAAAATCACCATAGTGGAACACAGATGAAGCTTCTAAGTTGATGTAATAGCCAGTAAGAAGTAGTACAATTCAAGTTTTAGGTATCGATTATTGACTTTTAGCTGGCTTTGGTGCCTTGGATATGAGCTATGTCCTTAAGATGATGCATGAAAGGAGGACTAGCAGCCGAGTTGCATGGGAGAATGTGAAAGGTGTTCATATGTAGTAAAAACCTGAGAAATCGGGCCTTTTTCGTCAGTTGTAATCGAACCAACTTGAAGCAAGATCGTCACATTGCCCGCTCTTCTCTCTGAAACGGTTGTACTTATCGTCTGCAAAGCTATGTCGCGTGCTGCGGTATGCGGAGTCACTAAAAGCACCATAGTAGAACACCGATGAAGCTTCTAAGTTGATGTAATAGCCAGTAAGGAGTAGTACAATTCAAGTTTTAGGTATCGAATATTGACTTTTTAGCTGGCTTTGGTGCCTTGGACATGAGGTAGGACCTTACGATTCTGCATGAAAAAAGGGCTAGCAGCCGAGTTGCACGGGAGAATGTAAAAAGTGTTCATATGTAGTAAAAACCTGAGAAATCCGTCCGTTTTCGTCATTTGTTATCGAATCGACTTAAAGCCAGATCGTCACATTGGCCCCTCTTCTCTCTGAAACGGTTGTACTTATCGTCTGCAAAGCTATGTCGCGTGCTGCGGTATGCGGAGTCACTAAAAGCACCATAGTAGAACACAGATGAAGCTTCTAAGTTGATGTGATAGCCAGTGAGAAGTAGTACAATTCAAGTTTTAGGTATCGATTATTGACTTTTTAGCTGGCTTTGGTGCCTTGGACATGAGGTAGGACCTTAAGATTGTGCATGAAAGGAGGACTAGCAGCCGCGTTGCACGGGAGTATGTGAAAATTGTTCATATGTAGTAAAAACCTGAGAAATCCGTCCCCTTTTATTCATTTGTTATCGAATCGACTTAAAGCCAGATCGTCACATTGGCCGCTCTTCTCTCTGAAACGGTTGTACTTTTCGTCTGCAAAGCTATGTCGCGTGCTGCGGTATGCGGAGACACTAAAAGCACCATAGTAGAACACAGATGAAGCTTCTAAGTTGATGTAATAGCCAGTAAGGAGCAGTACAATTCAAGTTTTAGGTATCGAATATTGAATTTTTTGCTGGCTTTGGTGCCTTGGACTTGAGGTAGGACCTTAAGATTCTGCATGAAAGGAGGACTAGCAGCCGAGTTGCACGGGAGAATGCGAAAAGTTTTCATATGTGGTAAGAACCTGAGAAATCCGTCCATTTTCGTCATTTGTTATCGAATCGACTTAAAGCCAGATCGTCACATTGGCCCCTCTTCTCTCTGACACGGTTGTACTTATCGTCTGCAAAGCTATGTCGCGTGCTGCGGTATGCGGAGACACTAAAGTCACCATAGTGGACCACAGATGAAGCTTCTAAGTTGATGTAATAGCCAGTAAGAAGTAGTACAATTCAAGTTTTAGGCATCGATTATTGACTTTTTAGCTGGCTTTGGTGCCTTGGACATGAGCTATGTCATTAAGATTCTGCATGAAAGGAGGACTAGCAGCCGAGTTGCACGGGAGAATGTAAAAATTGTTCATATGTAGTAAAAACCTGAGAAATCCGTCCGTTTTCGTCATTTGTTGTCGAATCGACTTAAAGCCAGATCGTCACATTGGCCCCTCTTCTCTCTGAAACGGATGTACGTATCGTCTGCAAAGCTATGTCGCGTGCTGCGGTATGCGGAGACACTAAAAGCACCATAGTAGAACACAGATGAAGCTTCTAAGTTGATGTAATAGCCAGTAAGGAGTAGTACAATTCAAGTTTTAGGTATCGAATATTGACTTTTTAGCTGGTTTAGGTGCCTTGGACATGAGCTAGGACCTTAAGATTCTGCATGAAAGGAGGACTGGTAGCCGAGTTGCACGGGAGGATGTGAAAAGTGTTCATATGTAGTAAAAACCTGAGAAATCCGTCCGTTCTCGTAATTTATTATCGAATCGACTTAAAGCCAGATCGTCACATTGGCCGCTCTTCTCTCTGAAACGATTGTACTTATCGTCTGCAAAGCTATGTCGCGTGCTGCGGAATGCGGAGACACTAAAAGCACCATAGTAGAACACAGATGAAGCTTCTATGTTGATGTAATAGCCACTAGGAAGTAGTACAATTCAAGATTTAGGTATCGATTATTGACTTTTTTGCTGGCTTTGGTGCCTTGGACATGAGCTAGGACCTTACGATTCTGCATGAAAGGAGGACTAACAGCCGAGTTGCACGGGAGGATGTGAAAAGTGTTCATATGTAGTAAAAACCTGAGAAATCCGTCCGTTTTCGTAATTTATTATCGAATCGACTTAAAGCAGTGCGTCACATTGGCCGCTCTTCTCTCTGAAACGGTTGTACTTATCGTCTGCAAAGCTATGTCGCGTGCTGCGGTATGCGGAGACACTAAAAGCACCATAGTAGAACACAGATGAAGCTTCTAAGTTGATGTAATAGCCAGTAAGGAGCAGTACAATTCAAGTTTTAGGTATCGAATATTGAATTTTTTGCTGGCTTTGGTGCCTTGGACTTGAGGTAGGACCTTAAGATTCTGCATGAAAGGAGGACTAGCAGCCGAGTGGCACGGGAGGATGCGAAAAGTGTTCATATGTAGTAAAAACCTGAGAACTCCATCCGTTTTCGGAATATATTATCGAATCGACTTAAAGCAGTGCGTCACATTGGCCGCTCTTCTCTCTGAAACGGTTGTACTTATCGTCTGCAAAGCTATGTCGCGTGCTGCAGTATGTGGAGACACTAAAAGCACCATAGTAGAACAGAGATGAAGCTTCTAAGTTGATGTGATAGCCAGTGAGATGTAGTACAATTCAAGTTTTAGGTATCGATTATTGACTTTTTAGCTGGCCTTGGTGCCTTGGACATGAGCTAGGACCTTAAGATTCTGCATAAAAGGTGGACTAGCAGCCGCGCTGCACGGGAGTATGTGAAAAGTGTTCATATGTAGTAAAAACCTGAGAAATCCGTCCATTTTCGTCATTTGTTATCGAATCGACTTAAAGCCAGATCGTCACATTGGCCCCTCTTCTCTCTGAAACTGTTGTACTTATCGACTGCAAAGCTATGTCGTGTGCTGCGGTATGCGGAGACACTAAAATCACCATAGTGGAACACAGATGAAGCTTCTAAGTTGATGTAATAGCCAGTAAGAAGTAGTACAATGCACGTTTATGTATCGATTATTTACTTTTTAGCTGGTTTGGTGCCTTGGACATGAGCTCTGTCCTTAAGATTCTGCATGAAAGGAGGCCTAGCAGCCGAGTTGCATGGGAGAATGTGAAAAGTGTTCATATGTAGTAAAAACCTGAGAAATCCGTCCGTTTTCGTAATTTATTATCGAATCGCCTTAAAGCAGTGCGTCACATTGGCCGCTCATCTCTCTGAAACGGTTGTACTTATCGTCTGCAAAGTTATGTCGTGTGCTGCGGTATGCGGAGACACTAAAATCACCATAGTGGAACACAGATGAAGCTTCTAAGTTGATGTAATAGCCAGTAAGAAGTAGTACAATTCAAGTTTTAGGTATCGATTATTGACTTTTAGCTGGCTTTGGTGCCTTGGATATGAGCTATGTCCTTAAGATGATGCATGAAAGGAGGACTAGCAGCTGAGTTGCATGAGAGAATGTGAAAGGTGTTCATATGTAGTAAAAACCTGAGAAATCGGGCCTTTTTCGTCAGTTGTAATCGAACCAACTTGAAGCAAGATCGTCACATTGCCCGCTCTACTCTCTGAAACGGTTGTACTTATCGTCTGCAAAGCTATGTCGCGTGCTGCGGTATGCGGAGTCACTAAAAGCACCATAGTAGAACACCGATGAAGCTTCTAAGTTGATGTAATAGCCAGTAAGGAGTAGTACAATTCAAGTTTTAGGTATCGAATATTGACTTTTTAGCTGGCTTTGGTGCCTTGGACATGAGGTAGGACCTTACGATTCTGCATGAAAAAAGGGCTAGCAGCCGAGTTGCACGGGAGAATGTAAAAAGTGTTCATATGTAGTAAAAACCTGAGAAATCCGTCCGTTTTCGTCATTTGTTATCGAATCGACTTAAAGCCAGATCGTCACATTGGCCCCTCTTCTCTCTGAAACGGTTGTACTTATCGTCTGCAAAGCTATGTCGCGTGCTGCGGTATGCGGAGTCACTAAAAGCACCATAGTAGAACACAGATGAAGCTTCTAAGTTGATGTGATAGCCAGTGAGAAGTAGTACAATTCAAGTTTTAGGTATCGATTATTGACTTTTTAGCTGGCTTTGGTGCCTTGGACATGAGGTAGGACCTTAAGATTGTGCATGAAAGGAGGACTAGCAGCCGCGTTGCACGGGAGTATGTGAAAATTGTTCATATGTAGTAAAAACCTGAGAAATCCGTCCCCTTTTATTCATTTGTTATCGATTCGACTTAAAGCCAGATCGTCACATTGGCCGCTCTTCTCTCTGAAACGGTTGTACTTTTCGTCTGCAAAGCTATGTCGCGTGCTGCGGTATGCGGAGACACTAAAAGCACCATAGTAGAACACAGATGAAGCTTCTAAGTTGATGTAATAGCCAGTAAGGAGCAGTACAATTCAAGTTTTAGGTATCGAATATTGAATTTTTTGCTGGCTTTGGTGCCTTGGACTTGAGGTAGGACCTTAAGATTCTGCATGAAAGGAGGACTAGCAGCCGAGTTGCACGGGAGAATGCGAAAAGTTTTCATATGTAGTAAGAACCTGAGAAATCCGTCCATTTTCGTCATTTGTTATCGAATCGACTTAAAGCCAGATCGTCACATTGGCCCCTCTTCTCTCTGACACGGTTGTACTTATCGTCTGCAAAGCTATGTCGCGTGCTGCGGTATGCGGAGACACTAAAGTCACCATAGTGGACCACAGATGAAGCTTCTAAGTTGATGTAATAGCCAGTAAGAAGTAGTACAATTCAAGTTTTAGGTATCGATTATTGACTTTTTAGCTGGCTTTGGTGCCTTGGACATGAGCTATGTCATTAAGATTCTGCATGAAAGGAGGACTGGTAGCCGAGTTGCACGGGAGGATGTGAAAAGTGTTCATATGTAGTAAAAACCTGAGAAATCCGTCCGTTCTCGTAATTTATTATCGAATCGACTTAAAGCCAGATCGTCACATTGGCCGCTCTTCTCTCTGAAACGATTGTACTTATCGTCTGCAAAGCTATGTCGCGTGCTGCGGAATGCGGAGACACTAAAAGCACCATAGTAGAACACATATGAAGCTTCTATGTTGATGTAATAGCCAGTAGGAAGTAGTACAATTCAAGATTTAGGTATCGATTATTGACTTTTTTGCTGGCTTTGGTGCCTTGGACATGAGCTAGGACCTTACGATTCTGCATGAAAGGAGGACTAACAGCCGAGTTGCACGGGAGGATGTGAAAAGTGTTCATATGTAGTAAAAACCTGAGAAATCCGTCCGTTTTCGTAATTTATTATCGAATCGACTTAAAGCAGTGCGTCACATTGGCCGCTCTTCTCTCTGAAACGGTTGTACTTATCGTCTGCAAAGCTATGTCGCGTGCTGCGGTATGCGGAGACACTAAAAGCACCATAGTAGAACACAGATGAAGCTTCTAAGTTGATGTAATAGCCAGTAAGGAGTAGTACAATTCAAGTTTTAGGTATCAAATATTGACTTTTTAGCTGGCTTTGGTGCCTTGGACATGAGGTAGGACCTTACGATTCTGCATGAAAGGAGGGCTAGCAGCCGAGTTGCACAGGAGAATGTAAAAAGTGTTCATATGTAGTAAAAACCTGAGAAATCCGTCCGTTTTCGTCATTTGTTATCGAATCGACTTAAAGCCAGATCGTCACATTGGCCACTCTTCTCTCTGAAACGGTTGTACTTATCGTCTGAAAGCTATGTCACGTGCTGCAGTATGCGGAGACACTAAAGGCACCATAGTAGAACACAGATGAAGCTTCTAAGTTGATGTAATAGCCAGTAAGGAGTAGTACAATTCAAGTTTTAGGTATCGAATATTGACTTTTTAGCTGGTTTAGGTGCCTTGGACATGAGCTAGGACCTTAAGATTCTGCATGAAAGGAGGACTGGTAGCCGAGTTGCACGGGAGGATGTGAAAAGTGTTCATATGTAGTAAAAACCTGAGAAATCCGTCCGTTCTCGTAATTTATTATCGAATCGACTTAAAGCCAGATCGTCACATTGGCCGCTCTTCTCTCTGAAACGATTGTACTTATCGTCTGCAAAGCTATGTCGCGTGCTGCGGAATGCGGAGACACTAAAAGCACCATAGTAGAACACAGATGAAGCTTCTATGTTGATGTAATAGCCAGTAGGAAGTAGTACAATTCAAGATTTAGGTATCGATTATTGACTTTTTTGCTGGCTTTGGTGCCTTGGACAAGAGCTAGGACCTTACGATTCTGCATGAAAGGAGGACTAACAGCCGAGTTGCACGGGAGGATGTGAAAAGTGTTCATATGTAGTAAAAACCTGAGAAATCCGTCCGTTTTCGTAATTTATTATCGAATCGACTTAAAGCAGTGCGTCACATTGGCCGCTCTTCTCTCTGAAACGGTTGTACTTATCGTCTGCAAAGCTATGTCGCGTGCTGCGGTATGCGGAGACACTAAAAGCACCATAGTAGAACACAGATGAAGCTTCTAAGTTGATGTAATAGCCAGTAAGGAGTAGTACAATTCAAGATTTAGGTATCGATTTTTGACTTTTTTGCTGTCTTTGGTGCCTAGGACATGCGCTAGGACCTTACGATGCTGCATGAAAGGAGGACTAGCAGCCGAGTTGCACGGGAGAATGTAAAAATTGTTCATATGTAGTAAAAACCTGAGAAATCCGTCCGTTTTCGTCATTTGTTATCGAATCGACTTAAAGACAGATCGTCACATTGGCCCCTCTTCTCTCTGAAACGGATGTACGTATCGTCTGCAAAGCTATGTCGCGTGCTGCGGTATGCGGAGACACTAAAAGCACCATAGTAGAACACAGATGAAGCTTCTAAGTTGATGTAATAGCCAGTAAGGAGTAGTACAATTCAAGTTTTAGGTATCGAATATTGACTTTTTAGCTGGTTTAGGTGCCTTGGACATGAGCTAGGACCTTAAGATTCTGCATGAAAGGAGGACTGGTAGCCGAGTTGCACGGGAGGATGTGAAAAGTGTTCATATGTAGTAAAAACCTGAGAAATCCGTCCGTTTTCGTAATTTATTATCGAATCGACTTAAAGCCAGATCGTCACATTGGCCGCTCTTCTCTGTGAAACGATTGTACTTATCGTCTGCAAAGCTATGTCGCGTGCTGCGGAATGCGGAGACACTAAAAGCACCATAAATGGACACAGATGAAGCTTCTAAGTTGATGTAATAGCCAGTAAGAAGTAGTACAATTCAAGTTTTAAATATCGATTTTTGAATTTTTTGCTGGCTTTGGTGCCTTGGACATGAGCTAGGACCTTAAGATTCTGCATGAAAGGAGGACTAGCAGCCGAGTTGCATGGGAGAATGTGAAAAGTGTTCATATGTAGTAAAAACCTGAGAAATCCGTCCGTTTTCGTCATTTGTTATCGAATCGACTTAAACCCAGATTGACATATTGGCCCCTCTTCTCCCAAACGGTTGTACTTGTCGTCTGCAAAGCTATGTCGCGTGCTGCGGTATACGGAGACACTAAAAGCACCATAGTAGAACACAGATGAAGCTTCTAAGTTGATGTAATAGCCAGTAAGAAGTAGTACAGTTCAAGTTTTAGTTATCGATTATTGACTATTTTGCTGGCTTTTGTGCCTTTGTACATGAGCTAGGACCTTAAGATTCTGCATGAAAGGAGAAATAGCAGCCGCGTTGAACGGGAGTATGTCAAAAGTGCTCATATGTAGTAAAAACCTGAGAAATCCGTCCGTTTTCGTCATTTGTTATCGAATCAACTTAAAGCCAGATCGGCACATTGGCCGCTCTTCTCTCTGAAACGGTAGTACTTATCGTCTGCAAAGCTATGTCGCGTGCTGCGGTATGCGGAGACACTAAACCACCGTAGTAGAACATAGATGAAGCTTCTAAGTTGATGTAATAGCCAGTAAGAAGTAGTACAATTTACGTTTTAGGTATCGAGTTTTGACTTTTTAGCTGTCTTTGGAGCCTTGGACATGTGGTAGGACCTTAAGATTCTGCATGAAAGGAGGACTAGCAGCCGCGTTGCACGGGAGTATTGTGAAAAGTGTTCATATGTAGTAAAAACCTGAGAAATCCGTCCGTTTTCGTCATTTGTTATCGAATCAACTTGAAGCCAGATCGTCACATTGGCCGCTCTTCTCTCTGAAACGGTTGTACTTATCGTCTGCAAAGCTATGTCGCGTGATGCGGTATGCGGAGACACTAAAAGCACCATAGTAGAACACAGATGAAGCTTCTAAGTTGATGTAATAGCCAGTAAGAAGTAGTAAAATTCAAGTTTTAGGTATCGATTACTGACTATTTTGCTGGCTTCGGTGCCTTGGACATGAGGTAGGACCTTAAGATTCTGCATGAAAGGAGCACTAGCAGCCGCGTTGCACGGGAGTATGTGAAAAGTGTTCATATGTAGTAAAAACCTGAGAAATCCGTCCGTTTTCGTCATTTGTTATCGAATCGACTTAAAGCCAGATCGTCACATTGGCCGCTCTTCTCTCTGAAACGGTAGTACTTATCGTCTGCGAAGCTATGTCGCGTGCTGCGGTATGCGGAGACACTAAAAGCACCATAGTGGAACACAGATGAGGCTTCAAAGTTGATGTAATAGCAAGTAAGAAGTAGTACAGTTCAAGTTTTAGGTATCGATTATTGACTATTTTGCTGGCTTTTGTGCCTTGGACATGAGCTAGGAGCTTAAGATTCTGCATGAAAGGAGGACTAGCAGCCGCGTTGCACGGGAGTATGTGAAAAGTGTTCATATGTAGTAAAAACCTGAGAAATCCGTCCGTTTTCGTCATTTGTTATCGAATCGACTTAAAGCCAGATCGTCACATTGGCCGCTCTTCTCTCTGAAACGGTTGTACTTATCGTCTGCAAAGCTATGTCGCGTGCTGCAGTATGCGGAGACACTAAAAGCACCATAGTAGAACACACATGAAGCTTCTAAGTTGATGTAATAGCAAGTAAGAAGTAGTACAGTTCAAGATTTAGGTATCGATTATTGACTATTTAGCTGGCTTTGGTGCCTTGGACATGAGCTATGGGCTTAAGATTCTGCATGAAAGGAGGACTAGCAGCCGCGTTGCACGGGAATATGTGAAAAGTGTTCATATGTAGTAAAAACCAGAGAAATCCGTCCGTTTTCGTCATTTGTTATCGAATCGACTGAAAGCCAGATCGTCACATTGGCCGCTCTTCTCTCTGAAACGGTTGTACTTATCGTCTGCAAAGCAATGTGGCGTGCTGCGGTATACGGAGACACTAAAATCACCATAGTGGAACACAGATGAAGCTTCTAAGTTGATGTAATAGCCAGTAAGAAGTAGTACAGTTCAAGTTTTAGGTATCGATTATTGACTATTTTGCTGGCTTTTGTTCCTTTGTACATGAGCTATGAGCTTAAGAATCTGCATGAAAAGAGGACGAGCAGCCGCGTTGCACGGGAGTATGTGAAAAGTGTTCATATGTAGTAACAACCTGAGAAATCCGTCCGTTTTCGTCATTTGTTATCGAATCGACTTAAAGCCAGATCGTCACATTGTCCGCTCTTCTCTCTGAAACGGTTGTACTTATCGTCTGCAAACCTATGTCGCGTGCTGCGGTATGCGGAGACACTAAACCACCATAGTAGAACATAGATGAAGCTTCTAAGTAGATGTAATAGCCAGTAAGAAGTAGTACAATTTACGTTTTAGGTATCGATTTTTGACTTTTTAGCTGGCTTTGGAGCCTTGGACATGAGCTAGGACCTTAAGATTCTGCATGAAAGGAGGACTAGCACCCGAGTTGCATGGGAGAATGTGAAAAGTGTTCATATTTAGTAAAAACCTAAAGAAATCCGTCCGTTTTCGTCATTTGTAATGGAATCGACTTAAAGCCAGATCGTCACATTGGCCGCTCTTCTCACTGTAAAGGTTGTACTTATCGTCTGAAAGCTATGTCACGTGCTGCAGTATGCGGAGACACTAAAGGCACCATAGTAGAACACAGATGAAGCTTCTAAGTTGATGTAATAGCCAGTAAGGAGTAGTACAATTCAAGTTTTAGGTATCGAATATTGACTTTTTAGCTGGTTTAGGTGCCTTGGACATGAGCTAGGACCTTAAGATTCTGCATGAAAGGAGGACTGGTAGCCGAGTTGCACGGGAGGATGTGAAAAGTGTTCATATGTAGTAAAAACCTGAGAAATCCGTCCGTTCTCGTAATTTATTATCGAATCGACTTAAAGCCAGATCGTCACATTGGCCGCTCTTCTCTCTGAAACGATTGTACTTATCGTCTGCAAAGCTATGTCGCGTGCTGCGGAATGCGGAGACACTAAAAGCACCATAGTAGAACACAGATGAAGCTTCTATGTTGATGTAATAGCCAGTAGGAAGTAGTACAATTCAAGATTTAGGTATCGATTATTGACTTTTTTGCTGGCTTTGGTGCCTTGGACAAGAGCTAGGACCTTACGATTCTGCATGAAAGGAGGACTAACAGCCGAGTTGCACGGGAGGATGTGAAAAGTGTTCATATGTAGTAAAAACCTGAGAAATCCGTCCGTTTTCGTAATTTATTATCGAATCGACTTAAAGCAGTGCGTCACATTGGCCGCTCTTCTCTCTGAAACGGTTGTACTTATCGTCTGCAAAGCTATGTCGCGTGCTGCGGTATGCGGAGACACTAAAAGCACCATAGTAGAACACAGATGAAGCTTCTAAGTTGATGTAATAGCCAGTAAGGAGTAGTACAATTCAAGATTTAGGTATCGATTTTTGACTTTTTTGCTGTCTTTGGTGCCTAGGACATGCGCTAGGACCTTACGATGCTGCATGAAAGGAGGACTAGCAGCCGAGTTGCACGGGAGAATGTAAAAATTGTTCATATGTAGTAAAAACCTGAGAAATCCGTCCGTTTTCGTCATTTGTTATCGAATCGACTTAAAGACAGATCGTCACATTGGCCCCTCTTCTCTCTGAAACGGATGTACGTATCGTCTGCAAAGCTATGTCGCGTGCTGCGGTATGCGGAGACACTAAAAGCACCATAGTAGAACACAGATGAAGCTTCTAAGTTGATGTAATAGCCAGTAAGGAGTAGTACAATTCAAGTTTTAGGTATCGAATATTGACTTTTTAGCTGGTTTAGGTGCCTTGGACATGAGCTAGGACCTTAAGATTCTGCATGAAAGGAGGACTGGTAGCCGAGTTGCACGGGAGGATGTGAAAAGTGTTCATATGTAGTAAAAACCTGAGAAATCCGTCCGTTTTCGTAATTTATTATCGAATCGACTTAAAGCCAGATCGTCACATTGGCCGCTCTTCTCTGTGAAACGATTGTACTTATCGTCTGCAAAGCTATGTCGCGTGCTGCGGAATGCGGAGACACTAAAAGCACCATAAATGGACACAGATGAAGCTTCTAAGTTGATGTAATAGCCAGTAAGAAGTAGTACAATTCAAGTTTTAAATATCGATTATTGAATTTTTTGCTGGCTTTGGTGCCTTGGACATGAGCTAGGACCTTAAGATTCTGCATGAAAGGAGGACTAGCAGCCGAGTTGCATGGGAGAATGTGAAAAGTGTTCATATGTAGTAAAAACCTGAGAAATCCGTCCGTTTTCGTCATTTGTTATCGAATCGACTTAAACCCAGATTGACATATTGGCCCCTCTTCTCCCAAACGGTTGTACTTGTCGTCTGCAAAGCTATGTCGCGTGCTGCGGTATATGGAGACACTAAAAGCACCATAGTAGAACACAGGTGAAGCTTCTAAGTTGATGTACTAGCGAGTGAGAAGTAGAACAATTCAAGTTTTAGGTATCGATTATTGACTTTTTAGCTGGCTTTGGAGCCTTGGACATGAGCTAGGACCTTAAGATTCTGCATGAAAGGAGAAATAGCAGCCGCGTTGCACGGGAGTATGTCAAAAGTGTTCATATGTAGTAAAAACCTGAGAAATCCGTCCGTTTTCGTCATTTGTTATCGAATCAACTTAAAGCCAGATCGGCACATTGGCCGCTCTTCTCTCTGAAACGGTAGTACTTATCGTCTGCAAAGCTATGTCGCGTGCTGCGGTATATGGAGACACTAAAAGCACCATAGTAGAACACAGATGAAGCTTCTAAGTTGATGTAATAGCCAGTAAGAAGTAGTACAGTTCAAGTTTTAGTTATCGATTATTGACTATTTTGCTGGCTTTTGTGCCTTTGTACATGAGCTAGGACCTTAAGATTCTGCATGAAAGGAGAAATAGCAGCCGCGTTGAACGGGAGTATGTCAAAAGTGCTCATATGTAGTAAAAACCTGAGAAATCCGTCCGTTTTCGTCATTTGTTATCGAATCAACTTAAAGCCAGATCGGCACATTGGCCGCTCTTCTCTCTGAAACGGTAGTACTTATCGTCTGCAAAGCTATGTCGCGTGCTGCGGTATGCGGAGACACTAAACCACCGTAGTAGAACATAGATGAAGCTTCTAAGTTGATGTAATAGCCAGTAAGAAGTAGTACAATTTACGTTTTAGGTATCGAGTTTTGACTTTTTAGCTGTCTTTGGAGCCTTGGACATGTGGTAGGACCTTAAGATTCTGCATGAAAGGAGGACTAGCAGCCGCGTTGCACGGGAGTATTGTGAAAAGTGTTCATATGTAGTAAAAACCTGAGAAATCCGTCCGTTTTCGTCATTTGTTATCGAATCAACTTGAAGCCAGATCGTCACATTGGCCGCTCTTCTCTCTGAAACGGTTGTACTTATCGTCTGCAAAGCTATGTCGCGTGATGCGGTATGCGGAGACACTAAAAGCACCATAGTAGAACACAGATGAAGCTTCTAAGTTGATGTAATAGCCAGTAAGAAGTAGTAAAATTCAAGTTTTAGGTATCGATTACTGACTATTTTGCTGGCTTCGGTGCCTTGGACATGAGGTAGGACCTTAAGATTCTGCATGAAAGGAGCACTAGCAGCCGCGTTGCACGGGAGTATGTGAAAAGTGTTCATATGTAGTAAAAACCTGAGAAATCCGTCCGTTTTCGTCATTTGTTATCGAATCGACTTAAAGCCAGATCGTCACATTGGCCGCTCTTCTCTCTGAAACGGTAGTACTTATCGTCTGCGAAGCTATGTCGCGTGCTGCGGTATGCGGAGACACTAAAAGCACCATAGTGGAACACAGATGAGGCTTCAAAGTTGATGTAATAGCAAGTAAGAAGTAGTACAGTTCAAGTTTTAGGTATCGATTATTGACTATTTTGCTGGCTTTTGTGCCTTGGACATGAGCTAGGAGCTTAAGATTCTGCATGAAAGGAGGACTAGCAGCCGCGTTGCACGGGAGTATGTGAAAAGTGTTCATATGTAGTAAAAACCTGAGAAATCCGTCCGTTTTCGTCATTTGTTATCGAATCGACTTAAAGCCAGATCGTCACATTGGCCGCTCTTCTCTCTGAAACGGTTGTACTTATCGTCTGCAAAGCTATGTCGCGTGCTGCAGTATGCGGAGACACTAAAAGCACCATAGTAGAACACACATGAAGCTTCTAAGTTGATGTAATAGCAAGTAAGAAGTAGTACAGTTCAAGATTTAGGTATCGATTATTGACTATTTAGCTGGCTTTGGTGCCTTGGACATGAGCTATGGGCTTAAGATTCTGCATGAAAGGAGGACTAGCAGCCGCGTTGCACGGGAATATGTGAAAAGTGTTCATATGTAGTAATAACCAGAGAAATCCGTCCGTTTTCGTCATTTGTTATCGAATCGACTGAAAGCCAGATCGTCACATTGGCCGCTCTTCTCTCTGAAACGGTTGTACTTATCGTCTGCAAAGCAATGTGGCGTGCTGCGGTATACGGAGACACTAAAATCACCATAGTGGAACACAGATGAAGCTTCTAAGTTGATGTAATAGCCAGTAAGAAGTAGTACAGTTCAAGTTTTAGGTATCGATTATTGACTATTTTGCTGGCTTTTGTTCCTTTGTACATGAGCTATGAGCTTAAGAATCTGCATGAAAAGAGGACGAGCAGCCGCGTTGCACGGGAGTATGTGAAAAGTGTTCATATGTAGTAACAACCTGAGAAATCCGTCCGTTTTCGTCATTTGTTATCGAATCGACTTAAAGCCAGATCGTCACATTGTCCGCTCTTCTCTCTGAAACGGTTGTACTTATCGTCTGCAAACCTATGTCGCGTGCTGCGGTATGCGGAGACACTAAACCACCATAGTAGAACATAGATGAAGCTTCTAAGTAGATGTAATAGCCAGTAAGAAGTAGTACAATTTACGTTTTAGGTATCGATTTTTGACTTTTTAGCTGGCTTTGGAGCCTTGGACATGAGCTAGGACCTTAAGATTCTGCATGAAAGGAGGACTAGCACCCGAGTTGCATGGGAGAATGTGAAAAGTGTTCATATTTAGTAAAAACCTAAAGAAATCCGTCCGTTTTCGTCATTTGTAATGGAATCGACTTAAAGCCAGATCGTCACATTGGCCGCTCTTCTCACTGTAAAGGTTGTACTTATCGTCTGCAAAGCTATGTCGCGTGCTGCCGTATGCGGAGACACTAAAAGCACCATAGTAGAACACAGATGAAGCTTCTAAGTTGATGTAATAGCTAGTAAGAAGTAGTACAGTTCAAGTTTTAGGTATCGATTATTGACTATTTAGCTGGCTTTGGTGCCTTGGACATGAGCTAGGAGCTTAAGATTCTGCATGAAAGGAGGACTAGCAGCCGCGTTGCACGGGAGTATGTGAAAAGTGTTCATATGTAGTAAAAGCCTGACAAATCCGTCCGTTTTCGTCATTTGTTATGGAATCGACTTAAAGCCAGGTCGTCACATTGGCCGCTTTTCTCTCTGAAACGGTTGTACTTATCGTCTGCAAAGCTATGTCGCGTGCTGCGGTATGCGGAGACACTAAACCACCATAGTAGAACATAGATGAAGCTTCTCAGTTGATGTAATAGCCAGTAAGAAGTAGTACAATTTACGTTTTAGGTATCGATTTTTGACTTTTTAGCTGGCTTTGGAGCCTTGGACATGAGCTAGGAATTAAGATTCTGCATGAAAGGAGGACTAGCAGCCGAGTTGCATGGGAGAATGTGAGAAGTGTTCATATGTAGTAAAAACCTAAAGAAATCCATCCGTTCTCGTCATTTGTTATGGAATCGACTTAAAGCCAGATCGTCACATTGGCCGCTATTCTCACTGTAAAGGTTGTACTTATCGTCTGCAAAGCTATGTCGCGTGCTGCGGTATGCGGAGACACTAAAAGCACCATTGTAGAACACAGATGGAGCTTCTAAGTTGATGTAATAGCTAGTAAAACGTAGTACAGTTCAAGTTTTAGGTAACGATTATTGACTATTTAGATGGCTTTGGTGCCTTGGACATTAGCTAGGAGCTTAAGATTCTGCATGAAAGGAGGACTAGCAGCCGCGTTGCACGGGAGTATGTGAAAAGTGTTCATATGTAGTAAAAACCTTAGAAATCCGACCATTTTCGTCATTTGTTATCGAATCGACTGAAAGCCAGATCGTCACATTGGCCGCTCTTCTCTCTGAACGGTTGTACTTATCGTCTGCAAAGCTATGTCGCGTGCTGCGGTATGCGGAGACACTAAAAGCACCATAGTAGAACACAGATGAAGCTTCTAAGTAATGTAATAGCCAGTAACAAGTAGTACAGTTCAACTTTTAGGTATCGATTATTGACTTTTTAGCTATCTTTGGTGCCTTGGACATGCGCTAGGACCTAAAGATTCTGCATGAAAGGACGACTAGCAGTCGAGTTGCACGGGAGAATGTGAAAAATGTTCATATGTAGTAAAATCCTTAAGAAATCCGTCAGTTTTCGTCATTTGTTATCGAATCGACTTAAAGCCAGATCGTCACATTGGCCGCTCTTCTCTCTGAAACGGTTGTACTTATCGTCTGCAAAGCTATGTCGCGTGCTGCGGTATGCGGAGACACTAAAAGCACCATAGTAGAACACAGATGAAGCTTCTAAGTTGATGTAATAGCCAGTAAGAAGTAGTACAATTCAAGTTTTAGGTATCGATTATTGACTATTTAGCTGGCTTTGGTGCCTTGGACATGAGCTAGGAGCTTAAGATTCTGCATGAAAGGTTGACTAGCAGCCGCGTTGCACGGGAGTATGTGAAAAGTGTTCATATGTAGTAAAAACCAGAGAAATCCGTCCGTTTTCGTCATTTGTTATCGAATCGATTTAAAGCCAGATCGTCACATTGGCCGCTCTTCTCTCTGAAACGGTTGTACTTATCGTCTGCAAAGCTGTGTCGCGTGCTGCGGTATGCGGAGACACTAAAATCACCATTGTATAACACAGATGAAGCTTCTAAGTTGAAGTAATATCCAGTTAAATGTAGTACAATTCAAGACTTAGGTTCGATTATTGACTTTTTACCATTCTTTGGTGCCTTGGACATGAGCTAGGACCTTAAGATTCTGCATGAAAGGAGGACTAGCAGCCGAGTTGCATGGGAGAATGTGAAAAGTGTTCATATGTAGTAAAAACCTGAGAAATCCGTCCGTTTTCGTCATTTGTTATCGAATCGACTGAAACCCAGATTGTCACATTGGCACCTCTTCCCTGAAACGGTTGTACTTATCGTCTGCAAAGCTATGTCGCGTGCTGCGGTATACGGAGACACTAAAAGCACCATAGTAGAACACAGATGTAGCTTCTAAATTGATGTAATAGCCAGTAAGATGTAGTACAGTTCAAGTTTTAGGTTTCGATTATTGATTATTTTGCTGGCTTATGTGCCTTTGTACATGAGCTAGGAGCTTAAGAATCTGCATGAAAGGAGGACTAGCAGCCGCGTTGCACGGGAGTATGTGAAAAGTGTTCATATGTAGTAACAACCTGAGAAATCCGTAAGTTATCGTCATTTGTTATCGAATCGACTTAAAGCCAGATCGTCACATTGGCCGCTCTTCTCTCTGAAACGGTTGTACTTATCGTCTGCAAAGCTATGTCGCGTGCTGCGGTATGCGGAGACACTAAAAGCACCATAGTAGAACACAGATGAAGCTTCTAAGTAATGTAATAGCCAGTAATAAGTAGTACAGTTCAACTTTTAGGTATCGATTATTGTCTTTTTAGCTATCTTGGGGCCTTTGACATGCGCTAGGACCTTAAGATTCTGCATGAAAGGAGGACTAGCAGCCGCGTTGCATGGGAGTATGTGAAAAGTGTTCATATGTAGTAAAAACCTGAGCAATCCGTCCGTTTTCGTCATTTGTTATCGAATCGATTTAAAGCCAGATCGTCACATTGGCCGCTTTTCTCTCTGAAACGGTTGTACTTATCGTCTGCAAAGCTATGTCGCGTGCTGCGGTATGCGGAGACACTAAAAGCACCATAGTAGAACACAGATGAAGCTTCTAAGTTGAAGTAATATCCAGTTAAATGTAGTACAATTCAAGACTTAGGTTCGATTATTGACTTTTTACCATTCTTTTGTGCCTTGGACATGAGCTAGGACCTTAAGATTCTGCATGAAAGGAGGACTAGCAGCCGAGTTGCATGGGAGAATGTGAAAAGTGTTCATATGTAGTAAAAACCTGAGAAATCCGTCCGTTTTCGTCATTTGTTATCGAATCGACTTAAACCCAGATTGTCACATTGGCCCCTCTTCTCTGAAACGGTTGTACTTATCGTCTGCAAAGCTATGTCGCGTGCTGCGGTATACGGAGACACTAAAATCACCATAGTGGAACACAGATGAAGCTTCTAAGTTGATGTAATAGCCAGTAAGAAGTAGTACAGTTCAAGTTTTAGGTATCGATTATTGACTATTTTGCTGGCTTTTGTGCCTTTGTACATGAGCTACTAGCTTAAGAATCTGCATGAAAAGAGGACGAGCAGCCGCGTTGCACGGGAGTATGTGAAAAGTGTTCATATGTAGTAACAACCTGAGAAATCCGTCCGTTTTCGTCATTTGTTATCGAATCGACTTAAAGCCAGATCGTCACATTGTCCGCTCTTCTTTCTGAAACGGTTGTACTTATCGTCTGCAAACCTATGTCGCGTGCTGCGGTATGCGGAGACACTACACCACCATAGTAGAACATAGATGAAGCTTCTAAGTTGATGTAATAGCCAGTAAGAAGTAGTACAATTTACGTTTTAGGTATCGATTTTTGACTTTTTAGCTGGCTTTGGAGCCTTGGACATGAGCTAGGACCTTAAGATTCTGCATGAAAGGAGGACTAGCACCCGAGTTGCATGGGAGAATGTGAAAAGTGTTCATATTTAGTAAAAACCTAAAGAAATCCGTCCGTTTTCGTCATTTGTTATGGAATCGACTTAAAGCCAGATCGTCACATTGGCCGCTCTTCTCACTGCAAAGGTTGTACTTATCGTCTGGAAAGCTATGTCGCGTGCTGCCGTATGCGGAGACACTAAAAGCACCATAGTAGAACACAGATGAAGCTTCTAAGTTGATGTAATAGCTAGTAAGAAGTAGTACAGTTCAAGTTTTAGGTATCGATTATTGACTATTTAGCTGGCTTTGGTGCCTTGGACATGAGCTAGGAGCTTAAGATTCTGCATGAAAGGAGGACTAGCAGCCACGTTGCACGGGAGTATGTGAAAAGTGTTCATATGTAGTAAAAGCCTGACAAATCCGTCCGTTTTCGTCATTTGTTATGGAATCGACTTAAAGCCAGGTCGTCACATTGGCCGCTTTTCTCTCTGAAACGGTTGTACTTATCGTCTGCAAAGCTATGTCGCGTGCTGCGGTATGCGGAGACACTAAACCACCATAGTAGAACATAGATGAAGCTCCTAAGTTGATGTAATAGCCAGTAAGAAGTAGTACAATTTACGTTTTAGGTATCGATTTTTGACTTTTTAGCTGGCTTTGGAGCCTTGGACATGAGCTAGGAATTAAGATTCTGCATGAAAGGAGGACTAGCAGCCGAGTTGCATGGGAGAATGTGAAAAGTGTTCATATGTAGTAAAAACCTAAAGAAATCCGTCCGTTCTCGTCATTTGTTATGGAATCGACTTAAAGCCAGATCGTCACATTGGACGCTATTCTCACTGTAAAGGTTGTACTTATCGTCTGCAAAGCTATGTCACGTGCTGCGGTATGCGGAGACACTAAAAGCACCATAGTAGAACACAGATGGAACTTCTAAGTTGATGTAATAGCTAGTAAGATGTAGTACAGTTCAAGTTTTAGGTAACGATTATTGACTATTTAGATGGCTTTGGTGCCTTGGACATTAGCTAGGAGCTTAAGATTCTGCATGAAAGGAGGACTAGCAGCCGCGTTGCACGGGAGTATGTGAAAAGTGTTCATATGTAGTAAAAACCTTAGAAATCCGTCCATTTTCGTCATTTGTTATCGAATCGACTGAAAGCCAGATCGTCACATTGGCCGCTCTTCTCTCTGAACGGTTGTACTTATCGTCTGCAAAGCTATGTCGCGTGCTGCGGTATGCGGAGACACTAAAAGCACCATAGTAGAACACAGATGAAGCTTCTAAGTAATGTAATAGCCAGTAACAAGTAGTACAGTTCAACTTTTAGGTATCGATTATTGACTTTTTAGCTATCTTTGGTGCCTTGGACATGCGCTAGGACCTAAAGATTCTGCATGAAAGGAGGACTAGCAGTCGAGTTGCACGGGAGAATGTGAAAAATGTTCATATGTAGTAAAAACCTTAAGAAATCCGTCAGTTTTCGTCATTTGTTATCGAATCGACTTAAAGCCAGATCGTCACATTGGCCGCTCTTCTCTCTGAAACGGTTGTACTTATCGTCTGCAAAGCTATGTCGCGTGCTGCGGTATGCGGAGACACAAAAAGCACCATAGTAGAACACAGATGAAGCTTCTAAGTTGATGTAATAGCCAGTAAGAAGTAGTACAATTCAAGTTTTAGGTATCGATTATTGACTATTTAGCTGGCTTTTGTGCCTTGGACATGAGCTAGGAGCTTAAGATTCTGCATGAAAGGTTGACTAGCAGTCGCGTTGCACGGGAGTATGTGAAAAGTGTTCATATGTAGTAAAAACCAGAGAAATCCGTCCGTTTTCGTCATTTGTTATCGAATCGATTTAAAGCCAGATCGTCACATTGGCCGCTCTTCTCTCTGAAACGGTTGTACTTATCGTCTGCAAAGCTGTGTCGCGTGCTGCGGTATGCGGAGACACTAAAATCACCATTGTATAACACAGATGAAGCTTCTAAATTGAAGTAATATCCAGTTAAATGTAGTACAATTCAAGACTTAGGTTCGATTATTGACTTTTTACCATTCTTTGGTGCCTTGGACATGAGCTAGGACCTTAAGATTCTGCATGAAAGGAGGACTAGCAGCCGAGTTGCATGGGAGAATGTGAAAAGTGTTCATATGTAGTAAAAACCTGAGAAATCCGTCCGTTTTCGTCATTTGTTATCGAATCGACTGAAACCCAGATTGTCACATTGGCACCTCTTCCCTGAAACGGTTGTACTTATCGTCTGCAAAGCTATGTCGCGTGCTGCGGTATACGGAGACACTAAAAGCACCATAGTAGAACACAGATGAAGCTTCTAAGTAATGTAATAGCCAGTAACAAGTAGTACAGTTCAACTTTTAGGTATCGATTATTGACTTTTTAGCTATCTTTGGTGCCTTGGACATGCGCTAGGACCTAAAGATTCTGCATGAAAGGAGGACTAGCAGTCGAGTTGCACGGGAGAATGTGAAAAATGTTCATATGTAGTAAAAACCTTAAGAAATCCGTCAGTTTTCGTCATTTGTTATCGAATCGACTTAAAGCCAGATCGTCACATTGGCCGCTCTTCTCTCTGAAACGGTTGTACTTATCGTCTGCAAAGCTATGTCGCGTGCTGCGGTATGCGGAGACACAAAAAGCACCATAGTAGAACACAGATGAAGCTTCTAAGTTGATGTAATAGCCAGTAACAAGTAGTACAGTTCAACTTTTAGGTATCGATTATTGACTTTTTAGCTATCTTTGGTGCCTTGGACATGCGCTAGGACCTAAAGATTCTGCATGAAAGGAGGACTAGCAGTCGAGTTGCACGGGAGAATGTGAAAAATGTTCATATGTAGTAAAAACCTTAAGAAATCCGTCAGTTTTCGTCATTTGTTATCGAATCGACTTAAAGCCAGATCGTCACATTGGCCGCTCTTCTCTCTGAAACGGTTGTACTTATCGTCTGCAAAGCTATGTCGCGTGCTGCGGTATGCGGAGACACAAAAAGCACCATAGTAGAACACAGATGAAGCTTCTAAGTTGATGTAATAGCCAGTAAGAAGTAGTACAGTTCAAGTTTTAGGTATCGATTATTGATTATTTTGCTGGCTTATGTGCCTTTGTACTTGAGCTAGGAGCTTAAGAATCTGCATGAAAGGAGGACTAGCAGCCGCGTTGCACGGGAGTATGTGAAAAGTGTTCATATGTAGTAACAACCTGAGAAATCCGTCCGTTATCGTCATTTGTTATCGAATCGACTTAAAGCCAGATCGTCACATTGGCCGCTCTTCTCTCTGAAACGGTTGTACTTATCGTCTGCAAAGCTATGTCGCGTGCTGCGTTATGCGGAGACACTAAAAGGACCATAGTAGAACACCGATAAAGCTTCTAAGTTGATGTAATAACCAGTAAGAAGTAGAACAATTCAAGTTTTAGGTATAGATTATTGACTTTTTAACTGGCTTTGGTGCCTTGGACATGAGCTAGGACCTTAAGATTCTGCATGAAAGAAGGACTAGCAGCGGAGTTGCACGGGAGAATGTGACGAGTGTTCATATGTAGTAAAAACCTGAGAAATCCGTCCGTTTTCGTCATTTGTTATCGAATCGATTTAAAGCCAGATCGTCACATTGGCCGCTCTCCTCTCTGAAACGGTTGTACTTATCGTCTGCAAAGCTATGTCGCGTGCTGCGGTATGCGGAGACACTAAAAGCACCATGATTGAACGCAGATGAAGCTTCTAAGTTGATGTAATAGCAAGCAAGAAGTAGTACAATTCATGTTTTAGGTATCGATTATTGACTTCTTAGCCGGCTTTGGTGCCTTGGACATGAGCTAGGACCTTACGATTCTGCATGAAACGAGGACTAGCAGCCGAGTTGCACGGGAGAATGTGAAAAGTGTTCATATGTAGTAAAATACTGAGAAATCCGTCCGTTTTCGTCATTTGTTATGGAATCGACTTAAAGCCAGATCGTCACATTGGCCGCTCTTCTCTCTGAAACGGTTGTACTTATCGTCTGCACAGCTATGTCGCGTGCTGCGGTATGCGGAGACACTAAAAGCACCATAGTAGAACACAGATGAAGCTTCTAAGTTGATGTAATAGCCAGTAAGAAGTAGTACAATTCAAGTTTTGGGTACTGATTATTTACCTTTTAGCTGGCTTTGGTGCCTTGGCCATGAGCTAGGACCTTAATATTCTGCATTAAAGGAGGACTAGCAGCCAAGTTGCATGGAAGAATGCGAAAAGTGTTCATATGTAGTAAAAACCTGAGAAATCCGTCCGTTTTCGTCATTTGTTATCGAATCGACTTAAAGCCAGATCGTCACATTGGCCGCTCTTCTCTCTGAAACGGTTGTACTTATCGTCTGCAAAGCTACGTCGCGTTTTGCGGTATGCGGAGACACTAAAAGCACCATAGTAGAACACAGATGAAGCTTCTAAGTTTATGTAATAGCCAGTAAGAAGTAGTACAATTCAAGTTTTACCTATCGATTATTGACATTTTAGCTGGCTTTGGTGCCTTGGACATGAGCTAGGCCCTTAAGATTCTGCAAGAAAGAAGGACTAGCAACCGAGTTGCACGGGAGAATGTGAAAAGTGTTCATATGTAGTAAAAACCTGATAAATCCGTCCATTTTCGTCATTTGTTATCGAATCGACTTAAAGCCAGATCGTCACATTGGCCGCTCTTCTCTCTGAAACGGTTGTACTTATCGTCTGCAAAGCTATGTCGCGTGCTGCGGTATGCGGAGACTCTAAAAGCACCATGATTGAACACAGATGAAGCTACTAAGCTGATGTAATAGCAAGCAAGAAGTAATACAATTCACGTTTTAGGTATCGATTATTGACTTGTTAGCTGGCTTTGGTGCCTTAGACATGAGCTAGGACCTTAAGATTCTGCATTAAAGGAGGACTAGCAGCCGAGTTGTATGGGAGAATGCGAAAAGTGTTCATATGTAGTAAAAACCTGAGAAATCCGTCCGTTTTCGTCATTTGTTATCGAATCGATTTAAAGCCAGATCGTCACATTGGCCGCTCTTCTCTCTGAAACGGTTGTACTTATCGTCTGCAAAGCTATGTCGCGTGCTGCGGTATGCGGAGACACTAAAAGCACCATAGTAGAACACAGATGAAGCTTCTAAGTTGATGTAATAGCCAGTAAGAAGTAGTACAATTCAAGTTTTGGGTACTGATTATTTACTTTTTAGCTGGCTTTCGTGCCTTGGACATGAGCTAGGACCTTAAGATTCTGCATGAAAGAAGGACTAGCAACCGAGTTGCACGGGAGAATGTGAAAAGTGTTCATATGTAGTAAAAACCTGAGAAATCCGTCCGTTTTCGTCATTTGTTATGGAATCGACTTAAAGCCAGATCGTCACATTGCCGCTCTTCTCTCTGAAACGGTTGTACTTAGCGTCTGCAAAACTATGTCTTGTGCTGCGTTATGCGGAGACACTAAAATCACCACAGTGGAACACAGATGAAGCTTCTAAGTTGATGTAATAGCCAGTAAGTAGTAGTACAATTCAAGTTTTAGGTATCGATTATTGACTTTTTAGCTGGCTTTGATGCCTTGGACATGAGCTAGGACCTTAAGATTCTGCATGAAAGGAGGACTAGCAGCCGAGTTGCCCGGGAGAATGTGACAAGTGTTCATATGTAGTAAAAACCTGAGAAATTCGTCTGTTTTCGTCATTTGTTATCGAATCGATTTAAAGCCAGATCGTCACATTGGCCGCTCTCCTCTCTGAAACCGTTGTACTTGTCGTCTGCAAAGCTATGTCGCGTGCTGCGGTATGCGGAGACTCTAAAAGCACCATGATTGAACACAGAAGAAGCTACTAAATTGATGTAATAGCAAGCAAGAAGCAGTACAATTCAAGTTTTAGGTATCGATTATTGACTTTTTAGCCGGCTTTGGTGCCTTGGACATGAGCTAGGACATTAAGATTCTGCATGAAAGGAGGACTAGCAGCCGAGTTGCACGGGAGAATATGAAAAGTGTTCATATGTAGTAAAAAACTGAGAAATCCGTCCGTTTTCGTCATTTGTTACGGAATCAACTTAAAGCCAGATCGTCACATTGGCCGCTCTTCTCTCTGAAACTGTTGTACTTATCTTCTGCAAAGCTATGTCGCGTGCTGCGGTATGCGGATACACTAAAAGCACCATTGTAGAACACAGATGAAGCTTCTAAGTTGATGTAATAGCCAGTAAGAAGTAATACAATACACGTTTTAGGTATCGATTATTGACTTGTTAGCTGGCTTTGGTGCCTTGGACATGAGCTAGGACCTTAAGATTCTGCATTAATGGAGGACTAGCAGCCGAGTTGCATGGGAGAATGTGAAAAGTGTTCATATGTAGTAAAAAGCTGAGAAATACGTCCGTTTTCGTCATTTGTTATCGAATCGATTTAAAGCCAGATCGTCACATTGGCCGCTCTTCTCTCTGAAACGGTAGTACTTATCGTCTGCAAACCTATGTCGCGTGCTGCGGTGTGTGGAGACACTAAAAGCACCATAGTAGAACACAGATGAAGCTTCTAAGTTGATGTAATAGCCAGTAAGATTTAGTACGATTCAAGTTTTAGGTATCGATTATTGATTTTTAGCTGGCTTTGGTGCCTTGGACATGAGCTAGGACCATAAGATTCTGCATGAAAGGAGGACCAGCAGCGGAGTTCCACGGGAGAATGTGAAAAGTGTTCATATGTAGTAAAAACCTGAGAAATCCGTCCGTTTTCGTCATTTGTTATCGAATCGACTTAAAGCCAGATCGTCACATTGGCCGCTCTTCTCTCTGAAACGGTTGTACTTATCGTCTGCAAAGCTATGTCGCGTGCTGCGGTATGCGGAGACACTAAAAGCACCATAGTAGAACACAGATGAAGCTTCTAAGTTGATGTAATAGCCAGTAAGAAGTAGTCCAATTCAAGTTTTAGGTATCGATTGTTGACATTTTAGCTGTCTTTGGTGCCTTGGACATAAACTAGGACCTTAAGATTCTGCATGAAAGGAGGATTAGCAGCCGAGTTGTACGGGAGAATGTGTAAAGTCTTCATATGTAGTAAAAACCTGAGAAATCCGTCCATTTTCGTCATTTGTTATGGAATCGACTTAAAGCCAGATCGTCACATTGCCGCTCTTCTCTCTGAAACGGTTGTACTTATCGTCTGCAAAGCTATGTCGCGTGCTGCGGTATGCGGAGACACTAAAAGCACCATAGTAGAACACAGATCAAACTTCTAAGTTAATGTAATAGCCAGTAAGAAGTAGTACAATTCAAGTTTTGGGTACTGATTATTTACTTTTTAGCTGGCTTTGGTGCCTTGGACATGAGCTAGGACCTTAAGATTCTGCATGAAAGGAGGACTAGCGGGCGAGTTGAACGGGAGAATGTGAGAAGTGTTCATATGTAGTAAAAACCTGAGAAATCCGTCCGTTTTCGTCATTTGTTATCGAATCGACTTAAAGCCAGATCGTCACATTTTCCGCTCTTTTCCCTGAAACGGTTGTACTTAACGTCTGCAAAGCTATGTCGCGTGCTGCGGTATGCGGAGACACTAAAAGCACCATAGTAGAACACAGATTAAGCTTCTAATTTGATGTAATAGCCAGTAAGAAGTAATACAATTCACGTTTTAGGTATCGATTATTGACTTTTTAGCTGGCTTTGGTGCCTTGGACATTAGCTAGGACCTTAAGATTCTGCATGAAAAGAGGACTAGCAACCGAGTTGCACGGGAGAATGTGAAAAGTGTTCATATGTAGTATAAACCTGGGAAATACGTCCGTTTTCGTCATTTGTTATCGAATCGACTTAAAGCCAGATCGTCACATTGGCCGCTCTTCTCTCTGAAACGGTTGTACTTATCGTCTGCAAAGCTATGTCGCGTGCTGCGTTATACGGAGACCCTAAAATCAGCACAGTGGAACACAGATGAAGCTTCTAAGTTGATGTAATAGCCAGTAAGAAGTAGTACAATTCAAATTTTAGTTATCGATTATTGACTTTTTAGCTGGCTTTGATGCCTTGGACATGATCTAGGACCTTAAGATTCACTATGAAAGGAGGACTAGCAGCCGAGTTGCATGGGAGAATGTGAAAAGTGTTCAAATGTAGTAAAAACCTGAGAAATCCGTCCGTTTTCGTCATTTGGTATGGAATCAACTTAAAGCCAGATCGTCACATTGGCCGCTCTTCTCTCTGAAACGGTTGTACTTATCGTCTGCAAAGCTATGTCGCGTGCTGCGTTACGCGGAAACACTAAAATCACCACAGTGGAACACAGAAGAAGCTTCTAAGTTGATGTAATAGCCAGTAAGAAGTAGTACAATTCAAGTTTTAGGTATCGACTATTGACTTTTTAGCTGGCTTTGATGCCTTGGACATGAGCTAGGACCTTAAGATTCACTATGAAAGGAGGACTAGCAGCCGAGTTGCATGGGAGAATGTGAAAAGTGTTCAAATGTAGTAAAAACCTGAGAAATCCGTCCGTTTTCGTCATTTGGTATGGAATCAACTTAAAGCCAGATCGTCACATTGGCCGCTCTTCTCTCTGAAACGGTTGTACTTATCGTCTGCAAAGCTATGTCGCGTGCTGCGTTACGCGGAAACACTAAAATCACCACAGTGGAACACAGATGAAGCTTCTAAGTTGATGTAATAGCCAGTAAGAAGTAGTACAATTCAAGTTTTAGGTATCGACTATTGACTTTTTAGCTGGCTTTGATGCCTTGGACATGAGCTAGGACCTTAAGATTCAGTATGAAAGGAGGACTAGCAGCCGCGTTGCATGGGAGAATGTGACAAGTGTTCATATGTAGTAAAAACCTGAGAAATCCGTCCGTTTTCGTCATTTGTTATCGAATCGACTTAAAGCCAGATCGTCACATTGGCCGCTCTTCTCTCTGAATCGGTTGTACTTATCGTCTGCAAAGCTATGTCGCGTGCTGCGTTATACGGAGACACTAAAATCAGCACAGTGGAACACAGATGAAGCTTCTAAGTTGATGTAATAGCCAGTAAGAAGTAGTACAATTCAAATTTTAGGTATCGATTATTGACTTTTTAGCTGGCTTTGATGCCTTGGACATGAGCTAGGACCTTAAGATTCACTATGAAAGGAGGACTAGCAGCCGAGTTGCATGGGAGAATGTGAAAAGTGTTCAAATGTAGTAAAAACCTGAGAAATCCGTCCGTTTTCGTCATTTGGTATGGAATCAACTTAAAGCCAGATCGTCACATTGGCCGCTCTTCTCTCTGAAACGGTTGTACTTATCGTCTGCAAAGCTATGTCGCGTGCTGCGTTACGCGGAAACACTAAAATCACCACAGTGGAACACAGATGAAGCTTCTAAGTTGATGTAATAGCCAGTAAGAAGTAGTACAATTCAAATTTTAGGTATCGATTATTGACTTTTTAGCTGGCTTTGATGCCTTGGACATGAGCTAGGACCTTAAGATTCACTATGAAAGGAGGACTAGCAGCCGAGTTGCATGGGAGAATGTGAAAAGTGTTCAAATGTAGTAAAAACCTGAGAAATCCGTCCGTTTTCGTCATTTGGTATGGAATCAACTTAAAGCCAGATCGTCACATTGGCCGCTCTTCTCTCTGAAACGGTTGTACTTATCGTCTGCAAAGCTATGTCGCGTGCTGCGTTACGCGGAAACACTAAAATCACCACAGTGGAACACAGATGAAGCTTCTAAGTTGATGTAATAGCCAGTAAGAAGTAGTACAATTCAAGTTTTAGGTATCGACTATTGACTTTTTAGCTGGCTTTGATGCCTTGGACATGAGCTAGGACCTTAAGATTCAGTATGAAAGGAGGACTAGCAGCCGCGTTGCATGGGAGAATGTGACAAGTGTTCATATGTAGTAAAAACCAGAGAAATCCGTCCGTTTTCGTCATTTGTTATGGAATCGACTTAAAGCCAGATCGTCACATTGGCCGCTCTTCTCTCTGAATCGGTTGTACTTATCGTCTGCAAACCTATGTCGCGTGCTGCGGTATGTGGAGACACTAAAAGCACCATAGTAGAACACAGATGAAGCTTCTAAGTTGATGTAATAGCCAGTAAGAATTAGTACAATTCAAGTTTTAGGTACCGATTATTGACATTTTAGCTGGCTTTGGTGCCTTGGACATAAGCTAGGACCTTAAGATTCTGCATGAAAGGAGGATTAGCAGCCGAGTTGTACGGGAGAATGTGAAAAGTCTTCATATGTAGCAAAAACCTGAGAAATCCGTCCGTTTTCGTCATTTGTTAAGGAATCGACTTAAAGCCAGATCGTCACATTGCCGCTCTTCTCTCTGAAACGGTTGTACTTATCGTCTGCAAAGCTATGTCGCGGGCTGCGTTATGCGGAGACACTAAAAGCACCATAGTAGAACACAGATGAAGCTTCTAAGTTGATGTAATACCCAGTAAGATGTAGTACAATTCAAGTTTTAGGTTCTCATTAATTACTTTTTAGCTGGCTTTGGTGCCTTGGACATGAGCTGGGACCTTAAGATTCTGCATGAAAGGAGGACTAGCAGGCGAGTTGTACGGGAGAAAGTGAGAAGTGTTCATATGTAGTAAAAACCTGAGAAATCCGTCCGTTTTCGTCATTTGTTATCGAATCGACTAAAGGCCAGATCGTCACATTGGCCACTCTTCTCTCTGAAACGGTTGTACTTATCGTCTGCAAAGCTATGTCGCGTGCTGCGGTATGCGGAGACACTAAAAGCACCATAGTAGAACACAGATGAAGCTTCTAAGTTGATGTAATAGCCAGTAAGAAGTAGTACAATTCAAGTTTTAGGTATCGATTATTGACATATTAGCTGGCTTTGGTGCCTTGGACATGACCTACGACCTTAAGATTCTGCATGAAAGGATAACTAGCAGCCGAGTTGCACGAAAGAATGTGAAAGGTGTTCATATGTAGTAAAAATCTGAGAAATACGTCCGTTTTCGTCATTTGTTATCGAATCGACTTAAAGCCAGATCGTCACATTGGCCGCTCTTCTCTCTGAAGCGGTTGTACTTATCGTCTGCAAAGCTATGCCGCGTGCTGCGTTATGCGGAGACACTAAAGTCACCATAGTGGAACACAGATGAAGCTTCTAAGTTGTGTAATAGCCAGTAAGAAGTTGTACAATTCAAGCTTTAGGTATCGATTATTGACTATTTAGCTGGCTTTGGTGCCTTGGACGTGGGCTAGAACCTTAAGATTCTGCATGAAAGGAGGACTAGCAGCCGAGTTGCACGGGAGAATGTGAAAAGTGTTCATATGTAGTAAAAACCCGAGAAATCCGTCCGTCTTCGTCATTTGTTATGGAATCGACTTGAAGCCAGATCGTCACATTGCCGCTCTTCTCTCTGAAACGGTTGTACTTATCGTCTGCAAAACTATGTCGCGTGCTGCGGTATGCGGAGACACAAAAACCACCATAGTAGAACACAGATGAAGCTTCTAAATTGATGTAATAGCCAGTAAGAAGTAGTACAATTCAAGTTTTACGTATCGATTATTGACTTTTTAGCTGGCTTTGGTGCCTTGGACATGGGCTAGGACCTTAAGATTCTGCATGAAAGGAGGACTAGCAGCTGAGTTGCACGGGAGAATGTGAAAAGTGTTCATATGTAGTAAAAACCTGAGAAATCCGTTCGTTATCGTCATTTGTCTTCGAATCGACTTCAAGCCAGATCGTCACATTGGCTGCTCTTCTCTCTGAAACGGTTGTACTTATCGTCTGCAAAGCTATGTCGCGTGCTGCGATATGCGGAGACACTAAAATCACCATAGTAGGACACAGATGAAGCTTCTAAGTTGATGTAATAGCCAGTAAGAAGTAGTACAATTCAAGTTTTAGGTATCGATTATTGACTTTTTAGCTGGATTTGGTGCCTTGGACATGAGCTAGGACCTTAAGATTCTGCATGAAAGGAGGACTAGCAGCCGAATTGCATGGAATAATGTGAAAAGTGTTCATATGTAGTAAAAACCTGAGAAATCCGGCGTTTTCGTCATTTGTTATCGAATCGACTTAAAGCCAGATCGTCACATTGGCCGCTCTTCTCTCTGAAACGGTTGTACAATTCGTCTGCAAAGCTATGTCGCGTGCTGCGGTATGTGGAGACACTAAAAGCACCATAGTAGAACACAGATGAAGCTTCTAAGTTGATGTAATAGCTAGTAAGAAGTAGTACAATTGAAATTTTAGATATCGATTATTGACTTTTTAGCTGGCTTTGATGCCTTGGACATGAGCTAGGACCTTAAGATTCTGCATCAAAGGAGGACTAGCAGCCGAGTTGCACGGGAGAATGTGAAAAGTGTTCATATGTAGTAAAAACCTGTGAAATCCGTCCGTTTTCGTCATTTGTTATCGAATCGACTTAAAGCCAGATCGTCACATTGGCCGCTCTTCTCTCTGAAGCGGTTGTACTTATCGTCTGCAAAGCTATGTCGCATGCTGCGGTATGTGAAGCCTCTAAAAGCACCATAGTAGAACACAGATGAAGCTTCTAAGTTGATGTAATAGCCAGTAAGAAGTAGTACAACACAAGTTTTAGGTATCGATTATTGAATTTTTAGCTGGCTTTTTTGCCTTTTACATGAGCTAGGACAATAAGATTCTGCATGAAAGGAGGACTAGAAGCCGAATTGCACGGAAGATTGTGAAAAGTGTTCATATGTAGTAAAAACCTGAAAAATCCGTCCGTATTCGTCATTTGTTATGGAATCGACTTAAAGACAGATCGTCACATTGGCCGCTCTTCTCTCTCAAACGGTTGTACTTATCGTCTGCAAAGCTATGTTGTGTGCTGCGGTATGTGGAGACACTAAAAGCACCATAGTAGAACACAGATGAAGCTTCTAAGTAGATGTAATAGCCAGTAAGAAGTAGTACAATTCAAGTTTTAGGTATCGATTATTGAATTTTTAGCTGGCTTAGGTGCCTTAGACATGAGCTAGGACCTTAAGATTCTGCATGAAAATAGGACTAGCAGCCGAATTGCATGGGATAATGTGAAAAGTGTTCATATGTAGTAAAAACCTGAGAAATCCATCCGTTTTCGTCATTTGTTATGGAATCGACTTAAAGCCAGGTCGTCACATTGGCCGCTCTTCTCTCTGAAACGGTTGTACATATCTTCTGCAAAGCTATGTCGCGTGCTGCGATATGCGGAGACACTAAAATCACCATAGTAGAACACAGATGAAGCTTCTAAGTTGATGTAATAGCCAGTAAGAAGTAGTACAATTCAAGTTTCAGGTATCGATTATTGACTTTTTAGCTGGCTTTGGTGCCTTGGACATGAGCTAGGACCTTAAGATTCCGCATGAAAGGAGGACTAGCAGCCGAGTTGCAAGGGAGAATGTGAAAAGTGTTCGTATGTAGTAAAAACCTGAGAAATCCGTCCGTTTTCGTCATTTTTTATCGAATCGACTTAAAGCCAGATCATCAAATTCGCCGCTCTTCTCTCTGTAACGGTTGTACGTATCGTCTGAATGCTATGTCGCGTGCTGCGGTATGCGGAGACACTAAAAGCACCATAGTAGAACACAGATGAAGCTTCTAAGATGATGTAATAGCCAGTAAGAAGTAGTACATCTCAAGTTCTAGATATCGATTATTGCCTTTTTAGCTGGCTTTGGTGCCTTGGACATGAGCTAGGACAGTAAGATTCTGCATGAAAGGAGGACTAGCAGCCGAATTTCACGCGAGATTGTGAAAAGTGTTCATATGTAGTAAAAACCTGAGAAATCCGTCCGTATTCGTCATTTGTTATGGAATCGACTTAAAGCCAGATCGTCACATTGGCCGCTCTTCTCTCTGAAACGGTTGTACTTATCGTCTGCAAAGCTATGTCGCGTGCTGCGGTTTGTGGAGACACTAAAAGCACCATAGTAGAACACAGATGAAGCTTCTAAGTTGATGTAATAGCCAGTAAGAAGTAGTACAATTCAAGTTTTAGGTATCGATTATTGACTTTTTAGCTGGCCTTGGTGCATTGGACGTGAGCTAGGACCTTAAGATTCTGCATGAAAGGAGGACTAGCAGCCGTGTTGCATGGGAGAATGTGAAAAGTGTTCATATGTATTAAAATCCTGAGAAATCCGTCCGTTTTCGTCATTTGTTATCGAATCGACTTAAAGCCAGATCGTCGCATTGGCCGCTCTTCTCTCTGAAACGGTTGTACTTATCTTCTGAAAGCTGTGTCGCGTGCTGCGGTATGCGGCGACACTAAAAGCACCATAGTAGAACACATATGAAGCTTCCACGATGATGTAATAGCAAGTAAGAATTAGTACAATACCAGTTTTACGTATCGGTTATTGACTTTTTAGCTGGCTTTGGTGCCTTGGACATGAGCTAGGACCTTAAGATTCTGCATGAAAGGAGGACTAGCAGCCGAATTGCACGGGAGAATGTGAAAAGTGTTCATATGTAGTAAAAACCTGAGAAATCCGTCCGTTTTCTTCATTTGTTACGGAATCGATTTAAAGCCAGGTCGTCACATTGTCCGCTCTTCTCTCTGAAACGGTTGTACATATCGTCTGCATAGCTATGTCGCGTGCTGCGATATGCGGGGACACTAAAATCACCATAGTAGAACATTGATGAAGCTTCTACGTTGATGTAATAGCTAGTAAGAATTAGTACAATACCAGATTTAGGTATCGATTATTGACTTTTTAGCTGGATTTGGTGCCTTGGACATGAGCTAGGACCTTAAGGTTCTGCATGAAAGGAGGACTAGCAGCCGAATTGCACGCGAGATTGTGAAAAGTGTTCATATGTAGTAAAAACCTGAGAAATCCGTCTATATTCGTCATTTGGTATGCAGTCGACTTAAAGCCAGATCTTCACATTGGCCGCTCTTCTCTCTGAAACGGTTGTACATATCGTCTGCAAAGCTATGTCGCGTGTTGCGGTATGTGGAGACTCTAAAAGCACCATAGTAGAACACAGATGATGCTTGTAAGTTGATGTAATAGCCAGTAAGAAGTAGTACAACTCAAGTTCTAGGTATCGATTATTGACTTTTTAGCTGGCTTTGGTGCCTTGGACATAGCTAGGACCATAAGATTCTGCATGAAAGGAGGACTAGCAGGCCGAGTTCACGGGAGAATGTGAAAAGTGTTCATATGTAGTAAAATCCTGAGAAATCCGTCCGTTTTCGTCATTTGTTATCGAATCGACTTAAAGCCAGATACCAGTTTTAGGTGCCTTGGACATGAGCTAGGACCTTAAGATTCTGCATGAAAGGAGGACTAGCAGCCGAGTTGCACGGGAGGATGTGAAAAGTGTTCATATGTAGTAAAAACCTGAGAAATCCGTCCGTTTTCGTCATTTGTTATCGAATCGACTTAAAGCCAGATCGTCACATTGGCCGCTCTTCTCTCTGAAACGGTTGTACTTATCGTCTGAAAGCTATGTCGCGTGCTCCAGTATACGGAGACACTAAAAGCACCATAGTAGAACATAGATGAAGCTTCCAAGATGATGTAATAGCCAGTAAGAATTAGTACAATACCAGATTTAGGTATCGATTATTGACTTTTTAGCTGGATTTGGTGCCTTGGACATGAGCTAGGAAATTAAGATTCTGCATGAAAGGAGGACTAACAGCCGAATTGCACGCGAGATTGTGAAAAGTGTTCATATGTAGTAAAAACCTGAGAAATCCGTCTGTATTCGTCATTTGGCATGGAATCGACTTAAAGCCAGATCGTCACATTGGCCGCTCTTCTCTCTGAAACGGTTGTACTTATCGTCTGCAAAGCTATGTCGCGTGCTGCGGTTTGTGGAGACACTAAAAACACCATAGTAGAACACAGATGAAGCTTCTAAGTTGATGTAATAGCCAGTACGAAGTAGTACAATTCAAGTTTCAGGTATCGATTATTGACTTTTTAGCTGGCCTTGGTGCATTGGACGTGACCTAGGACCTTAAGACTCTGCATGAAAGGGGGACTAGCAGCCGAGTTCACGGGAGAATGTGAAAAGTGTTCATATGTAGTAAAATCCTGAGAAATCCGTCCGTTTTCGTCATTTGTTATCGAATCGACTTAAAACCAGATCGTCACATTGACCGCTCTTCTCTCTGAAACGGTTGTACTGATCGTCTGAAAGCTATGTCGCGTGCTGCGGTATGCGGAGACCCTAAAAGCACCATAGTAGGACACAGATGAAGCTTCTAAGATGATGAAATAGCCAGTAAGAATTAGTACAATACCAGTTTTAGGTATCGATTATTGACTTTTTAGCAGGCTTTGGTGCCTTGGACATGAGCTAGGACCTTAAGATTCTGCATGAAAGGAGGACTAGCAGCCGAATAGCACGCGAGATTGTGAAAAGTGTTCATATGTAGTAATAACCTGAGAAATCCGTCTGTATTCGTCATTTGGTATGGAATCGACTTAAAGCCAGATTGTCACATTGGCCGCTCTTCTCTCTGAAACGTTTGTACTTATCGTCTGCAAAGCTATGTCGCGTGCTGCGGTTTGTGGAGACACTAAAAGCACCATAGTAGAACACAGATGAAGCTTCTAAGATCATGTAATAGCCAGTAAGATGTAGTACAATTCAAGTGTTAGGTATCGATTATTGACTTTTTAGCTGGCTTTGGTGCCTTGGACATGAGCTAGGACCTAAAGATTCTGCATGAAAGGAGGAGTAGCTGCCGAGTTGCACAGGAGAATGTGAAAAGTGTTCATATGTAGTAAAAACCGGAGAAATCCGTCCGTTTTCGTCATTTGTTATCGAATCGACTTAAAGCCAGATCGTCACATTGGACGCTCTTCTCTCTGAAACGGTTGTACTTATCGTCTGCAAAGCTATGTCGCGTGCTCCAGTATGCGGAGACACTAAAAGCACCATAGTAGAACACAGATGAAGCTTCCAAGATGATGTAATAGCCAGTTAAAATTAGTACAATACCAGATTTAGGTATCGATTATTGACTTTTTAGCTGGATTTGGTGCCTTGGACATGAGCTAGGACCTTAAGATTCTGCATGAAAGGAGGACTAGCAGCCGAATTGCACGCGAGATTGTGAAAAGTGTTCATATGTAGTAAAAACCTGAGAAAACCGTCTGTATTCGTCATTTGGTATGGAATCGACTTAAAGCCAGATCGTCACATTGGCCGCTCTTCTCTCTGAAACGGTTGTACTTATCGTCTGCAAAGCTATGTCGCGTGCTGCGGTTTGTGGAGACACTAAAAGCACCATAGTAGAACACAGATGAAGCTTCTAAGTTGATGTAATAGCCAGTAAGAAGTAGTACAATTCAAGTTTCAGGTATCGATTATTGACTTTTTAGCTGGCCTTGGTGCATTGGACGTGAGCTAGGACCTTAAGACTCTGCATGAAAGGAGGACTAGCAGCCGAGCAGCAAGGGAGAATGTGAAAAGTGTTCATATGTAATAAAAAAATGAGAAATCCGTCCGTTTTCGTCATTTGTTATCGAATCGACTTAAAGCCAGATCGTCACATGGGCCGCTCTTCTCTCTGAAACGGTTGTACATATCGTCTGCAAAGCTATGTCGCGTGCTGCGGTATGTGGAGACACTAAAAGCACCATTGTCAAACACAGATGAAGCTTCTAAGTTGATGTAATAGCCAGTAAGAAGTAGTACAACTCAAGTTTTAGGTATCGATTATTGACTTTTTAGCTGGCTTTGGTGGTTGGACATAAACTAGGACCATAAGTCTCTGCATGAAAGGAGGACTAGCAGCCGAGTTGCATGGGAGAATGTGAAACGTGTTCATATGTAGTAAAAACCTGAGAAATTCGTCCGTTTTCGTCATTTGTTATCGAATCGACTTAAAGCCAGATCGTCGCATTGGCCGCTCTTCTCTCTGAAACGGTTGTACTTATCGCCTGAAAGCTATGTCGCGTGCTGCGGTATGCGGAGACACTAAAAGCACCATAGTAGAACACAGATGAAGCTTCTAAGATGATGTAATAGCCAGTAAGAATTAGTACAATACCAGATTTAGGTATCGATTATTGAATTTTCAGCTGGATTTGGTGCCTTGGACATGAGCTAGGACCTTAAGATTCTGCATGAAAGGAGGACTAGCAGCCGAATTGCACGGGAGAATGTGAAAAGTGTTCATATGTAGTAAAAACCTGAGAAATCCGTCCGTTTTCTTCATTTGTTACTGAATCGATTTAAAGCCAGGTCGTCACATTGTCCTCTCTTCTCTCTGAAACGGTTGTACATATCGTCTGAAAGCTATGTCGCGTGCTGCGGTATGCCCAGACACTAAAAGCACCATAGTAGGACACAGATGAAGCTTCTAAGATGATGAAATAGCCAGTAAGAATTAGTACAATACCAGTTTTAGGTATCGATTATTGACTTTTTAGCAGGCTTTGGTGCCTTGGACATGAGCTAGGACCTTAAGATTGTGCATGAAAGGAGGACTAGCAGCCGAGTTGCACGGGAGGATGTGAAATGTGTTCATATGTAGTAAAAACCTGAGAAATCCGTCCGTTTTCGTCATTTGTTATCGAATCGACTTAAAGCCAGGTCGTCACATTGACCGCTCTTCTCTCTGAAACGTTTGTACATATCGTCTGCAAAGCTATGTCACGTGTTGCGGTATGTGGAGACTCTAAAAGCACCATAGTAGAACACAGATGATGCTTGTAAGTTGATGTAATAGCCAGTAAGAAGTAGTACAACTCAAGTTCTAATTATCGATTATTGACTTTTTAGTTGGCTTTGGTGCCTTGGACATGAGCTAGCACCATAAGATTCTGCATGAAAGGAGGACTAGCAGCCGAGTTGCACGGGAGAATGTGAAAAGTGTTCATATGTAGTAAAAACCTGGGAAATCCGTCCGTTTTCGTCATTTGTTATGGAATCGACTTAAAGCCAGATCGTCACATTGGCCACTCTTCTCTCTGAAACGGTTGTACTTATCGTCTGAAAGCTATGTCGCGTGCTGCGGTAATCGGAGACACTAAAAGCACCATAGTAGGACACAGATGAAGCTTCTAAGATGATGAAATAGCCGGTAAGAATTAGTACAATACCAGATTTAAGTATCGATTATTGACTTTTTAGCAGGCTTTGGTGCCTTGGACATGAGCTAGGACCTTAAGATTCTGCATGAAAGGAGGACTAGCAGCCGAGTTACACGGGAGGATGTGAAAAGTGTTCATATGTAGTAAAAACCTGCGAAATCCGTCCGTTTTCGTCATTTGTTATCGAATCGACTTAAAGCCAGGTCGTCACATTGGCCGCTCTTCTCTCTGAAACGGTTGTACATATCGTCTGCAAAGCTATGTCGCGTGTTTGCGGTATGTGGAGACTCTAAAAGCACCATAGTAGAACACAGATGATGCTTGTAAGTTGATGTAATAGCCAGTAAGAAGTAGTACAACTCAAGTTCTAGGTATCGATTATTGACTTTTTAGCTGGCTTTGGTGCCATGGACATGAGCTAGGACCATAAGTTTCTGCATGAAAGGAGGACTAGCAGCCGAGTTGCCCGGGAGGATGTGAAAAGTGTTCATATGTAGTAAAAACCTGAGAAATCCGCCCATTTTCGTCATTTGTTATCGAATCGTCTTAAAGCCGGATCGTCACATTGGCACCTCAACTCTCTGAAACGGTTGTACTTATCGTCTGAAAAGCTATGTCACGTGCTGCGGTATGTGGAGACACTAAAAGCACCATAGTAGAACACAGATGAAGCTTGTAAGTTGATGTAATAGCCAGTAAGAAGTAATACAACTCAAGTTTTAGGTACCGATTATTGACTTTTTAGCTGGCTTTGGTGCCTTGGACATAGCTAGGACCATAAGATTCTGCATGAAAGGAGGACTAGCAGCCGAGTTGCACGGGAGAATGTGAAAAGTGTTCATATGTAGTAAAATCCTGAGAAATCCGTCCGTTTTCGTCATTTGTTATCGAATCGTCTTAAAGCCAGATCGTCACATTGGCCGCTCTCCTCTCTGAAACGGTTGTACTTATCGTCTGAAAGCTATGTCGCGTGCTGCGGTATGCGGAGACACTAAAAGCACCATAGTAGGACACAGATGAAGCTTCTAAGATGATGAAATAGCCAGTAAGAATTAGTACAATACCAGTTTTAGGTATCGATTATTGACTTTTTAGCAGGCTTTGGTGCCTTGGACATGAGCTAGGACCTTAAGGTTCTGCATGAAAGGAGGACTAGCAGCCGAATTGCACGCGAGATTGTGAAAAGTGTTCATATGTAGTAAAAACCTGAGAAATCCGTCTGTATTCGTCATTTGGTATGGAATCGACTTAAAGCCAGATCGTCACATTGTCCGCTCTTCTCTCTGAAACGGTTGTACATATCGTCTGCAAAGCTATGTCACGTGCTGCGATATGCGGGGACACTAAAATCACCATAGTAGAACATTGATGAAGCTTCTAAGTTGATGTAATAGCTAGTAAGAATTAGTACAATACCAGATTTAGGTATCGATTATTGACTTTTTAGCTGGATTTGGTGCCTTGGACATGAGCTAGGACCTTAAGGTTCTGCATGAAAGGAGGACTAGCAGCCGAATTGCACGCGAGATTGTGAAAAGAGTTCATATGTAGTAAAAACCTGAGAAATCCGTCTGTATTCGTCATTTGGTATGCAATCGACTTAAAGCCAGATCGTCACATTGGCCGCTCTTCTCTCTGAAACGGTTGTACTTATCGTCTGAAAGCTATGTCGCGTGCTCCAGTATGCGGAGACACTAAAAGCACCATAGTAGAACATAGATGAAGCTTCCAAGATGATGTAATAGCCTGTAAGAAGTAGTACAACTCAAGTTCTAGGTATCGATTATTGACTTTTTAGCTGGCTTTGGTGCCTTGGACATGAGCTAGCACCATAAGATTCTGCATGAAAGGAGGACTAGCAGCCGAGTTGCATGGGAGAATGTGAAAAGTGTTCATATGTAGTAAAAACCGGAGAAATCCGTCCGTTTTCGTCATTTGTTATCGAATCGACTTAAAGCCAGATCGTCACATTGGCCGCTCTTCTCTCTGAAACGGTTGTACTTATCGTCTGAAAGCTATGTCGCGTGCTCCAGTATGCGGAGACACTAAAAGCACCATAGTAGAACATAGATGAAGCTTCCAAGATGATGTAATAGCCAGTAAGAATTAGTACAATACGAGATTTAGGTATCGATTATTGACTTTTTAGCTGGATTTGGTGCCTTGGACATGAGCTAGGACCTTAAGATTCTGCATGAAAGGAGGACTAGCAGCCGAATTGCACGCGAGATTGTGAAAAGTGTTCATATGTAGTAAAAACCTGAGAAATCCGTCTGTATTCGTCATTTGGTATGGAATCGACTTAAAGCCAGATCGTCACATTGGCCGCTCTTCTCTCTGAAACGGTTGTACTTATCGTCTGCAAAGCTATGTCGCGTGCTGCGGTTTGTGGAGACACTAAACGCACCATAGTAGAACACAGATGAAGCTTCTAAGTTGATGTAATAGCCAGTAAGAAGTAGTACAACTCAAGTTTTAGGTATCGATTATTGACTTTTTTGCAGGCTTTGGTGCCTTGGACATGAGCTAGGACCTTAAGATTCTGCATGAAAGGAGGACTAGCAGCCGAGTTGCACGGGAGAATGTGAAAAGTGTTCATATGTAGTAAAAACCTGAGAAATCCGTCCGTTTTCGTCATTTGTTATCGAATCGACTTAAAGCCAGATCGTCACATTGGCCGCTCTTCTCTCTGAAACGGTTGTACTTATCGTCTGCAAAGCTATGTCGCGTGCTGCGGTTTGTGGAGACACTAAAAGCACCATAGTAGAACACAGATGAAGCTTCTAAGATGATGTAATAGCCAGTAAGATGTAGTACAATTCAAGTGTTAGGTATCGATTATTGACTTTTTAGCTGGCTTTGGTGCCTTGGACATGAGCTAGGACCTTAAGATTCTGGATGAAAGGAGGACTAGCTGCCGAGTTGCACGGGAGAATGTGAAAAGTGTTCATATGTAGTAAAAACCTGAGAAATCCGTCCGTTTTCGTCATTTGTTATCGAATCAACTCAAAGCCAGATCGTCACATTGGCCGCTCTTCTCTCTGAAACGGTTGTACTTATCGTCTGAAAGCTATGTCGCGTGCTGCGGTATGCAGAGACACTAAAAGCACCGTAGCAGGACACAGATGAAGCTTCTAAGATGATGAAATAGCCAGTAAGAATTAGTACAATACCAGTTTTAGGTATCGATTATTGACTTTTTAGCAGGCTTTGGTGCCTTGGACATGAGCTAGGACCTTAAGATTCTGCATGAAAGGAGGACTAGCAGCCGAATTGCACGCGAGATTGTGAAAAGTGTTCACATGTAGTAAAAACCTAAGAAATCCGTCTGTATTCGTCATTAGGTATGGAATCGACTTAAAGCCAGATCGTCACATTGGCCGCTCTTCTCTCTGAAACGGTTGTACTTATCGTCTGCAAAGCTATGTCGCGTGCTACGGTTTGTGGAGACACTAAAAGCCCCATAGTAGAACACAGATGAAGCTTCTAAGTTGATGTAATAGCCAGTAAGAAGGAGTCCAATTCAAGTTTTAGGTATCGATTATTGACTTTTGAGCTGGCCTTGGTGCATTGGACGTGAGCTAGGACCTTAAGATTCTGCATGAAAGGAGGACTAGCAGCCGAGTTGCATGGGAGAATGTGAAACGTGTTCATATGTGTTAAAAACCTGAGAAATCCGTCCGTTTTCGTCATTTGTTATGGAATCGACTTAAAGCCAGATCGTCGCATTGGCCGCTCTTCTCTCTGAAACGGTTGTACTTATCGTCTGAAAGCTATGTAGCGTGCTGCGGTATGCGGAGACACTAAAAGCACCATAGTAGAACACAGATGAAGCTTCTACGATGATGTAATAGCCAGTAAGAATTAGTACAATACCAGTTTTACGTATCGGTTATTGACTTTTTAGCTGGCTTTGGTGTCTTGGACATGAGCTAGGACCTTACGATTCTGCATGAAAGGAGGGCTAGCAGCCGAGTTGCACGGGAGAATGTAAAAAGTGTTCATATGTAGTAAAAACCTGAGAAATCCGTCCGTTTTCGTCATTTGTTATCGAATCGACTTAAAGCCAGATCGTCACATTGGCCGCTCTTCTCTCTGAAACGGTTGTACTTATCGTCTGCAAAGCTATGTCGCGTGCTGCGGTATGCGGAGACACTAAAAGCACCATAGTAGAACACAGATGAAGCTTCTAAGTTGATGTAATAGCCAGTAAGAAGGAGTCCAATTCAAGTTTTAGGTATCGGTTATTGACTTTTGAGCTGGCCTTGGTGCATTGGACGTGAGCTAGGACCTTAAGATTCTGCATGAAAGGAGGACTAGCAGCCGAATTGCACGGGAGAATGTGAAAAGTGTTCATATGTAGTAAAAACCTGAGAAATCCGTCCAATTTCTTCATTTGTTACGGAATCGATTTAAAGCCAGGTCGTCACATTGTCCGCTCTTCTCTCTGAAACGGTTGTACATATCGTCTGCAAAGCTATGTCGCGTGCTGCGATATGCGGGGACACTAAAATCACCATAGTAGAACATTGATGAAGCTTCTAAGTTGATGTAATAGCTAGTAAGAATTAGTACAATACCAGATTTAGGTATCGATTATTGACTTTTTAGCTGGCTTTGGTGCCTTGGACAAGAGCTAAGACCTTAAGGTTCTGCATGAAAGGAGGACTAGCAGCCGAGTTGCACGGGAGGGTGTGAAAAGTGTTCATGTGTAGTAAAAACCTGAGAAATCCGTCCGTTATCGTCATTTGTTATCGAATCGACTTAAAGCCAGGTCGTCACATTGGCCGCTCTTCTCTCTGAAACGGTTGTACATATCGTCTGCAAAGCTATGTCGCGTGTTGCGGTAATTGGAGACTCTAAAAGCACCATAGTAGAACATAGATGAAGCTTCCAAGATGATGTAATAGCCAGTAAGAATTAGTACAATACCAGATTTAGGTATCGATTATTGACTTTTTAGCTGGATTTGGTGCCTTGGACATGAGCTAGGACCTTAAGATTCTGCATGAAAGGAGGACTAGCAGCCGAATTGCACGTGAGATTGTGAAAAGTGTTCACATGTAGTAAAAACCTGAGAAATCCGTCTGTATTCGTCATTTGGTATGGAATCGACTTAAAGCCAGATCGTCACATTGGCCGCTCTTCTCTCTGAAACGGTTGTACTTATCGTCTGCAAAGCTATGTCGCATGCTGCGGTTTGTGGAGACACTAAAAGCACCATAGTAGAACACAGATGAAGCTTCTAAGTTGATGTAATAGCCAGTAAGAAGTAGTACAATTCAAGTTTCAGGTATCGATTATTGACTTTTTAGCTGGCCTTGGTGCATTGGACGTGAGCTAGGACCTTAAGACTCTGCATGAAAGGAGGACTAGCAGCCGAGTAGCAAGGGAGAATGTGAAAAGTGTTCATATGTGGTAAAAACCTGAGAAATCCGTCCGTTTTCGTCATTTGTTATCGAATCGACTTAAAGCCAGATCGTCACATTGGCCGCTCTTCTCTCTGAAACGGTTGTACTTATCGTCTGAAAGCTATGTCGCGTGCTGCGGTATGCGGAGACACTAAAAGCACCATAGTAGAACACAGATGAAGCTTCTAAGTTGATGTAATAGCCAGTAAGAAGTAGTACATCTCAAGTTCTAGGTATCGATTATTGACTTTTTAGCTGGCTTTGGTGCCTTGGACATGAGCTAGGACCATAAGATTCTGCATGAAACGAGGACTAGCAGCCGAGTTGCACGAGACAATGTGAAAAGTTTTCATATGTAGTAAAAACCTGAGAAATCCGTCCGTTTTCGTCATTTGTTATCGAATCGACTTAAAGACAGATCGTCACATTAGCTGCTCTTCTCTCTGAAACGGTTGTACTTATCGTCTGAAAGCTATGTCGCGTGCTGCAGTATGCGGAGACACTAAAAGCACCATAGTAGAACACAGATGAAGCATCTAAGATTATGTAATAGCCAGTAAGAATTAGTAGAATACCAGATTTAGGTATCGATTATTGACTTTTTTGCTGGCTTTGGTGCCTTGGACATGAGCTAGGACCTTAAGATTCTGCATGAAAGGAGGACTAGCAGCCGAATTGCACGCGAGATTGTGAAAAGTGTTCATATGTAGTAAAAACCTGAGAAATCCGTCCGTATTCCTCATTTGTTATGGAATCGACTTAAAGCCAGATCGTCACATTGGCCGCTCTTCACTCTGAAACGGTTGTACCTATCGCCTGCAAAGCTATGTCGCGTGCTGCGTTACGCGGAGACACTAATAGCACCATAGTAGATCACAGATGAAGCTTCAAAGTTGATGTAATAACCAGTAAGAAGTAGTAGAATCCAAGTTTTAGGTATCGATTATTGACTTTTTAGCTGGCTTTGGTGCATTGGACATGAGCTAAGACCTTAAGATTCTGCATGAAACGAGGACTAGCAGCCAAGTTGCACGGGAGGATGTGAAAAGTGTTCATATGTAGTAAAAACCTGAGAAATCCGTCCGTTTTCGTCATTTGTTATCGAATCGACTTAAAGCCAGATCGTCACATTGGCCGCTCTTCTCTCTGAAACGGTTGTACTTATCGTCTGAAAGCTATGTCGCGTGCTGCGGTATGCGGAGACACTAAAAGCACCATAGTAGAACACAGATGAAGCTTCTAAGTTGATGTAATAGCCAGTAAGAAGTAGTACATCTCAAGTTCTAGGTATCGATTATTGACTTTTTAGCTGGCTTTGGTGCCTTGGACATGAGCTAGGACCATAAGATTCTGCATGAAACGAGGACTAGCAGCCGAGTTGCACGAGACAATGTGAAAAGTTTTCATATGTAGTAAAAACCTGAGAAATCCGTCCGTTTTCGTCATTTGTTATCGAATCGACTTAAAGACAGATCGTCACATTAGCTGCTCTTCTCTCTGAAACGGTTGTACTTATCGTCTGAAAGCTATGTCGCGTGTTGCAGTATGCGGAGACACTAAAAGCACCATAGTAGAACACAGATGAAGCATCTAAGATGATGTAATAGCCAGTAAGAATTAGTAGAATACCAGATTTAGGTATCGATTATTGACTTTTTAGCTGGCTTTGGTGCCTTGGACATGAGCTAGGACCTTAAGATTCTGCATGAAACGAGGACTAGCAGCCGAGTTGCACGAGAGAATGTGAAAAGTGTTCATATGTAGTAAAAACCTGAGAAATCCGTCCGTTTTCGTCATTTGTTATCGAATCGACTTAAAGCCAGATCGTCACATTGGCCGCTCTTCTCTCTGAAACGGTTGTACTTATCGTCTGAAAGCTATGTCGCGTGCTGCGGTATGCGGAGGCACTAAAAGCACCATAGTAGAACACAGATGAAGCTTCTAAGTTGATGTAATAGCCAGTAAGAAGTAGTACATCTCAAGTACTAGGTATCGATTATTGACTTTTTAGCTGGCTTTGGTGCCTTGGACATGAGCTAGGACCATAAGATTCTGCATGAAACGAGGACTAGCAGCCGAGTTGCAAGAGACAATGTGAAAAGTGTTCATATGTAGTAAAAACCTGAGAAATCCGTCCGTTTTCGTCATTTGTTATCGAAACGACTTAAAGCAGTGCGTCACATTGGCCGCTCTTCTCTCTGAAACGGTTGTACTTATCGTCTGAAAGCTATGTCGCGTGCTGCGGTATGCGGAGACACTAAAAGCACCATTGTAGAACACAGATTAAGCTTCTAAGTTGATGTAATAACCAGTAAGAAGTAGTACAATTCAAGTTTTAAGTGTCGATTATTGACTTTTTAGCTGGCTTTGGTGCCTTGGACATGAGCTAGGACCTTAAGATTCTGCTTGAAAGGAGGACTAGCAGGCGAGTTGCACGGGAGAATGTGAAAAGTGTTCATATGTAGTAAAAACCTGAGAAATCCGTCCGTTTCCGTCATTTGTTATCGAATCGACTTAAAGCCAGGTCGTCACATTGGCCGCTCTTCTGTCTGAAACGGTTGTACATATCGTCTGCAAAGCTATGTCGCTTGTTGCGGTGTGTGGAGACTCTAAAAGCACCATAGTAGAACACAGATGAAGCTTCTAAGTTGATGTAATAGCCAGTAAGAAGTAGTACATCTCAAGTTCTAGATATCGATTATTGACTTTTTAGCTGGCTTTGGTGCCTTGGACATGAGCTAGGACCTTAAGATTCTGCATGAAAGGAGGACTAGCTGCCGAGTTGCACGGGAGAATGTGAAAAGTGTTCATATGTAGTAAAAACCTGAGAAATCCGTCCGTTTTCGTCATTTGTTATCGAATCGACTTAAAGCCAGATCGTCGCATTGGCCGCTCTTCTCTCTGAAACGGTTGTACTTATAGTCTGAAAGCTATGTCGCGTGCTGCGGTATGCGGAGACACTAAAAGCACCATAGTAGAACGCAGATGAAGCTTCTAAGATGATGTAATAGCCATTAAGAATTAGTACAATATCAGATTTAGGTATCGATTATTGACTTTTTAGCTGGCTTTGGTGCCTTGGACATGAGCTAGGACCTTAACACTCTGTATGAAAGGAGGACTAGCAGCCGAGTTGCACGGGAGAATGTGAAAAGTGTTCATATGTAGTAAAAACCAGAGAAATCCGTCCGTTTTCGTCATTTGTTATCGAATCGACTTAAAGCCAGATCGTCACATTGGACGCTCTTCTCTCTGAAACGGTTGTACTTATCGTCTGCAAAGTTATGTCGCGTGCTGCGGTTTGTGGAGACATTAAAAGCACCATAGTAGAACACAGATGAAGCTTCTAAGTTGATGTAATAGCCAGTAAGAAGTAGTACATCTCAAGTTCTAGGTATCGATTATTGACTTTTTAGCTGGCTTTGGTGCCTTGGACATGAGCTAGGACCATAAGATTCTGCATGAAACGAGGACTAGCAGCCGAGTTGCACGAGACAATGTGAAAAGTTTTCATATGTAGTAAAAACCTGAGAAATCCGTCCGTTTTCGTCATTTGTTATCGAATCGACTTAAAGACAGATCGTCACATTAGCTGCTCTTCTCTCTGAAACGGTTGTACTTATCGTCTGAAAGCTATGTCGCGTGCTGCAGTATGCGGAGACACTAAAAGCACCATAGTAGAACACAGATGAAGCATCTAAGATTATGTAATAGCCAGTAAGAATTAGTAGAATACCAGATTTAGGTATCGATTATTGACTTTTTTGCTGGCTTTGGTGCCTTGGACATGAGCTAGGACCTTAAGATTCTGCATGAAAGGAGGACTAGCAGCCGAATTGCACGCGAGATTGTGAAAAGTGTTCATATGTAGTAAAAACCTGAGAAATCCGTCCGTATTCCTCATTTGTTATGGAATCGACTTAAAGCCAGATCGTCACATTGGCCGCTCTTCACTCTGAAACGGTTGTACCTATCGCCTGCAAAGCTATGTCGCGTGCTGCGTTACGCGGAGACACTAATAGCACCATAGTAGATCACAGATGAAGCTTCAAAGTTGATGTAATAACCAGTAAGAAGTAGTAGAATCCAAGTTTTAGGTATCGATTATTGACTTTTTAGCTGGCTTTGGTGCATTGGACATGAGCTAAGACCTTAAGATTCTGCATGAAACGAGGACTAGCAGCCAAGTTGCACGGGAGGATGTGAAAAGTGTTCATATGTAGTAAAAACCTGAGAAATCCGTCCGTTTTCGTCATTTGTTATCGAATCGACTTAAAGCCAGATCGTCACATTGGCCGCTCTTCTCTCTGAAACGGTTGTACTTATCGTCTGAAAGCTATGTCGCGTGCTGCGGTATGCGGAGACACTAAAAGCACCATAGTAGAACACAGATGAAGCTTCTAAGTTGATGTAATAGCCAGTAAGAAGTAGTACATCTCAAGTTCTAGGTATCGATTATTGACTTTTTAGCTGGCTTTGGTGCCTTGGACATGAGCTAGGACCATAAGATTCTGCATGAAACGAGGACTAGCAGCCGAGTTGCACGAGACAATGTGAAAAGTTTTCATATGTAGTAAAAACCTGAGAAATCCGTCCGTTTTCGTCATTTGTTATCGAATCGACTTAAAGACAGATCGTCACATTAGCTGCTCTTCTCTCTGAAACGGTTGTACTTATCGTCTGAAAGCTATGTCGCGTGTTGCAGTATGCGGAGACACTAAAAGCACCATAGTAGAACACAGATGAAGCATCTAAGATGATGTAATAGCCAGTAAGAATTAGTAGAATACCAGATTTAGGTATCGATTATTGACTTTTTAGCTGGCTTTGGTGCCTTGGACATGAGCTAGGACCTTAAGATTCTGCATGAAACGAGGACTAGCAGCCGAGTTGCACGAGAGAATGTGAAAAGTGTTCATATGTAGTAAAAACCTGAGAAATCCGTCCGTTTTCGTCATTTGTTATCGAATCGACTTAAAGCCAGATCGTCACATTGGCCGCTCTTCTCTCTGAAACGGTTGTACTTATCGTCTGAAAGCTATGTCGCGTGCTGCGGTATGCGGAGGCACTAAAAGCACCATAGTAGAACACAGATGAAGCTTCTAAGTTGATGTAATAGCCAGTAAGAAGTAGTACATCTCAAGTACTAGGTATCGATTATTGACTTTTTAGCTGGCTTTGGTGCCTTGGACATGAGCTAGGACCATAAGATTCTGCATGAAACGAGGACTAGCAGCCGAGTTGCAAGAGACAATGTGAAAAGTGTTCATATGTAGTAAAAACCTGAGAAATCCGTCCGTTTTCGTCATTTGTTATCGAAACGACTTAAAGCAGTGCGTCACATTGGCCGCTCTTCTCTCTGAAACGGTTGTACTTATCGTCTGAAAGCTATGTCGCGTGCTGCGGTATGCGGAGACACTAAAAGCACCATTGTAGAACACAGATTAAGCTTCTAAGTTGATGTAATAACCAGTAAGAAGTAGTACAATTCAAGTTTTAAGTGTCGATTATTGACTTTTTAGCTGGCTTTGGTGCCTTGGACATGAGCTAGGACCTTAAGATTCTGCGTGAAAGGAGGACTAGCAGGCGAGTTGCACGGGAGAATGTGAAAAGTGTTCATATGTAGTAAAAACCTGAGAAATCCGTCCGTTTCCGTCATTTGTTATCGAATCGACTTAAAGCCAGGTCGTCACATTGGCCGCTCTTCTGTCTGAAACGGTTGTACATATCGTCTGCAAAGCTATGTCGCTTGTTGCGGTGTGTGGAGACTCTAAAAGCACCATAGTAGAACACAGATGAAGCTTCTAAGTTGATGTAATAGCCAGTAAGAAGTAGTACATCTCAAGTTCTAGATATCGATTATTGACTTTTTAGCTGGCTTTGGTGCCTTGGACATGAGCTAGGACCTTAAGATTCTGCATGAAAGGAGGACTAGCTGCCGAGTTGCACGGGAGAATGTGAAAAGTGTTCATATGTAGTAAAAACCTGAGAAATCCGTCCGTTTTCGTCATTTGTTATCGAATCGACTTAAAGCCAGATCGTCGCATTGGCCGCTCTTCTCTCTGAAACGGTTGTACTTATAGTCTGAAAGCTATGTCGCGTGCTGCGGTATGCGGAGACACTAAAAGCACCATAGTAGAACGCAGATGACGCTTCTAAGATGATGTAATAGCCATTAAGAATTAGTACAATATCAGATTTAGGTATCGATTATTGACTTTTTAGCTGGCTTTGGTGCCTTGGACATGAGCTAGGACCTTAACACTCTGTATGAAAGGAGGACTAGCAGCCGAGTTGCACGGGAGAATGTGAAAAGTGTTCATATGTAGTAAAAACCAGAGAAATCCGTCCGTTTTCGTCATTTGTTATCGAATCGACTTAAAGCCAGATCGTCACATTGGACGCTCTTCTCTCTGAAACGGTTGTACTTATCGTCTGCAAAGTTATGTCGCGTGCTGCGGTTTGTGGAGACATTAAAAGCACCATAGTAGAACACAGATGAAGCTTCTAAGTTGATGTAATAGCCAGTAAGAAGTAGTACATCTCAAGTTCTAGGTATCGATTATTGACTTTTTAGCTGGCTTTGGTGCCTTGGACATGAGCTAGGACCATAAGATTCTGCATGAAACGAGGACTAGCAGCCGAGTTGCACGAGACAATGTGAAAAGTTTTCATATGTAGTAAAAACCTGAGAAATCCGTCCGTTTTCGTCATTTGTTATCGAATCGACTTAAAGACAGATCGTCACATTAGCTGCTCTTCTCTCTGAAACGGTTGTACTTATCGTCTGAAAGCTATGTCGCGTGCTGCAGTATGCGGAGACACTAAAAGCACCATAGTAGAACACAGATGAAGCATCTAAGATTATGTAATAGCCAGTAAGAATTAGTAGAATACCAGATTTAGGTATCGATTATTGACTTTTTTGCTGGCTTTGGTGCCTTGGACATGAGCTAGGACCTTAAGATTCTGCATGAAAGGAGGACTAGCAGCCGAATTGCACGCGAGATTGTGAAAAGTGTTCATATGTAGTAAAAACCTGAGAAATCCGTCCGTATTCCTCATTTGTTATGGAATCGACTTAAAGCCAGATCGTCACATTGGCCGCTCTTCACTCTGAAACGGTTGTACCTATCGCCTGCAAAGCTATGTCGCGTGCTGCGTTACGCGGAGACACTAATAGCACCATAGTAGATCACAGATGAAGCTTCAAAGTTGATGTAATAACCAGTAAGAAGTAGTAGAATCCAAGTTTTAGGTATCGATTATTGACTTTTTAGCTGGCTTTGGTGCATTGGACATGAGCTAAGACCTTAAGATTCTGCATGAAACGAGGACTAGCAGCCAAGTTGCACGGGAGGATGTGAAAAGTGTTCATATGTAGTAAAAACCTGAGAAATCCGTCCGTTTTCGTCATTTGTTATCGAATCGACTTAAAGCCAGATCGTCACATTGGCCGCTCTTCTCTCTGAAACGGTTGTACTTATCGTCTGAAAGCTATGTCGCGTGTTGCAGTATGCGGAGACACTAAAAGCACCATAGTAGAACACAGATGAAGCATCTAAGATGATGTAATAGCCAGTAAGAATTAGTAGAATACCAGATTTAGGTATCGATTATTGACTTTTTAGCTGGCTTTGGTGCCTTGGACATGAGCTAGGACCTTAAGATTCTGCATGAAAGGAGGACTTGCAGCCGAATTGCACGGGAGGATGTGAAAAGTGTTCATATGTAGTAAAAACCTGAGAAATCCGTCCGTTTTCGTCATTTGTTATCGAATCGACTTAAAGCCAGATCGTCACATTGGCCGCTCTTCTCTCTAAAACGGTTGTACTTATCGTCTGCAAAGCTACGTCAGTGATGCGGTATGTGGAGGCACTAAAAGCAGCATAGTAGAACACAGATGAAGCTTCGAAGTTGATGTAATAGCCAGTAAGAAGTAGTACAAGTGAAATTTTAGATATCGATTATTGAATTTTTAGCTGGCTTTGGTGCCTTGGACATGAGCTAGGACCTTAAGATTCTGCATGAAACGAGGACTAGCAGCCGAGTTGCACGAGAGAATGTGAAAAGTGTTCATATGTAGTAAAAACCTGAGAAATCCGTCCGTTTTCGTCATTTGTTATCGAATCGACTTAAAGCCAGATCGTCACATTGGCCGCTCTTCTCTCTGAAACGGTTGTACTTATCGTCTGAAAGCTATGTCGCGTGCTGCGGTATGCGGAGGCACTAAAAGCACCATAGTAGAACACAGATGAAGCTTCTAAGTTGATGTAATAGCCAGTAAGAAGTAGTACATCTCAAGTACTAGGTATCGATTATTGACTTTTTAGCTGGCTTTGGTGCCTTGGACATGAGCTAGGACCATAAGATTCTGCATGAAACGAGGACTAGCAGCCGAGTTGCAAGAGACAATGTGAAAAGTGTTCATATGTAGTAAAAACCTGAGAAATCCGTCCGTTTTCGTCATTTGTTATCGAATCGACTTAAAGCCAGATCGTCGCATTGGCCGCTCTTCTCTCTGAAACGGTTGTACTTATAGTCTGAAAGCTATGTCGCGTGCTGCGGTATGCGGAGACACTAAAAGCACCATAGTAGAACGCAGATGAAGCTTCTAAGATGATGTAATAGCCATTAAGAATTAGTACAATATCAGATTTAGGTATCGATTATTGACTTTTTAGCTGGCTTTGGTGCCTTGGACATGAGCTAGGACCTTAACACTCTGTATGAAAGGAGGACTAGCAGCCGAGTTGCACGGGAGAATGTGAAAAGTGTTCATATGTAGTAAAAACCAGAGAAATCCGTCCGTTTTCGTCATTTGTTATCGAATCGACTTAAAGCCAGATCGTCACATTGGACGCTCTTCTCTCTGAAACGGTTGTACTTATCGTCTGCAAAGTTATGTCGCGTGCTGCGGTTTGTGGAGACACTAAAAGCACCATAGTAGAACACAGATGAAGCTTCTAAGATGATGTAATAGCCAGTAAGATGTAGTACAATTCAAGTGTTACGAATCGATTATTGACTTTTTAGCTGGCTTTGGTGCCTTGGACATGAGCTAGGACCTTAAGATTCTGCATGAAAGGAGGACTAGCTGCCGAGTTGCACGGGAGAATGTGAAAAGTGTTCATATGTAGTAAAAACCTGAGAAATCCGTCCGTTTTCGTCATTTGTTATCGAATCGACTTAAAGCCAGATCGTCACATTGGCCGCTCTTCGCTCTGAAACGGTTGTACTTATCGTCTGCAAAGCTATGTCGCGTGCTGCAGTAAGCGGAGACACTAATAGCACCATAGTAGACCACAGATGAAGCTTCTAAGTTGATGTAATAGCCAGTAAGAAGTAGTACAATTCAAGTTTTAGGTATCGATTATTGACTTTTTAGCTGGCCTTGGTGCATTGGACGTGAGCTATGACCTTAAGATTCTGCATGAAAGGAGGACTAGCAGCCGAGTAGCAAGGGAGAATGTGAAAAGTGTTCATATGTAGTAAAAACCTGAAAAATCCGTCCGTTTTCTTCATTTGTTATGGAATCGATTTAAAGCCAGGACGTCACATTGTCCGCTCTTCTCTCTGAAACGGTTGTACATATCGTCTGCAGAGCTATTTCGCGTGCTGCGATATGCGGGGACACTAAAATCACCATAGTAGAACATTGATGAAGCTTCTAAGTTGATGTAATAGCTAGTAAGAATTAGTACAATACCAGATTTAGGTATCGATTATTGACTTTTTAGCTGGATTTGGTGCCTTGGACATGAGCTAGGACCTTAAGATTCTGCATGAAAGGAGGACTAGCAGCCGAATTGCACGCGAGATTGTGAAAAGTGTTCATATGTAGTAAAAACCTGAGAAATCCGTCCGTATACGTCATTTGTTATGGAATCGACTTAAAGCCAGATCGTCACATTGGCCGCTCTTCTCTCTGAAACGGTTGTACTTATCGTCTGCAAAGCTATGTCGCGTGCTGCCGTTTGTGGAGACACTAAAAGCACCTTAGTAGAACACAGATGAAGCTTCTAAGATGATGTAATAGCCAGTAAGAAGTAGTAGAATTCAAGTTTTAAGTATCGATTATTGAATTTTTAGCTGGCTTTGGTGCCTTGGACATGAGCTAGGACCTTAAGATTCTGCATGAAAGGAGGACTAGCAGGCGAGTTGCACGGGAGAATGTGAAAAGTGTTCATATGTAGTAAAAACCTGAGAAATTCGTCCGTTTTCGTCATTTGTTATCGAATCGACTTAAAGCCAGGTCGTCACATTGGCCGATCTTCTGTCTGAAACGGTTGTACATATCGTCTGCAAAGCTATGTCGCGTGTTGCGGTACGTGGAGACTCTAAAAGCACCATAGTAGAACACAGCTGAAGCTTCTAAGTTGATGTAATAGCCAGTAAGAAGTAGTACATCTCAAGTTCTAGGTATCGATTATTGACTTTTTAGCTGGCTTTGGTGCCTTGGACATGAGCTAGGACCATAAGATTCTGCATGAAACGAGGACTAGCAGCCGAGTTGCACGAGACAATGTGAAAAGTTTTCATATGTAGTAAAAACCTGAGAAATCCGTCCGTTTTCGTCATTTGTTATCGAATCGACTTAAAGACAGATCGTCACATTAGCTGCTCTTCTCTCTGAAACGGTTGTACTTATCGTCTGAAAGCTATGTCGCGTGCTGCAGTATGCGGAGACACTAAAAGCACCATAGTAGAACACAGATGAAGCATCTAAGATTATGTAATAGCCAGTAAGAATTAGTAGAATACCAGATTTAGGTATCGATTATTGACTTTTTTGCTGGCTTTGGTGCCTTGGACATGAGCTAGGACCTTAAGATTCTGCATGAAAGGAGGACTAGCAGCCGAATTGCACGCGAGATTGTGAAAAGTGTTCATATGTAGTAAAAACCTGAGAAATCCGTCCGTATTCCTCATTTGTTATGGAATCGACTTAAAGCCAGATCGTCACATTGGCCGCTCTTCACTCTGAAACGGTTGTACCTATCGCCTGCAAAGCTATGTCGCGTGCTGCGTTACGCGGAGACACTAATAGCACCATAGTAGATCACAGATGAAGCTTCAAAGATGAAATAACCAGTAAGAAGTAGTAGAATCCAAGTTTTAGGTATCGATTATTGACTTTTTAGCTGGCTTTGGTGCATTGGACATGAGCTAAGACCTTAAGATTCTGCATGAAACGAGGACTAGCAGCCAAGTTGCACGGGAGGATGTGAAAAGTGTTCATATGTAGTAAAAACCTGAGAAATCCGTCCGTTTTCGTCATTTGTTATCGAATCGACTTAAAGCCAGATCGTCACATTGGCCGCTCTTCTCTCTGAAACGGTTGTACTTATCGTCTGAAAGCTATGTCGCGTGCTGCGGTATGCGGAGACACTAAAAGCACCATAGTAGAACACAGATGAAGCTTCTAAGTTGATGTAATAGCCAGTAAGAAGTAGTACATCTCAAGTTCTAGGTATCGATTATTGACTTTTTAGCTGGCTTTGGTGCCTTGGACATGAGCTAGGACCATAAGATTCTGCATGAAACGAGGACTAGCAGCCGAGTTGCACGAGACAATGTGAAAAGTTTTCATATGTAGTAAAAACCTGAGAAATCCGTCCGTTTTCGTCATTTGTTATCGAATCGACTTAAAGACAGATCGTCACATTAGCGGCTCTTCTCTCTGAAACGGTTGTACTTATCGTCTGAAAGCTATGTCGCGTGTTGCAGTATGCGGAGACACTAAAAGCACCATAGTAGAACACAGATGAAGCATCTAAGATGATGTAATAGCCAGTAAGAATTAGTAGAATACCAGATTTAGGTATCGATTATTGACTTTTTAGCTGGCTTTGGTGCCTTGGACATGAGCTAGGACCTTAAGATTCTGCATGAAAGGAGGACTTGCAGCCGAATTGCACGCGAGATTGTGAAAAGTGTTCATTTGTAGTAAAAACCTGAGAAATCCGTCCGTATTCGTCATTTGTTATGGAATCGACTTAAAGCCAGATCGTCACATTGGCCGCTCTTCGCTCTGAAACGGTTGTACCTATCGCCTGCAAAGCTATGTCGCGTGCTGCGTAATGCGGAGACACTAATAGCACCATAGTAGATCACAGATGAAGCTTCAAAGTTGATGTAATAACCAGTAAGAAGTAGTAGAATCCAAGTTTTAGGTATCGATTATTGACTTTTTAGCTGGCTTTGGTGCATTGGACGTGAGCTAAGATCTTAAGATTCTGCATGAAAGGAGGACTAGCAGCCAAGTTGCACGGGAGGATGTGAAAAGTGTTCATATGTAGTAAAAACCTGAGAAATCCGTCCGTTTTCGTCATTTGTTATCGAATCGACTTAAAGCCAGATCGTCACATTGGCCGCTCTTCTCTCTAAAACGGTTGTACTTATCGTCTGCAAAGCTACGTCAGTGATGCGGTATGTGGAGGCACTAAAAGCAGCATAGTAGAACACAGATGAAGCTTCGAAGTTGATGTAATAGCCAGTAAGAAGTAGTACAAGTGAAATTTTAGATATCGATTATTGAATTTTTAGCTGGCTTTGGTGCCTTGGACATGAGCTAGGACCTTAAGATTCTGCATGAAACGAGGACTAGCAGCCGAGTTGCACGAGAGAATGTGAAAAGTGTTCATATGTAGTAAAAACCTGAGAAATCCGTCCGTTTTCGTCATTTGTTATCGAATCGATTTAAAGCCAGATCGTCACATTGGCCGCTCTTCTCTCTGAAACGGTTGTACTTATCGTCTGAAAGCTATGTCGCGTGCTGCGGTATGCGGAGGCACTAAAAGCACCATAGTAGAACACAGATGAAGCTTCTAAGTTGATGTAATAGCCAGTAAGAAGTAGTACATCTCAAGTACTAGGTATCGATTATTGACTTTTTAGCTGGCTTTGGTGCCTTGGACATGAGCTAGGACCATAAGATTCTGCATGAAACGAGGACTAGCAGCCGAGTTGCAAGAGACAATGTGAAAAGTGTTCATATGTAGTAAAAACCTGAGAAATCCGTCCGTTTTCGTCATTTGTTATCGAAACGACTTAAAGCAGTGCGTCACATTGGCCGCTCTTCTCTCTGAAACGGTTGTACTTATCGTCTGAAAGCTATGTCGCGTGCTGCGGTATGCGGAGACACTAAAAGCACCATTGTAGAACACAGATTAAGCTTCTAAGTTGATGTAATAACCAGTAAGAAGTAGTACAATTCAAGTTTTAAGTGTCGATTATTGACTTTTTATCTGGCTTTGGTGCCTTGGACATGAGCTAGGACCTTAAGATTCTGCTTGAAAGGAGGACTAGCAGGCGAGTTGCACGGGAGAATGTGAAAAGTGTTCATATGTAGTAAAAACCTGAGAAATCCGTCCGTTTCCGTCATTTGTTATCGAATCGACTTAAAGCCAGGTCGTCACATTGGCCGCTCTTCTGTCTGAAACGGTTGTACATATCGTCTGCAAAGCTATGTCGCTTGTTGCGGTGTGTGGAGACTCTAAAAGCACCATAGTAGAACACAGATGAAGCTTCTAAGTTGATGTAATAGCCAGTAAGAAGTAGTACATCTCAAGTTCTAGATATCGATTATTGACTTTTTAGCTGGCTTTGGTGCCTTGGACATGAGCTAGGACCTTAAGATTCTGCATGAAAGGAGGACTAGCTGCCGAGTTGCACGGGAGAATGTGAAAAGTGTTCATATGTAGTAAAAACCTGAGAAATCCGTCCGTTTTCGTCATTTGTTATCGAATCGACTTAAAGCCAGATCGTCGCATTGGCCGCTCTTCTCTATGAAACGGTTGTACTTATAGTCTGAAAGCTATGTCGCGTGCTGCGGTATGCGGAGACACTAAAAGCACCATAGTAGAACGCAGATGAAGCTTCTAAGATGATGTAATAGCCATTAAGAATTAGTACAATATCAGATTTAGGTATCGATTATTGACTTTTTAGCTGGCTTTGGTGCCTTGGACATGAGCTAGGACCTTAACACTCTGTATGAAAGGAGGACTAGCAGCCGAGTTGCACGGGAGAATGTGAAAAGTGTTCATATGTAGTAAAAACCAGAGAAATCCGTCCGTTTTCGTCATTTGTTATCGAATCGACTTAAAGCCAGATCGTCACATTGGACGCTCTTCTCTCTGAAACGGTTGTACTTATCGTCTGCAAAGTTATGTCGCGTGCTGCGGTTTGTGGAGACACTAAAAGCACCATAGTAGAACACAGATGAAGCTTCTAAGATGATGTAATAGCCAGTAAGATGTAGTACAATTCAAGTGTTACGAATCGATTATTGACTTTTTAGCTGGCTTTGGTGCCTTGGACATGAGCTAGGACCTTAAGATTCTGCATGAAAGGAGGACTAGCTGCCGAGTTGCACGGGAGAATGTGAAAAGTGTTCATATGTAGTAAAAACCTGAGAAATCCGTCCGTTTTCGTCATTTGTTATCGAATCGACTTAAAGCCAGATCGTCACATTGGCCGCTCTTCGCTCTGAAACGGTTGTACTTATCGTCTGCAAAGCTATGTCGCGTGCTGCAGTAAGCGGAGACACTAATAGCACCATAGTAGACCACAGATGAAGCTTCTAAGTTGATGTAATAGCCAGTAAGAAGTAGTACAATTCAAGTTTTAGGTATCGATTATTGACTTTTTAGCTGGCCTTGGTGCATTGGACGTGAGCTATGACCTTAAGATTCTGCATGAAAGGAGGACTAGCAGCCGAGTAGCAAGGGAGAATGTGAAAAGTGTTCATATGTAGTAAAATCCTGAAAAATCCGTCCGTTTTCTTCATTTGTTATGGAATCGATTTAAAGCCAGGACGTCACATTGTCCGCTCTTCTCTCTGAAACGGTTGTACATATCGTCTGCAGAGCTATTTCGCGTGCTGCGATATGCGGGGACACTAAAATCACCATAGTAGAACATTGATGAAGCTTCTAAGTTGATGTAATAGCTAGTAAGAATTAGTACAATACCAGATTTAGGTATCGATTATTGACTTTTTAGCTGGATTTGGTGCCTTGGACATGAGCTAGGACCTTAAGATTCTGCATGAAAGGAGGACTAGCAGCCGAATTGCACGCGAGATTGTGAAAAGTGTTCATATGTAGTAAAAACCTGAGAAATCCGTCCGTATACGTCATTTGTTATGGAATCGACTTAAAGCCAGATCGTCACATTGGCCGCTCTTCTCTCTGAAACGGTTGTACTTATCGTCTGCAAAGCTATGTCGCGTGCTGCCGTTTGTGGAGACACTAAAAGCACCTTAGTAGAACACAGATGAAGCTTCTAAGATGATGTAATAGCCAGTAAGAAGTAGTAGAATTCAAGTTTTAAGTATCGATTATTGAATTTTTAGCTGGCTTTGGTGCCTTGGACATGAGCTAGGACCTTAAGATTCTGCATGAAAGGAGGACTAGCAGGCGAGTTGCACGGGAGAATGTGAAAAGTGTTCATATGTAGTAAAAACCTGAGAAATTCGTCCGTTTTCGTCATTTGTTATCGAATCGACTTAAAGCCAGGTCGTCACATTGGCCGATCTTCTGTCTGAAACGGTTGTACATATCGTCTGCAAAGCTATGTCGCGTGTTGCGGTACGTGGAGACTCTAAAAGCACCATAGTAGAACACAGCTGAAGCTTCTAAGTTGATGTAATAGCCAGTAAGAAGTAGTACATCTCAAGTTCTAGGTATCGATTATTGACTTTTTAGCTGGCTTTGGTGCCTTGGACATGAGCTAGGACCATAAGATTCTGCATGAAACGCGGACTAGCAGCCGAGTTGCACGAGAGAATGTGAAAAGTGTTCATATGTAGTAAAAACCTGAGAAATCCGTCCGTTTTCGTCATTTGTTATCGAATCAACTCAAAGCCAGATCGTCACATTGGCCGCTCTTCTCTCTGAAACGGTTGTACTTATCGTCTGAAAGCTATGTCGCGTGCTGCGGTATGCAGAGACACTAAAAGCACCGTAGCAGGACACAGATGAAGCTTCTAAGATGATGAAATAGCCAGTAAGAATTAGTACAATACCAGTTTTAGGTATCGATTATTGACTTTTTAGCAGGCTTTGGTGCCTTGGACATGAGCTAGGACCTTAAGATTCTGCATGAAAGGAGGACTAGCAGCCGAATTGCACGCGAGATTGTGAAAAGTGTTCATATGTAGTAAAAACCTAAGAAATCCGTCTGTATTCGTCATTAGGTATGGAATCGACTTAAAGCCAGATCGTCACATTGGCCGCTCTTCTCTCTGAAACGGTTGTACTTATCGTCTGCAAAGCTATGTCGCGTGCTACGGTTTGTGGAGACACTAAAAGCCCCATAGTAGAACACAGATGAAGCTTCTAAGTTGATGTAATAGCCAGTAAGAAGGAGTCCAATTCAATTTTTAGGTATCGATTATTGACTTTTGAGCTGGCCTTGGTGCATTGGACGTGAGCTAGGACCTTAAGATTCTGCATGAAAGGAGGACTAGCAGCCGAGTTGCATGGGAGAATGTGAAACGTGTTCATATGTGTTAAAAACCTGAGAAATCCGTCCGTTTTCGTCATTTGTTATGGAATCGACTTAAAGCCAGATCGTCGCATTGGCCGCTCTTCTCTCTGAAACGGTTGTACTTATCGTCTGAAAGCTATGTCGCGTGCTGCGGTATGCGGAGACACTAAAAGCACCATAGTAGAACACAGATGAAGCTTCTACGATGATGTAATAGCCAGTAAGAATTAGTACAATACCAGTTTTACGTATCGGTTATTGACTTTTTAGCTGGCTTTGGTGTCTTGGACATGAGCTAGGACCTTACGATTCTGCATGAAAGGAGGGCTAGCAGCCGAGTTGCACGGGAGAATGTAAAAAGTGTTCATATGTAGTAAAAACCTGAGAAATCCGTCCGTTTTCGTCATTTGTTATCGAATCGACTTAAAGCCAGATCGTCACATTGGCCGCTCTTCTCTCTGAAACGGTTGTACTTATCGTCTGCAAAGCTATGTCGCGTGCTGCGGTATGCGGAGACACTAAAAGCACCATAGTAGAACACAGATGAAGCTTCTAAGTTGATGTAATAGCCAGTAAGAAGGAGTCCAATTCAAGTTTTAGGTATCGGTTATTGACTTTTGAGCTGGCCTTGGTGCATTGGACGTGAGCTAGGACCTTAAGATTCTGCATGAAAGGAGGACTAGCAGCCGAATTGCACGGGAGAATGTGAAAAGTGTTCATATGTAGTAAAAACCTGAGAAATCCGTCCAATTTCTTCATTTGTTACGGAATCGATTTAAAGCCAGGTCGTCACATTGTCCGCTCTTCTCTCTGAAACGGTTGTACATATCGTCTGCAAAGCTATGTCGCGTGCTGCGATATGCGGGGACACTAAAATCACCATAGTAGAACATTGATGAAGCTTCTAAGTTGATGTAATAGCTAGTAAGAATTAGTACAATACCAGATTTAGGTATCGATTATTGACTTTTTAGCTGGCTTTGGTGCCTTGGACAAGAGCTAAGACCTTAAGGTTCTGCATGAAAGGAGGACTAGCAGCCGAGTTGCACGGGAGGGTGTGAAAAGTGTTCATGTGTAGTAAAAACCTGAGAAATCCGTCCGTTTTCGTCATTTGTTATCGAATCGACTTAAAGCCAGGTCGTCACATTGGCCGCTCTTCTCTCTGAAACGGTTGTACATATCGTCTGCAAAGCTATGTCGCGTGTTGCGGTAATTGGAGACTCTAAAAGCACCATAGTAGAACATAGATGAAGCTTCCAAGATGATGTAATAGCCAGTAAGAATTAGTACAATACCAGATTTAGGTATCGATTATTGACTTTTTAGCTGGATTTGGTGCCTTGGACATGAGCTAGGACCTTAAGATTCTGCATGAAAGGAGGACTAGCAGCCGAATTGCACGTGAGATTGTGAAAAGTGTTCACATGTAGTAAAAACCTGAGAAATCCGTCTGTATTCGTCATTTGGTATGGAATCGACTTAAAGCCAGATCGTCACATTGGCCGCTCTTCTCTCTGAAACGGTTGTACTTATCGTCTGCAAAGCTATGTCGCATGCTGCGGTTTGTGGAGACACTAAAAGCACCATAGTAGAACACAGATGAAGCTTCTAAGTTGATGTAATAGCCAGTAAGAAGTAGTACAATTCAAGTTTCAGGTATCGATTATTGACTTTTTAGCTGGCCTTGGTGCATTGGACGTGAGCTAGGACCTTAAGACTCTGCATGAAAGGAGGACTAGCAGCCGAGTAGCAAGGGAGAATGTGAAAAGTGTTCATATGTGGTAAAAACCTGAGAAATCCGTCCGTTTTCGTCATTTGTTATCGAATCGACTTAAAGCCAGATCGTCACATTGGCCGCTCTTCTCTCTGAAACGGTTGTACTTATCGTCTGAAAGCTATGTCGCGTGCTGCGGTATGCGGAGACACTAAAAGCACCATAGTAGAACACAGATGAAGCTTCTAAGTTGATGTAATAGCCAGTAAGAAGTAGTACATCTCAAGTTCTAGGTATCGATTATTGACTTTTTAGCTGGCTTTGGTGCCTTGGACATGAGCTAGGACCATAAGATTCTGCATGAAACGAGGACTAGCAGCCGAGTTGCACGAGACAATGTGAAAAGTTTTCATATGTAGTAAAAACCTGAGAAATCCGTCCGTTTTCGTCATTTGTTATCGAATCGACTTAAAGACAGATCGTCACATTAGCTGCTCTTCTCTCTGAAACGGTTGTACTTATCGTCTGAAAGCTATGTCGCGTGCTGCAGTATGCGGAGACACTAAAAGCACCATAGTAGAACACAGATGAAGCATCTAAGATTATGTAATAGCCAGTAAGAATTAGTAGAATACCAGATTTAGGTATCGATTATTGACTTTTTTGCTGGCTTTGGTGCCTTGGACATGAGCTAGGACCTTAAGATTCTGCATGAAAGGAGGACTAGCAGCCGAATTGCACGCGAGATTGTGAAAAGTGTTCATATGTAGTAAAAACCTGAGAAATCCGTCCGTATTCCTCATTTGTTATGGAATCGACTTAAAGCCAGATCGTCACATTGGCCGCTCTTCACTCTGAAACGGTTGTACCTATCGCCTGCAAAGCTATGTCGCGTGCTGCGTTACGCGGAGACACTAATAGCACCATAGTAGATCACAGATGAAGCTTCAAAGTTGATGTAATAACCAGTAAGAAGTAGTAGAATCCAGGTTTTAGGTATCGATTATTGACTTTTTAGCTGGCTTTGGTGCATTGGACATGAGCTAAGACCTTAAGATTCTGCATGAAACGAGGACTAGCAGCCAAGTTGCACGGGAGGATGTGAAATGTGTTCATATGTAGTAAAAACCTGAGAAATCCGTCCGTTTTCGTCATTTGTTATCGAATCGACTTAAAGCCAGATCGTCACATTGGCCGCTCTTCTCTCTGAAACGGTTGTACTTATCGTCTGAAAGCTATGTCGCGTGCTGCGGTATGCGGAGACACTAAAAGCACCATAGTAGAACACAGATGAAGCTTCTAAGTTGATGTAATAGCCAGTAAGAAGTAGTACATCTCAAGTTCTAGGTATCGATTATTGACTTTTTAGCTGGCTTTGGTGCCTTGGACATGAGCTAGGACCATAAGATTCTGCATGAAACGAGGACTAGCAGCCGAGTTGCACGAGACAATGTGAAAAGTTTTCATATGTAGTAAAAACCTGAGAAATCCGTCCGTTTTCGTCATTTGTTATCGAATCGACTTAAAGACAGATCGTCACATTAGCTGCTCTTCTCTCTGAAACGGTTGTACTTATCGTCTGAAAGCTATGTCGCGTGTTGCAGTATGCGGAGACACTAAAAGCACCATACTAGAACACAGATGAAGCATCTAAGATGATGTAATAGCCAGTAAGAATTAGTAGAATACCAGATTTAGGTATCGATTATTGACTTTTTAGCTGGCTTTGGTGCCTTGGACATGAGCTAGGACCTTAAGATTCTGCATGAAAGGAGGACTTGCAGCCGAATTGCACGCGAGATTGTGAAAAGTGTTCATTTGTAGTAAAAACCTGAGAAATCCGTCCGTATTCGTCATTTGTTATGGAATCGACTTAAAGCCAGATCGTCACATTGGCCGCTCTTCGCTCTGAAACGGTTGTACCTATCGCCTGCAAAGCTATGTCGCGTGCTGCGTAATGCGGAGACACTAATAGCACCATAGTAGATCACAGATGAAGCTTCAAAGTTGATGTAATAACCAGTAAGAAGTAGTAGAATCCAAGTTTTAGGTATCGATTATTGACTTTTTAGCTGGCTTTGGTGCATTGGACGTGAGCTAAGATCTTAAGATTCTGCATGAAAGGAGGACTAGCAGCCAAGTTGCAAGAGACAATGTGAAAAGTGTTCATATGTAGTAAAAACCTGAGAAATCCGTCCGTTTTCGTCATTTGTTATCGAAACGACTTAAAGCAGTGCGTCACATTGGCCGCTCTTCTCTCTGAAACGGTTGTACTTATCGTCTGAAAGCTATGTCGCGTGCTGCGGTATGCGGAGACACTAAAAGCACCATTGTAGAACACAGATTAAGCTTCTAAGTTGATGTAATAACCAGTAAGAAGTAGTACAATTCAAGTTTTAAGTGTCGATTATTGACTTTTTAGCTGGCTTTGGTGCCTTGGACATGAGCTAGGACCTTAAGATTCTGCTTGAAAGGAGGACTAGCAGGCGAGTTGCACGGGAGAATGTGAAAAGTGTTCATATGTAGTAAAAACCTGAGAAATCCGTCCGTTTCCGTCATTTGTTATCGAATCGACTTAAAGCCAGGTCGTCACATTGGCCGCTCTTCTGTCTGAAACGGTTGTACATATCGTCTGCAAAGCTATGTCGCTTGTTGCGGTGTGTGGAGACTCTAAAAGCACCATAGTAGAACACAGATGAAGCTTCTAAGTTGATGTAATAGCCAGTAAGAAGTAGTACATCTCAAGTTCTAGATATCGATTATTGACTTTTTAGCTGGCTTTGGTGCCTTGGACATGAGCTAGGACCTTAAGATTCTGCATGAAACGAGGACTAGCATGCCGAGTTGCACGAGAGAGTGTGAAAAGTGTTCATATGTAGTAAAAACCTGAGAAATCCGTCTGTATTCATCATTTGTTATCGAATCGACTTAAAGCCAGATTGTCACATTGGCCGCTCTTCTCTCTGAATCGGTTGTACTTATCGTCTGAAAGCTATGTCGCGTGCTGCGGTATGCGGAGACACTAAAAGCACCATAGTAGAACACAGATGAAGCTTCTAAGATGATGTAATAGCCAGTAAGAAGTAGTACAACTCAAGTTCTAGGTATCGATTATTGACTTTTTAGCTGGCTTTGGTGCCTTGGACATGAGCTAGGACCATAAGATTCTGCATGAAAGGATGACTAGCTGCCGAGTTGCACGGGAGAATGTGAAAAGTGTTCATATGTAGTAAAAACCTGAGAAATCCGTCCGTTTTCGTCATTTGTTATCGAATCGACTTAAAGCCAGATCGTCACATTGGCCACTCTTCTCTCTGAAACGGTTGTACTTATCGTCTGAAAGCTATGTCACGTGCTGCAGTATGCGGAGACACTAAAAGCACCATAGTAGAACACAGATGAAGCTTCTATGATGATGTAATAGCCAGTAAGAATTAGTACAATACCAGATTTAGGTATCGATTATTGACTTTTTAGCTGGCTTTGGTGCCTTGGACATGAGCTAGGACCTTAAGATTCTGCATGAAAGGAGGACTAACAGCCGAATTGCACGCGAGATTGTGAAAAGTGTTCATATGTAGTAAAAACCTGAGAAATTCGTCCGTTTCCGTCATTTGTTATCGAATCGACTTAAAGCCAGGTCGTCACATTGGCCGCTCTTCTGTCTGAAACGGTTGTACATATCGTCTGCAAAGCTATGTCGCTTGTTGCGGTGTGTGGAGACTCTAAAAGCACCATAGTAGAACACAGATGAAGCTTCTAAGTTGATGTAATAGCCAGTAAGAAGTAGTACATCTCAAGTTCTAGATATCGATTATTGACTTTTTAGCTGGCTTTGGTGCCTTGGACATGAGCTAGGACCTTAAGATTCTGCATGAAACGAGGACTAGCATGCCGAGTTGCACGAGAGAGTGTGAAAAGTGTTCATATGTAGTAAAAACCTGAGAAATCCGTCTGTATTCATCATTTGTTATCGAATCGACTTAAAGCCAGATTGTCACATTGGCCGCTCTTCTCTCTGAATCGGTTGTACTTATCGTCTGAAAGCTATGTCGCGTGCTGCGGTATGCGGAGACACTAAAAGCACCATAGTAGAACACAGATGAAGCTTCTAAGATGATGTAATAGCCAGTAAGAAGTAGTACAACTCAAGTTCTAGGTATCGATTATTGACTTTTTAGCTGGCTTTGGTGCATTGGACGTGAGCTAAGATCTTAAGATTCTGCATGAAAGGAGGACTAGCAGCCAAGTTGCACGGGAGGATGTGAAAAGTGTTCATATGTAGTAAAAACCTGAGAAATCCGTCCGTTTTCGTCATTTGTTATCGAATCGACTTAAAGCCAGATCGTCACATTGGCCGCTCTTCTCTCTAAAACGGTTGTACTTATCGTCTGCAAAGCTACGTCAGTGATGCGGTATGTGGAGGCACTAAAAGCAGCATAGTAGAACACAGATGAAGCTTCGAAGTTGATGTAATAGCCAGTAAGAAGTAGTACAAGTGAAATTTTAGATATCGATTATTGAATTTTTAGCTGGCTTTGGTGCCTTGGACATGAGCTAGGACCTTAAGATTCTGCATGAAACGAGGACTAGCAGCCGAGTTGCACGAGAGAATGTGAAAAGTGTTCATATGTAGTAAAAACCTGAGAAATCCGTCCGTTTTCGTCATTTGTTATCGAATCGATTTAAAGCCAGATCGTCACATTGGCCGCTCTTCTCTCTGAAACGGTTGTACTTATCGTCTGAAAGCTATGTCGCGTGCTGCGGTATGCGGAGGCACTAAAAGCACCATAGTAGAACACAGATGAAGCTTCTAAGTTGATGTAATAGCCAGTAAGAAGTAGTACATCTCAAGTACTAGGTATCGATTATTGACTTTTTAGCTGGCTTTGGTGCCTTGGACATGAGCTAGGACCATAAGATTCTGCATGAAACGAGGACTAGCAGCCGAGTTGCAAGAGACAATGTGAAAAGTGTTCATATGTAGTAAAAACCTGAGAAATCCGTCCGTTTTCGTCATTTGTTATCGAAACGACTTAAAGCAGTGCGTCACATTGGCCGCTCTTCTCTCTGAAACGGTTGTACTTATCGTCTGAAAGCTATGTCGCGTGCTGCGGTATGCGGAGACACTAAAAGCACCATTGTAGAACACAGATTAAGCTTCTAAGTTGATGTAATAACCAGTAAGAAGTAGTACAATTCAAGTTTTAAGTGTCGATTATTGACTTTTTATCTGGCTTTGGTGCCTTGGACATGAGCTAGGACCTTAAGATTCTGCTTGAAAGGAGGACTAGCAGGCGAGTTGCACGGGAGAATGTGAAAAGTGTTCATATGTAGTAAAAACCTGAGAAATCCGTCCGTTTCCGTCATTTGTTATCGAATCGACTTAAAGCCAGGTCGTCACATTGGCCGCTCTTCTGTCTGAAACGGTTGTACATATCGTCTGCAAAGCTATGTCGCTTGTTGCGGTGTGTGGAGACTCTAAAAGCACCATAGTAGAACACAGATGAAGCTTCTAAGTTGATGTAATAGCCAGTAAGAAGTAGTACATCTCAAGTTCTAGATATCGATTATTGACTTTTTAGCTGGCTTTGGTGCCTTGGACATGAGCTAGGACCTTAAGATTCTGCATGAAAGGAGGACTAGCTGCCGAGTTGCACGGGAGAATGTGAAAAGTGTTCATATGTAGTAAAAACCTGAGAAATCCGTCCGTTTTCGTCATTTGTTATCGAATCGACTTAAAGCCAGATCGTCGCATTGGCCGCTCTTCTCTATGAAACGGTTGTACTTATAGTCTGAAAGCTATGTCGCGTGCTGCGGTATGCGGAGACACTAAAAGCACCATAGTAGAACGCAGATGAAGCTTCTAAGATGATGTAATAGCCATTAAGAATTAGTACAATATCAGATTTAGGTATCGATTATTGACTTTTTAGCTGGCTTTGGTGCCTTGGACATGAGCTAGGACCTTAACACTCTGTATGAAAGGAGGACTAGCAGCCGAGTTGCACGGGAGAATGTGAAAAGTGTTCATATGTAGTAAAAACCAGAGAAATCCGTCCGTTTTCGTCATTTGTTATCGAATCGACTTAAAGCCAGATCGTCACATTGGACGCTCTTCTCTCTGAAACGGTTGTACTTATCGTCTGCAAAGTTATGTCGCGTGCTGCGGTTTGTGGAGACACTAAAAGCACCATAGTAGAACACAGATGAAGCTTCTAAGATGATGTAATAGCCAGTAAGATGTAGTACAATTCAAGTGTTACGAATCGATTATTGACTTTTTAGCTGGCTTTGGTGCCTTGGACATGAGCTAGGACCTTAAGATTCTGCATGAAAGGAGGACTAGCTGCCGAGTTGCACGGGAGAATGTGAAAAGTGTTCATATGTAGTAAAAACCTGAGAAATCCGTCCGTTTTCGTCATTTGTTATCGAATCGACTTAAAGCCAGATCGTCACATTGGCCGCTCTTCGCTCTGAAACGGTTGTACTTATCGTCTGCAAAGCTATGTCGCGTGCTGCAGTAAGCGGAGACACTAATAGCACCATAGTAGACCACAGATGAAGCTTCTAAGTTGATGTAATAGCCAGTAAGAAGTAGTACAATTCAAGTTTTAGGTATCGATTATTGACTTTTTAGCTGGCCTTGGTGCATTGGACGTGAGCTATGACCTTAAGATTCTGCATGAAAGGAGGACTAGCAGCCGAGTAGCAAGGGAGAATGTGAAAAGTGTTCATATGTAGTAAAAACCTGAAAAATCCGTCCGTTTTCTTCATTTGTTATGGAATCGATTTAAAGCCAGGACGTCACATTGTCCGCTCTTCTCTCTGAAACGGTTGTACATATCGTCTGCAGAGCTATTTCGCGTGCTGCGATATGCGGGGACACTAAAATCACCATAGTAGAACATTGATGAAGCTTCTAAGTTGATGTAATAGCTAGTAAGAATTAGTACAATACCAGATTTAGGTATCGATTATTGACTTTTTAGCTGGATTTGGTGCCTTGGACATGAGCTAGGACCTTAAGATTCTGCATGAAAGGAGGACTAGCAGCCGAATTGCACGCGAGATTGTGAAAAGTGTTCATATGTAGTAAAAACCTGAGAAATCCGTCCGTATACGTCATTTGTTATGGAATCGACTTAAAGCCAGATCGTCACATTGGCCGCTCTTCTCTCTGAAACGGTTGTACTTATCGTCTGCAAAGCTATGTCGCGTGCTGCCGTTTGTGGAGACACTAAAAGCACCTTAGTAGAACACAGATGAAGCTTCTAAGATGATGTAATAGCCAGTAAGAAGTAGTAGAATTCAAGTTTTAAGTATCGATTATTGAATTTTTAGCTGGCTTTGGTGCCTTGGACATGAGCTAGGACCTTAAGATTCTGCATGAAAGGAGGACTAGCAGGCGAGTTGCACGGGAGAATGTGAAAAGTGTTCATATGTAGTAAAAACCTGAGAAATTCGTCCGTTTTCGTCATTTGTTATCGAATCGACTTAAAGCCAGGTCGTCACATTGGCCGATCTTCTGTCTGAAACGGTTGTACATATCGTCTGCAAAGCTATGTCGCGTGTTGCGGTACGTGGAGACTCTAAAAGCACCATAGTAGAACACAGCTGAAGCTTCTAAGTTGATGTAATAGCCAGTAAGAAGTAGTACATCTCAAGTTCTAGGTATCGATTATTGACTTTTTAGCTGGCTTTGGTGCCTTGGACATGAGCTAGGACCATAAGATTCTGCATGAAACGCGGACTAGCAGCCGAGTTGCACGAGAGAATGTGAAAAGTGTTCATATGTAGTAAAAACCTGAGAAATCCGTCCGTTTTCGTCATTTGTTATCGAATCAACTCAAAGCCAGATCGTCACATTGGCCGCTCTTCTCTCTGAAACGGTTGTACTTATCGTCTGAAAGCTATGTCGCGTGCTGCGGTATGCAGAGACACTAAAAGCACCGTAGCAGGACACAGATGAAGCTTCTAAGATGATGAAATAGCCAGTAAGAATTAGTACAATACCAGTTTTAGGTATCGATTATTGACTTTTTAGCAGGCTTTGGTGCCTTGGACATGAGCTAGGACCTTAAGATTCTGCATGAAAGGAGGACTAGCAGCCGAATTGCACGCGAGATTGTGAAAAGTGTTCATATGTAGTAAAAACCTAAGAAATCCGTCTGTATTCGTCATTAGGTATGGAATCGACTTAAAGCCAGATCGTCACATTGGCCGCTCTTCTCTCTGAAACGGTTGTACTTATCGTCTGCAAAGCTATGTCGCGTGCTACGGTTTGTGGAGACACTAAAAGCCCCATAGTAGAACACAGATGAAGCTTCTAAGTTGATGTAATAGCCAGTAAGAAGGAGTCCAATTCAATTTTTAGGTATCGATTATTGACTTTTGAGCTGGCCTTGGTGCATTGGACGTGAGCTAGGACCTTAAGATTCTGCATGAAAGGAGGACTAGCAGCCGAGTTGCATGGGAGAATGTGAAACGTGTTCATATGTGTTAAAAACCTGAGAAATCCGTCCGTTTTCGTCATTTGTTATGGAATCGACTTAAAGCCAGATCGTCGCATTGGCCGCTCTTCTCTCTGAAACGGTTGTACTTATCGTCTGAAAGCTATGTCGCGTGCTGCGGTATGCGGAGACACTAAAAGCACCATAGTAGAACACAGATGAAGCTTCTACGATGATGTAATAGCCAGTAAGAATTAGTACAATACCAGTTTTACGTATCGGTTATTGACTTTTTAGCTGGCTTTGGTGTCTTGGACATGAGCTAGGACCTTACGATTCTGCATGAAAGGAGGGCTAGCAGCCGAGTTGCACGGGAGAATGTAAAAAGTGTTCATATGTAGTAAAAACCTGAGAAATCCGTCCGTTTTCGTCATTTGTTATCGAATCGACTTAAAGCCAGATCGTCACATTGGCCGCTCTTCTCTCTGAAACGGTTGTACTTATCGTCTGCAAAGCTATGTCGCGTGCTGCGGTATGCGGAGACACTAAAAGCACCATAGTAGAACACAGATGAAGCTTCTAAGTTGATGTAATAGCCAGTAAGAAGGAGTCCAATTCAAGTTTTAGGTATCGGTTATTGACTTTTGAGCTGGCCTTGGTGCATTGGACGTGAGCTAGGACCTTAAGATTCTGCATGAAAGGAGGACTAGCAGCCGAATTGCACGGGAGAATGTGAAAAGTGTTCATATGTAGTAAAAACCTGAGAAATCCGTCCAATTTCTTCATTTGTTACGGAATCGATTTAAAGCCAGGTCGTCACATTGTCCGCTCTTCTCTCTGAAACGGTTGTACATATCGTCTGCAAAGCTATGTCGCGTGCTGCGATATGCGGGGACACTAAAATCACCATAGTAGAACATTGATGAAGCTTCTAAGTTGATGTAATAGCTAGTAAGAATTAGTACAATACCAGATTTAGGTATCGATTATTGACTTTTTAGCTGGCTTTGGTGCCTTGGACAAGAGCTAAGACCTTAAGGTTCTGCATGAAAGGAGGACTAGCAGCCGAGTTGCACGGGAGGGTGTGAAAAGTGTTCATGTGTAGTAAAAACCTGAGAAATCCGTCCGTTTTCGTCATTTGTTATCGAATCGACTTAAAGCCAGGTCGTCACATTGGCCGCTCTTCTCTCTGAAACGGTTGTACATATCGTCTGCAAAGCTATGTCGCGTGTTGCGGTAATTGGAGACTCTAAAAGCACCATAGTAGAACATAGATGAAGCTTCCAAGATGATGTAATAGCCAGTAAGAATTAGTACAATACCAGATTTAGGTATCGATTATTGACTTTTTAGCTGGATTTGGTGCCTTGGACATGAGCTAGGACCTTAAGATTCTGCATGAAAGGAGGACTAGCAGCCGAATTGCACGTGAGATTGTGAAAAGTGTTCACATGTAGTAAAAACCTGAGAAATCCGTCTGTATTCGTCATTTGGTATGGAATCGACTTAAAGCCAGATCGTCACATTGGCCGCTCTTCTCTCTGAAACGGTTGTACTTATCGTCTGCAAAGCTATGTCGCATGCTGCGGTTTGTGGAGACACTAAAAGCACCATAGTAGAACACAGATGAAGCTTCTAAGTTGATGTAATAGCCAGTAAGAAGTAGTACAATTCAAGTTTCAGGTATCGATTATTGACTTTTTAGCTGGCCTTGGTGCATTGGACGTGAGCTAGGACCTTAAGACTCTGCATGAAAGGAGGACTAGCAGCCGAGTAGCAAGGGAGAATGTGAAAAGTGTTCATATGTGGTAAAAACCTGAGAAATCCGTCCGTTTTCGTCATTTGTTATCGAATCGACTTAAAGCCAGATCGTCACATTGGCCGCTCTTCTCTCTGAAACGGTTGTACTTATCGTCTGAAAGCTATGTCGCGTGCTGCGGTATGCGGAGACACTAAAAGCACCATAGTAGAACACAGATGAAGCTTCTAAGTTGATGTAATAGCCAGTAAGAAGTAGTACATCTCAAGTTCTAGGTATCGATTATTGACTTTTTAGCTGGCTTTGGTGCCTTGGACATGAGCTAGGACCATAAGATTCTGCATGAAACGAGGACTAGCAGCCGAGTTGCACGAGACAATGTGAAAAGTTTTCATATGTAGTAAAAACCTGAGAAATCCGTCCGTTTTCGTCATTTGTTATCGAATCGACTTAAAGACAGATCGTCACATTAGCTGCTCTTCTCTCTGAAACGGTTGTACTTATCGTCTGAAAGCTATGTCGCGTGCTGCAGTATGCGGAGACACTAAAAGCACCATAGTAGAACACAGATGAAGCATCTAAGATTATGTAATAGCCAGTAAGAATTAGTAGAATACCAGATTTAGGTATCGATTATTGACTTTTTTGCTGGCTTTGGTGCCTTGGACATGAGCTAGGACCTTAAGATTCTGCATGAAAGGAGGACTAGCAGCCGAATTGCACGCGAGATTGTGAAAAGTGTTCATATGTAGTAAAAACCTGAGAAATCCGTCCGTATTCCTCATTTGTTATGGAATCGACTTAAAGCCAGATCGTCACATTGGCCGCTCTTCACTCTGAAACGGTTGTACCTATCGCCTGCAAAGCTATGTCGCGTGCTGCGTTACGCGGAGACACTAATAGCACCATAGTAGATCACAGATGAAGCTTCAAAGTTGATGTAATAACCAGTAAGAAGTAGTAGAATCCAGGTTTTAGGTATCGATTATTGACTTTTTAGCTGGCTTTGGTGCATTGGACATGAGCTAAGACCTTAAGATTCTGCATGAAACGAGGACTAGCAGCCAAGTTGCACGGGAGGATGTGAAATGTGTTCATATGTAGTAAAAACCTGAGAAATCCGTCCGTTTTCGTCATTTGTTATCGAATCGACTTAAAGCCAGATCGTCACATTGGCCGCTCTTCTCTCTGAAACGGTTGTACTTATCGTCTGAAAGCTATGTCGCGTGCTGCGGTATGCGGAGACACTAAAAGCACCATAGTAGAACACAGATGAAGCTTCTAAGTTGATGTAATAGCCAGTAAGAAGTAGTACATCTCAAGTTCTAGGTATCGATTATTGACTTTTTAGCTGGCTTTGGTGCCTTGGACATGAGCTAGGACCATAAGATTCTGCATGAAACGAGGACTAGCAGCCGAGTTGCACGAGACAATGTGAAAAGTTTTCATATGTAGTAAAAACCTGAGAAATCCGTCCGTTTTCGTCATTTGTTATCGAATCGACTTAAAGACAGATCGTCACATTAGCTGCTCTTCTCTCTGAAACGGTTGTACTTATCGTCTGAAAGCTATGTCGCGTGTTGCAGTATGCGGAGACACTAAAAGCACCATACTAGAACACAGATGAAGCATCTAAGATGATGTAATAGCCAGTAAGAATTAGTAGAATACCAGATTTAGGTATCGATTATTGACTTTTTAGCTGGCTTTGGTGCCTTGGACATGAGCTAGGACCTTAAGATTCTGCATGAAAGGAGGACTTGCAGCCGAATTGCACGCGAGATTGTGAAAAGTGTTCATTTGTAGTAAAAACCTGAGAAATCCGTCCGTATTCGTCATTTGTTATGGAATCGACTTAAAGCCAGATCGTCACATTGGCCGCTCTTCGCTCTGAAACGGTTGTACCTATCGCCTGCAAAGCTATGTCGCGTGCTGCGTAATGCGGAGACACTAATAGCACCATAGTAGATCACAGATGAAGCTTCAAAGTTGATGTAATAACCAGTAAGAAGTAGTAGAATCCAAGTTTTAGGTATCGATTATTGACTTTTTAGCTGGCTTTGGTGCATTGGACGTGAGCTAAGATCTTAAGATTCTGCATGAAAGGAGGACTAGCAGCCAAGTTGCACGGGAGGATGTGAAAAGTGTTCATATGTAGTAAAAACCTGAGAAATCCGTCCGTTTTCGTCATTTGTTATCGAATCGACTTAAAGCCAGATCGTCACATTGGCCGCTCTTCTCTCTAAAACGGTTGTACTTATCGTCTGCAAAGCTATGTCAGTGATGCGGTATGTGGAGGCACTAAAAGCAGCATAGTAGAACACAGATGAAGCTTCTAAGTTGATGTAATAGCCAGTAAGAAGTAGTACAAGTGAAATTTTAGATATCGATTATTGAATTTTTAGCTGGCTTTGGTGCCTTGGACATGAGCTAGGACCTTAAGATTCTGCATGAAACGAGGACTAGCAGCCGAGTTGCACGAGAGAATGTGAAAAGTGTTCATATGTAGTAAAAACCTGAGAAATCCGTCCGTTTTCGTCATTTGTTATCGAATCGACTTAAAGCCAGATCGTCACATTGGCCGCTCTTCTCTCTGAAACGGTTGTACTTATCGTCTGAAAGCTATGTCGCGTGCTGCGGTATGCGGAGACACTAAAAGCACCATAGTAGAACACAGATGAAGCTTCTAAGTTGATGTAATAGCCAGTAAGAAGTAGTACATCTCAAGTACTAGGTATCGATTATTGACTTTTTAGCTGGCTTTGGTGCCTTGGACATGAGCTAGGACCATAAGATTCTGCATGAAACGAGGACTAGCAGCCGAGTTGCAAGAGACAATGTGAAAAGTGTTCATATGTAGTAAAAACCTGAGAAATCCGTCCGTTTTCGTCATTTGTTATCGAAACGACTTAAAGCAGTGCGTCACATTGGCCGCTCTTCTCTCTGAAACGGTTGTACTTATCGTCTGAAAGCTATGTCGCGTGCTGCGGTATGCGGAGACACTAAAAGCACCATTGTAGAACACAGATTAAGCTTCTAAGTTGATGTAATAACCAGTAAGAAGTAGTACAATTCAAGTTTTAAGTGTCGATTATTGACTTTTTAGCTGGCTTTGGTGCCTTGGACATGAGCTAGGACCTTAAGATTCTGCTTGAAAGGAGGACTAGCAGGCGAGTTGCACGGGAGAATGTGAAAAGTGTTCATATGTAGTAAAAACCTGAGAAATCCGTCCGTTTCCGTCATTTGTTATCGAATCGACTTAAAGCCAGGTCGTCACATTGGCCGCTCTTCTGTCTGAAACGGTTGTACATATCGTCTGCAAAGCTATGTCGCTTGTTGCGGTGTGTGGAGACTCTAAAAGCACCATAGTAGAACACAGATGAAGCTTCTAAGTTGATGTAATAGCCAGTAAGAAGTAGTACATCTCAAGTTCTAGATATCGATTATTGACTTTTTAGCTGGCTTTGGTGCCTTGGACATGAGCTAGGACCTTAAGATTCTGCATGAAACGAGGACTAGCATGCCGAGTTGCACGAGAGAGTGTGAAAAGTGTTCATATGTAGTAAAAACCTGAGAAATCCGTCTGTATTCATCATTTGTTATCGAATCGACTTAAAGCCAGATTGTCACATTGGCCGCTCTTCTCTCTGAATCGGTTGTACTTATCGTCTGAAAGCTATGTCGCGTGCTGCGGTATGCGGAGACACTAAAAGCACCATAGTAGAACACAGATGAAGCTTCTAAGATGATGTAATAGCCAGTAAGAAGTAGTACAACTCAAGTTCTAGGTATCGATTATTGACTTTTTAGCTGGCTTTGGTGCCTTGGACATGAGCTAGGACCATAAGATTCTGCATGAAAGGATGACTAGCTGCCGAGTTGCACGGGAGAATGTGAAAAGTGTTCATATGTAGTAAAAACCTGAGAAATCCGTCCGTTTTCGTCATTTGTTATCGAATCGACTTAAAGCCAGATCGTCACATTGGCCACTCTTCTCTCTGAAACGGTTGTACTTATCGTCTGAAAGCTATGTCACGTGCTGCAGTATGCGGAGACACTAAAAGCACCATAGTAGAACACAGATGAAGCTTCTATGATGATGTAATAGCCAGTAAGAATTAGTACAATACCAGATTTAGGTATCGATTATTGACTTTTTAGCTGGCTTTGGTGCCTTGGACATGAGCTAGGACCTTAAGATTCTGGATGAAAGGAGGACTAACAGCCGAATTGCACGCGAGATTGTGAAAAGTGTTCATATGTAGTAAAAACCTGAGAAATTCGTCCGTATTCGTCATTTGTTATGGAATCTACTTAAAGCCAGATCGTCAGATTGGCCGCTCTTCTCTCTGAAACGGTTGTACTTATCGTCTGCAAAGCTATGTCGCGTGCTGCGGTATGCGGAGACACTAAAAGCACCATAGTAGAACACAGATGAAGCTTCTAAGATGATGTAATAGCCAGTAAGAAGTAGTACAATTCAAGTTTTAAGTATCGATTATTGACTTTTTAGCTGGCTTTGGTGCCTTGGACATGAGCTAGGACCTAAAGATTCTGCATGAAAGGAGGAGTAGCTGCCGAGTTGCACAGGGGAATGTGAAAAGTGTTCATATGTAGTAAAAACCTGAGACATCCGTCCGTTTTCGTCATTTGTTATCGAATCGCCTTAAAGAAAGATCGTCATATTGGCCTCTCTTCGCTCTGAAACGGTTGTACTTATCGTCTGCAAAGCTATGTCGCGTGCTGCGGTATGTGGAGACTCTAAAAGCACCATAGTAGAACACAGCTGAAGCTTCTAAGTTGATGTAATAGCCAGTAAGAAGTAGTACATCTCAAGTTCTATGTATCGATTATTGACTTTTTAGCTGGCTTTGGTGTCTTGGACATGAGCTAGGACCATAAGATTCTGCATGAAACGAGGACTAGCGGCGGAGTTGCACGAGAGAATGTGAAAAGTGTTCATATGTAGTAAAAACCTGAGAAATCCGTCCGTTTTCGTCATTTGTTATCGAATCGACTTAAAGACAGATCGTCACATTAGCTGCTCTTCTCTCTGAAACGGTTGTACTTATCGTCTGAAAGCTATGTCGCGTGTTGCAGTATGCGGAGACACTAAAAGCACCATAGTAGAACACAGATGAAACATCTAAGATGATGTAATAGCCAGTAAGAATTAGTAGAATACCAGATTTAGGTATCGATTATTGACTTTTTAGCTGGCTTTGGTGCCTTGGACATGAGCTAGGACCTTAAGATTCTGCATGAAAGGAGGACTTGCAGCCGAATTGCACGCGAGATTGTGAAAAGTGTTCATTTGTAGTAAAAACCTGAGAAATCCGTCCGTATTCGTCATTTGTTATGGAATCGACTTAAAGCCAGATCGTCACATTGGCCGCTCTTCGCTCTGAAACGGTTGTACCTATCGCCTGCAAAGCTATGTCGCGTGCTGCGTAATGCGGAGACACTAATAGCACCATAGTAGATCACAGATGAAGCTTCAAAGTTGATGTAATAACCAGTAAGAAGTAGTAGAATCCAAGTTTTAGGTATCGATTATTGACTTTTTAGCTGGCTTTGGTGCATTGGACGTGAGCTAAGACCTTAAGATTCTGCATGAAAGGAGGACTAGCAGCCAAGTTGCACGGGAGGATGTGAAAAGTGTTCATATGTAGTAAAAACCTGAGAAATCCGTCCGTTTTCGTCATTTGTTATCGAATCGACTTAAAGCCAGATCGTCACATTGGCCGCTCTTCTCTCTAAAACGGTTGTACTTATCGTCTGCAAAGCTATGTCAGTGATGCGGTATGTGGAGGCACTAAAAGCAGCATAGTAGAACACAGATGAAGCTTCGAAGTTGATGTAATAGCCAGTAAGAAGTAGTACAAGTGAAATTTTAGATATCGATTATTGAATTTTTAGCTGGCTTTGGTGCCTTGGACATGAGCTAGGACCTTAAGATTCTGCATGAAACGAGGACTAGCAGCCGAGTTGCACGAGAGAATGTGAAAAGTGTTCATATGTAGTAAAAACCTGAGAAATCCGTCCGTTTTCGTCATTTGTTATCGAATCGACTTAAAGCCAGATCGTCACATTGGCCGCTCTTCTCTCTGAAACGGTTGTACTTATCGTCTGAAAGCTATGTCGCGTGCTGCGGTATGCGGAGACACTAAAAGCACCATAGTAGAACACAGATGAAGCTTCTAAGTTGATGTAATAGCCAGTAAGAAGTAGTACATCTCAAGTACTAGGTATCGATTATTGACTTTTTAGCTGGCTTTGGTGCCTTGGACATGAGCTAGGACCATAAGATTCTGCATGAAACGAGGACTAGCAGCCGAGTTGCAAGAGACAATGTGAAAAGTGTTCATATGTAGTAAAAACCTGAGAAATTCGTCCGTTTTCGTCATTTGTTATCGAAACGACTTAAAGCAGTGCGTCACATTGGCCGCTCTTCTCTCTGAAACGGTTGTACTTATCGTCTGAAAGCTATGTCACGTGCTGCGGTATGCGGAGACACTAAAAGCACCATTGTAGAACACAGATTAAGCTTCTAAGTTGATGTAATAACCAGTAAGAAGTAGTACAATTCAAGTTTAAGTGTCGATTATTGACTTTTTAGCTGGCTTTGGTGCCTTGGACATGAGCTAGGACCTTAAGATTCTGCTTGAAAGGAGGACTAGCAGGCGAGTTGCACGGGAGAATGTGAAAAGTGTTCATATGTAGTAAAAACCTGAGAAATCCGTCCGTTTCCGTCATTTGTTATCGAATCGACTTAAAGCCAGGTCGTCACATTGGCCGCTCTTCTGTCTGAAACGGTTGTACATATCGTCTGCAAAGCTATGTCGCTTGTTGCGGTGTGTGGAGACTCTAAAAGCACCATAGTAGAACACAGATGAAGCTTCTAAGTTGATGTAATAGCCAGTAAGAAGTAGTACATCTCAAGTTCTAGATATCGATTATTGACTTTTTAGCTGGCTTTGGTGCCTTGGACATGAGCTAGGACCTTAAGATTCTGCATCAAACGGGGACTAGCATGCCGAGTTGCACGAGAGAGTGTGAAAAGTGTTCATATGTAGTAAAAACCTGAGAAATCCGTCTGTATTCATCATTTGTTATCGAATCGACTTAAAGCCAGATTGTCACATTGGCCGCTCTTCTCTCTGAATCGGTTGTACTTATCGTCTGAAAGCTATGTCGCGTGCTGCGGTATGCGGAGACACTAAAAGCACCATAGTAGAACACAGATGAAGCTTCTAAGATGATGTAATAGCCAGTAAGAAGTAGTACAACTCAAGTTCTAGGTATCGATTATTGACTTTTTAGCTGGCTTTGGTGCCTTGGACATGAGCTAGGACCATAAGATTCTGCATGAAAGGATGACTAGCTGCCGAGTTGCACGGGAGAATGTGAAAAGTGTTCATATGTAGTAAAAACCTGAGAAATCCGTCCGTTTTCGTCATTTGTTATCGAATCGACTTAAAGCCAGATCGTCACATTGGCCACTCTTCTCTCTGAAACGGTTGTACTTATCGTCTGAAAGCTATGTCACGTGCTGCAGTATGCGGAGACACTAAAAGCACCATAGTAGAACACAGATGAAGCTTCTATGATGATGTAATAGCCAGTAAGAATTAGTACAATACCAGATTTAGGTATCGATTATTGACTTTTTAGCTGGCTTTGGTGCCTTGGACATGAGCTAGGACCTTAAGATTCTGCATGAAAGGAGGACTAACAGCCGAATTGCACGCGAGATTGTGAAAAGTGCTCATATGTAGTAAAAACCTGAGAAATTCGTCCGTATTCGTCATTTGTTATGGAATCTACTTAAAGCCAGATCGTCAGATTGGCCGCTCTTCTCTCTGAAACGGTTGTACTTATCGTCTGCAAAGCTATGTCGCGTGCTGCGGTATGCGGAGACACTAAAAGCACCATAGTAGAACACAGATGAAGCTTCTAAGATGATGTAATAGCCAGTAAGAAGTAGTACAATTCAAGTTTTAAGTATCGATTATTGACTTTTTAGCTGGCTTTGGTGCCTTGGACATGAGCTAGGACCTAAAGATTCTGCATGAAAGGAGGAGTAGCTGCCGAGTTGCACAGGAGAATGTGAAAAGTGTTCATATGTAGTAAAAACCTGAGACATCCGTCCGTTTTCGTCATTTGTTATCGAATCGCCTTAAAGAAAGATCGTCATATTGGCCTCTCTTCGCTCTGAAACGGTTGTACTTATCGTCTGCAAAGCTATGTCGCGTGCTGCGGTATGTGGAGACTCTAAAAGCACCATAGTAGAACACAGCTGAAGCTTCTAAGTTGATGTAATAGCCAGTAAGAAGTAGTACATCTCAAGTTCTATGTATCGATTATTGACTTTTTAGCTGGCTTTGGTGCCTTGGACATGAGCTAGGACCATAAGATTCTGCATGAAACGAGGACTAGCGGCCGAGTTGCACGAGAGAATGTGAAAAGTGTTCATATGTAGTAAAAACCTGAGAAATCCGTCCGTTTTCGTCATTTGTTATCGAATCGACTTAAAGCCAGATCGTCACATTGGCCGCTTTTCTCTCTGAAACGGTTGTACTTATCGTCTGAAAGCTATGTCGCGTGCTGCGGTATGCGGAGACACTAAAAGCACCATAGTAGAACACAGATGAAGCTTCTAAGTTGATGTAATAGCCAGTAAGAAGTAGTACATCTCAAGTTCTAGGTATCGATTATTGACTTTTTAGCTGGCTTTGGTGCCTTGGACAAGAGCTAGGACCATAAGATTCTGCATGAAACGAGGACTAGCAGCCGAGTTGCACGAGACAATGTGAAAAGTGTTCATATGTAGTAAAAACCTGAGAAATCCGTCCGTTTTCGTCATTTGTTATCGAATCGACTTAAAGCCAGATCGTCACATTAGCTGCTCTTCTCTCTGAAACGGTTGTACTTATCGTCTGAAAGCTATGTCGCGTGCTGCAGTATGCGGAGACACTAAAAGCACCATAGTAGAACACAGATGAAGCATCTAAGATGATGTAATAGCCAGTAAGAATTAGTAGAATACCAGATTTAGGTATCGATTATTGACTTTTTTGCTGGCTTTGGTGCCTTGGACATGAGCTACGACCTTAAGATTCTGCATGAAAGGAGGACTAGCAGCCGAATTGCACGCGAGATTGTGAAAAGTGTTCATATGTAGTAAAAACCTGAGAAATCCGTCCGTATTCGTCATTTGTTATGGAATCGACTTAAAGCCACATCGTCACATTGGCCGCTCTTCGCTCTGAAACGGTTGTACCTATCGCCTGCAAAGCTATGTCGCGTGCTGCGTTATGCGGAGACACTAATAGCACCATAGTAGATCACAGATGAAGCTTCAAAGTTGATGTAATAACCAGTAAGAAGTAGTAGAATCCAAGTTTTAGGTATCGATTATTGACTTTTTAGCTGGCTTTGGTGCATTGGACATGAGCTAAGACCTTAAGATTCTGCATGAAACGAGGACTAGCAGCCAAGTTGCACGGGAAGATGTGAAAAGTGTTCATATGTAGTAAAAACCTGAGAAATCCGTCCATTTTCGTCATTTGTTATCGAATCGACTTAAAGCCAGATCGTCACATTGGCCGCTCTTCTCTCTGAAACGGTTGTACTTATCGTCTGAAAGCTATGTCGCGTGTTGCAGTATGCGGAGACACTAAAAGCACCATAGTAGAACACAGATGAAACATCTAAGATGATGTAATAGCCAGTAAGAATTAGTAGAATACCAGATTTAGGTATCGATTATTGACTTTTTAGCTGGCTTTGGTGCCTTGGACATGAGCTAGGACCTTAAGATTCTGCATGAAAGGAGGACTTGCAGCCGAATTGCACGCGAGATTGTGAAAAGTGTTCATTTGTAGTAAAAACCTGAGAAATCCGTCCGTATTCGTCATTTGTTATGGAATCGACTTAAAGCCAGATCGTCACATTGGACGCTCTTCGCTCTGAAACGGTTGTACCTATCGCCTGCAAAGCTATGTCGCGTGCTGCGTAATGCGGAGACACTAATAGCACCATAGTAGATCACAGATGAAGCTTCAAAGTTGATGTAATAACCAGTAAGAAGTAGTAGAATCCAAGTTTTAGGTATCGATTATTGACTTTTTAGCTGGCTTTGGTGCATTGGACGTGAGCTAAGACCTTAAGATTCTGCATGAAAGGAGGACTAGCAGCCAAGTTGCACGGGAGGATGTGAAAAGTGTTCATATGTAGTAAAAACCTGAGAAATCCGTCCGTTTTCGTCATTTGTTATCGAATCGACTTAAAGCCAGATCGTCACATTGGCCGCTCTTCTCTCTAAAACGGTTGTACTTATCGTCTGCAAAGCTATGTCAGTGATGCGGTATGTGGAGGCACTAAAAGCAGCATAGTAGAACACAGATGAAGCTTCGAAGTTGATGTAATAGCCAGTAAGAAGTAGTACAAGTGAAATTTTAGATATCGATTATTGAATTTTTAGCTGGCTTTGGTGCCTTGGACATGAGCTAGGACCTTAAGATTCTGCATGAAACGAGGACTAGCAGCCGAGTTGCACGAGAGAATGTGAAAAGTGTTCATATGTAGTAAAAACCTGAGAAATCCGTCCGTTTTCGTCATTTGTTATCGAATCGACTTAAAGCCAGATCGTCACATTGGCCGCTCTTCTCTCTGAAACGGTTGTACTTATCGTCTGAAAGCTATGTCGCGTGCTGCGGTATGCGGAGACACTAAAAGCACCATAGTAGAACACAGATGAAGCTTCTAAGTTGATGTAATAGCCAGTAAGAAGTAGTACATCTCAAGTACTAGGTATCGATTATTGACTTTTTAGCTGGCTTTGGTGCCTTGGACATGAGCTAGGACCATAAGATTCTGCATGAAACGAGGACTAGCAGCCGAGTTGCAAGAGACAATGTGAAAAGTGTTCATATGTAGTAAAAACCTGAGAAATCCGTCCGTTTTCGTCATTTGTTATCGAAACGACTTAAAGCAGTGCGTCACATTGGCCGCTCTTCTCTCTGAAACGGTTGTACTTATCGTCTGAAAGCTATGTCGCGTGCTGCGGTATGCGGAGACACTAAAAGCACCATTGTAGAACACAGATTAAGCTTCTAAGTTGATGTAATAACCAGTAAGAAGTAGTACAATTCAAGTTTAAGTGTCGATTATTGACTTTTTAGCTGGCTTTGGTGCCTTGGACATGAGCTAGGACCTTAAGATTCTGCTTGAAAGGAGGACTAGCAGGCGAGTTGCACGGGAGAATGTGAAAAGTGTTCATATGTAGTAAAAACCTGAGAAATCCGTCCGTTTCCGTCATTTGTTATCGAATCGACTTAAAGCCAGGTCGTCACATTGGCCGCTCTTCTGTCTGAAACGGTTGTACATATCGTCTGCAAAGCTATGTCGCTTGTTGCGGTGTGTGGAGACTCTAAAAGCACCATAGTAGAACACAGATGAAGCTTCTAAGTTGATGTAATAGCCAGTAAGAAGTAGTACATCTCAAGTTCTAGATATCGATTATTGACTTTTTAGCTGGCTTTGGTGCCTTGGACATGAGCTAGGACCTTAAGATTCTGCATCAAACGGGGACTAGCATGCCGAGTTGCACGAGAGAGTGTGAAAAGTGTTCATATGTAGTAAAAACCTGAGAAATCCGTCTGTATTCATCATTTGTTATCGAATCGACTTAAAGCCAGATTGTCACATTGGCCGCTCTTCTCTCTGAATCGGTTGTACTTATCGTCTGAAAGCTATGTCGCGTGCTGCGGTATGCGGAGACACTAAAAGCACCATAGTAGAACACAGATGAAGCTTCTAAGATGATGTAATAGCCAGTAAGAAGTAGTACAACTCAAGTTCTAGGTATCGATTATTGACTTTTTAGCTGGCTTTGGTGCCTTGGACATGAGCTAGGACCATAAGATTCTGCATGAAAGGATGACTAGCTGCCGAGTTGCACGGGAGAATGTGAAAAGTGTTCATATGTAGTAAAAACCTGAGAAATCCGTCCGTTTTCGTCATTTGTTATCGAATCGACTTAAAGCCAGATCGTCACATTGGCCACTCTTCTCTCTGAAACGGTTGTACTTATCGTCTGAAAGCTATGTCACGTGCTGCAGTATGCGGAGACACTAAAAGCACCATAGTAGAACACAGATGAAGCTTCTATGATGATGTAATAGCCAGTAAGAATTAGTACAATACCAGATTTAGGTATCGATTATTGACTTTTTAGCTGGCTTTGGTGCCTTGGACATGAGCTAGGACCTTAAGATTCTGCATGAAAGGAGGACTAACAGCCGAATTGCACGCGAGATTGTGAAAAGTGCTCATATGTAGTAAAAACCTGAGAAATTCGTCCGTATTCGTCATTTGTTATGGAATCTACTTAAAGCCAGATCGTCAGATTGGCCGCTCTTCTCTCTGAAACGGTTGTACTTATCGTCTGCAAAGCTATGTCGCGTGCTGCGGTATGCGGAGACACTAAAAGCACCATAGTAGAACACAGATGAAGCTTCTAAGATGATGTAATAGCCAGTAAGAAGTAGTACAATTCAAGTTTTAAGTATCGATTATTGACTTTTTAGCTGGCATTGGTGCCTTGGACATGAGCTAGGACCTAAAGATTCTGCATGAAAGGAGGAGTAGCTGCCGAGTTGCACAGGAGAATGTGAAAAGTGTTCATATGTAGTAAAAACCTGAGACATCCGTCCGTTTTCGTCATTTGTTATCGAATCGCCTTAAAGAAAGATCGTCATATTGGCCTCTCTTCGCTCTGAAACGGTTGTACTTATCGTCTGCAAAGCTATGTCGCGTGCTGCGGTATGTGGAGACTCTAAAAGCACCATAGTAGAACACAGCTGAAGCTTCTAAGTTGATGTAATAGCCAGTAAGAAGTAGTACATCTCAAGTTCTATGTATCGATTATTGACTTTTTAGCTGGCTTTGGTGCCTTGGACATGAGCTAGGACCATAAGATTCTGCATGAAACGAGGACTAGCGGCCGAGTTGCACGAGAGAATGTGAAAAGTGTTCATATGTAGTAAAAACCTGAGAAATCCGTCCGTTTTCGTCATTTGTTATCGAATCGACTTAAAGCCAGATCGTCACATTGGCCGCTTTTCTCTCTGAAACGGTTGTACTTATCGTCTGAAAGCTATGTCGCGTGCTGCGGTATGCGGAGACACTAAAAGCACCATAGTAGAACACAGATGAAGCTTCTAAGTTGATGTAATAGCCAGTAAGAAGTAGTACATCTCAAGTTCTAGGTATCGATTATTGACTTTTTAGCTGGCTTTGGTGCCTTGGACAAGAGCTAGGACCATAAGATTCTGCATGAAACGAGGACTAGCAGCCGAGTTGCACGAGACAATGTGAAAAGTGTTCATATGTAGTAAAAACCTGAGAAATCCGTCCGTTTTCGTCATTTGTTATCGAATCGACTTAAAGCCAGATCGTCACATTAGCTGCTCTTCTCTCTGAAACGGTTGTACTTATCGTCTGAAAGCTATGTCGCGTGCTGCAGTATGCGGAGACACTAAAAGCACCATAGTAGAACACAGATGAAGCATCTAAGATGATGTAATAGCCAGTAAGAATTAGTAGAATACCAGATTTAGGTATCGATTATTGACTTTTTTGCTGGCTTTGGTGCCTTGGACATGAGCTAGGACCTTAAGATTCTGCATGAAAGGAGGACTAGCAGCCGAATTGCACGCGAGATTGTGAAAAGTGTTCATATGTAGTAAAAACCTGAGAAATCCGTCCGTATTCGTCATTTGTTATGGAATCGACTTAAAGCCACATCGTCACATTGGCCGCTCTTCGCTCTGAAACGGTTGTACCTATCGCCTGCAAAGCTATGTCGCGTGCTGCGTTATGCGGAGACACTAATAGCACCATAGTAGATCACAGATGAAGCTTCAAAGTTGATGTAATAACCAGTAAGAAGTAGTAGAATCCAAGTTTTAGGTATCGATTATTGACTTTTTAGCTGGCTTTGGTGCATTGGACATGAGCTAAGACCTTAAGATTCTGCATGAAACGAGGACTAGCAGCCAAGTTGCACGGGAAGATGTGAAAAGTGTTCATATGTAGTAAAAACCTGAGAAATCCGTCCATTTTCGTCATTTGTTATCGAATCGACTTAAAGCCAGATCGTCACATTGGCCGCTCTTCTCTCTGAAACGGTTGTACTTATCGTCTGAAAGCTATGTCGCGTGCTGCGGTATGCGGAGACACTAAAAGCACCATAGTAGAACACAGATGAAGCTTCTAAGTTGATGTAATAGCCAGTAAGAAGTAGTACATCTCAAGTTCTAGGTATCGATTATTGACTTTTTAGCTGGCTTTGGTGCCTTGGACATGAGCTAGGACCATAAGTTTCTGCATGAAACGAGGACTAGCAGCCGAGTTGCACGAGACAATGTGAAAAGTTTTCATATGTAGTAAAAACCTGAGAAATCCGTCCGTTTTCGTCATTTGTTATCGAATCGACTTAAAGACAGATCGTCACATTAGCTGCTCTTCTCTCTGAAACGGTTGTACTTATCGTCTGAAAGCTATGTCGCGTGCTGCAGTATGCGGAGACACTAAAAGCACCATAGTAGAACACAGATGAAGCATCTAAGATGATGTAATAGCCAGTAAGAATTAGTAGAATACCAGATTTAGGTATCGATTATTGACTTTTTAGCTGGCTTTGGTGCCTTGGACATGAGCTAGGACCTTAAGATTCTGCATGAAAGGAGGACTTGCAGCCGAATTGCACGCGAGATTGTGAAAAGTGTTCATATGTAGTAAAAACCTGAGAAATCCGTCCGTATTCGTCATTTGTTATCGAATCGACTTAAAGCCAGATCGTCACATTGGCCGCTCTTCGCTCTGAAACGGTTGTACCTATCGCCTGCAAAGCTATGTCGCGTGCTGCGTAATGCGGAGACACTAATAGCACCATAGTAGATCACAGATGAAGCTTCAAAGTTGATGTAATAACCAGTAAGAAGTAGTAGAATCCAAGTTTTAGGTATCGATTATTGACTTTTTAGCTGGCTTTGGTGCATTGGACGTGAGCTAAGACCTTAAGATTCTGCATGAAACGAGGACTAGCAGCCAAGTTGCACGGGAGGATGTGAAAAGTTTTCATATGTAGTAAAAACCTGAGAAATCCGTCCGTTTTCGTCATTTGTTATCGAATCGACTTAAAGCCAGATCGTCACATTGGCCGCTCTTCTCTCTAAAACGGTTGTACTTATCGTCTGCAAAGCTATGTCAGTGATGCGGTATGTGGAGGCACTAAAAGCAGCATAGTAGAACACAGATGAAGCTTCGAAGTTGATGTAATAGCCAGTAAGAAGTAGTACAAGTGAAATTTTAGATATCGATTATTGAATTTTCAGCTGGCTTTGGTGCCTTGGACATGAGGTAGGACCATAAGATTCTGCATGAAACGAGGACTAGCAGCCGAGTTGCACGAGACAATGTGAAAGGTGTTCATATGTAGTAAAAACCTGAGAAATCCGTCCGTTTTCGTCATTTGTTATCGAATCGACTTAAAGACAGATCGTCACATTAGCTGCTCTTCTCTCTGAAACGGTTGTACTTATCGTCTGAAAGCTATGTCGCGTGCAGCAGTATGTGGAGACACTAAAAGCACCATAGTAGAACACAGATGAAGCATCTAAGATGATGTAATAGCCAGTAAGAATTAGTAGAATACCAGATTTAGGTATCGATTATTGACTTTTTAGCTGGCTTTGGTGCCTTGGACATGAGCTAGGACCTTAAGATTCTGCATGAAAGGAGGACTTGCAGCCGAATTGCACGCGAGATTGTGAAAAGTGTTCATATGTAGTAAAAACCTGAGAAATCCGTCCGTATTCGTCATTTGTTATGGAATCGACTTAAAGCCAGATCGTCACATTGGCCGCTCTTCGCTCTGAAACGGTTGTACCTATCGCCTGCAAAGCTATGTCGCGTGCTGCGTAATGCGGAGACACTAATAGCACCATAGTAGATCACAGATGAAGCTCCTAAGATGATGTAATAGCCAGTAAGAAGTAGTACAAGTGAAATTTTAGATATCGATTATTGAATTTTCAGCTGGCTTTGGTGCCTTGGACATGAGCTAGGACCTTAAGATTCTGCATGAAACGAGGACTAGCAGCCGAGTTGCACGAGAGAATGTGAAAAGTGTTCATATGTAGTAAAAACCTGAGAAATCCGTCCGTTTTCGTCATTTGTTATCGAATCGACTTAAAGCCAGATCGTCACATTGGCCGCTCTTCTCTCTGAAACGGTTGTACTTATCGTCTGAAAGCTATGTCGCGTGCTGCGGTATGCGGAGACACTAAAAGCACCATTGTCGAACACAGATGAAGCTTCTAAGTTGATGTAATAGCCAGTAAGAAGTAGTACATCTCAAGTTCTAGGTATCGATTATTGACTTTTTAGCTGGCTTTGGTGCCTTGGACATGAGCTAGGACCATAAGATTCTGCATGAAACGAGGACTAGCAGCCGAGTTGCACGAGACAATGTGAAAAGTGTTCATATGTAGTAAAAACCTGAGAAATCCGTCCGTTTTCGTCATTTGTTATCGAATCGACTTAAAGCCAGATCGTCACATTAGCTGCTCTTCTCTCTGAAACGGTTGTACTTATCGTCTGCAAAGCTATGTCGCGTGCTGCAGTATGCGGAGACACTAAAAGCACCATAGTAGAACACAGATGAAGCATCTAAGATGATGTAATAGCCAGTAAGAATTAGTAGAATACCAGATTTAGGTATCGATTATTGACTTTTTTGCTGGCTTTGGTGCCTTGGACATGAGCTAGGACCTTAAGATTCTGCATGAAAGGAGGACTAGCAGCCGAATTGCACGCGAGATTGTGAAAAGTGTTCATATGTAGTAAAAACCTGAGAAATCCGTCCGTATTCGTCATTTGTTATGGAATCGACTTAAAGCCAGATCGTCACATTGGCCGCTCTTCGCTCTGAAACGGTTGTACCTATCGCCTGCAAAGCTATGTCGCGTGCTGCGTTATGCGGAGACACTAATAGCACCATAGTAGATCACAGATGAAGCTTCAAAGTTGATGTAATAACCAGTAAGAAGTAGTAGAATCCAAGTTTTAGGTATCGATTATTGACTTTTAGCTGGCTTTGGTGCATTGGACATGAGCTAAAACCTTAAGATTCTGCATGAAACGAGGACTAGCAGCCAAGTTGCACGGGAGGATGTGAAAAGTGTTCATATGTAGTAAAAACCTGAGAAATCCGTCCGTTTTCGTCATTTGTTATCGAATCGACTTAAAGACAGATCGTCACATTAGCTGCTCTTCTCTCTGAAACGGTTGTACTTATCGTCTGAAAGCTATGTCGCGTGCTGCAGTATGCGGAGACACTAAAAGCACCATAGTAGAACACAGATGAAGCATCTAAGATGATGTAATAGCCAGTAAGAATTAGTAGAATACCAGATTTAGGTATCGATTATTGACTTTTTAGCGGCTTTGGTGCGTTGGACATGAGCTAGGACCTTAAGATTCTGCATGAAAGGAGGACTTGCAGCCGAATTACACGCGAGATTGTGAAAAGTGTTCATATGTAGTAAAAACCTGAGAAATCCGTCCGTATTCGTCATTTGTTATGGAATCGACTTAAAGCCAGATCGTCACATTGGCCGCTCTTCGCTCTGAAACGGTTGTACCTATCGCCTGCAAAGCTATGTCGCGTGCTGCGTAATGCGGAGACACTAATAGCACCATAGTAGATCACAGATGAAGCTTCAAAGTTGATGTAATAACCAGTAAGAAGTAGTAGAATCCAAGTTTTAGGTATCGATTATTGACTTTTTAGCTGGCTTTGGTGCATTGGACGTGAGCTAAGACCTTAAGATTCTGCATGAAAGGAGGACTAGCAGCCGAGTTGCAAGAGACAATGTGAAAAGTGTTCATATGTAGTAAAAACCTGAGAAATCCGTCCGTTTTCGTCATTTGTTATCGAAACGACTTAAAGCCAGATCGTCACATTAGCTGCTCTTCTCTCTGAAACGGTTGTACTTATCGTCTGAAAGCTATGTCGCGTGCTGCGGTATGCGGAGACACTAAAAGCACCATTGTAGAACACAGATGAAGCTTCTAAGTTGATGTAATAACCAGTAAGAAGTAGTACAATTCAAGTTTTAAGTGTCGATTATTGAATTTTTAGCTGGCTATGGTGCCTTGGACATGAGCTAGGACCTTAAGATTCTGCTTGAAAGGAGGACTAGCAGGCGAGTTGCACGGGAGAATGTGAAAAGTGTTCATATGTAGTAAAAACCTGAGAAATCCGTCCGTTTCCGTCATTTGTTATCGAATCGACTTAAAGCCAGGTCGTCACATTGGCCGCTCTTCTGTCTGAAACGGTTGTACATATCGTCTGCAAAGCTATGTCGCGTGTTGCGGTGTGTGGAGACTCTAAAAGCACCATAGTAGAACACAGATGAAGCTTCTAAGTTGATGTAATAGCCAGTAAGAAGTAGTACATCTCAAGTTCTAGATATCGATTATTGACTGTTTAGCTGGCTTTGGTGCCTTGGACATGAGCTAGGACCTTAAGATTCTGCATGAAACGAGGACTAGCATGCCGAGTTGCACGAGAGAGTGTGAAAAGTGTTCATATGTAGTAAAAACCTGAGAAATCCGTCTGTATTCATCATTTGTTATCGAATCGACTTAAAGCCAGATTGTCACATTGGCCGCTCTTCTCTCTGAATCGGTTGTACTTATCGTCTGAAAGCTATGTCGCGTGCTGCGGTATGCGGAGACACTAATAGCACCATAGTAGATCACAGATGAAGCTTCTAAGATGATGTAATAGCCAGTAAGAAGTAGTACAACTCAAGTATTAGGTATCGATTATTGACTTTTTAGCTGGCTTTGGTGCCTTGGACATGAGCTAGGACCATAAGATTCTGCATGAAAGGATGACTAGCTGCCGAGTTGCACGGGAGAATGTGAAAAGTGTTCATATGTAGTAAGAACCTGAGAAATCCGTCCGCTTTCGTCATTTGTTATCGAATCGACTTAAAGCCAGATCGTCACATTGGCCACTCTTCTCTCTGAAACGGTTGTACTTATCGTCTGAAAGCTATGTCACGTGCTGCAGTATGCGGAGACACTAAACGCACCATAGTAGAACGCAGATGAAGCTTCTAAGATGATGTAATAGCCAGTAAGAATTAGTACAATACCAGATTTAGGTATCGATTATTGACTTTTTAGCTGGCTTTGGTGCCTTGGACATGAGCTAGGACCTTAAGATTTTGCATGAAAGGAGGACTAACAGCCGAATTGCACGCGAGATTGTGAAAAGTGTTCATATGTAGTAAAAACCTGAGAAATTTGTCCGTATTCGTCATTTGTTATGGAATCTACTTAAAGCCAGATCGTCAGATTATCCGCTCTTCTCTCTGAAACGGTTGTACTTATCGTCTGCAAAGCTATGTCGCGTGCTGCGGTATGCGGAGACACTAAAAGCACCATAGTAGAACACAGATGAAGCTTCTAAGATGATGTAATAGCCAGTAAGAAATAGTACAATTCAAGTTTTAAGTATCGATTATTGACTTTTTAGCTGGCTTTGGTGCCTTGGACATGAGCTAGGACCTTAAGATTCTGCATGAAAGGAGGACTAGCAGCCGAGTTGCACGGGAGGATGTGAAAAGTGTTCATATGTAGTAAAAACCTGAGACATCCTTCCGTTTTCGTCATTTGTTATCGAATCGACTTAAAGCCAGATCGTCACATTGGCCGCTCTTCGCTCTGAAACGGTTGTACTTATCGCCTGCAAAGCTATGTCGCGTGCTGCGTTATGCGGAGACACTAAAAGCACCATAGTAGAACACAGATGAAGCTTCTAAGATGATGTAATAGCCAGTAAGAAGTAGTACAACTCAAGTTCTAGGTATCGATTATTGACTTTTTAGCTGGCTTTGGTGCCTTGGACATGAGCTAGGACCATAAGATTCTGCATGAAAGGAGGACTAGCAGCCGAGTTGCACGGGAGAATGTGAAAAGTGTTCATATGTAGCAAAAACCTGAGAAATCCGTCCGTTTTCGTCATTTGTTACCGAATCGACTTAAAGCCAGATCGTCACATTGGCCGCTCTTCTCTCTGAAACGGTTGTACTTATCGTCTGAAAGCTATGTCGCGTGCTGCAGTATGCGGAGACACTAAAAGCACCATAGTAGATCACAGATGAAGCTTCAAAGTTGATGTAATAGCCAGTAAGAAGTAGTACATCTTAAGTACTAGGTATCGATTATTGACTTTTTAGCTGGCTTTGGTGCCTTGGACATGAGCTGGGACCATAAGATTCTGCATGAAACGAGGACTAGCATGCCGAGTTGCACGAGAGAGTGTGAAAAGTGTTCATATGTAGTAAAAACCTGAGAAATCCGTCTGTATTCATCATTTGTTATCGAATCGACTTAAAGCCAGATTGTCACATTGGCCGCTCTTCTCTCTGAATCGGTTGTACTTATCGTCTGAAAGCTATGTCGCGTGCTGCGGTATGCGGAGACACTAATAGCACCATAGTAGAACACAGATGAAGCTTCTAAGATGATGTAATAGCCAGTAAGAAGTAGTACAACTCAAGTTCTAGGTATCGATTATTGACTTTTTAGCTGGCTTTGGTGCCTTGGACATGAGCTAGGACCATAAGATTCTGCATGAAAGGATGACTAGCTGCCGAGTTGCACGGGAGAATGTGAAAAGTGTTCATATGTAGTAAGAACCTGAGAAATCCGTCCGCTTTCGTCATTTGTTATCGAATCGACTTAAAGCCAGATCGTCACATTGGCCACTCTTCTCTCTGAAACGGTTGTACTTATCGTCTGAAAGCTATGTCACGTGCTGCAGTATGCGGAGACACTAAACACACCATAGTAGAACGCAGATGAAGCTTCTAAGATGATGTAATAGCCAGTAAGAATTAGTACAATACCAGATTTAGGTATCGATTATTGACTTTTTAGCTGGCTTTGGTGCCTTGGACATGAGCTAGGACCTTAAGATTTTGCATGAAAGGAGGACTAACAGCCGAATTGCACGCGAGATTGTGAAAAGTGTTCATATGTAGTAAAAAACTGAGAAATTTGTCCGTATTCGTCATTTGTTATGGAATCTACTTAAAGCCAGATCGTCAGATTGGCCGCTCTTCTCTCTGAAACGGTTGTACTTATCGTCTGCAAAGCTATGTCGCGTGCTGCGGTATGCGGAGACACTAAAAGCACCATAGTAGAACACAGATGAAGCTTCTAAGATGATGTAATAGCCAGTAAGATATAGTACAATTCAAGTTTTAAGTATCGATTATTGACTTTTTAGCTGGCTTTGGTGCCTTGGACATGAGCTAGGACCTTAAGATTCTGCATGAAAGGAGGACTAGCAGCCGAGTTGCACGGGAGGATGTGAAAAGTGTTCATATGTAGTAAAAACCTGAGACATCCTTCCGTTTTCCTCATTTGTTATCGAATCGACTTAAAGCCAGATCGTCACATTGGTCGCTCTTCGCTCTGAAACGGTTGTACTTATCGCCTGCAAAGCTATGTCGCGTGCTGCGTTATGCGGAGACACTAATAGCACCATAGTAGAACACAGATGAAGCTTCTAAGTTGATGTAATAGCCAGTAAGAAGTAGTACAATCCAAGTTTTAGGTATCGATTTTTGACTTTTTAGCTGGCTTTGGTGCATTGGACGTGAGCTAAGACCTTAAGATTCTGCATGAAAGGAGGACTAGCAGCCGAGTTGCACGGGAGAATGTGAAAAGTGTTCATATGTAGTAAAAACCTGAGAAATCCGTCCGTTTTCGTCATTTGTTATCGAATCGACTTAAAGCCAGATCGTCACATTGGCCACTCTTCTCTCTGAAACAGTTGTACTTATCGTCTGAAAGCTATGTCGCGTGCTGCAGTATGCGGAGACACTAAAAGCACCATAGTAGAACACAGATGAAGCTTCTAAGTTGTTGTAATGGCCAGTAAGAAGTAGTTCATCTCAAGTACTAGGTATCGATTATTGACTTTTTAGCTGGCTTTGGTGCCTTGGACATGAGCTAGGACCATAAGATTCTTCATGAAACGAGGACTAGCAGCCGAGTTGCACGAGAGAATGTGTAAAGTGTTCATATGTAGTAAAAACCTGAGAAATACGTCCGTTTTCGTCATTTGTTATCGAATCGACTTAAAGCCAGATCGTCACATTAGCTGCTCTTCTCTCTGAAACGGTTGTACTTATCGTCTGAAAGCTATGTCGCGTGCTGCGGTATGCGGAGACACTAAAAGCACCATTGTAGAACACAGATGAAGCTTCTAAGTTGATGTAATAACCAGTAAGAAGTAGTACAATTCAAGTTTTAAGTGTCGATTATTGACTTTTTAGCTGGCTTTGGTGCCTTGGACATGAGCTAGGACCTTAAGATTCTGCATGAAAGGAGGACTAGCAGGCGAGTTGCATGGGAGAATGTGAAAAGTGTTCATATGTAGTAAAAACCTGAGAAATCCGTCCGTTTCCGTCATTTGTTATCGAATCGACTTAAAGCCAGGTCGTCACATTGGCCGCTCTTCTGTCTGAAACGGTTGTACATATCGTCTGCAAAGCTATGTCGCGTGTTGCGGTGTGTGGAGACTCTAAAAGCACCATAGTAGAACACAGATGAAGCTTCTAAGTTGATGTAATAGCCAGTAAGAAGTAGTACATCTCAAGTTCTAGATATCGAATATTGACTTTTTACCTGGCTTTGGTGCCTTAGACATGAGCTAGGACCTTAAGATTCTGCATGAAACGAGGACTAGCATGCCGAGTTGCACGAGACAGTGTGAAAAGTGTTCATATGTAGTAAAAACCTGAGAAATCCGTCTGTATTCATCATTTGTTATCGAATCGACTTAAAGCCAGATTGTCACATTGGCCGCTCTTCTCTCTGAATCGGTTGTACTTATCGTCTGAAAGCTATGTCGCGTGCTGCGGTATGCGGAGACACTAAAAGCACCATAGTAGAACACAGATGAAGCTTCTAAGATGATGTAATAGCCAGTAAGACGTAGTACAACTCATGTTCTAGGTATCGATTATTGACTTTTTAGCTGGCTTTGGTGCCTTGGACATGAGCTAGGAACATAATATTCTGCATGAAAGGAGGACTAGCTGCCGAGTTGCACGAGAGAATGTGAAAAGTGTTCATATGTAGTAAAAACCTGAGAAATCCGTCCGTTTTCGTCATTTGTTATCGAATCTACTTAAAGCCAGATCGTCACATTGGCCGCTCTTCTCTCTGAAACGGTTGTACTTATCGTCTGCAAAGCTATGTCGCGTGCTGCGGTATGCGGAGACACTAAAAGCACCATAGTAGAACACAGATGATGCTTCTAAGATGATGTAATAGCCAGTAAGAATTAGTACAATACCAGATTTAGGTATCGATTATTGACTTTTTAGCTGGCTTTGGTGCCTTGGACATGAGCTAGGACCTTAAGATTCTGCATGAAAGGAGGACTAGCAGCCGAGTTGCACGGGAGGATGTGAAAAGTATTCATATGTAGTAAAAACCTGAGACATCCGTCCCTTTTCGTCATTTGTTATCGAATCGACTTAAAGCCAGATCGTCACATTGGCCGCTCTTCGCTCTGAAACGGTTGTACTTATCGTCTGCAAAGCTATGTCGCGAGCTGCGTTATGCGGAGACACTAATAGCACCATAGTAGAACACAGATGAAGCTTCTAAGTTGATGTAATAGCCAGTAAGAAGTAGTACAATCCAAGTTTTGGGTATCGATTATTGACTTTTTAGCTGGCTTTGGTGCATTGGACATGAGCTAAGACCTTAAGATTCTGCATGAAAGGAGGACTAGCAGCCAAGTTGCACGGGAGAAGGTGAAAAGTGTTCATATGTAGTAAAAACCTGAGAAATCCGTCCGTTTTCGTCATTTGTTATCGAATCGACTTAAAGCCAGATCGTCACATTGGCCGCTCTTCTCTCTGAAACGGTTGTACTTATCGTCTGCAAAGCTATGTCGCGTGCTGCGGTATGTGGAGGCACTAAAAGCACCATAGTAGAACACAGATGAAGCTTCTAAGTTGATGTAATAGCCAGTAAGAAGTAGTATAAGTGAAATTTTAGATGTCGATTATTGACTTTTTACCATTCTTTGGTGCCTTGGACATGAGCTAGGACCATAAGATTCTGCATGAAAGGAGGACTAGCAGCCGAGTTGCATGGGAGAATGTGAAAAGTGTTCACATATAGTAAAAACCTGAGAAATCCGTCCGTTTTCGTCATTTGTTTTCGAATCGACTTAAAGCCAGATCGTCACATTGGCCGCTCTTCTCTCTGAACCGGCTGTACTTATCGTCTGGAAGCTATGTCGCGTGCTGCGGTATGCGGAGACACTAAAAGCACCATAGTAGAACACAGATGAAGCTTATAAGATGATGTAATAGCCAGTAAGAATTAGTACAATACCAGTTTTAGGTATCGATTATTGACTTTTTAGCTGGCTTTGGTGCCTTGGACATGAGCTAGGACCCTAAGATTCTGCATAAACGGAGGACTAGCAGCCTAGTTGCATGGGAGAATGTGAAAAGTGTTCATATGTAGTAAAAACCTGAGAAATCCGTCCGTTTTCGTCATTTGTTATCGAATCGACTTAAAGCCTGATCGTCACATTGGCCGCTCTTCTCTCTGAAACGGTTGTACTTATCGTCTGAAAGCTATGTCGCGTGCTGCGGTATGCGGAGACACTAAAAGCACCATAGTAGAACACAGATGAAGCTTATAAGATGATGTAATAGCCAGTAAGAATTAGTACAATACCAGTTTTAGGTATCGATTATTGACTTTTTAACTGGCTTTGGTGCCCTGGACATGAGCTAGGACCTTAAGATTCTGCATGAACGGAGGACTAGCAGCCGAGTTGCATGGGGGAATGTGAAAAGTGTTCATATGTAGTAAAAACCTGAGAAATCCGTCCGTTTTCGTCATTTGTTATCGAATCGACTTAAAGCCAGATCGTCACATTGGCCGCTCTTCTCTCTGAAACGGTTGTACTTATCGTCTGAAAGCTATGTCGCGAGCTGCGGTATGCGGAGACACTAATAGCACCATAGTAGAACATAGATGAAGCTTCTAAGTTGATGTAATAACCAGTAAGAAGTAGTACAACTCAAGTTTTAGGTATCGATTATTGACTTTTTAGCGTGCTTTGGTGCCTTGGACATGAGCTAGGACCATAAGATTCTGCATGAAAGGAGGACTAGCAGCCGAGTTGCATGGGAGAATGTGAAAAGTGTTCACATATAGTAAAAACCTGAGAAATCCGTCCGTTTTCGTCATTTGTTATCGAATCGACTTAAAGCCAGATCGTCACATTGGCCGCTCTTCTCTCTGAAACGGTTGTACTTATCGTCTGAAAGCTATGTCGCGTGCTGCGGTATGCGGAGACACTAGAAGCACCATAGTAGAACACAGATGAAGCTTATAAGATGATGTAATAGCCAGTAAGAATTAGTACAATACCAGTTATAGGTATCGATTATTGACTTTTTAGCTGGCTTTGGTGCCTTGGACATGAGCTAGGACCCTAAGATTCTCAATGAACGGAGGACTAGCAGCCTAGTTGCATGGGAGAATGTGAAAAGTGTTCATATGTAGTAAAAACCTGAGAAATCCGTCCGTTTTCGTCATTTGTTATCGAATCGACTTAAAGCCAGATCGTCACATTGGCCGCTCTTCTCTCTGAAACGGTTGTACTTATCGTCTGAAAGCTATGTCGCGTGCTGCGGTATGCGGAGACATTAAAAGCACCATAGTAGAACACAGATGAAGCTTATAAGATGATGTAATAGCCAGTAAGAATTAGTACAATACCAGTTTTAGGTATCGATTATTGACTTTTTAACTGGCTTTGGTGCCCTGGACATGAGCTAGGACCTTAAGATTCTGAATGAACGGAGGACTAGCAGCCGAATTGCACTGGAGAATGTGAAAAGAGTTCATATGTAGTAAAAACCTGAGAAATCCGTCCGTTTTCGTCATTTGTTACGGAATCAACTTAAAGCCAGGGCATCACATTGGCCGCTCTTCTCTCTGAAACGGTTGTACTTATCGTCTGCAAAGCTATGTCGCGTGCTGCGGTATGCGGAGACACTAAAATCACCATAGTAGAACACAGATGAAGCTTCTAAGTAGATGTAATAGCCAGTAAGAAGTAGTACAATTCAAGATTTAGGCATCGATTATTGACTTTTAGCTGGCATTGGTGCCTTGGACATGAGCTAGGACCTTACGATTCTGCATGAAAGGAGTACTAGCAGCCGGGTTGAACGGGAGGATGTGAAAAGTCTTCATATGTAGTAAAAACCTGAGAAATCCGTCCGTTTTCGTCATTTGTTATCGAATCGACTTAAAGCCAGATCGTCACATTGGCCGCTTTTCTCTCTGAAACGGTTGTACTTATTGTCTGAAAGCTATGTCGCGTGCTGCGGTATGCGGAGACACTAATAGCACCATAGTAGAACATAGATGAAGCTTCTAAGTTGATGTAATAACCAGTAAGAAGTAGTACAATTGAAATTTTAGATATCGATTATTGGCTTTTTAGCTGGCTTTGGTGCCTTGGACATGAGCTAGGACCTTAATATTCTGCATGAAAGGAGGACTAGCAGCCGAGTAGCAAGGAAGAATGTGAAAAGTGTTCATATGTAGTAGAAACCTGAGAAATCCGTCCGTTTTCGTCATTTGTTATCGAATCGACTGAAAGCCAGATCGTCACATTGGCCGCTCTTCTCTCTGAAACGGTTGTACTTATCGTCTGCAAAGCTATGTCGCGTGCTGCGGTATGCGGAGACCCTAAAATCACCATAGTAGAACACCGATGAAGCTTCTAAGCAGATGTAATAGCCAGTAAGAAGTAGTACAATTCAAGTTTTAGGTATCGATTATTGACTTTTTAGCTGGCTTTGGTGCCTTGGACATGAGCTAGGACCTTACGATTCTGCATGAAAGGAGTACTAGCAGCCGCGTTGAACGAGAGGATGTGAAAAGTCTTCATATGTAGTACAAAACTGAGAAATCCGTCCGTTTTCGACATTTGTTATCGAATCGACTGAAAGCCAGATCGTCACATTGGCCGCTCTTCTCTCTGAAACGGTTGTACTTATCGTCTGCAAAGCTATGTCGCGTGCTGCGGTATGCGGAGACCCTAAAATCACCATAGTAGAACACAGATGAAGCTTCTAAGTAGATGTAATAGCCAGTAAGAAGTAGTACAATTCAAGATTTAGGCATCGATTATTGACTTTTAGCTGGCTTTGGTGCCTTGGACATGAGCTAGGACCTTAAGATTCTGCATGAAAGGAGGACTAGCAGCTGAGTTGCACAGGAGGATGTGAAAAGTGTTCATATGTAGTAAAAACCTGAGAAATCCGTCCGTTTTCGTCATTTGTTATCGAATCGACTCAAAGCCAGATCGACACATTGGCCGCTCTTCTCTCTGAAACGGTTCTACATATCGTCTGAAAGCTATGTCGCGTGCTGCGGTTTGTGAAGACACTAAAATCACCATAGTAGATCACAGATGAAGCTTCAAAGTTGATGTAATAACCAGGAAGAAGTAGTAGAATCCAAGTTTTAGGTATCGATTATTGACTGTTTAGCTGGCTTTGGTGCATTGGACGTGAGCTAAGACCTTAAAATTCTGCATGAAAAGAGGACTAGCAGCCAAGTTGCACGGGAGGATGTGAAAAGTGTTCATATGTAGTAAAAACCTGAGAAATCCGTCCGTTTTCGTCATTTGTTATCGAATCGACTTAAAGCCAGATCGTCACATTGGCCGCTTTTCTCTCTGAGACGGTTACATTTATCGTCTACAAAGCTATGTCGCGTGCTGCGGTATGCTTAGACACTGAATGCACCATAGTAGAACACAGAAGAAGCTTCTAAGTTGAAGCAATAGCCAGTAAGAAGTAGTACATCTCAAGTACTAGGTATCGATTATTGACTTTTTAGCTGGCTTTGGTGCCTTGGACATGAGCTAGGACCATAAGATTCTGCATGATACGAGGACTAGCAGCCGAGTTGCACGAGAGAATGTGAAAAGTGTTCATATGTAGTAAAAACCTGAGAAATCCGTCCGTTTTCGTCATTTGTTTTCGAATCGACTTAAAGCCAGATCGTCACATTGGCCGCTCTTCTCTCTGAAACGGCTGTACTTATCGTCTGGAAGCTATGTCGCGTGCTGCGGTATGCGGAGACACTAAAAGCACCATAGTAGAACACAGATGAAGCTTATAAGATGATGTAATAGCCAGTAAGAATTAGTACAATACCAGTTTTAGGTATCGATTATTGACTTTTTAGCTGGCTTTGGTGCCTTGGACATGAGCTAGGACCCTAAGATTCTGCATAAACGGAGGACTAGCAGCCTAGTTGCATGGGAGAATGTGAAAAGTGTTCATATGTAGTAAAAACCTGAGAAATCCGTCCGTTTTCGTCATTTGTTATCGAATCGACTTAAAGCCAGATCGTCACATTGGCCGCTCTTCTCTCTGAAACGGTTGTACTTATCGTCTGAAAGCTATGTCGCGTGCTGCGGTATGCGGAGACACTAAAAGCACCATAGTAGAACACAGATGAAGCTTATAAGATGATGTAATAGCCAGTAAGAATTAGTACAATACCAGTTTTAGGTATCGATTATTGACTTTTTAACTGGCTTTGGTGCCCTGGACATGAGCTAGGACCTTAAGATTCTGCATGAACGGAGGACTAGCAGCCGAGTTGCATGGGGGAATGTGAAAAGTGTTCATATGTAGTAAAAACCTGAGAAATCCGTCCGTTTTCGTCATTTGTTACGGAATCAACTTAAAGCCAGGTCATCACATTGGCCGCTCTTCTCTCTGAAACGGTTGTACTTATCGTCTGCAAAGCTATGTCGCGTGCTGCGGTATGCGGAGACCCTAAAATCACCATAGTAGAACACAGATGAAGCTTCTAAGTAGATGTAATAGCCAGTAAGAAGTAGTACAATTCAAGATTTAGGCATCGATTATTGACTTTTAGCTGGCTTTGGTGCCTTGGACATGAGCTAGGACCTTAAGATTCTGCATGAAAGGAGGACTAGCAGCTGAGTTGCACAGGAGGATGTGAAAAGTGTTCATATGTAGTAAAAACCTGAGAAATCCGTCCGTTTTCGTTATTTGTTATCGAATCGACTCAAAGCCAGATCGACACATTGGCCGCTCTTCTCTCTGAAACGGTTCTACATATCGTCTGAAAGCTATGTCGCGTGCTGCGGTTTGTGAAGACACTAAAATCACCATAGTAGAACACTGATGAAGCTTCTAAGTTGATGTAATAGCCAGTAAAAGGTAGTACAATTCAAGTTTTAGGTATCGATTATTGACTTTTTAGCTGGCTTTGGTGCCTTGGACATGAGCTAGGACCTTAAGATTCTGCATTAAAGGAGGACTAGCAGCCGCGTTGCACGGGAGAATGTGAAAAGTGTTCATTTGTAGTAAAAACCTGAGACATCCGTCCGTTTTCGTCATTTGTTATTGAATCGACTTAAAGCCAGATCGTCACATTGGCCGCTCTTCGCTCTGAAACGGTTGTACCTATTGCCTGCAAAGCTATGTCGCGTGCTGCGTTATGCGGAGACACTAATAGCACCATAGTAGATCACAGATGAAGCTTCAAAGTTGATGTAATAACCAGGAAGAAGTAGTAGAATCCAAGTTTTAGGTATCGATTATTGACTGTTTAGCTGGCTTTGGTGCATTGGACGTGAGCTAAGACCTTAAAATTCTGCATGAAAAGAGGACTAGCAGCCAAGTTGCACGGGAGGATGTGAAAAGTGTTCATATGTAGTAAAAACCTGAGAAATCCGTCCGTTTTCGTCATTTGTTATCGAATCGACTTAAAGCCAGATCGTCACATTGGCCGCTTTTCTCTCTGAGACGGTTACATTTATCGTCTACAAAGCTATGTCGCGTGCTGCGGTATGCTTAGACACTGAATGCACCATAGTAGAACACAGAAGAAGCTTCTAAGTTGAAGCAATAGCCAGTAAGAAGTAGTACATCTCAAGTACTAGGTATCGATTATTGACTTTTTAGCTGGCTTTGGTGCCTTGGACATGAGCTAGGACCATAAGATTCTGCATGATACGAGGACTAGCAGCCGAGTTGCACGAGAGAATGTGAAAAGTGTTCATATGTAGTAAAAACCTGAGAAATCCGTCCGTTTTCGTCATTTGTTTTCGAATCGACTTAAAGCCAGATCGTCACATTGGCCGCTCTTCTCTCTGAAACGGCTGTACTTATCGTCTGGAAGCTATGTCGCGTGCTGCGGTATGCGGAGACACTAAAAGCACCATAGTAGAACACAGATGAAGCTTATAAGATGATGTAATAGCCAGTAAGAATTAGTACAATACCAGTTTTAGGTATCGATTATTGACTTTTTAGCTGGCTTTGGTGCCTTGGACATGAGCTAGGACCCTAAGATTCTGCATAAACGGAGGACTAGCAGCCTAGTTGCATGGGAGAATGTGAAAAGTGTTCATATGTAGTAAAAACCTGAGAAATCCGTCCGTTTTCGTCATTTGTTATCGAATCGACTTAAAGCCAGATCGTCACATTGGCCGCTCTTCTCTCTGAAACGGTTGTACTTATCGTCTGAAAGCTATGTCGCGTGCTGCGGTATGCGGAGACACTAAAAGCACCATAGTAGAACACAGATGAAGCTTATAAGATGATGTAATAGCCAGTAAGAATTAGTACAATACCAGTTTTAGGTATCGATTATTGACTTTTTAACTGGCTTTGGTGCCCTGGACATGAGCTAGGACCTTAAGATTCTGCATGAACGGAGGACTAGCAGCCGAGTTGCATGGGGGAATGTGAAAAGTGTTCATATGTGGTAAAAACCTGAGAAATCCGTCCGTTTTCGTCATTTGTTACGGAATCAACTTAAAGCCAGGTCATCACATTGGCCGCTCTTCTCTCTGAAACGGTTGTACTTATCGTCTGCAAAGCTATGTCGCGTGCTGCGGTATGCGGAGACACTAAAATCACCATAGTAGAACACAGATGAAGCTTCTAAGTAGATGTAATAGCCAGTAAGAAGTAGTACAATTCAAAATTTAGGCATCGATTATTGACTTTTAGCTGGCTTTGGTGCCTTGGACATGAGCTAGGACCTTACGATTCTGCATGAAAGGAGTACTAGCAGCCAAGTTGAACGGGAGGATGTGAAAAGTCTTCATATGTAGTAAAAACCTGAGAAATCCGTCCGTTTTCGTCATTTGTTATCGAATCGACTTAAAGCCAGATCGTCACATTGGCCGCTTTTCTCTCTGAAACGGTTGTACTTATTGTCTGAAAGCTATGTCGCGAGCTGCGGTATGCGGAGACACTAATAGCACCATAGTAGAACATAGATGAAGCTTCTAAGTTGATGTAATAACCAGTAAGAAGTAGTACAACTCAAGTTTTAGGTATCGATTATTGACTTTTTAGCGTGCTTTGGTGCCTTGGACATGAGCTAGGACCATAAGATTCTGCATGAAAGGAGGACTAGCAGCCGAGTTGCATGGGAGAATGTGAAAAGTGTTCACATATAGTAAAAACCTGAGAAATCCGTCCGTTTTCGTCATTTGTTATCGAATCGACTTAAAGCCAGATCGTCACATTGGCCGCTCTTCTCTCTGAAACGGTTGTACTTATCGTCTGAAAGCTATGTCGCGTGCTGCGGTATGCGGAGACACTAGAAGCACCATAGTAGAACACAGATGAAGCTTATAAGATGATGTAATAGCCAGTAAGAATTAGTACAATACCAGTTATAGGTATCGATTATTGACTTTTTAGCTGGCTTTGGTGCCTTGGACATGAGCTAGGACCCTAAGATTCTCAATGAACGGAGGACTAGCAGCCTAGTTGCATGGGAGAATGTGAAAAGTGTTCATATGTAGTAAAAACCTGAGAAATCCGTCCGTTTTCGTCATTTGTTATCGAATCGACTTAAAGCCAGATCGTCACATTGGCCGCTCTTCTCTCTGAAACGGTTGTACTTATCGTCTGAAAGCTATGTCGCGTGCTGCGGTATGCGGAGACATTAAAAGCACCATAGTAGAACACAGATGAAGCTTATAAGATGATGTAATAGCCAGTAAGAATTAGTACAATACCAGTTTTAGGTATCGATTATTGACTTTTTAACTGGCTTTGGTGCCCTGGACATGAGCTAGGACCTTAAGATTCTGAATGAACGGAGGACTAGCAGCCGAATTGCACTGGAGAATGTGAAAAGAGTTCATATGTAGTAAAAACCTGAGAAATCCGTCCGTTTTCGTCATTTGTTACGGAATCAACTTAAAGCCAGGGCATCACATTGGCCGCTCTTCTCTCTGAAACGGTTGTACTTATCGTCTGCAAAGCTATGTCGCGTGCTGCGGTATGCGGAGACACTAAAATCACCATAGTAGAACACAGATGAAGCTTCTAAGTAGATGTAATAGCCAGTAAGAAGTAGTACAATTCAAGATTTAGGCATCGATTATTGACTTTTAGCTGGCATTGGTGCCTTGGACATGAGCTAGGACCTTACGATTCTGCATGAAAGGAGTACTAGCAGCCGGGTTGAACGGGAGGATGTGAAAAGTCTTCATATGTAGTAAAAACCTGAGAAATACGTCCGTTTTCGTCATTTGTTATCGAATCGACTTAAAGCCAGATCGTCACATTGGCCGCTTTTCTCTCTGAAACGGTTGTACTTATTGTCTGAAAGCTATGTCGCGTGCTGCGGTATGCGGAGACACTAATAGCACCATAGTAGAACATAGATGAAGCTTCTAAGTTGATGTAATAACCAGTAAGAAGTAGTACAATTGAAATTTTAGATATCGATTATTGGCTTTTTAGCTGGCTTTGGTGCCTTGGACATGAGCTAGGACCTTAAGATTCTGCATGAAAGGAGGACTAGCAGCCGAGTAGCAAGGAAGAATGTGAAAAGTGTTCATATGTAGTAGAAACCTGAGAAATCCGTCCGTTTTCGTCATTTGTTATCGAATCGACTGAAAGCCAGATCGTCACATTGGCCGCTCTTCTCTCTGAAACGGTTGTACTTATCGTCTGCAAAGCTATGTCGCGTGCTGCGGTATGCGGAGACCCTAAAATCACCATAGTAGAACACCGATGAAGCTTCTAAGCAGATGTAATAGCCAGTAAGAAGTAGTACAATTCAAGTTTTAGGTATCGATTATTGACTTTTTAGCTGGCTTTGGTGCCTTGGACATGAGCTAGGACCTTACGATTCTGCATGAAAGGAGTACTAGCAGCCGCGTTGAACGAGAGGATGTGAAAAGTCTTCATATGTAGTACAAAACTGAGAAATCCGTCCGTTTTCGACATTTGTTATCGAATCGACTGAAAGCCAGATCGTCACATTGGCCGCTCTTCTCTCTGAAACGGTTGTACTTATCGTCTGCAAAGCTATGTCGCGTGCTGCGGTATGCGGAGACCCTAAAATCACCATAGTAGAACACAGATGAAGCTTCTAAGTAGATGTAATAGCCAGTAAGAAGTAGTACAATTCAAGATTTAGGCATCGATTATTGACTTTTAGCTGGCTTTGGTGCCTTGGACATGAGCTAGGACCTTAAGATTCTGCATGAAAGGAGGACTAGCAGCCGAGTAGCAAGGAAGAATGTGAAAAGTGTTCATATGTAGTAGAAACCTGAGAAATCCGTCCGTTTTCGTCATTTGTTATCGAATCGACTGAAAGCCAGATCGTCACATTGGCCGCTCTTCTCTCTGAAACGGTTGTACTTATCGTCTGCAAAGCTATGTCGCGTGCTGCGGTATGCGGAGACCCTAAAATCACCATAGTAGAACACAGATGAAGCTTCTAAGTAGATGTAATAGCCAGTAAGAAGTAGTACAATTCAAGATTTAGGCATCGATTATTGACTTTTAGCTGGCTTTGGTGCCTTGGACATGAGCTAGGACCTTAAGATTCTGCATGAAAGGAGGACTAGCAGCTGAGTTGCACAGGAGGATGTGAAAAGTGTTCATATGTAGTAAAAACCTGAGAAATCCGTCCGTTTTCGTCATTTGTTATCGAATCGACTCAAAGCCAGATCGACACATTGGCCGCTCTTCTCTCTGAAACGGTTCTACATATCGTCTGAAAGCTATGTCGCGTGCTGCGGTTTGTGAAGACACTAAAATCACCATAGTAGAACACTGATGAAGCTTCTAAGTTGATGTAATAGCCAGTAAAAGGTAGTACAATTCAAGTTTTAGGTATCGATTATTGCCTTTTTAGCTGGCTTTGGTGCCTTGGACATGAGCTAGGACCTTAAGATTCTGCATTAAAGGAGGACTAGCAGCCGCGTTGCACGGGAGAATGTGAAAAGTGTTCATTTGTAGTAAAAACCTGAGACATCCGTCCGTTTTCGTCATTTGTTATTGAATCGACTTAAAGCCAGATCGTCACATTGGCCGCTCTTCGCTCTGAAACGGTTGTACCTATTGCCTGCAAAGCTATGTCGCGTGCTGCGTTATGCGGAGACACTAATAGCACCATAGTAGATCACAGATGAAGCTTCAAAGTTGATGTAATAACCAGGAAGAAGTAGTAGAATCCAAGTTTTAGGTATCGATTATTGACTGTTTAGCTGGCTTTGGTGCATTGGACGTGAGCTAAGACCTTAAAATTCTGCATGAAAAGAGGACTAGCAGCCAAGTTGCACGGGAGGATGTGAAAAGTGTTCATATGTAGTAAAAACCTGAGAAATCCGTCCGTTTTCGTCATTTGTTATCGAATCGACTTAAAGCCAGATCGTCACATTGGCCGCTTTTCTCTCTGAGACGGTTACATTTATCGTCTACAAAGCTATGTCGCGTGCTGCGGTATGCTTAGACACTGAATGCACCATAGTAGAACACAGAAGAAGCTTCTAAGTTGAAGCAATAGCCAGTAAGAAGTAGTACATCTCAAGTACTAGGTATCGATTATTGACTTTTTAGCTGGCTTTGGTGCCTTGGACATGAGCTAGGACCATAAGATTCTGCATGATACGAGGACTAGCAGCCGAGTTGCACGAGAGAATGTGAAAAGTGTTCATATGTAGTAAAAACCTGAGAAATCCGTCCGTTTTCGTCATTTGTTTTCGAATCGACTTAAAGCCAGATCGTCACATTGGCCGCTCTTCTCTCTGAAACGGCTGTACTTATCGTCTGGAAGCTATGTCGCGTGCTGCGGTATGCGGAGACACTAAAAGCACCATAGTAGAACACAGATGAAGCTTATAAGATGATGTAATAGCCAGTAAGAATTAGTACAATACCAGTTTTAGGTATCGATTATTGACTTTTTAGCTGGCTTTGGTGCCTTGGACATGAGCTAGGACCCTAAGATTCTGCATAAACGGAGGACTAGCAGCCTAGTTGCATGGGAGAATGTGAAAAGTGTTCATATGTAGTAAAAACCTGAGAAATCCGTCCGTTTTCGTCATTTGTTATCGAATCGACTTAAAGCCAGATCGTCACATTGGCCGCTCTTCTCTCTGAAACGGTTGTACTTATCGTCTGAAAGCTATGTCGCGTGCTGCGGTATGCGGAGTCACTAAAAGCACCATAGTAGAACACAGATGAAGCTTATAAGATGATGTAATAGCCAGTAAGAATTAGTACAATACCAGTTTTAGGTATCGATTATTGACTTTTTAACTGGCTTTGGTGCCCTGGACATGAGCTAGGACCTTAAGATTCTGCATGAACGGAGGACTAGCACCCGAGTTGCATGGGGGAATGTGAAAAGTGTTCATATGTAGTAAAAACCTGAGAAATCCGTCCGTTTTCGTCATTTGTTACGGAATCAACTTAAAGCCAGGTCATCACATTGGCCGCTCTTCTCTCTGAAACGGTTGTACTTATCGTCTGCAAAGCTATGTCGCGTGCTGCGGTATGCGGAGACACTAAAATCACCATAGTAGAACACAGATGAAGCTTCTAAGTAGATGTAATAGCCAGTAAGAAGTAGTACAATTCAAGATTTAGGCATCGATTATTGACTTTTAGCTGGCTTTGGTGCCTTGGACATGAGCTAGGACCTTAAGATTCTGCATGAAAGGAGGACTAGCAGCTGAGTTGCACAGGAGGATGTGAAAAGTGTTCATATGTAGTAAAAACCTGAGAAATCCGTCCGTTTTCGTCATTTGTTATCGAATCGACTGAAAGCCAGATCGTCACATTGGCCGCTCTTCTCTCTGAAACGGTTGTACTTATCGTCTGCAAAGCTATGTCGCGTGCTGCGGTATGCGGAGACCCTAAAATCACCATAGTAGAACACCGATGAAGCTTCTAAGCAGATGTAATAGCCAGTAAGAAGTAGTACAATTCAAGTTTTAGGTATCGATTATTGACTTTTTAGCTGGCTTTGGTGCCTTGGACATGAGCTAGGACCTTACGATTCTGCATGAAAGGAGTACTAGCAGCCGCGTTGAACGAGAGGATGTGAAAAGTCTTCATATGTAGTACAAAACTGAGAAATCCGTCCGTTTTCGACATTTGTTATCGAATCGACTGAAAGCCAGATCGTCACATTGGCCGCTCTTCTCTCTGAAACGGTTGTACTTATCGTCTGCAAAGCTATGTCGCGTGCTGCGGTATGCGGAGACCCTAAAATCACCATAGTAGAACACAGATGAAGCTTCTAAGTAGATGTAATAGCCAGTAAGAAGTAGTACAATTCAAGATTTAGGCATCGATTATTGACTTTTAGCTGGCTTTGGTGCCTTGGACATGAGCTAGGACCTTAAGATTCTGCATGAAAGGAGGACTAGCAGCTGAGTTGCACAGGAGGATGTGAAAAGTGTTCATATGTAGTAAAAACCTCAGAAATCCGTCCGTTTTCGTCATTTGTTATCGAATCGACTCAAAGCCAGATCGACACATTGGCCGCTCTTCTCTCTGAAACGGTTCTACATATCGTCTGAAAGCTATGTCGCGTGCTGCGGTTTGTGAAGACACTAAAATCACCATAGTAGAACACTGATGAAGCTTCTAAGTTGATGTAATAGCCAGTAAAAGGTAGTACAATTCAAGTTTTAGGTATCGATTATTGACTTTTTAGCTGGCTTTGGTGCCTTGGACATGAGCTAGGACCTTAAGATTCTGCATTAAAGGAGGACTAGCAGCCGCGTTGCACGGGAGAATGTGAAAAGTGTTCATTTGTAGTAAAAACCTGAGACATCCGTCCGTTTTCGTCATTTGTTATTGAATCGACTTAAAGCCAGATCGTCACATTGGCCGCTCTTCGCTCTGAAACGGTTGTACCTATTGCCTGCAAAGCTATGTCGCGTGCTGCGTTATGCGGAGACACTAATAGCACCATAGTAGATCACAGATGAAGCTTCAAAGTTGATGTAATAACCAGGAAGAAGTAGTAGAATCCAAGTTTTAGGTATCGATTATTGACTGTTTAGCTGGCTTTGGTGCATTGGACGTGAGCTAAGACCTTAAAATTCTGCATGAAAAGAAGACTAGCAGCCAAGTTGCACGGGAGGATGTGAAAAGTGTTCATATGTAGTAAAAACCTGAGAAATCCGTCCGTTTTCGTCATTTGTTATCGAATCGACTTAAAGCCAGATCGTCACATTGGCCGCTTTTCTCTCTGAGACGGTTACATTTATCGTCTACAAAGCTATGTCGCGTGCTGCGGTATGCTTAGACACTGAATGCACCATAGTAGAACACAGAAGAAGCTTCTAAGTTGAAGCAATAGCCAGTAAGAAGTAGTACATCTCAAGTACTAGGTATCGATTATTGACTTTTTAGCTGGCTTTGGTGCCTTGGACATGAGCTAGGACCATAAGATTCTGCATGATACGAGGACTAGCAGCCGAGTTGCACGAGAGAATGTGAAAAGTGTTCATATGTAGTAAAAACCTGAGAAATCCGTCCGTTTTCGTCATTTGTTTTCGAATCGACTTAAAGCCAGATCGTCACATTGGCCGCTCTTCTCTCTGAAACGGCTGTACTTATCGTCTGGAAGCTATGTCGCGTGCTGCGGTATGCGGAGACACTAAAAGCACCATAGTAGAACACAGATGAAGCTTATAAGATGATGTAATAGCCAGTAAGAATTAGTACAATACCAGTTTTAGGTATCGATTATTGACTTTTTAGCTGGCTTTGGTGCCTTGGACATGAGCTAGGACCCTAAGATTCTGCATAAACGGAGGACTAGCAGCCTAGTTGCATGGGAGAATGTGAAAAGTGTTCATATGTAGTAAAAACCTGAGAAATCCGTCCGTTTTCGTCATTTGTTATCGAATCGACTTAAAGCCAGATCGTCACATTGGCCGCTCTTCTCTCTGAAACGGTTGTACTTATCGTCTGAAAGCTATGTCGCGTGCTGCGGTATGCGGAGACACTAAAAGCACCATAGTAGAACACAGATGAAGCTTATAAGATGATGTAATAGCCAGTAAGAATTAGTACAATACCAGTTTTAGGTATCGATTATTGACTTTTTAACTGGCTTTGGTGCCCTGGACATGAGCTAGGACCTTAAGATTCTGCATGAACGGAGGACTAGCAGCCGAGTTGCATGGGGGAATGTGAAAAGTGTTCATATGTAGTAAAAACCTGAGAAATCCGTCCGTTTTCGTCATTTGTTACGGAATCAACTTAAAGCCAGGTCATCACATTGGCCGCTCTTCTCTCTGAAACGGTTGTACTTATCGTCTGCAAAGCTATGTCGCGTGCTGCGGTATGCGGAGACACTAAAATCACCATAGTAGAACACAGATGAAGCTTCTAAGTAGATGTAATAGCCAGTAAGAAGTAGTACAATTCAAAATTTAGGCATCGATTATTGACTTTTAGCTGGCTTTGGTGCCTTGGACATGAGCTAGGACCTTACGATTCTGCATGAAAGGACTACTAGCAGCCAAGTTGAACGGGAGGATGTGAAAAGTCTTCATATGTAGTAAAAACCTGAGAAATCCGTCCGTTTTCGTCATTTGTTATCGAATCGACTTAAAGCCAGATCGTCACATTGGCCGCTTTTCTCTCTGAAACGGTTGTACTTATTGTCTGAAAGCTATGTCGCGAGCTGCGGTATGCGGAGACACTAATAGCACCATAGTAGAACATAGATGAAGCTTCTAAGTTGATGTAATAACCAGTAAGAAGTAGTACAACTCAAGTTTTAGGTATCGATTATTGACTTTTTAGCGTGCTTTGGTGCCTTGGACATGAGCTAGGACCATAAGATTCTGCATGAAAGGAGGACTAGCAGCCGAGTTGCATGGGAGTATGTGAAAAGTGTTCACATATAGTAAAAACCTGAGAAATCCGTCCGTTTTCGTCATTTGTTATCGAATCGACTTAAAGCCAGATCGTCACATTGGCCGCTCTTCTCTCTGAAACGGTTGTACTTATCGTCTGAAAGCTATGTCGCGTGCTGCGGTATGCGGAGACACTAGAAGCACCATAGTAGAACACAGATGAAGCTTATAAGATGATGTAATAGCCAGTAAGAATTAGTACAATACCAGTTATAGGTATCGATTATTGACTTTTTAGCTGGCTTTGGTGCCTTGGACATGAGCTAGGACCCTAAGATTCTCAATGAACGGAGGACTAGCAGCCTAGTTGCATGGGAGAATGTGAAAAGTGTTCATATGTAGTAAAAACCTGAGAAATCCGTCCGTTTTCGTCATTTGTTATCGAATCGACTTAAAGCCAGATCGTCACATTGGCCGCTCTTCTCTCTGAAACGGTTGTACTTATCGTCTGAAAGCTATGTCGCGTGCTGCGGTATGCGGAGACATTAAAAGCACCATAGTAGAACACAGATGAAGCTTATAAGATGATGTAATAGCCAGTAAGAATTAGTACAATACCAGTTTTAGGTATCGATTATTGACTTTTTAACTGGCTTTGGTGCCCTGGACATGAGCTAGGACCTTAAGATTCTGAATGAACGGAGGACTAGCAGCCGAATTGCACTGGAGAATGTGAAAAGAGTTCATATGTAGTAAAAACTTGAGAAATCCGTCCGTTTTCGTCATTTGTTACGGAATCAACTTAAAGCCAGGGCATCACATTGGCCGCTCTTCTCTCTGAAACGGTTGTACTTATCGTCTGCAAAGCTATGTCGCGTGCTGCGGTATGCGGAGACACTAAAATCACCATAGTAGAACACAGATGAAGCTTCTAAGTAGATGTAATAGCCAGTAAGAAGTAGTACAATTCAAGATTTAGGCATCGATTATTGACTTTTAGCTGGCATTGGTGCCTTGGACATGAGCTAGGACCTTACGATTCTGCATGAAAGGAGTACTAGCAGCCGGGTTGAACGGGAGGATGTGAAAAGTCTTCATATGTAGTAAAAACCTGAGAAATACGTCCGTTTTCGTCATTTGTTATCGAATCGACTTAAAGCCAGATCGTCACATTGGCCGCTTTTCTCTCTGAAACGGTTGTACTTATTGTCTGAAAGCTATGTCGCGTGCTGCGGTATGCGGAGACACTAATAGCACCATAGTAGAACATAGATGAAGCTTCTAAGTTGATGTAATAACCAGTAAGAAGTAGTACAACTCAAGTTTTAGGTATCGATTATTGACTTTTTAGCGTGCTTTGGTGCCTTGGACATGAGCTAGGACCATAAGATTCTGCATGAAAGGAGGACTAGCAGCCGAGTTGCATGGGAGTATGTGAAAAGTGTTCACATATAGTAAAAACCTGAGAAATCCGTCCGTTTTCGTCATTTGTTATCGAATCGACTTAAAGCCAGATCGTCACATTGGCCGCTCTTCTCTCTGAAACGGTTGTACTTATCGTCTGAAAGCTATGTCGCGTGCTGCGGTATGCGGAGACACTAGAAGCACCATAGTAGAACACAGATGAAGCTTATAAGATGATGTAATAGCCAGTAAGAATTAGTACAATACCAGTTATAGGTATCGATTATTGACTTTTTAGCTGGCTTTGGTGCCTTGGACATGAGCTAGGACCCTAAGATTCTCAATGAACGGAGGACTAGCAGCCTAGTTGCATGGGAGAATGTGAAAAGTGTTCATATGTAGTAAAAACCTGAGAAATCCGTCCGTTTTCGTCATTTGTTATCGAATCGACTTAAAGCCAGATCGTCACATTGGCCGCTCTTCTCTCTGAAACGGTTGTACTTATCGTCTGAAAGCTATGTCGCGTGCTGCGGTATGCGGAGACATTAAAAGCACCATAGTAGAACACAGATGAAGCTTATAAGATGATGTAATAGCCAGTAAGAATTAGTACAATACCAGTTTTAGGTATCGATTATTGACTTTTTAACTGGCTTTGGTGCCCTGGACATGAGCTAGGACCTTAAGATTCTGAATGAACGGAGGACTAGCAGCCGAATTGCACTGGAGAATGTGAAAAGAGTTCATATGTAGTAAAAACTTGAGAAATCCGTCCGTTTTCGTCATTTGTTACGGAATCAACTTAAAGCCAGGGCATCACATTGGCCGCTCTTCTCTCTGAAACGGTTGTACTTATCGTCTGCAAAGCTATGTCGCGTGCTGCGGTATGCGGAGACACTAAAATCACCATAGTAGAACACAGATGAAGCTTCTAAGTAGATGTAATAGCCAGTAAGAAGTAGTACAATTCAAGATTTAGGCATCGATTATTGACTTTTAGCTGGCATTGGTGCCTTGGACATGAGCTAGGACCTTACGATTCTGCATGAAAGGAGTACTAGCAGCCGGGTTGAACGGGAGGATGTGAAAAGTCTTCATATGTAGTAAAAACCTGAGAAATACGTCCGTTTTCGTCATTTGTTATCGAATCGACTTAAAGCCAGATCGTCACATTGGCCGCTTTTCTCTCTGAAACGGTTGTACTTATTGTCTGAAAGCTATGTCGCGTGCTGCGGTATGCGGAGACACTAATAGCACCATAGTAGAACATAGATGAAGCTTCTAAGTTGATGTAATAACCAGTAAGAAGTAGTACAATTGAAATTTTAGATATCGATTATTGGCTTTTTAGCTGACTTTGGTGCCTTGGACATGAGCTAGGACCTTAAGATTCTGCATGAAAGGAGGACTAGCAGCCGAGTAGCAAGGAAGAATGTGAAAAGTGTTCATATGTAGCAGAAACCTGAGAAATCCGTCCGTTTTCGTCATTTGTTATCGAATCGACTGAAAGCCAGATCGTCACATTGGCCGCTCTTCTCTCTGAAACGGTTGTACTTATCGTCTGCAAAGCTATGTCGCGTGCTGCGGTATGCGGAGACCCTAAAATCACCATAGTAGAACACCGATGAAGCTTCTAAGCAGATGTAATAGCCAGTAAGAAGTAGTACAATTCAAGTTTTAGGTATCGATTATTGACTTTTTAGCTGGCTTTGGTGCCTTGGACATGAGCTAGGACCTTACGATTCTGCATGAAAGGAGTACTAGCAGCCGCGTTGAACGAGAGGATGTGAAAAGTCTTCATATGTAGTACAAAACTGAGAAATCCGTCCGTTTTCGACATTTGTTATCGAATCGACTGAAAGCCAGATCGTCACATTGGCCGCTCTTCTCTCTGAAACGGTTGTACTTATCGTCTGCAAAGCTATGTCGCGTGCTGCGGTATGCGGAGACCCTAAAATCACCATAGTAGAACACAGATGAAGCTTCTAAGTAGATGTAATAGCCAGTAAGAAGTAGTACAATTCAAGATCTAGGCATCGATTATTGACTTTTAGCTGGCTTTGGTGCCTTGGACATGAGCTAGGACCTTAAGATTCTGCATGAAAGGAGGACTAGCAGCTGAGTTGCACAGGAGGATGTGAAAAGTGTTCATATGTAGTAAAAACCTGAGAAATCCGTCCGTTTTCGTCATTTGTTATCGAATCGACTCAAAGCCAGATCGACACATTGGCCGCTCTTCTCTCTGAAACGGTTCTACATATCGTCTGAAAGCTATGTCGCGTGCTGCGGTTTGTGAAGACACTAAAATCACCATAGTAGAACACTGATGAAGCTTCTAAGTTGATGTAATAGCCAGTAAAAGGTAGTACAATTCAAGTTTTAGGTATCGATTATTGACTTTTTAGCTGGCTTTGGTGCCTTGGACATGAGCTAGGACCTTAAGATTCTGCATTAAAGGAGGACTAGCAGCCGCGTTGCACGGGAGAATGTGAAAAGTGTTCATTTGTAGTAAAAACCTGAGACATCCGTCCGTTTTCGTCATTTGTTATCGAATCGACTGAAAGCCAGATCGTCACATTGGCCGCTCTTCGCTCTGAAACGGTTGTACCTATTGCCTGCAAAGCTATGTCGCGTGCTGCGTTATGCGGAGACACTAATAGCACCATAGTAGATCACAGATGAAGCTTCATAGTTGATGTAATAACCAGGAAGAAGTAGTAGAATCCAAGTTTTAGGTATCGATTATTGACTGTTTAGCTGGCTTTGGTGCATTGGACGTGAGCTAAGACCTTAAAATTCTGCATGAAAAGAGGACTAGCAGCCAAGTTGCACGGGAGGATGTGAAAAGTGTTCATATGTAGTAAAAACCTGAGAAATCCGTCCGTTTTCGTCATTTGTTATCGAATCGACTTAAAGCCAGATCGTCACATTGGCCGCTTTTCTCTCTGAGACGGTTACATTTATCGTCTACAAAGCTATGTCGCGTGCTGCGGTATGCTTAGACACTGAATGCACCATAGTAGAACACAGAAGAAGCTTCTAAGTTGAAGCAATAGCCAGTAAGAAGTAGTACATCTCAAGTACTAGGTATCGATTATTGACTTTTTAGCTGGCTTTGGTGCCTTGGACATGAGCTAGGACCATAAGATTCTGCATGATACGAGGAGTACCAGCCGAGTTGCACGAGAGAATGTGAAAAGTGTTCATATGTAGTAAAAACCTGAGAAATCCGTCCGTTTTCGTCATTTGTTATCGAATCGACTTAAAGACAGATCGTCACATTAGCCGCTCTTCTCTCTGAAACGGTTGTACTTATCGTCTGAAAGCTATGTCGCGTGCTGCGGTATGCGGAGACACTAAAAGCACCATTGTAGAACACAGATGAAGCTTCTAAGTTGATGTAATAACCAGTAAGAAGTAGTACAATTCAAGTTTTAAGTGTCGATTATTGACTTTTTAGCTGGCTTTGGTGTCTTGGACATGAGCTAGGACCTTAAGATTCTGCATGAAAGGAGGACTAGCAGGCGAGTTGCACGGGAGAATGTGAAAAGTGTTCATATGTAGTAAAAACCTGAGAAATACGTCCGTTTCCGTCATTTGTTATCGAATCGACTTAAAGCCAGGTCGTCACATTGGCCGCTCTTCTGTCTGAAACGGTTGTACATATCGTCTGCAAAGCTATGTCGCGTGTTGCGGTGTGTGGAGACTCTAAAAGCACCATAGTAGAACACAGATGAAGCTTCTAAGTTGATGTAATAGCCAGTAAGAAGTAGTTCATCTCAAGTTCTAGATATCGATTATTGACTTTTTAGCTGGCTTTGGTGCCTTGGACATGAGCTAGGACCATAAGATTCTGCATGAAAGGAGGACTAACAGCCGAATTGCACGCGAGATTGTGAAAAGTGTTCATATGTAGTACAAACCTGAGAAATTCGTCCGTATTCGTCATTTGTTATGGAATCTACTTACAGCCAGATCGTCACATTGGCCGCTCTTCTCTCTGAAACGGTTGTACTTATCGTCTGCAAAGCTATGTCACGTGCTGCGGTATGCGGAGACACTAAAAGCACCATTGTAGAACACAGATGAAGCTTCTAAGATGATGTAATAGCCAGTAAGAAGTAGTACAATTTAAGTTTTAAGTATCGATTATTGACTTTTTAGCTGGCTTTGGTGCCTTGGACATGAGCTAGGACCTTAAGATTCTGCATGAAAGGAGGACTAGCAGCCGAATTGCACGCGAGATTGTGAAAAGTGTTCATATGTAGTAAAAACCTGAGGAATCCGTCCGTTTTCGTCATTTGTTATCGAATCGACTTAAAGCCAGATCGTCACATTGGCCGCTCTTCGCTCTGAAACGGTTGTACTTATCGTCTGCAAAGCTATGTCGCGTGCTGCGGTATGTGGAGGCACTAAAAGCACCATAGTAGAACACAGATGAAGCTTCTAAGTTGATGTAATAGCCAGTAAGAAGTAGTACAAGTGAAATTTTAGATATCGATTATTGACTTTTTACCATTCTTTGGTGCCTTGGACATGAGCTAGGACCTTAAGATTCTGCATGAAAGGAGGACTAGCAGCCGAGTAGCAAGGGAGAATGTGATAAGTGTTCATATGTAGTAAAAACCTGAGAAATCCGTCCGTTTTCGTCATTTGTTATCGAATCGACTGAAAGCCAGATCGTCACATTAGCCGCTCTTCTCTCTGAAACGGTTGTACTTATCGTCTGCAAAGCTATGTCGCGTGCTGCGGTATGCGGAGACACTAAAAGCACCATAGTAGAACACAGATGAAGCTTATAAGATGATGTAATAGCCAGTAAGAATTAGTACAATACAAGTTTTAGGTATCGATTATTGACTTTTTAGCTGGCTTTGGTGCCTTGGACATGAGCTAGGACCCTAAGATTCTGCATGAACGGAGGACTAGCAGCCGAGTTGCATGGGAGAATGTGAAAAGTGTTCATATGTAGTAAAAACCTGAGAAATCCGTCCGTTTTCGTCATTTGTTATCGAATCGACTTAAAGGCAGATCGTCACATTGGCCACTCTTCTCTCTGAAACGGTTGTACTTATCGTCTGAAAGCTATGTCGCGTGCTGCAGTATGCGGAGACACGAAAAGCACCATAGTAGAGCACAGATGAAACTTCTAAGATGATGTAATAGGCAGTAAGAATTAGTACAATACCAGATTTAGGTATCGATTATGGACTTTTTAGCTGGCATTGGTGCCTTGGACATGAGCTAGGACCTTAAGATTCTGCATGAAAGGAGGACTAACAGCCGAATTGCACGCGAGATTGTGAAAAGTGTTCATATGTAGTAAAAACCTGAGAAATTCGTCCGTATTCGTCATTTGTTATGGAATCTACTTAAAGCCAGATCGTCAGATTGGCCGCTCTTCTCTCTGAAACGGTTGTACTTATCGTCTGCAAAGCTATGTCGCGTGCTGCGGTATGCGGAGACACTAAAAGCACCATAGTAGAACACAGATGAAGCTTCGAAGATGATGTAATAGCCAGTAAGAAGTAGTACAATTCAAGTTTTAAGTATCGATTATTGACTTTTTAGCTGGCTTTGGTGCCTTGGACATGAGCTAGGACCTTAAGATTCTGCATGAAAGGAGGACTAGCAGCCGAGTTGCACGGGAGGATGTGAAAAGTGTTCATATGTAGTAAAAATCTGAGACATCCGTCCGTTTTCGTCATTTGTTATCGAATCGACTTAAAGGCAGATCGTCACATTGGCTGCTCTTCGCTCTGAAACGGTTGTACTTATCGTCTGCAAACCTATGTCGCGTGCTGCGGTATGTGGAGGCACTAAAAGCACCAAAGTAGAACAATGATGAAGCTTCTAAGTTGATGTAATAGCCAGTAAGAAGTAGTACAAGTGAAATTTTAGATATCGATTATTGACTTTTTACCATTCTTTGGTGCCTTGGACATGAGCTAGGACCTTAAGATTCTGCATGAAAGGAGGACTAGCAGCCGAGTAGCAAGGGAGAATGTGATAAGTGTTCATATGTAGCAAAAACCTGAGAAATCCGTCCGTTTTCGTCATTTGTTATCGAATCGACTGAAAGCCAGATCGTCACATTAGCCGCTCTTCTCTCTGAAACGGTTGTACTTATCGTCTGCAAAGCTATGTCGCGTGCTGCGGTATGTGGAGACACTAAAAGCACCATTGTAGAACACAGATGAAACTTCTAAGTTGATGTAATAGCTAGTAAGAAGTAGTACAACTCAAGTTTTAGGTATCGATTATTGACTTTTTAGCTGGCTTTGGTGCCTTGGACATGAGCTAGGACCATAAGATTCTGCATGAAAGGAGGACTAGCAGCCGAGTTGCATGGGAGAATGTGAAAAGTGTTCACATGTAGTAAAAACCTGAGAAATCCGTCCGTTTTCGTCATTTGTTATCGAATTGACTTAAAGCCAGATCGTCACATTGGCCGCTCTTCTCTCTGAAACGGTTGTACTTATCGTCTGAAAGCTATGTCGCGTGCTGCGGTATGCGGAGACACTAAAAGCACCATAGTAGAACACAGATGAAGCTTATAAGATGATGTAATAGCCAGTAAGAATTAGTACAATACCAGTTTTAGGTATCGATTATTGACTTTTTAGCTGGCTTTGGTGCCTTGGACATGAGCTAGGACCTTAAGATTCTGCATGAACGGAGGACTAGCAGCCGAGTTGCATGGGAGAATGTGAAAAGTGTTCATATGTAGTAAAAACCTGAGAAATCCGTCCGTTTTCGTCATTTGTTATCGAATCGTCTTAAAGCCAGATCGTCACATTGGCCGCTCTTCTCTCTGAAACGGTTGTACTTATCGTCTGAAAGCTATGTCGCGTGCTGCGGTATGCGGAGACACTAAAAGCACCATAGTAGAACGCAGATGAAGCTTATAAGATGATGTAATAGCCAGTAAGAATTAGTACAATACCAGTTTTAGGTATCGATTATTGACTTTTTAACTATCTTTGGTGCCTTGGACATGAGCTAGGACCTTAAGATTCTACATGAACAGAGGACTAGCAGCCGAATTGCACTGGAGAATGTGAAAAGTGTTCATATGTAGTAAAAACCTGAGAAATCCGTCCGTTTTCGTCATTTGTTACGGAATCAACCTAAAGCCAGGTCATCACATTGGCCGCTCTTCTCTCTGAAACGGTTGTACTTATCGTCTGCAAAGCTATGTCGCGTGCTGCGGTATGCGGAGACACTAAAAGCACCATAGTAGAACACAGATGAAGCTTATAAGATGATGTAATAGCCAGTAAGAAATAGTACAATACCAGTTTTAGGTATCGATTATTGACTTTTTAGCTGGCTTTGGTGCCTTGGACATGAGCTAGGGCCTTACGATTCTGCATGACAGGAGTACTAGCAGCCGAGTTGAACGGGAGGATGTGAAAAGTGTTCATATGTAGTACAAAACTGAGAAATCCGTCCGTTTTCGTCATTTGTTATCGAATCGACTTAAAGCCTGATCGTCACATTTGCCGCTTTTCTCTCTGAAAGGGTTGTACTTATCGTCTGAAAGCTATGTCGCGTGCTGCGGTATGCGGAGACACTAAAAGCACCATAGTAGAACACAGATGAAGCTTATAAGATGATGTAATAGCCAGTAAGAATTAGTACAATACCAGTTTTAGGTATCGATTATTGACTTTTTAGCTGGCTTTGGTGCCTTGGACATGAGCTAGGACCATAAGATTCTGCATGAAAGGAGGACTAGCAGCCGAGTTGCATGGGAGAATGTGAAAAGTGTAAACATGTAGTAAAAACCTGAGAAATCCGTCCGTTTTCGTCATTTGTTATCGAATCGACTTAAAGCCAGATCGTCACATTGGCCGCTCTTCTCTCTGAAACGGTTGTACTTATCGTCTGAAAGCTATGTCGCGTGCTGCGGTATGCGGAGACACTAAAAGCACCATAGTAGAACACAGATGAAGCTTATAAGATGATGTAATAGCCAGTAAGAATTAGTACAATACCAGTTTTAGGTATCGATTATTGACTTTTTAGCTGGCTTTGGTGCCTTGGACATGAGCTAGGACCTTAAGATCCTGCATGAACGGAGGACTAGCAGCCGAGTTGCATGGGAGAATGTGAAAAGTGTTCATATGTAGTAAAAACCTGAGAAATCCGTCCGTTTTCGTCATTTGTTATCGAATCGACTTAAAGCCAGATCGTCACATTGGCCGCTCTTCGCTCTGAAACGGTTGTACTTATCGCCTGCAAAGCTATGTCGCGTGCTGCGTTATGCGGAGACACTAATAGCACCATAGTAGAACACAGATGAAGCTTCTAAGTTGATGTAATAGCCAGTAAGAAGTAGTACAATCCACGTTTTAGGTATCGATTTTTGACTTTTTAGCTGGCTTTGGTGCATTGGACGTGAGCTAAGATCTTAAGATTCTGCATGAAAGGAGGACTAGCAGCCAAGTTGCACGGGAGAAGGTGAAAAGTGTTCATATGTAGTAAAAACCTGAGAAATCCGTCCGTTTTCGTCATTTGTTATCGATTCGACTTACAGCCAGGTCGTCACATTGGCCGCTCTTCTGTCTGAAACGGTTGTACATATCGTCTGCAAAGCTATGTCGCGTGTTGCGGTGTGTGGAGACTCTAAAAGCACCATACTAGAACACAGATGAAGCTTCTAAGTTGATGTAATAGCCAGTAAGAAGTAGTACATCTCAAGTTCTAGATATCGATTATTGACTTTTTGCTGGCTTTGGTGCCTTGGACATGAGCTAGGACCTTAAGATTCTGCATGAAACGAGGACTAGCATGCCGAGTTGCACGAGAGAGTGTGAAAAGTGTTCATATTTAGTAAAAACCTGAGAAATCCGTCTGCATTCGTCATTTGTTATCGAATCGACTTAAAGCCAGATCGTCACATTGGCCGCTCTTCTCTCTGAATCGGTTGTACTTATCGTCTGAAAGCTATGTCGCGTGCTGCCGTATGCGGAGACACTAAAAGCACCATAGTAGAACACAGATGAAGCTTCTAAGATGATGTAATAGCCAGTAAGAAGTAGTACAACTCAAGTTCTAGGTATCGATTATTGACTTTTTAGCTGGCTTTGGTGCCTTGGACATGAGCTAGGACCATAAGATTCTGCATGAAAGGAGGACTAGCAGCCGAGTTGCAAGGGAGAATGTGAAAAGTGTTCATATGTAGTAAAAACCTGAGACATCCGTCCGTTTTCGTCATTTGTTATCGAATCGACTTAAAGGCAGATCGTCACATTGGCCACTCTTCTCTCTGAAACGGTTGTACTTATCGTCTGAAAGCTATGTCGCGTGCTGCAGTATGCGGAGACACTAAAAGCACCATAGTAGAGCACAGATGAAACTTCTATGATGATGTAATAGGCAGTAAGAATTAGTACAATACCAGATTTAGGTATCGATTATTGACTTTTTAGCTGGCTTTGGTGCCTTGGACATGAGCTAGGACCTTAAGATTCTGCATGAAAGGAGGACTAGCAGCCGAATTGCACGCGAGATTGTGAAAAGTGTTCATATGTAGTAAAAACCTGAGAAATTCGTCCGTATTCGTCATTTGTTATGGAATCTACTTAAAGCCAGATCGTCAGATTGGCCGCTCTTCTCTCTGAAACGGTTGTACTTATCGTCTGCAGAGCTATGTCGCGTGCTGCGGTATGCGGAGACACTAAAAACACCATAGTAGAACACAGACGAAGCTTCGAAGATGATGTAATAGCCAGTAAGAAGTAGTACAATTCAAGTTTTAAGTATCGATTATTGACTTTTTAGCTGGCTTTGGTGCCTTGGACATGAGCTAGGACCTTAAGATTCTGCATGAAAGGAGGACTAGCAGCCGAGTTGCACGGGAGGATGTGAAAAGTGTTCATATGTAGTAAAAACCTGAGACATCCGTCCGTTTTCGTCATTTGTTATCGAATCGACTGAAAGCCAGATCGTCACATTAGCCGCTCTTCTCTCTGAAACGGTTGTACTTATCGTCTGCAAAGCTATGTCGCGTGCTGCGGTATGCGGAGACACTAAAAGCACCATTGTAGAACACAGATGAAACTTCTAAGTTGATGTAATAGGTAGTAAGAAGTAGTACAACTCTAGTTTTAGGTATCGATTATTGACTTTTTAGCTGGCTTTGGTGCCTTGGACATGAGCTAGGACCATAAGATTCTGCATGAAAGGAGGACTAGTAGCCGAGTTGCATGGGAGAATGTGAAAAGTGTTCACATGTAGTAAAAACCTGAGAAATCCGTCCGTTTTCGTCATTTGTTATCGAATCGACTTAAAGCCAGATCGTCACATTGGCCGCTCTTCTCTCTGAAACGGTTGTCCTTATCGTCTGCAAACCTATGTCGCGTGCTGCGGTATGTGGAGGCACTAAAAGCACCATAGTAGAACACAGATGAAGCTTCTAAGTTGATGTAATAGCCAGTAAGAAGTAGTACAAGTGAAATTTTAGATATCGATTATTGACTTTTTACCATTCTTTGGTGCCTTGGACATGAGCTAGGACCTTAAGATTCTGCATGAAAGGAGGACTAGCAGCCGAGTAGCAAGGGAGAATGTGATAAGTGTTCATATGTAGTAAAAACCTGAGAAATCCGTCCGTTTTCGTCATTTGTTATCGAATCGACTGAAAGCCAGATCGTCACATTAGCCGCTCTTCTCTCTGAAACGGTTGTACTTATCGTCTGCAAAGCTATGTCGCGTGCTGCGGTATGTGGAGACACTAAAAGCACCATTGTAGAACACAGATGAAACTTCTAAGTTGATGTAATAGCTAGTAAGAAGTAGTACAACTCAAGTTTTAGGTATCGATTATTGACTTTTTAGCTGGCTTTGGTGCCTTGGACATGAGCTAGGACCATAAGATTCTGCATGAAAGGAGGACTAGCAGCCGAGTTGCATGGGAGAATGTGAAAAGTGTTCACATGTAGTAAAAACCTGAGAAATCCGTCCGTTTTCGTCATTTGTTATCGAATCGACTTAAAGCCAGATCGTCACATTGGCCGCTCTTCTCTCTGAAACGGTTGTACTTATCGTCTGAAAGCTATGTCGCGTGCTGCGGTATGCGGAGACACTAAAAGCACCATAGTAGAACACAGATGAAGCTTATAAGATGATGTAATAGCCAGTAAGAATTAGTACAATACCAGTTTTAGGTATCGATTATTGACTTTTTAGCTGGCTTTGGTGCCTTGGACATGAGCTAGGACCTTAAGATTCTGCATGAACGGAGGACTAGCAGCCGAGTTGCATGGGAGAATGTGAAAAGTGTTCATATGTAGTAAAAACCTGAGAAATCCGTCCGTTTTCGTCATTTGTTATCGAATCGTCTTAAAGCCAGATCGTCACATTGGCCGCTCTTCTCTCTGAAACGGTTGTACTTATCGTCTGAAAGCTATGTCGCGTGCTGCGGTATGCGGAGACACTAAAAGCACCATAGTAGAACGCAGATGAAGCTTATAAGATGATGTAATAGCCAGTAAGAATTAGTACAATACCAGTTTTAGGTATCGATTATTGACTTTTTAACTATCTTTGGTGCCTTGGACATGAGCTAGGACCTTAAGATTCTACATGAACGGAGGACTAGCAGCCGAATATCACTGGAGAATGTGAAAAGTGTTCATATGTAGTAAAAACCTGAGAAATCCGTCCGTTTTCGTCATTTGTTACGGAATCAACCTAAAGCCAGGTCATCACATTGGCCGCTCTTCTCTCTGAAACGGTTGTACTTATCGTCTGCAAAGCTATGTCGCGTGCTGCGGTATGCGGAGACACTAAAAGCACCATAGTAGAACACAGATGAAGCTTATAAGATGATGTAATAGCCAGTAAGAATTAGTACAATACCAGTTTTAGGTATCGATTATTGACTTTTTAGCTGGCTTTGGTGCCTTGGACATGAGCTAGGGCCTTACGATTCTGCATGACAGGAGTACTAGCAGCCGAGTTGAACGGGAGGATGTGAAAAGTCTTCATATGTAGTACAAAACTGAGAAATCCGTCCGTTTTCGTCATTTGTTATCGAATCGACTTAAAGCCTGATCGTCACATTGGCCGCTCTTCTCTCTGAAACGGTTGTACTTATCGTCTGAAAGCTATGTCGCGTGCTGCGGTATGCGGAGACACTAAAAGCACCATAGTAGAACACAGATGAAGCTTATAAGATGATGTAATAGCCAGTAAGAATTAGTACAATACCAGTTTTAGGTATCGATTATTGACTTTTTAGCTGGCTTTGGTGCCTTGGACATGAGCTAGGACCATAAGATTCTGCATGAAAGGAGGACTAGCAGCCGAGTTGCATGGGAGAATGTGAAAAGTGTTCACATGTAGTAAAAACCTGAGAAATCCGTCCGTTTTCGTCATTTGTTATCGAATCGACTTAAAGCCAGATCGTCACATTGGCCGCTCTTCTCTCTGAAACGGTTGTACTTATCGTCTGAAAGCTATGTCGCGTGCTGCGGTATGCGGAGACACTAAAAGCACCATAGTAGAACACAGATGAAGCTTATAAGATGATGTAATAGCCAGTAAGAATTAGTACAATACCAGTTTTAGGTATCGATTATTGACTTTTTAGCTGGCTTTGGTGCCTTGGACATGAGCTAGGACCTTAAGATTCTGCATGAACGGAGGACTAGCAGCCGAATTGCACTGGAGAATGTGAAAAGTGTTCATATGTAGTAAAAACCTGAGAAATCCGTCCGTTTTCGTCATTTGTTACGGAATCAACCTAAAGCCAGGTCATCACATTGGCCGCTCTTCTCTCTGAAACGGTTGTACTTATCGTCTGCAAAGGTATGTCGCGTGCTGCGGTATGCGGAGACACTAAAAGCACCATTGTAGAACACAGATGAAGCTTCTAAGATGATGTAATAGCCAGTAAGAAGTAGTACAATTCAAGTTTTAAGTATCGATTATTGACTTTTTAGCTGGCTTTGGTGCCTTGGACATGAGCTAGGACCTTAAGATTCTGCATGAAAGGAGGACTAGCAGCCGAGTTGCACGGGAGGATGTGAAAAGTGTTCATATGTAGTAAAAACCTGAGACATCCGTCCGTTTTCGTCATTTGTTATCGAATCGACTTAAAGCCAGATCGTCACATTGGCCGCTCTTCGCTCTGAAACGGTTGTACTTATCGCCTGCAAAGCTATGTCGCGTGCTGCGTTATGCGGAGACACTAATAGCACCATAGTAGAACACAGATGAAGCTTCTAAGTTGATGTAATAGCCAGTAAGAAGTAGTACAATCCAAGTTTTAGGTATCGATTTTTGACTTTTTAGCTGGCTTTCGTGCATTGGACGTGAGCTAAGATCTTAAGATTCTGCATGAAAGGAGGACTAGCAGCCAAGTTGCACGGGAGAAGGTGAAAAGTGTTTATATGTAGTAAAAACCTGAGAAATCCGTCCGTTTTCGTCATTTGTTATCGATTCGACTTACAGCCAGGTCGTCACATTGGCCGCTCTTCTGTCTGAAACGGTTGTACATATCGTCTGCAAAGCTATGTCGCGTGTTGCGGTGTGTGGAGACTCTAAAAGCACCATAGTAGAACACAGATGAAGCTTCTAAGTTGATGTAATAGCCAGTAAGAAGTAGTACATCTCAAGTTCTAGATATCGATTATTGACTTTTTGCTGGCTTTGGTGCCTTGGACATGAGCTAGGACCTTAAGATTCTGCATGAAACGAGGACTAGCATGCCGAGTTGAACGAGAGAGTGTGAAAAGTGTTCATATGTAGTAAAAACCTGAGAAATCCGTCTGCATTCGTCATTTGTTATCGAATCGACTTAAAGCCAGATCGTCACATTGGCCGCTCTTCTCTCTGAATCGGTTGTACTTATCGTCTGAAAGCTATGTCGCGTGCTGCGGTATGCGGAGACACTAAAAGCACCATAGTAGAACACAGATGAAGCTTCTAAGATGATGTAATAGCCAGTAAGAAGTAGTACAACTCAAGTTCTAGGTATCGATTATTGACTTTTTAGCTGGCTTTGGTGCCTTGGACATGAGCTAGGACCATAATATTCTGCATGAAAGGAGGACTAGCAGCCGAGTTGCATGGGAGAATGTGAAAAGTGTTCATATGTAGTAAAAACCAGAGAAATCCGTCCGTTTTCGTCATTTGTTATCGAATCGATTTAAAGCCAGATCGTCACATTGGCCGCTCTTCTCTCTGAAACGGTTGTACTTATCGTCTGAAAGCTATGTCGCGTGCTGCGGTATGCGGAGACACTAAAAGCACCATAGTAGAACACAGATGATGCTTATAAGATGATGTAATAGCCAGTAAGAATTAGTACAATACCAGTTTTAGGTATCGATTATTGACTTTTTAGCTGGCTTTGGTGCCTTAGACATGAGCTAGGACCCTAAGATTCTGCATGAACGGAGGACTAGCAGCCGAGTTGCATGGGAGAATGTGAAAAGTGTTCATATGTAGTAAAAACCTGAGAAATCCGTCCGTTTTCGTCATTTGTTATCGAATCGACTTAAAGGCAGATCGTCACATTGGCCACTCTTCTCTCTGAAACGGTTGTACTTATCGTCTGAAAGCTATGTCGCGTGCTGCAGTATGCGGAGACACTAAAAGCACCATAGTAGAGCACAGATGAAACTTCTAAGATGATGTAATAGGCAGTAAGAATTAGTACAATACCAGATTTAGGTATCGATTATTGACTTTTTAGCTGGCTTTGGTGCCTTGGACATGAGCTAGGACCTTAAGATTCTGCATGAAAGGAGGACTAGCAGCCGAATTGCACGCGAGATTGTGAAAAGTGTTCATATGTAGTAAAAACCTGAGAAATTCGTCCGTATTCGTCATTTGTTATGGAATCTACTTAAAGCCAGATCGTCAGATTGGCCGCTCTTCTCTCTGAAACGGTTGTACTTATCGTCTGCAAAGCTATGTCGCGTGCTGCGGTATGCGGAGACACTAAAAGCACCATAGTAGAACACAGATGAAGCTTCTAAGTTGATGTAATAGCCAGTAAGAAGTAGTACAAGTGAAATTTTAGATATCGATTATTGACTTTTTACCATTCTTTGGTGCCTTGGACATGAGCTAGGACCTTAAGATTCTGCATGAAAGGAGGACTAGCAGCCGAGTAGCAAGGGAGAATGTGATAAGTGTTCATATGTAGTAAAAACCTGAGAAATCCGTCCGTTTTCGTCATTTGTTATCGAATCGACTGAAAGCCAGATCGTCACATTAGCCGCTCTTCTCTCTGAAACAATTGTACTTATCGTCTGCAAAGCTATGTCGCGTGCTGCGGTATGTGGAGACACTAAAAGCACCATTGTAGAACACAGATGAAACTTCTAAGTTGATGTAATAGCTAGTAAGAAGTAGTACAACTCAAGTTTTAGGTATCGATTATTGACTTTTTAGCTGGCTTTGGTGCCTTGGACATGAGCTAGGACCATAGGATTCTGCATGAAAGGAGGACTAGCAGCCGAGTTGCATGGGAGAATGTGAAAAGTGTTCACATGTAGTAAAAACCTGAGAAATCCGTCCGTTTTCGTCATTTGTTATCGAATCGACTTAAAGCCAGATCGTCACATTGGCCGCTCTTCTCTCTGAAACGGTTGTACTTATCGTCTGAAAGCTATGTCGCGTGCTGCGGTATGCGGAGACACTAAAAGCACCATAGTAGAACACAGATGAAGCTTCTAAGATGATGTAATAGCCAGTAAGAATTAGTACAATACCAGTTTTAGGTATCGATTATTGACTTTTTAGCTGGCTTTGGTGCCTTGGACATGAGCTAGGACCTTATGATTTTGCATGAACGGAGGACTAGCAGCCGAGTTGCATGGGAGAATGTGAAAAGTGTTCATATGTAGTAAAAACCTGAGAAATCCGTCCGTTTTCGTCATTTGTTATCGAATCGACTGAAAGCCAGATCGTCACATTGGCCGCTCTTCTCTCTGAAACGGTTGTACTTATCGGCTGCAAAGCTATGTCGCGTGCTGCGGTATGCGGAGACCCTAAAATCACCATAGTAGAACACAGATGAAGCTTCTAAGTAGATGTAATAGCCAGTAAGAAGTAGTACAATTCAAGTTTTAGGTATCGATTATTGACTTTTTAGCTGGCTTTGCTGCCTTGGACATGAGCTAGGACGTTAAGATTCTGCATGAAAGGAGGACTAGCAGCCGAGTTGCACGGGAGAATGTGAAAAGTGTTCATACGTAGTAAAAACCTGAGAAATCCGTTCGTTATCGTCATTTATTATCGAATCGTCTTCAAGCCAGTTCGTCACATTGGCCGCTCTGCTCTCTGAAACGGTTGTACTTATCGTCTGCAAAGCTATGTCGCGTGCTGCGGTATGCCGAGCCACTAAAATCACCATCGTAGAACACAGATGAGGCTTCAAAGATGATGTAATAGCCAGTAAGGATTAGTACAATACCACTTTTAGGTATTTATTATTGACTTTTTAGCTGGCTTTGGTGCCTTGGACATGAGTTAGGACCTTAAGATTCTGCATGAAAGGAGGACTGGCAGCCGAGTTGCACGGGAAAATTTGAAAAGTGTTCATACGTAGTAAAAACCTGAGAAATCCGTTCGTTATCGTCATTTATTATCGAATCGTCTTCAAGCCAGTTCATCACATTGGCCGCTCTGCTCTCTGAAACGGTTGTACTTATCGTCTGCAAAGCTATGTCGCGTGCTGCGGTATGCGGAGACACTAAAATCACCATCGTAGAACACAGATGAGGCTTCTAAGTTGATGTAATAGCCAGTAAGAAGTAGTACAATTCAAGTTTTAGGTATCGATTATTGACGTTTTAGCTGGCTTTGGTGCCTTGGACATGAGCTAGGACCTTAAGATTCTGCATGAAAGGAGGACTAGCAGCCGAGTTGCATGGGAGAATGTGAAAAGTGTTCATATGTAGTAAAAACCTGTGAAATCCGTCCGTTTTCGTCATTTGTTATCGAATCGACTTAAAGCCAGATCGTCACATTGGCCGCTCTTCTCTCTGAAACAGTTGTACTTATCGTCTGAAAGCTATGTCGCGTGCTGCGGTATGCGGAGACACTAAAAGCACCATAGTAGAACACAAATGAACCTTCTAAGATGATGTAATAGCCAGTAAGATGTAGTACATTTCAAGTTTTAGGTATCGATTATTGACTTTTTAGCTGGCTTTGGTGCCTTGGACATGAGCTAGGACCTTAAGATTCTGCATGAAAGGAGGACTAGCAGCCAAGTTGCACGGGAGGATGTGAAAAGTTTTCATATGTAGTAAAAACCTGAGAAATCCGTCCATTTTCGTCATTTGTTATCGAATCGACTTAAAACCGGATCGTGACATTGGCCGCTCTTCTCTCTGAAACGGTTGTACTTATCGTCTGCAAAGCTATGTCGCGTGCTGCGGTATGCGGAGACACTATAAGCACCATAGTAGAACACAGATGAAGCTTCTAAGTTGATGTAATAACTAGTATGAAGTAGTACAATTTGAATTTTAGATATCGATTATTGACTTTTAGCTGGCTTTGGTGCCTTGGACATGAGCTAGGACCTTAAGATTCTGCATGTAAGGAGGAGTAGCAGCCTAGTAGCACGGGAGAATGTGAAAAGAGTTCATATGTAGTAAAACCCTGAGAAATACGTCCGTTTTCGTCATTTGTTATCGATTCGACTTAAAGCCAGATCGCCACATGGGCCGCTCTTCTCTCTGACACACTTGTACTTATAGTCTGCAAAGCTATGTCGCGTGTTGCGGTATGCGGAGACACTAAAAGCATCATAGTAGAACACAGGTGAAGCTTCTAAGTTGATGTAATAGCCAGTAAGAAGTAGTAAAATTCAAGTTTTAGGTATCGATTATTGACTTTTTAGCTGGCTTTGGTGCCTTGCACATGAGCTAGGACCTTAAGATTCTGCATCAAAAGAGGACTAGCAGCCGAGTTGCACGGGAGAATGTGAAAAGTGTTCATATGTAGTAAAAACCTCAGAAATCCGTTCGTTATCGTCATTTGTTATCGAATCGACTTAAAGCCAGATCGTGACATTGGCCACTCTTCTCTGTGAAACGGTTGTACTTATCGTCTGCTAAGCTATGTCGCGTGCTGCGGTATGTGGAGACACTAAAAGCACCATAGTAGAACACAGATGAAACTTCTAAGTTGATGTAATAGCCAGTAAGAAGTAGTACAATTGAAATTTTAGATATCGATTATTGACATTTTAGCTGGCTTTGGTGCCTTGGACATGAGCTAGGACCTTAAGATTCTGCATGAAAGCAGTACTAGCAGCCGAGTTGCACGGGAGAATGTGAAAAGTGTTCATATGTAGTAAAAACCTGAGAAATCCGTCCGTTTTTGTCGTTTGTTATCGAATCGACTTAAAGCCTGTTCGTCACATTGGGCGCTTTTCTCTCTGAAACGGTTGCACTTATCGTCTGCAAAGCTATGTAGCATGCTGCAGTATGCGGAGACACTAAAAGCAGCATAGTAGAACACAGATGAAGCTTCTAAGTTGATGTAATAGCTAGTAAGAAGTAGTACAATTGAAATTTTAGATATCGATTATTGACATTTTAGCTGGCTTTGGTGCCTTGGACATGAGCTAGGACTTTAAGATTCTGCATGAAAGGAGGACTAGCAGCCGAATTGCACGGGAGAATGTGAAAAGTGTTCATACGTAGTAAAAACCCGAGAAATCCGTACGTTTTCGTCATTGGTTATCGAATCGTCTTAAAGCCAGATCGTCACATTGGCCGCTCTTCTCCCTGAAACGGTTGTACTTATCGTCTGCAAAGCTATGTCGAGTGCTGCGGTATGTGGAGACACTAAAAGCACCATAGTAGACCACAGATGAAGCTTCTAAGTTGATGTAATAGCCAGTAAGAAGCAGTACAATTCAAGATTTGGGCATCGATTATTGACTTTTAGCTGGCTTTGGTGCCTTGGACATGAGCTAGGACCTTAAGATTCTGCATGAAGGTAGGACTACCAGCCGACTTGCAGGGGAGAATGTGGAAAGTGTTCATATGTAGTAAAAACCTGAGAAATCCGTCCGTTTTCGTCATTTGTTATGGAATTGACTTAAAGCCAGATCGTCACATTGGTCGCTCTTCTCTCTGAATCGGTTGTACTTATCGTCTGCAAAGCTATGTCGCGTGCTGCGGTGTTCGGAGACACTAAAAGCACCTTAGTAGAACACAGATGAAGCTTCTAAGATGATGTAATAGCCAGTAAGATGTAGTACAATTCAAGTTTTAGGTATCGATTATTGACTTTTTGGCTGCGGTATGGTGCCTTGGACGTGAGCTAGGACCTTAAGATTCTGCATGTAAGGAGGACTAGCAGGCGAGATGCACGGGGGAATGTGAAAAGTATTCATATGTAGTAAAAACCTGAGAAATCCGTTATGGTGCCTTGGACGTGAGCTAGGACCTTAAGATTCTGCATGTAAGGAGGACTAGCAGGCGAGATGCACGGGGGAATGTGAAAAGTATTCATATGTAGTAAAAACCTGAGAAATCCGTTCGTTATCGTCATTTGTTATCGAATCGACTTCAAGCCATATCGTCACATTGGCCGCTCTTCTCTCTGAAACGGTTGTACTGATTGTCTGGAAAGCTATGTCGCGTGCTGCGGTATGTGGAGACACTAAAATCACCATAGTAGGACACAGATGAAGCTTCTCAGTTGATGTAGTAGCCAGTAAGAAGTAGTACAATTCAAGTTTTAGGTATCGATTATTGACTTTGTAGCTGGCTTTGGTGCCTTGGACATGAGCTAGGACCTTAATATTCTGCATGAAAGAAGGACTAGCAGCCGAGTTGTACGGGAGAATGTGAAAAGTGTTCGTATGTAGTAAAAACCTGAGAAATCCGTACGTTTTCGTCATTGGTTATCGATTCGTCTTAATGCCAGATCGTCACATTGGCTGCTCTTCTCTCTGAAACGGTTGTACTTATCGTCTGCAAAGCTATGTCGCGTGCTGCGGTATGCGGAGACACTAAAAGCACCATAGTAGAACACAGATGAAGCTTCTAAGTTGATGTAATAGCTAGTAAGAGGTAGTACAATTCAAGTTTTAGGTATCGATTATTGACTTTTTAGCTGGCTTTGGTGCCTTGGACATGAGCTAGGACCTTAAGATTCTGCATGAAAGGAGGACTAGCAGCCAAGTTGCACGGGAGGATGTGAAAAGTTTTCATATGTAGTAAAAACCTGAGAAATCCGTCCGTTTTCGTCATTTGTTATCGATTCGACTTAAAGCCAGATCGTCACATGGGCCGCTCTTCTCTCTGAAACGGTTGTACTTATAGTCTGCAAAGCTATGTCGCGGGTTGCGGTATGCGGAGACACTAAAAGCACCACAGTAGAATACAGATGAAGCTTCTAAGTTGATGTAATAGCCAGTAAGAAGTAGTAAAATTCAAGTTTTAGGTATCGATTATTGACTTTTTAGCTGGCTTTGGTGCCTTGCACATGAGCTAGGACCTTAAGATCCTGCATGAAAAGAGGACTAGCAGACGAGTTACACGGGAGAATGTGAAAAGTGTTCATATGTAGTAAAAACCTGAGAAATCCGTCCGTTTTCGTCATTTGTTATGGAATTGACTTAAAGCCAGATCGTCACAATGGCCGCTCTTCTCTCTGAATCGGTTGTACTTATCGTCTGCAAAGCTATGTCGCGTGCTGCGATGTTCGGAGACGCTAAAAGCACCTTAGTAGAACACAGATGAAGCTTCTAAGATGATGTAATAGCCAGCAAGAAGTAGTACAATTCAAGTTTTAGGTATCGATTATTGACTTTTTGGCTGGCTTTGGTGCCTTGGACGTGAGCTAGGACCTTAAGATTCTGCATGTAAGGAGGACTAGGAGGCGAGATGCACGGGGGAATGTGAAAAGTATTCATATGTAGTAAAAACCTGAGAAATCCGTTCGTTATCGTCATTTGTTATCGAATCGACTTCAAGCCATATCGTCACATTGGCCGCTCTTCTCTCTGAAACGGTTGTACTGATCGTCTGGAAAGCTATGTCGCGTGCTGCGGTATGTGGAGACACTAAAATCACCATAGTAGGACACAGATGAAGCTCCTTAGTTGATGTAGTAGCCAGTAAGAAGTAGTACAATTCAAGTTTTAGGTATCGATTATTGACTTTGTAGCTGGCTTTGGTGCCTTGGACATGAGCTAGGACCTTAAGATTCTGCATGAAAGAAGGACTAGCAGCCGAGTTGTACGGGAGAATGTGAAAAGTGTTCCTATGTAGTTAAAACCTGAGAAATCCGTACGTTTTCGTCATTGGTTATCGATTCGTCTTAATGCCAGATCGTCATATTGGCTGCTCTTCTCTCTGAAACGGTTGTACTTATCGTCTGCAAAGCTATGTCGCGTGCTGCGGTATGCGGAGACACTAAAAGCACCATAGTAGAACACAGATGAAGCTTCTAATTTGATGTAATAGCCATTAAGAAGTAGTACAATTCTAGTTTTAGGTATCGATTATTGACTTTTTAGCTGGCTTTGGTGCCTTGGACATGAGCTACGACCTTAAGATTCTGCATGAAAGGAGGACTAGCAGCCGAGTTGCACGGGAGAATGTGAAAAGTGTTCATATGTAGTAAAAACCTGAGAAATACGTCTGTTTTCGTCAGTTGTTATCGAATCGACTTAAAGACAGATCGTCACATTTGCCGCTCTTCTCTCTGAAACGGTTGTACTTATAGTCTGCAAAGCTATGTCGCGTGCTGCGGTATGCAGAGCCAGTAAAAGCACCATAGTAGAACACAGATGAAGCTTCTAAGTTGATGTAATAGCCAGTAAGATGTAGTACAATTCAAGTTTTAGGTATCGATTATTGACTTTGTAGCTGGCTTTGGTGCCTTGGACATGAGCTAGGACCTTAAGATTCTGCATGAAAGAAGGACTAGCAGCCGAGTTGTACGGGAGAATGTGAAAAGTGTTCGATTGTAGTAAAAACGTGAGAAATCCGTACGTTTTCGTCATTGGTTATCGATTCGTCTTAAAACCAGATCGTCACATTGGCTGCTCTTCTCTGTGAAACGGTTGTACTTATCGTCTGCAAAGCTATGTCGCGTGCTGCGGTATGTGGAGACACTAAAAGCACCATAATAGAACACAGATGAAGCTTCTAAGTTGATGTAATAGCTAGTAAGAGGTAGTACAATTCAAGTTTTAGGTATCGATTATTGACTTTTTAGCTGGCTTTGGTGCCTTGGACATGAGCTAGGACCTTAAGATTCTGCATGAAAGGAGGACTAGCAGCCAAGTTGCACGGGAGGATGTGAAAAGTTTTCATATGTAGTAAAAACCTGAGAAATCCGTCCATTTTCGTCATTTGTTATCGAATCGACTTAAAACCGGATCGTGACATTGGCCGCTCTTCTCTCTGAAACGGTTGTACTTATCGTCTGCAAAGCTAGGTCGCGTGCTGCGGTATGCGGAGACACTAAAAGCACCATAGTAGAACACAGATGAAGCTTCTAAGTTGATGTAATAGCTAGTATGAAGTAGTACAATTGGAATTTTAGATATCGATTATTGACTTTTTAGCTGGCTTTGGCGCCTTGGACATGAGCTAGGACCTTAAGATTCTGCATGTAAGGAGGAGTAGCAGGCTAGTTGCACGGGAGAATGTGAAAAGAGTTCATATGTAGTAAAACCCTGAGAAATACGTCCGTTTTCGTCATTTGTTATCGATTCGACTTAAAGCCAGATCGTCACATGGGCCGCTCTTCTCTCTGATACGGTTGTACTTATAGTCTGCAAAGCTATGTCGCGTGTTGCGGTATGCGGAGACACTAAAAGCACCACAGTAGGACACAGATGAAGCTTCTAAGTTCATGTAATAGCCAGTAAGAAGTAGTACAATTCCAGTTTTAGGTATCGACTATTGACTTTTTAGCTGGCTTTGGTGCCTTGGACATGAGCTAGGACCTTAAGATTCTGCATGAAAGCAGTACTAGCAGCCGAGTTGCACGGGAGTATGTGAAAAGTGTTCATATGTAGTAAAAACCTGAGAAATCCGTCCGTTTTCGTCGTTTGTTATCGAATCGACTTAAAGCCTGATCGTCACATTGGGCGCTTTTCTTTCTGAAACGGTTGCACTTATCGTCTGCAAAGCTATGTCGCGTGCTGCAGTATGGGGAGACACTAAAAGCAGCATAGTAGAACACAGATGAAGCTTCTAAGTTGATGTAATAGCTAGTAAGAAGTAGTACAATTGAAATTTTAGATATCGATTATTGACATTTTAGCTGGCATTGGTGCCTTGGACATGAGCTAGGACTTTAAGATTCTGCATGAAAGGAGGACTAGCAGCCGAATTGCACGGGAGAATGTGAAAAGTGTTCATATGTAGTAAAAACCCGAGAAATCCGTACGTTTTCGTCATTGGTTATCGAATCGTCTTAAAGCCAGATCGTCACATTGGCCGCTCTTCTCTCTGAAACGGTTGTACTTATCGTCTGCAAAGCTGTCGAGTGCTGCGGTATGTGGAGACACTAAAAGCACCATAGTAGACCACAGATGAAGCTTCTAAGTTGATGTAATAGCCAGTAAGAAGTAGTACAACTCAAGTTTTAGGTATCGATTATTGACTTTTTAGCTGGCTTCGGTGCCTTGAACATGAGCTAGGACCTTAAGATTCTGCATGAAAGGAGGACTAGCAGCCGAGCTGCACGGGAGGATGTGAAAAGTTTTCATATGTAGTAAGAACCTGAGAATTCCGTCCATTTTCGTCATTCGTTATCGAATCGACTTAAAGCCGGATCGTTACATTGACCGCTCTTCTCTCTGAAACGGTTGTACTTATCGTCTGCAAAGCTATGTCGCGTGCTGCGGTATTCGGAGACACTAAAAAAACCATAGTAGAACACAGATGAAGCTTCTAAGTTGATGTAATAGCCAGTAAGAAGTAGTAGAATTCAAGATTTGGGCATCGATTATTGACTTTTAGATAGCTTTGGTGCCTTGGACATGAGCTAGGACCTTAAGATTCTGCATGAAAGGAGGACTACCAGCCGACTTGCAGGGGAGAATGTGGAAAGTGTTCATATGTAGTAAAAATCTGAGAAATCCGTACGTTATCGTCATTTGTTATCGAATCGACTTGAAGCCATATCGTCACATTGGCCGCTCTTCTCTCTGAAACGGTTGTACTGATCGTCTGGAAAGCTATGTCGCGTGCTGCGGTATGTGGAGACACTAAAATCACCATAGTAGGACACAGATGAAGCTTCTTAGTAGATGTAATAGCCAGTAAGAAGTAGTACAATTCAAGTTTTAGGTATCGATTATTGACTTTTTAGCTGGCTTTGGTGCCTTGGACATGAACTAGGACCTTAAGATTCTGCATGAAAGGAGGACTAGCAGCCGAATTGCAGGGGAGAATGTGAAAAGTGTTATTGTGTAGTATTAAACTGAGAAATCCGTACGTTTTCGTCATTTGTTATGGAATTGACTTAAAGCCAGATCGTCACATTGGCCGCTCTTCTCCCTGAAACGGTTGTACTTATCGTCTGCAAAGCTATGTCGCGTGCTGCGGTATGTGGAGACACTAAAATCACCATAGTAGGACACAGATGAAGCTTCTAAGTTGATGTAATAGCCAGTAAGAATTAGTACAATACCAGTTTTAGGTATCGATTATTGACTTTTTGGCTGGCTTTGTCGCCTTGGACATGAGCTAGGACCTTAACATTCTGCATGAAAGGAGGAGTAGCAGCCGAGTTGCATGGGAGAATTTGAAAAGTGTTCATATGTCTTAAACCCTGAGAAATACGTCCGTTTTCGTCATTACTTATCGAATTGACTTAAAGCCAGATAGTCACATTGGCCGCTCTTCCACTGAAACGGTTGTACTTATAGTCTGCAAAGCTATGTCAAATGCTGTGGTATGCGGAGACACTAAAAGCACCATAGTAGAACACAGATGAAGCTTCTAAGTTAAAGTAATAGCCAGTAAGACGTAGTACAACTCAAGTTTTAGTTATCGATTATTGCCTTTTTAGCTGGCTTTGGTGCCTTGGACATGAGCTAGGACCTTAAGATTCTGCATGAAAGGAGGACTAGCAGCCGAGCTGCACGGGAGGATGTGAAAAGTGTTCGATTGTAGTAAAAACCTGAGAATTCCGTCCATTTTCGTCATTTGTTATCGAATCGACTTATAGCCGGATCGTCACATTGGCCGCTCTTCTCTCTGAAACGGTTGTACTTATCGTCTGCAAAGCTATGTCGCGTGCTGCGGTATGCGGAGACACTAAAATAACCATAGTAGAACACAGATGAAGCTTCTAAGTTGATGTAATAGCCAGTAAAAAGTAGTACAACTCAAGATTTGGGCATCGATTATTGACTTTTAGCTGGCTTTGGTGCCTTGGACATGAGCTAGGGCCTTAAGATTCTGCATGAAAGGAGGACTAGCAGCCGAATTGCAGGGGAGAATGTGAAAAGTGTTCATATGTAGTAAAAACCTGAGAAATCCGTCCGTTTTCGTCATTTGTTACGGAATTGACTTAAAGCCACATCGTCACATTGGCCGCTCTTCTCTCTTAATCGGTTGTACTTATCGTCTGCAAAGCTATGTCGCGTGCTGCGGTATTCGGAGACACTAAAAGCACCATAGTAGAACACAGATGAAGCTTATAAGATGATGTAATAGCCAGTAAGATGTAGTGCAATTCAAGTTTTAGGTATCGATTATTGACTTTTTGGCTGGCTTTGGTGCATTGGACATGAGCTAGGACCTTAAGATTCTGCATGAAAGGAGGACCAGCAGCCGAGATGCACGGGAGAATGTGAAAATGTTCATATGTAGTAAAACCCTGAGAAATACGTCCGTTTTCGTCATTTGTTATCGAATCGACTTAAAGCCAGATCGTCACATTGGCCGCTCTTCTCCCTGAATCGGTTGTACTTATCGTCTGCAAAGCTATGTCGCGTGCTGCGGTATTCGGAGACACTAAAAGCACCATAGTTGAACACAGATGAAGCTTCTAAGTTATAGTAATAGCCAGTAAGAGGTAGTACAATTCAAGTTTTAGGTATCGATTATTGACTTTTTAGCTGGCTTTGGTGCCTTGGACATGAGCTAGGACCTTAAGATTCCGCATGAATGGAGGACTAGCAGCCGAGTTGAACGGGAGAATGTGAAAAGTGTTCATATGTAGTAAAAACCTGACAAATCCGTCCGTTTTCGTCATTTGTTATCGAATCGACTTAAAGCCAGATCGTCACATTGGCCGCTCTTCTCTCTGAAACGGTTGTACTTATCGTCTGCAAAGCTATGTAGTGTGCTGCGGTATGCGGAGACACTAAAATCACCATAGTTGGACACAGATGAAGCTTCTAAGTTGATGTAATAGCCAGTAAGAAGTAGTAAAATTCAAGTTTTAGTTATCGATTATTGACTTCTTAGCTGGCTTTGGTGCCTTGGACAAGAGCTAGGACCTTAAGATTCTGCGTGAAAGGAGGACTAGCTGCCGAGTTGCACGGGAGAATGTGAAAAGTGTTCATATGCAGTAAAAACCTAAGAAATCCGTTCGTTATCGTCATTTGTTATCGAATCGACTTAAAGCCAGATCGTGACATTGGCCGCTCTTCTCTCTGAAACGGTTGTACTTATCGTCTGCAAAGCTATGTCGCGTGCTGCGGTATGTGGTGACACTAAAAGCACCATAGTAGAACACAGACAAAGCTTCTAAGTTGATGTAATAGCCAGTAAGAAGTAGTACAATTCCAGTTTTAGGTATCTATTATTGACTTTTTAGCTGGCTTTGGTTCCTTGGACATGAGCTAGGACCTCAAGGTTCTGCATGAAAGGAGGACTAGCAGCCGAGTTGCACGGGAGAATGTGAAAAGTGTTCATATGTAGTAGAAAAACGAGAAATCCGTCCGTTTTCGTCATTTGTTATCGAGTCGACTTAAAGCCAGATCGTCACATAGTCCGCCCTTCTCTCTGAAATGGTTGTACTTATCGTTTGCAAAGCTATGTCGCGTGCTGCGGTATGCGGAGACACTAGAAATACCATAGTAGAACACGGATGAAGCTTCTACGTTGATGTAATAGCCAGTAAAAAGTAGTACAATTCAAGTTTTAATCATCGATTATTGACTTTTAGCTGGCTTTGGTGCCTTGGACATGTGCTAGGACCTTAAGATTCTGCATGAGAGGAGGACTAGCAGCCGAGTTGCACGGGAGAATGTGAAAAGTGTTCATATGTAGTAAAAACCAGAGAAATCCGTCCGTTTTCGTCATTTGTTATCGAATCGACTTAAAGCCAGATCGTCACATTGGCCGCTCTTCTCTCCGAAACGGTTGTACTTATCGTCTGAAAGCTATGTCGCGTGCTGCGGTATGCGGAGACGCTAAAAGCACCATAGTAGAACACAGATGAAGCTTCTAAGATGATGTAATAGCCAGTAAGAATTAGTACAATACCAGTTTTAGGTATCGATTATTGACTTTTTAGCTGGATTTGGTGCCTTGGACATGAGCTAGGACCTTAAGATTCTGCATGAAAGCAGGACTAGCAGCCGAGTTGCACGGGAGTATGTGAAAAGTGTTCATCTGTAGTAAAAACCTGAGAAGTCCGTCCGTTTTCGTCATTTGTTATGGAATTGACTTAAAGCCAGATTGTCACATTGGCCGCTCTTCTCTCTGAATCGGTTGTACTTATCGTCTGCAAAGCTATGTCGCGTGCTGCGGAATGCGGAGACACTAAATATACCATAGTAGAACACGGATGAAGCTTTTAAGTTGATGTAATAGAGAGTAAGAAGTAGTACAATTCAAGTTTTAGGCATCGATTATTGACTTTTAGCTGGCTTTGGTGCCTTGGACATGAGCTAGGACCTTACGATTTTGCATGAAAGGAGGACTTGCAGCCGAGTTGCACGGGAGAATGTGAAAAGTGTTCATATGTAGTAAAAACCTGAGAAATACGTCCGTTTTCGTCATTTGTTATCGAATCGACTTAAAGCCAGATCGTCACATTGGCCGCTCTTCTCTCTGAAACGGTTGTACTTATCGTCTGAAAGCTATGTCGCGTGCTGCGGTATGCCGAGACACTAAAAATACCATAGTAGAACACGGATGAAGCTTCTAAGTTGATGTAATAGCCAGTAAGAATTAGTACAATTCCACTTTTAGGTATCGATTATTGACTTTTAGCTGGCTTTCGTGCCTTGGACATGAGCTAGGACCTTAAGATTCTACATGAAAGCAGGACTAGCAGCCGAGTTGCACGGGAGAATGTGAAAAGTGTTCATATGTAGTAGAAACCCGAGAAATCCGTCTGTTTTCATCATTTGTTATCGAATCGACTTAAAGCCAGATCGTCACATTGTCCGCTCTTCTCTCTGAAACGGTTGTACTTATCGTCTGCAAAGCTATGTCGCGTGCTGCGGTATGCGGAGACACTAGAAATACCATAGTAGAACACGGATGAAGCTTCTACGTTGATGTAATAGCCAGTAAAAAGTAGTACAATTCAAGTTTTAATCATCGATTATTGACTTTTAGATGGCTTTGGTGCCTTGGACATGAGCTAGGACCTTAAGATTCTGAATGAAAGGAGGACTAGCAGCCGAGTTGCACGGGAGAATATGAAAAGTGTTCATATGTAGTAAAAACCTGAGAAATCCTTCCGTCTTCGTCATTTGTTATCGAATCGACTTAAAGCCAGATCGTCACATTGGCCGCTCTTCTCTCCGAAACGCTTGTACTTATCGTCTGCAAAGCTATGTCGCGTGCTGCGGTATGCGGAGACACTAAAAGCACCATAGTAGAACACAGATGAAGCTGCTAAGTTGATGTAATAGCCAGTAAGAAGTAGTACAATTCAAGTTTTAGGTATCGATTATTGACTTTTTAGCTGGCTTTGGTTCCTTGGACATGAGCTAGGACCTCAAGGTTCTGCATGAAGGGAGGACTAGCAGCCGAGTTGCACGGGAGAATGTGAAAAGTGTTCATATGTAGTAGAGAAACGAGAAATCCGTCCGTTTTCGTCATTTGTTATCGAGTCGACTTAAAGCCAGATCGTCACATAGTCCGCCCTTCTCTCTGAAACGGTTGTACTTATCGTCTGCAAAGCTATGTCGCGTGCTGCGGTATGCGGAGACACTAGAAATACCATAGTATAACACGGATGAAGCTTCTACGTTGATGTAATAGCCAGTAAAAAGTAGTACAATTCAAGTTTTAATCATCGATTATTGACTTTTAGCTGGCTTTGGTGCCTTGGACATGAGCTAGGACCTTAAAATTCTGCATGAAAGGAGGACTAGCAGCCGAGTTGCACGTGAGAATGTGAAAAGTGTTCATATGTAGTAAAAACCAGAGAAATCCGTCCGTTTTCGTCATTTGTTATCGAATCGACTTAAAGCCAGATCGTCACATTGGCCGCTCTTCTCTCCGAAACGGTTGTACTTATCGTCTGAAAGCTATGTCGCGTGCTGCGGTATGCGGAGACGCTAAAAGCACCATAGTAGAACACAGATGAAGCTTCTAAGATGATGTAATAGCCAGTAAGAATTAGTACAATACCAGTTTTAGGTATCGATTATTGACTTTTTAGCTGGATTTGGTGCCTTGGACATGAGCTAGGACCTTAAGATTCTGCATGAAAGCAGGACTAGCAGCCGAGTTGCACGGGAGTATGTGAAAAGTGTTCATCTGTAGTAAAAACCTGAGAAGTCCGTCCGTTTTCGTCATTTGTTATGGAATTGACTTAAAGCCAGATTGTCACATTGGCCGCTCTTCTCTCTGAATCGGTTGTACTTATCGTCTGCAAAGCTATGTCGCGTGCTGCGGTATGAAGAGACACTAAAAATACCATAGTAGAACACGGATGAAGCTTCTAAGTTGATGTAATAGCCAGTAGGAAGTAGTACAATTCAAGTTTTAGGCATCGATTATTGACTTTTAGCTGGCTTTGGTGCCTTGGACATGAGCTAGGACCTTAAGATTCTGCATTAAAGGAGGACTAGCAGCCGACTTGCACGGGAGAACGTGAAAAGTGTTCATATGTAATAAAAACCTGAGAAATCCGTCCGTTTTTGTCATTTGTTATTGAATCGAGTTAAAGCCCGATCGTCACATTGGCCGCTCTTCTCTCTGAAACGGTTGTACTTATCGTCTGCAAATCTATGTCACGTGCTGCGGTATGTGGAGACACTGAAAGCACCATAGTAGACCACAGATGAAGCTTCTAAGATGTTGTAATAGCCAGTAAGAAGTAGTACAATTCCAATTTTAGGTATCAATTATTGAATCTTAGCTGGCTTTGGTGCTTTGGACATGAGCTAGGACCTTAAGATTCTACATGAAAGCAGGACTAGCAGCCGAGTTGCACGGGAGAATGTGAAAAGTGTTCATATGTAGTAGAAACCCGAGAAATCCGTCCGTCTTCGTCATTTGTTATCGAATCGACTTAAAGCCAGATCGTCACATTGCCCGCTCTTCTCTCCGAAACGCTTGTACTTATCGTCTGCAAAGCTATGTCGCGTGCTGCGGTATGCGGAGACACTAAAAGCACCATAGTAGAACACAGATGAAGCTGCTAAGTTGATGTAATAGCCAGTAAGAAGTAGTACAATTCAAGTTTTAGGTATCGATTATTGACTTTTTAGCTTGCTTTGGTGCCTTGGACATGAGCTAGGACCTTAAGATTCAGCATGAAAGGCGGACTTGCAGCCGAGTTGCACGGGAGAATGTGAAAAGAGTTCATATGTAGTAAAAACCTGAGAAATCCAATCGTTATCGTCATTTGTTATGGAATTGACTTAAAGCCAGATTGTCACATTGGCCGCTCTTCTCTCTGAATCGGTTGTACTTATCGTCTGCAAAGCTATGTCGCGTGCTGCGGAATGCGGAGACACTAAATATACCATAGTAGAACACGGATGAAGCTTTTAAGTTGATGTAATAGAGAATAAGAAGTAGTACAATTCAAGTTTTAGGCATCGATTATTGACTTTTAGCTGGCTTTGGTGCCTTGGACATGAGCTAGGACCTTACGATTTTGCATGAAAGGAGGACTAGCAGCCGAGTTGCACGGGAGAATGTGAAAAGTGTTCATATGTAGTAAAAACCTGAGAAATACGTCCGTTTTCGTCATTTGTTATCGAATCGACTTAAAGCCAGATCGTCACATTGCCCGCTCTTCTCTCCGAAACGGTTGTACTTATCGTCTGAAAGCTATGTCGCGTGCTGCGGTATGCGGAGACGCTAAAAGCACCATAGTTGAACACAGATGAAGCTTCTAAGTTGATGTAATAGCCAGTAAGAAGTAGTACAATTCAAGTTTTAGGTATCGATTATTGACTTTTTAGCTGGCATTGGTGCCTTGGACATGAGCTAGGACCTTAAGATTCAGCATGAAAGGCGGACTTGCAGCCGAGTTGCACGGGAGAATGTGGAAAGTGTTCATATGTAGTAAAAACCTGAGAAATCCGTTCGTTATCGTCATTTGTTATGGAATTGACTTAAAGCCAGATTGTCACATTGGCCGCTCTTCTCTCTGAATCGGTTGTACTTATCGTCTGCAAAGCTATGTCGAGTGCTCCTGTATGCGGGGACATTAAAAATACCAAAGTAGAACACGGATGAAGCTTCTAAGTTGATGTAATAGCCAGTAAGAAGTAGTACAATTCAAGTTTTAATCATCGATTATTGACTTTTAGCTGGCTTTGGTGCCTTGGACATGAGGTAGGACCTTAAGATTATGCATGAAAGGAGGACAAGCAGCCGAGTTGCACGGGAGAATGTGAAAAGTTTTCATATGCAGTAAAAACCTGAGAAATCCGTCCGTTTTTGTCATTTGTTATTGAATCGACTTAAAGCCAGATCGTCACATTGGCCGCTCTTCTCTCTGAAACGGTTGTACTTATCGTCTGAAAGCTATGTCGCGTGCTGCGGTATGCCGAGACACTAAAAATACCATAGTAGAACACGGGTGAAGCTTCTAAGTTGATGTAATAGCCAGTAAGAATTAGTACAATTCCACTTTTAGGTATCGATTATTGACTTTTAGCTGGCTTTCGTGCCTTGGACATGAGCTAGGACCTTAAGATTCTACATGAAAGCAGGACTAGCAGCCGAGTTGCACGGGAGAATGTGAAAAGTGTTCATATGTAGTAGAAACCCGAGAAATCCGTCCGTTTTCGTCATTTGTTATCGAATCGACTTAAAGCCAGATCGTCACATTGTCCGCTCTTCTCTCTGAAACGGTTGTACTTATCGTCTGCAAAGCTATGTCCCGTGCTGCGGTATGCGGAGACACTAGAAATACCATAGTAGAACACGGATGAAGCTTCTACGTTGATGTAATAGCCAGTAAAAAGTAGTACAATTCAAGTTTTAATCATCGATTATTGACTTTTAGATGGCTTTGGTGCCTTGGACATGAGCTAGGACCTTAAGATTCTGCATGAAAGGAGGACTAGCAGCCGAGTTGCACGGGAGAATGTGAAAAGTGTTCATATGTAGTAAAAACCTGAGAAATCCGTCCGTCTTCGTCATTTGTTATCGAATCGACTTAAAGCCAGATCGTCACATTGCCCGCTCTTCTCTCCGAAACGGTTGTACTTATCGTCTGCAAAGCTATGTCGTGTGCTGCGGTATGCGGAGACACTAAAATCACCATAGTTGGACACAGATGAAGCTTCTAAGATGATGTAATAGCCAGTAAGAAGTAGTACAATTCAAGTTTTAGGTATCGATTATTGACTTTTTAGCTGGCTTTGGTGCCTAGGACATGAGCTAGGACCTTAAGATTCAGCATGAAAGGCGGACTTGCAGCCGAGTTGCACGGGAGAATGTGAAAAGTGTTCATATGTAGTAAAAACCTGAGAAATCCAATCGATATCGTCATTTGTTATGGAATTGACTTAAAGCCAGATTGTCACATTGGCCGCTCTTCTCTCTGAAACGGTTGTACTTATCGTCTGCAAATCTATGTCACGTGCTGCGGTATGTGGAGACACTGAAAGCACCATAGTAGAACACAGATGAAGCTTCTAAGATGTTGTAATAGCCAGTAAGAAGTAGTACAATTCCAATTTTAGGTATCAATTATTGAATTTTAGCTGGCTTTGGTGCCTTGGACATGAGCTAGGACCTTAAGATTCTGCATGAAAGCAGGACTAGCAGCCGAGTTGCACGGGAGAATGTGAAAAGTGTTCATATAAAGTAGAAACCCGAGAAATCCGTCCGTTTTCGTCATTTGTTATCGAATCGACTTAAAGCCAGATCGTCACATTGTCCGCTCTTCTCTCTGAAACGGTTGTACTTATCGTCTGCAAAGCTATGTCGCGTGCTGCGGTATGCGGAGACACTAGAAATACCATAGTAGAACACGGATGAAGCTTCTACGTTGATGTAATAGCCAGTAAAAAGTAGTACAATTCAAGTTTTAGTCATCGATTATTGACTTTTAGATGGCTTTGGTGCCTTGGACATGAGCTAGGACCTTAAGATTCTGCATGAAAGGAGGACTAGCAGCCGCGTTGCACGGGAGAATGTGAAAAGTGTTCATATGTAGTAAAAACCTGAGAAATCCGTCCGTCTTCGTCATTTGTTATCGAATCGACTTAAAGCCAGATCGTCACATTGCCCGCACTTCTCTCCGAAACGGTTGTACTTATCGTCTGAAAGCTATGTCGCGTGCTGCGGTATGCGGAGACGCTAAAAGCACCATAGTAGAACACAGATAAAGCTTCTAAGATGATGTAATAGCCAGTAAGAAGTAGTACAATTCAAGTTTTAGGTATCGATTATTGACTTTCTAGCTTGCTTTGGTGCCTTGGACATGAGCTAGGACCTTAAGATTCAGCATGAAAGGCGGACTTGCAGCCGAGTTGCACGGGAGAATGTGAAAAGAGTTCATATGTAGTAAAAACCTGAGAAATCCAATCGTTATCGTCATTAGTTATGGAATTGACTTAAAGCCAGATTGTCACATTGGCCGCTCTTCTCTCTGAATCGGTTGTACTTATCGTCTGCAAAGCTATGTCGCGTGCTGCGGAATGCGGAGACACTAAATATACCATAGTAGAACACGGATGAAGCTTTTAAGTTGATGTAATAGAGAGTAAGAAGTAGTACAATTCAAGTTTTAGGCATCGATTATTGACTTTTAGCTGGCTTTGGTGCCTTGGACATGAGCTAGGACCTTACGATTTTGCATGAAAGGAGGACTAGCAGCCGAGTTGCACGGGAGAATGTGAAAAGTGTTCATATGTAGTAAAAACCTGAGAAATACGTCCGTTTTCGTCATTTGTTATCGAATCGACTTAAAGCCAGATCGTCACATTGCCCGCTCTTCTCTCCGAAACGGTTGTACTTATCGTCTGAAAGCTATGTCGCGTGCTGCGGTATGCGGAGACGCTAAAAGCACCATAGTTGAACACAGATGAAGCTTCTAAGTTGATGTAATAGCCAGTAAGAAGTAGTACAATTCAAGTTTTAGGTATCGATTATTGACTTTTTAGCTGGCATTATTGCCTTGGACATGAGCTAGGACCTTAAGATTCAGCATGAAAGGCGGACTTGCAGCCGAGTTGCACGGGAGAATGTGGAAAGTGTTCATATGTAGTAAAAACCTGAGAAATCCGTTCGTTATCGTCATTTGTTATGGAATTGACTTAAAGCCAGATTGTCACATTGGCCGCTCTTCTCTCTGAATCGGTTGTTCTTATCGTCTGCAAAGCTATGTCGAGTGCTCCTGTATGCGGGGACATTAAAAATACCAAAGTAGAACACGGATGAAGCTTCTAAGTTGATGTAATAGCCAGTAAGAAGTAGTACAATTCAAGTTTTAATCATCGATTATTGACTTTTAGCTGGCTTTGGTGCCTTGGACATGAGGTAGGACCTTAAGATTATGCATGAAAGGAGGACAAGCAGCCGAGTTGCACGGGAGAATGTGAAAAGTTTTCATATGCAGTAAAAACCTGAGAAATCCGTCCGTTTTTGTCATTTGTGATTGAATCGACTTAAAGCCAGATCGTCACATTGGCCGCTCTTCTCTCTGAAACGGTTGTACTTATCGTCTGAAAGCTATGTCGCGTGCTGCGGTATGCCGAGACACTAAAAATACCATAGTAGAACACGGGTGAAGCTTCTAAGTTGATGTAATAGCCAGTAAGAATTAGTACAATTCCACTTTTAGCTATCGATTATTGACTTTTAGCTGGCTTTCGTGCCTTGGACATGAGCTAGGACCTTAAGATTCTACATGAAAGCAGGACTAGCAGCCGAGTTGCACGGGAGAATGTGAAAAGTGTTCATATGTAGTAGAAACCCGAGAAATCCGTCCGTTTTCGTCATTTGTTATCGAATCGACTTAAAGCCAGATCGTCACATTGTCCGCTCTTCTCTCTGAAACGGTTGTACTTATCGTCTGCAAAGCTATGTCGCGTGCTGCGGTATGCGGAGACACTAGAAATACCATAGTAGAACACGGATGAAGCTTCTACGTTGATGTAATAGCCAGTAAAAAGTAGTACAATTCAAGTTTTAATCATCGATTATTGACCTTTAGATGGCTTTGGTGCCTTGGACATGAGCTAGGACCTTAAGATTCTGCATGAAAGGAGGACTAGCAGCCGAGTTGCACGGGAGAATGTGAAAAGTGTTCATATGTAGTAAAAACCTGAGAAATCCGTCCGTCTTCGTCATTTGTTATCGAATCGACTTAAAGCCAGATCGTCACATTGCCCGCTCTTCTCTCCGAAACGGTTGTACTTATCGTCTGCAAAGCTATGTCGTGTGCTGCGGTATGCGGAGACACTAAAATCACCATAGTTGGACACAGATGAAGCTTCTAAGATGATGTAATAGCCAGTAAGAAGTAGTACAATTCAAGTTTTAGGTATCGATTATTGACTTTTTAGCTGGCTTTGGTGCCTAGGACATGAGCTAGGACCTTAAGATTCAGCATGAAAGGCGGACTTGCAGCCGAGTTGCACGGGAGAATGTGAAAAGTGTTCATATGTAGTAAAAACCTGAGAAATCCAATCGTTATCGTCATTTGTTATGGAATTGACTTAAAGCCAGATTGTCACATTGGCCGCTCTTCTTTCTGAAACGGTTGTACTTATCGTCTGCAAATCTATGTCACGTGCTGCGGTATGTGGAGACACTGAAAGCACCATAGTAGAACACAGATGAAGCTTCTAAGATGTTGTAATAGCCAGTAAGAAGTAGTACAATTCCAATTTTAGGTATCAATTATTGAATTTTAGCTGGCTTTGGTGCCTTGGACATGAGCTAGGACCTTAAGATTCTGCATGAAAGCAGGACTAGCAGCCGAGTTGCACGGGAGAATGTGAAAAGTGTTCATATAAAGTAGAAACCCGAGAAATCCGTCCGTTTTCGTCATTTGTTATCGAATCGACTTAAAGCCAGATCGTCACATTGTCCGCTCTTCTCTCTGAAACGGTTGTACTTATCGTCTGCAAAGCTATGTCGCGTGCTGCGGTATGCGGAGACACTAGAAATACCATAGTAGAACACGGATGAAGCTTCTACGTTGATGTAATAGCCAGTAAAAAGTAGTACAATTCAAGTTTTAGTCATCGATTATTGACTTTTAGATGGCTTTGGTGCCTTGGACATGAGCTAGGACCTTAAGATTCTGCATGAAAGCAGGACTAGCAGCCGAGTTGCACGGGAGAATGTGAAAAGTGTTCATATGTAGTAGAAACCCGAGAAATCCGTCCGTTTTCGTCATTTGTTATGGAATTGACTTAAAGCCAGATTGTCACATTGGCCGCTCTTCTCTCTGAATCGTTTGTACTTATCGTCTGCAAAGCTATGTCGAGTGCTCCTGTATGCGGGGACATTAAAAATACCATAGTAGAACACGGATGAAGCTTCTAAGTTGATGTAATAGCCAGTAAGAAGTAGTACAATTCAAGTTTTAATCATCGATTATTGACTTTTAGCTGGCTTTGGTGCCTTGGACATGAGGTAGGACCTTAAGATTCTGCATGAAAGGAGGACAAGCAGCCGAGTTGCACGGGAGAATGTGAAAAGTTTTCATATGCAGTAAAAACCTGAGAAATCCGTCCGTTTTTGTCATTTGTTATTGAATCGACTTAAAGCCAGATCGTCACATTGGCCGCTCTTCTCTCTGAAACGGTTGTACTTATCGTCTGCAAAGCTATGTCGCGTGCTGCGGTATGCTGAGACACTAAAAATACCATAGTAGAACACGGATGAAGCTTCTAAGTTGATGTAATAGCAAGTAAGAATTAGTACAATTCCACTTTTAGGTATCGATTATTGACTTTTAGCTGGCTTTCGTGCCTTGGACATGAGCTAGGACCTTAAGATTCTGCATGAAAGGAGGACTAGCAGCTGAGCTGCACGGGAGAATGTGAAAAGTGTTCATATGTAGTAAAAACCTGAGTAATCCGTCCGTTTTCGTAATTTGTTATCGAATCGACTTAAAGCCAGATCGTCACATTGGCCGCTCTTCTTTCTGAAATGGTTGTACGTATAGTCTGCAAAGCTATGTCGCGTGCTGCGGTATGCGGAGATACTAGAAATACCATAGTAGAACACGGATGAAGCTTCTACGTTGATGTAATAGCCAGTAAAAAGTAGTACAATTCAAGTTTTAATCATCGATTATTGACTTTTAGCTGGCTTTGGTGACTTGGACATGAGCTAGGACCTTAAGATTCTGCATGAAAAGAGGACTAGCAGCCGAGTTGCACGGGAGAATGTGAAAAGTGTTCATATGTAGTAAAAACCAGAGAAATCCGTCCGTTTTCGTCATTTGTTATCGAATCGACTTAAAGCCAGATTGTCACATTGGCCGCTCTTCTCTCTGAAACGGTTGTACTTATCGTCTGCAAATCTATGTCACGTGCTGCGGTATGTGGAGACACTGAAAGCACCTTAGTAGAACACAGATGAAGCTTCTAAGATGTTGTAATAGCCAGTAAGAAGGAGTACAATTCTAATGTTAGGTATCAATTATTGAATTTTAGCTGGCTTTGGTGCCTTGGACATGAGCTAGGACCTTAAGATTCTGCATGAAAGCAGGACTAGCAGCCGAGTTGCACGGGAGAATGTGAAAAAGTGTTCATATGTAGTAGAAACCCGAGAAATCCGTCCTTTTTCGTCATTTGTTATCGAATCGACTTAAAGCCAGATCGTGACATTGGCCACTCTTCTCTCTGAAACGGTTGTACTTATCGTCTGAAACCTATGTCGCGTGCTGCGGTATGCGGAGACGCTAAAAGCACCATAATAGAACACAGATGAAGCTTCTAAGATGATGTAATACCCAGTAAGAAGTAGTACAATTCAAGTTTTAGGTATCGATTATTGACTTTTTAGCTGGCTTTGGTGCCTTGGACATGAGCTAGGACCTTAAGATTCAGCATGAAAGGCGGACTTGCAGCCGAGTTGCACGGGAGAATGTGAAAAGTGTTCATATGTAGTAAAAACCTGAGAAATCCTTTCGTTATCGTCATTTGTTATGGAATTGACTTAAAGCCAGATTGTCACATTGGCCGCTCTTCTCTCTGAAACGGTTGTACTTATCGTCTGCAAATCTATGTCACGTGCTGCGGTATGTGGAGACACTGAAAGCACCATAGTAGAACACAGATGAAGCTTCTAAGATGTTGTAATAGCCAGTAAGAAGTAGTACAATTCCAATTCTAGGTATCAATTATTGAATTTTAGCTGGCTTTGGTGCCTTGGACATGAGCTAGGACCTTAAGATTCTGCATGAAAGCAGGACTAGCAGCCGAGTTGCACGGGAGAATGTGAAAAGTGTTCATATATAGTAGAAACCCGAGAAATCCGTCCTTTTTCGTCATTTGTTATCGAATCGACTTAAAGGCAGATCGTCACATTGTCCGCCCTTCTCTCTGAAACGGTTGTACTTATCGTCTGCAAAGCTATGTCGCGTGCTGCGGTATGCGGATACACTAGAAATACCATAGTAGAACACGGATGAAGCTTCTACGTTGATGTAATAGCCAGTAAAAAGTAGTACAATTCAAGTTTTAATCATCGATTATTGACTTTTTAGCTGGCTTTGGTGCCTTGGACATGAGCTAGGACCTTAAGATTCTGCATGAAAGGAGGAATAGCAGCCGACTTGAACGGGAGAATGTGAAAAGTGTTCATATGTAGTAAAAACCAGAGAAATCCGTCCGTTTTTGTCATTTGTTATTGAATCGACTTAAAGCCAGATCGTCACATTGGCCGCTATTCTCTCTGAAACGGTTGTACTTATCGTCTGCAAATCTATGTCACGTGCTGCGTTATGTGGAGACACTGAAAGCACCATAATAGAACACGGATGAAGCTTCTAAGTTGATGTAATAGCCAGTAAAATGTAGTACAATTCAAGTTGTAATCATCGATTATTGACTTTTAGCTGGCTTTGGTGCCTTGGACATGAGCTAGGACCTTAAGATTCTGCATGAAAGGAGGACTAGCAGCCGAGTTGCACGGGAGAATGTGAAAAGTGTTCATATGTAGTAAAAACCTGAGAAATCCGTCCGTTTTCGTCATTTGTTATCGAATCGACTTAAAGCCAGATCGTCACATTGGCCGCTCTTCTCTCCGAAACGGTTGTACTTATCGTCTGAAAGCTATGTCGAGTGCTGCGGTATGTGGAGACACTAAAAGCAAAATAGTAGAACACAGATGAAGCTTCCAAGTTGATGTAATAGCCAGTAAGAAGTAGTACAATTCAAGTTGTAGGTATCGATTATTGACTTTTTAGCTGGCTTTGGTGCCTTGAACATGAGCTAGGATCTTAAGATTCTTCATTAAAGGAGGACTAGCAGCCGAGTTGCACGGGAGAATGTGAAAAGTGTTCATATGTAGTAAATGCCTAAGAAATCCGTCCGTGTTCGACATTTGTTATCGAATCGACTTAAAGCCAGATCGTCACATTGGCCGCTCTTCTCTCTGAAACGGTTGTACTTATTGTCTGCAAAGCTATGGCGCGTGCTGCGGTATGCGGAGACACTAAAAGCACCATAGTAGAACACAGATGAAGCTTCTAAGCTGATGTAATAGCCAGTAAGAAGTAGTACAATTCATGTTATAGGTATCGATTATTGACTTCTTAGCTGGCTTTGGTGACTTGAACATGAGCTAGGACCTTAAGATTCTGCATGAAGGGAGGACTAGCTGCCGAGTTGCACTGGAGAATGTGGAAAATGTTCATATGTAGTAAAAACCTGAGAAATCCTTCCGTTTTCGTCATTTGTTATCGAATTGACTTACAGCCAGATCGTCACATTGGCCGCTCTTCTCTCTGAAACGTTTGTACTTATAGACTGCAAAGCTATGTCGCGGGCTGCGGTATGCGGAGACACTAAAAGCACCATAGTAGAACACAGATGAAGCCTCTAATTTGATGTAATAGCCAGTAAGAAGTAGTATAATTCAAGTTTTAGGTATCGATTATTGACTTTTTAGCTGGCTTTGGTGCATTGGACATGGCTAGGACCTTAAGATTCTGTATGAAAGGAGGACTAGCAGCCGAGTTGCACGGGAGAATGTGAAAAGTGTTCATATGTAGTAAAAACCTTAAAAATCCGTTCGTTATCGTCATTGTTATCGAATCGACTTAAAGCCAGATCGTCACATTAGCCGCTCTTATCTCTGAAACGGTTGTACTAATCGACTGCAAAGCTATGTCGCGTGCTGCCGTATGCGGAGACACTAAAAGCACCATAGTAGAACACAGATGAAGCTTCTAAGTTGATGTAATAGTCAGTAAGAAGTAGTACAATTCAAGATTTAGGTATTGATTATTGACTTTTTAGCTGGCTTTGGTGCCTTGGACATAAGCTAGGACCTTAAGATTCTGCATGAAAGGAGGACTAGCAGCCGAGTTGCACGGGAGAATGTGAAAAGTGTTCATATGTAGTAAAAACCTGAGAAATACGTCCGTTTTCGTCACTTGTTATCGAATCGACTTAAAGCCAGATCGTCACATTGGCCGCTCTCCTCTCTGAATCGGTTGTACTTATCGTCTGCAAAGCTATGTCACGTGCTGCGTGATCTGGAGACACTAAAATCACCGCAGTAGAACACAGATGAAGCTTCTAAGTTGATGTAATAACCAGTAAGAAGTAGTCCAATTCAAGTTTTAGGTATCGATTATTGACTTTTTAGCTGGCTTTGGTGCCTTGGACATGAGCTAGGACCTTAACATTCTGTATGGAAGGAGGACTAGCAGCCGAGTTGCACAGGGGAATGTGAAAAGTGATCATATGTAGTAAAAACCTGAGAAATCCGTCCGTTTTCGTCATTGTGTTGGTGTCTGTCAGTAGTGGTTTATCTTGTAGTGAAGTCGAAGTAGATACTCTGTGCGAATTGGTGTGGGTGGAGGTTATACTTAACAGCCGAATTAAGTTAATAATTGGCTCCTTCTACCGACCCCCAGACTCCGATGATACAGTTGCGGAACAGTTCAGAGAAAGTTTGAGTCTCGTAACAAATAAATACCCCACTCATACGGTTGTAGTTGGTGGGGACTTCAACCTACCCTCGGTATGTTGGCAAAAATACTTGTTCAAAACCGGTGGTAGGCACAAAACGTCTTCCGAGATTGTCCTAAATGCATTCTCCGAAAATTATTTCGAGCAGTTAGTCCACGAACCCACGCGAATTGTAAATGGTTGCGAAAACACACTTGACCTCTTGGCCACAAACAATCCAGAGCTGATAGAGAGCATCATGACTGATACAGGGATTAGTGATCACAAGGTCATTGTAGCTAGGCTCAATACCATTTCTTCCAAATCCATCAGAAACAAACGCAAAATAATTTTATTTAAAAAAGCGGATAAAGTACCACTAGAAGCCTTCCTAAAAGACAATTTCCATTCCTTCCGAACTGACTATGCGAATGTAGACGAGATGTGGCTCAAATTCAAAGATATAGTAGCAACAGCAATTGAGATATTCATACCTCATAAATTGGTAAGAGATGGAACGGATCCCCCGTGGTACACAAAAAAGGTCCGAACGCTGTTGCAGAGGCAACGGAAAAAGCATGCGAAGTTCAGAAGAACGCGAAATCCTGAAGATGGGCTAAAATTTACAGACGCGCGAAATTTGGCACGTACTTCGATGCGAGATGCCTTTAATAGGTTCCACAACGAAACATTGTCTCGAAATTTGGTAGAAAATCCGAAGAAATTCTGGTCGTATGTAAAGTACACAAGCGGCAAGACGCAGTCAATACCTTCGCTGCGCAGTGCCGATGGTACTGTTATCGACGACTGCGCCGCTAAAGCGGAGTTATTGAACGCAGTTTTCCGAAATTCCTTCACCAGGGAAGACGAATGGAATATTCCAGAATTTGAAACACGAACATCTGCTAGAATGAGTTTCTTAGAAGTAGATACCTTAGGGGTTGCGAAGCAACTCAAATCGCTTGATACGGGCAAGTCTTCAGGTCCAGATTGTATACCGATTAGGTTCCTTTCAGATTACGCTGATACTATAGCTCCCTACTTAGCACTCATATACAACCGCTCGCTCACCGATAGATCTGTACCTACAGATTGGAAAATTGCGCAGGTCGCACCAGTGTTCAAGAAGGGTAGTAGGAGTAATCCATTTAACTACAGACCTATATCATTGACGTCGGTTTGCAGTAGGGTTTTGGAGCATATACTGTATTCAAACATTATGAATCACCTCGAAGGGAACGATCTATTGACACGTAATCAGCATGGCTTCAGAAAACATCGCTCTTGTGCAACGCAGCTAGCTCTTTATTCGCACGAAGTAATGGCCGCTATCGACAGGTGATCTCAAGTTGATTCCGTATTTCTAGATTTCCGGAAAGCTTTTGACACCGTTCCTCACAAGCGACTTCTAATCAAGCTGCGGAGCTATGGGGTATCGTCTCAGTTGTGCGACTGGATTCGTGATTTCCTGTCAGGAAGGTCGCAGTTCGTAGTAATAGACGGCAAATCATCGAGTAAAACTGAAGTGATATCAGGTGTTCCCCAGGGAAGCGTCCTGGGACCTCTACTGTTCCTGATCTATATAAATGACCTGGGTGACAATCTGAGCAGTTCTCTTAGGTTGTTCGCAGATGATGCTGTAATTTACCGTCTAGTAAGGTCATCCGAAGACCAGTATCAGCTGCAAAGCGATTTAGAAAAGATTGCTGTATGGTGTGTCAGGTGGCAGTTGACGCTAAATAACGAAAAGTGTGAGATGATCCACATGAGTTCCAAAAGAAATCCGTTGGAATTCGATTACTCGATAAATAGTACAATTCTCAAGGCTGTCAATTCAATTAAGTACCTGGGTGTTAAAATTACAAACAACTTCAGCTGGAAGGACCACATAGATAATATTGTCGGGAAGGCGAGCCAAAGGTTGCGTTTCATTGGCAGGACACTTAGAAGATGCAACAAGTCCACTAAAGAGACAGCTTACACTACACTCGTTCGTCCTCTGTTAGAATATTGCTGCGCGGTGTGGGATCCTTACCAGGTGGCATTGACGGAGGACATCGAGAGGGTGCAAAGAAGGGCAGCTCGTTTTGTATTATCGCGTTATAGGGGAGAGAGTGTGGCAGATATGATACACGAGTTGGGATGGAAGTCATTACAGCATAGACGTTTTTCGTCGCGGCGAGACCTTTTTACGAAATTTCACTCACCAACTTTCTCTTCCGAATGCGAAAATATTTTGTTGAGCCCAACCTACATAGGTAGGAATGATCATCAAAATAAAATAAGAGAAATCAGAGCTCGAACAGAAAGGTTTAGGTGTTGGTTTTTCCCGCTCGCTGTTCGGGAGTGGAATAGTAGAGAGATAGTATGATTGTGGTTCGATGAACCCTCTGCCAAGCACTTAAATGTGAATTGCAGAGTAGTCATGTAGATGTAGATGTAGATGTAGATGTAGATGTAGATTTGTTATCGAATCGACTTAAAGCCAGATCGTCACATTGGCCGCTCCCCTCTCTGAATCGGTTGTACTTATCGTCTGCAAAGCTATGTCACGTGCTGCGGGATCTAGAGACACTATAATCACCACAGTAGAACACAGATGAAGCCTCTAAGTTGATGTAATAACCAGTAAGAAGTAGTCCAATTCAAGTTTTAGGTATCGATTATTGACTTTTTAGCTGGCTTTGGTGCCTTGGACATGAGCTAGGACCTTAACACTCTGTATGAAAGGAGGACTAGCAGCCGAGTTGCACGGGAGAATGTGAAAAGTGTTCATATGTAGTAAAAACCTGAGAAATCCGTCCGTTTTCGTCATTTGTTATCGAATCGACTTAAAGCCAGATCGTCACATTGGACGCTCGTCTCTCTGAAACGGTTGTACTTATCGTCTGCAAAGCTATGTCGCGTGCTGCGGTATGCGGAGACACTAAAAGCACCATAGTAGAACACGGATGAAGCTTCTAAGTTGCTGTAATAGCCAGTAAGAAGTAGTACAATTCAAGTTTTAGGTATCGATTATTGAATTTTAGCTGGCTTTGGTGCATTGGACATGAGCTAGGACCTTATGATTCTGCATGAAAGGAGGACTAGCAGCCGAGTTGCACGGGAGAATGAGAAAAGTGTTCATATGTAGTAAAAACCTGAGAAATCCGTCCGCTTTCGTCATTTGTTATCGAATCGACTTAAAGCCAGATCGTCACATTGGCCGCTCTTCTCTCTGAAACGGTTGTACTTATCGTCTGCAAAGCTATGTCGCGAGCTGCGATTTGCGGAGACACTAAAAGCACCATAGTAGAACACAGATGAAGCTTCTAAGTTGATGGAATAGCCTGTAAGAAGTAGTACAATTCAAGTTTTAGGTATCGATTATTGACTTTTTAGCTGGCTTTGGTGCCTTGGACATGAGCTAGGACCTTAAGATTCTGCATGAAAGGAGGACTAGCAGCCGAGTTGCACGGGTGAATGTGAAAAGTGTTCAAATGTAGTTAAAACTTGAGAAATCCGTCCGTTTTCGTCATTTGTTATCGAATCGACTTATAGCCAGATCGTCACAATGGCCGCTCTTCTCTCTGAAACGCTTGTACTTATCGTCTGCTAAGCTATGTCGCGTGCTGCGGTATGCGGAGACACTAAAATCACAATAGTAGAACACAGATGAATCTTCTAAGTTGATGTAATACCCAGTAAGAAGTAGTACAATTCAAGTATTAGGAATCGATTATTTACTTTTTAGCTGGCTTTGGTGCCTTGGACATGAGCTAGGACCTCAAGATTCTGCATGAAAGGAAGACTAGCAGCCGATTTGCACGGGAGAATGTGAAAATTGTTCATATGTAGTAAAAACCTGAGAAATCCGTCCGTTTTCGTCATTTGTTATCGAATCGACTTAAAGCCAGATCCTCACATTGGCCGCTCTTCTCTCTGAAACGCTTGTACTTATCGTCTGCAAAGTTATGTCGCGTGCTGCGGTATGCGGAGACACTAAAATCACCATAGTAGAACACAGATGAAGCTTCTAAGTTGATGTAATAGCCAGTAAGAAGTAGTACAATTCAAGTTTTAGGTATCGATTATAGACTTTTTAGCTGGCTTTGGTGCCTTGGACATGAGCTAGGACATTAAAATTCTGCATGAAAGGAGGACTAGCAGCCGAGTTGCACGGGAGAATGAGAGATGTGTTGATATGTAATAAAAACCTGAGAAATCCGTCCGCTTTCGTCATTTGTTATCGAATCGACTTAAAGCGAGATCGTCACATTGGCCGCTCTTCTCTGTGAAACGGTTGTACGTATCGTCTGCAAAGCTATGTCGCGTGCTGCGGTATGCGGAGACACTACAATCACCATAGTAGAACACAGATGAAGCTTCTAAGTTGATGTAATAGCCAGTAAGAAGTAGTACAACTCAAGTTTTAGGTATCGATTATTGACTTTTTAGCTGGCTTTGGTGCCTTGGACATGAGCTAGGACCTTAAGATTATGCATGAAAGGAGGACTAGCTGCCGAGTTGCAGGGGAGAATGTGAAAAGTGTTCATATGTAGTAAAAACCTGAGAAATCCGTCTGTTTTCGTCATTTGTTATCGAATCGACTTAAAGCCAGATCGTCACATTGGCCGCTCTGCTCTCGGGAACGGTTGTACTTATCGTCTGCAAAGCTATGTCGCGTGTTGCCGTAGGCGGAAACAGGAAAAGCACCATAGTAGAACACACATGAAGCTTCTAAGTTGATGTAATAGCCAGTAAGAAGTAGTACAATTCAAGTTTTAGGTATCGATTATTGACTTTTTAGCTGGCTTTGGTGCCTTGGACATGAGCTAGGACCTTACGATTCTGCATGAAAGGAGGACTAGCAGCCGAGTTGCACGGGAGAATGTGAAAAGTGTTCACATGTAGTAAAAACCTGAGAAATCCGTCCGTTTTCGTCATTTGTTATCGAATCGACTTAAAGCCAGATCGTCACATTGGCCGCTCTTCTCTCTGAAACGGTTGTACTTATCGTCTGCAAAGCTATGTCGCGTGCTGCGGTATGCGGAGACACTAAAAGCACCATAGTAGAACACAGATGAAGCTTCTAAGATGATGTAATAGCCAGTAAGAAGTAGTACAATTCAAGTTTTAGGTATAGATTATTGACTTTTTAGCTGGCTTTGGTGCCTTGGACATGAGCTAGGACCTTACGATTCTGCATGAAAGGAGGACTAGCAGCCGAGTTGCACGGGAGAATGTGAAAAGTGTTCATATGTAGTAAAAACCTGAGAAATACGTCCGTTTTCGTCACTTGTTATCGAATCGACTTAAAGCCAGATCGTCACATTGGCCGCTCTCCTCTCTGAATCGGTTGTACTTATCGTCTGCAAAGCTATGTCACGTGCTGCGTGATCTGGAGACACTAAAATCACCGCAGTAGAACACAGATGAAGCTTCTAAGTTGATGTAATAACCAGTAAGAAGTAGTCCAATTCAAGTTTTAGGTATCGATTATTGACTTTTTAGCTGGCTTTGGTGCCTTGGACATGAGCTAGGACCTTAACATTCTGTATGGAAGGAGGACTAGCAGCCGAGTTGCACAGGGGAATGTGAAAAGTGTTCATATGTAGTAAAAACCTGAGAAATCCGTCCGTTTTCGTCATTGTGTTGGTGTCTGTCAGTAGTGGTTTATCTTGTAGTGAAGTCGAAGTAGATACTCTGTGCGAATTGGTGTGGGTGGAGGTTATACTTAACAGCCGAATTAAGTTAATAATTGGCTCCTTCTACCGACCCCCAGACTCCGATGATACAGTTGCGGAACAGTTCAGAGAAAGTTTGAGTCTCGTAACAAATAAATACCCCACTCATACGGTTGTAGTTGGTGGGGACTTCAACCTACCCTCGGTATGTTGGCAAAAATACTTGTTCAAAACCGGTGGTAGGCACAAAACGTCTTCCGAGATTGTCCTAAATGCATTCTCCGAAAATTATTTCGAGCAGTTAGTCCACGAACCCACGCGAATTGTAAATGGTTGCGAAAACACACTTGACCTCTTGGCCACAAACAATCCAGAGCTGATAGAGAGCATCATGACTGATACAGGGATTAGTGATCACAAGGTCATTGTAGCTAGGCTCAATACCATTTCTTCCAAATCCATCAGAAACAAACGCAAAATAATTTTATTTAAAAAAGCGGATAAAGTACCACTAGAAGCCTTCCTAAAAGACAATTTCCATTCCTTCCGAACTGACTATGCGAATGTAGACGAGATGTGGCTCAAATTCAAAGATATAGTAGCAACAGCAATTGAGATATTCATACCTCATAAATTGGTAAGAGATGGAACGGATCCCCCGTGGTACACAAAAAAGGTCCGAACGCTGTTGCAGAGGCAACGGAAAAAGCATGCGAAGTTCAGAAGAACGCGAAATCCTGAAGATGGGCTAAAATTTACAGACGCGCGAAATTTGGCACGTACTTCGATGCGAGATGCCTTTAATAGGTTCCACAACGAAACATTGTCTCGAAATTTGGTAGAAAATCCGAAGAAATTCTGGTCGTATGTAAAGTACACAAGCGGCAAGACGCAGTCAATACCTTCGCTGCGCAGTGCCGATGGTACTGTTATCGACGACTGCGCCGCTAAAGCGGAGTTATTGAACGCAGTTTTCCGAAATTCCTTCACCAGGGAAGACGAATGGAATATTCCAGAATTTGAAACACGAACATCTGCTAGAATGAGTTTCTTAGAAGTAGATACCTTAGGGGTTGCGAAGCAACTCAAATCGCTTGATACGGGCAAGTCTTCAGGTCCAGATTGTATACCGATTAGGTTCCTTTCAGATTACGCTGATACTATAGCTCCCTACTTAGCACTCATATACAACCGCTCGCTCACCGATAGATCTGTACCTACAGATTGGAAAATTGCGCAGGTCGCACCAGTGTTCAAGAAGGGTAGTAGGAGTAATCCATTTAACTACAGACCTATATCATTGACGTCGGTTTGCAGTAGGGTTTTGGAGCATATACTGTATTCAAACATTATGAATCACCTCGAAGGGAACGATCTATTGACACGTAATCAGCATGGCTTCAGAAAACATCGCTCTTGTGCAACGCAGCTAGCTCTTTATTCGCACGAAGTAATGGCCGCTATCGACAGGTGATCTCAAGTTGATTCCGTATTTCTAGATTTCCGGAAAGCTTTTGACACCGTTCCTCACAAGCGACTTCTAATCAAGCTGCGGAGCTATGGGGTATCGTCTCAGTTGTGCGACTGGATTCGTGATTTCCTGTCAGGAAGGTCGCAGTTCGTAGTAATAGACGGCAAATCATCGAGTAAAACTGAAGTGATATCAGGTGTTCCCCAGGGAAGCGTCCTGGGACCTCTACTGTTCCTGATCTATATAAATGACCTGGGTGACAATCTGAGCAGTTCTCTTAGGTTGTTCGCAGATGATGCTGTAATTTACCGTCTAGTAAGGTCATCCGAAGACCAGTATCAGCTGCAAAGCGATTTAGAAAAGATTGCTGTATGGTGTGTCAGGTGGCAGTTGACGCTAAATAACGAAAAGTGTGAGATGATCCACATGAGTTCCAAAAGAAATCCGTTGGAATTCGATTACTCGATAAATAGTACAATTCTCAAGGCTGTCAATTCAATTAAGTACCTGGGTGTTAAAATTACAAACAACTTCAGCTGGAAGGACCACATAGATAATATTGTCGGGAAGGCGAGCCAAAGGTTGCGTTTCATTGGCAGGACACTTAGAAGATGCAACAAGTCCACTAAAGAGACAGCTTACACTACACTCGTTCGTCCTCTGTTAGAATATTGCTGCGCGGTGTGGGATCCTTACCAGGTGGCATTGACGGAGGACATCGAGAGGGTGCAAAGAAGGGCAGCTCGTTTTGTATTATCGCGTTATAGGGGAGAGAGTGTGGCAGATATGATACACGAGTTGGGATGGAAGTCATTACAGCATAGACGTTTTTCGTCGCGGCGAGACCTTTTTACGAAATTTCACTCACCAACTTTCTCTTCCGAATGCGAAAATATTTTGTTGAGCCCAACCTACATAGGTAGGAATGATCATCAAAATAAAATAAGAGAAATCAGAGCTCGAACAGAAAGGTTTAGGTGTTGGTTTTTCCCGCTCGCTGTTCGGGAGTGGAATAGTAGAGAGATAGTATGATTGTGGTTCGATGAACCCTCTGCCAAGCACTTAAATGTGAATTGCAGAGTAGTCATGTAGATGTAGATGTAGATGTAGATGTAGATTTGTTATCGAATCGACTTAAAGCCAGATCGTCACATTGGCCGCTCTCCTCTCTGAATCGGTTGTACTTATCGTCTGCAAAGCTATGTCACGTGCTGCGGGATCTAGAGACACTATAATCACCACAGTAGAACACAGATGAAGCCTCTAAGTTGATGTAATAACCAGTAAGAAGTAGTCCAATTCAAGTTTTAGGTATCGATTATTGACTTTTTAGCTGGCTTTGGTGCCTTGGACATGAGCTAGGACCTTAACACTCTGTATGAAAGGAGGACTAGCAGCCGAGTTGCACGGGAGAATGTGAAAAGTGTTCATATGTAGTAAAAACCTGAGAAATCCGTCCGTTTTCGTCATTTGTTATCGAATCGACTTAAAGCCAGATCGTCACATTGGACGCTCGTCTCTCTGAAACGGTTGTACTTATCGTCTGCAAAGCTATGTCGCGTGCTGCGGTATGCGGAGACACTAAATGCACCATAGTAGAACACGGATGAAGCTTCTAAGTTGATGTAATAGCCAGTAAGAAGTAGTACAATTCAAGTTTTAGGTATCGATTATTGAATTTTAGCTGGCTTTGGTGCATTGGACATGAGCTAGGACCTTATGATTCTGCATGAAAGGAGGACTAGCAGCCGAGTTGCACGGGAGAATGAGAAAAGTGTTCATATGTAGTAAAAACCTGAGAAATCCGTCCGCTTTCGTCATTTGTTATCGAATCGACTTAAAGCCAGATCGTCACATTGGCCGCTCTTCTCTCTGAAACGGTTGTACTTATCGTCTGCAAAGCTATGTCGCGAGCTGCGATTTGCGGAGACACTAAAAGCACCATAGTAGAACACAGATGAAGCTTCTAAGTTGATGGAATAGCCTGTAAGAAGTAGTACAATTCAAGTTTTAGGTATCGATTATTGACTTTTTAGCTGGCTTTGGTGCCTTGGACATGAGCTAGGACCTTAAGATTCTGCATGAAAGGAGGACTAGCAGCCGAGTTGCACGGGAGAATGTGAAAAGTGTTCAAATGTAGTTAAAACTTGAGAAATCCGTCCGTTTTCGTCATTTGTTATCGAATCGACTTATAGCCAGATCGTCACAATGGCCGCTCTTCTCTCTGAAACGCTTGTACTTATCGTCTGCTAAGCTATGTCGCGTGCTGCGGTATGCGGAGACACTAAAATCACAATAGTAGAACACAGATGAATCTTCTAAGTTGATGTAATACCCAGTAAGAAGTAGTACAATTCAAGTATTAGGAATCGATTATTTACTTTTTAGCTGGCTTTGGTGCCTTGGACATGAGCTAGGACCTCAAGATTCTGCATGAATGGAAGACTAGCAGCCGATTTGCACGGGAGAATGTGAAAATTGTTCATATGTAGTAAAAACCTGAGAAATCCGTCCGTTTTCGTCATTTGTTATCGAATCGACTTAAAGCCAGATCCTCACATTGGCCGCTCTTCTCTCTGAAACGCTTGTACTTATCGTCTGCAAAGTTATGTCGCGTGCTGCGGTATGCGGAGACACTAAAATCACCATAGTAGAACACAGATGAAGCTTCTAAGTTGATGTAATAGCCAGTAAGAAGTAGTACAATTCAAGTTTTAGGTATCGATTATAGACTTTTTAGCTGGCTTTGGTGCCTTGGACATGAGCTAGGACATTAAAATTCTGCATGAAAGGAGGACTAGCAGCCGAGTTGCACGGGAGAATGAGAGATGTGTTGATATGTAATAAAAACCTGAGAAATCCGTCCGCTTTCGTCATTTGTTATCGAATCGACTTAAAGCCAGATCGTCACATTGGCCGCTCTTCTCTGTGAAACGGTTGTACGTATCGTCTGCAAAGCTATGTCGCGTGCTGCGGTATGCAGAGACACTACAATCACCATAGTAGAACACAGATGAAGCTTCTAAGTTGATGTAATAGCCAGTAAGAAGTAGTACAACTCAAGTTTTAGGTATCGATTATTGACTTTTTAGCTGGCTTTGGTGCCTTGGACATGAGCTAGGACCTTAAGATTATGCATGAAAGGAGGACTAGCTGCCGAGTTGCAGGGGAGAATGTGAAAAGTGTTCATATGTAGTAAAAACCTGAGAAATCCGTCTGTTTTCGTCATTTGTTATCGAATCGACTTAAAGCCAGATCGTCACATTGGCCGCTCTGCTCTCGGGAACGGTTGTACTTATCGTCTGCAAAGCTATGTCGCGTGTTGCCGTAGGCGGAAACAGGAAAAGCACCATAGTAGAACACACATGAAGCTTCTAAGTTGATGTAATAGCCAGTAAGAAGTAGTACAATTCAAGTTTTAGGTATCGATTATTGACTTTTTAGCTGGCTTTGGTGCCTTGGACATGAGCTAGGACCTTACGATTCTGCATGAAAGGAGGACTAGCAGCCGAGTTGCACGGGAGAATGTGAAAAGTGTTCACATGTAGTAAAAACCTGAGAAATCCGTCCGTTTTCGTCATTTGTTATCGAATCGACTTAAAGCCAGATCGTCACATTGGCCGCTCTTCTCTCTGAAACGGTTGTACTTATCGTCTGCAAAGCTATGTCGCGTGCTGCGGTATGCGGAGACACTAAAAGCACCATAGTAGAACACAGATGAAGCTTCTAAGATGATGTAATAGCCAGTAAGAAGTAGTACAATTCAAGTTTTAGGTATAGATTATTGACTTTTTAGCTGGCTTTGGTGCCTTGGACATGAGCTAGGACCTTACGATTCTGCATGAAAGGAGGACTAGCAGCCGAGTTGCACGGGAGAATGTGAAAAGTGTTCATACGTAGTAAAAACCTTAGAAATCCGTCCGTTTTCGTGATTTGTTATCGAATCGACTTAAAGCCAGATCGTCACATTGGCCGCTCTTCTCTCTGAAACGCTTGTACTTATCGTCTGCAAAGCTATGTCGCGTGCTGCGGTATGCAGAGACACTAAAAGCACCATAGTAGAACACAGATGAAGCTTCTAAGTTGATGTAATAGCCAGTAAGAAGTAGTACATTCATGTTTTAGGTATTGATTATTGACTTTTTAGCTGGCTTTGGTGCCTTGGACATGAGCTAGGACCTTAAGACTCTGCATGAAAGGAGGACTAGTAGCCGAGTTGCACGGGAGAATGTGAAAAGTGATCATATGTAGTAAAAACCTGAGAAATCCGTCCGTTTTCGTCATTTGTTATCGAATCGACTTAAAGCCAGATCGTCAAATTGGCCGCTCTTTTCTCTGAAATGGTTGTACTTATCGTCTGCAAAGCTATGTCGCGTGCTGCGGTATGCGGAGACACTAAAATCACCACAGTAAAACACAGATGACGCTTCTAAGTTGATGTAATATCCAGTAAGAAGTAGTACAATTCGAGTTTTAAGTATCGATTATTGACTTTTTAGCTGGCTTTGGTGCCTTGGACATGAGCTAGGACCTTAAGATTCTGCATGAAACTAGGACTAGCAGCCGAGTTGCACGGGAGAATGTGAAAAGTGTTCATATGTAGCTAAAACCTGAGAAATCCGTTCGTTTTCGTCATTTGTTATCGAATCGACTTAAAGCCAGATCGTCACATTGGCCGCTCTTCTCTCTGAAACGGTTGTACTTATCGTCTGCAAAGCTATGTCGCGTGCTGCGGTATGCTGAGACACTAAAAGCACCATAGTAGAACACAGATGAACCTTCGAAGTTGATGTAATAGCCAGTGAGAAGTAGTACAATTCAAGTTTTAGGTATTGAATATTGATCTTTTAGCTGGCTTTGGTGCCTTGGACATGAGCTAGGACCTTAAGATTCTGCATGAAAGGAGGACTAGCAGCCGAGTTGCACGGGAGAATGTGAAAAGTGTTCATATGTAGTAAAAACCAGAGAAATCCGTCCGTGTTCGACATTTGTTATCGAATCGACTTAAAGCCAGATCGTCACATTGGCCGCTCTTCTCTCTGAAACGGTTGTACTTATCGTCTGCAAAGCTATGTCGAGTGCTGCGGCATGCGGAGACACTAAAAGCACCATAGTAGAACACAGATGAAGCTTCTAAGTTGATGTAATAGTCAGTAAGAAGTAGTATAATTCAAGTTTCAGGTATTGATTATTGACTTTTTAGCTGGCTTTGGTGCCTTGGACATGAGCTAGGACCTTAAGATTCTGCATGAAAGGAGGACTAGCAGCCGAGTTGCAAGGGGGAATGTGAAAAGTGTTCATATGTAGTAAAAACCAGAGAAATCCGTCCGTTTTCGACATTTGTTATCGAATCGACTTAAAGCCAGATCGTCACATTGGCCGCTCTTCTCTCTGAAACGGTTGTACTTATCGTCTGCAAAGCTATGTCGAGTGCTGCGGCATGCGGAGACACTAAGAAGCCCCATAGTAGAACACAGACGAAGCTTCTAAGTTGATGTAATAGCCAGTAAGAAGTAGTACAATTCAAGTTATAGGTATCGATTATTGACTTTTTAGCTGGCTTTGGTACCTTGGACATGAGCTAGGACCTTATGATTCTGCATTAAAGGAGGACTAGCAGCCCAGTTGCACGGGAGAATGTGAAAAGTGTTCATATGTAGTAAAAACCTGAGAAGTCCGTCCGTTTCCGCCATTTGTTATGGAATCGACTTAAAGCCAGATCGACACATTGGCCGCTCTTCTCTCTGAAACGGTTGTCTTTATCGTCTGCAATGCTATGTCACGTGCTGCGGTATGTGGAGACACTAAAAGCACCATAGTAGAACACAGATAAAGCTTCTAAGCTGATGTAATAGCCAGTAAGAAGTAGTACAATTCATGTTATAGGTATCGATTATTGACTTCTTAGCTGGCTTTGGTGACTTGAACATTAGCTAGGACCTTAAGATTCTGCATGAAGGGAGGACTAGCAGCTGAGTTGCACTGGAGAATGTGGAAAATGCTCATATGTAGTAAAAACCTGAGAAATTCTTCCGTTTTCGTCATTTGTTATCGAATTGACTTACAGCCAGATCGTCACATTGGCCGCTCTTCTCTCTGAAACGGTTGTACTTATCGACTGCAAAGCTATGTCGCGGGCTGCGGTATGCTGAGACACTAAAAGCCCGATAGTAGAACACAGATGAAGCTTCTAAGTTGATGTAATAGCCGGTAAGAAGTAGTACAATTCAAGTTTTAGGTATCGATTGTTGACTTATTACCCTTCTTTGGTGCCTTGGGCATGAGCTAGGAACTTTAGATTTTGCATGATAGGAGGTCTAGCAGCCGAGTTGCACGGGAGAATGTGAAAAGTGTTCATAAGTAGTAAAAACCTAAGAAATCCGTCCGTTTCCGCCATTTGTTATCGAATCGACTTAAAGCCAGATCGTCACATTGGCCGCTCTTCTCTCTGAAACGGTTGTACTTATCGTCTGCAAAGCTATGTCGCGTGCTGCGGTATGTGGAGACACTAAAAGCACCATAGTTGGACACAGATGAAGCTGCCAAATTGATGTAATAGCCAGTAAGAAGTAGTACAATTCAAGTTTCAGGTATCGATTATTGACTTTTTAGCTGGCTTTGGTGCCTTGGACATGAGCAAGGACCTTAAGATTCTTCATTAATGGAGGACTAGCAGCCGAGTTGCACGGGAGAATGTGAAAAGTGTTCATATGTAGTAAAAGCCTCAGAAATCCGTGCGTGTTCGACATTTGTTATCGAATCGACTTAAACCAGGTCGCCACATTGGCCGCTCTTCTCTCTAAAACGGTTGTACTTATTGTCTGCAAAGCTATGTCGAGTGCTGCGGTATGCGGAGACACTAAAAGCACCATAGTAGAACACAGATGAAGCTTCTATGTTGATGTAATAGCCAGTAAGAAGTAGTACAATTCAAGTTATAGGTGTCGATTATTGACTTTTTAGCTGGCTTTGGTACCTTGGACATGAGCTAGGACCTTATGATTCTGCATGAAAGGAGGACTAGCAGCCTAGTTGCACGGGAGACTGTGAAAAGTGTTCATATGCAGTAAAAACCTGAGAAATCCGTCCGTTTCCGCCATTTGTTATGGAATCGACTTATAGCCAGATCGTCACATTGGCCGCTCTTCTCTCTGAAACGGTTGTACTTATCGTCTGCAAAGCTATGTCGCGTGCTGCGGTATGCGGAGACACTAAAAGCACCATAGTAGAACACAGATGAAGCTTCTAAGCTGATGTAATAGCCAGTAAGAAGTAGTACAATTCATGTTATAGGTATCAATTGTTGACTTCTTAGCTGGCTTTGGTCACTTGAACATGAGCTAGGACCTTAAGATTCTGCATGAAAGGAGGACTAGCAGCCGAGTTGCACGGGAGAATGTTTAAAATGTTCATATGTAGTAAAAACCTGAAAAATCCTTCCGTTTTCGTCATTTGTTATCGAATTGACTTAAAGCCCGATCGTCACATTGGCCGCTTTTCTCTCTGAAACGGTTGTACTTATCGACTGCAAAGCTATGTCGCGTGCTGCGGTATGCGGAGACACTAAAAGCACCATAGTAGAATACAGATGAAGCCTCCAATTTGATGTAATAGTCAGTAAGAAGTAGTATAATTCAAGTTTTAGGTATCGATTATTGACTTTTTAGCTGGCTTTGGTGCCTTGGACATGGCTAGAACCTTAAGATTCTGCATGACAGGAGGACTAGCAGCCGAGTTGCACGGGAGAATGTGAAAAGTGTTCATATGTAGTAAAAACCTTAAAAATCCGTTCGTTATCGTCAATATTATCGAATCGACTTAAAGCCAGATCGTCACATTAGCCGCTCTTCTCTCTGAAACGGTTGTACTTATCGACTGCAAAGCTATGTCGCGTGCTGCGGTATGCGGAGACACTAAAAGCACCATAGTAGAACACAGATGAAGCTTCTAAGTTGATGTAATAGTCAGTAAGAAGTAGTAGAATTCAAGTTTTAGGTATTGATTATTGACTTTATAGCTGGCTTTGGTGCCATGGACATGAGCTAGGACCTTAAGATTCTGCATGAAAGGAGGACTAGCAGCCGAGTTGCATGGGAGAATGTGAAAAGTGTTCATATGTAGTAAAAACCAGAGAAATCCGTCCGTGGACGACATTTGTTATCGAATCGACTTAAAGCCAGATCGTCACATTGGCCGCTCTTCTCTCTGAAACGGTTGTACTTATCGTCTGCAAAGCTATGTCGCGTGCTGCGGTATGCGGAGACACTAAAAGCACCATATTAGAACACAGATGAAGCTTCTAAGCTGATGTAATAGCCAGTAAGAAGTAGTACAATTCATGTTATAGGTATCGATTATTGACTTCTTAGCTGGCTTTGGTCACTTGAACATGAGCTAGGACCTTAAGATTCTGCATGAAAGGAGGACTAGCAGCCGAGTTGCACGGGAGAATGTTTAAAATGTTCATATGTAGTAAAAACCTGAAAAATCCTTCCGTTTTCGTCATTTGTTATCGAATTGACTTAAAGCCCGATCGTCACATTGGCCGCTTTTCTCTCTGAAACGGTTGTACTTATCGACTGCAAAGCTATGTCGCGTGCTGCGGTATGCGGAGACACTAAAAGCACCATAGTAGAATACAGATGAAGCCTCCAATTTGATGTAATAGTCAGTAAGAAGTAGTATAATTCAAGTTTTAGGTATCGATTATTGACTTTTTAGCTGGCTTTGGTGCCTTGGACATGGCTAGAACCTTAAGATTCTGCATGAAAGGAGGACTAGCAGCCGAGTTGCACGGGAGAATGTGAAAAGTGTTCATATGTAGTAAAAACCTTAAAAATCCGTTCGTTATCGTCATTGTTATCGAATCGACTTAAAGCCAGATCGTCACATTAGCCGCTCTTCTCTCTGAAACGGTTGTACTTATCGACTGCAAAGCTATGTCGCGTGCTGCGGTATGCGGAGACACTAAAAGCACCATAGTAGAACACAGATGAAGCTTCTAAGTTGATGTAATAGTCAGTAAGAAGTAGTAGAATTCAAGTTTTAGGTATTGATTATTGACTTTTTAGCTGGCTTTGGTGCCTTGGACATGAGCTAGGACCTTAAGATTCTGCATGAAAGGAGGACTAGCAGCCGAGTTGCACGGGAGAATGTGAAAAGTGTTCATATGTAGTAAAAACCAGAGAAATCCGTCCGTGGACGACATTTGTTATCGAATCGACTTAAAGACAGATCGTCACATTAGCCGCTCTTCTCTCTGAAACGGTTGTACTTATCGTCTGCAAAGCTATGTCGAGTGCTGCGGCATACGGAGACACTAAAAGCACCATAGTAGAACACAGATGAAGCTTCTAAGTTGATGTAATAGCCAGTAAGAAGTAGTACAATTCAAGTTTTAGGTATCGATTATTGACTTTTTAGCTGGCTTTGGTACCTTGGACATGAGCTAGGACCTTATGATTCTGCATGAAAGGAGGACTAGCAGCCGAGTTGCACGGGAGAATGTGAAAAGTGTTCATATGTAGTAAAAACCTGAGAAATCCGTCAGTTTCCGCCATTTGTTATTGAATCGACTTGAAGCCAGATCGTCACATTGGCCGCTCTTCTCTCTGAAACGGTTGTACTTATCGTCTGCAAAGCTATGTCGCGTGCTGCGGTATGCGGAGACACTAAAAGCACCATAGTAGAACACAGATGAAGCTTCTAAGCTGATGTAATAGCCAGTAATAAGTAGGACAATTCATGTTATAAGTATCGATTATTGACTTCTTAGCTGGCTTTGGTGACTTGAACATGAGCTAGGACCTTAAGATTCTGCATGAAAGGAGGACTAGCAGCCGAGTTGCACTGGAGAATGTGGAAAATGTTCATATGTAGTAAAAACCTGAGAAATCCTTCCGTTTTCGTCATTTGTTATCGAATTGACTTAAAGCCAGATCGTCACATTGGCCGCTCTTCTCTCTGAAACGGTTGTACTTATCGTCTGCAAAGCTATGTCGCGTGCTGCGGTATGCGGAGACACTAAAAGCACCATAGTAGAACACAGATGAAGCTTCTAAGCTGATGTAATAGCCAGTAAGAAGTAGTACAATTCAAGTTATAGGTATCGATTATTGACTTTTCAGCTGGCTTTGGTACCTTGGACATGAGCTAGGACCTTATGATTCTGCACGAAAGGAGGACTAGCAGCCCAGTTACACGGGAGAATGTGAAAAGTGTTCATATGTAGTAAAAATCTAAGAAATCCGTCCGTTTCCGCCATTTGTTATCGAATCGACTTAAGGCCAGATCGTCACATTGGATGCTCTTCTCTCTGAAACGGTTGTACTTATCGTCTGCAATGCTATGTCGCGTGCTGCGGTATGCGGAGACACTAAAAGCACCATAGTAGAACAAAGATGAAGCTTCTAAGCTGATGTAATAGCCAGTAACAAGTAGTAGAATTCATGTTATAGGTATCGATTATTGACTTCTTAGCTAGCTTTGGTGACTTGAACATGAGCTAGGACCTTAAGATTCTGCATGAAAGGAGGACTAGCAGCCGAGTTGCACTGAAGAATGTGGAAAATGTTCATATGTAGTAAAAACCTGAGAAATCCTTCCGTTTCCGCCATTTGTTATCGAATCCACTTAAAGCCAGATCGTCACATTGGCCGCTCTTCTCTCTGAAACGGTAGTACTTATCTTCTGCAAAGCTATGTCGCGTGCTGCGGTATGTGGAGACACTAAAAGCACCATAGTAGAAAACAGATGAAGCTTCTAAGTTGATGTAATAGCTAGTAAGAAGTAGTACAATTTAAATTTTAGATATCGATTATTGACTTTTTAGCTGGCTATGGTGCCTTGGGCATGAGCTAGGACCTTAAGAATCTGCATGAAAGGAGGACTAGCAGCCGAGTTGCACGGGAGAATGTGAAAAGTGTTCATATGTAGTAAAAACCTGAGAAACCCGTCCGTTTTCGTCATTTGTTATCGAATCGACTTAAAGCCAGATCGTCACATTGGCCGCTCTTCTCTCTGAAACGGTTGTACTTATCGTGTGAAAGCTATGTCGCGTCCTGCGGTTTGCGGAGACACTAAAAGCACCATAGTAGAACACAGATGAAGCTTCTAAGATGATGTAATAGCCAGTAAGAATTAGTACAATACCAGTTTTAGGTATCGATTATTGACTTTTTAGCTGGCTTTGGTGCTTTGGACATGAGCTAGGACCTTAAGATTCTGCATGAAAGGAGGACTAGCAGCCGAGTTGCACGGGAGAATGTGAAAAGTGTTCATATGTAGTAAAAACCAGAGAAATCCGTCCGTGGACGACATTTGTTATCGAATCGACTTAAAGCCAGATCGTCACATTAGCCGCTCTTCTCTCTGAAACGGTTGTACTTATCGTCTGCAAAGCTATGTCGAGTGCTGCGGCATGCGGAGACACTAAAAGCACCATAGTAGAATACAGATGAAGCCTCCAATTTGATGTAATAGTCAGTAAGAAGTAGTATAATTCAAGTTTTAGGTATCGATTATTGACTTTTTAGCTGGCTTTGGTGCCTTGGACATGGCTAGAACCTTAAGATTCTGCATGAAAGGAGGACTAGCAGCCGAGTTGCACGGGAGAATGTGAAAAGTGTTCATATGTAGTAAAAACCTTAAAAATCCGTTCGTTATCGTCATTGTTATCGAATCGACTTAAAGCCAGATCGTCACATTAGCCGCTCTTCTCTCTGAAACGGTTGTACTTATCGACTGCAAAGCTATGTCGCGTGCTGCGGTATGCGGAGACACTAAAAGCACCATAGTAGAACACAGATGAAGCTTCTAAGTTGATGTAATAGTCAGTAAGAAGTAGTAGAATTCAAGTTTTAGGTATTGATTATTGACTTTTTAGCTGGCTTTGGTGCCTTGGACATGAGCTAGGACCTTAAGATTCTGCATGAAAGGAGGACTAGCAGCCGAGTTGCACGGGAGAATGTGAAAAGTGTTCATATGTAGTAAAAACCAGAGAAATCCGTCCGTGGACGACATTTGTTATCGAATCGACTTAAAGCCAGATCGTCACATTAGCCGCTCTTCTCTCTGAAACGGTTGTACTTATCGTCTGCAAAGCTATGTCGAGTGCTGCGGCATGCGGAGACACTAAAAGCACCATAGTAGAACACAGATGAAGCTTCTAAGTTGATGTAATAGCCAGTAAGAAGTAGTACAATTCAAGTTTTAGGTATCGATTATTGACTTTTTAGCTGGCTTTGGTACCTTGGACATGAGCTAGGACCTTATGATTCTGCATGAAAGGAGGACTAGCAGCCGAGTTGCACGGGAGAATGTGAAAAGTGTTCATATGTAGTAAAAACCTGAGAAATCCGTCAGTTTCCGCCATTTGTTATTGAATCGACTTGTAGCCAGATCGTCACATTGGCCGCTCTTCTCTCTGAAACGGTTGTACTTATCGTCTGCAAAGCTATGTCGCGTGCTGCGGTATGCGGAGACACTAAAAGCACCATAGTAGAACACAGATGAAGCTTCTAAGATGATGTAATAGCCAGTAATAAGTAGGACAATTCATGTTATATGTATCGATTATTGACTTCTTAGCTGGCTTTGGTGACTTGAACATGAGCTAGGACCTTAAGATTCTGCATGAAAGGAGGACTAGCAGCCGAGTTGCACTGGAGAATGTGGAAAATGTTCATATGTAGTAAAAACCTGAGAAATCCTTCCGTTTTCGTCATTTGATATCGAATTGACTTAAAGCCAGATCGTCACATTGGCCGCTCTTCTCTCTGAAACGGTTGTACTTATCGTCTGCAAAGCTATGTCGCGTGCTGCGGTATGCGGAGACACTAAAAGCACCATAGTAGAACACAGATGAAGCTTCTAAGCTGATGTAATAGCCAGTAAGAAGTAGTACAATTCAAGTTATAGGTATCGATTATTGACTTTTCAGCTGGCTTTGGTACCTTGGACATGAGCTAGGACCTTATGATTCTGCACGAAAGGAGGACTAGCAGCCCAGTTACACGGGAGAATGTGAAAAGTGTTCATATGTAGTAAAAATCTAAGAAATCCGTCCGTTTCCGCCATTTGTTATCGAATCGACTTAAGGCCAGATCGTCACATTGGATGCTCTTCTCTCTGAAACGGTTGTACGTATCGTCTGCAATGCTATGTCGCGTGCTGCGGTATGCGGAGACACTAAAAGCACCATAGTAGACCAAAGATGAAGCTTCTAAGCTGATGTAATAGCCAGTAACAAGTAGTAGAATTCATGTTATAGGTATCGATTATTGACTTCTTAGCTAGCTTTGGTGACTTGAACATGAGCTAGGACCTTAAGATTCTGCATGAAAGGAGGACTAGCAGCCGAGTTGCACTGAAGAATGTGGAAAATGTTCATATGTAGTAAAAACCTGAGAAATCCTTCCGTTTCCGCCATTTGTTATCGAATCCACTTAAAGCCAGATCGTCACATTGGCCGCTCTTCTCTCTGAAACGGTAGTACTTATCTTCTGCAAAGCTATGTCGCGTGCTGCGGTATGTGGAGACACTAAAAGCACCATAGTAGAAAACAGATGAAGCTTCTAAGTTGATGTAATAGCTAGTAAGAAGTAGTACAATTTAAATTTTAGATATCGATTATTGACTTTTTAGCTGGCTATGGTGCCTTGGGCATGAGCTAGGACCTTAAGAATCTGCATGAAAGGAGGACTAGCAGCCGAGTTGCACGGGAGAATGTGAAAAGTGTTCATATGTAGTAAAAACCTGAGAAACCCGTCCGTTTTCGTCATTTGTTATCGAATCGACTTAAAGCCAGATCGTCACATTGGCCGCTCTTCTCTCTGAAACGGTTGTACTTATCGTGTGAAAGCTATGTCGCGTCCTGCGGTTTGCGGAGACACTAAAAGCACCATAGTAGAACACAGATGAAGCTTCTAAGATGATGTAATAGCCAGTAAGAATTAGTACAATACCAGTTTTAGGTATCGATTATTGACTTTTTAGCTGGCTTTGGTGCCTTGGACATGAGCTAGGACCTTAAGATTCTGCATGAAAGGAGGGCTAGCAGCTGAGTTGCACGGGAGAATGTGAAAAGTGTTCATATGTAGTAAAAACCTGAGATATCCGTCCGTTTTCGTCGTTTGTTATCGAATCGACTTAAAGCCTGATCGTCACGTTGGGCGCTCTTTTCTCTGAAAGGGTTGCACTTATCGTCTGCAGAGCTATGTCGCGTGCTGCAGTATGCGGAGACACTAAAAGCAGCATAGTAGAACACAGATGAAGCTTCTATGTTGATGTAATAGCTAGTAAGAAGTAGTACAATTGAAATTTTAGATATCGATTATTGACTTTTTAGCTGGCTTTGGTGCCTTGGACATGAGCTAGGACCTTACGATGCTGCATGAAAGGAGGACTAGCAGCCGAGTTCACGGGAGAATGTAAAAAGTGTTCATATGTAGTAAAAACCAGGGAAATCCGTCCGTGTTCGACATTTGTTATAGAATCGACTTAAAGCCAGATCGTCACATTGGTCGCTCTTCTCTCTGAAACGGTTATACTTATCGTCTGCAAAGCTATGTCGCGTGCTGCGGTATGTGGAGACACTAAAAGCACCATAGTTGGACACAGATGAAGCTGCCAAGTTGATGTAATAGCCAGTAAGAAGTAGTACAATTCAAGTTTCAGGTATCGATTATTGACTTTTTAGCTGGCTTTGGTGCCTTGGACATGAGCCAGGACCTTAAGATTCTTCATTAAGGGAGGACTAGCAGCCGAGTTGCACGGGAGAATGTGAAAAGTGTTCATATGTAGTAAAAGCCTCAGAAATCCGTCCGTGTTCGACATTTGTTATCGAATCGACTTAAACCAGATCGTCACATTGGCCGCTCTTCTCTCTAAAACGGTTGTACTTATTGTCTGCAAAGCTATGTCGAGTGCTGCGGTATGCGGAGACACTAAAAGCACCATAGTAGAACACAGATGAAGCTTCTAAGTTGATGTAATAGCCAGTAAGAAGTAGTACAATTCAAGTTATAGGTGTCGATTATTGACTTTTTAGCTGGCTTTGGTACCTTGGACATGAGCTAGGACCTTATGATTCTGCATGAAAGGAGGACTAGCAGCCCAGTTGCACGGGAGACTGTGAAAAGTGTTCATATGTAGTAAAAACCTGAGAAATCCGTCCGTTTCCGCCATTTGTTATGGAATCGACTTATAGCAAGATCGTCACATTGGCCGCTCTTCTCTCTGAAACGGTTGTACTTATCGTCTGCAATGCTATGTCGAGTGCTGCGGTATGCGGAGACACTAAAAGCACCATAGTAGAACACAGATGAAGCTTCTAAGCTGATGTAACAGCCAGTAAGAAGTAGTACAATTCATGTTATAGGTATCGATTATTGACTTCTTAGCTGGCCTTGGTCACTTGAACATGAGCTAGGACCTTAAGATTCTGCATGAAAGGAGGACTAGCAGCCGAGTTGCACGGGAGAATGTTTAAAATGTTCATATGTAGTAAAAACCTGAAAAATCCTTCCGTTTCCGTCATTTGTTATCGAATAGACTTAAAGCCCGATCGTCACATTGGCCGCTTTTCTCTCTGAAACGGTTGTACTTATCGACTGCAAAGCTATGTCGCGTGCTGCGGTATGCGGAGACACTAAAAGCACCATAGTAGAATACAGATGAAGCCTCCAATTTGATGTAATAGCCAGTAAGAAGTAGTATAATTCAAGTTTTAGGTATCGATTATTGACTTTTTAGCTGGCTTTGGTGCCTTGGACATGGCTAGAACCTTACGATTCTGCATGAAAGGAGGACTAGCAGCCGAGTTGCACGGGAGAATGTGAAAAGTGTTCATATGTAGTAAAAACCTTAAAAATCCGTTCGTTATCGTCATTGTTATCGAATCGACTTAAAGCCAGATCGTCACATTAGCCGCTCTTCTCTCTGAAACGGTTGTACTTATCGACTGCAAAGCTATGTCGCGTGCTGCGGTATGCGGAGACACTAAAAGCACCATAGTAGAAAACAGATGAAGCTTCTAAGTTGATGTAATAGTGAGTAAGAAGTAGTAGAATTCAAGTTTTAGGTATTGATTATTGACTTTTTAGCTGGCTTTGGTGCCTTGGACATGAGCTAGGACCTTAAGATTCTGCATGAAAGGAGGACTAGCAGCCGAGTTGCACGGGAGAATGTGAAAAGTGTTCATATGTAGTAAAAACCAGAGAAATCCGTCCGTGGACGACATTTGTTATCGAATCGACTTAAAGCCAGATCGTCACATTGGCCGCTCTTCTCTCTGAAACGGTTGTACTTATCGTCTGCAAAGCTATGTCGAGTGCTGCGGCATGCGGAGACACTAAAAGCACCATAGTAGAACACAGATGAAGCTTCTAAGTTGATGTAATAGCCAGTAAGAAGTAGTACAATTCAAGTTTTAGGTATCGATTATTGACTTTTTAGCTGGCTATGGTACCTTGGACATGAGCTAGAACCTTAAGATTCTGCATGAAAGGAGGACTAGCAGCCGAGTAGCACGGGAGAAAGTGAAAAGTGTTCATATGTAGTAAAAACTTTAAAAATCCGTTCGTTATCGTCATTGTTATCGAATCGACTTAAAGCCAGATCGTCACATTAGCCGCTCTTCTCTCTGAAACGGTTGTACTTATCGACTGCACAGCTATGTCGCGTGCTGCGGTATGCGGAGACACTAAAAGCACCATAGTAGAACACAGATGAAGCTTCTAAGTTGATGTAATAGTCAGTAAGAAGTAGTAGAATTCAAATTTAGGTATTGATTATTGACTTTTTAGCTGGCTTTGGTGCCTTGGACATGAGCTAGGACCTTAAGATTCTGCATGAAAGGAGGACTAGCAGCCGAGTTGCACGGGAGAATGTGAAAAGTGTTCATATGTAGTAAAAACCAGAGAAATCCGTCCGTGGACGAAATTTGTTATCGATTCGACTTAAAGCCAGATCGTCACATTGGCCGCTCTTCTCTCTGAAACGGTTGTACTTATTGTCTGCAAAGCTATGTCGAGTGCTGCGGTATGCGGAGACACTAAAAGCACCATAGTAGAACACAGATGAAGCTTCTAAGTTGATGTAATAGCCAGTAAGAAGTAGTACAATTCAAGTTATAGGTATCAATTATTGACTTTTTAGCTGGCTTTGGTACCTTGGACATGAGCTAGGACCTTATGATTCTGCATGAAAGGAGGACTAGCAGCCCAGTTGCACGGGAGAATGTGAAAAGTGTTCATATGTAGTAAAAACCTGAGAAATCCGTCCGGTTCCGCCATTTGTTATGGAATCGACTTAAAGCCAGATCGTCACATTGGCCGCTCTTCTCTCTGAAACGGTTGTACTTATCGTCTGCAAAGCTATGTCGCGTGCTGCGGTATGCGGAGACACTAAAAGCACCATAGTAGAACACAGATGAAGCTTCTAAGCTGATGTAATAGCCAGTAAGAAGTAGTACAATTCATGTTATAGGTATCGATTATTGACTTCTTAGCTGGCTTTGGTGACTTGAACATGAGCTAGGACCTTAAGATTCTGCATGAAAGGAGGACTAGCAGCCGAGTTGCACGGGAGAATGTGAAAAGTGTTCATATGTAGTAAAAACCTTAAAAATCCGTTCGTTATCGTCATTGTTATCGAATCGACTTAATGCCAGATCGTCACATTAGCCGCTCTTCTCTCTGAAACGGTTGTACTTATCGACTGCAAAGCTATGTCGCGTGCTGCGGTATGCGGAGACACTAAAAGCACCATAGTAGAACACAGATGAAGCTTCTAAGTTGATGTAATAGTCAGTAACAAGTAGTAGAATTCAAGTTTTAGGTATTGATTAATGACTTTTTAGCTGGCTTTGGTGCCTTGGACATGAGCTAGGACCTTAAGATTCTGCATGAAAGGAGGACTAGCAGCCGAGTTGGACGGGAGAATGTGAGAAGTGTTCATATGTAGTAAATACCAGAGAAATCCGTCCGTGGACGACATTTGTTATCGAATCGACTTAAAGCCAGATCGTCACATTGGCCGCTCTTCTCTCTGAAACGGTTGTACTTATCGTCTGCAAAGCTATGTCGAGTGCTGCGGCATGCGGAGACACTAAAAGCACCATAGTAGAACACAGATGAAGCTTCTAAGCTGATGTAATAGCCAGTAAGAAGTAGTACAATTCATGTTATAGGTATCGATTATTGACTTCTTAGCTGGCTTTGGTGACTTGAACATGAGCTAGGACCTTAAGATTCTGCATGAAAGGAGGACTAGCAGCCGAGTTGCACGGGAGAATGTGAAAAGTGTTCATATGTAGTAAAAACCAGAGAAATCCGTCCGTGGACGACATTTGTTATCGAATCGACTTAAAGCCAGATCGTCACATTGGCCGCTCTTCTCTCTGAAACGGTTGTACTTATCGTCTGCAAAGCTATGTCGAGTGCTGCGGCATGCGGAGACACTAAAAGCACCATAGTAGAACACAGATGAAGCTTCTAAGCTGATGTAATAGCCAGTAAGAAGTAGTACAATTCATGTTATAAGTATCGATTATTGACTTCTTAGCTGTCTTTGGTGACTTGAACATGAGCTAGGACCTTAAGATTCTGCATGAAAGGAGGACTAGCAGCCGAGTTGCACTGGAGATTGTGGAAAATGTTCATATGTAATAAAAACCTGAGAAATCCTTCCGTTTACGTCATTTGTTATCGAATTGACTTAAAGCCAGATCGTCACATTGGCCGCTCTTCTCTCTGAAACGGTTGTACTTATCGACTGCAAAGCTATGTCGAGTGCTGCGGCATGCGGAGACACTAAAAGCACCATAGTAGAACACAGATGAAGCTTCTAAGTTGGTGGAATAGCCAGTAAGAAGTAGTACAATTCAAGTTTTAGGTATCGATTGTTGACTTTTTACCCTTCTTTGGTGCCTTGGGCATGAGCTAGGAACTTAAGATTTTGTATGATAGGAGGTCTAGCAGCCGCGTTGCACGTGAGAATGTGAAAAGTGTTCATATGTAGTAAAAACCTGAGTAATCCGTCCGTTTTCCACGTTTGTTATCGAATCGACTTAAAGCCAGAACGTCACATTGGGCGCTCTTCTCTCTGAAACGGTTGTACTTATCGTCTGCAAAGCTATGTCGAGTGCTGCGGCATGCGGAGACACTAAAAGCACCATAGTAGAACACAGATGAAGCTTCTAAGTTGATGTAATAGCCAGTAAGAAGTAGTACAATTCAAGTTTTAGGTATCGATTATTGACTTTTTAGCTGGCTATGGTACCTTGGACATGAGCTAGGACCTTATGATTCTGCATGAAAGGAGGACTAGCAGCCGAGTTGCACGGGAGAATGTGAAAAGTGTTCATATGTAGTAAAAACCTGAGAAATCCGTCACTTTCCGCCATTTGTTATGGAATCGACTTAAAGCCAGATCGTCACATTGGCCGCTCTTCTCTCTGAAACGGTTGTACTTATCGTCTGCAAAGCTATGTCGCGTGCTGCGGTATGTGGAGACACTAAAAGCACCATAGTAGGACACAGATGAAGCTGCCAAGTTGATGTAATAGCCAGTAAGAAGTAGTACAATTCAAGTTTCATTTATCGATTATTGACTTTTTAGCTGGCTTTGGTGCCTTGGACATGAGCTAGGACCTTAAGATTCTTCATTAATGGAGGACTAGCAGCCGAGTTGCACGGGAGAATGTGAAAAGTGTTCATATGTAGTAAAAGCCTGAGAAATCCGTCCGTGTTCGACATTTGTTATCGAATCGACTTAAACCAGATCGTCACATTGGCCGCTCTTCTCTCTGAAACGTTTGCACTTATTGTCTGCAAAGCTATGTCGCGTGCTGCGGTATGCGGAGACACTAAAAGCACCATAGTAGAACACAGATGAAGCTTCTAAGTTGATGTAATAGCCAGTAAGAAGTAGTACAATTCAAGTTATAGGTATCAATTATTGACTTTTTAGCTGGCTTTGGTAACTTGGACATGAGCTAGGACCTTATGATTCTGCATGAAAGGAGGACTAGCAGCCCAGTTGCACGGGAGAATGTGAAAGGTGTTCATATGTAGTAAAATCCTGAGAAATCCGTCCGTTTTCCTCATTTGTTATCGAATCGACATAAAGCCAGATCGTCACATTGGGCGCTCTATTCTCTAAAACGGTTGTACTTATCGTCTGCAAAGCTATGTCGCGTGCTGCGGTATGCGGAGACACTAAAATCACCATAGTAGAACACAGATGAAGCTTCTAAGTTGATGTAATAGCCAGTAAGAAGTAGTACAATTCAAGTTTTGGTTATCGATTATTGACTTTTTAGCTGTCTTTGGTGCCTTGGACATGAGCTAGGACCTTAAGATTCTGCATGAAAGGAGGACTAGCAGCCCAGTTCACGGGAGAATGTGAAACGTGTTCATATGTAGTAAAAACCAGAGAAATCCGTCCGTGGACGACATTTGTTATCGAATCGACTTAAAGCCAGATCGTCACATTGGCCGCTCTTCTCTCTGAAACAGTTGTACTTATCGTCTGCAAAGCTATGTCGAGTGCTGCGGCATGCGGAGACACTAAAAGCACCATAGTAGAACACAGATGAAGCTTCTAAGTTGATGTAATAGCCAGTAAGAAGTAGTACAATTCAAGTTTTAGGTATCGATTATTGACTTTTTAGCTGGCTATGGTACCTTGGACATGAGCTAGGACCTTATGATTCTGCATGAAAGGAGGACTAGCAGCCGAGTTGCACGGGAGAATGTGAAAAGTGTTCATATGTAGTAAAAACCTGAGAAATCCGTCACTTTCCGCCATTTGTTATGGAATCGACTTAAAGCCAGATCGTCACATTGGCCGCTCTTCTCTCTGAAACGGTTGTACTTATCGTCTGCAAAGCTATGTCGCGTGCTGCGGTATGTGGAGACACTAAAAGCACCATAGTAGGACACAGATGAAGCTGCCAAGTTGATGTAATAGCCAGTAAGAAGTAGTACAATTCAAGTTTCATTTATCGATTATTGACTTTTTAGCTGGCTTTGGTGCCTTGGACATGAGCTAGGACCTTAAGAATCTTCATTAATGGAGGACTAGCAGCCGAGTTGCACGGGAGAATGTGAAAAGTGTTCATATGTAGTAAAAGCCTGAGAAATCCGTCCGTGTTCGACATTTGTTATCGAATCGACTTAAACCAGATCGTCACATTGGCCGCTCTTCTCTCTGAAACGGTTGTACTTATTGTCTGCAAAGCTATGTCGAGTGCTGCGGTATGCGGAGACACTAAAAGCACCATAGTAGAACACAGATGAAGCTTCTAAGTTGATGTAATAGCCAGTAAGAAGTAGTACAATTCAAGTTATAGGTATCAATTATTGACTTTTTAGCTGGCTTCGGTACCTTGGACATGAGCTAGGACCTTATGATTCTGCATAAAAGGAGGACTAGCAGCCCAGTTGCACGGGAGAATGTGAAAGGTGTTCATATGTAGTAAAAACCTGAGAAATCCGTCCGTTTCCGCCATTTGTTATGGAATCGACTTAAAGCCAGATCGTCACATTGGCCGCTCTTCTCTCTGAAACGGTTGTACTTATCGTCTGCAAAGCTATGTCGCGTGCTGCGGTATGCGGAGACACTAAAAACACCATAATAGAACACAGATGAAGCTTCTAAGCTGATGTAATAGCCAGTAAGAAGTAGTACAATTCATGTTATAGGTATCGATTATTGACTTCTTAGCTGGCTTTGGTGACTTGAACATGAGCTAGGACCTTAAGATTCTGCATGAAAGGAGGACTAGCTGCCGAGTTGCATGGGAGAATGTGAAAAGTGTTCATATGTAGTAAAAACCTTAAAAATCCGTTCGTTATCGTCATTGTTATCGAATCGACTTAATGCCAGATCGCCACATTGGCCGCTCTTCTCTCTGAAACGGTTGTACTTATGGTCTGCAAAGCTATGTCGCGTGCTGCGGTATGCGGAGACACTAAAAGCACCATAGTAGAACACAGATGAAGCTTCTAAGCTGATGTAATAGCCAGTAAGAAGTAGTACAATTCAAGTTATAGGTATCGATTATTGACTTTTCAGCTGGCTTTGGTACCTTGGACATGAGCTAGGACCTTATGATTCTGCACGAAAGGAGGACTAGCAGCCCAGTTACACGGGAGAATGTGAAAAGTGTTCATATGTAGTAAAAACCTAAGAAATCCGTCCGTTTCCGCCATTTGTTATCGAATCGACTTAAGGCCAGATCGTCACATTGGATGCTCTTCTCTCTGAAACGGTTGTACTTATCGTCTGCAAAGCTATGTCGCGTGCTGCGGTATGCGGAGACACTAAAAGCACCATAGTAGAACACAGATGAAGCTTCTAAGCTGATGTAATAGCCAGTAACAAGTAGTAGAATTCATGTTATAGGTATCGATTATTGACTTCTTAGCTAGCTTTGGTGACTTGAACATGAGCTAGGACCTTAAGATTCTGCATGAAAGGAGGACTAGCAGCCGAGTTGCACTGAAGAATGTGGAAAATGTTCATATGTAGTAAAAACCTGAGAAATCCTTCCGTTTCCGCCATTTGTTATCGAATCCACTTAAAGCCAGATCGTCACATTGGCCGCTCTTCTCTCTCAACCGTTGGTACTTATCATCTGCAAAGCTATGTGTCGAGCTGCGGTATGTGGAGACACTAAAAGCACCATAGTAGAACACAGATGAAGTTTCTAAGTTGATGTAATAGCCAGTAAGAAGTAGTACAATTCAAGTTTTAGGTATCGATTATTGACTTTCTAGCTGGCTTTGGTGTCTTGGACATGAACTAGGACCTTAAGATTCTGCATGAAAGGAGGACTAGCAGCCGAGTTGAACGGGAGAATGTGAAAAGTGTTCATATGTGGTAAAAACCTGAGAAATAAGTTCGTTATCGTCATTTGTTATCGAATCGACTTAAAGCCAGATCGTCACATTGGCCGCTCTTCTCTCTGAAACGGTAGTACTTATCTTCTGCAAAGCTATGTCGCGTGCTGCGGTATGTGGAGACACTAAAAGCACCATAGTAGAAAACAGATGAAGCTTTTAAGTTGATTTAATAGCTAGTAAGAAGTAGTACAATTTAAATTTTAGAAATCGATTATTGACTTTTTAGCTGGCTATGGTGCCTTGGACATGAGCTAGGACCTTAAGAATCTGCATGAAAGGAGGACTAGCAGCCGAGTTGCACGGGAGAATGTGAAAAGTGTTCATATGTGGTAAAAACCTGAGAAACCCGTCCGTTTTCGTCATTTGTTATCGAATCGACTTAAAGCCAGATCGTCACATTGGCCGCTCTTCTCTCTGAAACAGTTGTACTTATCGTGTGAAAGTTATGTCGCGTGCTGCGGTTTGCGGAGACACTAAAAGCACCATAGTAGAACACAGATGAAGCTTCTAAGATGATGTAATAGCCAGTAAGAATTAGTACAATACCAGTTTTAGGTATCGATTATTGACTTTTTAGCTGGCTTTGGTACCTTGGACATGAGCTAGGACCTTATGATTCTGCATGAAAGGAGGACTAGCAGCCGAGTTGCACGGGAGAATGTGAAAAGTGTTCATATGTAGTAAAAACCTGAGAAATCCGTCAGTTTCCGCCATTTGTTATGGAATCGACTTGAAGCCAGATCGTCACATTGGCAGCTCTTCTCTCTGAAACGGTTGTACTTATCGTCTGCAAAGCTATGTCGCGTGCTGCGGTATGCGGAGACACTAAAAGCACCATAGTAGAACACAGATGAAGCTTCTAAGATGATGTAATAGCCAGTAAGAATTAGTACAATACCAGTTTTAGGTATCGATTATTGACTTTTTAGCTGGCTTTGGTGTCTTGGACATGAACTAGGACCTTAAGATTCTGCATGAAAGGAGGACTAGCAGCCGAGTTGAACGGGAGAATGTGAAAAGTGTTCATATGTGGTAAAAACCTGACAAATAAGTTCGTTATCGTCATTTGTTATCGAATCGACTTAAAGCCAGATCGTCACATTGGCCGCTCTTCTCTCTGAAACGGTAGTACTTATCGTCTGCAAAGCTATTTCGCGTGCTGCGGTATGCGGAGACACTAAAAGCATCATAGTAGAACACAGATGAAGCTTCTAAGTTGATGTAATAGCCAGTACGAAGTAGTACAATTCAAGTTATAGGTATCGATTATTGACTTTTTAGCTGGCTTTGGTGCCTTGGGCATGAGCTAGGACCTTAAAATTCTGCATGAAAGGAGGACTAACAGCCAAGTTGCATGGAAGAAATTGAGAAGTGTTCATATATAGTAAAAACCTGAGAAATACGTCCGTTTTCGTCATTTGTTATCGAGTCGACTTAAAGCCAGATCGCCACATTGGCCACTCTTCTCTCAAAAACGGTTGTACTTATTGTCTGCAAAGCTATGTCGAGTGCTGCGGTATGCGGAGACACTAAAAGCACCATAGTAGAACACAGATGAAGCTTCTAAGCTGATGTAATAGCCAGTAAGAAGTAGTACAATTCATGTTATAGGTATCGATTATTGACTTCTTAGCTGGCTTTGGTCACTTGAACATGAGCTAGGACCTTAAGATTCTGCATGAAAGGAGGACTAGCAGCCCAGTTGCACGGGAGACTGTGAAAAGTGTTCATATGTAGTAAAAACCTGAAAAATCCTTCCGTTTTCGTCATTTGTTATCGAATTGACTTAAAGCCCGATCGTCTAATTGGCCGCTTTTCTCTCTGAAACGGATGTACTTATCGTCTGCAAAGCTATGTCGAGTGTTGCGGCATGCGGAGACACTAAAAGCACCATAGTAGAACACAGATGAAGCTTCTAAGTTGATGTAATAGCCAGTAAGAAGTAGTACAATTCAAGTTTTAGGTATCGATTATTGACTTTTTAGCTGGCTATGGTACCTTGGACATAAGCTAGGACCTTATGATTCTGCATGAAAGGAGGACTAGCAGCCGAGTTGCACGGGAGAATGTGAAAAATGTTCATATGTAGTAAAAACCTGAGAAATCCGTCAGTTTCCGCCATTTGTTATGGAATCGACTTAAAGCCAGATCGTCACATTGGCCGCTCTTCTCTCTGAAACGGATGTACTTATCGTCTGCAAAGCTATGTCGCGTGCTGCGGTATGTGGAGACACTAAAAGCACCATAGTAGGACACAGATGAAGCTTCTAAGTTGATGGAATAGCCAGTAAGGAGTAGTACAATTCAAGTTTTAGGTATCGATTGTTGACTTTTTACCCTTCTTTCGTGCCTTGGGCATGAGCTAGGAACTTAAGATTTTGCATGATAGGAGGTCTAGCAGCCGCGTTGCACGTGAGAATGTGAAAAGTGTTCATATGTAGTAAAAACCTGAGAAATCCGTCAGTTTCCTCCATTTGTTATGGAATCGACTTAATCCCAGATCGTCACATTAGCCGCTCTTCTCTCTGAAACGGTTGTACTTATCGACTGCAAAGCTATGTCGCGTGCTGCGGTATGCGGAGACACTAAAAGCACCATAGTAGAACACAGATGAAGCTTCTAAGTTGATGTAATAGTCAGTAAGAAGTAGTAGAATTCAAGTTTTAGGTATTGATTATTGACTTTTTAGCTGGCTTTGGTGCCTTGGACATGAGCTAGGACCTTAAGATTCTGCATGAAAGGAGGACTAGCAGCCGAGTTGCACGGGAGAATGTGAAAAGTGTTCATATGTAGTAAAAACCAGAGAAATCCGTCCGTGGACGACATTTGTTATCGAATCGACTTAAAGCCAGATCGTCACATTGGCCGCTCTTCTCTCTGAAACGGTTGTACTTATCGTCTGCAAAGCTATGTCGAGTGCTGCGGCATGCGGAGACACTAAAAGCACCATAGTAGAACACAGAAGAAGCTTCTAAGTTGATGTAATAGCCAGTAAGAAGTAGTACAATTCAAGTTTTAGGTATCGATTATTGACTTTTTAGCTGGCTATGGTACCTTGGACATGAGCTAGGACCTTATGATTCTGCATGAAAGGAGGACTAGCAGCCGAGTTGCACGGGAGAATGTGAAAAGTGTTCATATGTAGTAAAAACCTGAGAAATCCGTCAGTTTCCGCCATTTGTTATGGAATCGTCTTAAAGCCAGATCGTCACATTGGCCGCTCTTCTCTCTGAAACGGATGTACTTATCGTCTGCAAAGCTATGTCGCGTGCTGCGGTATGTGGAGACACTAAAAGCACCATAGTAGGACAGAGATGAAGCTTCTAAGTTGATGGAATAGCCAGTAAGGAGTAGTACAATTCAAGTTTTAGGTATCGATTGTTGACTTTTTACCCTTCTTTCGTGCCTTGGGCATGAGCTAGGACTTAAGATTTTGCATGATAGGAGGTCTAGCAGCCGCGTTGCAAGTGAGAATGTGAAAAGTGTTCATATGTAGTAAAAACCTGAGAAATCCGTCAGTTTCCGCCATTTGTTATGGAATCGACTTATAGCCAGATCGTCACATTAGCCGCTCTTCTCTCTGAAACGGTTGTACTTATCGACTGCAAAGCTATGTCGCGTGCTGCGGTATGCGGAGACACTAAAAGCACCATAGTAGAACACAGATGAAGCTTCTAAGTAGATGTAATAGTCAGTAAGAAGTAGCAGAATTCAAGTTTTAGGTATTGATTATTGACTTTTTAGGTGGCTTTGGTGCCTTGGACATGAGCTAGGACCTTAAGATTCTGCATGAAAGGAGGACTAGCAGCCGAGTTGCACGGGAGAATGTGAAAAGTGTTCATATGTAGTAAAAACCAGGGAAATCCGTCCGTGTTCGACATTTGTTATCGAATCGACTTAAAGCCTGATCGTCACATTGGCCGCTCTTCTCTCTGAAACGGTTGTACTTATCGTCTGCAAAGCTATGTCGAGTGCTGCGGCATGCGGAGACACTAAAAGCACCATAGTAGAACACAGATGAAGCTTCCAAGTTGATGTAATAGCCAGTAAGAAGTAGTACAATTCAAGTTTTAGGTATCGATTGTTGACTTTTTACCCTTCTTTCGTTCCTTGGGCATGAGCTAGGAACTTAAGATTTTGCATGATAGGAGGTCTAGCAGCCGCGTTGCACGTGAGAATGTGAAAAGTGTTCATATTTAGTAAAAACCTGAGAAATCCGTCCGTTTTCGTCATTTGTTATCGAATCGACTTAAAGCCAGATCGTCACATTGGGCGCTCTACTCTCTAAAACGGTTGTACTTATCGTCTGCAAAGCTATTTCGCGTGCTGCGGTTATGGAGACACTAAAAGCATCATAGTAGAACACAGATGAAGCTTCTAAGTTGATGTAATAGCCAGTACGAAGTAGTACAATTCAAGTTATAGGTATCGATTATTGACTTTTTAGCTATCTTTGGTGCCTTGGACATGAGCTAGGACCTTAAAATTCTGCATGAAAGGAGGACTAAGAGCCAAGTTGCACGGAAGAAACTGAAAAGTGTTCATATATAGTAAAAACCTGAGAAATACGTCCGTTTTCGTCATTTGTTATCGAATCGACTTAAAGGAGACACTAAAAGCACCATAGTAGAACACAGATGAAGCTTCTAAGCTGATGTAATAGACAGTAAGAAGTAGTACAATTCATGTTATAGGTATCGATTATTGATTCTTAGCTGGCTCTGGTCACTTGAACATGAGCTAGGACCTTAAGATTCTGCATGAAAGGAGGACTAGCAGCCGAGTTGCACGGGAGAATGTTTAAAATGTTCATATGTAGTAAAAACCTGAAAAATCCTTCCGTTTTCGTCATTTGTTATCGAATTGACTTAAAGCCCGATCGACACATTGGCCGCTTTTCTCTCTGAAACGGTTGTACTTATCGACTGCAAAGCTATGTCGCGTGCTGCGGTATGCGGAGACACTAAAAGCACCATAGTAGAATACAGATGAAGCCTCCTATTTGATGTAATAGCCAGTAAGAAGTAGTATAATTCAAGTTTTAGGTATCGATTATTGACTTTTTAGCTGGCTTTGGTGCCTTGGACATGGCTAGAACCTTAAGATTCTGCATGAAAGGAGGACTAGCAGCCGAGTTGCACGGGAGAATGTGAAAAGTGTTCATATGTAGTGAAAACCTTAAAAATCCGTTCGTTATCGTCATTGTTATCGAATCGACTTAAAGCCAGATCGTCACATTAGCCGCTCTTCTCTCTGAAACGGTTGTACTTATCGACTGCAAAGCTATGTCGCGTGCTGCGGTATGCGGAGACACTAAAAGCACCATAGTAGAACACAGATGAAGCTTCTAAGTTGATGTAATATCCAGTAAGAAGTAGTACAATTCAAGTTTTAGGTATCGATTATTGACTTTTTAGCTGGCTATGGTACCTTGGACATGAGCTAGGACCTTATGATTCTGCATGAAAGGAGGACTAGCAGCCGAGTTGCACGGGAGAATGTGAAAAGTGTTCATATGTAGTAAAAGCCTGAGAAATCCGTCCATGTTCGACAATTGTTATCGAATCGACTTAAACCAGATCGTCACATTGGCCGCTCTTCTCTCTGAAACGGTTGTATTTATTGTCTGCAAAGCTATGTCGAGTGCTGCGGTATGCGTAGAGACTAAAAGCACCATAGTAGAACACAGATGAAGCTTCTAAGTTGATGTAATAGCCAGTAAGAAGTAGTACAATTCAAGTTATAGGTATCGATTATTGACTTTTTAGCTGGCTTTGGTACCTTGGACATGAGCTAGGACCTTATGATTCTTCACGAAAGGAGGACTAGCAGCCCAGTTGCACGGGAAAATGTGAAAAGTGTTCATATGTAGTAAAAATCGGAGAAATCCGTCCGTTTCCGCCATTTGTTATGGAATCGACTTAAAGCCAGATCGTCACATTGGCCGCTCTTCTCTCTGAAACGGTTGTTTTTATCGTCTGCAAAGCTATGTCGCGAGCTGCGGTATGCGGAGACACTAAAAGCACCATAGTAGAACACAGATGAAGCTTCTAAGCTGATGTAATAGCCAGTAAGGAGTAGTACAATTCATGTTATAGGTATCGACTATTGACTTCTTAGCTGGCTTTGGTGACTTGGACATGAGCTAGGACCTTATGATTCTGCATGAAACGAGGACTAGCAGCCGAGTTGCACTGGAGAATGTGGAAAATGTTCATATTTAGTAAAAACCTGAGAAATCCTTCCGTTTTCGTCATTTGTTATCGAATTGACTTAAAGCCAGATCGTCACATTGGCCGCTCTTCTCTCTGAAACGGTTGTACTTATCGACTGCAAAGCTATGTCGCGTGCTGCGGTATGCGGAGACACTAAAATCACCATAGTAGAACACAGATGAAGCTTCTAAGTTGATGTAATAACCAGTAAGGAGTAGTACAATTCAAGTTTTAGTTATCGATTATTGACTTTTTAGCTGTCTTTGGTGCCTTGGACATGAGCTAGGACCTTAAGATTCTTCATTAATGGAGGACTAGCAGCCGAGTTGCACGGGAGAATGTGAAAAGTGTTCATATGTAGTAAAAGCCTGAGAAATCCGTCCGTGTTCGACATTTCTTATGGAATCGACTTAAAGCCAGATCGTCACATAGGGCGCTCTACTCTCTAAAACGGTTGTACTTATCGTCTGCCAAGCTATGTCGCGTGCTGCGGTATGCGGAGACACTAAAATCACCATAGTAGAACACAGATGAAGCTTCTAAGTTGATGTAATAGCCAGTAAGAAGTAGTACAATTCAAGTTATAGGTATCGATTATTGACTTTTTAGCTGTCTTTGGTGCCTTGGACATGAGCTAGGACCTTAAGATTCTTCATTAATGGAGGACTAGCAGCCGAGTTGCACGGGAGAATGTGAAAAGTGTTCATATGTAGTAAAAGCCTGAGAAATCCGTCCGTGTTCGACATTTGTTATCGAATCGACTTAAAGCCAGATCGTCACATTGGCCGCTCTTCTCTCTGAAACGGTTGTACTTATCGTCTGCAAAGCTATGTCGAGTGCTGCTGTATGCGAAGACACTAAAAGCACCATAGTAGAACACAGATGAAGCTTCTAAGTTGATGTAATAGCCAGTAAGAAGTAGTACAATTCATGTTATAAGTATCGATTATCGACTTCATAGCTGGCTTTGGTGACTTGAACATGAGCTAGGACCTTAAGATTCTGCATGAAAGGAGGACTAGCAGCCGAGTTGCACTGGAGAATGTGGAAAATGTTCATATGTAGTAAAAACCTGAGAAATCCTTCCGTTTTCGTCATTTGTTATCGAATTGACTTAAAGCCAGATCGTCACGTTGGGCGCTCTACTCTCTAAAACGGTTGAACTTATCGTCTGCAAAGCTATGTCGCGTGCTACGGTATGTGGAGACACTAAAAGCACCATAGTAGAACACAGATGAAGCCTCCAAGTTGATGTAATAGCCAGTAAGAAGTAGTCCAATTCAAGTTTTAGGTATCGATTATTGACTTTTTAGCTGGCTTTGGTGCCTTGGACATGAGCTAGGACCTTAAAATTCTTCATTAATGGAGGACTAGCAGACGAGTTGCACGGGAGCATGTGAAAAGTGTTCATATGTAGTAAAAGCCTGAGAAATCCGTCCGTGTTCGACATTTGTTATCGAATCGACTTAAAGCCAGATCGTCACATTGGCCGCTCTTCTCTCTGAAACGGTTGTACTTATTGTCTGCAAAGCTATGTCGAGCGCTGCTGTATGCGGAGACACTAAAAGCACCATAGTAGAACACAGATGAAGCTTCTAAGTTGATGTAATAGCCAGTAAGAAGTAGTACAATTCAAGTTATAGGTATCGATTATTGACTTTTTAGCTGGCTTTGGTACCTTGTACATGAGCTAGGACCTTATGATTCTGCATGAAAGGAGGACTAGCAGCCGAGTTGCACGGGAGAATGTGAAAAGTGTTCATATGTAGTAAAAACCAAAGAAATCCGTCTGTTTCCGCCATTTGTTATCGAATCGACTTAAAGCCAGATCGTCACATTTTCCGCTCTTCTCTCTGAAACGGTTGTACTTATCGTCTGCAAAGCTATGTCGCGTGCTGCGGTATGTGGAGACACTAAAAGCACCATAGTAGAACACAGATGAAGCTTCTAAGCTGATGTAATAGGCAGTAAGAAGTAGTACAATTCATGTTATAAGTATCGATTATTGGCTTCTTAGCTGGCTTTGGTGACTTGAACATGAGCTAGGACCTTATGATTCTGCATGAAAGGAGGACTAGCAGCCCAGTTGCACGGGAGAATGTGAAAAGTGTTCATATGTAGTAAAAACCAAAGAAATCCGTCTGTTTCCGCCATTTGTTATCGAATCGACTTAAAGCCAGATCATCACATTGGCCGCTCTTCTCTCTGAAACGGTTGTACTTATCGTCTGCAAAGCTATGTCGCGTGCTGCGGTATGCGGAGACACTAAAAGCACCATAGTAGAACACAGATGAAGCTTCTAAGTTGATGTAATAGCCAGTAAGAAGTAGTACAATTCAAGTTTTAGGTATCGATTATTGACTTTTTAGCTGGCTTTGGTGCCTTGGACATGAGCTAGGGTCTTAAGATTCTGCATGAAAGGAGGACTAGCAGCCGAGTTGCACGGGAGAATGTGAAAAGTGTTCATATGTAGTAAAAACCTTAAAAATCCGTTCGTTATCGTCATTGTTATCGAATCGACTTAAAGCCAGATCGTCACATTGTCCTCTCTTCTCTCTCAAACGGTTGTACTTATCGACTGCAAAGCTATGTCACGTGCTGCGGTATGCGGATACACTAAAAGCACCATAGTAGAACACAGATGAAGCTTCTAAGCTGATGTAATAGTCAGTAAGAAGTAGTACAATTCAAGTTTTAGGTATTGATTATTGACTTTTTAGCTGGCTTTGGTCCTTGGACATGAGCTAGGACCTTAAGATTCTGCATGAAAGGAGGACTAGCAGCCGAGTTGCACGGGAGAATATGAAAAGTGTTCATATGTAGTAAAAACCAGAGAAATCCGTCCGTGTTCTACATTTGTTATCGAATCGACTTAAAGCCAGATCGTAACATTGGCCCCTCTTCTCTCTGAAACGGTTGTAGTTATCGTCTGCAAAGCTATGTCGAGTGCTGCGGCATGCGGAGACACTAAAAGCACCATAGTAGAACACAGATGAAGCTTCTAAGTTGATGTAATAGCCAGTAAGAAGTAGTACAATTCAAGTTTTAGGTATCGATTGTTGACTTTTTACCCTTCTTTGGTGCCTTGGGCATGAGCTAGGAACTTAAGATTTTGCATGATAGGAGGTCTAGCAGCCGCGTTGCACGTGAGAATGTGAAAAGTGTTCATATTTAGTAAAATCCTGAGAAATCCGTCCGTTTTCCTCATTTGTTATCGAATCTACTTAAAGCCAGATCGTCACATTGGGCGCTCTACTCTCTAAAACGGTTGTACTTATCGTCTGCAAAGCTATGTCGCGTGCTGCGGTATGCGGAGACACTAAAAGCACCATAGTAGAACACAGATGAAGCTTCTAAGTTGATGTAATAGCCAGTAAGAAGTAGTACAATTCAAGTTTTAGGTATGGATTATTGAATTTTAGCTGGCTTTGGTGCCTTGGACATGAGCTAGGACCTTAAAATTCTGCATGAAAGGACGACTAACAGCCAAGTTGCACGGAAGAATGTGAAAAGTGTTCATATATAGTAAAAACCTGAGAAATACGTCCGTTTTCGTCATTTGTTATCGAATCGACTTAAAGCCAGATCGTCACATTGGCCGCTCTTCTCTCTGAAACGGTTGTACTTATCGTCTGCAAAGCTATGTCGCGTGCTGCGGTATGTGGAGACACTAAAAGCACCATAGTAGAAGACAGATGAAGTTTCCAAGTTGATGTAATAGCCTGTAAGAAGTAGTACAATTCAAGTTTTAGGTATCGATTATTGACTTTTTAGCTGTCTTTGGTGCCTTGGACATGAGCTAGGACCTTAAGATTCTTCATTAATGGAGGACTAGCAGCCGAGTTGCACGGGAGAATGTGAAAAGTGTTCATATGTAGTAAAAGCCTGAGAAATCCGTCCGTGTTCGACATTTGTTATCGAATCGACTTAAAGCCAGATCGTCACATTTGCCGCTCTTCTCTCTGTAACGGTTGTACTTATTGTCTGCAAAGCTATGTCGAGTGCTGCCGTATGCGGAGACACTAAAAGCACCATAGTAGAACACAGATGAAGCTTCTAAGTTGATGTAATAGTCAGTAAGAAGTAGTAGAATTCAAGTTTTAGGTATTGATTATTGACTTTTTAGCTGGCTTTGGTGCCTTGGACATGAGCTAGGACCTTAAGATTCTGCATGAAAGGAGGACTAGCAGCCGAGTTGCACGGGAGAATGTGGAAAGTGTTCATATGTAGTAAAAACCAGAGAAATCCGTCAGTTTTCCTCATTTGTTATCGAATCGACTTAAAGCCAGATCGTCACATTGTGCGCTGTACTCTCTAAAACGGTTGTACTTATCGTCTGCAGAGCTATGTCGCGTGCTACGGTATGCGGAGACACTAAAAGCACCATAGTAGAACACAGACGAAGCTTCTAAGTTGATGTAATAGCCAGTAAGAAGTAGTACAATTCAAGTTATAGGTATCGATTATTGACTTTTTAGCTGGCTTTGGTGCCTTGGACATGAGCTAGGACCTTAAAATTCTGCATGAAAGGACGACTAACAGCCAAGTTGCACGGAAGAATGTGAAAAGTGTTAATATATAGTAAAAACCTTAGAAATACGTCCGTTTTCTTCATTTGTTATTGAATCGACTTAAAGCCAGATCGTCACATTGGCCGCTCTTCTCTCTGAAACGGTTGTACTTATCGTCTGCAAAGCTATGTCGCGTGCTGCGGTATGTGGAGACACTAAAAGCACCATAGTAGAACACAGATGAAGCTTCCAAGTTGATGTAATAGCCAGTAAGAAGTAGTACAATTCATGTTATAGGTATCGATTATTGACTTCTTAGCTTCCTTTGGTGACTTGAACATGAGCTAGGACCTTAAGATTCTGCATGAAACGAGGACTAGCAGCCGAGTTGCACTGGAGAATGTGGAAAATGTTCATATGTAGTAAAAACCTGAGAAATCCTTCCGTTTTCGTCATTTGTTATCGAATTGACTTAAAGCCAGATCGTAACATTGGCCGCTCTTCTCTCTGAAACGGTTGTACTTATCGTCTGCAAAGCTATGTCGCGTGCTGCGGTATGCGGAGACACTAAAAGCACCATAGTAGATCACAGATGAAGCTTCTAAGTTGAAGTAATATCCAGTAAGATGTAGTACAATTCAAGTCTTAGGTATCGATTATTGACTTTTTACCATTCTTTGGTGCCTTGGACATGAGCTAGGACCTTAAAATTCTGCATGAACGGAGGACTAGCAGCCGAGTTGCTTGGGAGAATGTGAAAAGTGTTCATATGTAGTAAAAACCTGAGAAATCCGTCCGTTTTCGTCATTTGTTATCGAATCGTCTTAAAGCCAGATCGTCAAATTGGCGCTCTTCTCTCTGAAACGGTTGTACTTATCGTCTGCAAAGCTATGTCGCGTGCTGCGGTATGCGGAGACACTAAAAGCACCATAGTAGAACACAGATGAAGCTTCTAAGATGATGTAATAGCCAGTAAGAAGTAGTACAATTCAAGTGTTAGGTATCGATTATTGACTTTTTAGCTGGCTTTGGTGACTTGGACATGAGCTAAGACCTTAAGATTCTACATGAAACAAGGACTAGCAGCCGAGTTGCACGGGAGAATGTGAAAAGTGTTCATATGTAGTAAAAACCTGAGAAATCCGTCCGTTTTCTTCATTTGTTATCGAATCGACTTAAAGCCAGATCGTCACATTGGGCGCTCTACTCTCTAAAACGGTTGTACTTATCGTCTGCAAAGCTATGTCGCGTGCTGCGGTATGCGGAGACACTAAAATCACCATAGTAGAACACAGATGAAGCTTCTAAGTTGATGTAATAACCAGTAAGGAGTAGTACAATTCAAGTTTTAGTTATCGATTATTGACTTTTTAGCTGTCTTTGGTGCCTTGGACATGAGCTAGGACCTTAAGATTCTTCATTAATGGAGGACTAGCAGCCGAGTTGCACGGGAGAATGTGAAAAGTGTTCATATGTAGTAAAAGCCTGAGAAATCCGTCCGTGTTCGACATTTCTTATGGAATCGACTTAAAGCCAGATCGTCACATAGGGCGCTCTACTCTCTAAAACGGTTGTACTTATCGTCTGCCAAGCTATGTCGCGTGCTGCGGTATGCGGAGACACTAAAATCACCATAGTAGAACACAGATGAAGCTTCTAAGTTGATGTAATAGCCAGTAAGAAGTAGTACAATTCAAGTTATAGGTATCGATTATTGACTTTTTAGCTGTCTTTGGTGCCTTGGACATGAGCTAGGACCTTAAGATTCTTCATTAATGGAGGACTAGCAGCCGAGTTGCACGGGAGAATGTGAAAAGTGTTCATATGTAGTAAAAGCCTGAGAAATCCGTCCGTGTTCGACATTTGTTATCGAATCGACTTAAAGCCAGATCGTCACATTGGCCGCTCTTCTCTCTGAAACGGTTGTACTTATCGTCTGCAAAGCTATGTCGAGTGCTGCTGTATGCGAAGACACTAAAAGCACCATAGTAGAACACAGATGAAGCTTCTAAGTTGATGTAATAGCCAGTAAGAAGTAGTACAATTCATGTTATAAGTATCGATTATCGACTTCATAGCTGGCTTTGGTGACTTGAACATGAGCTAGGACCTTAAGATTCTGCATGAAAGGAGGACTAGCAGCCGAGTTGCACTGGAGAATGTGGAAAATGTTCATATGTAGTAAAAACCTGAGAAATCCTTCCGTTTTCGTCATTTGTTATCGAATTGACTTAAAGCCAGATCGTCACATTGGCCGCTCTTCTTTCTGAAACGGTTGTACTTATCGACTGCAAAGCTATGTCGCGTGCTGCGGTATGCGGAGACACTAAAAGCACCATAGTAGAACACAGATGAAGCCTCTAATTTGATGTAATAGCCATTAAAAAGTAGTATAATTCAAGTTTTAGGTATCGATTATTGACTTTTTAGCTGGCTTTGGTGCCTTGGACATGGCTAGGACCTAAGATTCTGCATGAAAGGAGGACTAGCAGCCGAGTTGCACGGGAGAATGTGAAAAGTGTTCATATGTAGTAAAAACCTTAAAACTCTGTTCGTTATCGTCATTGTTATCGAATCGACTTAAAGCAAGAACGTCACATTAGCCGCTCTTCTCTCTGAAACGGTTGTACTAATCGACTGCAAAGCTATGTCGCGTGCTGCGGTATGCGGAGACACTAAAAGCACCATAGTAGAACACAGATGAAGCTTCTAAGTTGATGTAATAGTCAGTAAGAAGTAGTACAATTCAAGTGTTAGGTATTGATTATTGACTTTTTAGCTGGCTTTGGTGCCTTGGACATGAGCTAGGACCTTAAGATACTGCATGAAAGGAGGATTTGCAGCCGAGTTGCACGGCACAATGTGAAAAGTGTTCATATGTAGTAAAAACCTGAGAAATCCGTCCGTTTTCCTCATTTGTTATCGAATCGACTTAAAGCCAGATCGTCACGTTGGGCGCTCTACTCTCTAAAACGGTTGAACTTATCGTCTGCAAAGCTATGTCGCGTGCTGCGGTATGCGGAGACACTAAAAGCACCATAGTAGAACACACATGAAGCTTCTAAGTTGATGTAATAGCCAGTAAGAAGAAGTACAATTCAAGTTATAGGTATCGATTATTGACTTTTTAGCTGCCCTTGTTGCCTTGGACATGAGCTAGGACCTTAAAATTCTGCATGAAAGGACGACTAACAGCCAAGTTGCACGGAAGAATGTGAAAAGTGTTCATATATAGTAAAAACCTGAGAAATCCGTCCGTGTTCGACATTTGTTATCGAATCGACTTAAAGCCAGATCGTCACATTGGCAGCTCTTCTCTCTGAAACGGTTGTACTTATTGTCTGCAAAGCTATGTCGAGCGCTGCTGTATGCGGAGACACTAAAAGCACCATAGTAGAACACAGATGAAGCTTCTAAGTTGATGTAATAGCCAGTAAGAAGTAGTACAATTCAAGTTATAGGTATCGATTATTGACTTTTTAGCTGGCTTTGGTACCTTGTACATGAGCTAGGACCTTATGATTCTGCATGAAAGGAGGACTAGCAGCCGAGTTGCACGGGAGAATGTGAAAAGTGTTCATATGTAGTAAAAACCAAAGAAATCCGTCTGTTTCCGCCATTTGTTATCGAATCGACTTAAAGCCAGATCGTCACATTTTCCGCTCTTCTCTCTGAAACGGTTGTACTTATCGTCTGCAAAGCTATGTCGCGTGCTGCGGCATGTGGAGACACTAAAAGCACCATAGTAGAACACAGATGAAGCTTCTAAGCTGATGTAATAGGCAGTAAGAAGTAGTACAATTCATGTTATAAGTATCGATTATTGGCTTCTTAGCTGGCTTTGGTGACTTGAACATGAGCTAGGACCTTATGATTCTGCATGAAAGGAGGACTAGCAGCCCAGTTGCACGGGAGAATGTGAAAACTGTTCATATGTAGTAAAAACCAAAGAAATCCGTCTGTTTCCGCCATTTGTTATCGAATCGACTTAAAGCCAGATCATCACATTGGCCGCTCTTCTCTCTGAAACGGTTGTACTTATCGTCTGCAAAGCTATGTCGCGTGCTGCGGTATGCGGAGACACTAAAAGCACCATAGTAGAACACAGATGAAGCTTCTAAGTTGATGTAATAGCCAGTAAGAAGTAGTACAATTCAAGTTTTAGGTATCGATTATTGACTTTTTAGCTGGCTTTGGTGCCTTGGACATGAGCTAGGGTCTTAAGATTCTGCATGAAAGGAGGACTAGCAGCCGAGTTGCGAGGGAGAAAGTGAAAAGTGTTCATATGTAGTAAAAACCTGAGAAATCCGTCAGTTTCCGCCATCTGTTATGGAATCGACTTAAAGCCAGATCGTCACATTGGCCGCTCTTCTCTCTGAAACGGTTGTACTTATCGTCTGCAAAGCTATCTCGCGTGCTGCGGTATGCGGAGACACTAAAAGCACCATAGTAGAACACAGATGAAGCTTCTAAGCTGATGCAATAGCCAGTAAGATGTAGTACAATTCATGTTATAAGTATCGATTATTGGCTTCTTAGCTGGCTTTGGTGACTTGAACATGAGCTAGGACCTTAAGATTCTGCATGAAAGGAGGACTAGCAGCCGAGTTGCACGGGAGAATATGAAAAGTGTTCATATGTAGTAAAAACCAGAGAAATCCGTCCGTGTTCTACATTTGTTATCGAATCGACTTAAAGCCAGATCGTAACATTGGCCTCTCTTCTCTCTGAAACGGTTGTAGTTATCGTCTGCAAAGCTATGTCGAGTGCTGCGGCATGCGGAGACACTAAAAGCACCATAGTAGAACACAGATGAAGCTTCTAAGTTGATGTAATAGCCAGTAAGAAGTAGTACAATTCAAGTTTTAGGTATCGATTGTTGACTTTTTACCCTTCTTTGGTGCCTTGGGCATGAGCTAGGAACTTACGATTTTGCATGATAGGAGGTCTAGCAGCCGAGTTGCACGTGAGAATGTGAAAAGTGTTCATATTTAGTAAAATCCTTAGAAATCCGTCCTTTTTCCTCATTTGTTATCGAATCTACTTAAAGCCAGATCGTCACATTGGGCGCTCTACTCTCTAAAACGGTTGTACTTATCGTCTGCAAAGCTATGTCGCGTGCTGCGGTATGCGGAGACACTAAAAGCACCATAGTAGAACACAGATGAAGCTTCTAAGTTGATGTAATAGCCAGTAAGAAGTAGTACTATTCAAGTTTTAGGTATGGATTATTGAATTTTAGCTGGCTTTGGTGCCTTGGACATGAGCTAGGACCTTAAAATTCTGCATGAAAGGACGACTAACAGCCAAGTTGCACGGAAGAATGTGAAAAGTGTTCATATATAGTAAAAACCTGAGAAATACGTCCGTTTTCGTCATTTGTTATCGAATCGACTTAAAGCCAGATCGTCACATTGGCCGCTCTTCTCTCTGAAACGGTTGTACTTATCGTCTGCAAAGCTATGTCGCGTGCTGCGGTATGTGGAGACACTAAAAGCACCATAGTAGAAGACAGATGAAGTTTCCAAGTTGATGTAATAGCCTGTAAGAAGTAGTATAATTCAAGTTTTAGGTATCGATTATTGACTTTTTAGCTGTCTTTGGTGCCTTGGACATGAGCTAGGACCTTAAGATTCTTCATTAATGGAGGACTAGCAGCCGAGTTGCACGGGAGAATGTGAAAAGTGTTCATATGTAGTAAAAGCCTGAGAAATCCGTCCGTGTTCGACATTTGTTATCGAATCGACTTAAAGCCAGATCGTCACATTTGCCGCTCTTCTCTCTGTAACGGTTGTACTTATTGTCTGCAAAGCTATGTCGAGTGCTGCTGTATGCGGAGACACTAAAAGCAACATAGTAGAACACAGATGAAGCTTCTAACTTGATGTAATAGCCAGTAAGAAGTAGTACAATTCAAGTTATAGGTATCGATTATTGACTTTTTAGCTGGCTTTGGTACCTTGGACATGAGCTAGGACCTTATGATTCTGCATGAAAGGAGGACTAGCAGCCGAGTTGCACGGGAGAATGTGAAAAGTGTTCATATGTAGTAAATACCTAAGAAATCCGGCTGTTTCCGAAATTTGTTATCGAATCGACTTAAAGCCAGATCGTCACATTGGCCGCTCTTCTCTCTGAAACGGTTGTCTTTATCGTCTGCAAAGCTATGTCGCGTGCTGCGGTATGCGGAGACACTAAAAGCACCATAGTAGAACACAGATGAAGCTTCTAAGTTGATGTAATAGTCAGTAAGAAGTAGTACAATTCAAGTTTTAGGTATTGATTATTGACTTTTTAGCTGGCTTTGGTGCCTTGGACATGAGCTAGGACCTTAAGATTCTGCATGAAAGGAGGACTAGCAGCCGAGTTGCACGGGAGAATGTGAAAAGTGTTCATATGTAGTAAAAACCAGAGAAATCCGACAGTTTTCCTCATTTGTTATCGAATCGACTTAAAGCCAGATCGTCACATTGTGCGCTCTACTCTCTAAAACGGTTGTACTTATCGTCTGCAGAGCTATGTCGCGTGCTGCGGTATGCGGAGACACTAAAAGCACCGTAGTAGAACACAGACGAAGCTTCTAAGTTGATGTAATAGCCAGTAAGAAGTAGTACAATTCAAGTTATAGGTATCGATTATTGACTTTTTAGCTGGCTTTGGTGCCTTGGACATGGGCTAGGACCTTAAAATTCTGCATGAAAGGACGACTAACAGCCAAGTTGCACGGAAGAATGTGAAAAGTGTTAATATATAGTAAAAACCTTATAAATACGTCCGTTTTCTTCATTTGTTATTGAATCGACTTAAAGCCAGATCGTCACATTGGCCGCTCTTCTCTCTGAAACGGTTGTACTTATCGTCTGGAAAGCTATGTCGCGTGCTGCGGTATGTGGAGACACTAAAAGCACCATAGTAGAACACAGATGAAGCTTCCAAGTTGATGTAATAGCCAGTAAGAAGTAGTACAATTCATGTTATAGGTATCGATTATTGACTTCTTAGCTTCCTTTGGTGACTTGAACATGAGCTAGGACCTTAAGATTCTGCATGAAACGAGGACTAGCAGCCGAGTTGCACTGGAGAATGTGGAAAATGTTCATATGTAGTAAAAACCTGAGAAATCCTTCCGTTTTCGTCATTTGTTATCGAATTGACTTAAAGCCAGATCGTAACATTGGCCGCTCTTCTCTCTGAAACGGTTGTACTTATCGTCTGCAAAGCTATGTCGCGTGCTGCGGTATGCGGAGACACTAAAAGCACCATAGTAGAACACAGATGAAGCTTCTAAGTTGAAGTAATATCCAGTAAGATGTAGTACAATTCAAGTCTTAGGTATCGATTATTGACTTTTTACCATTCTTTGGTGCCTTGGACATGAGCTAGGACCTTAAAATTCTGCATGAACGGAGGACTAGCAGCCGAGTTGCTTGGGAGAATGTGAAAAGTGTTCATATGTAGTAAAAACCTGAGAAATCCGTCCGTTTTCGTCATTTGTTATCGAATCGTCTTAAAGCCAGATCGTCAAATTGGCGCTCTTCTCTCTGAAACGGTTGTACTTATCGTCTGCAAAGCTATGTCGCGTGCTGCGGTATGCGGAGACACTAAAAGCACCATAGTAGAACACAGATGAAGCTTCTAAGATGATGTAATAGCCAGTAAGAAGTAGTACAATTCAAGTGTTAGGTATCGATTATTGACTTTTTAGCTGGCTTTGGTGACTTGGACATGAGCTAAGACCTTAAGATTCTACATGAAACAAGGACTAGCAGCCGAGTTGCACGGGAGAATGTGAAAAGTGTTCATATGTAGTAAAAACCTGAGAAATCCGTCCGTTTTCGTCATTTGTTATCGAATCGACTTAAAGCCAGATCGTCACATTGGCCGCTCTTCTCTCTGAAACGGTTGTACTTATCGTCTGCAAAGCTATGTCGCGTGCTGCGGTATGCGGAGACACTAAAAGCACCAGAGTAGAACACAGATGAATCTTCTAAGTTGATGTAACAGCCAGTAAGAAGTAGTACAATTCAAGTTTTAGGTATCGATTATTGACTTTTTAGCTGCCCTTCGTGCCTTGGACATGAGCTAGGACCCTAAGATTCTGCATGAAAGGAGGACTAGCAGCCGGGTTGCAGGGGAGAATGTAAAAAGGGTTCATATGTAGTAAAAGCCTGAGAAATCCGTTCGTTATCGTCATTGTTATCGAATCGACTTAAAGCCAGATCGTCACCTTAGCCGCTCTTCTCTCTGAAACGATTGTACTTATCGACTGCAAAGCTATGTCGCGTGCTGCGGTATGCGGAGACACTAAAACCACCATAGTAAAACACAGATGAAGCTTCTAAGATGATGTAATAGTCAGTAAGAAGTAGTACAATTCAAGTTTTAGGTATCGATTATTGACTTTTTAGCTGCCCTTGGTGCCTTGGACATGAGCTAGGACCTTAAGATTCTGCATGAAAGGAGGACTAGCAGCCGAGTTGCACGGGAGAATGTGAAAAGTGTTCATATGTAGTAAAAACCTGAGAAATCCGTCCGTTATCGTCACTTGTTATCGAATCGACTTAAAGCCAGATCGTCACATTGGCCGCTCTTCTCTCTGAAACGGTTGTACTTATCGTCTGCAAAGCTGTGTCGCATGCTGCGGTATGCGGAGACACTAAAAGCACCATAGTAGAACACAGATGAAGCTTCTAAGTTGATGTAATAGCCAGTAAGAAGTAGTACAATTCAAGTTTTAGGTATCGATTATTGACTTTTTAGCTGGCTTTGGTGTCTTGGACATGAGCTAGGGCCTTAAGATTCTGCAAGAAAGGAGGACTAGCAGCCGAGTTGCGAGGGAGAAAGTGAAAAGTGTTCATATGTAGTAAAAACCTGAGAAATCCGTCCGTTTTCGTCATTTGTTGTCGAATCGACGTAAAGCCAGATCGTCACATTGGCCGCTCTTCTCTCTGAAACAGTTGTACTTATCGTCTGCAAAGCTATGTCGCGTGCTGCGGTATGCGGAGGCACTAAAAGCACCATAGTAGATCACAGATGAAGCTTCTAAGTTGATGTAATAGGCAGTAAGAAGTAGTACAATTCAAGTTTTAGGTATCGATTATTCACTTTTTAGCTGGCTTTGGTGCCTTGGAGAGGAGCTAGGACCTTAAGATTCTGCATGAAACGAGGACTAGCAGCCGAGTTGCACGGGAGAATGTGAAAAGTGTTCATATGTAGTAAAAACCTGAGAAATCCGTCCGTTGTCGTCATTTGTTATCGAATCGACTGAAAGCCAGATCGTCACATTGGCCGCTCTTCTCTCTGAAACGGTTGTACTTATCGTCTGCAAAGCTATGTCGCGTGCTGCGGTATGCGGAGACACTAAAATCACCATAGTAGAACACAGATGAAGCTTCTAAGTTGAAGTAATATCCAGAAAGATGTAGTACAATTCAAGTCTTAGGTATCGATTATTGACTTTTTACCATTCTTTGGTGCCTTGGACATGAGCTAGGACCTTAAAATTCTGCATGAACGGAGGACTAGCAGCCGAGTTGCAGAGGAGAATGTAAAAAGTGTTCATATGTAGTAAAAACCTGAGAAATCCGTTCGTTATCGTCATTTGTTATCGAATCGCCTTAAAGCCAGATCGTCACATTAGCCGCTCTTCTCTCTGAAACGGTTGTACTTATCGACTGCAAAGCTATGTCGCGTGCTGCGATATTCGGAGACACTAAAAGCACCATAGTAGAACACAGATGAAGCTTCTAAGTTGAAGTAATATCCAGTAAGATGTAGTACAATTCAAGTCTTAGGTATCGATTATTGACTTTTTACCATTCTTTGGTGCCTTGGACATGAGCTAGGACCTTAAAATTCTGCATGAACGGAGGACTAGCAGCCGAGTTGCTTGGGGAATGTGAAAAGTGTTCATATGTAGTAAAAACCTGAGAAATCCGTCCGTTTTCGTCATTTGTTATCGAATCGTCTTAAAGACAGATCGTCACATTGGCGCTCTTCTCTCTGAAACGGTTGTACTTATCGTCTGCAAAGCTATGTCGCGTGCTGCGGTATGCGGAGACACTAAAAGCACCATAGTAGAACACAGATGAAGCTTCTAAGATGATGTAATAGCCAGTAAGAAGTAGTACAATTCAAGTGTTAGGTATCGATTATTGACTTTTTAGCGGGCTTTGGTGACTTGGACATGAGCTAAGACCTTAAGATTCTGCATGAAACGAGGACTAGCAGCCGAGTTGCACGGGAGAATGTGAAAAGTGTTCATATGTAGTAAAAGCCTGAGAATTCCGTTCGTTATCGTCATTTGTTATCGAATCGACTTAAAGCCAGATCGTCACCTTAGCCGCTCTTCTCTCTGAAACGATTGTACTTATCGACTGCAATGCTATGTCGCGTGCTGCGGTATGCGGAGACACTAAAAGCATCATAGTAGAACACAGATGAAGCTTCTAAGTTGATGTAATAGCCAGTAAGAAGTAGTACAATTCAAGTTTTAGGTATCGATTATTGACTTTTTAGGTGGCTTTGGTGCCTTGGACATGAGCTAGGACCTTAAGATTCTGCATGAAAGGAGGACTAGCAGCCGAGCCGCAGGGGAGAATGTAAAAAGTGTTCATATGTAGTAAAAACCTGAGAAATCCGTTCGTTATCGTCATTTGTTATCGAATCGACTTAAAGCCAGATCGTCACATTAGCCGCTCTTCTCTCTGAAACGGTTGTACTTATCGAGTGCAAAGCTATGTCGCGTGCTGCGGTATGCGGAGACACTAAAAGCACCATAGTAGAACACAGATGAAGCTTCTAAGCTGATGTAATACCCAGTAAGAAGTAGTACAATTCATGTTATAGTTATCGATTATTAAATTCTTAGCTTGCTTTGGTGACTTGAACATGAGCTAGGACCTTAAGATTCTGCATGAAAGGAGGACTAGCAGCCGAGTTGCACTGGAGAATGTGGAAAATGTTCATATGTAGTAAAAACCTGAGAAATCCTTACGTTTTCGTCATTTGTTATCGAATTGACTTAAAGCCAGATCGTCACATTGGCCGCTCTTCTCTCTGAAACGGTTGTACTTATCGTCTGCAAAGCTATGTCGCGTGCTGCGGTATGCGGAGACACTAAAAGCACCATAGTAGAACACAGATGAAGCTTCTAAGTTGATGTAATAGCCAGTAAGAAGTAGTACAATTCAAGTTTTAGGTATCGATTATTGACGTTTTAGCTGGCTTTGGTGGCTTGGACATGAGCTAGGGCCTTAAGATTCTGCATGAAAGGAGGACTAGCAGCCGAGTTGCGAGGGAGAAAGTGAAAAGTGTTCATATGTAGTAAAAACCTGAGAAATCCGTCCGTTTTCGTCATTTGTTATCGAATCGACGTAAAGCCAGATCGTCACATTGGCCGCTCTTCTCTCTGAAACAGTTGTACTTATCGTCTGCAAAGCTATGTCGCGTGCTGCGGTATGCGGAGACACTAAAAGCACCATAGTAGATCACAGATGAAGCTTCTAAGTTGATGTAATAGGCAGTAAGAAGTAGTACAATTCAAGTTTTAGGTATCGATTATTGACTTTTTAGCTGGCTTTGGTGCCTTGGAGAGGAGCTAGGACCTTAAGATTCTGCATGAAAGGAGGACTAGCAGCCGAGTTGCACGGGAGAATGTGAAAAGTGTTCATATGTAGTAAAAACCTGAGAAATCCGTCCGTTATCGTCATTTGTTATCGAATCGACTGAAAGCCAGTTCGTCACATTGGCCGCTCTTCTCTCTGAAACGGTTGTACTTATCGTCTGCAAAGCTATGTCGCGTGCTGCGGTATGTGGAGACACTAAAAGCACCATAGTAGAACACAGATGAAGCTTCCAAGTTGATGTAATAGCCAGTAAGAAGTAGTACAATTCATGTTATAGGTATCGATTATTGACTTCTTAGCTTCCTTTGGTGACTTGAACATGAGCTAGGACCTTAAGATTCTGCATGAAACGAGGACTAGCAGCCGAGTTGCACTGGAGAATGTGGAAAATGTTCATATGTAGTAAAAACCTGAGAAATCCTTCCGTTTTCGTCATTTGTTATCGAATTGACTTAAAGCCAGATCGTAACATTGGCCGCTCTTCTCTCTGAAACGGTTGTACTTATCGTCTGCAAAGCTATGTCGCGTGCTGCGGTATGCGGAGACACTAAAAGCACCATAGTAGAACACAGATGAAGCTTCTAAGTTGAAGTAATATCCAGTAAGATGTAGTACAATTCAAGTCTTAGGTATCGATTATTGACTTTTTACCATTCTTTGGTGCCTTGGACATGAGCTAGGACCTTAAAATTCTGCATGAACGGAGGACTAGCAGCCGAGTTGCTTGGGAGAATGTGAAAAGTGTTCATATGTAGTAAAAACCTGAGAAATCCGTCCGTTTTCGTCATTTGTTATCGAATCGTCTTAAAGCCAGATCGTCAAATTGGCGCTCTTCTCTCTGAAACGGTTGTACTTATCGTCTGCAAAGCTATGTCGCGTGCTGCGGTATGCGGAGACACTAAAAGCACCATAGTAGAACACAGATGAAGCTTCTAAGATGATGTAATAGCCAGTAAGAAGTAGTACAATTCAAGTGTTAGGTATCGATTATTGACTTTTTAGCTGGCTTTGGTGACTTGGACATGAGCTATGACCTTAAGATTCTACATGAAACAAGGACTAGCAGCCGAGTTGCACGGGAGAATGTGAAAAGTGTTCATATGTAGTAAAAACCTGAGAAATCCGTCCGTTTTCTTCATTTGTTATCGAATCGACTTAAAGCCAGATCGTCACATTGGGCGCTCTACTCTCTAAAACGGTTGTACTTATCGTCTGCAAAGCTATGTCGCGTGCTGCGGTATGCGGAGACACTAAAATCACCATAGTAGAACACAGATGAAGCTTCTAAGTTGATGTAATAACCAGTAAGGAGTAGTACAATTCAAGTTTTAGTTATCGATTATTGACTTTTTAGCTGTCTTTGGTGCCTTGGACATGAGCTAGGACCTTAAGATTCTTCATTAATGGAGGACTAGCAGCCGAGTTGCACGGGAGAATGTGAAAAGTGTTCATATGTAGTAAAAGCCTGAGAAATCCGTCCGTGTTCGACATTTCTTATGGAATCGACTTAAAGCCAGATCGTCACATAGGGCGCTCTACTCTCTAAAACGGTTGTACTTATCGTCTGCCAAGCTATGTCGCGTGCTGCGGTATGCGGAGACACTAAAATCACCATAGTAGAACACAGATGAAGCTTCTAAGTTGATGTAATAGCCAGTAAGAAGTAGTACAATTCAAGTTATAGGTATCGATTATTGACTTTTTAGCTGTCTTTGGTGCCTTGGACATGAGCTAGGACCTTAAGATTCTTCATTAATGGAGGACTAGCAGCCGAGTTGCACGGGAGAATGTGAAAAGTGTTCATATGTAGTAAAAGCCTGAGAAATCCGTCCGTGTTCGACATTTGTTATCGAATCGACTTAAAGCCAGATCGTCACATTGGCCGCTCTTCTCTCTGAAACGGTTGTACTTATCGTCTGCAAAGCTATGTCGAGTGCTGCTGTATGCGAAGACACTAAAAGCACCATAGTAGAACACAGATGAAGCTTCTAAGTTGATGTAATAGCCAGTAAGAAGTAGTACAATTCATGTTATAAGTATCGATTATCGACTTCATAGCTGGCTTTGGTGACTTGAACATGAGCTAGGACCTTAAGATTCTGCATGAAAGGAGGACTAGCAGCCGAGTTGCACTGGAGAATGTGGAAAATGCTCATATGTAGTAAAAACCTGAGAAATCCTTCCGTTTTCGTCATTTGTTATCGAATTGACTTAAAGCCAGATCGTCACATTGGCCGCTCTTCTTTCTGAAACGGTTGTACCTATCGACTGCAAAGCTATGTCGCGTGCTGCGGTATGCGGAGACACTAAAAGCACCATAGTAGAACACAGATGAAGCCTCTAATTTGATGTAATAGCCATTAAAAAGTAGTATAATTCAAGTTTTAGGTATCGATTATTGACTTTTTAGCTGGCTTTGGTGCCTTGGACATGGCTAGGACCTAAGATTCTGCATGAAAGGAGGACTAGCAGCCGAGTTGCACGGGAGAATGTGAAAAGTGTTCATATGTAGTAAAAACCTTAAAACTCTGTTCGTTATCGTCATTGTTATCGAATCGACTTAAAGCAAGAACGTCACATTAGCCGCTCTTCTCTCTGAAACGGTTGTACTAATCGACTGCAAAGCTATGTCGCGTGCTGCGGTATGCGGAGACACTAAAAGCACCATAGTAGAACACAGATGAAGCTTCTAAGTTGATGTAATAGTCAGTAAGAAGTAGTACAATTCAAGTGTTAGGTATTGATTATTGACTTTTTAGCTGGCTTTGGTGCCTTGGACATGAGCTAGGACCTTAAGATACTGCATGAAAGGAGGATTTGCAGCCGAGTTGCACGGCACAATGTGAAAAGTGTTCATATGTAGTAAAAACCTGAGAAATCCGTCCGTTTTCCTCATTTGTTATCGAATCGACTTAAAGCCAGATCGTCACGTTGGGCGCTCTACTCTCTAAAACGGTTGAACTTATCGTCTGCAAAGCTATGTCGCGTGCTGCGGTATGCGGAGACACTAAAAGCACCATAGTAGAACACACATGAAGCTTCTAAGTTGATGTAATAGCCAGTAAGAAGAAGTACAATTCAAGTTATAGGTATCGATTATTGACTTTTTAGCTGCCCTTGTTGCCTTGGACATGAGCTAGGACCTTAAAATTCTGCATGAAAGGACGACTAACAGCCAAGTTGCACGGAAGAATGTGAAAAGTGTTCATATATAGTAAAAACCTGAGAAATACGTCCGTTTTCGTCATTTGTAATCGAATCGACTTAAAGCCAGATCGTCACATTGGCCGCTCTTCTCTCTGAAACGGTTGTACTTATCGTCTGCAAAGCTATGTCGCGTGCTACGGTATGTGGAGACACTAAAAGCACCATAGTAGAACACAGATGAAGCTTCCAAGTTGATGTAATAGCCAGTAAGAAGTAGTAAAATTCAAGTTTTAGGTATCGATTACTGACTTTTTAGCTGTCTTTGGTGCCTTGGACATGAGCTAGGACCTTAAAATTCTTCATTAATGGAGGACTAGCAGACGAGTTGCACGGGAGCATGTGAAAAGTGTTCATATGTAGTAAAAGCCTGAGAAATCCGTCCGTGTTCGACATTTGTTATCGAATCGACTTAAAGCCAGATCGTCACATTGGCAGCTCTTCTCTCTGAAACGGTTGTACTTATTGTCTGCAAAGCTATGTCGAGCGCTGCTGTATGCGGAGACACTAAAAGCACCATAGTAGAACACAGATGAAGCTTCTAAGTTGATGTAATAGCCAGTAAGAAGTAGTACAATTCAAGTTATAGGTATCGATTATTGACTTTTTAGCTGGCTTTGGTACCTTGTACATGAGCTAGGACCTTATGATTCTGCATGAAAGGAGGACTAGCAGCCGAGTTGCACGGGAGAATGTGAAAAGTGTTCATATGTAGTAAAAACCAAAGAAATCCGTCTGTTTCCGCCATTTGTTATCGAATCGACTTAAAGCCAGATCGTCACATTTTCCGCTCTTCTCTCTGAAACGGTTGTACTTATCGTCTGCAAAGCTATGTCGCGTGCTGCGGCATGTGGAGACACTAAAAGCACCATAGTAGAACACAGATGAAGCTTCTAAGCTGATGTAATAGGCAGTAAGAAGTAGTACAATTCATGTTATAAGTATCGATTATTGGCTTCTTAGCTGGCTTTGGTGACTTGAACATGAGCTAGGACCTTATGATTCTGCATGAAAGGAGGACTAGCAGCCCAGTTGCACGGGAGAATGTGAAAAGTGTTCATATGTAGTAAAAACCAAAGAAATCCGTCTGTTTCCGCCATTTGTTATCGAATCGACTTAAAGCCAGATCATCACATTGGCCGCTCTTCTCTCTGAAACGGTTGTACTTATCGTCTGCAAAGCTATGTCGCGTGCTGCGGTATGCGGAGACACTAAAAGCACCATAGTAGAACACAGATGAAGCTTCTAAGTTGATGTAATAGCCAGTAAGAAGTAGTACAATTCAAGTTTTAGGTATCGATTATTGACTTTTTAGCTGGCTTTGGTGCCTTGGACATGAGCTAGGGTCTTAAGATTCTGCATGAAAGGAGGACTAGCAGCCGAGTTGCGAGGGAGAAAGTGAAAAGTGTTCATATGTAGTAAAAACCTGAGAAATCCGTCAGTTTCCGCCATCTGTTATGGAATCGACTTAAAGCCAGATCGTCACATTGGCCGCTCTTCTCTCTCAAACGGTTGTACTTATCGTCTGCAAAGCTATCTCGCGTGCTGCGGTATGCGGAGACACTAAAAGCACCATAGTAGAACACAGATGAAGCTTCTAAGCTGATGCAATAGCCAGTAAGATGTAGTACAATTCATGTTATAAGTATCGATTATTGGCTTCTTAGCTGGCTTTGGTGACTTGAACATGAGCTAGGACCTTAAGATTCTGCATGAAAGGAGGACAAGCAGCCGAGTTGCACGGGAGAATGTGAAAAGTGTTCATATGTAGTAAAAACCTTAAAAATCTGTTCGTTATCGTCATTGTTATCGAATCGACTTAAAGCCAGATCGTCACATTGTCCTCTCTTCTCTCTCAAACGGTTGTACTTATCGACTGCAAAGCTATGTCGCGTGCTGCGGTATGCGGATACACTAAAAGCACCATAGTAGAACACAGATGAAGCTTCTAAGCTGATGTAATAGTCAGTAAGAAGTAGTACAATTCAAGTTTTAGGTATTGATTATTGACTTTTTAGCTGGCTTTGGTCCTTGGACATGAGCTAGGACCTTAAGATTCTGCATGAAAGGAGGACTAGCAGCCGAGTTGCACGGGAGAATATGAAAAGTGTTCATATGTAGTAAAAACCAGAGAAATCCGTCCGTGTTCTACATTTGTTATCGAATCGACTTAAAGCCAGATCGTAACATTGGCCTCTCTTCTCTCTGAAACGGTTGTAGTTATCGTCTGCAAAGCTATGTCGAGTGCTGCGGCATGCGGAGACACTAAAAGCACCATAGTAGAACACAGATGAAGCTTCTAAGTTGATGTAATAGCCAGTAAGAAGTAGTACAATTCAAGTTTTAGGTATCGATTGTTGACTTTTTACCCTTCTTTGGTGCCTTGGGCATGAGCTAGGAACTTACGATTTTGCATGATAGGAGGTCTAGCAGCCGCGTTGCACGTGAGAATGTGAAAAGTGTTCATATTTAGTAAAATCCTGAGAAATCCGTCCGTTTTCCTCATTTGTTATCGAATCTACTTAAAGCCAGATCGTCACATTGGGCGCTCTACTCTCTAAAACGGTTGTACTTATCGTCTGCAAAGCTATGTCGCGTGCTGCGGTATGCGGAGACACTAAAAGCACCATAGTAGAACACAGATGAAGCTTCTAAGTTGATGTAATAGCCAGTAAGAAGTAGTACTATTCAAGTTTTAGGTATGGATTATTGAATTTTAGCTGGCTTTGGTGCCTTGGACATGAGCTAGGACCTTAAAATTCTGCATGAAAGGACGACTAACAGCCAAGTTGCACGGAAGAATGTGAAAAGTGTTCATATATAGTAAAAACCTGAGAAATACGTCCGTTTTCGTCATTTGTTATCGAATCGACTTAAAGCCAGATCGTCACATTGGCCGCTCTTCTCTCTGAAACGGTTGTACTTATCGTCTGCAAAGCTATGTCGCGTGCTGCGGTATGTGGAGACACTAAAAGCACCATAGTAGAAGACAGATGAAGTTTCCAAGTTGATGTAATAGCCTGTAAGAAGTAGTACAATTCAAGTTTTAGGTATCGATTATTGACTTTTTAGCTGTCTTTGGTGCCTTGGACATGAGCTAGGACCTTAAGATTCTTCATTAATGGAGGACTAGCAGCCGAGTTGCACGGGAGAATGTGAAAAGTGTTCATATGTAGTAAAAACCAGAGAAATCCGTCAGTTTTCCTCATTTGTTATCGAATCGACTTAAAGCCAGATCGTCACATTGTGCGCTCTACTCTCTAAAACGGTTGTACTTATCGTCTGCAGAGCTATGTCGCGTGCTGCGGTATGCGGAGACACTAAAAGCACCGTAGTAGAACACAGACGAAGCTTCTAAGTTGATGTAATAGCCAGTAAGAAGTAGTACAATTCAAGTTATAGGTATCGATTATTGACTTTTTAGCTGGCTTTGGTGCCTTGGACATGGGCTAGGACCTTAAAATTCTGCATTAAAGGACGACTAACAGCCAAGTTGCACGGAAGAATGTGAAAAGTGTTAATATATAGTAAAAACCTTATAAATACGTCCGTTTTCTTCATTTGTTATTGAATCGACTTAAAGCCAGATCGTCACATTGGCCGCTCTTCTCTCTGAAACGGTTGTACTTATCGTCTGGAAAGCTATGTCGCGTGCTGCGGTATGTGGAGACACTAAAAGCACCATAGTAGAACACAGATGAAGCTTCCAAGTTGATGTAATAGCCAGTAAGAAGTAGTACAATTCATGTTATAGGTATCGATTATTGACTTCTTAGCTTCCTTTGGTGACTTGAACATGAGCTAGGACCTTAAGATTCTGCATGAAACGAGGACTAGCAGCCGAGTTGCACTGGAGAATGTGGAAAATGTTCATATGTAGTAAAAACCTGAGAAATCCTTCCGTTTTCGTCATTTGTTATCGAATTGACTTAAAGCCAGATCGTAACATTGGCCGCTCTTCTCTCTGAAACGGTTGTACTTATCGTCTGCAAAGCTATGTCGCGTGCTGCGGTATGCGGAGACACTAAAAGCACCATAGTAGAACACAGATGAAGCTTCTAAGTTGAAGTAATATCCAGTAAGATGTAGTACAATTCAAGTCTTAGGTATCGATTATTGACTTTTTACCATTCTTTGGTGCCTTGGACATGAGCTAGGACCTTAAAATTCTGCATGAACGGAGGACTAGCAGCCGAGTTGCTTGGGAGAATGTGAAAAGTGTTCATATGTAGTAAAAACCTGAGAAATCCGTCCGTTTTCGTCATTTGTTATCGAATCGTCTTAAAGCCAGATCGTCAAATTGGCGCTCTTCTCTCTGAAACGGTTGTACTTATCGTCTGCAAAGCTATGTCGCGTGCTGCGGTATGCGGAGACACTAAAAGCACCATAGTAGAACACAGATGAAGCTTCTAAGATGATGTAATAGCCAGTAAGAAGTAGTACAATTCAAGTGTTAGGTATCGATTATTGACTTTTTAGCTGGCTTTGGTGACTTGGACATGAGCTAAGACCTTAAGATTCTACATGAAACAAGGACTAGCAGCCGAGTTGCACGGGAGAATGTGAAAAGTGTTCATATGTAGTAAAAACCTGAGAAATCCGTCCGTTTTCGTCATTTGTTATCGAATCGACTTAAAGCCAGATCGTCACATTGGCCGCTCTTCTCTCTGAAACGGTTGTACTTATCGTCTGCAAAGCTATGTCGCGTGCTGCGGTATGCGGAGACACTAAAAGCACCAGAGTAGAACACAGATGAATCTTCTAAGTTGATGTAACAGCCAGTAAGAAGTAGTACAATTCAAGTTTTAGGTATCGATTATTGACTTTTTAGCTGCCCTTCGTGCCTTGGACATGAGCTAGGACCCTAAGATTCTGCATGAAAGGAGGACTAGCAGCCGAGTTGCAGGGGAGAATGTAAAAAGGGTTCATATGTAGTAAAAGCCTGAGAAATCCGTTCGTTATCGTCATTGTTATCGAATCGACTTAAAGCCAGATCGTCACCTTAGCCGCTCTTCTCTCTGAAACGATTGTACTTATCGACTGCAAAGCTATGTCGCGTGCTGCGGTATGCGGAGACACTAAAACCACCATAGTAAAACACAGATGAAGCTTCTAAGATGATGTAATAGTCAGTAAGAAGTAGTACAATTCAAGTTTAAGTATCGATTATTGACTTTTTAGCTGCCCTTGGTGCCTTGGACATGAGCTAGGACCTTAAGATTCTGCATGAAAGGAGGACTAGCAGCCGAGTTGCACGGGAGAATGTGAAAAGTGTTCATATGTAGTAAAAACCTGAGAAATCCGTCCGTTATCGTCACTTGTTATCGAATCGACTTAAAGCCAGATCGTCACATTGGCCGCTCTTCTCTCTGAAACGGTTGTACTTATCGTCTGCAAAGCTGTGTCGCATGCTGCGGTATGCGGAGACACTAAAAGCACCATAGTAGAACACAGATGAAGCTTCTAAGTTGATGTAATAGCCAGTAAGAAGTAGTACAATTCAAGTTTCAGGTATCGATTATTGACTTTTTAGCTGGCTTTGGTGTCTTGGACATGAGCTAGGGCCTTAAGATTCTGCAAGAAAGGAGGACTAGCAGCCGAGTTGCGAGGGAGAAAGTGAAAAGTGTTCATATGTAGTAAAAACCTGAGAAATCCGTCCGTTTTCGTCATTTGTTGTCGAATCGACGTAAAGCCAGATCGTCACATTGGCCGCTCTTCTCTCTGAAACAGTTGTACTTATCGTCTGCAAAGCTATGTCGCGTGCTGCGGTATGCGGAGGCACTAAAAGCACCATAGTAGATCACAGATGAAGCTTCTAAGTTGATGTAATAGGCAGTAAGAAGTAGTACAATTCAAGTTTTAGGTATCGATTATTGACTTTTTAGCTGGCTTTGGTGCCTTGGAGAGGAGCTAGGACCTTAAGATTCTGCATGAAACGAGGACTAGCAGCCGAGTTGCACGGGAGAATGTGAAAAGTGTTCATATGTAGTAAAAACCTGAGAAATCCGTCCGTTGTCGTCATTTGTTATCGAATCGACTGAAAGCCAGATCGTCACATTGGCCGCTCTTCTCTCTGAAACGGTTGTACTTATCGTCTGCAAAGCTATGTCGCGTGCTGCGGTATGCGGAGACACTAAAATCACCACAGTAGAACACAGATGAAGCTTCTAAGTTGAAGTAATATCCAGAAAGATGTAGTACAATTCAAGTCTTAGGTATCGATTATTGACTTTTTACCATTCTTTGGTGCCTTGGACATGAGCTAGGACCTTAAAATTCTGCATGAACGGAGGACTAGCAGCCGAGTTGCAGAGGAGAATGTAAAAAGTGTTCATATGTAGTAAAAACCTGAGAAATCCGTTCGTTATCGTCATTTGTTATCGAATCGCCTTAAAGCCAGATCGTCACATTAGCCGCTCTTCTCTCTGAAACGGTTGTACTTATCGACTGCAAAGCTATGTCGCGTGCTGCGATATTCGGAGACACTAAAAGCACCATAGTAGAACACAGATGAAGCTTCTAAGTTGAAGTAATATCCAGTAAGATGTAGTACAATTCAAGTCTTAGGTATCGATTATTGACTTTTTACCATTCTTTGGTGCCTTGGACATGAGCTAGGACCTTAAAATTCTGCATGAACGGAGGACTAGCAGCCGAGTTGCTTGGGGAATGTGAAAAGTGTTCATATGTAGTAAAAACCTGAGAAATCCGTCCGTTTTCGTCATTTGTTATCGAATCGTCTTAAAGACAGATCGTCACATTAGCGCTCTTCTCTCTGAAACGGTTGTACTTATCGTCTGCAAAGCTATGTCGCGTGCTGCGGTATGCGGAGACACTAAAAGCACCATAGTAGAACACAGATGAAGCTTCTAAGATGATGTAATAGCCAGTAAGAAGTAGTACAATTCAAGTGTTAGGTATCGATTATTGACTTTTTAGCGGGCTTTGGTGACTTGGACATGAGCTAAGACCTTAAGATTCTGCATGAAACGAGGACTAGCAGCCGAGTTGCACGGGAGAATGTGAAAAGTGTTCATATGTAGTAAAAGCCTGAGAATTCCGTTCGTTATCGTCATTTGTTATCGAATCGACTTAAAGCCAGATCGTCACCTTAGCCGCTCTTCTCTCTGAAACGATTGTACTTATCGACTGCAATGCTATGTCGCGTGCTGCGGTATGCGGAGACACTAAAAGCATCATAGTAGAACACAGATGAAGCTTCTAAGTTGATGTAATAGCCAGTAAGAAGTAGTACAATTCAAGTTTTAGGTATCGATTATTGACTTTTTAGGTGGCTTTGGTGCCTTGGACATGAGCTAGGACCTTAAGATTCTGCATGAAAGGAGGACTAGCAGCCGAGCCGCAGGGGAGAATGTAAAAAGTGTTCATATGTAGTAAAAACCTGAGAAATCCGTTCGTTATCGTCATTTGTTATCGAATCGACTTAAAGCCAGATCGTCACATTAGCCGCTCTTCTCTCTGAAACGGTTGTACTTATCGAGTGCAAAGCTATGTCGCGTGCTGCGGTATGCGGAGACACTAAAAGCACCATAGTAGAACACAGATGAAGCTTCTAAGCTGATGTAATACCCAGTAAGAAGTAGTACAATTCATGTTATAGTTATCGATTATTAAATTCTTAGCTTGCTTTGGTGACTTGAACATGAGCTAGGACCTTAAGATTCTGCATGAAAGGAGGACTAGCAGCCGAGTTGCACTGGAGAATGTGGAAAATGTTCATATGTAGTAAAAACCTGAGAAATCCTTACGTTTTCGTCATTTGTTATCGAATTGACTTAAAGCCAGATCGTCACATTGGCCGCTCTTCTCTCTGAAACGGTTGTACTTATCGTCTGCAAAGCTATGTCGCGTGCTGCGGTATGCGGAGACACTAAAAGCACCATAGTAGATCACAGATGAAGCTTCTAAGTTGATGTAATAGGCAGTAAGAAGTAGTACAATTCAAGTTTTAGGTATCGATTATTGCCTTTTTAGCTGGCTTTGGTGCCTTGGAGAGGAGCTAGGACCTTAAGATTCTGCATGAAAGGAGGACTAGCAGCCGAGTTGCACGGGAGAATGTGAAAAGTGTTCATATGTAGTAAAAACCTGAGAAATCCGTCCGTTATCGTCATTTGTTATCGAATCGACTGAAAGCCAGTTCGTCACATTGGCCGCTCTTCTCTCTGAAACGGTTGTACTTATCGTCTGCAAAGCTATGTCGCGTGCTGCGGTATGCGGAGACACTAAAATCACCATAGTAGAACACAGATGAAGCTTCTAAGTTGAAGTAATATCCAGAAAGATGTAGTACAATTCAAGTCTTAGGTATCGATTATTGCCTTTTTACCATTCTTTGGTGCATTGGACATGAGCTAGGACCTTAATATTCTGCATGAACGGAGGACTAGCAGCCGAGTTGCAGGGGAGAATGTAAAAAGTGTTCATATGTAGTAAAAACCTGAGAAATCCGTTCGTTATCGTCATTTGTTATCGAATCGACTTAAAGCCAGATCGTCACATTAGCCGCTCTTCTCTCTGAAACGGTTGTACTTATCGACTGCAAAGCTATGTCGCGTGCTGCGATATGCGGAGACACTAAAAGCACCATAGTAGAACACAGATGAAGCTTCGAAGATGATGTAATAGTCAGTAAGATGTAGTACAATTCAAGTTTTAGGTATCGATTATTCACTTTTTAGCTGGCTTTGGTGCCTTGGACATGAGCTAGGACTTTAAGATTGTGCGTGAAAGGAGGACTAGCAGCCGAGTTGCACGGGAGAATGTGAAAAGTGTTCATATGTAGTAAAAACATGAGAAATCCGTCCGTTTTCGTCATTTGTTATCGAATCGACTTAAAGCCAGATCGTCACATTGGCCGCTCTTCTCTCTGAAACAGTTGTACTTATCGACTGCAAAGCTATGTCGCGTGCTGCGATATGCGGAGACACTAAAATCACCATAGTAGGACACAGATGAAGCTTCTAAGTTGATGTAATAGCCAGTAAGAAGTAGTACAATTCAAGATTTAGGTATCGATTATTGACTTTTAGCTGGCTTTGGTGCCTTGGACATGAGTTAGGACCTTAAGATTCTGCATCAACGGAGGACTAGCAGCCGAGTTGCACGGGAGAATGTGAAAAGTGTTCATATGTAGTAAAAACCTGTGAAATCCGTCCGTTTTCGTCATTTGTTATCGAATCGACTTAAAGCCAGATCGTCACATTGGCCGCTCTTCTCTCTGAAGCGGTTGTACTTATCGTCTGCAAACCTATGTCGCGTGCTGCGGTATGTGAAGACTCTAAAAGCACCATAGTAGAACACAGAAGAAGCTTCTAAGTTGATGTAATACCCAGTAAGAAGTAGCACAACTCAAGTTTTAGGTATCGATTATTGACTTTTTAGCTGGCTTTGGTGACTTTTACATGAGCTAGGACCATAAGATTCTGCATGAAAGGAGGACTAGCAGCCGAATTGCACGGGAGATTGTGAAAAGTGTTCATATGTAGTAAAAACCTCAGAAATCCGTTCGTTATCGTCATTTGTCTTCGAATCGACTTCAAGCCAGATCGTCACATTGGCTGCTCTTCTCTCTGAAACGGTTGTACTTATCGTCTGCAAAGCTATGTCGCGTGCTGCGATATGCGGAGACACTAAAATCACCATAGTAGGACACAGATGAAGCTTCTAAGTTGATGTAATAGCCAGTAAGAAGTAGTACAATTCAAGTTTTAGGTATCGATTATTGACTTTTAGCTGGATTTGGTGCCTTGGACATGAGCTAGGACCTTAAGATTCTGCATGAAAGGAGGACTAGCAGCCGAGTTGCACGGGAGAATGTGAAAAGTGTTCATATGTAGTAAAAACCTGAGAAATCCGTCCGTTTTCGTCATTTGTTATCGAATCGACTTAAACCCAGGTCGTCACATTGGCCGCTCTTCTCTCAGAAACGGTTATACTTATCGTCTGAAAGCTATGTCGCGTGCTGCGGTATGCGGAGACACTAAAAGCACCATAGTAGAACACAGATGAAGCTTCTAAGTTGATGTAATAGCCAGTAAGAATTAATACAATACCAGTTTTAGGTATCGATTATTGACTTTTTAGCTGGCTTTGGTCCCTTGGACATGAGCTAGGACCTTAAGATTCTGCACGAAAGGAGGACTAGCAGCCGAGTTGCATGTTAGAATGTGAAAAGTGTTCATATGTAGTAAAAACCTGAGACATCCGTCCGTTTTCGTCATTTGTTATCGAATCGACTTAAAGCCAGGTCGTCACATTGGCCGTTCTTCTCTCTGAAACGGTTGTACAATTCGTCTGCAAAGCTATGTCGCGTGCTGCGGTATGTGGAGACACTAAAAGCACCATAGTAGAACACAGATGAAGCTTCTAAGTTGATGTAATAGCCAGTAAGAAGTAGTACAATTGAAATTTTAGATATCGATTATTGACTTTTCAGCTGGCTTTGATACCTTGGACATGAGCTAGGACCTTAAGATTCTGCATCAACGGAGGACTAGCAGCCGAGTTGCACGGGAGAATGTGAAAAGTGTTCATATGTAGTAAAAACCTGTGAAATCCGTCCGTTTTCGTCATTTGTTATCGAATCGACTTAAAGCCAGATCGTCACATTGGCCGCTCTTCTCTCTGAAGCGGTTGTACTTATCGTCTGCAAAGCTATGTCGCGTGCTGCGGTATGTGAAGCCTCTAAAAGCACCATAGTAGAAAACAGATGAAGCTTCTAAGTTGATGTAATAGCCAGTAAGAAGTAGTACAACACAAGTTTTAGGTATTGATTATTGAATTTTTAGCTGGCTTTGTTGCCTTTTACATGAGCTAGGACCTTAAGATTCTGCATGAAAGGAGGACTAGCAGCCGAATTGCACGGGAGATTGTGAAAAGTGTTCATATGTAGTAAATACCTGAGAAATCCGTCCGTATTCGTCATTTGTTATGGAATCGACTTAAAGCCAGATCATCACATTCGCCGCTCTTCTCTCTGAAACGGTTGTACGTATCGTCTGAATGCTATGTCGCGTGCTGCAGTATGCGGAGACACTAAAAGCACCGTAGTAGAACACAGATGAAGCTTCTAAGATGATGTAATAGCCAGTAAGAAGTAGTACATCTCAAGTTCTAGGTATCGATTATTGCCTTTTTAGCTGGCTTTGGTGCCTTGGACATGAGCTAGGACCTTAAGATTCTGCATGAAAGGAGGATTAGCAGCGGAGTTGCACGGGAGAATATGAAAAGTGTTCATATGTAGTAAAAACCTGAGGAATCCGTCCGTTTTCGTCATTTGTTATCGAATCGACTTAAAGCCAGATCGTCACATTGGCCGCTCTTCTCTCTGAAACGGTTGTACTTCTCGTCTGCAAAGCTATGTCGCGTGCTGCGGTATGCGGAGACAGTGAAAGCACCATAGTAGAACACAGATGAAGCTTCTAAGTTGATGTAATAGCCAGGAAGAAGTAGTACAATTCAAGTTTTAGGTATCGATTATTGACTTTTTAGCTGGCTTTGGTGCCTTGGAGATGAGCTAGGACCTTAAGATTCTGCATGAAAGGAGGACTAGCAGCCGATTAGCACGGGAGAATGTGAAAAGTCTTCACATGTAGTAAAAACCCGAGAAATCCGTCCGTTTTCGTCATTTGTTATCGAATCGACTTAAAGCCAGATCGTCACATTGGCCGCTTTTCTCTCTGAAACGGTGGTACTTATCGACTGCAAAGCTATGTCGCGTGCTGCGGTATGCTGAGACACTAAAAGCACCATAGTAGAACACAGATCAAGCTTCTAAGTTGATGTAATAGCCAGTAAGAAGTAGTACAATTCAAGTTTTAGGTATTCAATATTGAATTTTTGGCTGGCTTTGGTGCCTTGGACATGAGCTAGGACCTTAAGATTCTGCACGAAAGGAGGACTAGCAGCCGAGTTGCATGTTAGAATGAGAAAAGTGTTCATATATAGTAAAAACCTGAGAAATCCGTCCGTTTTCGTCATTTGTTATCGAATCGACTTAAAGCCAGGTCGTCACATTGGCCGTTCTTCTCTCTGAAACGGTTGTACAATTCGACTGCAAAGCTATGTCGCGTGCTGCGGTATGTGGAGACACTAAAAGCACCATAGTAGAACACAGATGAAGCTTCTAAGTTGATGTAATAGCTAGTAAGAAGTAGTACAATTGAAATTTTAGATATCGATTATTGACTTTTTAGCTGGCTTTGATGCCTTGGACATGAGCTAGGACCTTAAGATTCTGCATCAACGGAGGACTAGCAGCCGAGTTGCACGGGAGAATGTGAAAAGTGTTCATATGTAGTAAAAACCTGTGAAATCCGTCCGTTTTCGTCATTTGTTATCGAATCGACTTAAAGCCAGATCGTCACATTGGCCGCTCTTCTCTCTGAAGCGGTTGTACTTATCGTCTGCAAAGCTATGTCGCGTGCTGCGGTATGTGGGGACACTAAAAGCACCATAGTAGAACACAGATGAAGCTTCTAAGTAGATGCAATAGCCAGTAAGAAGTAGTACAATTCAAGTTTTAGGCATCGATTATTGACTTTTAGCTGGCTTTGGTGCCTTAGACATGAGCTACGACCTTAAGATACTGCATCAAAGGAGGACTAGCAGCCGAGTTGCATGGGAGAATGTGAAAAGTGTTCATATGTAGTAAAAACCTGTGAAATCCGTCCGTTTTCGTCATTTGTTATCGAATCGACTTAAAGCCAGATCGTCACATTGGCCGCTCTTCTCTCTGAAACGGTTGTACTTATCGTCTGCAAACCTATGTCGCGTGCTGCGGTATGTGAAGACTCTAAAAGCACCATAGTAGAACACAGAAGAAGCTTCTAAGTTGATGTAATAGCCAGTAAGAAGTAGCACAACTCAAGTTTTAGGTATCGATTATTGACTTTTTAGCTGGCTTTGGTGCCTTTTACATGAGCTAGGACCTTAAGATTCTGCATGAAAGGAGGACTAGCAGCCGAATTGCACGGGAGATTGTGAAAAGTGTTCATATGTAGTAAAAACCTCAGAAATCCGTTCGTTATCGTCATTTGTCTTCGAATCGACTTCAAGCCAGATCGTCACATTGGCTGCTCTTCTCTCTGAAACGGTTGTACTTATCGTCTGCAAAGCTATGTCGCGTGCTGCGATATGCGGAGACACTAAAATCACCATAGTAGGACACAGATGAAGCTTCTAAGTTGATGTAATAGCCAGTAAGAAGTAGTACAATTCAAGTTTTAGGTATCGATTATTGACTTTTAGCTGGATTTGGTGCCTTGGACATGAGCTAGGACCTTAAGATTCTGCATGAAAGGAGGACTAGCAGCCGAGTTGCACGGGAGAATGTGAAAAGTGTTCATATGTAGTAAAAACCTGAGAAATTCGTCCGTTTTCGTCATTTGTTATCGAATCGACTTAAACCCAGGTCGTCACATTGGCCGCTCTTCTCTCAGAAACGGTTATACTTATCGTCTGAAAGCTATGTCGCGTGCTGCGGTATGCGGAGACACTAAAAGCACCATAGTAGAACACAGATGAAGCTTCTAAGTTGATGTAATAGCCAGTAAGAATTAATACAATACCAGTTTTAGGTATCGATTATTGACTTTTTAGCTGGCTTTGGTCCCTTGGACATGAGCTAGGACCTTAAGATTCTGCACGAAAGGAGGACTAGCAGCCGAGTTGCATGTTAGAATGTGAAAAGTGTTCATATGTAGTAAAAACCTGAGACATCCGTCCGTTTTCGTCATTTGTTATCGAATCGACTTAAAGCCAGATCGTCACATTGGCCGCTCTTTTCTCTGAAGCGGTTGTACTTATCGTCTGCAAAGCTATGTCGCGTGCTGCGGTATGTGAAGCCTCTAAAAGCACCATAGTAGAAAACAGATGAAGCTTCTAAGTTGATGTAATAGCCAGTAAGAAGTAGTACAACACAAGTTTTAGGTATCGATTATTGAATTTTTAGCTGGCTTTGTTGCCTTTTACATGAGCTAGGACCTTAAGATTCTGCATGAAAGGAGGACTAGCAGCCGAATTGCACGGGAGATTGTGAAAAGTGTTCATATGTAGTAAATACCTGAGAAATCCGTCCGTATTCGTCATTTGTTATGGAATCGACTTAAAGCCAGATCATCACATTCGCCGCTCTTCTCTCTGAAACGGTTGTACGTATCGTCTGAATGCTATGTCGCGTGCTGCAGTATGCGGAGACACTAAAAGCACCGTAGTAGAACACAGATGAAGCTTCTAAGATGATGTAATAGCCAGTAAGAAGTAGTACATCTCAAGTTCTAGGTATCGATTATTGCCTTTTTAGCTGGCTTTGGTGCCTTGGACATGAGCTAGGACCTTAAGATTCTGCATGAAAGGAGGATTAGCAGCGGAGTTGCACGGGAGAATATGAAAAGTGTTCATATGTAGTAAAAACCTGAGGAATCCGTCCGTTTTCGTCATTTGTTATCGAATCGACTTAAAGCCAGATCGTCACATTGGCCGCTCTTCTCTCTGAAACGGTTGTACTTCTCGTCTGCAAAGCTATGTCGCGTGCTGCGGTATGCGGAGACAGTGAAAGCACCATAGTAGAACACAGATGAAGCTTCTAAGTTGATGTAATAGCCAGGAAGAAGTAGTACAATTCAAGTTTTAGGTATCGATTATTGACTTTTTAGCTGGCTTTGGTGCCTTGGACATGAGCTAGGACCTTAAGATTCTGCATGAAAGGAGGACTAGCAGCCGAATTGCACGGGAGATTGTGAAAAGTGTTCATATGTAGTAAAAACCTCAGAAATCCGTTCGTTATCGTCATTTGTCTTCGAATCGACTTCAAGCCAGATCGTCACATTGGCTGCTCTTCTCTCTGAAACGGTTGTACTTATCGTCTGCAAAGCTATGTCGCGTGCTGCGATATGCGGAGACACTAAAATCACCATAGTAGGACACAGATGAAGCTTCTAAGTTGATGTAATAGCCAGTAAGAAGTAGTACAATTGAAATTTTAGATATCGATTATTGACTTTTTAGCTGGCTTTGATACCTTGGAAATGAGCTAGGACCTTAAGATTCTGCATCAACGGAGGACTAGCAGCCGAGTTGCACGGGAGAATGTGAAAAGTGTTCATATGTAGTAAAAACCTGTGAAATCCGTCCGTTTTCGTCATTTGTTATCGAATCGACTTAAAGCCAGATCGTCACATTGGCCGCTCTTTTCTCTGAAGCGGTTGTACTTATCGTCTGCAAAGCTATGTCGCGTGCTGCGGTATGTGAAGCCTCTAAAAGCACCATAGTAGAAAACAGATGAAGCTTCTAAGTTGATGTAATAGCCAGTAAGAAGTAGTACAACACAAGTTTTAGGTATCGATTATTGAATTTTTAGCTGGCTTTGTTGCCTTTTACATGAGCTAGGACCTTAAGATTCTGCATGAAAGGAGGACTAGCAGCCGAATTGCACGGGAGATTGTGAAAAGTGTTCATATGTAGTAAATACCTGAGAAATCCGTCCGTATTCGTCATTTGTTATGGAATCGACTTAAAGCCAGATCATCACATTCGCCGCTCTTCTGTCTGAAACGGTTGTACGTATCGTCTGAATGCTATGTCGCGTGCTGCAGTATGCGGAGACACTAAAAGCACCGTAGTAGAACACAGATGAAGCTTCTAAGATGATGTAATAGCCAGTAAGAAGTAGTACATCTCAAGTTCTAGGTATCGATTATTGCCTTTTTAGCTGGCTTTGGTGCCTTGGACATGAGCTAGGACCTTAAGATTCTGCATGAAAGGAGGATTAGCAGCGGAGTTGCACGGGAGAATATGAAAAGTGTTCATATGTAGTAAAAACCTGAGGAATCCGTCCGTTTTCGTCATTTGTTATCGAATCGACTTAAAGCCAGATCGTCACATTGGCCGCTCTTCTCTCTGAAACGGTTGTACTTCTCGTCTGCAAAGCTATGTCGCGTGCTGCGGTATGCGGAGACAGTGAAAGCACCATAGTAGAACACAGATGAAGCTTCTAAGTTGATGTAATAGCCAGGAAGAAGTAGTACAATTCAAGTTTTAGGTATCGATTATTGACTTTTTAGCTGGCTTTGGTGCCTTGGACATGAGCTAGGACCTTAAGATTCTGCATGAAAGGAGGACTAGCAGCCGATTAGCACGGGAGAATGTGAAAAGTCTTCACATGTAGTAAAAACCCGAGAAATCCGTCCGTTTTCGTCATTTGTTATCGAATCGACTTAAAGCCAGATCGTCACATTGGCCGCTTTTCTCTCTGAAACGGTGGTACTTATCGACTGCAAAGCTATGTCGCGTGCTGCGGTATGCTGAGACACTAAAAGCACCATAGTAGAACACAGATCAAGCTTCTAAGTTGATGTAATAGCCAGTAAGAAGTAGTACAATTCAAGTTTTAGGTATTCAATATTGAATTTTTGGCTGGCTTTGGTGCCTTGGACATGAGCTAGGACCTTAAGATTCTGCACGAAAGGAGGACTAGCAGCCGAGTTGCATGTTAGAATGAGAAAAGTGTTCATATATAGTAAAAACCTGAGAAATCCGTCCGTTTTCGTCATTTGTTATCGAATCGACTTAAAGCCAGGTCGTCACATTGGCCGTTCTTCTCTCTGAAACGGTTGTACAATTCGACTGCAAAGCTATGTCGCGTGCTGCGGTATGTGGAGACACTAAAAGCACCGTAGTAGAACACAGATGAAGCTTCTAAGATGATGTAATAGCCAGTAAGAAGTAGTACATCTCAAGTTCTAGGTATCGATTATTGCCTTTTTAGCTGGCTTTGGTGCCTTGGACATGAGCTAGGACCTTAAGATTCTGCATGAAAGGAGGATTAGCAGCGGAGTTGCACGGGAGAATATGAAAAGTGTTCATATGTAGTAAAAACCTGAGGAATCCGTCCGTTTTCGTCATTTGTTATCGAATCGACTTAAAGCCAGATCGTCACATTGGCCGCTCTTCTCTCTGAAACGGTTGTACTTATCGTCTGCAAACCTATGTCGCGTGCTGCGGTATGCGGAGACAGTGAAAGCACCATAGTAGAACACAGATGAAGCTTCTAAGTTGATGTAATAGCCAGGAAGAAGTAGTACAATTCAAGTTTTAGGTATCGATTATTGACTTTTTAGCTGGCTTTGGTGCCTTGGACATGAGCTAGGACCTTAAGATTCTGCATGAAAGGAGGACTAGCAGCCGAATTGCACGGGAGATTGTGAAAAGTGTTCATATGTAGTAAAAACCTCAGAAATCCGTTCGTTATCGTCATTTGTCTTCGAATCGACTTCAAGCCAGATCGTCACATTGGCTGCTCTTCTCTCTGAAACGGTTGTACTTATCGTCTGCAAAGCTATGTCGCGTGCTGCGATATGCGGAGACACAAAAATCACCATAGTAGGACACAGATGAAGCTTCTAAGTTGATGTAATAGCCAGTAAGAAGTAGTACAATTGAAATTTTAGATATCGATTATTGACTTTTTAGCTGGCTTTGATACCTTGGAAATGAGCTAGGACCTTAAGATTCTGCATCAACGGAGGACTAGCAGCCGAGTTGCACGGGAGAATGTGAAAAGTGTTCATATGTAGTAAAAACCTGTGAAATCCGTCCGTTTTCGTCATTTGTTATCGAATCGACTTAAAGCCAGATCGTCACATTGGCCGCTCTTTTCTCTGAAGCGGTTGTACTTATCGTCTGCAAAGCTATGTCGCGTGCTGCGGTATGTGAAGCCTCTAAAAGCACCATAGTAGAAAACAGATGAAGCTTCTAAGTTGATGTAATAGCCAGTAAGAAGTAGTACAACACAAGTTTTAGGTATCGATTATTGAATTTTTAGCTGGCTTTGTTGCCTTTTACATGAGCTAGGACCTTAAGATTCTGCATGAAAGGAGGACTAGCAGCCGAATTGCACGGGAGATTGTGAAAAGTGTTCATATGTAGTAAATACCTGAGAAATCCGTCCGTATTCGTCATTTGTTATGGAATCGACTTAAAGCCAGATCATCACATTCGCCGCTCTTCTCTCTGAAACGGTTGTACGTATCGTCTGAATGCTATGTCGCGTGCTGCAGTATGCGGAGACACTAAAAGCACCGTAGTAGAACACAGATGAAGCTTCTAAGATGATGTAATAGCCAGTAAGAAGTAGTACATCTCAAGTTCTAGGTATCGATTATTGCCTTTTTAGCTGGCTTTGGTGCCTTGGACATGAGCTAGGACCTTAAGATTCTGCATGAAAGGAGGATTAGCAGCGGAGTTGCACGGGAGAATATGAAAAGTGTTCATATGTAGTAAAAACCTGAGGAATCCGTCCGTTTTCGTCATTTGTTATCGAATCGACTTAAAGCCAGATCGTCACATTGGCCGCTCTTCTCTCTGAAACGGTTGTACTTCTCGTCTGCAAAGCTATGTCGCGTGCTGCGGTATGCGGAGACAGTGAAAGCACCATAGTAGAACACAGATGAAGCTTCTAAGTTGATGTAATAGCCAGGAAGAAGTAGTACAATTCAAGTTTTAGGTATCGATTATTGACTTTTTAGCTGGCTTTGGTGCCTTGGACATGAGCTAGGACCTTAAGATTCTGCATGAAAGGAGGACTAGCAGCCGATTAGCACGGGAGAATGTGAAAAGTCTTCACATGTAGTAAAAACCCGAGAAATCCGTCCGTTTTCGTCATTTGTTATCGAATCGACTTAAAGCCAGATCGTCACATTGGCCGCTTTTCTCTCTGAAACGGTGGTACTTATCGACTGCAAAGCTATGTCGCGTGCTGCGGTATGCTGAGACACTAAAAGCACCATAGTAGAACACAGATCAAGCTTCTAAGTTGATGTAATAGCCAGTAAGAAGTAGTACAATTCAAGTTTTAGGTATTCAATATTGAGTTTTTGGCTGGCTTTGGTGCCTTGGACATGAGCTAGGACCTTAAGATTCTGCATGAAAGGAGGATTAGCAGCGGAGTTGCACGGGAGAATATGAAAAGTGTTCATATGTAGTAAAAACCTGAGGAATCCGTCCGTTTTCGTCATTTGTTATCGAATCGACTTAAAGCCAGATCGTCACATTGGCCGCTCTTCTCTCTGAAACGGTTGTACTTCTCGTCTGCAAAGCTATGTCGCGTGCTGCGGTATGCGGAGACAGTGAAAGCACCATAGTAGAACACAGATGAAGCTTCTAAGTTGATGTAATAGCCAGGAAGAAGTAGTACAATTCAAGTTTTAGGTATCGATTATTGACTTTTTAGCTGGCTTTGGTGCCTTGGACATGAGCTAGGACCTTAAGATTCTGCATGAAAGGAGGACTAGCAGCCGAGTTGCACTTGAGAATGTGAAAAGTGTTCAGATGTAGTAAAAACCTGAGACATCCGTCCGTTTTCGTCATTTGTTATCGAATCGACTTAAAGCCAGATCGTCACATTGGCCACTCTTATCTCGGAAACGCTTGTACTTATCGTCTGCAAAGCTATGTCGCGTGCTGCGGTATGCGGAGACACTAAAAGCACCATAGTAGAACACAGATGAAGCTGCTAAGTTGATGTAATAGCCAGTAAGAAGTAGTACAATTCAAGTTTTAGGTATCGATTATTGACTTTTTAGCTGGCTTTGGTGCCTTGGACATGAGCTACGACCTTAAGATTCTGCATGAAAGGAGGACTAGCAGCCGAGGTGAACGGGAGAATGTGAAAAGTGTTCATATGTAGTAAAAACCTGAGAAATCCGTCCGTTTTCGTCATTTGTTATCGAATCGATTTCAAGCCAGATCGTCACATTGGCAGCTCTTCTATCTGAAAAATTTGTACATATCGTCAGCAAAGCTATGTCGCGTGCTGCGGTATGCGGAAACACTAAAAGCACCATAGTAGAACACAGATGAAGCTTCTAAGTTGATGTAATAGCCAGTAAGAAGTAGTACAATTCAAGTTTTAGGAATCGATTATTGACTTTTTAGCTGGTTTTGGTGCCTTGGACATGAGCTAGGACCTTAAGATTCTGCATGAAAGGAGGATTAGCAGCGGAGTTGCACGGGAGAATGTGAAAAGTGTTCGTATGTAGTAAAAACCTGTGACATCCGTCCGTTTTCGTCATTTGTTATCGAATCGACTTGAAGCCAGATCGTCACATTGGCCGCTCTTCTCTCTGAAACGGTGGTACTTATCGACTGCAAAGCTATGTCGCGTGCTGCGGTATGCTGAGACACTAAAAGCACCATAGTAGAACACAGATGAAGCTTCTAAGTTGATGTAATAGCCAGTAAGAAGTAGTACAATTCAAGTTTTAGGTATTCAATATTGAATTTTTGGCTGGCTTTGGTGCCTTGGACTTGAGCTAGGACCTTAAGATTCTGCATGAAAGGAGGATTAGCAGCGGAGTTGCACGGGAGAATATGAAAAGTGTTCATATGTAGTAAAAACCTGAGGAACCCGTCCGTTTTCGTCATTTGTTATCGAATCGACTTGAAGCCAGATCGTCACATTGGCCGCTCTTCTCTCTGAAACGGTTGTACTTATCGTCTGCAAAGCTATGTCGCGTGCTGCGGTATGCGGAGACAGTGAAAGCACCATAGTAGAACACAGATGAAGCTTCTAAGTTGATGTAATAGCCAGGAAGAAATAGTACAATTCAAGTTTTAGGTATCGATTATTGACTTTTTAACTGGCTTTGGTGCCTTGGACATGAGCTAGGACCTTAAGATTCTGCATGAAAGGAGGACTAGCAGCCGAGTTGCACTTGAGAATGTGAAAAGTGTTCAGATGTAGTAAAAACCTGAGACATCCGTCCGTTTTCGTCATTTGTTATCGAATCGACTTAAAGCCAGATCGTCACATTGGCCGCTCTTATCTCGGAAACGCTTGTACTTATCGTCTGCAAAGCTATGTCGCGTGCTGCGGTATGTGGAGACACTAAAAGCACCATAGTAGAACACAGATGAAGCTGCTAAGTTGATGTAATAGCCAGTAAGAAGTAGTACAATTCAAGTTTTAGGTATCGATTATTGACTTTTTAGCTGGCTTTGGTGCCTTGGACATGAGCTACGACCTTAAGATTCTGCATGAAAGGAGGACTAGCAGCCGAGTTGCACTTGAGAATGTGAAAAGTGTTCATATGTAGTAAAAACCTGAGAAATTCGTCCGTTTTCGTCATTTGTTATCGAATCGATTTCAAGCCAGATCGTCACATTGGCAGCTCTTCTCTCTGAAAAATTTGTACATATCGTCAGCAAAGCTATGTCGCGTGCTGCGGTATGCGGAAACACTAAAAGCACCATAGTAGAACACAGATGCAGCTTCTAAGTTGATGTAATAGCCAGTAAGAAGTAGTACAATTCAAGTTTTAGGTATCGATTATTGACTTTTTAGCTGGTTTTGGTGCCTTGGACATGAGCTAGGACCTTAAGATTCTGCATGAAAGGAGGATTAGCAGCGGAGTTGCACGGGAGAATGTGAAAAGTGTTCGTATGTAGTAAAAACCTGTGATATCCGTCCGTTTTCGTCATTTGTTATCGAATCGACTTAAAGCCAGATCGTCACATTGGCCGCTCTTCTCTCTGAAACGGTTGTACTTATCGTCTGCAAAGCTATGTCGCGTGCTGCGGTATGCGGAGACAGTAAAAGCACCATAGTAGAACACAGATGAAGCTTCTAAGTTGATGTAATAGCCAATAAGATATAGTACAATTCAAGTTTTAGGTATCGATTATTGACTTTTTAGCTGGCATTGGTGCCTTGGACTTGAGCTAGGACCTAAAGATTCTGCATCAAAGGAGGACTAGCAGCCGTGTTGCACGGGAGCATGTGAAAAGTGTTCATATGTAGTAAAAACCTTAGAAATCCGTCCGTTTTCGTCATTTGTTATCGAATCGACTTAAAGCCAGATCGTCACTTTGGCCGCTCTTCTCTCTGAAACGGTTGTACTTATCGTCTGCAAAGCTATGTCGAGTGCTGCGGTATGCGGAGACACTAATATCACCATAGTAGAACACAGATGAAGCTTCTAAGTTGATGTAATAGCCAGTAAGAAGTAGTACAATTCAAGTTTTAGGTATCAATTACTGACTTTTTAGCTGACTTTGGTGCCTTGGACATGAGCTAGGACCTTAACATTCTGCATGAAAGGAGGACTAGCAGCCGATTTGCACGGGAGAATGTGAAAAGTCTTCACATGTAGTAAAAACCTGAGAAATCCGTCCGTTTTCGTCATTTGCTATCGAATCAACTTAAAGCTAGATCGTCACATTGGCCGCTCTTCTCTCTGAAACGGTTGTACTTATCGTCTGCAAAGCTATGTCGCGTGCTGCGGTATGCTGAGACACTATGAGCACCATAGTAGAACACAGATGAAGCTTCTAAGTTGATGTAATTTCCAGTAAGAAGTAGTACAATTCAAGTTTTAGGTATTCAATATTGAATTTTTGGCTGGCTTTGGTGCCTTGGACATGAGCTAGGACCTTAAGATTCTGCATGAAAGGAGGACTAGCAGCCGAGTTTCACGGGAGAATGTGAAAAGTGTTCAAATGTAGTAAAAACCTGAGAAATCCGTCCGTTTTCGTCATTTGTTATCGAATCGACTTAAAGTCAGATCGTCACATTGGCCGCTCTTCTCTCTGAAACGCTCGTAGTTATCGTCTGTTAAGTTATGTCGCGTGCTGCGGTATGCGGAGACACTAAAAGCACCAAAGTAGAACACAGATGAAGCTTCTAAGTTGATGTAATACAAAGGAAGAAGTAGTACAATTCAAGTTTTAGGTATCGATTATTGACTTTTTAGCTGGCTTTGGTGCCTTGGACATGAACTAGGACCTTAACATTCTGCATGAAAGGAGGACTAGCAGCCGATTTGCACGGGAGAATGTGAAAAGTCTTCACATGTAGTAAAACCCCTAGAAATCCGTCCGTATTCGTCATTTGTTATCGAATCGACTTAAAGCCAGATCGTCACATTGGCCGCTCTTCTCTCTGAAACGGTTGTACTTATCGACTGCAAAACTATGTCGCGTGCTGCGGTATGCGGAGACACTAAAAGCACCATAGTAGAACACAGATGAAGCTTCTAAGTTGATGTAATAGCCAGGAAGAAGTAGTACAATTCAAGTTTTAGGTATCGATTATTGACTTTTTAGCTGGCTTTGGTGCCTTGGACATGAGCTAGGACCTTAAGATTCTGCATGAAAGGAGGACTAGCAGCCGAGTTGCACTTGAGAATGTGAAAAGTGTTCAGATGTAGTAAAAACCTGAGACATCCGTCCGTTTTCGTCATTTGTTATCGAATCGACTTAAAGCCAGATCGTCACATTGGCCACTCTTATCTCGGAAACGCTTGTACTTATCGTCTGCAAAGCTATGTCGCGTGCTGCGGTATGCGGAGACACTAAAAGCACCATAGTAGAACACAGATGAAGCTGCTAAGTTGATGTAATAGCCAGTAAGAAGTAGTACAATTCAAGTTTTAGGTATCGATTATTGACTTTTTAGCTGGCTTTGGTGCCTTGGACATGAGCTACGACCTTAAGATTCTGCATGAAAGGAGGACTAGCAGCCGAGGTGAACGGGAGAATGTGAAAAGTGTTCATATGTAGTAAAAACCTGAGAAATCCGTCCGTTTTCGTCATTTGTTATCGAATCGATTTCAAGCCAGATCGTCACATTGGCAGCTCTTCTATCTGAAAAATTTGTACATATCGTCAGCAAAGCTATGTCGCGTGCTGCGGTATGCGGAAACACTAAAAGCACCATAGTAGAACACAGATGAAGCTTCTAAGTTGATGTAATAGCCAGTAAGAAGTAGTACAATTCAAGTTTTAGGAATCGATTATTGACTTTTTAGCTGGTTTTGGTGCCTTGGACATGAGCTAGGACCTTAAGATTCTGCATGAAAGGAGGATTAGCAGCGGAGTTGCACGGGAGAATGTGAAAAGTGTTCGTATGTAGTAAAAACCTGTGACATCCGTCCGTTTTCGTCATTTGTTATCGAATCGACTTAAAGCCAGATCGTCACATTGGCCGCTCTTCTCTCTGAAACGGTGGTACTTATCGACTGCAAAGCTATGTCGCGTGCTGCGGTATGCTGAGACACTAAAAGCACCATAGTAGAACACAGATCAAGCTTCTAAGTTGATGTAATAGCCAGTAAGAAGTAGTACAATTCAAGTTTTAGGTATTCAATATTGAATTTTTGGCTGGCTTTGGTGCCTTGGACTTGAGCTAGGACCTTAAGATTCTGCATGAAAGGAGGATTAGCAGCGGAGTTGCACGGGAGAATATGAAAAGTGTTCATATGTAGTAAAAACCTGAGGAACCCGTCCGTTTTCGTCATTTGTTATCGAATCGACTTGAAGCCAGATCGTCACATTGGCCGCTCTTCTCTCTGAAACGGTTGTACTTCTCGTCTGCAAAGCTATGTCGCGTGCTGCGGTATGCGGAGACAGTGAAAGCACCATAGTAGAACACAGATGAAGCTTCTAAGTTGATGTAATAGCCAGGAAGAAATAGTACAATTCAAGTTTTAGGTATCGATTATTGACTTTTTAACTGGCTTTGGTGCCTTGGACATGAGCTAGGACCTTAAGATTCTGCATGAAAGGAGGACTAGCAGCCGAGTTGCACTTGAGAATGTGAAAAGTGTTCAGATGTAGTAAAAACCTGAGACATCCGTCCGTTTTCGTCATTTGTTATCGAATCGACTTAAAGCCAGATCGTCACATTGGCCGCTCTTATCTCGGAAACGCTTGTACTTATCGTCTGCAAAGCTATGTCGCGTGCTGCGGTATGCGGAGACACTAAAAGCACCATAGTAGAACACAGATGAAGCTGCTAAGTTGATGTAATAGCCAGTAAGAAGTAGTACAATTCAAGTTTTAGGTATCGATTATTGACTTTTTAGCTGGCTTTGGTGCCTTGGACATGAGCTACGACCTTAAGATTCTGCATGAAAGGAGGACTAGCAACCGAGTTGCACTTGAGAATGTGAAAAGTGTTCATATGTAGTAAAAACCTGAGAAATTCGTCCGTTTTCGTCATTTGTTATCGAATCGATTTCAAGCCAGATCGTCACATTGGCAGCTCTTCTCTCTGAAAAATTTGTACATATCGTCAGCAAAGCTATGTCGCGTGCTGCGGTATGCGGAAACACTAAAAGCACCATAGTAGAACACAGATGCAGCTTCTAAGTTGATGTAATAGCCAGTAAGAAGTAGTACAATTCAAGTTTTAGGTATCGATTATTGACTTTTTAGCTGGTTTTGGTGCCTTGGACATGAGCTAGGACCTTAAGATTCTGCATGAAAGGAGGATTAGCAGCGGAGTTGCACGGGAGAATGTGAAAAGTGTTCGTATGTAGTAAAAACCTGTGATATCCGTCCGTTTTCGTCATTTGTTATCGAATCGACTTAAAGCCAGATCGTCACATTGGCCGCTCTTCTCTCTGAAACGGTTGTACTTATCGTCTGCAAAGCTATGTCGCGTGCTGCGGTATGCGGAGACAGTAAAAGCACCATAGTAGAACACAGATGAAGCTTCTAAGTTGATGTAATAGCCAATAAGATATAGTACGATTCAAGTTTTAGGTATCGATTATTGACTTTTTAGCTGGCATTGGTGCCTTGGACTTGAGCTAGGACCTAAAGATTCTGCATCAAAGGAGGACTAGCAGCCGTGATGCACGGGAGCATGTGAAAAGTGTTCATATGTAGTAAAAACCTTAGAAATCCGTCCGTTTTCGTCATTTGTTATCGAATCGACTTAAAGCCAGATCGTCACATTGGCCGCTCTTCTCTCTGAAACGGTTGTACTTACCGTCTGCAAAGCTATGTCGAGTGCTGCGGTATGCGGAGACACTAATATCACCATAGTAGAACACAGATGAAGCTTCTAAGTTGATGTAATAGCCAGTAAGAAGTAGTACAATTCAAGTTTTAGGTATCAATTACTGACTTTTTAGCTGACTTTGGTGCCTTGGACATGAGCTAGGACCTTAACATTCTGCATGAAAGGAGGACTAGCAGCCGATTTGCACGGGAGAATGTGAAAAGTCTTCACATGTAGTAAAAACCTGAGAAATCCGTCCGTTTTCGTCATTTGCTATCGAATCAACTTAAAGCTAGATCGTCACATTGGCCGCTCTTCTCTCTGAAACGGTTGTACTTATCGTCTGCAAAGCTATGTCGCGTGCTGCGGTATGCTGAGACACTATGAGCACCATAGTAGAACACAGATGAAGCTTCTAAGTTGATGTAATTTCCAGTAAGAAGTAGTACAATTCAAGTTTTAGGTATTCAATATTGAATTTTTGGCTGGCTTTGGTGCCTTGGACATGAGCTAGGACCTTAAGATTCTGCATGAAAGGAGGACTAGCAGCCGAGTTTCACGGGAGAATGTGAAAAGTGTTCAAATGTAGTAAAAACCTGAGAAATCCGTCCGTTTTCGTCATTTGTTATCGAATCGACTTAAAGTCAGATCGTCACATTGGCCGCTCTTCTCTCTGAAACGCTCGTAGTTATCGTCTGTTAAGTTATGTCGCGTGCTGCGGTATGCGGAGACACTAAAAGCACCAAAGTAGAACACAGATGAAGCTTCTAAGTTGATGTAATAGCCAGTAAGAAGTAGTACAATTCAAGTTTTAGGTATTGAATATTGAATTTTTAGCTGGCTTTGGTGCCTTGGACATGAGCTAGGACCTTAATATTCTGCATGAAAGGAGGACTAGCATCCGAGTTGCACGGGAGAATGTGAAAAGTGTTCAAATGTAGTAAAGACCTGAGAAATCCGTCCGTATTCGTCATTTGTTATCGAATCGACTTAAAGCCTGATCGTCACATTGGCCGCTCTTCTCTCTGAAACGGTTGTACTTATCGTCTGCAAAGCTATGTCGCGTGCTGCGGTATGCGGAGACACTAAAATCACCATAGTAAAACACAGATGAAGCTTCTAAGTTGATGTAATAGCCAGTAAGAAGTAGTACAATTCAAGTTTTAGGTATCGATTATTGACTTTTTAGGTGGCTTTGGTGCCTTGCACATGAGCTAGGACCTTAAGATTCTGCATGAAAGGAGGACTAGCAGCCGAGTTTCAGGGGAGAATGTAAAAAGTGTTCATATGTAGTAAAAACCTGAGAAATCCGTTCGTTATCGTCATTTGTTATCGAATCGACTTAAAGCCAGATCGTCACATTAGCCGCTCTTCTCTCTGAAACGGTTGTACTTATCGAGTGCAAAGCTATGTCGCGTGCTGCGGTATGCGGAGACACTAAAAGCACCATAGTAGAACACAGGTGAAGCTTCTAAGCTGATGTAAAACCCAGTAAGAAGTAGTACAATTCATGTTATAGGTATCGATTATTAAATTCTTAGCTTGCTTTGGTGACTTGAACATGAGCTAGGACCTTAAGATTCTGCATGAAAGGAGGACTAGCAGCCGAGTTGCACTGGAGAGTGTGGAAAATGTTCATATGTAGTAAAAACCTGAGAAATCCTTACGTTTTCGTCATTTGTTATCGAATTGACTTAAAGCCAGATCGTCACATTGGCCGCTCTTCTCTCTGAAACGATTGTACTTATCGTCTGCAAAGCTACGTCGCGTGCTGCGGTATGCGGAGACAGTAAAAGCACCATAGTAGAACACAGATGAAGCTTCTAAATTGATGTAATAGCCAGTAAGAAGTAGTACAATTCAAGTTTTAGTTATCGATTATTGACGTTTTAGCTGTCTTTGGTGCCTTGGACATGAGCTAGGGCCTTAAGATTCTGCATGAAAGGAGGACTAGCAGCCGAGTTGCGAGGGAGAAAGTGAAAAGTGTTCATATGTAGTAAAAACCTGAGAAATCCGTCCGTTTTCGTCATTTGTTATCGAATGGACGTAAAGCCAGATCGTCACATTGGCCGCTCTTCTCTCTGAAACAGTTGTACTTATCGTCTTCAAAGCTATGTCACGTGCTGCGGTATGCGGAGACACTAAAAGCACCATAGTAGATCACAGATGAAGCTTCTAAGTTGATGTAATAGGCAGTAAGAAGTAGTACAATTCAAGTTTTAGGTATCGATTATTGACTTTTTAGCTGGCTTTGGTGCCTTGGAGAGGAGCTAGGACCTTAAGATTCTGCATGAAAGGAGGACTAGCAGCCGAGTTGCACGGGAGAATGTGAAAAGTGTTCATATGTAGTAAAAACCTGAGAAATCCGTCCGTTATCGTCATTTGTTATCGAATCGACTGAAAGCCAGATCGTCACATTGGCCGCTCTTCTCTCTGAAACGGTTGTACTTATCGTCTGCAAAGCTATGTCGCGTGCAGCGGTATGCGGAGACACTAAAATCACCATAGTAGAACACAGATGAAGCTTCTAAGTTGAAGTAATATCCAGAAAGATGTAGTACAATTCAAGTCTTAGGTATCGATTATTGACTTTTTACCATTCATTGGTACCTTGGGCATGAGCTAGGACCTTAAGATTCTGCATGAAAGGAGGACTAGCAGCCGAGTTGCACGGGAGAATGTGAAAAGTGTTCATATGTAGTAAAAACCTGAGAAATCCGTCCGTTATCGTCATTTGTTATCGAATCGACTTAAAGCCAGATCGTCACATTGGCCGCTTTTCTCTCTGAAACGGTGGTACTTATCGACTGCAAAGCTATGTCGCGTGCTGCGGTATGCTGAGACACTAAAAGCACCATAGTAGAACACAGATCAAGCTTCTAAGTTGATGTAATAGCCAGTAAGAAGTAGTACAATTCAAGTTTTAGGTATTCAATATTGAATTTTTAGCTGGCTTTGGTGCCTTGGACATGAGCTAGGACCTTAAGATTCTGCATGAAAGGAGGATTAGCAGCGGAGTTGCACGGGAGAATATGAAAAGTGTTCATATGTAGTAAAAACCTGAGGAATCCGTCCGTTTTCGTCATTTGTTATCGAATCGACTTAAAGCCAGATCGTCACATTGGCCGCTCTTCTCTCTGAAACGGTTGTACTTCTCGTCTGCAAAGCTATGTCGCGTGCTGCGGTATGCGGAGACAGTGAAAGCACCATAGTAGAACACAGATGAAGCTTCTAAGTTGATGTAATAGCCAGCAATAAGTAGTACAATTCAAGTTTTAGGTATCGATTATTGACTTTTTAGCTGGCTTTGGTGCCTTGGACATGAGCTAGGAACTTAAGATTCTGCATGAAAGGAGGACTAGCAGCCGAGTTGCACTTGAGAATGTGAAAAGTGTTCATATGTAGTAATAACCTGAGACATCCGTCCGTTTTCGTCATTTGTTATCGAATCGACTTAAAGCCAGATCGTCACATTGGCCGCTCTTATCTCTGAAACGCTTGTACTTATCGTCTGCAAAGCTATGTCGCGTGCTGCGGTATGCGGAGACACTAAAAGCACCATAGTAGAACACAGATGAAGCTTCTAAGTTGATGTAATAGCCAGTAAGAAGTAGTACAATTCAAGTTTTAGGTATCGATTATTGACTTTTTAGCTGGTTTTGGTGCCTTTGACATGAGCTAGGACCTTAAGATTCTGCATGAAAGGAGGATTAGCATCGGAGTTGCACGGGAGAATATGAAAAGTGTTCATATGTAGTAAAAACCTGTGACATCCGTCCGTTTTCGTCATTTGTTATCGAATCGACTTAAAGCCAGATCGTCACATTGGCCGCTCTTCTCTCTGAAACGGTTGTACTTCTCGTCTGCAAAGCTATGTCGCGTGCTGCGGTATGCGGAGACAGTGAAAGCACCATAGTAGAACACAGATGAAGATTCTAAGTTGATGTAATAGCCAGTAAGAAGTAGTACAATTCAAGTTTTAGGTATCGATTATTGACTTTTTAGCTGGCTTTGGTGCCTTGGACATGAGCTAGGAACTTAAGATTCTGCATGAAAGGAGGACTAGCAGCCGAGTTGCACTTGAGAATGTGAAAAGTGTTCATATGTAGTAAAAACCTGAGACATCCGTCCGTTTTCGTCATTTGTTATCGAATCGACTTAAAGCCAGATCGTCACATTGGCCGCTCTTCTCTCTGAAACGGTTGTACTTATCGTCTGCAAAGCTATGTCGAGTGCTGCGGTATGCGGAGACACTAAAATCACCATAGTAGAACACAGATGAAGCTTCTAAGTTGATGTAATAGCCAGTAAGAAGTAGTACAATTCAAGTTTTAGGTATCAATTACTGACTTTTTAGCTGACTTTGGTGCCTTGGACATGAGCTAGAACCTTAACATTCTGCATGAAAGGAGGACTAGCAGCCGATTTGCACGGGAGAATGTGAAAAGTCTTCACATGTAGTAAAAACCTGAGAAATCCGTCCGTTTTCGTCATTTGTTATCGAATCAACTTAAAGCTAGATCGTCACATTGGCCGCTCTTCTCTCTGAAACGGTTGTACTTATCGTCTGCAAAGCTATGTCGCGTGCTGCGGTATGCTGAGACACTATGAGCACCATAGTAGAACACAGATGAAGCTTCTAAGTTGATGTAATTTCCAGTAAGAAGTAGTACAATTCAAGTTTTAGGTATTCAATATTGAATTTTTAGCTGGCTTTGGTGCCTTGGACATGAGCTAGGACCTTAAGATTCTGCATGAAAGGAGGACTAGCAGCCGAATTTCACTGGAAAATGTGAAAAGTGTTCAAATGTAGTAAAAACCTGAGAAATCCGTCCGTTTTCGTCATTTGTTATCGAATCGACTTAAAGCCAGATCGTCACATTGGCCGCTCTTCTCTCTGAAACGGTTGTACTTATCGATTGCAAAGCTATGTCCAGTGCTGCGGTATGCTGAGACACTAAAAGCACCATAGTAGAACACAGATGAAGCTTCTAAGTTGATGTAATAGCCAGAAAGAAGTAGTACAATTCAAGTTTTAGGTATTCAATATTGAATTTTTAGCTGGCTTTGGTGCCTTGGACATGAGCTATGACCTTAAGATTCTGCATGAAAGGAGGACTAGCAGCCCTGTTGCACGGGAGAATGTGAAAAGTGTTCATATGTAGTAAAAACCTGAGAAATCTGTCCGTTTTCGTCATTTGTTATCGAATCGACTTAAAGCCAGATCGTCACATTGGACGCTCTTCTCTCTGAAGCACTTGTACTTATCGTCTGCAAAGCTATGTCGCGTGCTGTGGTATGCGGAGACACTAAAAGCACCATAGTAGAACACAGATGAAGCTTCTAAGTTAATGTAATAGCCAGTAAGAAGTAGTACAATTCAAGTTTTAGGTATCGATTATTGACTTTTTAGCTGGCTTTGGTGCCTTGGACATGAGCTGGGACCTTAACGTTCTGCATGCAAGGAGGACTAGCAGCCGATTTGCACGGGAGAATGTGAAAAGTCTTCACATGTAGTAAAAACCCGAGAAATCCGTCCGTTTTCGTCATTTGTTATCGAATCGACTTAAAGCCAGATCGTCACATTGGCCGCTCTTCTCTCTGAAACGGTTGTACTTATCGTCTGCAAAGCTATGTCGAGTGCTGCGGTATGCGGAGACACTAAAATCACCATAGTAGAACACAGATGAAGCTTCTAAGTTGATGTAATAGCCAGTAAGAAGTAGTACAATTCAAGTTTTAGGTATTCAATATTGAATTTTTAGCTGGCTTTGGTGCCTTGGACATGAGCTAGGACCTTAAGATTCTGCATGAAAGGAGGATTAGCAGCGGAGTTGCACGGGAGAATATGAAAAGTGTTCATATGTAGTAAAAACCTGAGGAATCCGTCCGTTTTCGTCATTTGTTATCGAATCGACTTAAAGCCAGATCGTCACATTGGCCGCTCTTCTCTCTGAAACGGTTGTACTTCTCGTCTGCAAAGCTATGTCGCGTGCTGCGGTATGCGGAGACAGTGAAAGCACCATAGTAGAACACAGATGAAGCTTCTAAGTTGATGTAATAGCCAGGAAGAAGTAGTACAATTCAAGTTTTAGGTATCGATTATTGACTTTTTAGCTGGCTTTGGTGCCTTGGACATGACCTAGGACCTTAAGATTCTGCATGAAAGGAGGACTAGCAGCCGAGTTGCACTTGAGAATGTGAAAGGTGTTCATATGCAGTAAAAACCTGAGAAATCTGTCCGTTTTCGTCATTTGTTATCGAATCGACTTAAAGCCAGATCGTCACATTGGCCGCTCTTCTCTCTGAAACACTTGTACTTATCGTCTGCAAAGCTATGTCGCGTGCTGTGGTATGCGGAGACACTAAAAGCACCATAGTAGAACACAGATGAAGCTTCTAAGTTGATGTAATAGCCAGTAAGAAGTAGTACAATTCAAGTTTTAGGTATCGATTATTGACTTTATAGCTGGCTTTGGTGCCTTGGACATGAGCTAGGACCTTAACGTTCTGCATGAAAGGAGGACTAGCAGCCGATTTGCACGGGAGAATGTGAAAAGTCTTCACATGAAGTAAAAACCCGAGAAATCCGTCCGTTTTCGTCATTTGTTATCGAATCGACTTAAAGCCAGATCGTCACATTGGCCGCTTTTCTCTCTGAAACGGTGGTACTTATCGACTGCAAAGCTATGTCGCGTGCTGCGGTATGCTGAGACACTAAACGCACCATAGTAGAACACAGATCAAGCTTCTAAGTTGATGTAATAGCCAGTAAGAAGTAGTACAATTCAAGTTTTAGGTATTCAATATTGAATTTTTAGCTGGCTTTGGTGCCTTGGACATGAGCTAGGACCTTAAGATTCTGCATGAAAGCAGGATTAGCAGCGGAGTTGCACGGGAGAATATGAAAAGTGTTCATATGTAGTAAAAACCTGAGGAATCCGTCCGTTTTCGTCATTTGTTATCGAATCGACTTAAAGCCAGATCGTCACATTGGCCGCTCTTCTCTCTGAAACGGTTGTACTTCTCGTCTGCAAAGCTATGTCGCGTGCTGCGGTATGCGGAGACAGTGAAAGCACCATAGTAGAACACAGATGAAGCTTCTAAGTTGATGTAATAGCCAGGAAGAAGTAGTACAATTCAAGTTTTAGGTATCGATTATTGACTTTTTAGCTGGCTTTGGTGCCTTGGACATGAGCTAGGACCTTAAGATTCTGCATGAAAGGATGAGTAGCAGCCGAGTTGCACTTGAGAATGTGAAAAGTGTTCATATGTAGTAAAAACCTGAGAAAACTGTCCGTTTTCGTCATTTGTTATCGAATCGACTTAAAGCCAGATCGTCACATTGGCCGCTCTTCTCTCTGAAACACTTGTACTTATCGTCTGCAAAGCTATGTCGCGTGCTGTGGTATGCGGAGACACTAAAAGCACCATAGTAGAACACAGATGAAGCTTCTAAATTGGTGTAATAGCCAGTAAGAAGTAGTACAATTCAAGTTTTAGGTATCGATTATTGACTTTTTAGCTGGCTTTGGTGCCTTGGACATGAGCTAGGACCTTAACGTTCTGCATGAAAGGAGGACTAGCAGCCGATTTGCACGGGAGAATGTGAAAAGTCTTCACATGTAGTAAAAACCCGAGAAATCCGTCCGTTTTCGTCATTTGTTATCGAATCGACTTAAAGCCAGATCGTCACAATGGCCGCTTTTCTCTCTGAAACGGTGGTACTTATCGACTGCAAAGCTATGTCGCGTGCTGCGGTATGCTGAGACACTAAAAGCACCATAGTAGAACACAGATCAAGCTTCTAAGTTGATGTAATAGCCAGTAAGAAGTAGTACAATTCAAGTTTTAGGTATTCAATATTGAATTTTTAGCTGGCTTTGGTGCCTTGGACATGAGCTAGGACCTTAAGATTCTGCATGAAAGGAGGATTAGCAGCGGAGTTGCACGGGAGAATATGAAAAGTGTTCATATGTAGTAAAAACCTGAGGAATCCGTCCGTTTTCGTCATTTGTTATCGAATCGACTTAAAGCCAGATCGTCACATTGGCCGCTCTTCTCTCTGAAACGGTTGTACTTCTCGTCTGCAAAGCTATGTCGCGTGCTGCGGTATGCGGAGACAGTGAAAGCACCATAGTAGAACACAGATGAAGATTCTAAGTTGATGTAATAGCCAGTAAGAAGTAGTACAATTCAAGTTTTAGGTATCGATTATTGACTTTTTAGCTGGCTTTGGTGCCTTGGACATGAGCTAGGAACTTAAGATTCTGCATGAAAGGAGGACTAGCAGCCGAGTTGCACTTGAGAATGTGAAAAGTGTTCATATGTAGTAAAAACCTGAGACATCCGTCCGTTTTCGTCATTTGTTATCGAATCGACTTAAAGCCAGATCGTCACATTGGCCGCTCTTATCTCTGAAACGCTTGTACTTATCGTCTGCAAAGCTATGTCGCGTGCTGCGGTATGCGGAGACACTAAAAGCACCATAGTAGAACACAGATGAAGCTGCTAAGTTGATGTAATAGCCAGTAAGAAGTAGTACAATTCAAGTTTTAGGCATCGATTTTTGACTTTTTAGCTGGCTTTGGTGCCTTGGACATGAGCTACGACCTTAAGATTCTGCAAGAAAGGAGGACTAGCAGCCGAGGTGAACGGGAGAATGTGAAATGTGTTCATATGTAGTAAAAACCTGAGAAATCCGTTCGTTTTCGTCATTTGTTATCGAATCGATTTCAAGCCAGATCGTCACATTGGCCGCTCTTCTCTCTGAAAAATTTGTACATATCGTCAGCAAAGCTATGTCGCGTGCTGCGGTATGCGGAAACAATAAAAGCACCATAGTAGAACACAGATGAAGCTTCTAAGTTGATGTAATAGCCAGTAAGAAGTAGTACAATTCAAGTTTTAGGTATCGATTATTGACTTTTTAGCTGGTTTTGGTGCCTTGGACATGAGCTAGGACCTTAAGATTCTGCATGAAAGGAGGATTAGCAGCGGATTTGCACGGGAGAATGTGAAAAGTGTTCGTATGTAGTAAAAACCTGTGACATCCGTCCGTTTTCGTCACTTGTTATCGAATCGACTTAAAGCCAGATCGTCACATTGGCCGCTCTTCTCTCTGAAACGGTTGTACTTATCGTCTGCAAAGCTATGTCGCGTGCTGCGGTATGCGGAGACAGTCAAAGCACCATAGTAGAACATAGATGACGCTTCTAAGTTGATGTAATAGCCAATAAGATATAGTACAATTCAAGTTTTAGGTATCGATTATTGACTTTTTAGCTGGCATTGGTGCCTTGGACATGAGCTAGGACCTAAAGATTCTGCATGAAAGGAGGACTAGCAGCCGTGTTCACGGGAGAATGTGAAAAGTGTTCATATGTAGTAAAAACCTTAGAAATCCGTCCGTTTTCGTCATTTGTTATCGAATCGACTTAAAGCCAGATCGTCATATTGGCCGCTCTTCTCTCTGAAACGGTTGTACTTATCGTCTGCAAAGCTATGTCGAGTGCTGCGGTATGCGGAGACACTAAAATCACCATAGTAGAACACAGATGAAGCTTCTAAGTTGATGTAATAGCCAGTAAGAAGTAGTACAATTCAAGTTTTAGGTATCAATTACTGACTTTTTAGCTGACTTTGGTGCCTTGGACATGAGCTAGGACCTTAACGTTCTGCATGAAAGGAGGACTAGCAGCCGATTTGCACGGGAGAATGTGAAAAGTCTTCACATGTAGTAAAAACCTGAGAAATCCGTCCGTTTTCGTCATTTGTTATCGAATCAACTTAAAGCTAGATCGTCACATTGGCCGCTCTTCTCTCTGAAACGGTTGCACTTATCGTCTGCAAAGCTATGTCGCGTGCTGCGGTATGCTGAGACACTATGAGCACCATAGTAGAACACAGATGAAGCTTCTAAGTTGATGTAATTTCCAGTAAGAAGTAGTACAATTCAAGTTTTAGGTATTCAATATTGAATTTTTAGCTGGCTTTGGTGCCTTGGACATGGCTAGGACCTTAAGATTCTGCATGAAAGGAGGACTAGCAGCCGAATTTCACTGGAAAATGTGAAAAGTGTTCAAATGTAGTAAAAACCTGAGAAATCCGTCCGTTTTCGTCATTTGTTATCGAATCGACTTAAAGCCAGATCGTCACATTGGCCGCTCTTCTCTCTGAAACGGTTGTACTTATCGATTGCAAAGCTATGTCGAGTGCTGCGGTATGCGGAGACACTAAAAGTACCATAGTAGAACACAGATGAAGCTTCTAAGTTGATGTAAGAGCCAGAGAGAAGTAGTACAATTCAAGTTTTAGGTATTCAATATTGAATTTTTAGCTGGCTTTGGTGCCTTGGACATGAGCTAGGACCTTAAGATTCTGCATGAAAGGAGGACTAGCAGCCCTGTTGCACGGGAGAATGTGAAAAGTGTTCATATGTAGTAAAAACCTGAGAAATCTGTCCATTTTCGTCATTTGTTATCGAATCGACTTAAAGCCAGATCGTCACATAGGACGCTCTTCTCTCTGAAACACTTGTACTTATCGTCTGCAAAGCTATGTCGCGTGCTGTGGTATGCGGAGACACTAAAAGCACCATAGTAGAACACAGATGAAGCTTCTAAGTTGATGTAATAGCCAGTAAGAAGTAGTACAATTCAAGTTTTAGGTATCGATTATTGACCTTTTAGCTGGCTTTGGTGCCTTGGACATGAGCTGGGACCTTAACGTTCTGCATGCAAGGAGGACTAGCAGCCGATTTGCACGGGAGAATGTGAAAAGTCTTCACATGTAGTAAAAACCCGAGAAATCCGTCCGTTTTCGTCATTTGTTATCGAATCGACTTAAAGCCAGATCGTCACAATGGCCGCTTTTCTCTCTGAAACGGTGGTACTTATCGACTGCAAAGCTATGTCGCGTGCTGCGGTATGCTGAGACACTAAAAGCACCATAGTAGAACACAGATGAAGCTTCTAAGTTGATGTAATAGCCAATAAGATATAGTACAATTCAAGTTTTCGGTATCGATTATTGACTTTTTAGCTGGCATTGGTGCCTTGGACATGAGCTAGGACCTAAAGATTCTGCATGAAAGGAGGACTAGCAGCCGTGTTGCACGGGAGAATGTGAAAAGTGTTCATATGTAGTATAAACCTTAGAAATCCGTCCGTTTTCGTCATTTGTTATCGAATCGACTTAAAGCCAGATCGTCACATTGGCCGCTCTTTTCTCTGAAGCGGTTGTACTTATCGTCTGCAAAGCTATGTCGCGTGCTGCGGTATGTGAAGCCTCTAAAAGCACCATAGTAGAAAACAGATGAAGCTTCTAAGTTGATGTAATAGCCAGTAAGAAGTAGTACAACACAAGTTTTTGGTATCGATTATTGAATTTTTAGCTGGCTTTGTTGCCTTTTACATGAGCTAGGACCTTAAGATTCTGCATGAAAGGAGGACTAGCAGCCGAATTGCACGGGAGAATGTGAAAAGTGTTCATATGTAGTAAAAACCTGAGAAATCTGTCCATTTTCGTCATTTGTTATCGAATCGACTTAAAGCCAGATCGTCACATAGGACGCTCTTCTCTCTGAAACACTTGTACTTATCGTCTGCAAAGCTATGTCGCGTGCTGTGGTATGCTGAGACACTATGAGCACCATAGTAGAACACAGATGAAGCTTCTAAGTTGATGTAATTTCCAGTAAGAAGTAGTACAATTCAAGTTTTAGGTATTCAATATTGAATTTTTAGCTGGCTTTGGTGCCTTGGACATGAGCTAGGACCTTAAGATTCTGCATGAAAGGAGGACTAGCAGCCGAATTTCACTGGAAAATGTGAAAAGTGTTCAAATGTAGTAAAAACCTGAGAAATCCGTCCGTTTTCGTCATTTGTTATCGAATCGACTTAAAGCCAGATCGTCACATTGGCCGCTCTTCTCTCTGAAACGGTTGTACTTATCGATTGCAAAGCTATGTCCAGTGCTGCGGTATGCGGAGACACTAAAAGCACCATAGTAGAACACAGATGAAGCTTCTAAGTTGATGTAATAGCCAGAAAGAAGTAGTACAATTCACGTTTTAGGTATTCAATATTGAATTTTTAGCTGGCTTTGGTGCCTTGGACATGAGCTATGACCTTAAGATTCTGCATGAAAGGAGGACTAGCAGCCCTGTTGCACGGGAGAATGTGAAAAGTGTTCATATGTAGTAAAAACCTGAGAAATCTGTCCGTTTTCGTCATTTGTTATCGAATCGACTTAAAGCCAGATCGTCACATTGGACGCTCTTCTCTCTGAAGCACTTGTACTTATCGTCTGCAAAGCTATGTCGCGTGCTGTGGTATGCGGAGACACTAAAAGCACCATAGTAGAACACAGATGAAGCTTCTAAGTTAATGTAATAGCCAGTAAGAAGTAGTACAATTCAAGTTTTAGGTATCGATTATTGACTTTTTAGCTGGCTTTGGTGCCTTGGACATGAGCTGGGACCTTAACGTTCTGCATGCAAGGAGGACTAGCAGCCGATTTGCACGGGAGAATGTGAAAAGTCTTCACATGTAGTAAAAACCCGAGAAATCCGTCCGTTTTCGTCATTTGTTATCGAATCGACTTAAAGCCAGATCGTCACATTGGCCGCTCTTCTCTCTGAAACGGTTGTACTTATCGTCTGCAAAGCTATGTCGAGTGCTGCGGTATGCGGAGACACTAAAATCACCATAGTAGAACACAGATGAAGCTTCTAAGTTGATGTAATAGCCAGTAAGAAGTAGTACAATTCAAGTTTTAGGTATTCAATATTGAATTTTTAGCTGGCTTTGGTGCCTTGGACATGAGCTAGGACCTTAAGATTCTGCATGAAAGGAGGATTAGCAGCGGAGTTGCACGGGAGAATATGAAAAGTGTTCATATGTAGTAAAAACCTGAGGAATCCGTCCGTTTTCGTCATTTGTTATCGAATCGACTTAAAGCCAGATCGTCACATTGGCCGCTCTTCTCTCTGAAACGGTTGTACTTCTCGTCTGCAAAGCTATGTCGCGTGCTGCGGTATTCGGAGACAGTGAAAGCACCATAGTAGAACACAGATGAAGCTTCTAAGTTGATGTAATAGCCAGGAAGAAGTAGTACAATTCAAGTTTTAGGTATCGATTATTGACTTTTTAGCTGGCTTTGGTGCCTTGGACATGACCTAGGACCTTAAGATTCTGCATGAAAGGAGGACTAGCAGCCGAGTTGCACTTGAGAATGTGAAAGGTGTTCATATGCAGTAAAAACCTGAGAAATCTGTCCGTTTTCGTCATTTGTTATCGAATCGACTTAAAGCCAGATCGTCACATTGGCCGCTCTTCTCTCTGAAACACTTGTACTTATCGTCTGCAAAGCTATGTCGCGTGCTGTGGTATGCGGAGACACTAAAAGCACCATAGTAGAACACAGATGAAGCTTCTAAGTTGATGTAATAGCCAGTAAGAAGTAGTACAATTCAAGTTTTAGGTATCGATTATTGACTTTATAGCTGGCTTTGGTGCCTTGGACATGAGCTAGGACCTTAACGTTCTGCATGAAAGGAGGACTAGCAGCCGATTTGCACGGGAGAATGTGAAAAGTCTTCACATGAAGTAAAAACCCGAGAAATCCGTCCGTTTTCGTCATTTGTTATCGAATCGACTTAAAGCCAGATCGTCACATTGGCCGCTTTTCTCTCTGAAACGGTGGTACTTATCGACTGCAAAGCTATGTCGCGTGCTGCGGTATGCTGAGACACTAAATGCACCATAGTAGAACACAGATCAAGCTTCTAAGTTGATGTAATAGCCAGTAAGAAGTAGTACAATTCAAGTTTTAGGTATTCAATATTGAATTTTCAGCTGGCTTTGGTGCCTTGGACATGAGCTAGGACCTTAAGATTCTGCATGAAAGCAGGATTAGCAGCGGAGTTGCACGGGAGAATATGAAAAGTGTTCATATGTAGTAAAAACCTGAGGAATCCGTCCGTTTTCGTCATTTGTTATCGAATCGACTTAAAGCCAGATCGTCACATTGGCCGCTCTTCTCTCTGAAACGGTTGTACTTCTCGTCTGCAAAGCTATGTCGCGTGCTGCGGTATGCGGAGACAGTGAAAGCACCATAGTAGAACACAGATGAAGCTTCTAAGTTGATGTAATAGCCAGGAAGAAGTAGTACAATTCAAGTTTTAGGTATCGATTATTGACTTTTTAGCTGGCTTTGGTGCCTTGGACATGAGCTAGGACCTTAAGATTCTGCATGAAAGGATGAGTAGCAGCCGAGTTGCACTTGAGAATGTGAAAAGTGTTCATATGTAGTAAAAACCTGAGAAAACTGTCCGTTTTCGTCATTTGTTATCGAATCGACTTAAAGCCAGATCGTCACATTGGCCGCTCTTCTCTCTGAAACACTTGTACTTATCGTCTGCAAAGCTATGTCGCGTGCTGTGGTATGCGGAGACACTAAAAGCACCATAGTAGAACACAGATGAAGCTTCTAAATTGGTGTAATAGCCAGTAAGAAGTAGTACAATTCAAGTTTTAGGTATCGATTATTGACTTTTTAGCTGGCTTTGGTGCCTTGGACATGAGCTAGGACCTTAACGTTCTGCATGAAAGGAGGACTAGCAGCCGATTTGCACGGGAGAATGTGAAAAGTCTTCACATGTAGTAAAAACCCGAGAAATCCGTCCGTTTTCGTCATTTGTTATCGAATCGACTTAAAGCCAGATCGTCACAATGGCCGCTTTTCTCTCTGAAACGGTGGTACTTGTCGACTGCAAAGCTATGTCGCGTGCTGCGGTATGCTGAGACACTAAAAGCACCATAGTAGAACACAGATCAAGCTTCTAAGTTGATGTAATAGCCAGTAAGAAGTAGTACAATTCAAGTTTTAGGTATTCAATATTGAATTTTTAGCTGGCTTTGGTGCCTTGGACATGAGCTAGGACCTTAAGATTCTGCATGAAAGGAGGATTAGCAGCGGAGTTGCACGGGAGAATATGAAAAGTGTTCATATGTAGTAAAAACCTGAGGAATCCGTCCGTTTTCGTCATTTGTTATCGAATCGACTTAAAGCCAGATCGTCACATTGGCCGCTCTTCTCTCTGAAACGGTTGTACTTCTCGTCTGCAAAGCTATGTCGCGTGCTGCGGTATGCGGAGACAGTGAAAGCACCATAGTAGAACACAGATGAAGATTCTAAGTTGATGTAATAGCCAGTAAGAAGTAGTACAATTCAAGTTTTAGGTATCGATTATTGACTTTTTAGCTGGCTTTGGTGCCTTGGACATGAGCTAGGAACTTAAGATTCTGCATGAAAGGAGGACTAGCAGCCGAGTTGCACTTGAGAATGTGAAAAGTGTTCATATGTAGTAAAAACCTGAGACATCCGTCCGTTTTCGTCATTTGTTATCGAATCGACTTAAAGCCAGATCGTCACATTGGCCGCTCTTATCTCTGAAACGCTTGTACTTATCGTCTGCAAAGCTATGTCGCGTGCTGCGGTATGCGGAGACACTAAAAGCACCATAGTAGAACACAGATGAAGCTGCTAAGTTGATGTAATAGCCAGTAAGAAGTAGTACAATTCAAGTTTTAGGCATCGATTTTTGACTTTTTTGCTGGCTTTGGTGCCTTGGACATGAGCTACGACCTTAAGATTCTGCAAGAAAGGAGGACTAGCAGCCGAGGTGAACGGGAGAATGTGAAATGTGTTCATATGTAGTAAAAACCTGAGAAATCCGTTCGTTTTCGTCATTTGTTATCGAATCGATTTCAAGCCAGATCGTCACATTGGCCGCTCTTCTCTCTGAAAAATTTGTACATATCGTCAGCAAAGCTATGTCGCGTGCTTCGGTATGCGGAAACAATAAAAGCACCATAGTAGAACACAGATGAAGCTTCTAAGTTGATGTAATAGCCAGTAAGAAGTAGTACAATTCAAGTTTTAGGTATCGATTATTGACTTTTTAGCTGGTTTTGGTGCCTTGGACATGAGCTAGGACCTTAAGATTCTGCATGAAAGGAGGATTAGCAGCGGATTTGCACGGGAGAATGTGAAAAGTGTTCGTATGTAGTAAAAACCTGTGACATCCGTCCGTTTTCGTCACTTGTTATCGAATCGACTTAAAGCCAGATCGTCACATTGGCCGCTCTTCTCTCTGAAACGGTTGTACTATTCGTCTGCAAAGCTATGTCGCGTGCTGCGGTATGCGGAGACAGTCAAAGCACCATAGTAGAACACAGATGACGCTTCTAAGTTGATGTAATAGCCAATAAGATATAGTACAATTCAAGTTTTAGGTATCGATTATTGACTTTTTAGCTGGCATTGGTGCCTTGGACATGAGCTAGGACCTAAAGATTCTGCATGAAAGGAGGACTAGCAGCCGTGTTCACGGGAGAATGTGAAAAGTGTTCATATGTAGTAAAAACCTTAGAAATCCGTCCGTTTTCGTCATTTGTTATCGAATCGACTTAAAGCCAGATCGTCATATTGGCCGCTCTTCTCTCTGAAACGGTTGTACTTATCGTCTGCAAAGCTATGTCGAGTGCTGCGGTATGCGGAGACACTAAAATCACCATAGTAGAACACAGATGAAGCTTCTAAGTTGATGTAATAGCCAGTAAGAAGTAGTACAATTCAAGTTTTAGGTATCAATTACTGACTTTTTAGCTGACTTTGGTGCCTTGGACATGAGCTAGGACCTTAACGTTCTGCATGAAAGGAGGACTAGCAGCCGATTTGCACGGGAGAATGTGAAAAGTCTTCACATGTAGTAAAAACCTGAGAAATCCGTCCGTTTTCGTCATTTGTTATCGAATCAACTTAAAGCTAGATCGTCACATTGGCCGCTCTTCTCTCTGAAACGGTTGCACTTATCGTCTGCAAAGCTATGTCGCGTGCTGCGGTATGCTGAGACACTATGAGCACCATAGTAGAACACAGATGAAGCTTCTAAGTTGATGTAATTTCCAGTAAGAAGTAGTACAATTCAAGTTTTAGGTATTCAATATTGAATTTTTAGCTGGCTTTGGTGCCTTGGACATGGCTAGGACCTTAAGATTCTGCATGAAAGGAGGACTAGCAGCCGAATGTCACTGGAAAATGTGAAAAGTGTTCAAATGTAGTAAAAACCCGAGAAATCCGTCCGTTTTCGTCATTTGTTATCGAATCGACTTAAAGCCAGATCGTCACATTGGCCGCTCTTCTCTCTGAAACGGTTGTACTTATCGATTGCAAAGCTATGTCGAGTGCTGCGGTATGCGGAGACACTAAAAGTACCATAGTAGAACACAGATGAAGCTTCTAAGTTGATGTAAGAGCCAGAGAGAAGTAGTACAATTCAAGTTTTAGGTATTCAATATTGAATTTTTAGCTGGCTTTGGTGCCTTGGACATGAGCTAGGACCTTAAGATTCTGCATGAAAGGAGGACTAGCAGCCCTGTTGCACGGGAGAATGTGAAAAGTGTTCATATGTAGTAAAAACCTGAGAAATCTGTCCATTTTCGTCATTTGTTATCGAATCGACTTAAAGCCAGATCGTCACATAGGACGCTCTTCTCTCTGAAACACTTGTACTTATCGTCTGCAAAGCTATGTCGCGTGCTGTGGTATGCGGAGACACTAAAAGCACCATAGTAGAACACAGATGAAGCTTCTAAGTTGATGTAATAGCCAGTAAGAAGTAGTACAATTCAAGTTTTAGGTATCGATTATTGACTTTTTAGCTGGCTTTGGTGCCTTGGACATGAGCTGGGACCTTAACGTTCTGCATGCAAGGAGGACTAGCAGCCGATTTGCACGGGAGAATGTGAAAAGTCTTCACATGTAGTAAAAACCCGAGAAATCCGTCCGTTTTCGTCATTTGTTATCGAATCGACTTAAAGCCAGATCGTCACAATGGCCGCTTTTCTCTCTGAAACGGTGGTACTTATCGACTGCAAAGCTATGTCGCGTGCTGCGGTATGCTGAGACACTAAAAGCACCATAGTAGAACACAGATGAAGCTTCTAAGTTGATGTAATAGCCAATAAGACATAGTACAATTCAAGTTTTCGGTATCGATTATTGACTTTTTAGCTGGCATTGGTGCCTTGGACATGAGCTAGGACCTAAAGATTCTGCATGAAAGGAGGACTAGCAGCCGTGTTGCACGGGAGAATGTGAAAAGTGTTCATATGTAGTATAAACCTTAGAAATCCGTCCGTTTTCGTCATTTGTTATCGAATCGACTTAAAGCCAGATCGTCACATTGGCCGCTCTTTTCTCTGAAGCGGTTGTACTTATCGTCTGCAAAGCTATGTCGCGTGCTGCGGTATGTGAAGCCTCTAAAAGCACCATAGTAGAAAACAGATGAAGCTTCTAAGTTGATGTAATAGCCAGTAAGAAGTAGTACAACACAAGTTTTTGGTATCGATTATTGAATTTTTAGCTGGCTTTGTTGCCTTTTACATGAGCTAGGACCTTAAGATTCTGCATGAAAGGAGGACTAGCAGCCGAATTGCACGGGAGAATGTGAAAAGTCTTCACATGTAGTAAAAACCTGAGAAATCCGTCCGTTTTCGTCATTTGTTATCGAATCAACTTAAAGCTAGATCGTCACATTGACCGCTCTTCTCTCTGAAACGGTTGCACTTATCGTCTGCAAAGCTATGTCGCGTGCTGCGGTATGCTGAGACACTATGAGCACCATAGTAGAACACAGATGAAGCTTCTAAGTTGATGTAATTTCCAGTAAGAAGTAGTACAATTCAAGTTTTAGGTATTCAATATTGAATTTTTAGCTGGCTTTGGTGCCTTGGACATGAGCTAGGACCTTAAGATTCTGCATGAAAGGAGGACTAGCAGCCGAGTTCCACTTGAGAATGTGAAAAGTGTTCATATGTAGTAAAAACCTGAGACATCCGTCCGTTTTCGTCATTTGTTATCGAATCGACTTAAAGCCAGATCGTCACATTGGCCGCTCTTATCTCTGAAACGCTTGTACTTATCGTCTGCAAAGCTATGTCGCGTGCTGCGGTATGCGGAGACACTAAAAGCACCATAGTAGAACACAGATGAAGCTGCTAAGTTGATGTAATAGCCAGTAAGAAGTAGTACAATTCAAGTTTTAGGCATCGATTATTGACTTTTTAGCTGGCTTTGGTGCCTTGGACATGAGCTACGACCTTAAGATTCTGCATGAAAGGAGGACTAGCAGCCGAGGTGAACGGGAGAATGTGAAAAGTGTTCATATGTAGTAAAAACCTGAGAAATCCGTCCGTTTTCGTCATTTGTTATCGAATCGATTTCAAGCCAGATCGTCACATTGGCCGCTCTTCTCTCTGAAAAATTTGTACATATCGTCAGCAAAGCTATGTCGCGTGCTGCGGTATGCGGAAACAATAAAAGCACCATAGTAGAACACAGATGAAGCTTCTAAGTTGATGTAATAGCCAGTAAGAAGTAGTACAATTCAAGTTTTAGGTATCGATTATTGACTTTTTAGCTGGTTTTGGTGCCTTGGACATGAGCTAGGACCTTAAGATTCTGCATGAAAGGAGGATTAGCAGCGGATTTGCACGGGAGAATGTGAAAAGTGTTCGTATGTAGTAAAAACCTGTGACATCCGTCCGTTTTCGTCATTTGTTATCGAATCGACTTAAAGCCAGATCGTCACATTGGCCGCTCTTCTCTCTGAAACGGTTGTACTTATCGTCTGCAAAGCTATGTCGCGTGCTGCGGTATGCGGAGACAGTCAAAGCACCATAGTAGAACACAGATGAAGCTTCTAAGTTGATGTAATAGCCAATAAGATATAGTACAATTCAAGTTTTAGGTATCGAGTATTGACTTTTTAGCTGGCATTGGTGCCTTGGACATGAGCTAGGACCTAAAGATTCTGCATGAAAGGAGGACTAGCAGCCGTGTTGCACGGGAGAATGTGAAAAGTGTTCATATGTAGTAAAAACCTTAGAAATCCGTCCGTTTTCGTCATTTGTTATCGAATCGACTTAAAGCCAGATCGTCACATTGGCCGCTCTTCTCTCTGAAACGGTTGTACTTATCGTCTGCAAAGCTATGTCGAGTGCTGCGGTATGCGGAGACACTAAAATCACCATAGTAGAACACAGATGAAGCTTCTAAGTTGATGTAATAGCCAGTAAGAAGTAGTACAATTCAAGTTTTAGGTATCAATTACTGACTTTTTAGCTGACTTTGGTGCCTTGGACATGAGCTAGGACCTTAACGTTCTGCATGAAAGGAGGACTAGCAGCCGATTTGCACGGGAGAATGTGAAAAGTCTTCACATGTAGTAAAAACCTGAGAAATCCGTCCGTTTTCGTCATTTGTTATCGAATCAACTTAAAGCTAGATCGTCACATTGGCCGCTCTTCTCTCTGAAACGGTTGTACTTATCGTCTGCAAAGCTATGTCGCGTGCTGCGGTATGCTGAGACACTATGAGCACCATAGTAGAACACAGATGAAGCTTCTAAGTTGATGTAATTTCCAGTAAGAAGTAGTACAATTCAAGTTTTAGGTATTCAATATTGAATTTTTAGCTGGCTTTGGTGCCTTGGACATGAGCTAGGACCTTAAGATTCTGCATGAAAGGAGGACTAGCAGCCGAATTTCACTGGAAAATGTGAAAAGTGTTCAAATGTAGTAAAAACCTGAGAAATCCGTCCGTTTTCGTCATTTGTTATCGAATCGACTTAAAGCCAGATCGTCACATTGGCCGCTCTTCTCTCTGAAACGGTTGTACTTATCGATTGCAAAGCTATGTCGAGTGCTGCGGCATGCGGAGACACTAAAAGCACCATAGTAGAACACAGATGAAGCTTCTAAGTTGATGTAATAGCCAGAAAGAAGTAGTACAATTCAAGTTTTAGGTATTCAATATTGAATTTTTAGCTGGCTTTGGTGCCTTGGACATGAGCTAGGACCTTAAGATTCTGCATGAAAGGAGGACTAGCAGCCCTGTTGCACGGGAGAATGTGAAAAGTGTTCATATGTAGTAAAGGCCTGAGAAATCTGTCCGTTTTCGTCATTTGTTATCGAATCGACTTAAAGCCAGATCGTCACATTGGACGCTCTTCTCTCTGAAACACTTGTACTTATCGTCTGCAAAGCTATGTCGCGTGCTGTGGTATGCGGAGACACTAAAAGCACCATAGTAGAACACAGATGAAGCTTCTAAGCTGATGTAATAGCCAGTAAGAAGTAGTACAATTCAAGTTTTAGGTATCGATTACTGACTTTTTAGCTGGCTTTGGTGCCTTGGACATGAGCTGGGACCTTAACGTTCTGCATGCAAGGAGGACTAGCAGCCGATTTGCACGGGAGAATGTGAAAAGTCTTCACATGTAGTAAAAACCCGAGAAATCCGTCCGTTTTCGTCATTTGTTATCGAATCGACTTAAAGCCAGATCGTCACATTGGCCGCTTTTCTCTCTGAAACGGTGGTACTTATCGACTGCAAAGCTATGCGCGTGCTGCGGTATGCTGAGACACTAAAAGCACCATAGTAGAACACAGATCAAGCTTCTAAGTTGATGTAATAGCCAGTAAGAAGTAGTACAATTCAAGTTTTAGGTATTCAATATTGAATTTTTAGCTGGCTTTGGTGCCTTGGACATGAGCTAGGACGTTAAGATTCTGCATGAAAGGAGGATTAGCAGCGGAGTTGCACGGGAGAATATGAAAAGTGTTCATATGTAGTAAAAACCTGAGGAATCCGTCTGTTTTCGTCATTTGTTATCGAATCGACTTAAAGCCAGATCGTCACATTGGCCGCTCTTCTCTCTGAAACGGTTGTACTTCTCGTCTGCAAAGCTATGTCGCGTGCTGCGGTATGCGGAGACAGTGAAAGCACCATAGTAGAACACAGATGAAGCTTCTAAGTTGATGTAATAGCCAGGAAGAAGTAGTACAATTCAAGTTTTAGGTATCGATTATTGACTTTTTAGCTGGCTTTGGTGCCTTGGACATGACCTAGGACCTTAAGATTCTGCATGAAAGGAGGACTAGCAGCCGAGTTGCACTTGAGAATGTGAAAGGTGTTCATATGTAGTAAAAACCTGAGAAATCTGTCCGTTTTCGTCATTTGTTATCGAATCGACTTAAAGCCAGATCGTCACATTGGCCGCTCTTCTCTCTGAAACACTTGTACTTATCGTCTGCAAAGCTATGTCGCGTGCTGTGGTATGCGGAGACATTAAAAGCACCATAGTAGAACACAGATGAAACTTCTAAGTTGATGTAATAGCCAGTAAGAAGTAGTACAATTCAAGTTTTAGGTATCGATTATTGACTTTATAGCTGGCTTTGGTGCCTTGGACATGAGCTAGGACCTTAACGTTCTGCATGAAAGGAGGACTAGCAGCCGATTTGCACGGGAGAATGTGAAAAGTCTTCACATGAAGTAAAAACCCGAGAAATCCGTCCGTTTTCGTCATTTGTTATCGAATCGACTTAAAGCCAGATCGTCACATTGGCCGCTTTTCTCTCTGAAACGGTGGTACTTATCGACTGCAAAGCTATGTCGCGTGCTGCGGTATGCTGAGACACTAAAAGCACCATAGTAGAACACAGATCAAGCTTCTAAGTTGATGTAATAGCCAGTAAGAAGTAGTACAATTCAAGTTTTAGGTATTCAATATTGAATTTTTAGCTGGCTTTGGTGCCTTGGACATGAGCTAGGACCTTAAGATTCTGCATGAAAGGAGGATTAGCAGCGGAGTTGCACGGGAGAATATGAAAAGTGTTCATATGTAGTAAAAACCTGAGGAATCCGTCCGTTTTCGTCATTTGTTATCGAATCGACTTAAAGCCAGATCGTCACATTGGCCGCTCTTCTCTCTGAAACGGTTGTACTTCTCGTCTGCAAAGCTATGTCGCGTGCTGCGGTATGCGGAGACAGTGAAAGCACCATAGTAGAACACAGATGAAGCTTCTAAGTTGATGTAATAGCCAGGAAGAAGTAGTACAATTCAAGTTTTAGGTATCGATTATTGACTTTTTAGCTGGCTTTGGTGCCTTGGACATGACCTAGGACCTTAAGATTCTGCATGAAAGGAGGACTAGCAGCCGAGTTGCACTTGAGAATGTGAAAGGTGTTCATATGTAGTAAAAACCTGAGAAATCTGTCCGTTTTCGTCATTTGTTATCGAATCGACTTAAAGCCAGATCGTCACATTGGCCGCTCTTCTCTCTGAAACACTTGTACTTATCGTCTGCAAAGCTATGTCGCGTGCTGTGGTATGCGGAGACACTAAAAGCACCATAGTAGAACACAGATGAAGCTTCTAAGTTGATGTAATAGCCAGTAAGAAGTAGTACAATTCAAGTTTTAGGTATCGATTATTGACTTTATAGCTGGCTTTGGTGCCTTGGACATGAGCTAGGACCTTAAGATTCTGCATGAAAGGAGGACTAGCAGCCGATTTGCACGGGAGAATGTGAAAAGTCTTCACATGAAGTAAAAACCCGAGAAATCCGTCCGTTTTCGTCATTTGTTATCGAATCGACTTAAAGCCAGATCGTCACATTGGCCGCTTTTCTCTCTGAAACGGTGGTACTTATCGACTGCAAAGCTATGTCGCGTGCTGCGGTATGCTGAGACACTAGAAGCACCATAGTAGAACACAGATCAAGCTTCTAAGTTGATGTAATAGCCAGTAAGAAGTAGTACAATTCAAGTTTTAGGTATTCAATATTGAATTTTTAGCTGGCTTTGGTGCCTTGGACATGAGCTAGGACCTTAAGATTCTGCATGAAAGCAGGATTAGCAGCGGAGTTGCACGGGAGAATATGAAAAGTGTTCATATGTAGTAAAAACCTGAGGAATCCGTCCGTTTTCGTCATTTGTTATCGAATCGACTTAAAGCCAGATCGTCACATTGGCCGCTCTTCTCTCTGAAACGGTTGTACTTCTCGTCTGCAAAGCTATGTCGCGTGCTGCGGTATGCGGAGACAGTGAAAGCACCATAGTAGAACACAGATGAAGCTTCTAAGTTGATGTAATAGCCAGGAAGAAGTAGTACAATTCAAGTTTTAGGTATCGATTATTGACTTTTTAGCTGGCTTTGGTGCCTTGGACATGAGCTAGGACCTTAAGATTCTGCATGAAAGGAGGAGTAGCAGCCGAGTTGCACTTGAGAATGTGAAAAGTGTTCATATGTAGTAAAAACCTGAGAAAACTGTCCGTTTTCGTCATTTGTTATCGAATCGACTTAAAGCCAGATCGTCACATTGGCCGCTCTTATCTCTGAAACGCTTGTACTTATCGTCTGCAAAGCTATGTCGCGTGCTGCGGTATGCGGAAACAATAAAAGCACCATAGTAGAACACAGATGAAGCTTCTAAGTTGATGTAATAGCCAGTAAGAAGTAGTACAATTCAAGTTTTAGGCATCGATTATTGACTTTTTAGCTGGCTTTGGTGCCTTGGACATGAGCTACGACCTTAAGATTCTGCATGAAAGGAGGACTAGCAGCCGAGGTGAAAGGGAGAATGTGAAAAGTGTTCATATGTAGTAAAAACCTGAGAAATCCGTCCGTTTTCGTCATTTGTTATCGAATCGATTTCAAGCCAGATCGTCACATTGGCCGCTCTTCTCTCTGAAAAATTTGTACATATCGTCAGCAAAGCTATGTCGCGTGCTGCGGTATGCGGAAACAATAAAAGCACCATAGTAGAACACAGATGAAGCTTCTAAGTTGATGTAATAGCCAGTAAGAAGTAGTACAATTCAAGTTTTAGGTATCGATTATTGACTTTTTAGCTGGTTTTGGCGCCTTGGACATGAGCTAGGACCTTAAGATTCTGCATGAAAGGAGGATTAGCAGCGGATTTGCACGGGAGAATGTGAAAAGTGTTCGTATGTAGTAAAAACCTGTGACATCCGTCCGTTTTCGTCATTTGTTATCGAATCGACTTAAAGCCAGATCGTCACATTGGCCGCTCTTCTCTCTGAAACGGTTGTACTTATCGTCTGGAAAGCTATGTCGAGTGCTGCGGTATGCGGAGACACTAAAATCACCATAGTAGAATACAGATGAAGCTTCTAAGTTGATGTAATAGCCAGTAAGAAGTAGTACAATTCAAGTTTTAGGTATCAATTACTGACTTTTTAGCTGACTTTGGTGCCTTGGACATGAGCTAGGACCTTAACGTTCTGCATGAAAGGAGGACTAGCAGCCGATTTGCACGGGAGAATGTGAAAAGTCTTCACATGTAGTAAAAACCTGAGAAATCCGTCCGTTTTCGTCATTTGTTATCGAATCAACTTAAAGCTAGATCGTCACATTGGCCGCTCTTCTCTCTGAAACGGTTGCACTTATCGTCTGCAAAGCTATGTCGCGTGCTGCGGTATGCTGAGACACTATGAGCACCATAGTAGAACACAGATGAAGCTTCTAAGTTGATGTAATTTCCAGTAAGAAGTAGTACAATTCAAGTTTTAGGTATTCAATATTGAATTTTTAGCTGGCTTTGGTGCCTTGGACATGAGCTAGGACCTTAAGATTCTGCATGAAAGGAGGACTAGCAGCCGAATTTCACTGGAAAATGTGAAAAGTGTTCAAATGTAGTAAAAACCTGAGAAATCCGTCCGTTTTCGTCATTTGTTATCGAATCGACTTAAAGCCAGATCGTCACATTGGCCGCTCTTCTCTCTGAAACGGTTGTACTTATCAATTGCAAAGCTATGTCGAATGCTGCGGTATGCGGAGACACTAAAAGCAATATAGTAGAACACAGATGAAGCTTCTAAGTTGATGTAATAGCCAGAAAGAAGTAGTACAATTCAAGTTTTAGGTATTCAATATTGAATTTTTAGCTGGCTTTGGTGCCTTGGACATGGGCTAGGACCTTAAGATTCTGCATGAAAGGAGGACTAGCAGCCCTGTTGCACGGGAGAATGTGAAAAGTGTTCATATGTAGTAAAAACCTGAGAAATCTGTCCGTTTTCGTCATTTGTTATCGAATCGACTTAAAGCCAGATCGTCACATTGGACGCTCTTCTCTCTGAAACACTTGTACTTATCGTCTGCAAAGCTATGTCGCGTGCTGTGGTATGCGGAGACACTAAAAGCACCATAGTAGAACACAGATGAAGCTTCTAAGTTGATGTAATAGCCAGTAAGAAGTAGTACAATTCAAGTTTTAGGTATCGATTATTGACTTTTTAGCTGGCTTTGGTGCCTTCTACATGAGCTGGGACCTTAACGTTCTGCATGCAAGGAGGACTAGCAGCCGATTTGCACGGGAGAATGTGAAAAGTCTTCACATGTAGTAAAAACCCGAGAAATCCGTCCGTTTTCGTCATTTGTTATCGAATCGACTTAAAGCCAGATCGTCACAATGGCCGCTTTTCTCTCTGAAACGGTGGTACTTATCGACTGCAAAGCTATGTCGCGTGCTGCGGTATGCTGAGACACTAAAAGCACCATAGTAGAACACAGATCAAGCTTCTAAGTTGATGTAATAGCCAGTAAGAAGTAGTACAATTCAAGTTTTAGGTATCGATTATTGACTTTTTAGCTGGCTTTGGTGCCTCGGACATGAGCTACGACCTTAAGATTCTGCATGAAAGGAGGACTAGCAGCCGAGGTGAACGGGAGAATGTGAAAAGTGTTCATATGTAGTAAAAACCTGAGAAATCCGTCCGTTTTCGTCATTTGTTATCGAATCGATTTCAAGCCAGATCGTCACATTGGCCGCTCTTCTCTCTAAAAAATTTGTACATATCGTCAGCAAAGCTATGTCGCGTGCTGCGGTATGCGGAAACAATAAAAGCACCATAGTAGAACACAGATGATGCTTCTAAGTTGATGTAATAGCCAGTAAGAAGTAGTACAATTCAAGTTTTAGGTATCGATTATTGACTTTTTAGCTGGTTTTGGTGCCTTGGACATGAGCTAGGACCTTAAGATTCTGCATGAAAGGAGGATTAGCAGCGGATTTGCACGGGAGAATGTGAAAAGTGTTCGTATGTAGTAAAAACCTGTGACATCCGTCCGTTTTCGTCATTTGTTATCGAATCGACTTAAAGCCAGATCGTCACATTGGCCGCTCTTCTCTCTGAAACGGTTGTACTTATCGTCTGCAAAGCTAATCGCGTGCTGCGGTATGCGGAGACAGTCAAAGCACCATAGTAGAACACAGATGAAGCTTCTAAGTTGATGTAATAGCCTTTAAGATATAGTACAATTCAAGTTTTAGGTATCGATTATTGACTTTTTAGCTGGCATTGGTGCCTTGGACATGAGCTAGGACCTAAAGATTCTGCATGAAAGGAGGACTAGCAGCCGTGTTGCACGGGAGAATGTGAAAAGTGTTCATATGTAGTAAAAACCTTAGAAATCCGTCCGTTTTCGTCATTTGTTATCGAATCGACTTAAAGCCAGATCGTCACATTGGCCGCTCTTCTCTCTGAAACGGTTGTACTTATCGTCTGCAAAGCTATGTCGAGTGCTGCGGTATGCGGAGACACTAAAATCACCATAGTAGAACACAGATGAAGCTTCTAAGTTGATGTAATAGCCAGTAAGAAGTAGTACAATTCAAGTTTTAGGTATCAATTACTGACTTTTTAGCTGACTTTGGTGCCTTGGACATGAGCTAGGACCTTAACGTCCTGCATGAAAGGAGGACTAGCAGCCGATTTGCACGGGAGAATGTGAAAAGTCTTCACATGTAGTAAAAACCTGAGAAATCCGTCCGCTTTCGTCATTTGTTATCGAATCAACTTAAAGCTAGATCGTCACATTGGCCGCTCTTCTCTCTGAAACGGTTGCACTTATCGTCTGCAAAGCTATGTCGCGTGCTGCGGTATGCTGAGACACTATGAGCACCATAGTAGAACACAGATGAAGCTTCTAAGTTGATGTAATTTCCAGTAAGAAGTAGTACAATTCAAGTTTTAGGTATTCAATATTGAATTTTTAGCTGGCTTTGGTGCCTTGGACATGAGCTAGGACCTTAAGATTCTGCATGAAAGGAGGACTAGCAGCCGAATTTCACTGGAAAATGTGAAAAGTGTTCAAATGTAGTAAAAACCTGAGAAATCCGTCCGTTTTCGTCATTTGTTATCGAATCGACTTAAAGCCAGATCGTCACATTGGCCGCTCTTCTCTCTGAAACGGTTGTACTTATCGATTGCAAAGCTATGTCGAGTGCTGTGGTATGCGGAGACACTAAAAGCACCATAGTAGAACACAGATCAAGCTTCTAAGTTGATGTAATAGCCAGTAAGAAGTAGTACAATTCAAGTTTTAGGTATTCAATATTGAATTTTTAGCTGGCTTTGGTGCCTTGGACATGAGCTAGGACCTTAAGATTCTGCATGAAAGGAGGATTAGCAGCGGAGTTGCACGGGAGAATATGAAAAGTGTTCATATGTAGTAAAAACCTGAGGAATCCGTCCGTTTTCGTCATTTGTTATCGAATCGACTTAAAGCCAGATCGTCACATTGGCCGCTCTTCTCTCTGAAACGGTTGTACTTCTCGTCTGCAAAGCTATGTCGCGTGCTGCGGTATGCGGAGACAGTGAAAGCACCATAGTAGAACACAGATGAAGCTTCTAAGTTGATGTAATAGCCAGGAAGAAGTAGTACAATTCAAGTTTTAGGTATCGATTATTGACTTTTTAGCTGGCTTTGGTGCCTTGGACATGAGCTAGGACCTTAAGATTCTGCATGAAAGGAGGACTAGCAGCCGATTAGCACGGGAGAATGTGAAAAGTCTTCACATGTAGTAAAAACCCGAGAAATCCGTCCGTTTTCGTCATTTGTTATCGAATCGACTTAAAGCCAGATCGTCACATTGGCCGCTCTTCTCTCTGAAACACTTGTACTTATCGTCTGCAAAGCTATGTCGCGTGCTGTGGTATTCGGAGACACTAAAAGCACCATAGTAGAACACAGATGAAGCTTCTAAGTTGATGTAATAGCCAGTAAGAAGTAGTACAATTCAAGTTTTAGGTATCGATTATTGACTTTATAGCTGGCTTTGGTTCCTTGGACATGAGCTAGGACCTTAACGTTCTGCATGAAAGTAGGACTAGCAGCCGATTTGCACGGGAGAATGTGAAAAGTCTTCACATGAAGTAAAAACCCGAGAAATCCGTCCGTTTTCGTCATTTGTTATCGAATCGACTTAAAGCCAGATCGTCACATTGGCCGCATTTCTGTCTGAAACGGTGGTACTTATCGACTGCAAAGCTATGTCGCGTGCTGCGGTATGCTGAGACACTAAAAGCACCATAGTAGAACACAGATCAAGCTTCTAAGTTGATGTAATAGCCAGTAAGAAGTAGTAGAATTCAAGTTTTAGGTATTCAATATTGAATTTTTAGCTGGCTTTGGTGCCTTGGACATGAGCTAGGACCTTAAGATTCTGCATGAAAGCAGGATTAGCAGCGGAGTTGCACGGGAGAATATGAAAAGTGTTCATATGTAGTAAAAACCTGAGGAATCAGTCCGTTTTCGTCATTTGTTATCGAATCGACTTAAAGCCAGATCGTCACATTGGCCGCTCTTCTCTCTGAAACGGTTGTACTTCTCGTCTGCAAAGCTATGTCGCGTGCTGCGGTATGCGGAGACAGTGAAAGCACCATAGTAGAACACAGATGAAGCTTCTAAGTTGATGTAATAGCCAGGAAGAAGTAGTACAATTCAAGTTTTAGGTATCGATTATTGACTTTTTAGCTGGCTTTGGTGCCTTGGACATGAGCTACGACCTTAAGATTCTGCATGAAAGGAGGACTAGCAGCCGAGTTGCACTTGAGAATGTGAAAAGTGTTCATATGTAGTAAAAACCTGAGACATCCGTCCGTTTTCGTCATTTGTTATCGAATCGACTTAAAGCCAGATCGTCACATTGGCCGCTCTTCTCTCTGAAACGGTTGTACTTATCGTCTGCAAAGCTATGTCGCGTGCTGCGGTATGCGGAGACACTAAAAGCACCATAGTAGAACACAGATGAAGCTGCTAAGTTGATGTAATAGCCCGTAAGAAGTAGTAAAATTCAAGGTTTAGGTATCGATTATTGACTTTTTAGCTGGCTTTGGTGCCTTGGACATGAGCTACGACCTTAAGATTCTGCATGAAAGGAGGACTAGCAGCCGAGGTGAACGGGAGAATGTGAAAAGTGTTCATATGTAGTAAAAACCTGAGAAATCCGTCCGTTTTCGTCATTTGTTATCGAATCGATTTCAAGCCAGATCGTCACATTGGCCGCTCTTCTCTCTGAAAAATTTGTACATATCGTCAGCAAAGCTATGTCGCGTGCTGCGGTATGCGGAAACTCTAAAAGCACCATAGTAGAACACAGATGAAGCTTCTAAGTTGATGTAATAGCCAGTAAGAAGTAGTACAATTCAAGTTTTAGGTATCGATTATTGACTTTTTAGCTGGTTTTGGTGCCTTGGACATGAGCTAGGACCTTAAGATTCTGCATGAAAGGAGGATTAGCAGCGGAGTTGCACGGGAGAATGTGAAAAGTGTTCGTATGTAGTAAAAACCTGCGACATCCGTCCGTTTTCGTCATTTGTTATAGGAGCGACTTAAAGCCAGATCGTCACTTTGGCCGCTCTTCTCTCTGAAACGGTTGTACTTATCGTCTGCAAAGCTATGTCGCGTGCTGCGGTATGCGGAGACAGTCAAAGCACCATAGTAGAACACAGATGAAGCTTCTAAGTTGATGTAATAGCCAATAAGATATAGTACAATTCAAGATTTAGGTATCGATTATTGACTTTTTAGCTGGCATTGGTGCCTTGGACATGAGCTAGGACCTAAAGATTCTGCATGAAAGGAGGACTAACAGCCGTGTTGCACGGGAGAATGTGAAAAGTGTTCATATGTAGTAAAAACCTTAGAAATCCGTCCGTTTTCGTCATTTGTTATCGAATCGACTTAAAGCCTGATCGTCACATTGGCCGCTCTTCTCTCTGGAACGGTTGTACTTATCGTCTGCAAAGCTATGTCGAGTGCTGCGGTATGCGGAGACACTAAAATCACCATAGTAGAACACAGATGAAGCTTCTAAGTTGATGTAATAGCCAGTAAGAAGTAGTACAATTCAAGTTTTAGGTATCAATTACTGACTTTTTAGCTGACTTTGGTGCCTTGGACATAAGCTAGGACCTTAACATTCTGCATGAAAGGAGGACTAGCAGCCGATTTGCACGGGAGAATGTGAAAAGTCTTCACATGTAGTAAAAACCTGAGAAATCCGTCCGTTTTCGTCATTTGTTATCGAATCGACTTAAAGCTAGATCGTCACATTGGCCGCTCTTCTCTCTGAAACGGTTGTACTTATCGTCTGCAAAGCTATGTCGCGTGCTGCGGTATGCTGAGACACTATGAGCACCATAGTAGAACACAGATGAAGCTTCTAAGCTGATGTAATTTCCAGTAAGAAGTAGTACAATTCAAGTTTTAGGTATGCAATATTGAATTTTTAGCTGGCTTTGGTGCCTTGGACATGAGCTAGGACCTTAAGATTCTGCATGAAAGGAGGACTAGCAGCCGAATTTCACGGGAAAATGTGAAAAGTGTTCAAATGTAGTAAAAACCTGAGAAATCCGTCCGTTTTCGTTATTTGTTATCGAATCGACTTAAAGTCAGATCGTCACATTGGCCGCTCTTCTCTCTGAAACCCTCGTAGTTATCGTCTGCAAAGCTATGTCGCGTGCTGCGGTATGCGGAGACACTAAAAGCACCATAGTAGAACACAGATGAAGCTTCTAAGTTGATGTAATACAAAGGAAGAAGTAGTACAATTCAAGTTTTAGGTGTCGATTATTGACTTTTTAGCTGGCTTTGGTGCCTTGGACATGAGCTAGGACCTTAATATTCTGCATGAAAGGAGGACTAGCATCCGAGTTGCACGGGAGAATGTGAAAAGTGTTCCAATGTAGTAAAGACCTGAGAAATCCGTCCGTATTCGTCATTTGTTATCGAATCGACTTAAAGCCTGATCGTCACATTGGCCGCTCTTCTCTCTGAAACGGTAGTACTTATCGTCTGCAAAGCTATGTCGCGTGCTGCGGTATGCGGAGACACTAAAATCACCATAGTAGAACACAGATGAAGCTTCTAAGTTGATGTAATAGCCAGTAAGAAGTAGTACAATTCAAGTTTTAGGTATCGATTATTGACTTTTTAGCTATCTTTGGTGCCTTGCACATGTGCTAGGACCTTAAGATTCTGCATGAACGGAGGATTAGCAGCGGAGTTGCACGGGAGAATGTGAAAAGTGTTCATATGTAGTAAAAACGTGAGAAATCCGTCCGTTTTCGTCATTTGTTATCGAATCAACTTAAAGCTAGATCGTCACATTGGCCGCTCTTCTCTCTGAAACGGTTGTACTTATCGTCTGCAAAGCTATGTCGCGTCTGCGGTATGCTGAGACACTATGAGCACCATAGTAGAACACAGATGAAGCTTCTAAGTTGATGTAATTTCCAGTAAGAAGTAGTACAATTCAAGTTTTAGGTATTCAATATTGAATTTTTAGCTGGCTTTGGTGCCTTGGACATGAGCTAGGACCTTAACATTCTGCATGAAAGGAGGACTAGCAGCCGATTTGCACGGGAGAATGTGAAAAGTCTTAACATGTAGTAAAAACCCGAGAAATCCGTCCGTTTTCGTCATTTGTTATCGAATCGACTTAAAGCCAGATCGTCACATTGGCCGCTCTTCTCTCTGAAACGGTTGTACTTATCGTCTGCAAAGGTACGTCGCGTGCTGCGGTATGCGGAGACACTAAAATCACCATAGTAGAACACAGATGAAGCTTCTAAGTTGATGTAATAGCCAGTAAGAAGTAGTACAATTCAAGTTTTAGGTATCGATTATTGACTTTTTAGCTATCTTTGGTGCCTTGGACATGAGCTAGGCCCTTAAGATTCTACATGAAAGGAGGATTAGCAGCGGAGTTGCACGGGAGAATATGAAAAGTGTTCATATGTAGTAAAAACCTGAGAAATCCGTCCGTTTTCGTCATTTGTTATCGAATCAACTTAAAGCTAGATCGACACATTGGCCGCTCTTCTCTCTGAAACGGTTGTACTTATCGTCTGCAAAGCTATGTCGCGTGCTGCGGTATGCTCAGACACTATGAGCACCATAGTAGAACACAGATGAAGCTTCTAAGTTGATGTAATTTCCAGTAAGAAGTAGTACAATTCAAGTTTTAGGTATTCAATATTGAATTTTTAGCTGGCTTTGGTGCCTTGGACATGAGCTAGGACCTTAAGATTCTGCATGAAAGGAGGACTAGCAGCCCTGTTGCACGGGAGAATGTGAAAAGTGTTCATATGTAGTAAAAACCTGAGAAATCCGTCCGTTTTCGTCATTTGTTATCGAATCGACTTAAAGCCAGATCGTCTCATTGGCCGCTCTTCTCTCTGAAGCGGTTGTACTTATCGTCTGCAAAGCTATGTCGCGTGCTGCGGTATGCGGAGACACTAAAATCACCATAGTAGAACACAGATGAAGCTTCTAAGTTGATGTAATAGCCAGTAAGAAGTAGTACAATTCAAGTTTTAGGTATCGATTATTGACTTTTTAGCTGGCATTGGTGCTTTGGACATGAGCTACGACCTTAAGATTCTGCATGAAAGGAGGACTAGCAGCCGAGGTGAACGGCAGAATGTGAAAAGTGTTCATATGTAGTAAAAACCTGAGAAATCCGTCCGTTTTCGTCATTTGTTATCGAATCGATTTCAAGCCAGATCGTCACATTGGCCGCTCTTCTCTCTGAAAAATTTGTACATATCGTCAGCAAAGCTATGTCGCGTGCTGCGGTATGCGGAAACACTAAAAGCACCATAGTAGAACACAGATCAAGCTTCTAAGTTGATGTAATAGCCAGTAAGAAGTAGTACAATTCAAGTTTTAGGTATCGATTATAGACTTTTTAGCTGGTTTTGGTGCCTTGGACATGAGCTAGGACCTTAAGATTCTGCATGAAAGGAGGATTAGCAGCGGAGTTGCACGGGAGAATGTGAAAAGTGTTCGTATGTAGTAAAAACCTGTGACATCCGTCCGTTTTCGTCATTTGTTATCGAATCGACTTAAAGCCAGATCGGCACATTGGCCGCTCTTCTCTCTGAAACGGTTGTACTTATCGTCTGCAAAGCTATGTCGCGTGCTGCGGTATGCGGAGACAGTAAAAACACCATAGTAGAACACAGATGAAGCTTCTAAGTTGATGCAATAGCCAATAAGATATAGTACAATTCAAGTTTTAGGTATCGATTATTGACTTTTTAGCTGGCATTGGTGCCTTGGATATGAGCTAGGACCTAAAGATTCTGCATGAAAGGAGGACTAGCAGCCGTGTTGCACGGGAGAATGTGAAAAGTGTTCATATGTAGTAAAAACCTTAGAAATCCGTCCGTTTTCGTCATTTGTTATCGAATCGACTTAAAGCCAGATCGTCACATTGGCCGCTCTTCTCTCTGAAACGGTTGTACTTATCGTCTGCAAAGCTATGTCGAGTGCTGCGGGATGCGGAGACACTAAAATCACCATAGTAGAACACAGATGAAGCTTCTAAGTTGATGTAATAGCCAGTAAGAAGTAGTACAATTAAGTTTTAGGTATCAATTACTGACTTTTTAGCTGACTTTGGTGCCTTGGACATGAGCTAGGACCTTAACATTCTGCATGAAAGGAGGACTAGCAGCCGATTTGCACGGGAGAATGTGAAAAGTCTTCACATGTAGTAAAAACCCGAGAAATCCGTCCGTTTTCGTCATTTGTTACCGAATCGACTTAAAGCCAGATCGTCACATTGGCCGCTCTTCTCTCTGAAACGGTTGTACTTATCGTCTGCAAAGCTATGTCGCGTGCTGCGGTATGCGGAGACACTAAAATCACCATAGTAGAACACAGATGAAGCTTCTAAGTTGATGTAATAGCCAGTAAGAAGTAGTACAATTCAAGTTTTAGGTATCGATTATTGACTTTTTAGCTATCTTTGGTGCCTTGGACATGAGCTAGGCACTTAAGATTCTGCATGAAAGGAGGATTAGCAGCGGAGTTGCACGGGAGAATATGAAAAGTGTTCATATGTAGTAAAAACCTGAGAAATCCGTCCGTTTTCGTCATTTGTTATCGAATCTACTTAAAGCCAGACCGTCACATTGGCCGCTCTTCTCTCTGAAACGGTTGTACTTATCGTCTGCAAAATTATGTCGCGTGCTGCGGTATGCTGAGACACTATGAGCACCATAGTAGAACACAGATGAAGCTTCTAAGTTGATGTAATTTCCAGTAAGAAGTAGTACAATTCAAGTTTTAGGTATTCAATATTGAATTTTTAGCTGGATTTGGTGCTTTGGACATGAGCTAGGACCCTAATATTCTGCATGAAAGGAGGACTAGCATCCGAGTTGCACGGGAGAATGTGAAAAGTGTTCAAATGTAGTAAAAACCTGAGAAATCCGTCCGTTTTCGTCATTTGTTATCGAATCGACTTAAAGCCAGATCGTCACATTGGCCGCTCTTCTCTCTGAAACGCTTGTACTTATCGTCTGCAAAGCTATGTCGCGTGCTGCGGTATGCTGAGACACTAAAAGCACCATAGTAGAACACAGATGAAGCTTCTAAGTTGATGTAATAGAAAGCAAGAAGTAGTACAATTCAAGTTTTAGGTATCAATTACTGACTTTTTAGCTGACTTTGGTGCCTTGGACATGAGCTAGGACCTTAACATTCTGCATGAAAGGAGGACTAGCAGCCGATTTGCACGGGAGAATGTGAAAAGTCTTCACATGTAGTAAAAACCCGAGAAATCCGTCCGTTTTCGTCATTTGTTATCGAATCGACTTAAAGCCAGATCGTCACATTGGCCGCTCTTCTCTCTGAAACGGTTGTACTTATCGTCTGCAAAGGTACGTCGCGTGCTGCGGTATGCGGAGACACTAAAATCACCATAGTAGAACACAGATGAAGCTTCTAAGTTGATGTAATAGCCAGTAAGAAGTAGTACAATTCAAGTTTTAGGTATCGATTATTGACTTTTTAGCTATCTTTGGTGCCTTGGACATGAGCTAGGCCCTTAAGATTCTGCATGAAAGGAGGACTAGCAGCCGAGGTGAACGGGAGAATGTGAAAAGTGTTCATATGTAGTAAAAACCTGAGAAATCCGTCCGTTTTCGTCATTTGTTATCGAATCGATTTCAAGCCAGATCGTCACATTGGCCGCTCTTCTCTCTGAAACGGTTGTACTTATCGTCTGCAAAGCTATGTCGCGTGCTGCGGTATGCTGAGACACTATGAGCACCATAGTAGAACACAGATGAAGCTTCTAAGTTGATGTAATTTCCAGTAAGAAGTAGTACAATTCAAGTTTTAGGTATTCAATATTGAATTTTTAGCTGGCTTTGGTGCCTTAGACATGAGCTAGGACCTTAAGATTCTGCATGAAAGGAGGACTAGCAGCCCTGTTGCACGGGAGAATGTGAAAAGTGTTCATATGTAGTAAAAACCTGAGAAATCCGTCCGTTTTCGTCATTTGTTATCGAATCAACTTAAAGCTAGATCGTCACATTGGCCGCTCTTCTCTCTGAAACGGTTGTACTTATCGTATGCAAAGCTATGTCGCGTGCTGCGGTATGCTGAGACACTATGAGCACCATAGTAGAACACATATGAAGCTTCTAAGTTGATGTAATTTCCAGTAAGAAGTAGTACAATTCAAGTTTTAGGTATTCAATATTGAATTTTTAGCTGGCTTTGGTGCCTTGGACATGAGCTAGGACCTTAAGATTCTGCATGAAAGGAGGACTAGCAGCCGAGTTTCACGGGAAAATTTGAAAAGTGTTCAAATGTAGTAAAAACCTGAGAAATCCGTCCGTTTTCGTCATTTGTTATCGAATCGACTTAAAGTCAGATCGTCTCATTGGCCGCTCTTCTCTCTGAAACGCTCGTAGTTATCGTCTGCAAAGCTATGTCGCGTGCTGCGGTATGCGGAGACACTAAAAGCACCATAGTAGAACACAGATGAAGCTTCTAAGTTGATGTAATACAAAGGAAGAAGTAGTACAATTCAAGTTTTAGGTGTCGATTATTGACTTTTTAGCTGGCTTTGGACCCTTGGACATGAGCTAGGACCTTAAGATTCTGCATGAAAGGAGGACTAGCAGCCCTGTTGCACGGGAGAATGTGAAAAGTGTTCATATGTAGTAAAAACCTGAGATATCCGTCCGTTTTCGTCATTTGTTATCGAATCGACTTAAAGCCAGATCGTCTCATTGGCCGCTCTTCTCTCTGAAACGGTTGTACTTATCGTCTGCAAAGCTATGTCGCGTGCTGCGGTATGCGGAGACACTAAAATCACCATAGTAGAACACAGATGAAGCTTCTAAGTTGATGTAATAGCCAGTAAGAAGTAGTACAATTCAAGTTTTAGGTATCGATTATTGACTTTTTAGCTGGCATTGGTGCTTTGGACATGAGCTAGGACCTTAAGATTCTGCATGAAAGGAGGACTAGCAGCCGATTTGCACGGGAGAATGTGAAAAGTCTTCACATGTAGTAAAAACCCGAGAAATCCGTCCGTTTTTGTCATTTGTTATCGAATCGACTTAAAGCCAGATCGTCACATTGGCCGCTCTTCTCTCTGAAACGGTTGTACTTCTCGTCTGCAAAGCTATGTCGCGTGCTGCGGTATGCGGAGACAGTGAAAGCACCATAGTAGAACACAGATGAAGCTTCTAAGTTGATGTAATAGCCAGGAAGAAGTAGTACAATTCAAGTTTTAGGTATCGATTATTGACTTTTTAGCTGGCTTTGGTGCCTTGGACATGAGCTAGGACCTTAAGATTCTGCATGAAAGGAGGACTAGCAGCCGAGTTGCACTTGAGAATGTGAAAAGTGTTCATATGTAGTAAAAACCTGAGACATCCGTCCGTTTTCGTCATTTGTTATCGAATCGACTTAAAGCCAGATCGTCACATTGGCCGCTCTTATCTCTGAAACGCTTGTACTTATCGTCTGCAAAGCTATGTCGCGTGCTGCGGTATGCTCAGACACTATGAGCACCATAGTAGAACACAGATGAAGCTTCTAAGTTGATATAATTTCCAGTAAGAAGTAGTACAATTCAAGTTTTAGGTATTCAATATTGAATTTTTAGCTGGCTTGGGTGCCTTGGACATGAGCTAGGACCTTAAGATTCTGCATGAAAGGAGGACTAGCAGCCCTGTTGCACGGGAGAATGTGAAAAGTGTTCATATGTAGTAAAAACCTGAGAAATCCGTCCGTTTTCGTCATTTGTTATCGAATCGACTTAAAGCCAGATCGTCTCATTGGCCGCTCTTCTCTCTGAAACGGTTGTACTTATCGTCTGCAAAGCTATGTCGCGTGCTGCGGTATGCGGAGACACTAAAATCACCATAGTAGAACACGGATGAAGCTTCTAAGTTGATGTAATAGCCAGTAAGAAGTAGTACAATTCAAGTTTTAGGTATCGATTATTGACTTTTTAGCTATCTTTGGTGCCTTGGACATGAGCTAGGCCCTTAAGATTCTGCATGAAAGGATGATTAGCAGCGGAGTTGCACGGGAGAATATGAAAAGTGTACATATGTAGTAAAAACCTGAGAAATCCGTCCGTTTTCGTCATTTGTTATCGAATCAACTTAAAGCTAGATCGTCACATTGGCCGCTCTTCTCTCTGAAACGGTTGTACTTATCGTCTGCAAAGCTATGTCGCGTGCTGCGGTATGCTGAGACACTATGAGCACCATAGTAGAACACAGATGAAGCTTCTAAGTTGATGTAATTTCCAGTAAGAAGTAGTACAATTCAAGTTTTAGGTATTCAATATTGAATTTTTAGCTGGCTTTGGTGCCTTGGACATGAGCTAGGACCTTAAGATTCTGCATGAAAGGAGGACTAGCAGCCGAGTTTCACGGGAAAATGTGAAAAGTGTTCAAATGTAGTAAAAACCTGAGAAATCCGTCCGTTTTCGTCATTTGTTATCGAATCGACTTAAAGTCAGATCGTCACATTGGCCGCTCTTCTCTCTGAAACGCTCGTTGTTATCGTCTGCAAAGCTATGTCGCGTGCTGCGGTATGCGGAGACACTAAAATCACCATAGTAGAACACAGATGAAGCTTCTAAGTTGATGTAATACAAAGGAAGAAGTAGTACAATTCAAATTTTAGGTATCGATTATTGACTTTTTAGCTGGCTTTGGTGCCTTGGACATGAGCTAGGACCTTAATATTCTGCATGAAAGGAGGACTAGCATCCGAGTTGCACGGGAGAATGTGAAAAGTGTTCAAATGTAGTGAAAACCTGAGAAATCCGTCCGTTCTCGTCATTTGTTATCGAATCGACTTAAAGCCTGATCGTCACATTGGCCGCTCTTCTCTCTGAAACGGTTGTACTTATCGTCTGCAAAGCTATGTCGCGTGCTGCGGAATGCGGAGACACTAAAATCACCATTGTAGAACACAGATGAAGCTTCTAAGTTGATGTAATAGCCAGTAAGAAGTAGTACAATTCAAGTTTTAGGTATCGATTATTGACTTTTTAGCTATCTTTGGTGCCTTGCACATGAGCTAGGACCTTAAGATTCTGCACGAACGGAGGATTAGCAGCGGAGTTGCACGGGAGAATGTGAAAAGTGTTCATATGTAGTAAAAACGTGAGAAATCCGTCCGTTTTCGTCATTTGTTATCGAATCAACTTAAAGCTAGATCGTCACATTGGCCGCTCTTCTCTCTGAAACGGTTGTACTTATCGTCTGCAAAGCTATGTCGCGTGCTGCGGTATGCTCAGACACTATGAGCACCATAGTAGAACACAGATGAAGCTTCTAAGTTGATGTAATTTCCAGTAAGAAGTAGTACAATTCAAGTTTTAGGTATTCAATATTGAATTTTTAGCTGGCTTTGGTGCCTTGGACATGACCTAGGACCTTAAGATTCTGCATGAAAGGAGGACTAGCAGAACTGTTGCACGGGAGAATGTGAAAAGTGTTCATATGTAGTAAAAACCTGAGAAATCGGTCCGTTTTCGTCATTTGTTATCGAATCGACTTAAAGCCAGATCGTCACATTGGCCGCTCTTCTCTCTGAAACGGTTGTACTTATCGATTGCAAAGCTATGTCGCGTGCTGCGGTATGCGGAGACACTAAAAGCACCATAGTAGAACACAGATGAAGCTTCTAAGTTGATGTAATAGCCAGTAAGAAGTAGTACAATTCAAATATTAGGTATTCAATATTGAATTTTTAGCTGGCTTTGGTGCTTTGGACATGAGCTAGGACCTTAAGATTCTGCATGAAAGGAGGACTAGCAGCCCTGTTGCACGGGAGAATGTGAAAAGTGTTCATATGTAGTAAAAACCTGAGAAATCGGTCCGTTTTCGTCATTTGTTATCGAATCGACTTAAAGCCAGATCGTCACATAGGCCGCTCTTCTCTCTGAAACGGTTGTACTTATCGTCTGCAAAGGTACGTCGCGTGCTGCGGTATGCGGAGACACTAAAATCACCATAGTAGAACACAGATGAAGCTTCTAAGTTGATGTAATAGCCAGTAAGAAGTAGTACAATTCAAGTTTTAAGTATCGATTATTGACTTTTTAGCTATCTTTGGTGCCTTGGACATGAGCTAGGCCCTTAAGATTCTGCATGAAAGGATGATTAGCAGCGGAGTTGCACGGGAGAATATGAAAAGTGTTCATATGTAGTAAAAACCTGAGAAATCCGTCCGTTTTCGTCATTTGTTATCGAATCAACTTAAAGCTAGATCGTCACATTGGCCGCTCTTCTCTCTGAAACGGTTGTACTTATCGTCTGCAAAGCTATGTCGCGTGCTGCGGTATGCTGAGACACTATGAGCACCATAGTAGAACACAGATGAAGCTTCTAAGTTGATGTAATTTCCAGTAAGAAGTAGTACAATTCAAGTTTTAGGTATTCAATATTGAATTTTTAGCTGGCTTTGGTGCCTTGGACATGAGCTAGGACCTTAAGATTCTGCATGAAAGGAGGACTAGCAGCCGAGTTTCACGGGAAAATGTGAAAAGTGTTCAAATGTAGTAAAAACCTGAGAAATCCGTCCGTTTTCGTCATTTGTTATCGAATCGACTTAAAGTCAGATCGTCACATTGATCGCTCTTCTCTCTGAAACGCTCGTAGTTATCGTCTGCAAAGCTATGTCGCGTGCTGCGGTATGCGGAGACACTAAAAGCACCATAGTAGAACACAGATGAAGCTTCTAAGTTGATGTAAGACAAAGGAAGAAGTAGTACAATTCAAGTTTTAGGTATCGATTATTGACTTTTTAGCTGGCTTTGGTGTCTTGGACATGAGCTAGGACCTTAAGATTCTGCATGAACGGAGGATTAGCAGCGGAGTTGCACGGGAGAATGTGAAAAGTGTTCATATGTAGTAAAAACGTGAGAAATCCGTCCGTTTTCGTCATTTGTTATCGAATCAACTTAAAGCTAGATCGTCACATTGGCCGCTCTTCTCTCTGAAACGGTTGTACTTATCGTCTGCAAAGCTATGTCGCGTGCTGCGGTATGCTGAGACACTATGAGCACCATAGTAGAACACAGATGAAGCTTCTAAGTTGATGTAATTTCCAGTAAGAAGTAGTACAATTCAAGTTTTAGGTATTCAATATTGAATTTTTAGCTGGCTTTGGTGCCTTGGACATGAGCTAGGACCTTAAGATTCTGCATGAAAGGAGGACTAGCAGAACTGTTGCACGGGAGAATGTGAAAAGTGTTCATATGTAGTAAAAACCTGAGAAATCCGTCCGTTTTCGTCATTTGTTATCGAATCGACTTAAAGCCAGATCGTCACATTGGCCGCTCTTCTCTCTGAAACGGTTGTACTTATCGTCTGCAAAGCTATGTCGCGTACTGCGGTATGCGGAGACACTAAAATCACCATAGTAGAACACAGATGAAGCTTCTAAGTTGATGTAATAGCCAGTAAGAAGTAGTACAATTCAAGTTTTAGGTATCGATTATTGACTTTTTAGCTGGCTTTGGTGCCTTGGACATGAGCTAGGACCTTAACATTCTGCATGAAAGGAGGACTAGCAGCCGATTTGCACGGGAGAATGTGAAAAGTCTTAACATGTAGTAAAAACCCGAGAAATCCGTCCGTTTTCGTCATTTGTTATCGAATCGACTTAAAGCCAGATCGTCACATTGGCCGCTCTTCTCTCTGAAACGGTTGTACTTATCGATTGCAAAGCTATGTCGCGTGCTGCGGATTGCGGAGACACTAAAAGCACCATAGTAGAACACAGATGAAGCTTCTAAGTTGATGTAATAGCCAGTAAGATGTAGTACAATTCAAGTTTTAGGTATTCAATATTGAATTTTTAGCTGGCTTTGGTGCTTTGGACATGAGCTAGGACCTTAATATTCTGCATGAAAGGAGGACTAGCATCCGAGTCGCACGGGAGAATGTGAAAAGTGTTCAAATGCAGTAAAAACCTGAAAAATCCGTCCGTTTTCGTCATTTGTTATCGAATCGACTTAAAGCCAGATCGTCACATTGGCCGCTCTTATCTCTGAAACGCTTGTACTTATCGTCTGCAAAGCTATGTCGCGTGCTGCGGTATGCTGAGACACTATGAGCACCATAGTAGAACACAGATGAAGCTTCTAAGTTGATGTAATTTCCAGTAAGAAGTGGTACAATTCAAGTTTTAGGTATTCAGTATTGAATTTTTAGCTGGCTTTGGTGCTTTGGACATGAGCTAGGACCTTAATATTCTGCATGAAAGGAGGACTAGCATCCGAGTTGCACGGGAGAATGTGAAAAGTGTTCAAATGTAGTAAAAACCTGAGAAATCCGTTCGTTTTCGTCATTTGTTATCGAATCGACTTAAAGCCAGATCGTCACATTGGCCGCTCTTCTCTCTGAAACGCTTGTACTTATCGTCTGCAAAGCTATGTCGCGTGCTGCGGTATGCTCAGACACTATGAGCAGCCTAGTAGAACACAGATGAAGCTTCTAAGTTGATGTAATTTCCAGTAAGAAGTAGTAAAATTCAAGTTTTAGGTATTCAATATTGAATTTTTAGCTGGCTTTGGTGCCTTGGACATGAGCTAGGAACTTAAGATTCTGCATGAATGGAGGACTAGCAGCCCTGTTGCACGGGAGAATGTGAAAAGTGTTCATATGTAGTAAAAACCTGAGAAATTCGTCCGTTTTCGTCATTTGTTATCGAATCGACTTAAAGCCAGATCGTCTCATTGGCCGCTCTTCTCTCTGAAACGGTTGTACTTATCGTCTGCAAAGCTATGTCGCGTGCTGCGGTATGCGGAGACACTAAAATCACCATAGTAGAACACAGATGAAGCTTCTAAGTTGATGTAATTGCCAGTAAGAAGTAGTACAATTCAAGTTTTAGGTATCGATTATTGACATTTTAGCTCGCATTGGTGCTTTGGACATGAGCTAGGACCTTAACATTCTGCATGAAAGGAGGACTAGCAGCCGATTTGCACGGGAGAATGTGAAAAGTCTTCACATGTAGTAAAAACAGGAGAAATCCGTCCGTTTTCGTCATTTGTTATCGAATCGACTTAAAGCCAGATCGTCACATTGGCCGCTCTTCTCTCTGAAACGGTTGTACTTATCGATTGCAAAGCTATGTCGCGTGCTGCGGTATGCGGAGACACTAAAAGCACCATAGTAGAACACGGATGAAGCTTCTAAGTTGATGTAATAGCCAGAAAGAAGTAGTACAATTCAAGTTTTAGGTATTCAATATTGAATTTTTAGCTGGCTTTGGTGCCTTGGACATGAGCTAGGACCTTAAGATTCTGCATGAAAGGAGGACTAGCAGCCCTGTTGCACGGGAGAATGTGAAAAGTGTTCATATGTAGTAAAAACCTGAGAAATCTGTCCGTTTTCGTCAATTGTTATCGAATCGACTTAAAGCCAGATCGTCACATTGGCCGCTCTTCTGTCTGAAACACTTGTAGTTATCGTCTGCAAAGCTATGTCGCGTTCTGTGGTATGCGGAGACACTAAAAGCACCATAGTAGAACACAGATGAAGCTTCTAAGTTGATGTAATAGCCAGTAAGAAGTAGTACAATTCAAGTTTTAGGTATCGATTATTGAATTTATAGCTGGCTTTGGTGCCTTGGACATGAGCTAGAACCTTAACGATCTGCATGAAGGAGGACTAGCAGCCGATTTGCACGGGAGAATGTGAAAAGTCTTCACATGTAGTAAAAACCCGAGAAATCCGTCCGTTTTCGTCATTTGTTATCGAATCGACTTAAAGCCAGATCGTCACATTGGCCGCTTTTCTCTCTGAAACGGTGGTACTTATCGTCTGCAAAGCTATGTCCCGTGCTGCGGTATGCTGAGACACTAAAAGCACCATAGTAGAACACAGATCAAGCTTCTAAGTTGATGTAATAGCCAGTAAGAAGTAGTACAATTCAAGTTTTAGGTATTCAATATTGAATTTTTAGCTGGCTATGGTGCCTTGGACATGAGCTAGGACCTTAAGATTCTGCATGAAAGGAGGATTAGCAGCGGAGTTGCACGGGAGAATATGAAAAGTGTTCATATGTAGTAAAAACCTGAGGAATCCGTCCGTTTTCGTCATTTGTTATCGAATCGACTTAAAGCCAGATCGTCACATTGGCCGCTCTTCTCTCTGAAACGGTTGTACTTCTCGTCTGCAAAGCTATGTCGCGTGCTGCGGTATGCGGAGACAGTGAAAGCACCATAGTAGAACACAGATGAAGCTTCTAAGTTGATGTAATAGCCAGGAAGAAGTAGTACAATTCAAGTTTTAGGTATCGATTATTGACTTTTTAGCTGGATTTGGTGCCTCTGACATGAGCTAGGACCTTAAGATTCTGCATGAAAGGAGGACTAGCAGCCGAGTTGCACTTGAGAATGTGAAAAGTGTTCATATGTAGTAAAAACCTGAGACATCCGTCCGTTTTCGTCATTTGTTATCGAATCGACTTAAAGCCAGATCGTCACATTGGCCGCTCTTATCTCTGAAACGCTAGTACTTATCGTCTGCAAAGCTATGTCGCGTGCTGCGGTATGCGGAGACACTAAAAGCACCATAGTAGAACACAGATGAAGCTTTTAAGTTGATGTAATAGCCAGTAAGAAGTAGTACAATTCAAGTTTTAGGTATCGATTATTGACTTTTTAGCTGGCTTTGGTGCCTTGGACATGAGCTACGACCTTAAGATTCTGCATGAAAGGAGGACTAGCAGCCGAGGTGAACGGGAGAATGTGAAAAGTGTTCATATGTAGTAAAAACCTGAGAAATCCGTCCGTTTTCGTCATTTGTTATCGAATCGATTTCAAGCCAGATCGTCACATTGGCCGCTCTTCTCTCTGAAACGGTTGTACTTATCGTCTGCAAAGCTGTGTCGCGTGCTGCGGTATGCGGAGACACTAAAATCACCATAGTAGAACACAGATGAAGCTTCTAAGTTGATGTAATAGCCAGGAAGAAGTAGTACAATTCAAGTTTTAGGTATCGATTATTGACTTTTTAGCTGGTTTTGGTGCCTTGGACATGAGCTAGGACCTTAAGATTCTGCATGAAAGGAGGATTAGCAGCGGAGTTGCACGGGAGAATGTGAAAAGTGTTCGTATGTAGTAAAAACCTGTGACATCCGTCCATTTTCGTCATTTGTTATCGAATCGACTTAAAGCCAGATCGTCTCATTGGCCGCTCTTCTCTCTGAAACGGTTGTACTTATCGTCTGCAAAGCTATGTCGCGTGCTGCGGTATGCAGAGACACTAAAATCACCATAGTAGAACACAGATGAAGCTTCTAAGTTGATGTAATTGCCAGTAAGAAGTAGTTTAATTCAAGTTTTAGGTATCGATTATTGACATTTTAGCTGGCATTGGTGCTTTGGACATGAGCTAGGACCTTAACATTCTGCATGAAAGGAGGACTAGCAGCCGATTTGCACGGGAGAATGTGAAAAGTCTTCACATGTAGTAAAATCAGGAGAAATCCGTCCGTTTTCGTCATTTGTTATCGAATCGACTTAAAGCCAGATCGTCACATTGGCCGCTCTTCTGTCTGAAACACTTGTAGTTATCGTCTGCAAAGCTATGTCGCGTTCTGTGGTATGCGGAGACACTAAAAGCACCATAGTAGAACACAGATGAAGCTTCTAAGTTGATGTAATAGCCAGTAAGATGTAGTACAATTCAAGTTTTAGGTATCGATTATTGACTTTATAGCTGGCTTTGGTGCCTTGGACATGAGCTAGAACCTTAACGATCTGCATGAAGGAGGACTAGCAGCCGATTTGCACGGGAGAATGTGAAAAGTCTTCACATGTAGTAAAAACCCGAGAAATCCGTCCGTTTTCGTCATTTGTTATCGAATCGACTTAAAGCCAGATCGTCACATTGGCCGCTTTTCTCTCTGAAACGGTGGTACTTATCGTCTGCAAAGCTATGTCCCGTGCTGCGGTATGCTGAGACACTAAAAGCACCATAGTAGAACACAGATCAAGCTTCTAAGTTGATGTAATAGCCAGTAAGAAGTAGTACAATTCAAGTTTTAGGTATTCAATATTGAATTTTTAGCTGGCTATGGTGCCTTGGACATGAGCTAGGACCTTAAGATTCTGCATGAAAGGAGGATTAGCAGCGGAGTTGCACGGGAGAATATGAAAAGTGTTCATATGTAGTAAAAACCTGAGGAATCCGTCCGTTTTCGTCATTTGTTATCGAATCGACTTAAAGCTAGATCGTCACATTGGCCGCTCTTCTCTCTGAAACGGTTGTACTTATCGTCTGCAAAGCTATGTCGCGTGCTGCGGTATGCGGAGACACTAAAATCACCATAGTAGAACACAGATGAAGCTTCTAAGTTGATGTAATTGCCAGTAAGAAGTAGTTCAATTCAAGTTTTAGGTATCGATTATTGACATTTTAGCTGGCATTGGTGCTTTGGACATGAGCTAGGACCTTAACATTCTGCATGAAAGGAGGACTAGCAGCCGATTTGCACGGGAGAATGTGAAAAGTCTTCACATGTAGTAAAATCAGGAGAAATCCGTCCGTTTTCGTCATTTGTTATCGAATCGACTTAAAGCCAGATCGTCACATTGGCCGCTCTTCTGTCTGAAACACTTGTAGTTATCGTCTGCAAAGCTATGTCGCGTTCTGTGGTATGCGGAGACACTAAAAGCACCATAGTAGAACACAGATGAAGCTTCTAAGTTGATGTAATAGCCAGTAAGAAGTAGTACAATTCAAGTTTTAGGTATCGATTATTGACTTTATAGCTGGCTTTGGTGCCTTGGACATGAGCTAGAACCTTAACGATCTGCATGAAGGAGGACTAGCAGCCGATTTGCACGGGAGAATGTGAAAAGTCTTCACATGTAGTAAAAACCCGAGAAATCCGTCCGTTTTCGTCATTTGTTATCGAATCGACTTAAAGCCAGATCGTCACATTGGCCGCTTTTCTCTCTGAAACGGTGGTACTTATCGTCTGCAAAGCTATGTCCCGTGCTGCGGTATGCTGAGACACTAAAAGCACCATAGTAGAACACAGATCAAGCTTCTAAGTTGATGTAATAGCCAGTAAGAAGTAGTACAATTCAAGTTTTAGGTATTCAATATTGAATTTTTAGCTGGCTATGGTGCCTTGGACATGAGCTAGGACCTTAAGATTCTGCATGAAAGGAGGATTAGCAGCGGAGTTGCACGGGAGAATATGAAAAGTGTTCATATGTAGTAAAAACCTGAGGAATCCGTCCGTTTTCGTCATTTGTTATCGAATCGACTTAAAGCTAGATCGTCACATTGGCCGCTCTTCTCTCTGAAACGGTTGTACTTCTCGTCTGCAAAGCTATGTCGCGTGCTGCGGTATGCGGAGACAGTGAAAGCACCATAGTAGAACACAGATGAAGCTTCTAAGTTGATGTAATAGCCAGGAAGAAGTAGTACAATTCAAGTTTTAGGTATCGATTATTGACTTTTTAGCTGGATTTGGTGCCTCTGACATGAGCTAGGACCTTAAGATTCTGCATGAAAGGAGGACTAGCAGCCGAGTTGCACTTGAGAATGTGAAAAGTGTTCATATGTAGTAAAAACCTGAGACATCCGTCCGTTTTCGTCATTTGTTATCGAATCGACTTAAAGCCAGATCGTCACATTGGCCGCTCTTATCTCTGAAACGCTAGTACTTATCGTCTGCAAAGCTATGTCGCGTGCTGCGGTATGCGGAGACACTAAAAGCACCATAGTAGAACACAGATGAAGCTTTTAAGTTGATGTAATAGCCAGTAAGAAGTAGTACAATTCAAGTTTTAGGTATCGATTATTGACTTTTTAGCTGGCTTTGGTGCCTTGGACATGAGCTACGACATTAAGATTCTGCATGAAAGGAGGACTAGCAGCCGAGGTGAACGGGAGAATGTGAAAAGTGTTCATATGTAGTAAAAACCTGAGAAATCCGTCCGTTTTCGTCATTTGTTACCGAATCGATTTCAAGCCAGATCGTCACATTGGCCGCTCTTCTCTCTGAAACGGTTGTACTTATCGTCTGCAAAGCTGTGTCGCGTGCTGCGGTATGCGGAGACACTAAAATCACCATAGTAGAACACAGATGAAGCTTCTAAGTTGATGTAATAGCCAGGAAGAAGTAGTACAATTCAAGTTTTAGGTATCGATTATTGACTTTTTAGCTGGTTTTGGTGCCTTGGACATGAGCTAGGACCTTAAGATTCTGCATGAAAGGAGGATTAGCAGCGGAGTTGCACGGGAGAATGTGAAAAGTGTTCGTATGTAGTAAAAACCTGTGACATCCGTCCATTTTCGTCATTTGTTATCGAATCGACTTAAAGCCAGATCGTCTCATTGGCCGCTCTTCTCTCTGAAACGGTTGTACTTATCGTCTGCAAAGCTATGTCGCGTGCTGCGGTATGCAGAGACACTAAAATCACCATAGTAGAACACAGATGAAGCTTCTAAGTTGATGTAATTGCCAGTAAGAAGTAGTTTAATTCAAGTTTTAGGTATCGATTATTGACATTTTAGCTGGCATTGGTGCTTTGGACATGAGCTAGGACCTTAACATTCTGCATGAAAGGAGGACTAGCAGCCGATTTGCACGGGAGAATGTGAAAAGTCTTCACATGTAGTAAAATCAGGAGAAATCCGTCCGTTTTCGTCATTTGTTATCGAATCGACTTAAAGCCAGATCGTCACATTGGCCGCTCTTCTGTCTGAAACACTTGTAGTTATCGTCTGCAAAGCTATGTCGCGTTCTGTGGTATGCGGAGACACTAAAAGCACCATAGTAGAACACAGATGAAGCTTCTAAGTTGATGTAATAGCCAGTAAGATGTAGTACAATTCAAGTTTTAGGTATCGATTATTGACTTTATAGCTGGCTTTGGTGCCTTGGACATGAGCTAGAACCTTAACGATCTGCATGAAGGAGGACTAGCAGCCGATTTGCACGGGAGAATGTGAAAAGTCTTCACATGTAGTAAAAACCCGAGAAATCCGTCCGTTTTCGTCATTTGTTATCGAATCGACTTAAAGCCAGATCGTCACATTGGCCGCTTTTCTCTCTGAAACGGTGGTACTTATCGTCTGCAAAGCTATGTCCCGTGCTGCGGTATGCTGAGACACTAAAAGCACCATAGTAGAACACAGATCAAGCTTCTAAGTTGATGTAATAGCCAGTAAGAAGTAGTACAATTCAAGTTTTAGGTATTCAATATTGAATTTTTAGCTGGCTATGGTGCCTTGGACATGAGCTAGGACCTTAAGATTCTGCATGAAAGGAGGATTAGCAGCGGAGTTGCACGGGAGAATATGAAAAGTGTTCATATGTAGTAAAAACCTGAGGAATCCGTCCGTTTTCGTCATTTGTTATCGAATCGACTTAAAGCTAGATCGTCACATTGGCCGCTCTTCTCTCTGAAACGGTTGTACTTATCGTCTGCAAAGCTATGTCGCGTGCTGCGGTATGCGGAGACACTAAAATCACCATAGTAGAACACAGATGAAGCTTCTAAGTTGATGTAATTGCCAGTAAGAAGTAGTTCAATTCAAGTTTTAGGTATCGATTATTGACATTTTAGCTGGCATTGGTGCTTTGGACATGAGCTAGGACCTTAACATTCTGCATGAAAGGAGGACTAGCAGCCGATTTGCACGGGAGAATGTGAAAAGTCTTCACATGTAGTAAAATCAGGAGAAATCCGTCCGTTTTCGTCATTTGTTATCGAATCGACTTAAAGCCAGATCGTCACATTGGCCGCTCTTCTGTCTGAAACACTTGTAGTTATCGTCTGCAAAGCTATGTCGCGTTCTGTGGTATGCGGAGACACTAAAAGCACCATAGTAGAACACAGATGAAGCTTCTAAGTTGATGTAATAGCCAGTAAGAAGTAGTACAATTCAAGTTTTAGGTATCGATTATTGACTTTATAGCTGGCTTTGGTGCCTTGGACATGAGCTAGAACCTTAACGATCTGCATGAAGGAGGACTAGCAGCCGATTTGCACGGGAGAATGTGAAAAGTCTTCACATGTAGTAAAAACCCGAGAAATCCGTCCGTTTTCGTCATTTGTTATCGAATCGACTTAAAGCCAGATCGTCACATTGGCCGCTTTTCTCTCTGAAACGGTGGTACTTATCGTCTGCAAAGCTATGTCCCGTGCTGCGGTATGCTGAGACACTAAAAGCACCATAGTAGAACACAGATCAAGCTTCTAAGTTGATGTAATAGCCAGTAAGAAGTAGTACAATTCAAGTTTTAGGTATTCAATATTGAATTTTTAGCTGGCTATGGTGCCTTGGACATGAGCTAGGACCTTAAGATTCTGCATGAAAGGAGGATTAGCAGCGGAGTTGCACGGGAGAATATGAAAAGTGTTCATATGTAGTAAAAACCTGAGGAATCCGTCCGTTTTCGTCATTTGTTATCGAATCGACTTAAAGCTAGATCGTCACATTGGCCGCTCTTCTCTCTGAAACGGTTGTACTTCTCGTCTGCAAAGCTATGTCGCGTGCTGCGGTATGCGGAGACAGTGAAAGCACCATAGTAGAACACAGATGAAGCTTCTAAGTTGATGTAATAGCCAGGAAGAAGTAGTACAATTCAAGTTTTAGGTATCGATTATTGACTTTTTAGCTGGATTTGGTGCCTCTGACATGAGCTAGGACCTTAAGATTCTGCATGAAAGGAGGACTAGCAGCCGAGTTGCACTTGAGAATGTGAAAAGTGTTCATATGTAGTAAAAACCTGAGACATCCGTCCGTTTTCGTCATTTGTTATCGAATCGACTTAAAGCCAGATCGTCACATTGGCCGCTCTTATCTCTGAAACGCTAGTACTTATCGTCTGCAAAGCTATGTCGCGTGCTGCGGTATGCGGAGACACTAAAAGCACCATAGTAGAACACAGATGAAGCTTTTAAGTTGATGTAATAGCCAGTAAGAAGTAGTACAATTCAAGTTTTAGGTATCGATTATTGACTTTTTAGCTGGCTTTGGTGCCTTGGACATGAGCTACGACATTAAGATTCTGCATGAAAGGAGGACTAGCAGCCGAGGTGAACGGGAGAATGTGAAAAGTGTTCATATGTAGTAAAAACCTGAGAAATCCGTCCGTTTTCGTCATTTGTTACCGAATCGATTTCAAGCCAGATCGTCACATTGGCCGCTCTTCTCTCTGAAACGGTTGTACTTATCGTCTGCAAAGCTGTGTCGCGTGCTGCGGTATGCGGAGACACTAAAATCACCATAGTAGAACACAGATGAAGCTTCTAAGTTGATGTAATAGCCAGGAAGAAGTAGTACAATTCAAGTTTTAGGTATCGATTATTGACTTTTTAGCTGGTTTTGGTGCCTTGGACATGAGCTAGGACCTTAAGATTCTGCATGAAAGGAGGATTAGCAGCGGAGTTGCACGGGAGAATGTGAAAAGTGTTCGTATGTAGTAAAAACCTGTGACATCCGTCCATTTTCGTCATTTGTTATCGAATCGACTTAAAGCCAGATCGTCTCATTGGCCGCTCTTCTCTCTGAAACGGTTGTACTTATCGTCTGCAAAGCTATGTCGCGTGCTGCGGTATGCAGAGACACTAAAATCACCATAGTAGAACACAGATGAAGCTTCTAAGTTGATGTAATTGCCAGTAAGAAGTAGTTCAATTCAAGTTTTAGGTATCGATTATTGACATTTTAGCTGGCATTGGTGCTTTGGACATGAGCTAGGACCTTAACATTCTGCATGAAAGGAGGACTAGCAGCCGATTTGCACGGGAGAATGTGAAAAGTCTTCACATGTAGTAAAATCAGGAGAAATCCGTCCGTTTTCGTCATTTGTTATCGAATCGACTTAAAGCCAGATCGTCACATTGGCCGCTCTTCTCTCTGAAACGGTTGTACTTATCGTCTGCGAAGCTATGTCGCGTGCTGCGGTATGCTCAGACACTAAAAGCACCATAGTAGAACACAGATGAAGCTTCTAAGTTGATGTAATTTCCAGTAAGAAGTAGTACAATTCAAGTTTTAGGTATTCAATATTGAATTTTTATCTGGCTTTGGTGCCTTGGACATGAGCTAGGAACTTAAGATTCTGCATGAAAGGAGGACTAGCAGCCCTGTTGCACGGGAGAATGTGAAAAGTGTTCATATGTAGTAAAAACCTGAGAAATCCGTCCGTTTTCGTCATTTGTTATCGAATCGACTTAAAGCCAGATCGTCTCATTGGCCGCTCTTCTCTCTGAAACGGTTGTACTTATCGTCTGCAAAGCTATGTCGCGTGCTGCGGTATGCGGAGACACTAAAATCACCATAGTAGAACACAGATGAAGCTTCTAAGTTGATGTAATTGCCAGTAAGATGTAGTTCAATTCAAGTTTTAGGTATCGATTATTGACATTTTAGCTGGCATTGGTGCTTTGGACATGAGCTAGGACCTTAACATTCTGCATGAAAGGAGGACTAGCAGCCGATTTGCACGGGAGAATGTGAAATGTCTTCACATGTAGTAAAATCAGGAGAAATCCGTCCGTTTTCGTGATTTGTTATCGAATCGACTTAAAGCCAGATCGTCACATTGGCCGCTCTTCTCTCTGAAACGGTTGTACTTATCGATTGCAAAGCTATGTCGCGTGCTGCGGTATGCGGAGACACTAAAAGCACCATAGTAGAACACAGATGAAGCTTCTAAGTTGATGTAATAGCCAGAAAGAAGTAGTACAATTCAAGTTTTAGGTATTCAATATTGAATTTTTAGCTGGCTTTGGTGCCTTGGACATGAGCTAGGACCTTAAGATTCTGCATGAAAGGAGGACTAGCAGCCGAGTTGCACTTGAGAATGTGAAAAGTGTTCATATGTAGTAAAAACCTGAGACATCCGTCCGTTTTCGTCATTTGTTATCGAATCGACTTAAAGCCAGATCGTCACATTGGCCGCTCTTCTCTCTGAAACGGTTGTACTTATCGTCTGCAAAGCTATGTCGCGTGCTGCGGTATGCGGAGACACTAAAAGCACCATAGTAGAACACAGATGAAGCTGCTAAGTTGATGTAATAGCCAGTAAGAAGTAGAACAATTCAAGTTTTAGGTATCGATTATTGACTTTTTAGCTGGCTTTGGTGCCTTGGACATGAGCTACGACCTTAAGATTCTGCATGAAAGGAGGACTAGCAGCCGAGGTGAACGGGAGAATGTGAAAAGTGTTCATATGTAGTAAAAACCTGAGAAATCCGTCCGTTTTCGTCATTTGTTATCGAATCGATTTCAAGCCAGATCGTCACATTGGCCGCTCTTCTCTCTGAAAAATTTGTACATATCGTCAGCAAAGCTATGTCGCGTGCTGCGGTATGCGGAAACACTAAAAGCACCATAGTAGAACACAGATGAAGCTTCTAAGTTGATGTAACAGCCAGTAAGAAGTAGTACAATTCAAGTTTTAGGTATCGATTATTGACTTTTTAGCTGGTTTTGGTGCCTTGGACATGAGCTAGGACCTTAAGATTCTGCATGAAACGAGGATTAGCAGCGGAGTTGCACGGGAGAATGTGAAAAGTGTTCGTATGTAGTAAAAACCTGTGACATCCGTCCGTTTTCGTCATTTGTTATCGAATCGACTTAAAGCCAGATCGTCACATTGGCCGCTCTTCTCTCTGAAAGGGTTGTACTTATCGTCTGCAAAGCTATGTCACGTGCTGCGGTATGCGGAGACAGTCAAAGCACCATAGTAGAACACAGATGAAGCTTCTAAGTTGATGTAATAGCCAATAAGATATAATGCAATTCAAGTTTTAGGTATCGATTATTGACTTTTTAGCTGGCATTGGTGCCTTGGACATGAGCTAGGACCTAAAGATTCTGCATGAAAGGAGGACTAGCAGCCGTGTTGCACGGGAGAATGTGAAAAGTGTTCATATGTAGTAAAAACCTTAGAAATCCGTCCGTTTTCGTCATTTGTTATCGAATCGACTTAAAGCCAGATCGTCACATTGGCCGCTCTTCTCTCTGAAACGGTTGTACTTATCGTCTGCATAGCTATGTCGCGTGCTGCGGTATAGGGAGACACTAAAATCACCGTAGTAGAACACAGATCAAGCTTCTAAGTTGATGTAATAGCCAATAAGAAGTAGTACAATTCAAGTTTTAGGTATTGAATATTGAATTTTTAGCTGGCTTTGGTGCCTTGGACATGAGCTAGGACCTTAATATTCTGCATGAAAGGAGGACTAGCAGCCGAGTTGCACGGGAGAATGTGAAAAGTCTTCAAATGTAGTAAAAACCGGAGAAATACGTCCGTTTTCGTCATTTGTTATCGAATCGACTTAAAGCCAGATCGTCACATTGGCCGCTCTTCTCTCTGAAACGGTTGTACTTATCGATTGCAAAGCTATGTCGCGTGCTGCGGTATGCGGAGACACTAAAAGCACCATAGTAGAACACAGATGAAGCTTCTAAGTTGATGTAATAGCCAGTAAGAAGCAGTACAATTCAAGTTTTAGTTATTCAATATTGAATTTTTAGCTGGCTTTGGTGCCTTGGACATGAGCTAGGACGTTAAGATTCTGCATGAAAGGAGGACTAGCAGCCGAGTTGCCCAGGAGAATGTGAAAAGTGTTCATATGTAAAAAAATACCTGAGAAATCCGTCCGTTTTCGTCATTTGTTATCGAATCGACTTAAAGCCAGATCGTCACATTGGCCGCTCTTCTCTCTGAAACGGTTGTACTTCTCGTCTGCAAAGCTATGTCGCGTGCTGCGGTATGCGGAGACAGTAAAAGCACCATAGTAGAACACAGATGAAGCTTCTAAGTTGATGTAATAGCCAGTAAGATATAGTACAATTCAAGTTTTAGGTATCGATTATTTACTTTTTAGCTGGCGTTAGTGCCTTGGACTTGAGCTAGGACCTTAACATTCTGCATGAAAGGAGGACGAGCAGCCGAGTTGCACGGGAGAAAGTGAAAATTTTTCAAATGTTGTAAAAACCTGAGAAATACGTCCGTTTTCGTCATTTGTTATCGAATCGACTTAAAGCCAGATCGTCACATTTTCCGATCTTCTCTCTGAAACGCTTGTACTTATCGTCTGCAAAGCTATGTCGCATGCAGTGGTATGCGGAGACACTAACAGCACCATAGTAGAACACAGATGAAGCTTCTAAGTTGATGTTATAGCCAGTAAGAAGTAGTACAATTCAAGTTTTAGGTATCGATTATTGACGTTTTAGCTGGCTTTGGTGCCTTGGACATGAGCTAGGACCTTATGATTCTGCATGAAAAGAAGACTAGCAGCCGAGTTGCATGGGAGAATGAGAAAAGTGTTCATATGTAGTAAAAACCTGAGAAATCCGTCCGCTTTCGTCATTTGTTATCGAATCTACTTAAAGCCAGATCGTCACATTGGCCGTTCTTCTCTCTGAAACGGTTGTACTTATCGTCTACAAAGCTATGTCGCGTGCTGCGATATGCGGAGACACTAAAAGCACCATAGTAGAACACAGATGAAGCTTCTAAGTTGATGTAATAGCCAGTAAGAAGTAATCCAATTCAAGTTTTAGGTATCGATTATTGACTTTTTAGCTGGCTTTGGTGCCTTGGACATGAGCTAGGACCTTAACATTCTGCATGAAAGGAGGACTAGCAGCCGAGTTGCACGGGAGAATGAGAAAAGTGTTCATATGTAGTAAAAACCTGAGAAATCCGTCCGCTTTCGTCATTTGTTATCGAATCGACTTAAAGCAAGATCGTCACATTGGCCGCTCTTCTCTCTGAAACGGTTGTACTTATCGTCTGCAAAGCTATGTCGCGTGCTGCGGTATGCGGAGACACTAAAAGCACCATAGTAGAACACAGATGAGCTTCTAAGTTGATGTAATACCCAGTAAGACGTAGTACAATTCAAGTTTTAGGTATCGATTATTGACTTTATAGCTGGCTTTGGTGCCTTGGACATGACCTAGGACTTTAACATTCTGCATGAAAGGAGGACTAGCAGCCGAGTTGCACGGGAGAATGTGAAAAGTGTTCATATGTAGTAAAAACCTGAGAAATACGTCCGTTTTCGTCACTTGTTATCGAATCGACTTAAAGCCAGATCGTCACATTGGCCGCTCTCCTCTCTGAATCGGTTGTACTTATCGTCTGCAAAGCTATGTCACGTGCAGCGGTATGCGGAGACACTAAAATCACCACAGTAGAACACAGATGAAGCTTCTAAGTTGATGTAATATCCAGTAAGAAGTAGTACAATTCAAATTTTAGGTATGGATTATTGACATTTTAGCTGGCTTTGGTGCCTTGGACATGAGCTAGGACCTTAAGATTCTGCATGAAAGGAGGACTAGCAGCCGAGTTGCACGCGAGAATGTGAGAAGTGTTCATATGTAGTAAAAACCTGAGAAATCCGTCCGTTTTCGTCATTTGTTATCGAATCGACTTAAAGCCAGATCGTCACATTGGCCGCTCTTCTCTCTGAAACGGTTGTACTTATCGTCTGCAAAGCTATGTCGCGTGCTGCGGTATGCTGAGACACTAAAAGCACCATAGTAGAACACAGATCAAGCTTCTATGTTGATGTAATAGCCAGTAAGAAGTGGTACAATTCAAGTTTTAGGTATTGAATATTGATCTTTAGCTGGCTTTGGTGCCTTGGACAAGAGCTAGGATCTTAAGATTCAGCATGAAAGGAGGACTAGCATCCGAGTTGCACGGGAGAAAGTGTAAAGTGTTCATATGTAGTAAAAACCTGAGAAATCCGTCCGTTTTCGTCATTTGTTATCGAATCGACTTAAAGCCAGATCGTCACATTGGCCGCTCTCCTCTCTGAATCGGTTGTACTTATCGTCTGCAAAGCTATGTCACGTGCTGCGGGATCTAGAGACACTAAAATCACCACAGTAGAACACAGATGAAGCTTCTAAGTTGAAGTAATAACCAGTAAGAAGTAGTCCAATTCAAGTTTTAGGTATCGATTATTGACTTTTTAGCTGGCTTTGGTGCCTTGGACATGAGCTAGGACCTTAAGATTCTGCATGAAAGGAGGACTAGCAGCCGAGTTGCACGGGAGAATGTGAAAAGTGTTCAAATGTAGTTAAAACTTGAGAAATCCGTCCGTTTTCGTCATTTGTTATCGAATCGACTTATAGCCAGATCGTCACAATGGCCGCTCTTCTCTCTGAAACGCTTGTACTTATCGTCTGCTAAGCTATGTCGCGTGCTGCGGTATGCGGAGACACTAAAGTCACAATAGTAGAACACAGATGAATCTTCTAAGTTGATGTAATACCCAGTAAGAAGTAGTACAATTCAAGTATTAGGTATCGATTATTTACTTTTTAGCTGGTTTTGGTGCCTTGGACATGAGCTAGGACCTCAAGATTCTGCATGAAAGGAAGACTAGCAGCCGATTTGCACGGGAGAATGTGAAAATTGTTCATATGTAGTAAAAACCTGAGAAATCCGTCCGTTTTCGTCATTTGTTATCGAATCGACTTAAAGCCAGATCGTCACATTGGCCGCTCTTCTCTCTGAAACGCTTGTACTTATCGTCTGCAAAGTTATGTCGCGTGCTGCGGTATGCGGAGACACTAAAATCACCATAGTAGAACACAGATGAAGCTTCTAAGTTGATGTAATAGCCAGTAAGAAGTAGTACAATTCAAGTTTTAGGTATCGATTATAGACTTTTTAGCTGGCTTTGGTGCCTTGGACATGAGCTAGGACATTAAGATTCTGCATGAAAGGAGGACTAGCAGCCGAGTTGCACGGGAGAATGAGAAATGTGTTCATATGTAGTAAAAACCTGAGAAATCCGTCCGCTTTCGTCATTTGTTATCGAATCGACTTAAAGCCAGATCGTCACATTGGCCGCTCTTCTCTGTGAAACGGTTGTACGTATCGTCTGCAAAGCTATGTCGCGTGCTGCGGTATGCGGAGACACTACAATCACCATAGTAGAACACAGATGAAGCTTCTAAGTTGATGTAATAGCCAGTAAGAAGTAGTACAACTCAAGTTTTAGGTATCGATTATTGACTTTTTAGCTGGCTTTGGTGCCTTGGACATGAGCTAGGACCTTAAGATTCTGCATGAAAGGAGGACTAGCAGCCGAGTTGCACTTGAGAATGTGAAAAGTGTTCATATGTAGTAAAAACCTGAGACATCCGTCCGTTTTCGTCATTTGTTATCGAATCGACTTAAAGCCAGATCGTCACATTGGCCGCTCTTATCTCTGAAACGCTAGTACTTATCGTCTGCAAAGCTATGTCGCGTGCTGCGGTATGCGGAGACACTAAAAGCACCATAGTAGAACACAGATGAAGCTTTTAAGTTGATGTAATAGCCAGTAAGAAGTAGTACAATTCAAGTTTTAGGTATCGATTATTGACTTTTTAGCTGGCTTTGGTGCCTTGGACATGAGCTACGACCTTAAGATTCTGCATGAAAGGAGGACTAGCAGCCGAGGTGAACGGGAGAATGTGAAAAGTGTTCATATGTAGTAAAAACCTGAGAAATCCGTCCGTTTTCGTCATTTGTTATCGAATCGATTTCAAGCCAGATCGTCACATTGGCCGCTCTTCTCTCTGAAACGGTTGTACTTATCGTCTGCAAAGCTGTGTCGCGTGCTGCGGTATGCGGAGACACTAAAATCACCATAGTAGAACACAGATGAAGCTTCTAAGTTGATGTAATAGCCAGGAAGAAGTAGTACAATTCAAGTTTTAGGTATCGATTATTGACTTTTTAGCTGGTTTTGGTGCCTTGGACATGAGCTAGGACCTTAAGATTCTGCATGAAATGTGGATTAGCAGCGGAGTTGCACGGGAGAATGTGAAAAGTGTTCGTATGTAGTAAAAACCTGTGACATCCGTCCATTTTCGTCATTTGTTATCGAATCGACTTAAAGCCAGATCGTCTCATTGGCCGCTCTTCTCTCTGAAACGGTTGTACTTATCGTCTGCAAAGCTATGTCGCGTGCTGCGGTATGCAGAGACACTAAAATCACCATAGTAGAACACAGATGAAGCTTCTAAGTTGATGTAATTGCCAGTAAGAAGTAGTTCAATTCAAGTTTTAGGTATCGATTATTGACATTTTAGCTGGCATTGGTGCTTTGGACATGAGCTAGGACCTTAACATTCTGCATGAAAGGAGGACTAGCAGCCGATTTGCACGGGAGAATGTGAAAAGTCTTCACATGTAGTAAAATCAGGAGAAATCCGTCCGTTTTCGTCATTTGTTATCGAATCGACTTAAAGCCAGATCGTCACATTGGCCGCTCTTCTCTCTGAAACGGTTGTACTTATCGTCTGCGAAGCTATGTCGCGTGCTGCGGTATGCTCAGACACTAAAAGCACCATAGTAGAACACAGATGAAGCTTCTAAGTTGATGTAATTTCCAGTAAGAAGTAGTACAATTCAAGTTTTAGGTATTCAATATTGAATTTTTATCTGGCTTTGGTGCCTTGGACATGAGCTAGGAACTTAAGATTCTGCATGAAAGGAGGACTAGCAGCCCTGTTGCACGGGAGAATGTGAAAAGTGTTCATATGTAGTAAAAACCTGAGAAATCCGTCCGTTTTCGTCATTTGTTATCGAATCGACTTAAAGCCAGATCGTCTCATTGGCCGCTCTTCTCTCTGAAACGGTTGTACTTATCGTCTGCAAAGCTATGTCGCGTGCTGCGGTATGCGGAGACACTAAAATCACCATAGTAGAACACAGATGAAGCTTCTAAGTTGATGTAATTGCCAGTAAGAAGTAGTTCAATTCAAGTTTTAGGTATCGATTATTGACATTTTAGCTGGCATTGGTGCTTTGGACATGAGCTAGGACCTTAACATTCTGCATGAAAGGAGGACTAGCAGCCGATTTGCACGGGAGAATGTGAAAAGTCTTCACATGTAGTAAAATCAGGAGAAATCCGTCCGTTTTCGTCATTTGTTATCGAATCGACTTAAAGCCAGATCGTCACATTGGCCGCTCTTCTCTCTGAAACGGTTGTACTTATCGATTGCAAAGCTATGTCGCGTGCTGCGGTATGCGGAGACACTAAAAGCACCATAGTAGAACACAGATGAAGCTTCTAAGTTGATGTAATAGCCAGAAAGAAGTAGTACAATTCAAGTTTTAGGTATTCAATATTGAATTTTTAGCTGGCTTTGGTGCCTTGGACATGAGCTAGGACCTTAAGATTCTGCATGAAAGGAGGACTAGCAGCCGAGTTGCACTTGAGAATGTGAAAAGTGTTCATATGTAGTAAAAACCTGAGACATCCGTCCGTTATCGTCATTTGTTATCGAATCGACTTAAAGCCAGATCGTCACATTGGCCGCTCTTCTCTCTGAAACGGTTGTACTTATCGTCTGCAAAGCTATGTCGCGTGCTGCGGTATGCGGAGACACTAAAAGCACCATAGTAGAACACAGATGAAGCTGCTAAGTTGATGTAATAGCCAGTAAGAAGTAGAACAATTCAAGTTTTAGGTATCGATTATTGACTTTTTAGCTGGCTTTGGTGCCTTGGACATGAGCTACGACCTTAAGATTCTGCATGAAAGGAGGACTAGCAGCCGAGGTGAACGGGAGAATGTGAAAAGTGTTCATATGTAGTAAAAACCTGAGAAATCCGTCCGTTTTCGTCATTTGTTATCGAATCGATTTCAAGCCAGATCGTCACATTGGCCGCTCTTCTCTCTGAAAAATTTGTACATATCGTCAGCAAAGCTATGTCGCGTGCTGCGGTATGCGGAAACACTAAAAGCACCATAGTAGAACACAGATGAAGCTTCTAAGTTGATGTAATAGCCAGTAAGAAGTAGTACAATTCAAGTTTTAGGTATCGATTATTGACTTTTTAGCTGGTTTTGGTGCCTCGGACATGAGCTAGGACCTTAAGATTCTGCATGAAAGGAGGATTAGCAGCGGAGTTGCACGGGAGAATGTGAAAAGTGTTCGTATGTAGTAAAAACCTGTGACATCCGTCCGTTTTCGTCATTTGTTATCGAATCGACTTAAAGCCAGATCGTCACATTGGCCGCTCTTCTCTCTGAAAGGGTTGTACTTATCGTCTGCAAAGCTATGTCACGTGCTGCGGTATGCGGAGACAGTCAAAGCACCATAGTAGAACACAGATGAAGCTTCTAAGTTGATGTAATAGCCAATAAGATATAATGCAATTCAAGTTTTAGGTATCGATTATTGACTTTTTAGCTGGCATTGGTGCCTTGGACATGAGCTAGGACCTAAAGATTCTGCATGAAAGGAGGACTAGCAGCCGTGTTGCACGGGAGAATGTGAAAAGTGTTCATATGTAGTAAAAACCTTAGAAATCCGTCCGTTTTCGTCATTTGTTATCGAATCGACTTAAAGCCAGATCGTCACATTGGCCGCTCTTCTCTCTGAAACGGTTGTACTTATCGTCTGCAAAGCTATGTCGCGTGCTGCGGTATGGGGAGACACTAAAATCACCGTAGTAGAACACAGATGAAGCTTCTAAGTTGATGTAATAGCCAGTAAGAAGTAGTACAATTCAAGTTTTAGGTATCGACTATTGACTTTTTAGTTATCTTTGGTGCCTTGGACATGAGCTAGGACCTTAAGATTCTGCATGAACGGAGGATTAGCAGCGGAGTTGCACGGGAGAATGTGAAAAGTGTTCATATGTAGTAAAAACCTGAGACACCCGTCCGTTTTCGTCATTTGTTATCGAATCGACTTAAAGCCAGATCGTCACATTGGCCGCTCTTCTCTCTGAAACGGTGGTACTTATCGTCTGCAAAGCTATGACGCGTGCTGCGGTATGCTGAGACACTAAAATCACCATAGTAGAACACAGATGAAGCTTCTAAGTTGATGTAATAGCCAGTAAGAAGTAGTACAATTCAAGTTTTAGGTATCGATTATAGACTTTTTAGCTGGCTTTGGTGCCTTGGACATGAGCTAGGACCTTAAGATTCTGCATGAAAGGAGGACTAGCAGCCGAGTTGCACGGGAGAATGAGAAATGTGTTCATATGTAGTAAAAACCTGAGAAATCCGTCCGCTTTCGTCATTTGTTATCGAATCGACTTAAAGCCAGATCGTCACATTGGCCGCTCTTCTCTGTGAAACGGTTGTACGTATCGTCTGCAAAGCTATGTCGCGTGCTGCGGTATGCGGAGACACTACAATCACCATAGTAGAACACAGATGAAGCTTCTAAGTTGATGTAATAGCCAGTAAGAAGTAGTACAACTCAAGTTTTAGGTATCGATTATTGACTTTTTAGCTGGCTTTGGTGCCTTGGACATGAGCTAGGACCTTAAGATTATGCATGAAAGGAGGACTAGCAGCCGAGTTGCAGGGGAGAATGTGAAAAGTGTTCATATGTAGTAAAAACCTGAGAAATCCGTCTGTTTTCGTCATTTGTTATCGAATCGACTTAAAGCCAGATCGTCACATTGGCCGCTCTGCTCTCGGGAACGGTTGTACTTATCGTCTGCAAAGCTATGTCGCGTGTTGCCGTAGGCGGAAACAGGAAAAGCACCATAGTAGAACACAGATGAAGCTTCTAAGTTGATGTAATAGCCAGTAAGATATAGTACAATTCAAGTTTTAGGTATCGATTATTTACTTTTTAGCTGGCGTTGGTGCCTTGGACTTGAGCTAGGACCTTAACATTCTGCATGAAAGGAGGACGAGCAGCCGAGTTGCACGGGAGAAAGTGAAAATTTTTCAAATGTTGTAAAAACCTGAGAAATACGTCCGTTTTCGTCATTTGTTATCGAATCGACTTAAAGCCAGATCGTCACATTTTCCGATCTTCTCTCTGAAACGCTTGTACTTATCGTCTGCAAAGCTATGTCGCATGCAGTGGTATGCGGAGACACTAACAGCACCATAGTAGAACACAGATGAAGCTTCTAAGTTGATGTTATAGCCAGTAAGAAGTAGTACAATTCAAGTTTTAGGTATCGATTATTGACGTTTTAGCTGGCTTTGGTGCCTTGGACATGAGCTAGGACCTTATGATTCTGCATGAAAAGAAGACTAGCAGCCGAGTTGCATGGGAGAATGAGAAAAGTGTTCATATGTAGTAAAAACCTGAGAAGTCCGTCCGCTTTTGTCATTTGTTATCGAATCTACTTAAAGCCAGATCGTCACATTGGCCGCTCTTCTCTCTGAAACGGTTGTACTTATCGTCTACAAAGCTATGTCGCGTGCTGCGATATGCGGAGACACTAAAAGCACCATAGTAGAACACAGATGAAGCTTCTAAGTTGATGTAATAGCCAGTAAGAAGTAATCCAATTCAAGTTTTAGGTATCGATTATTGACTTTTTAGCTGGCTTTGGTGCCTTGGACATGAGCTAGGACCTAAACATTCTGCATGAAAGGAGGACTAGCAGCCGAGTTGCACGCGAGAATGTGAGAAGTGTTCATATGTAGTAAAAACCTGAGAAATACGTCCGTTTTCGTCACTTGTTATCGAATCGACTTAAAGCCAGATCGTCACATTGGCCGCTCTCCTCTCTGAATCGGTTGTACTTATCGTCTGCAAAGCTATGTCACGTGCAGCGGTATGCGGAGACACTAAAATCACCACAGTAGAACACAGATGAAGCTTCTAAGTTGATGTAATATCCAGTAAGAAGTAGTACAATTCAAATTTTAGGTATGGATTATTGACATTTTAGCTGGCTTTGGTGCCTTGGACATGAGCTAGGACCTTAAGATTCTGCATGAAAGGAGGACTAGCAGCCGAGTTGCACGCGAGAATGTGAGAAGTGTTCATATGTAGTAAAAACCTGAGAAATCCGTCCGTTTTCGTCATTTGTTATCGAATCGACTTAAAGCCAGATCGTCACATTGGCCGCTCTTCTCTCTGAAACGGTTGTACTTATCGTCTGCAAAGCTATGTCGCGTGCTGCGGTATGCTGAGACACTAAAAGCACCATAGTAGAACACAGATCAAGCTTCTATGTTGATGTAATAGCCAGTAAGAAGTGGTACAATTCAAGTTTTAGGTATTGAATATTGATCTTTAGCTGGCTTTGGTGCCTTGGACAAGAGCTAGGATCTTAAGATTCAGCATGAAAGGAGGACTAGCATCCGAGTTGCACGGGAGAAAGTGTAAAGTGTTCATATGTAGTAAAAACCTGAGAAATCCGTCCGTTTTCGTCATTTGTTATCGAATCGACTTAAAGCCAGATCGTCACATTGGCCGCTCTCCTCTCTGAATCGGTTGTACTTATCGTCTGCAAAGCTATGTCACGTGCTGCGGGATCTAGAGACACTAAAATCACCACAGTAGAACACAGATGAAGCTTCTAAGTTGATGTAATAACCAGTAAGAAGTAGTCCAATTCAAGTTTTAGGTATCGATTATTGACTTTTTAGCTGGCTTTGGTGCCTTGGACATGAGCTAGGACCTTAAGATTCTGCATGAAAGGAGGACTAGCAGCCGAGTTGCACGGGAGAATGTGAAAAGTGTTCAAATGTAGTTAAAACTTGAGAAATCCGTCCGTTTTCGTCATTTGTTATCGAATCGACTTATAGCCAGATCGTCACAATGGCCGCTCTTCTCTCTGAAACGCTTGTACTTATCGTCTGCTAAGCTATGTCGCGTGCTGCGGTATGCGGAGACACTAAAGTCACAATAGTAGAACACAGATGAATCTTCTAAGTTGATGTAATACCCAGTAAGAAGTAGTACAATTCAAGTATTAGGTATCGATTATTTACTTTTTAGCTGGTTTTGGTGCCTTGGACATGAGCTAGGACCTCAAGATTCTGCATGAAAGGAAGACTAGCAGCCGATTTGCACGGGAGAATGTGAAAATTGTTCATATGTAGTAAAAACCTGAGAAATCCGTCCGTTTTCGTCATTTGTTATCGAATCGACTTAAAGCCAGATCGTCACATTGGCCGCTCTTCTCTCTGAAACGCTTGTACTTATCGTCTGCAAAGTTATGTCGCGTGCTGCGGTATGCGGAGACACTAAAATCACCATAGTAGAACACAGATGAAGCTTCTAAGTTGATGTAATAGCCAGTAAGAAGTAGTACAATTCAAGTTTTAGGTATCGATTATAGACTTTTTAGCTGGCTTTGGTGCCTTGGACATGAGCTAGGACATTAAGATTCTGCATGAAAGGAGGACTAGCAGCCGAGTTGCACGGGAGAATGAGAAATGTGTTCATATGTAGTAAAAACCTGAGAAATCCGTCCGCTTTCGTCATTTGTTATCGAATCGACTTAAAGCCAGATCGTCACATTGGCCGCTCTTCTCTGTGAAACGGTTGTACGTATCGTCTGCAAAGCTATGTCGCGTGCTGCGGTATGCGGAGACACTACAATCACCATAGTAGAACACAGATGAAGCTTCTAAGTTGATGTAATAGCCAGTAAGAAGTAGTACAACTCAAGTTTTAGGTATCGATTATTGACTTTTTAGCTGGCTTTGGTGCCTTGGACATGAGCTAGGACCTTAAGATTATGCATGAAAGGAGGACTAGCAGCCGAGTTGCAGGGGAGAATGTGAAAAGTGTTCATATGTAGTAAAAACCTGAGAAATCCGTCTGTTTTCGTCATTTGTTATCGAATCGACTTAAAGCCAGATCGTCACATTGGCCGCTCTGCTCTCGGGAACGGTTGTACTTATCGTCTGCAAAGCTATGTCGCGTGTTGCCGTAGGCGGAAACAGGAAAAGCACCATAGTAGAACACACATGAAGCTTCTAAGTTGATGTAATAGCCAGTAAGAAGTAGTACAATTCAAGTTTTAGGTATCGATTATTGACTTTTTAGCTGGCTTTGGTGCCTTGGACATGAGCTAGGACCTTACGATTCTGCATGAAAGGAGGACTAGCAGCCGCGTTGCACGGGAGAATGTGAAAAGTGTTCATATGTAGTAAAAACCTGAGAAATCCGTCCGTTTTCGTCATTTGTTATCGAATCGACTTAAAGCCAGATCGTCACATTGGCCGCTCTTCTCTCTGAAACGGTTGTACTTATCGTCTGCAAAGCTATGTCGCGTGCTGCGGTATGCGGAGACACTAAAAGCACCATAGTAGAACACAGATGAAGCTTCTAAGATGATGTAATAGCCAGTAAGAAGTAGTACAATTCAAGTTTTAGGTATCGATTATTGACTTTTTAGCTGGCTTTGGTGCCTTGGACATGAGCTAGGACCTTACGATTCTGCCTGAAAGGAGGACTAGCAGCCGAGTTGCACGGGAGAATGTGAAAAGTGTTCATATGTAGTTAAAACCTGAGAAATCCGTCCGTTTTCGTCATTTGTTATCGAATCGACTTAAAGCCACATCGTCACATTGGCCGCTCTTCTCTCTGAAACGTTTGTACTTATCGTCTGCAAAGCTATGTCACGTGCTGCGGGATCTAGAGGCACTAAAATCACCACAGTAGAACACAGATGAAGCTTCTAAGTTGATGTAATAACCAGTAAGAAGTAGTCCAATTCAAGTTTTAGGTATCGATTATTGACTTTTTAGCTGGCTTTGGTGCCTTGGACATGAGCTAGGACCTTAACACTCTGTATGAAAGGAGGACTAGCAGCCGAGTTGCACGGGAGAATGTGAAAAGTGTTCATATGTAGTAAAAACCTGAGAAATCCGTCCGTTTTCGTCATTTGTTATCGAATCGACTTAAAGCCAGATCGTCACATTGGACGCTCTTCTCTCTGAAACGGTTGTACTTATCGTCTGCAAAGCTATGTCGCGTGCTGCGGTATGCGGAGACACTAAATGCACCACAGTAGAACACACATGAAGCTTCTAAGTTGATGTAATAGCCAGTAAGAAGTAGTACAATTCAAGTTTTAGGTATCGATTATTGAATTTTAGCTGGCTTCGGTCACATTGGCCGCTCTTCTCTGTGAAACGGTTGTACGTATCGTCTGCAAAGCTATGTCGCGTGCTGCGGTATGCGGAGACACTACAATCACCATAGTAGAACACAGATGAAGCTTCTAAGTTGATGTAATAGCCAGTAAGAAGTAGTACAACTCAAGTTTTAGGTATCGATTATTGACTTTTTAGCTGGCTTTGGTGCCTTGGACATGAGCTAGGACCTTAAGATTATGCATGAAAGGAGGACTAGCAGCCGAGTTGCAGGGGAGAATGTGAAAAGTGTTCATATGTAGTAAAAACCTGAGAAATCCGTCTGTTTTCGTCATTTGTTATCGAATCGACTTAAAGCCAGATCGTCACATTGGCCGCTCTGCTCTCGGGAACGGTTGTACTTATCGTCTGCAAAGCTATGTCGCGTGTTGCCGTAGGCGGAAACAGGAAAAGCACCATAGTAGAACACAGATGAAGCTTCTAAGTTGATGTAATAGCCAGTAAGATATAGTACAATTCAAGTTTTAGGTATCGATTATTTACTTTTTAGCTGGCGTTGGTGCCTTGGACTTGAGCTAGGACCTTAACATTCTGCATGAAAGGAGGACGAGCAGCCGAGTTGCACGGGAGAAAGTGAAAATTTTTCAAATGTTGTAAAAACCTGAGAAATCCGTCCGTTTTCGTCATTTGTTATCGAATCGACTTAAAGCCAGATCGTCACATTTTCCGCTCTTCTCTCTGAAACGCTTGTACTTATCGTCTGCAAAGTTATGTCGCGTGCTGCGGTATGCGGAGACACTAAAATCACCATAGTAGAACACAGATGAAGCTTCTAAGTTGATGTAATAGCCAGTAAGAAGTAGTACAATTCAAGTTTTAGGTATCGATTATAGACTTTTTAGCTGGCTTTGGTGCCTTGGACATGAGCTAGGACATTAAGATTCTGCATGAAAGGAGGACTAGCAGCCGAGTTGCACGGGAGAATGAGAAAAGTGTTCATATGTAGTAAAAACCTGAGAAATCCGTCCGCTTTCGTCATTTGTTATCAAATCGACTTAAAGCCAGATCGTCACATTGGCCGCTCTTCTCTGTGAAACGGTTGTACGTATCGTCTGCAAAGCTATGTCGCGTGCTGCGGTATGCGGAGACACTAAAGTCACAATAGTAGAACACAGATGAATCTTCTAAGTTGATGTAATACCCAGTAAGAAGTAGTACAATTCAAGTATTAGGTATCGATTATTTACTTTTTAGCTGGCTTTGGTGCCTTGGACATGAGCTAGGACCTCAAGATTCTGCATGAAAGGAAGACTAGCAGCCGATTTGCACGGGAGAATGTGAAAATTGTTCATATGTAGTAAAAACCTGAGAAATCCGTCCGTTTTCGTCATTTGTTATCGAATCGACTTAAAGCCAGATCGTCACATTGGCCGCTCTTCTCTCTGAAACGCTTGTACTTATCGTCTGCAAAGTTATGTCGCGTGCTGCGGTATGCGGAGACACTAAAATCACCATAGTAGAACACAGATGAAGCTTCTAAGTTGATGTAATAGCCAGTAAGAAGTAGTACAATTCAAGTTTTAGGTATCGATTATTGACTTTTTAGCTGGCTTTGGTGCCTTGGACATGAGCTAGGACATTAAGATTCTGCATGAAAGGAGGACTAGCAGCCGAGTTGCACGGGAGAATGAGAAATGTGTTCATATGTAGTAAAAACCTGAGAAATCCGTCCGCTTTCGTCATTTGTTATCGAATCGACTTAAAGCCAGATCGTCACATTGGCCGCTCTTCTCTGTGAAACGGTTGTACGTATCGTCTGCAAAGCTATGTCGCGTGCTGCGGTATGCGGAGACACTACAATCACCATAGTAGAACACAGATGAAGCTTCTAAGTTGATGTAATAGCCAGTAAGAAGTAGTACAACTCAAGTTTTAGGTATCGATTATTGACTTTTTAGCTGGCTTTGGTGCCTTGGACATGAGCTAGGACCTTAAGATTATGCATGAAAGGAGGACTAGCAGCCGAGTTGCAGGGGAGAATGTGAAAAGTGTTCATATGTAGTAAAAACCTGAGAAATCCGTCTGTTTTCGTCATTTGTTATCGAATCGACTTAAAGCCAGATCGTCACATTGGCCGCTCTGCTCTCGGGAACGGTTGTACTTATCGTCTGCAAAGCTATGTCGCGTGTTGCCGTAGGCGGAAACAGGAAAAGCACCATAGTAGAACACACATGAAGCTTCTAAGTTGATGTAATAGCCAGTAAGAAGTAGTACAATTCAAGTTTTAGGTATCGATTATTGACTTTTTAGCTGGCTTTGGTGCCTTGGACATGAGCTAGGACCTTACGATTCTGCATGAAAGGAGGACTAGCAGCCGAGTTGCACGGGAGAATGTGAAAAGTGTTCATATGTAGTAAAAACCTGAGAAATCCGTCCGTTTTCGTCATTTGTTATCGAATCGACTTAAAGCCAGATCGTCACATTGGCCGCTCTTCTCTCTGAAACGGTTGTACTTATCGTCTGCAAAGCTATGTCGCGTGCTGCGGTATGCGGAGACACTAAAAGCACCATAGTAGAACACAGATGAAGCTTCTAAGATGATGTAATAGCCAGTAAGAAGTAGTACAATTCATGTTTTAGGTATTGATTATTGACTTTTTAGCTGGCTTTGGTGCCTTGGACATGAGCTAGGACCTTAAGACTCTGCATGAAAGGAGGACTAGCAGCCGAGTTGCACGGGAGAATGTGAAAAGTGTTCATATGTAGTAAAAACCTGAGAAATCCGTCCGTTTTCGTCATTTGTTATCGAATCGACTTAAAGCCAGATCGTCAAATTGGCCGCTCTTTTCTCTGAAATGGTTGTACTTATCGTCTGCAAAGCTATGTCGCGTGCTGCGGTATGCGGAGACACTAAAATCACCACAGTAAAACACAGATGACGCTTCTAAGTTGATGTAATATCCAGTAAGAAGTAGTACAATTCGAGTTTTAGGTATCGATTATTGACTTTTTAGCTGGCTTTGGTGCCTTGGACATGAGCCAGGACGTTAAGATTATGCATGAAAGGAGGACTAGCAGCCGAGTTGCACGGGAGAATGTGAAAAGTGTTCATATGTAGTTAAAACCTGAGAAATCCGTCCGTTTTCGTCATTTGTTATCGAATCGACTTAAAGCCAGATCGTCACATTGGCCGCTCTTCTCTCTGAAACGGTTGTACTTATCGTCTGCAAAGCTATGTCACGTGCTGCGGGATCTAGAGGCACTAAAATCACCACAGTAGAACACAGATGAAGCTTCTAAGTTGATGTAATAACCAGTAAGAAGTAGTCCAATTCAAGTTTTAGGTATCGATTATTGACTTTTTAGCTGGCTTTGGTGCCTTGGACATGAGCTAGGACCTTAACACTCTGTATGAAAGGAGGACTAGCAGCCGAGTTGCACGGGAGAATGTGAAAAGTGTTCATATGTAGTAAAAACCTGAGAAATCCGTCCGTTTTCGTCATTTGTTATCGAATCGACTTAAAGCCAGATCGTCACATTGGACGCTCTTCTCTCTGAAACGGTTGTACTTATCGTCTGCAAAGCTATGTCGCGTGCTGCGGTATGCGGAGACACTAAAAGCACCACAGTAGAACACACATGAAGCTTCTAAGTTGATGTAATAGCCAGTAAGAAGTAGTACAATTCAAGTTTTAGGTATCGATTATTGAATTTTAGCTGGCTTCGGTGCATTGGACATGAGCTAGGACCTTATGATTCTGCATGAAAGGAGGACTAGCAGCCGAGTTGCACGGGAAAATGAGAAAAGTGTTCATATGTAGTAAAAACCTGACAAATCCGTCCGCTTTCGTCATTTGTTATCGAATCGACTTAAAGCCAGATCGTCACATTGGCCGCTCTTCTCTCTGAAACGGTTGTACTTATCGTCTGCAAAGCTATGTCGCGTGCTGCGGTATGCGGAGACACTAAAATCACAATAGTAGAACACAGATGAATCTTCTAAGTTGATGTAATACCCAGTAAGAAGTAGTACAATTTAAGTATTAGGTATCGATTATTTACTTTTTAGCTGGCTTTGGTGTCTTGGACATGAGCTAGGACCTCAAGATTCTGCATGAAAGGAAGACTAGCAGCCGATTTGCACGGGAGAATGTGAAAATTGTTCATATGTAGTAAAAACCTGAGAAATCCGTCCGTTTTCGTCATTTGTTATCGAATCGACTTAAAGCCAGATCGTCACATTGGCCGCTCTTCTCTCTGAAACGCTTGTACTTATCGTCTGCAAAGTTATGTCGCGTGCTGCGGTATGCGGAGACACTAAAATCACCATCGTAGAACACAGATGAAGCTTCTAAGTTGATGTAATAGCCAGTAAGAAGTAGTACAATTCAAGTTTTAGGTATCGATTATAGACTTTTTAGCTGGCTTTGGTGCCTTGGACATGAGCTAGGACATTAAGATTCTGCATGAAAGGAGGACTAGCGGCCGAGTTGCACGGGAGAATGAGAAATGTGTTCATATGTAGTAAAAACCTGAGAAATCCGTCCGCTTTCGTCATTTGTTATCAAATCGACTTAAAGCCAGATCGTCACATTGGCCGCTCTTCTCTGTGAAACGGTTGTACGTATCGTCTGCAAAGCTATGTCGCGTGCTGCGGTATGCTGAGACACTACAATCACCATAGTAGAACACAGATGAAGCTTCTAAGTTGATGTAATAGCCAGTTAGAAGTAGTACAACTCAAGTTTTAGGTATCGATTATTGACTTTTTAGCTGGCTTTGGTGCCTTGGACATGAGCTAGGACCTTAAGATTATGCATGAAAGGAGGACTAGCAGCCGAGTTGCAGGGGAGAATGTGAAAAGTGTTCATATGTAGTAAAAACCTGAGAAATCCGTCTGTTTTCGTCATTTGCTATCGAATCGACTTAAAGCCAGATCAGCACATTGGCCGCTCTGCTCTCGGGAACGGTTTTACTTATCGTCTGCAAAGCTATGTCGCGTGTTGCCGTAGGCGGAAACAGGATAAGCACCATAGTAGAACACACATGAAGCTTCTAAGTTGATGTAATAGCCAGTAAGAAGTATTACAATTCAAGTTTTAGGTATCGATTATTGACTATTTAGCTGGCTTTTGTGCCTTGGACATGAGCTAGGACCTTACGATTCTGCATGAAAGGAGGACTAGCAGCCGAGTTGCACGGGAGAATGTGAAAAGTGTTCATACGTAGTAAAAACCTTAGAAATCCGTCCGTTTTCGTCATTTGTTATCGAATCGACTTAAAGCCAGATCGTCACATTGGCCGCTCTTCTCTCTGAAACGCTTGTACTTATCGACTGCAAAGCTATGTCGCGTGCTGCGGTATGCAGAGACACTAAAAGCACCATAGTAGAACACAGATGAAGCTTCTAAGTTGATGTAATAGCCAGTAAGAAGTAGTACAATTCATGTTTTAGGTATTGATTATTGACTTTTTAGCAGGCTTTGGTTCCTTGGACATGAGCTAGGACCTTAAGACTCTGCATGAAAGGAGGACTAGCAGCCGAGTTGCACGGGAGAATGTGAAAAGTGTTCATATGTAGTAAAAACCTGAGAAATACGTTCGTTTTCGTCATTTGTTATCGAATCGACTTAAAGCCAGATCGTCACATTGGCCGCTCTTCTCTCTGAAACGCTTGTACCTATCGTCTGCAAAGCTATGTCGCGTGCTGCGGTATGCGGAGACACTAAAATCACCATAGTAGAACACAGATGAAGCATCTAAGTTGATGTAATAGCCAGTAAGAAGTAATCCAATTCAAGTTTTAGGTATCGATTATTGACTTTTTAGCTGGCTTTGGTGTCTTGGACATGAGCTAGGACCTTAAGATTCTGCATTAAAGGAGGACTAGCAGCCGAGTTGCATGGGAGAATGTGAAAAGTGTTCATATGTAGTAAAAACCTGAGAAATCCGTCCGTTTTCGTCAATTGTTATCGAATCGACTTAAAGCCAGATCGTCACATTGGCTGCTCTTCTCTCTGAAACGGTTGTACTTATCGTCTGCAAAGCTATGTCGCGTGGTGCGGTATGCTGAGACACTAAAATCACCATAGTAGAACACAGATGAAGGATCTAAGTTGATGTAATAGCCAGTAAGAAGTAATCCAATTCAAGTTTTAGGTATCGATTATTGACTTTTTAGCTGGCTTTGGTGCATTGGACATGAGCTAGGACCTTAAGATTCTGCATGAAAGGAGGACTAGCAGCCGAGTTGCACGGGAGAATGAGAAATGTGTTCATATGTAGTAAAAACCTGAGAAATCCGTCCGCTTTCGTCATTTGTTATCGAATCGACTTAAAGCCAGATCGTCACATTGGCCGCTCTTCTCTGTGAAACGGTTGTACGTATCGTCTGCAAAGCTATGTCGCGTGCTGCGGTATGCGGAGACACTACAATCACCATAGTAGAACACAGATGAAGCTTCTAAGTTGATGTAATAGCCAGTAAGAAGTAGTACAACTCAAGTTTTAGGTATCGATTATTGACTTTTTAGCTGGCTTTGGTGCCTTGGACATGAGCTAGGACCTTAAGATTATGCATGAAAGGAGGACTAGCAGCCGAGTTGCAGGGGAGAATGTGAAAAGTGTTCATATGTAGTAAAAACCTGAGAAATCCGTCTGTTTTCGTCATTTGTTATCGAATCGACTTAAAGCCAGATCGTCACATTGGCCGCTCTGCTCTCGGGAACGGTTGTACTTATCGTCTGCAAAGCTATGTCGCGTGTTGCCGTAGGCGGAAACAGGAAAAGCACCATAGTAGAACACACATGAAGCTTCTAAGTTGATGTAATAGCCAGTAAGAAGTAGTACAATTCAAGTTTTAGGTATCGATTATTGACTTTTTAGCTGGCTTTGGTGCCTTGGACATGAGCTAGGACCTTACGATTCTGCATGAAAGGAGGACTAGCAGCCGAGTTGCACGGGAGAATGTGAAAAGTGTTCATATGTAGTAAAAACCTGAGAAATCCGTCCGTTTTCGTCATTTGTTATCGAATCGACTTAAAGCCAGATCGTCACATTGGCCGCTCTTCTCTCTGAAACGGTTGTACTTATCGTCTGCAAAGCTATGTCGCGTGCTGCGGTATGCGGAGACACTAAAAGCACCATAGTAGAACACAGATGAAGCTTCTAAGATGATGTAATAGCCAGTAAGAAGTAGTACAATTCAAGTTTTAGGTATCGATTATTGACTTTTTAGCTGGCTTTGGTGCCTTGGACATGAGCTAGGACCTTACGATTCTGCCTGAAAGGAGGACTAGCAGCCGAGTTGAACGGGAGAATGAGAAAAGTGTTCATACGTAGTAAAAACCTTAGAAATCCGTCCGTTTTCGTGATTTGTTATCGAATCGACTTAAAGCCAGATCGTCATATTGGCCGCTCTTCTCTCTGAAACGCTTGTACTTATCGTCTGCAAAGCTATGTCGCGTGCTGCGGTATGCAGAGACACTAAAAGCTCCATAGTAGAACACAGATGAAGCTTCTAAGTTGATGTAATAGCCAGTAAGAAGTAGTACAATTCATGTTTTAGGTATTGATTATTGACTTTTTAGCTGGCTTTGGTGCCTTGGACATGAGCTAGGACCTTAAGACTCTGCATGAAAGGAGGACTAGCAGCCGAGTTGCACGGGAGAATGTGAAAAGTGTTCATATGTAGTAAAAACCTGAGAAATCCGTCCGTTTTCGTCATTTGTTATCGAATCGACTTAAAGCCAGATCGTCACATTGGCCGCTCTTCTCTCTGAAACGCTTGTACTTATCGTCTGCAAAGTTATGTCGCGTGCTGCGGTATGCGGAGACACTAAAATCACCATAGTAGAACACAGATGAAGCTTCTAAGTTGATGTAATAGCCAGTAAGAAGTAGTACAATTCAAGTTTTAGGTATCGATTATAGACTTTTTAGCTGGCTTTGGTGCCTTGGACATGAGCTAGGACATTAAGATTCTGCATGAAAGGAGGACTAGCAGCCGAGTTGCACGGGAGAATGAGAAATGTGTTCATATGTAGTAAAAACCTGAGAAATCCGTCCGCTTTCGTCATTTGTTATCGAATCGACTTAAAGCCAGATCGTCACATTGGCCGCTCATCTCTGTGAAACGGTTGTACGTATCGTCTGCAAAGCTATGTCGCGTGCTGCGGTATGCGGAGACACTACAATCACCATAGTAGAACACAGATGAAGCTTCTAAGTTGATGTAATAGCCAGTAAGAAGTAGTACAACTCAAGTTTTAGGTATCGATTATTGACTTTTTAGCTGGCTTTGGTGCCTTGGACATGAGCTAGGACCTTAAGATTATGCATGAAAGGAGGACTAGCAACCGAGTTGCACGGGAGAATGTGAAAAGTGTTCATATGTAGTAAAAACCTGAGAAATCCGTCTGTTTTCGTCATTTGTTATCGAATCGACTTAAAGCCAGATCGTCACATTGGCCGCTCTTCTCTCTGAAACGGTTGTACTTATCGTCTGCAAAGCTATGTCACGTGCTGCGGGATCTAGAGGCACTAAAATCACCACAGTAGAACACAGATGAAGCTTCTAAGTTGATGTAATAACCAGTAAGAAGTAGTCCAATTCAAGTTTTAGGTATCGATTATTGACTTTTTAGCTGGCTTTGGTGCCTTGGACATGAGCTAGGACCTTAACACTCTGTATGAAAGGAGGACTAGCAGCCGAGTTGCACGGGAGAATGTGAAAAGTGTTCATATGTAGTAAAAACCTGAGAAATCCGTCCGTTTTCGTCATTTGTTATCGAATCGACTTAAAGCCAGATCGTCACACTGGACGCTCTTCTCTCTGAAACGGTTGTACTTATCGTTTGCAAAGCTATGTCGCGTGCTGCGGTATGCGGAGACACTAAAAGCACCACAGTAGAACACACATGAAGCTTCTAAGTTGATGTAATAGCCAGTAAGAAGTAGTACAATTCAAGTTTTAGGTATCGATTATTGACTTTTTAGCTAGCTTTGATACCTTGGACATGAGCTAGGACCTTATGATTCTGCATGAAAGGAGGACTAGCAGCCGAGTTGCACGGGAGAATGAGAAAAGTGTTCATATGTAGTAAAAACCTGACAAATCCGTCCGCTTTCGTCATTTGTTATCGAATCGACTTAAAGCCAGATCGTCACATTGGCCGCTCTTCTCTCTGAAACGGTTGTACTTATCGTCTGCAAAGCTATGTCGCGTGCTGCGATTTGCAGAGACACTAAAAGCACCATAGTAGAACACAGATGAAGCTTCTAAGTTGATGGAATAGCCTGTAAGAAGTAGTACAATTCAAGTTTTAGGTATCGATTATTGACTTTTTAGCTGGCTTTGGTGCCTTGGACATGAGCTAGGACCTTAAGATTCTGCATGAAAGGAGGACTAGCAGCCGAGTTGCACGGGAGAATGTGAAAAGTGTTCACATGTAGTTAAAACGTGAGAACTCCGTCCGTTTTCGTCATTTGTTATCGAATCGACTTATAGCCAGATCATCACAATGGCCGCTCTTCTCTCTGAAACGCTTGTACTTATCGTCTGCTAAGCTATGTCGCGTGCTGCGGTATGCGGAGACACTAAAATCACAATAGTAGAACACAGATGAATCTTCTAAGTTGATGTAATACCCAGTAAGAAGTAGTATAATTCAAGTATTAGGTATCGATTATTTACTTTTTAGCTGGCTTTGGTGCCTTGGACATGAGCTAGGACCTCAAGATTCTGCATGAAAGGAAGACTAGCAGCCGATTTGCACGGGAGAATGTGAAAATTGTTCATATGTAGTAAAAACCTGAGAAATCCGTCCGTTTTCGTCATTTGTTATCGAATCGACTTAAAGCCAGATCGTCACATTGGCCGCTCTTCTCTCTGAAACGCTTGTACTTATCGTCTGCAAAGTTATGTCGCGTGCTGCGGTATGCGGAGACACTAAAATCACCATAGTAGAACACAGATGAAGCTTCTAAGTTGATGTAATAGCCAGTAAGAAGTAGTACAATTCAAGTTTTAGGTATCGATTATAGACTTTTTAGCTGGCTTTGGTGCCTTGGACATGAGCTAGGACATTAAGATTCTGCATGAAAGGAGGACTAGCAGCCGAGTTGCACGGGAGAATGAGAAATGTGTTCATATGTAGTAAAAACCTGAGAAATCCGTCCGCTTTCGTCATTTGTTATCAAATCGACTTAAAGCCAGATCGTCACATTGGCCGCTCTTCTCTGTGAAACGGTTGTACGTATCGTCTGCAAAGCTATGTTGCGTGCTGCGGTATGCTGAGACACTACAATTACCATAGTAGAACACAGATGAAGCTTCTAAGTTGATGTAATAGCCAGTTAGAAGTAGTACAACTCAAGTTTTAGGTATCGATTATTGACTTTTTAGCTGGCTTTGGTGCCTTGGACATGAGCTAGGACCTTAAGATTATGCATGAAAGGAGGACTAGCAGCCGAGTTGCAGGGGAGAATGTGAAAAGTGTTCATATGTAGTAAAAACCTGAGAAATCCGTCTGTTTTCGTCATTTGCTATCGAATCGACTTAAAGCCAGATCGTCACATTGGCCGCTCTGCTCTCGGGAACGGTTTTACTTATCGTCTGCAAAGCTATGTCGCGTGTTGCCGTAGGCGGAAACAGGATAAGCACCATAGTAGAACACACATGAAGCTTCTAAGTTGATGTCATAGCCAGTAAGAAGTAGTACAATTCAAGTTTTAGGTATGGATTATTGACTTTGTAGCTGGCTTTGGTGCCTTGGACATGAGCTAGGACCTTACGATTCTGCATGAAAGGAGGACTAGCAGCCGAGTTGCACGGGAGAATGTGAAAAGTGTTCATATGTAGTAAAAACCTGAGAAATCCGTCCGTTTTCGTCATTTGTTATCGAGTCGACTTAAAGCCAGATCGTCACATTGGCCGCTCTTCTCTCTGAAACGGTTGTACTTATCGTCTGCAAAGCTATGTCGCGTGCTGCGGTATGCGGAGACACTAAAAGCACCATAGTAGAACACAGATGAAGCTTCTAAGTTGATGTAATAGCCAGTAAGAAGTATTACAATTCAAGTTTTAGGTATCGATTATTGACTATTTAGCTGGCTTTGGTGCCTTGGACATGAGCTAGGACCTTACGATTCTGCATGAAAGGAGGACTAGCAGCCGAGTAGCACGGGAGAATGTGAAAAGTGTTCATACGTAGTAAAAACCTTAGAAATCCGTCCGTTTTCGTCATTTGTTATCGAATCGACTTAAAGCCAGATCGTCACATTGGCCGCTCTTCTCTCTGAAACGCTTGTACTTATCGTCTGCAAAGCTATGTCGCGTGCTGCGGTATGCAGAGACACTAAAAGCACCATAGTAGAACACAGATGAAGCTTCTAAGTTGATGTAATAGCCAGTAAGAAGTAGTACAATTCATGTTTTAGGTATTGATTATTGACTTTTTAGCAGGCTTTGGTTCCTTGGACATGAGCTAGGACCTTAAGACTCTGCATGAAAGGAGGACTAGCAGCCGAGTTGCACGGGAGAATGTGAAAAGTGTTCATATGTAGTAAAAACCTGAGAAATCCGTCCGTTTTCGTCATTTGTTATCGAATCGACTTAAAGCCAGATCGTCAAATTGGCCGCTCTTTTCTCTGAAATGGTTGTACTTATCGTCTGCAAAGCTATGTCGCGTGCTGCGGTATGCGGAGACACTAAAATCACCACAGTAAAACACAGATGACGCTTCTAAGTTGATGTAATATCCAGTAAGAAGTAGTACAATTCAAGATTTAGGTGATCGATTATTGACTTTTTAGCTGGCTTTGGTGCCTTGGACATGAGCTAGGACCTTAAGATTCTGCATTAAAGGAGGACTAGCAGCCGAGTTGCATGGGAGAATGTGAAAAGTGTTCAAATGTATTAAAAACCTGAGAAATACGTTCGTTTTCGTCATTTGTTATCGAATCGACTTAAAGCCAGATCGTCACATTGGCCGCTCTTCTCTCTGAAACGCTTGTACCTATCGTCTGCAAAGCTATGTCGCGTGCTGCGGTATGCGGAGACACTAAAATCACCATAGTAGAACACAGATGAAGCATCTAAGTTGATGTAATAGCCAGTAAGAAGTAATCCAATTCAAGTTTTAGGTATCGATTATTGACTTTTTAGCTGGCTTTGGTGTCTTGGACATGAGCTAGGACCTTAAGATTCTGCATTAAAGGAGGACTAGCAGCCGAGTTGCATGGGAGAATGTGAAAAGTGTTCATATGTAGTAAAAACCTGAGAAATCCGTCCGTTTTCGTCAATTGTTATCGAATCGACTTAAAGCCAGATCGTCACATTGGCTGCTCTTCTCTCTGAAACGGTTGTACTTATCGTCTGCAAAGCTATGTCGCGTGGTGCGGTATGCTGAGACACTAAAATCACCATAGTAGAACACAGATGAAGGATCTAAGTTGATGTAATAGCCAGTAAGAAGTAATCCAATTCAAGTTTTAGGTATCGATTATTGACTTTTTAGCTGGCTTTGGTGCATTGGACATGAGCTAGGACCTTAAGATTCTGCATGAAAGGAGGACTAGCAGCCGAGTTGCACGGGAGAATGTGAAAAGTGTTCATATGCAGTAAAAACCTGAGACGTCCGTCCGTTTTCGTCATTTGTTATCGATTCGACTTTAAGCCAGATCGTCACATTGGCCACTCTTCTCTCTGAAACGGTTGTACTTATTGTCTGCAAAGCTATGTCGCGTGTTGCCGTAGGCGGAAACAGGAAAGGCACCATAGTAGAACACAGATGAAGCTTCTAAGTTGACGTAATATCCAGTAAGAAGTAGTACAATTCAAGTTTTAGGTATCGATTATTGACTTTTTAGCTGGCTTTGGTGACTTGGACATGAGCTAGGACCTTAAGATTCTGCATGAAAGGAGGACTAGCAGCCGAGTTGCACGGGAGAATGTGAAAAGTGTTCAAATCTAAAAAAATAAAAAAACCTGAGAAATCCGTCCGTTTTCGTCATTTGTTATCGAATCGACTTAAAGCCAGATCGTCACATTGGCCGCTCTTCTCTCTGAAACGCTAGTACTTATCATCTGCACAGCTATGTCGCGTGCTGCGGTATGCAGAGACACTAAAAGCACCATAGTAGAACACAGATGAAGCTTCTAAGTTGATGTAATAGCCAGTAAGAAGTAGTACAATTCAAGTTTTAGGTATCGATTATTGACTTTTTAGCTGGGTTTGGTGCCTTGGACATGAGCTAGGACCTTAAGATTCTGCATGAAAGGAGGACTAGCAGCCGAGTTGCATGGGAGAATGTGAAAAGTGTTCATATGTAGTTAAAACCTGAGAAATCCGTCCGTTTTCGTCATTTGTTATCGAATCGACTTAAAGCCAGATCATCACATTGGCCGCTCTTCTCTCTGAAACGGTTGTACTTAGCGTCTTCAAAAGTATGTCGCTTGTTGCCGTAGGCGGAAACAGGAAAAGCACCATAGTAGAACACAGATGAAGCATCTAAGTTGATGTAATAGCCAGTAAGAAGTAGTACAATTCAAGTTTTAGGTATCGATTATTGACTTTTTAGCTGGCTTTGGTGCCTTGGACATGAGCTAGGACTTTAAGATTCTGCATAAAAGGAGGACTAGCAGCCCATGTGCACGGGAGAATGTGAAAAGTGTTCATATGTAGTAATAATCTGAGACATCCGTCCGTTTTCGTCATTTGTTATCGAATCGACTTAAAGCCAGATCGTCACATTGGCCGCTCTTCTCTCTGAAACGGTTGTACTTATCGTCTGCAAAGCTATGTCGCGTGTTGCCGTAGGCGGACACACTAAAGGCACCATAGTAGAACACAGATGAAGCTTCTAAGTTGATGTAATAGCCAGTAAGAAGTAGTACAATTCAAGTTTTAGTTATCGATTATTGACTTTTTAGCTGGCTTTGGTGCCTTGGACATGAGCTAGGACCTTAAGATTCTGCATGAAAGGAGGACTAGCAGCCGAGTTGCATGGGAGAATGTGAAAAGTGTTCATATGTAGTAAAAACCTAAGAAATCCGTCCGTTTTCGTCATTTGTTATCGAATCGACTTAAAGCCAAATTGTCACATTGGCCGCTCTTCTCTCTGAAACCCTTGTACTTATCGTCTGCAAAGCTATGTCGCGTACTGCGGTATGCGGAGACACTAAAATCACCATAGGAGAACACAGATGAAGCTTCTAAGTTGATGTAATAGCCAGTAAGAAGTAATCCAATTCAAGTTTTAGGTATCGATTATTGACTTTTTAGCTGGCTTTGGTGCATTGGACATGAGCTAGGACCTTAAGATTCTGCATGAAAGGAGGACTAGCAGCCGAGTTGCACGGGAGAATGAGAAATGTGTTCATATGTAGTAAAAACCTGAGAAATCCGTCCGCTTTCGTCATTTGTTATCGAATCGACTTAAAGCCAGATCGTCACATTGGCCGCTCTTCTCTGTGAAACGGTTGTACGTATCGTCTGCAAAGCTATGTCGCGTGCTGCGGTATGCGGAGACACTACAATCACCATAGTAGAACACAGATGAAGCTTCTAAGTTGATGTAATAGCCAGTAAGAAGTAGTACAACTCAAGTTTTAGGTATCGATTATTGACTTTTTAGCTGGCTTTGGTGCCTTGGACATGAGCTAGGACCTTAAGATTATGCATGAAAGGAGGACTAGCAGCCGAGTTGCAGGGGAGAATGTGAAAAGTGTTCATATGTAGTAAAAACCTGAGAAATCCGTCCGTTTTCGTCATTTGTTATCGAATCGACTTAAAGCCAGATCGTCACATTGGCCGCTCTTCCCTCTGAAATGGTTGTACTTCTCGTCTGCAAAGCTATGTCGCGTGTTGCCGTAGGCGGAAACAGGAAAAGCACCATAGTAGAACACAGATGAAGCTTCTAAGTTGATGTAATAGCCAGTAAGAAGTAGTACAATTCAAGTTTTAGGTATCGATTATTGACTTTTTAGCTGGCTTTGGTGCCTTGGACATGAGCTAGGACTTTAAGATTCTGCATAAAAGGTGGACTAGCAGCCCAGTTGCACGGGAGAATGTGAAAAGTGTTCATATCTAGTAAAAATCTGAGACATCCGTCCGTTTTCGCCATTTGTTATCGAATCGACTTAAAGCCAGATCGTCACATTGGCCGCTCTTCTCTCTGAAACGGTTGTACTTATCGTCTGCAAAGCTATGTCGCGTGCTGCGGTATGCGGAGACACTAAAAGCACCATAGTAGAACACAGATGAAGCTTCTAAGTTGATGTAATAGCCAGTAAGAAGTAGTACAATTCAAGTTTTACGTATCGATTATTGACTTTTTAGCTGGGTTTGGTGCCTTGGACATGAGCTAGGACCTTACGATTCTGCATGAAAGGAGGACTAGTAGCCGAGTTGCACGGGAGAATGTGAAAAGTGTTCATATGTAATAAAAACCTTAAAAATCCGTCCGTTTTCGTCATTTGTTATCGAATCGACTTAAAGCCAGATCGTCACATTGGCCGCTCTACTCTCTGAAACGGTTGTACTTATCGTCTGCAAAGCTATGTCGCGTGCTGCGGTATGTGGAGACACTAAAAGCACCATAGTAGAACACAGATGAAGCTTCTAAGTTGATGTAATAGCCAGTAAGAAGTAGTACCATTCAAGTTTTAGGTATCGATTATTGACTTTTTAGCTGGCTTTGGTGCCTTGGACATGAGCTAGGACCTTAAGATTCTGCATGAAAGGAGGACTAGCAGCCGAGTTGCATGGGAGAATGTGAAAAAGTGTTCATATGTAGTAAAAACCTAAGAAATCCGTCCGTTTTCGTCATTTGTTATCGAATCGACTTAAAGCCAGATCGTCTCATTGGCCGCTCTTCTCTCTGAAACGCTTGTACTTATCGTCTGCAAAGCTATGTCGAATACTGCGGTATGCGGAGACACTAAAATCACCATAGTAGAACACAGATGAAACTTCTAAGTTGATGTAATAGCCAGTAAGAAGTAGTACAATTCAAGTTTTAGGTATCGATTATTGACTTTTTAGCTGGCTTTGGTGCCTTGAACATGAGCTAGGACCTTAACATCCTGCATGAAAGGAGGACTAGCAGCCGAGTTGCACGGGAGAATGTGAAAAGTGTTCATATGTTATAAAAACATTAAAAATCCGTCCGTTTTCGTCATTTGTTATCGAATCGACTTAAAGCCAGATCGTCACATTGGCCGCTCTTCTCTCTGAAACGGTTGTACTTACCCTCTGCAAAGCTATGTCGCGTGCTGCGGTATGTGGAGACACTAAAATCACCATAGTAGAACACAGATGAAGCTTCTAATTTGATGTAATAGCCAGTAAGAAGTAGTACAATTCAAGTTTTAGGTATCGATTATTGACTTTTTAGCTGGCTTTGGTGCCTTGGACATGAGCTAGGACCATAAGATTCTGCATGAAAGGAGGACTAGCAGCCGAGTTACACGGGAGAATGTGAAAACTGTTCATATGTAATAAAAACCTTACAAATCCGTCCGTTTTCGTCATATGTTATCGAATCGACTTAAAGCCAGATCGTCACATTGGCCGCTCTTCTCACTGAAACGGTTGTACTTATCGTCTGCAAAGCTATGTCGCGTGCTGCGGTATGCGGAGACACTAAAATCACCATTGTAGAACACAGATGAAGCATCTAAGTTGATGTCATAGCCAGTAAGAAGTAGTACAATTCAAGTTTTAGGTATCGATTATTGACTTTTTAGCTGGCTTTGGTGCATTGGACATGAGCTAGGACCTTAAGATTCTGCATGAAAGGAGGACTAGCAGCCGAGTTCCACGGGAGAATGTGAAAACTGTTCATATGTAGTAAAAACCTGAGAAATCCGTCCGTTTTCGTCATTTGTTATCGAATCGACTTAAAGCCAGATCGTCACATTGGCCGCTCTTCTCACTGAAACGGTTGTACTTACCGTCTGCAAAGCTATGTCGCGTGCTGCGGTACGCGGATACACTAAAAGCACAATAGTAGAACACAGATGAAGCTTCTAAGTTGATGTAATATCCAGTAAGAAGTAGTGCAATTCGAGTTTTAGGTATCGATTATTGACTTTTTAGCTGGCTTTGGTGCCTTGGACATGAGCTAGGACATTAAGATTCTGCATGAAAGGAGGACTAGCAGCCGAGTTGCATGGGGGAATGTGAAAAGTGTTCAAATGTAGTAAAAACCTGAGAAATCCGTCCGTTTTCGTCATTTGTTATCGAATCGACTTAAAGCCAGATCGTCAAATTGGCCGCTCTTTTCTCTGAAACGGTTGTACTTATCGTCTGCAAAGCTATGTCGCGTGCTGCGGTATGCTGAGACACTAAAAGCACCATAATAGAACACAGATGAAGCTTCTAAGTTGATGTAATAGCCAGTAAGAAGTAGTACAATTCAAGTTTTAGGTATTGAATATGGAACTTTTAGCTGGCTTTGGTGCCTTGGACATGAGCTACGACCTTAAGATTCTGCATGAAAGGAGGACTAGCACTCGAGTTGCACGGGAGAATGTGAAAAGTGTTCTTATGTAGTTAAAACTTGAGAAATCCGTCCGTTTCCGTCATTTGTTATCGAATCGACTTAAAGCCAGATCGTCACATTGGCCGCTCTTCTCTCTGAAACGGTTGTACTTATCGTCTTCAAAGGTATGTCGCGTGTTGCCGTAGGCGGAAACAGGAAAAGCACCATAGTAGAACACAGATGAAGCTTCTAAGTTGATGTAATAGCCAGTAAGAAGTAGTCCAATTCAAGATTTAGGTATCGATTATTGACTTTTTAGCTGTCTTTGGTGACTTGGACATGAGCTAGGACCTTAAGATTCTGCATGAAAGGAGGACTAGCAGCCGAGTTGCATGGGGGAATGTGAAAAGTGTTCATATGTAGTAAAAACCTTAGAAATCCGTCCGTTTTCGTCATTTGTTATCGAATCGACTTAAAGCCAGATTGTCACATTGGCCGCTCTTCTCTCTGAAACGCTTGTACCTATCGTCTGCAAAGCTATGTCGCGTGCTGCGGTATGCGGAGACACTAAAATCACCATAGTAGAACACAGATGAAGCATCTAAGTTGATGTAATAGCCAGTAAGAAGTAATCCAATTCAAGTTTTAGGTATCGATTATTGATTTTTAGCTGGCTTTGGTGACTTGGACATGAGCTAGGACCTTAACATTCTGCATTAAAGGACGACTAGCAGCCGAGTTGCACGGGAGAATGTGAAAAGTGTTCATATGTAGTAAAAACCTGAGAAATCCGTCCGTTTTCGTCATTTGTTATCGAATCGACTTAAAGCCAGATCGTCACATTGGCCGCTCTTCTCTCTGAAACGGTTGTACTTCTCGTCTGCAAAGCTATGTCGCGTGCTGCGGTATGCGGAGACACTGAAATCACCATAGTAGAACACAGATGAAGCATCTAAGATGATGTAATAGCCAGTAAGGAGTAGTCCAATTCAAGTTTTAGGTATCGATTATTGACTTTTTAGCTGTCTTTGGTGACTTGGACATGAGCTAGGACCTTAAGATTCTGCATGAAAGGAGGACTAGCAGCCGAGTTGCACAGGAGAATGTGAAAAGTGTTCATATCTAAAAAAAAAAAAAAACCTGCGAAATCCGTCCGTTTTCGTCATTTGTTATCGAATCGACTTGAAGCCAGATCGTCACATTGGTCGCTCTTCTCTCTCAAACGGTTGTACTTATCGTCTACAAAGCAATGTCGCGTGCTGCGGTATGCGGAGACACTAAAATCACCATACTAGAACACAGATGAAGCTTCTAAGTTGATGTAATAGAAGGTAAGAAGTAGTACAATTCAAGTTGTAGGTATCGATTATTGACTTTTTAGCTGGCTTTGGTGCCTTGGACATGAGCTAGGACCTTACGATTCTGCATGAAAGGAGGACTAGCAGCCGAGTTGCACGGGAGAATGTGAAAAGTGTTCATATGTAGTAAAAACCTTAGAAATACTTCCGTTTTCGTCATTTGTTATCGAATCGACTTAAAGCCAGATCGTCACATTGGCAGCTCTTCTCTCTGAAACGCTAGTACTTATCATCTGCACAGCTATGTCGCGTGCTGCGGTATGCAGAGACACTAAAAGCACCATAGTAGAACACAGATGAAGCTTCTAAGTTGATGTAATTGCCAGTAAGAAGTAGTACAATTCAAGTATTAGGTATCGATAATTGACTTTTTAGCTGGCTTTCGTGCCTTGGACATGAGCTAGGACCTTAAGACTCTGCATGAAAGGAGGACTAGCAGCCGAGTTGCATGGGAGAATGTGAAAAGTGTTCATATGTAGTAAAAACCTGAGAAATCCGTCCGTTTTCGTCATTTGTTATCGAATCGACTTAAAGCCAGATCGTCAAATTGGCCGCTCTTTTCTCTGAAACGGTTGTACTTATCGTCTGCAAAGCTATGTCACGTGCTGCGGTATGCGGAGACACTAAAATCACCACAGCAGAACACAGATGAAGCTTCTAAGTTGATGTAATATCCAGTAAGAAGTAGTACAATTCGAGTTTTAGGTATCGATTATTGACATTTTAGCTGGCTTTGGTGCCTTGGACATGAGCTAGGACCTTAAGATTCTGCATGAAAGGAGGACTAGCAGCCGAGTTGCACGGGAGAATGTGAAAAGTGTTCATATGTAGTTAAAACTTGAGATATCCGTCCGTTTTCGTCATTTGTTATCGAATCGACTTAAAGCCAGATCGTCACATTGGCCGCTCTTCTCTCTGAAACGGTTGTACTTATCGTCTTCAAAGGTATGTCGCGTGTTCCCGTAGGCGGAAACAGGAAAAGCACCATAGTAGAACACAGATGAAGCTTCAAAGTTGATGTAATAGCCAGTAAGAAGTAATCCAATTCAAGTTTTAGGAATCGATTATTGACTTTTTAGCTGGCTTTGGTGCCTTGAACATGAGCTAGGACCTTAACATCCTGCATGAAAGGAGGACTAGCAGCCGAGTTGCACGGGAGAATGTGAAAAGTGTTCATATGTTATAAAAACCTTAAAAATCCGTCCGTTTTCGTCATTTGTTATCGAATCGACTTAAAGCCAGATCGTCACATTGGCCGCTCTTCTCTCTGAAACGGTTGTACTTACCGTCTGCAAAGCTATGTCGCGTGCTGCGGTATGTGGAGACACTAAAATCACCATAGTAGAACACAGATGAAGCTTCTAAGTTGATGTAATAGCCAGTAAGAAGTAGTACAATTCAAGTTTTAGGTATCGATTATTGACTTTTTAGCTGGCTTTGGTGCCTTGGACATGAGCTAGGACCTTAAGATTCTGCATGAAAGGAGGACTAGCAGCCGAGTTACACGGGAGAATGTGAAAACTGTTCATATGTAATAAAAACCTTACAAATCCGTCCGTTTTCGTCATATGTTATCGAATCGACTTAAAGCCAGATCGTCACATTGGCCGCTCTTCTCTCTGAAACGCTTGTACTTATCGTCTGCAAAGCTATGTCGCGTGCTGCGGTATGCGGAGGCACTAAAAGCACCATAGTAGAACACAGATTAAGCTTCTACATTGATGTAATAGCCAGTAAGAAGTAGTACAATTCAAGTTTTAGGTATCGATTATTGACTTTTTAGCTGGCTTTGGTGCCTTGGACATGAGCTAGGGCCTTAAGTTTCTGCATGGAAGGAGGACTAGCAGCCGAGTTGCACGGGTGAATGTGAAAAGTGTTCATATGTAGTAAAAACCTTAGAAATCCGTCCGTTTTCGTCATTTGTTATTGAATCGACTGAAAGCCAGATCGTCATATTGGCCGCTCTTCTCTCTGAAACGATTGTACTTATCGTCTGCAAAGCCATATCGCGTGCTGCAATATGTGGAGACACTAAAAGCACCATAGTAGAACACCGATGAAGCTTCTAAGTTGAAGTAATAGCCAGTAAGAAGTAGTAGAATTCAAGTTTTAGGTATCGATTATTGACTTTTTAGCTGGCTCTGGTGCCTTGGACATGAGCTAGGACCTTAAGATTCTGCATGAAAGGAGGACTAGCAGCCGAGTTGCACGGGAGAATGTGAAAAGTGTTCATATGCAGTAAAAACCTGAAACATCCGTCCGTTTTCGTCATTTGTTATCGAATCGACTTAAAGCCAGATCGTCACATTGGCCGCTCTTCTCTCTGAAACGGTTGTACTTATCGTCTGCAAAGCTATGTCGCGTGCTGCGGTATGCTGACACACTAAAAGCACCATAGTAGAACACAGATGAAGCTGCTAAGTTGATGTAATAGCCAGTAAGAAGTAGTACAATTCAAGTTTTAGGTATCGATTATTGACTTTTTAGCTGGCTTTGGTGCCTTGGACATGAGCTGGGACCTTAAGATTCTGCATGAAAGGAGGACTAGCAGCCGAGTTGCACGGGAGAATGTGAAAAGTGTTCATATGTAGTAAAAACCTGAGACATCCGTCCGTTGTCGTCATTTGTTATCGAATCGACTTAAAGCCAGATCGACACATTGGCCGCTCTTCTCTCTGAAACGGTTGTACTTATCGTCTGCAAAGCTATGTCGCGTGCTGCGGTATGCTGAGACACTAAAAGCACCATAATAGAACACAGATGAAGCTTCTAAGTTGATGTAATAGCCAGTAAGAAGTAGTACAATTCACGTTTTAGGTATTGAATATGGAACTTTTAGCTGGCTTTGGTGCCTTGGACATGAGCTAGGACCTTAAGATTCTGCATGAAAGGAGGACTAGCAGCCGAGTTGCACGGGAGAATGTGAAAAGTGTTCATATGTAGTTATAACCTGAGAAATCCGTCCGTTTTCGTCATTTGTTATCGAATCGACTTAAAGCCAGATCGTCACATTGGCCGCTCTTCTCTCTGAAACGGTTGCACTTATCGTCTTCAAAGGTATGTCGCATGTTGTCGTAGGCGGAAACAGGAAAAGCACCATAGTAGAACACAGATGAAGCTTCTAAGTTGATGTAATAGCCAGTAAGAAGTAGTCCAATTCAAGATTTAGGTATCGATTATTGACTTTTTAGCTGGGTTTTGGTGCCTTGGACATGAGGTAGGACCTTAATATTCTGCATGAAAGGAGGACTAACAGCCGAGTTGCATGGGGGAATGTGAAAAGTGTTCAAATGTAGTAAAAACCTGAGAAATACGTCCGTTTTCATCATTTGTTATCGAATCGACTTAAAGCCAGATCGTCACATTGGCCGCTCTTCTCTCTGAAACGGTTGTACTTATCGCCTGCAAAGCTATGTCGTGTGCTGCGGTATGCGGAGACACTAAAAGCACCATAGTAGGACACCCATTAAGCTTCTAAGTTGATGTAATACCCAGTAAGAAGTAGTAAAATTCAAGTTTTAGGTATCGATTATTGACTTTTTAGCTGGCTTTGGTGCCTTGGACATGAGATAGGACCTTAACATTCTGCATGAAAGGAGGACTAGCAGCCGAGATGCACGGGAGAATGCAAAAAGTGTTCATATGTAGTAAAAACCTTAGAAATCCGTCCGTTTTCGTCATTTGTTATCGAATCGACTTAAAGCCAGATCGTCACATTGGCTGCTCTTCTCTCTGAAACGGTTGCACTTATCGTCTGCAAAGCTATGTCGCGTGCTGCGGTATGCGGACACACTAAAAGCACCATAGTAGAACACAGATGAAGCCGCTAAGCTGATGTAATAGCCAGTAAGAAGTAATCCAATTCAAGTTTTATGTATCGATTATTGACTTTTTAGCTGGCTTTGGTGCCTTGGACATGAGCTAGGACCTTAAGATTCTGCATGAAAGGAGGACTAGCAGCCGAGTTGCACGGGAGAATGTGAAAAGTGTTCATATGCAGTAAAAACCTGACACATCCGTCCGTTTTCGTCATTTGTTATCGAATCGACTTAAAGCCAGATCGTCACATTGGCCGCTCTTGTGTCTGAAACGGTTGTACTTATGGTCTGCAAAGCTATGTCGCGTGCTGCGGTATGCGGACACACTAAAAGCACCATAGTAGAACACAGATGAAGCTTCTAAGTTGATGTAATAGCCAGTAAGAAGTAGTACAATTCAAGTTTTAGGTATTGAATATGGAACTTTTAGCTGGCTTTGGTGCCTTGGACATGAGCTAGGACCTTAAGATTCTGCATGAAAGGAGGACTAGCAGCCGAGGTGCACGGGAGAATGTGAAAAGTGTTCATATGTAGTTAAAACTTGAGAAATCCGTCCGTTTTCGTCATTTGTTATCGAATCGACTTAAAGCCAGATCGTCACATTGGCCGCTCTTCTCTCTGAAACGGTTGTACTTATCGTCTTCAAAGGTATGTCGCGTGTTACCGTAGGCGGAAACAGGAAAAGCACCATAGTAGAACACAGATGAAGCTTCTAAGTTGATGTAATAGCCAGTAAGAAGTAGTCCAATTCAAGATTTAGGTATCGATTATTGACTTTTTAGCTGGCTTTGGTGCCTTGGACTTGAGCTAGGACCTTAAGATTCTGCATGAAAGGAAGACTAGCAGCCGAGTTGCATGGGGGAATGTGAAAAGTGTTCAAATGTAGTAAAAACCTTAGAAATACGTCCGTTTTCGTCATTTGTTATCGAATCGACTTAAAGCCAGATCGTCACATTGGCTGCTCTTCTCTCTGAAACGGTTGTACTTATCGTCTGCAAAGCTATGTCGTGTGCTGCGGTATGCGGACACACTAAAAGCACCATAGTAGAACACAGATGAAGCATCTAAGTTGATGTAATAGCCAGTAAGAAGTAATCCAATTCAAGTATTAGGTATTGAATATGGAACTTTTAGCTGGCTTTGGTGCCTTGGACATGAGCTAGGACCTTAAGATTCTTCATTAAAGGAGGACTAGCAGCCGAGTTGCATGGTAGAATGTGTAAAGTGTTCATATGTAGTAAAAACCTGAGAAATCCGTCCGTTTTCGTCATTTGTTATCGAATCGACTTAAAGCCAGATCGTCACATTGGCTGCTCTTCTCTCTGAAACGGATGCACTTATCGTCTGCAAAGCTATGTCGCGTGCTGCGGTATGCGGAGACACTAAAATCACCATAGTAGAACACAGATGAAGCATCTAAGTTGATGTAATAGCCAGTAAGAAGTAATCCAATTCAAGATTTAGGTATCGATTATTGACTTTTTAGCTGGCTTTGGTGTCTTGGACATGAGCTAGGACCTTAAGATTCTGCATGAAAGGAGGACTAGCAGCCGCGTTGCACGGGAGAATGTGAAAAGTGTTCATATGCAATAAAAACCTGAGACATCCGTCCGTTTTCGTCATTTGTTATCGAATCGACTTAAAGCCAGATCGTCACATTGGCCGCTCTTCTCTCTGAAACGGTTGTACTTATCGTCTGCAAAGCTATGTCGCGTGCTGCGGTATGCGGACACACTAAAAGCACCATAGTAGAACACAGATGAAGCTTCTAAGTTGATGTAATAGCCATTAAGAAGTAGTACAATTCAAGTTTTTGGTATCGATTATTGACTTTTTAGCTGGCTTTGGTGCCTTGGACATGAGCTAGGACCTTAAGATTCTGCATGAAAGGAGGACTAACAGCCGAGTTGCACGGGAGAATGTGAAACGTGTTCATATGTAGTAAAAACCTGAGACATCCGTCCGTTTTCGTCATTTGTTATCGAATCGACTTAAAGCCAGATCGACACATTGGCCGCTCTTCTCTCTGAAACGGTTGTACTTATCGTCTGCAAAGCTATGTCGCGTGCTGCGGTATGCTGAGACACTAAAAGCACCATAACAGAACACAGATGAAGCTTCTAAGTTGATGTAATAGCCAGTAAGAAGTAGTACAATTCAAGTTTTAGGTATTGAATATGGAACTTTTAGATGCCTTTGGTGCCTTGGACATGAGCTAGGACCTTAAGATTCTGCATGAAAGGAGGACTAGCAGCCGAGTTGCACGGGAGAATGTGAAAAGTGTTCATATGTAGTAAAAACCTTAGAAATCCGTCCGTTTTCGTCATTTGTTATCGAATCGACTTAAAGCCAGATCGTCACATTGGCTGCTCTTCTCTCTGAAACGGTTGCACTTATCGTCTGCAAAGCTATGTCGCGTGCTGCGGTATGCGGAGACACTAAAATCACCATAGTAGAACACAGATGAAGCATCTAAGTTGATGTAATAGCCAGTAAGAAGTAACCCAATTCAAGTTTTAGGTATCGATTATTGACTTTTTAGCTGGCTTTGGTGCCTTGGACATGAGCTAGGACCTTAAGATTCTGCATGAAAGGAGGACTAGCAGCCGCGTTGCACGGGAGAATGTGAAATGTGTTCATATGCAGTAAAAACCTGAGACATCCGTCCGTTTTCGTCATTTGTTATCGAATCGACTTAAAGCCAGATCGTCACATTGGCCGTCTTCTCTCTGACACGGTTGTACTTATCGTCTGCAAAGCTATGTCGCGTCCTGCGGTATGCGGACACACTAAAAGCACCATAGTAGAACACAGATGAAGCATCTAAGTTGATGTAATAGCCAGTAAGAAGTAATCCAATTCAAGTTTTAGGTATTGAATATTCACCTTTTAGCTGGCTTTGGTGCCTTGGACATGAGCTAGGACCTTAAGATTCTTCATTAAAGGCGGACTAGCAGCCGAGTTGCATGGTAGAATGTGAAAAGTGTTCATATGTAGTAAAAACCTGAGAAATCCGTCCGTTTTCGTCATTTGTTATCGAATCGACTTAAAGCCAGATCGTCACATTGGCTGCTCTTCTCTCTGAAACGGATGCACTTATCGTCTGCAAAGCTATGTCGTGTGCTGCGGTATGCGGAGACACTAAAATCACCATAGTAGAACACAGATGAAGCATCTAAGTTGATGTAATAGCCAGTAAGAAGTAATCCAATTCAAGTTTTAGGTATCGATTATTGACTTTTTAGCTGGCTTTGGTGCCTTGGACATGAGGTAGGACCTTAATATTCTGCATGAAAGGAGGACTAGCAGCCGCGTTGCACGGGAGAATGTGAAAAGTGTTCATATGCAGTAAAAACCTGAGAAATCCGTCCATTTTCGTCATTTGTTATCGAATCGACTTAAAGCCAGATCGTCACATTGGCCGCTCTTCTGTCTGAAACGGTTGTACTTATCGTCTGCAAAGCTATGTCGCGTGCTGCGGTATGCGGAGACACTAAAAGCACCATAGTAGGACACCCATTAAGCTTCTAAGTTGATGTAATACCCAGTAAGAAGTAGTAAAATTCAAGTTTTAGGTATCGATTATTGACTTTTTAGCTGGCTTTGGTGCCTTGGACATGAGATAGGACCTTAACATTCTGCATGAAAGGAGGACTAGCAGCCGAGATGCACGGGAGAATGCAAAAAGTGTTCATATGTAGTAAAAACCTTAGAAATCCGTCCGTTTTCGTCATTTGTTATCGAATCGACTTAAAGCCAGATCGTCACATTGGCTGCTCTTCTCTCTGAAACGGTTGCACTTATCGTCTGCAAAGCTATGTCGCGTGCTGCGGTATGCGGACACACTAAAAGCACCATAGTAGAACACAGATGAAGCCGCTAAGCTGATGTAATAGCCAGTAAGAAGTAATCCAATTCAAGTTTTAGGTATCGATTATTGACTTTTTAGCTGGCTTTGGTGCCTTGGACATGAGCTAGGACCTTAAGATTCTGCATGAAAGGAGGACTAGCAGCCGAGTTGCACGGGAGAATGTGAAAAGTGTTCATATGCAGTAAAAACCTGACACATCCGTCCGTTTTCGTCATTTGTTATCGAATCGACTTAAAGCCAGATCGTCACATTGGCCGCTCTTGTGTCTGAAACGGTTGTACTTATGGTCTGCAAAGCTATGTCGCGTGCTGCGGTATGCGGACACACTAAAAGCACCATAGTAGAACACAGATGAAGCTTCTAAGTTGATGTAATAGCCAGTAAGAAGTAGTACAATTCAAGTTTTAGGTATTGAATATGGAACTTTTAGCTGGCTTTGGTGCCTTGGACATGAGCTAGGACCTTAAGATTCTGCATGAAAGGAGGACTAGCAGCCGAGGTGCACGGGAGAATGTGAAAAGTGTTCATATGTAGTTAAAACTTGAGAAATCCGTCCGTTTTCGTCATTTGTTATCGAATCGACTTAAAGCCAGATCGTCACATTGGCCGCTCTTCTCTCTGAAACGGTTGTACTTATCGTCTTCAAAGGTATGTCGCGTGTTACCGTAGGCGGAAACAGGAAAAGCACCATAGTAGAACACAGATGAAGCTTCTAAGTTGATGTAATAGCCAGTAAGAAGTAGTCCAATTCAAGATTTAGGTATCGATTATTGACTTTTTAGCTGGCTTTGGTGCCTTGGACTTGAGCTAGGACCTTAAGATTCTGCATGAAAGGAAGACTAGCAGCCGAGTTGCATGGGGGAATGTGAAAAGTGTTCAAATGTAGTAAAAACCTTAGAAATACGTCCGTTTTCGTCATTTGTTATCGAATCGACTTAAAGCCAGATCGTCACATTGGCTGCTCTTCTCTCTGAAACGGTTGTACTTATCGTCTGCAAAGCTATGTCGTGTGCTGCGGTATGCGGACACACTAAAAGCACCATAGTAGAACACAGATGAAGCATCTAAGTTGATGTAATAGCCAGTAAGAAGTAATCCAATTCAAGTATTAGGTATTGAATATGGAACTTTTAGCTGGCTTTGGTGCCTTGGACATGAGCTAGGACCTTAAGATTCTTCATTAAAGGAGGACTAGCAGCCGAGTTGCATGGTAGAATGTGTAAAGTGTTCATATGTAGTAAAAACCTGAGAAATCCGTCCGTTTTCGTCATTTGTTATCGAATCGACTTAAAGCCAGATCGTCACATTGGCTGCTCTTCTCTCTGAAACGGATGCACTTATCGTCTGCAAAGCTATGTCGCGTGCTGCGGTATGCGGAGACACTAAAATCACCATAGTAGAACACAGATGAAGCATCTAAGTTGATGTAATAGCCAGTAAGAAGTAATCCAATTCAAGATTTAGGTATCGATTATTGACTTTTTAGCTGGCTTTGGTGTCTTGGACATGAGCTAGGACCTTAAGATTCTGCATGAAAGGAGGACTAGCAGCCGCGTTGCACGGGAGAATGTGAAAAGTGTTCATATGCAATAAAAACCTGAGACATCCGTCCGTTTTCGTCATTTGTTATCGAATCGACTTAAAGCCAGATCGTCACATTGGCCGCTCTTCTCTCTGAAACGGTTGTACTTATCGTCTGCAAAGCTATGTCGCGTGCTGCGGTATGCGGACACACTAAAAGCACCATAGTAGAACACAGATGAAGCTTCTAAGTTGATGTAATAGCCATTAAGAAGTAGTACAATTCAAGTTTTTGGTATCGATTATTGACTTTTTAGCTGGCTTTGGTGCCTTGGACATGAGCTAGGACCTTAAGATTCTGCATGAAAGGAGGACTAACAGCCGAGTTGCACGGGAGAATGTGAAACGTGTTCATATGTAGTAAAAACCTGAGACATCCGTCCGTTTTCGTCATTTGTTATCGAATCGACTTAAAGCCAGATCGACACATTGGCCGCTCTTCTCTCTGAAACGGTTGTACTTATCGTCTGCAAAGCTATGTCGCGTGCTGCGGTATGCTGAGACACTAAAAGCACCATAACAGAACACAGATGAAGCTTCTAAGTTGATGTAATAGCCAGTAAGAAGTAGTACAATTCAAGTTTTAGGTATTGAATATGGAACTTTTAGATGCCTTTGGTGCCTTGGACATGAGCTAGGACCTTAAGATTCTTCATTAAAGGAGGACTAGCAGCCGAGTTGCATGGTAGAATGTGAAAAGTGTTCATATGTAGTAAAAACCTGAGAAATCCGTCCGTTTTCGTCATTTGTTATCGAATCGACTTAAAGCCAGATCGTCACATTGGCTGCTCTTCTCTCTGAAACGGATGCACTTATCGTCTGCAAAGCTATGTCGTGTGCTGCGGTATGCGGAGACACTAAAATCACCATAGTAGAACACAGATGAAGCATCTAAGTTGATGTAATAGCCAGTAAGAAGTAATCCAATTCAAGTTTTAGGTATCGATTATTGACTTTTTAGCTGGCTTTGGTGCCTTGGACATGAGCTAGGACCTTAAGATTCTGCATGAAAGGAGGACTAGCAGCCGCGTTGCACGGGAGAATGTGAAAAGTGTTCATATGCAGTAAAAACCTGAGAAATCCGTCCATTTTCGTCATTTGTTATCGAATCGACTTAAAGCCAGATCGTCACATTGGCCGCTCTTCTGTCTGAAACGGTTGTACTTATCGTCTGCAAAGCTATGTCGCGTGCTGCGGTATGCTGAGACACTAAAATCACCATAGTAGAACACAGATGAAGCATCTAAGTTGATTTAATAGCCAGTAAGAAGTAATCCAATTCAAGTTTTAGGTATCGATTATTGACTTTTTAGCTGGCTTTGGTGCCTTGGACATGAGCTAGGACCTTAAGATTCTGCATGAAAGGAGGACTAGCAGCAGAGTTGCACGGAAGAATGTGAAAAGTGTTCATATGCAGTAAAAAGCTGAGACATCCGTCCGTTTTCGTCATTTGTTATCGAATGGACTTTAAGCCAGATCGTCACATTGGCCGTCTTCTCTCTGAAACGGTTGTACTTATCGTCTGCAAAGCTATGTCGCGTCCTGCGGTGTGCGGACACACTAAAAGCACCATAGTAGAACACAGATGAAGCATCTAAGTTGATGTAATAGCCAGTAAGAAGTAATCCAATTCAAGTATTAGGTATTGAATATGGAACTTTTAGCTGGCTTTGGTGCCTTGGACATGAGCTAGGACCTTAAGATTCTTCATTAAAGGAGGACTAGCAGCCGAGTTGCATGGTAGAATGTGAAAAGTGTTCATATGTAGTAAAAACCTGAGAAATCCGTCCGTTTTCGTCATTTGTTATCGAATCGACTTAAAGCCAGATCGTCACATTGGCTGCTCTTCTCTCTGAAACGGATGCACTTATCGTCTGCAAAGCTATGTCGCGTGCTGCGGTATGCGGAGACACTAAAATCACCATAGTAGAACACAGATGAAGCATCTAAGTTGATGTAATAGCCAGTAAGAAGTAATCCAATTCAAGATTTAGGTATCGATTATTGACTTTTTAGCTGGCTTTGGTGTCTTGGACATGAGCTAGGACCTTAAGATTCTGCATGAAAGGAGGACTAGCAGCCGCGTTGCACGGGAGAATGTGAAAAGTGTTCATATGCAATAAAAACCTGAGACATCCGTCCGTTTTCGTCATTTGTTATCGAATCGACTTAAAGCCAGATCGTCACATTGGCCGCTCTTCTCTCTGAAACGGTTGTACTTATCGTCTGCAAAGCTATGTCGCGTGCTGCGGTATGCGGACACACTAAAAGCACCATAGTAGAACACAGATGAAGCTTCTAAGTTGATGTAATAGCCATTAAGAAGTAGTACAATTCAAGTTTTTGGTATCGATTATTGACTTTTTAGCTGGCTTTGGTGCCTTGGACATGAGCTAGGACCTTAAGATTCTGCATGAAAGGAGGACTAACAGCCGAGTTGCACGGGAGAATGTGAAACGTGTTCATATGTAGTAAAAACCTGAGACATCCGTCCGTTTTCGTCATTTGTTATCGAATCGACTTAAAGCCAGATCGACACATTGGCCGCTCTTCTCTCTGAAACGGTTGTACTTATCGTCTGCAAAGCTATGTCGCGTGCTGCGGTATGCTGAGACACTAAAAGCACCATAACAGAACACAGATGAAGCTTCTAAGTTGATGTAATAGCCAGTAAGAAGTAGTACAATTCAAGTTTTAGGTATTGAATATGGAACTTCTAGATGCCTTTGGTGCCTTGGACATGAGCTAGGACCTTAAGATTCTGCATGAAAGGAGGACTAGCAGCCGAGTTGCACGGGAGAATGTGAAAAGTGTTCATATGTAGTAAAAACCTTAGAAATCCGTCCGTTTTCGTCATTTGTTATCGAATCGACTTAAAGCCAGATCGTCACATTGGCTGCTCTTCTCTCTGAAACGGTTGCACTTATCGTCTGCAAAGCTATGTCGCGTGCTGCGGTATGCGGAGACACTAAAATCACCATAGTAGAACACAGATGAAGCATCTAAGTTGATGTAATAGCCAGTAAGAAGTAACCCAATTCAAGTTTTAGGTATCGATTATTGACTTTTTAGCTGGCTTTGGTGCTTTGGACATGAGCTAGGACCTTAAGATTCTGCATGAAAGGAGGACTAGCAGCCGCGTTGCACAGGAGAATGTGAAAAGTGTTCATATGCAGTAAAAACCTGAGACATCCGTCCGTTTTCGTCATTTGTTATCGAATCGACTTAAAGCCAGATCGTCACATTGGCCGTCTTCTCTCTGACACGGTTGTACTTATCGTCTGCAAAGCTATGTCGCGTCCTGCGGTATGCGAACACACTAAAAGCACCATAGTAGAACACAGATGAAGCATCTAAGTTGATGTAATAGCCAGTAAGAAGTAATCCAATTCAAGTTTTAGGTATTGAATATTCACCTTTTAGCTGGCTTTGGTGCCTTGGACATGAGCTAGGACCTTAAGATTCTTCATTAAAGGAGGACTAGCAGCCGAGTTGCATGGTAGAATGTGAAAAGTGTTCATATCTAGTAAAAACCTGAGAAATCCGTCCGTTTTCGTCATTTGTTATCGAATCGACTTAAAGCCAGATCGTCACATTGGCTGCTCTTCTCTCTGAAACGGATGCACTTATCGTCTGCAAAGCTATGTCGTGTGCTGCGGTATGCGGAGACACTAAAATCACCATAGTAGAACACAGATGAAGCATCTAAGTTGATGTAATAGCCAGTAAGAAGTAATCCAATTCAAGTTTTAGGTATCGATTATTGACTTTTTAGCTGGCTTTAGTGCCTTGGACATGAGCTAGGACCTTAAGATTCTGCATGAAAGGAGGACTAGCAGCCGCGTTGCACGGGAGAATGTGAAAAGTGTTCATATGCAGTAAAAACCTGAGAAATCCGTCCATTTTCGTCATTTGTTATCGAATCGACTTAAAGCCAGATCGTCACATTGGCCGCTCTTCTGTCTGAAACGGCTGTACTTATCGTCTGCAAAGCTATGTCGCGTGCTGCGGTATGCTGAGACACTAAAAGCACCATAACAGAACACAGATGAAGCTTCTAAGTTGATGTAATAGCCAGTAAGAAGTAGTACAATTCAAGTTTTAGGTACTGAATATGGAACTTTTAGCTGGCTTTGGTGCCTTGGACATGAGCTAGGACTTAAGATTCTGCATGAAAGGAGGACTAGCAGCCGAGTTGCACGGGAGAATGTGAAAAGTGTTCATATGTAGTTAAAACCTGAGAAATCCGTCCGTTTTCGTCATTTGTTATCGAATCGACTTAAAGCCAGATCGTCACATTGGCCGCTCTTCTCTCTGAAACGGTTGTACTTATCGTCTTCAAAGGTATGTCGCATGTTGCCGTAGGCGGAAACAGGAAAAGCACCATAGTAGAACACAGATGAAGCTTCTAAGTTGATGTAATAGCCAGTAAGAAGTGGTCCAATTCAAGATTTAGGTATCGATTATTGACTTTTTAGCTGGGTTTTGGTGCCTTGGACATGAGGTAGGACCTTAATATTCTGCATGAAAGGAGGACTAGCAGCCGAGTTGCATGGGGGAATGTGAAAAGTGTTCAAATGTAGTAAAAACCTGAGAAATACGTCCGTTTTCGTCATTTGTTATCGAATCGACTTAAAGCCAGATCGTCACATTGGCCGCTCTTCTCTCTGAAACGGTTGTACTTATCGTCTGCAAAGCTATGTCGCATGCTGCGGTATGCGGAGACACTAAAAGCAACATAGTAGAACACCCATTAAGCTTCTAAGTTGATGTAATACCCAGTAAGAAGTAGTAAAATTCAAGTTTTAGGTATCGATTATTGACTTTTTAGCTGGCTTTGGTGCCTTGGACATGAGATAGGACCTTAACATTCTGCATGAAAGGAGGACTAGCAGCCGAGATGCACGGGAGAATGCGAAAAGTGTTCATATGTAGTAAAAACCTTAGAAATCCGTCCGTTTTCGTCATTTGTTATCGAATCGACTTAAAGCCAGATCGTCACATTGGCTGCTCTTCTCTCTGAAACGGTTGCACTTATCGTCTGCAAAGCTATGTCGCGTGCTGCGGTATGCGGAGACACTAAAATCACCATAGTAGAACACAGATGAAGCATCTAAGTTGATGTAATAGCCAGTAAGAAGTAATCCAATTGAAGTTTTAGGTATCGATTATTGACTTTTTAGCTGGCTTTGGTGCCTTGGACATGAGCTAGGACCTTAAGATTCTGCATTAAAGGAGGACTAGCAGCCGAGTTGCATGGGAGAATGTGAAAAGTGTTCATATGTAGTAAAAACCTGAGAAATCCGTCCGTTTTCGTCATTTGTTATCGAATCGACTTAAAGCCAGATCGTCACATTGGCTGCTCTTCTCTCTGAAACGGTTGTACTTATCGTCTGCAAAGCCATGACGCGTGTTGCCTTAGGCGGAAACAGGAGAAGCACCATAGTAGAACCTAGATGAAGCTTCTAAGTTGATGTAATAGCCAGTAAAAAGTAATCCAATTCAAGTTTCAGGTATCGATTATTGACTTTTTAGCTGGCTTTGGTGCCTTGGACTTGAACTAGGACCTTAAGATTCTGCATGAAAGGAGGACTAGCAGCCGAGTTGCACGGGAGAATGTGAAAAGTGTTCGTATGCAGTAAAAACCTGAGACATCCGTCCGTTTTCGTCATTTGTTATCGAATCGCCTTAAAGCCAGATCGTCACATTGGCCCCTCTTCTCTCTGAAACGGTTGTACTTATCGTCTGCAAAGCTATGTCGCGTGCTGCGGTATGCGGACACACTAAAAGCAGCATAGTAGAACACAGATGAAGCTTCTAAGTTGATGTAATAGCCAGTAAGAAGAAGTAAAAGAAGTCTTATGTATCGGTTATTGACTTTTTACACTTCTTTGGTGCCTTGGACACGAGCTAGGAACTTAAGATTTCGCATGAAGGAGGACTAGCAGCCGAGTTGCAGGGGAGAATGTGAAAAGTGTTCATATGTAGTAAAAACCTGAGAAATCCGTCCGTTTTCGTCATTTGTTATCGAATCGACTTAAAGCCAGATCGTCACAATTGCCGCTCTTCTCTCTGAAACGGTTGTACTTATCGTCTGCAAAGCTATGTCGCGTGCTGCGGTATGCGGAGACACTAAAAGCACCATAGTAGAACACAGATGAAGCTTCTAAGTTGATGTAATAGCCAGTAAGAAGTAGTACAATTCAAGTTTTAGGTATCGATTATTGACTTTTTAGCTGGCTTTGGTGCCTTGGACATGAGCTAGGACCTTAAGATTCTGCATGAAAGGAGGACTAGCAGCCGAGTTGCACGGGAGAATGTGAAACGTGTTCATATGTAGTAAAAACCTGAGAAATCCGTCCGTTTTCGTCATTTGTTATCGAACCGACTTAAAGCCAGATCTTCACATTGGCCGCTCTTCTCTCTGAAACGGTTGTACTTATCGTCTGGGAAGCTATGTCACGTGCTGCGGTATGCGGAGACACTAAAATCACCACAGTAGAACACAGATGAAGCTTCTAAGTTGATGTAATATGCAGTAAGAAGTAGTACAATTCGCGTTTTAGGTATCGATTATTGACTTCTTAGCTGGCTTTGGTGCCTTGGACATGAGCTAGGACCTTAAGATTCTCCAATAAAGGAGGACTAGCAGCCGAGTTGCACGGGAGAATGTGAAAAGTGTTCATATGTAGTAAGAACCTGAGAAATCCATCCGTTTTCGTCATTTGTTATCGAATCGACTTAAAGCCAGATCGTCACATTGGCCGCTCTTCTCTCTGAAACGGTTGTACTTATCGTCTGCAAAGCCATGACGCGTGTTGCCTTAGGCGGAAACAGGAGAAGCACCATAGTAGAACACAGATGAAGCTTCTAAGTTGATGTAATAGCCAGTAAGAAGTAATCCAATTCAAGTTTTAGGTATCGATTATTGACTTTTTAGCTGGCTTTGGTGCCTTGGACATGAGCTAGGACCTTAAGATTCTGCATGAAAGGAGGACTAGCAGCCGAGTTGCACGGGAGAATGTGAAAAGTGTTCATATGCAGTAAAAAGCTGAGACATCCGTCCGTTTTCGTCATTTGTTATCGAATCGACTTAAAGCCAGATCGTCACATTGGCCGTCTTCTCTCTGAAACGGTTGTACTTATCGTCTGCAAAGCTATGTCGCGTCCTGCGGTATGCGGACACACTAAAAGCACCATAGTAGAACACAGATGAAGCATCTAAGTTGATGTAATAGCCAGTAAGAAGTAATCCAACTCAAGTTTTAGGTATTGAATATTCACCTTTTAGCTGGCTTTGGTGCCTTGGACATGAGCTAGGACCTTAAGATTCTTCATTAAAGGAGGACTAGCAGCCGAGTTGCATGGTAGAATGTGAAAAGTGTTCGTATGTAGTAAAAACCTGAGAAATCCGTCCGTTTTCGTCATTTGTTATCGAATCGACTTAAAGCCAGATCGTCACATTGGCCGCTCTTCTCTCTGAAACGGTTGTACTTATCGTCTGCAAAGCTATGTCGCGTGCTGCGGTATGCGGAGACACTAAAAGCACCATAGTAGAACACAGATGAAGCTTCTAAGTTGATGTAATAGCCAGTAAGAAGTAGTACAATTCAAGTTTTAGGTATCGATTATTGACTTTTTAGCTGGCTTTGGTGCCTTGGACATGAGCTAGGACCTTAAGATTCTGCATGAAAGGAGGACTAGCAGCCGAGTTGCACGGGAGAATGTGAAACGTGTTCATATGTAGTAAAAACCTGAGAAATCCGTCCGTTTTCGTCATTTGTTATCGAACCGACTTAAAGCCAGATCGTCACATTGGCCGCTCTTGTCTCTGAAACGGTTGTACTTATCGTCTGCGAAGCTATGTCACGTGCTGCGGTATGCGGAGACACTAAAATCACCACAGTAGAACACAGATGAAGCTTCTAAGTTGATGTAATATGCAGTAAGAAGTAGTACAATTCGCGTTTTAGGTATCGATTATTGACTTTTTAGCTGGCTTTGGTGCCTTGGACATGAGCTAGGACCTTAAGATTCTCCAATAAAGGAGGACTATCAGCCGAGTTGCACGGGAGAATGTGAAAAGTGTTCATATGTAGTAAGAACCTGAGAAATCCATCCGTTTTCGTCATTTGTTATCGAATCGACTTAAAGCCAGATCGTCACATTGGCCGCTCTTCTCTCTGAAACGGTTGCACTTATCGTCTGCAAAGCCATGACGCGTGTTGCCTTAGGCGGAAACAGGAGAAGCACCATAGTAGAACCCAGATGAAGCTTCTAAGTTGATGTAATAGCCAGTAAGAAGTAATCCAATTCAAGTTTCAGGTATCGATTATTGACTTTTTAGCTGGCTTTGGTGCCTTGGACATGAGCTAGGACCTTAAGATTCTGCATGAAAGGAGGACTAGCAGCCGAGTTGCACGGGAGAATGTGAAAAGTGTTCGTATGCAGTAAAAACCTGAGACATCCGTCCGTTTTCGTCATTTGTTATCGAATCGCCTTAAAGCCAGATCGTCACATTGGCCGCTCTTCTGTCTGAAACGGTTGTACTTATCGTCTGCAAAGCTATGTCGCGTGCTGCGGTATGCGGACACACTAAAAGCAGCATAGTAGAACACAGATGAAGCTTCTAAGTTGATGTAATAGCCAGTAAGAAGAAGTAAAAGAAGTCTTATGTATCGGTTATTGACTTTTTACACTTCTTTGGTGCCTTGGACACGAGCTAGGAACTTAAGATTTCGCATGAAGGAGGACTAGCAGCCGAGTTGCACGGGAGAATGTGAAAAGTGTTCATATGTAGTAAAAACCTGAGAAATCCGTCCGTTTTCGTCATTTGTTATCGAATCGACTTAAAGCCAGATCGTCACAATTGCCGCTCTTCTCTCTGAAACGGTTGTACTTATCGTCTGCAAAGCTATGTCGCGTGCTGCGGTATGCGGAGACACTAAAAGCACCATAGTAGAACACAGATGAAGCATCTAAGTTGATGTAATAGCCAGTAAGAAGTAATCCAATTCAAGTTTTAGGTATTGAATATTCACCTTTTAGCTGGCTTTGGTGCCTTGGACATGAGCTAGGACCTTAAGATTCTTCATTAAAGGAGGACTAGCAGCCGAGTTGCATGGTAGAATGTGAAAAGTGTTCATATCTAGTAAAAACCTGAGAAATCCGTCCGTTTTCGTCATTTGTTATCGAATCGACTTAAAGCCAGATCGTCACATTGGCTGCTCTTCTCTCTGAAACGGATGCACTTATCGTCTGCAAAGCTATGTCGTGTGCTGCGGTATGCGGAGACACTAAAATCACCATAGTAGAACACAGATGAAGCATCTAAGTTGATGTAATAGCCAGTAAGAAGTAATCCAATTCAAGTTTTAGGTATCGATTATTGACTTTTTAGCTGGCTTTAGTGCCTTGGACATGAGCTAGGACCTTAAGATTCTGCATGAAAGGAGGACTAGCAGCCGCGTTGCACGGGAGAATGTGAAAAGTGTTCATATGCAGTAAAAACCTGAGAAATCCGTCCATTTTCGTCATTTGTTATCGAATCGACTTAAAGCCAGATCGTCACATTGGCCGCTCTTCTGTCTGAAACGGCTGTACTTATCGTCTGCAAAGCTATGTCGCGTGCTGCGGTATGCTGAGACACTAAAAGCACCATAACAGAACACAGATGAAGCTTCTAAGTTGATGTAATAGCCAGTAAGAAGTAGTACAATTCAAGTTTTAGGTACTGAATATGGAACTTTTAGCTGGCTTTGGTGCCTTGGACATGAGCTAGGACTTAAGATTCTGCATGAAAGGAGGACTAGCAGCCGAGTTGCACGGGAGAATGTGAAAAGTGTTCATATGTAGTTAAAACCTGAGAAATCCGTCCGTTTTCGTCATTTGTTATCGAATCGACTTAAAGCCAGATCGTCACATTGGCCGCTCTTCTCTCTGAAACGGTTGTACTTATCGTCTTCAAAGGTATGTCGCATGTTGCCGTAGGCGGAAACAGGAAAAGCACCATAGTAGAACACAGATGAAGCTTCTAAGTTGATGTAATAGCCAGTAAAAAGTGGTCCAATTCAAGATTTAGGTATCGATTATTGACTTTTTAGCTGGGTTTTGGTGCCTTGGACATGAGGTAGGACCTTAATATTCTGCATGAAAGGAGGACTAGCAGCCGAGTTGCATGGGGGAATGTGAAAAGTGTTCAAATGTAGTAAAAACCTGAGAAATACGTCCGTTTTCGTCATTTGTTATCGAATCGACTTAAAGCCAGATCGTCACATTGGCCGCTCTTCTCTCTGAAACGGTTGTACTTATCGTCTGCAAAGCTATGTCGCATGCTGCGGTATGCGGAGACACTAAAAGCAACATAGTAGAACACCCATTAAGCTTCTAAGTTGATGTAATACCCAGTAAGAAGTAGTAAAATTCAAGTTTTAGGTATCGATTATTGACTTTTTAGCTGGCTTTGGTGCCTTGGACATGAGATAGGACCTTAACATTCTGCATGAAAGGAGGACTAGCAGCCGAGATGCACGGGAGAATGCGAAAAGTGTTCATATGTAGTAAAAACCTTAGAAATCCGTCCGTTTTCGTCATTTGTTATCGAATCGACTTAAAGCCAGATCGTCACATTGGCTGCTCTTCTCTCTGAAACGGTTGCACTTATCGTCTGCAAAGCTATGTCGCGTGCTGCGGTATGCGGAGACACTAAAATCACCATAGTAGAACACAGATGAAGCATCTAAGTTGATGTAATAGCCAGTAAGAAGTAATCCAATTGAAGTTTTAGGTATCGATTATTGACTTTTTAGCTGGCTTTGGTGCCTTGGACATGAGCTAGGACCTTAAGATTCTGCATTAAAGGAGGACTAGCAGCCGAGTTGCATGGGAGAATGTGAAAAGTGTTCATATGTAGTAAAAACCTGAGAAATCCGTCCGTTTTCGTCATTTGTTATCGAATCGACTTAAAGCCAGATCGTCACATTGGCTGCTCTTCTCTCTGAAACGGTTGTACTTATCGTCTGCAAAGCCATGACGCGTGTTGCCTTAGGCGGAAACAGGAGAAGCACCATAGTAGAACCTAGATGAAGCTTCTAAGTTGATGTAATAGCCAGTAAAAAGTAATCCAATTCAAGTTTCAGGTATCGATTATTGACTTTTTAGCTGGCTTTGGTGCCTTGGACTTGAACTAGGACCTTAAGATTCTGCATGAAAGGAGGACTAGCAGCCGAGTTGCACGGGAGAATGTGAAAAGTGTTCGTATGCAGTAAAAACCTGAGACATCCGTCCGTTTTCGTCATTTGTTATCGAATCGCCTTAAAGCCAGATCGTCACATTGGCCGCTCTTCTCTCTGAAACGGTTGTACTTATCGTCTGCAAAGCTATGTCGCGTGCTGCGGTATGCGGACACACTAAAAGCAGCATAGTAGAACACAGATGAAGCTTCTAAGTTGATGTAATAGCCAGTAAGAAGAAGTAAAAGAAGTCTTATGTATCGGTTATTGACTTTTTACACTTCTTTGGTGCCTTGGACACGAGCTAGGAACTTAAGATTTCGCATGAAGGAGGACTAGCAGCCGAGTTGCAGGGGAGAATGTGAAAAGTGTTCATATGTAGTAAAAACCTGAGAAATCCGTCCGTTTTCGTCATTTGTTATCGAATCGACTTAAAGCCAGATCGTCACAATTGCCGCTCTTCTCTCTGAAACGGTTGTACTTATCGTCTGCAAAGCTATGTCGCGTGCTGCGGTATGCGGAGACACTAAAAGCACCATAGTAGAACACAGATGAAGCTTCTAAGTTGATGTAATAGCCAGTAAGAAGTAGTACAATTCAAGTTTTAGGTATCGATTATTGACTTTTTAGCTGGCTTTGGTGCCTTGGACATGAGCTAGGACCTTAAGATTCTGCATGAAAGGAGGACTAGCAGCCGAGTTGCACGGGAGAATGTGAAACGTGTTCATATGTAGTAAAAACCTGAGAAATCCGTCCGTTTTCGTCATTTGTTATCGAACCGACTTAAAGCCAGATCTTCACATTGGCCGCTCTTCTCTCTGAAACGGTTGTACTTATCGTCTGGGAAGCTATGTCACGTGCTGCGGTATGCGGAGACACTAAAATCACCACAGTAGAACACAGATGAAGCTTCTAAGTTGATGTAATATGCAGTAAGAAGTAGTACAATTCGCGTTTTAGGTATCGATTATTGACTTCTTAGCTGGCTTTGGTGCCTTGGACATGAGCTAGGACCTTAAGATTCTCCAATAAAGGAGGACTAGCAGCCGAGTTGCACGGGAGAATGTGAAAAGTGTTCATATGTAGTAAGAACCTGAGAAATCCATCCGTTTTCGTCATTTGTTATCGAATCGACTTAAAGCCAGATCGTCACATTGGCCGCTCTTCTCTCTGAAACGGTTGTACTTATCGTCTGCAAAGCCATGACGCGTGTTGCCTTAGGCGGAAACAGGAGAAGCACCATAGTAGAACACAGATGAAGCTTCTAAGTTGATGTAATAGCCAGTAAGAAGTAATCCAATTCAAGTTTTAGGTATCGATTATTGACTTTTTAGCTGGCTTTGGTGCCTTGGACATGAGCTAGGACCTTAAGATTCTGCATGAAAGGAGGACTAGCAGCCGAGTTGCACGGGAGAATGTGAAAAGTGTTCATATGCAGTAAAAAGCTGAGACATCCGTCCGTTTTCGTCATTTGTTATCGAATCGACTTAAAGCCAGATCGTCACATTGGCCGTCTTCTCTCTGAAACGGTTGTACTTATCGTCTGCAAAGCTATGTCGCGTCCTGCGGTATGCGGACACACTAAAAGCACCATAGTAGAACACAGATGAAGCATCTAAGTTGATGTAATAGCCAGTAAGAAGTAATCCAACTCAAGTTTTAGGTATTGAATATTCACCTTTTAGCTGGCTTTGGTGCCTTGGACATGAGCTAGGACCTTAAGATTCTTCATTAAAGGAGGACTAGCAGCCGAGTTGCATGGTAGAATGTGAAAAGTGTTCATATGTAGTAAAAACCTGAGAAATCCGTCCGTTTTCGTCATTTGTTATCGAATCGACTTAAAGCCAGATCGTCACATTGGCCGCTCTTCTCTCTGAAACGGTTGTACTTATCGTCTGCAAAGCTATGTCGCGTGCTGCGGTATGCGGAGACACTAAAAGCACCATAGTAGAACACAGATGAAGCTTCTAAGTTGATGTAATAGCCAGTAAGAAGTAGTACAATTCAAGTTTTAGGTATCGATTATTGACTTTTTAGCTGGCTTTGGTGCCTTGGACATGAGCTAGGACCTTAAGATTCTGCATGAAAGGAGGACTAGCAGCCGAGTTGCACGGGAGAATGTGAAACGTGTTCATATGTAGTAAAAACCTGAGAAATCCGTCCGTTTTCGTCATTTGTTATCGAACCGACTTAAAGCCAGATCGTCACATTGGCCGCTCTTGTCTCTGAAACGGTTGTACTTATCGTCTGCGAAGCTATGTCACGTGCTGCGGTATGCGGAGACACTAAAATCACCACAGTAGAACACAGATGAAGCTTCTAAGTTGATGTAATATGCAGTAAGAAGTAGTACAATTCGCGTTTTAGGTATCGATTATTGACTTTTTAGCTGGCTTTGGTGCCTTGGACATGAGCTAGGACCTTAAGATTCTCCAATAAAGGAGGACTATCAGCCGAGTTGCACGGGAGAATGTGAAAAGTGTTCATATGTAGTAAGAACCTGAGAAATCCATCCGTTTTCGTCATTTGTTATCGAATCGACTTAAAGCCAGATCGTCACATTGGCCGCTCTTCTCTCTGAAACGGTTGCACTTATCGTCTGCAAAGCCATGACGCGTGTTGCCTTAGGCGGAAACAGGAGAAGCACCATAGTAGAACCCAGATGAAGCTTCTAAGTTGATGTAATAGCCAGTAAGAAGTAATCCAATTCAAGTTTCAGGTATCGATTATTGACTTTTTAGCTGGCTTTGGTGCCTTGGACATGAGCTAGGACCTTAAGATTCTGCATGAAAGGAGGACTAGCAGCCGAGTTGCACGGGAGAATGTGAAAAGTGTTCGTATGCAGTAAAAACCTGAGACATCCGTCCGTTTTCGTCATTTGTTATCGAATCGCCTTAAAGCCAGATCGTCACATTGGCCGCTCTTCTGTCTGAAACGGTTGTACTTATCGTCTGCAAAGCTATGTCGCGTGCTGCGGTATGCGGACACACTAAAAGCAGCATAGTAGAACACAGATGAAGCTTCTAAGTTGATGTAATAGCCAGTAAGAAGAAGTAAAAGAAGTCTTATGTATCGGTTATTGACTTTTTACACTTCTTTGGTGCCTTGGACACGAGCTAGGAACTTAAGATTTCGCATGAAGGAGGACTAGCAGCCGAGTTGCACGGGAGAATGTGAAAAGTGTTCATATGTAGTAAAAACCTGAGAAATCCGTCCGTTTTCGTCATTTGTTATCGAATCGACTTAAAGCCAGATCGTCACAATTGCCGCTCTTCTCTCTGAAACGGTTGTACTTATCGTCTGCAAAGCTATGTCGCGTGCTGCGGTATGCGGAGACACTAAAAGCACCATAGTAGAACACAGATGATGCTTCTAAAATGATGTAATAGCCAGTAAGAAGTAGTACAATTCAAGTTTTAGGTATCGATTATTGACTTTTTAGCTGGCTTTGGTGCCTTGGACATGAGCTAGGACCTTAAGATTCTGCATGAAAGGAGGACTAGCAGCCGAGTTGCACGGGAGAATGTGAAACGTGTTCATATGTAGTAAAAACCTGAGAAATCCGTCCGTTTTCGTCATTTGTTATCGAACCGACTTAAAGCCAGATCGTCACATTGGCCGCTCTTCTCTCTGAAACGGTTGTACTTATCGTCTGGGAAGCTATGTCACGTGCTGCGGTATGCGGAGACACTAAAATCACCACAGTAGAACACAGATGAAGCTTCTAAGTTGATGTAATATGCAGTAACAAGTAGTACAATTCGCGTTTTAGGTATCGATTATTGACTTTTTAGCTGGCTTTGGTGCCTTGGACATGAGCTAGGACCTTAAGATTCTCCAATAAAGGAGGACTAGCAGCCGAGTTGCACGGGAGAATGTGAAAAGTGTTCATATGTAGTAAGAACCTGAGAAATCCATCCGTTTTCGTCATTTGTTATCGAATCGACTTAAAGCCAGATCGTCACATTGGCCGCTCTTCTCTCTGAAACGGTTGTACTTATCGTCTGCAAAGCCATGACGCGTGTTGCCTTAGGCGGAAACAGGAGAAGCACCATAGTAGAACACAGATGAAGCTTCTAAGTTGATGTAATAGCCAGTAAGAAGTAATCCAATTCAAGTTTTAGGTATCGATTATTGACTTTTTAGCTGGCTTTGGTGCCTTGGACATGATCTAGGACCTTAAGATTCTGCATGAAAGGAGGACTAGCAGCCGAGTTGCACGGGAGAATGTGAAAAGTGTTCATATGCAGTAAAAAGCTGAGACATCCGTCCGTTTTCGTCATTTGTTATCGAATCGACTTAAAGCCAGATTGTCACATTGGCCGTCTTCTCTCTGAAACGGTCGTACTTATCGTCTGCAAAGCTATGTCGCGTCCTGCGGTATGCGGACACACTAAAAGCACCATAGTAGAACACAGATGAAGCATCTAAGTTGATGTAATAGCCAGTAAGAAGTAATCCAACTCAAGTTTTAGGTATTGAATATTCACCTTTTAGCTGGCTTTGGTGCCTTGGACATGAGCTAGGACCTTAAGATTCTTCATTAAAGGAGGACTAGCAGCCGAGTTGCATGGTAGAATGTGAAAAGTGTTCATATGTAGTAAAAACCTGAGAAATCCGTCCGTTTTCGTCATTTGTTATCGAATCGACTTAAAGCCAGATCGTCACATTGGCCGCTCTTCTCTCTGAAACGGTTGTACTTATCGTCTGCAAAGCTATGTCGCGTGCTGCGGTATGCGGACACACTAAAAGCACCATAGTAGAACACAGATGAAGCTTCTAAGTTGATGTAATAGCCAGTAAGAAGAAGTAAAAGAAGTCTTATGTATCGGTTATTGACTTTTTACACTTCTTTGGTGCCTTGGACACGAGCTAGGAACTTAAGATTTCGCATGAAGGAGGACTAGCAGCCGAGTTGCACGGGAGAATGTGAAAAGTGTTCATATGTATTAAAAACCTGAGAAATCCGTCCGTTTTCGTCATTTGTTATCGAATCGACTTAAAGCCAGATCGTCACAATTGCCGCTCTTCTCTCTGAAACGGTTGTACTTATCGTCTGCAAAGCTATGTCGCGTGCTGCGGTATGCGGAGACACTAAAAGCACCATAGTAGAACACAGATGAAGCTTCTAAGTTGATGTAATAGCCAGTAAGGAGTAGTACAATTCAAGTTTTAGGTATCGATTATTGACTTTTTAGCTGGCTTTGGTGCCTTGGACATGAGCTAGGACCTTAAGATTCTGCATGAAAGGAGGACTAGCAGCCGAGTTGCACGGGAGAATGTGAAACGTGTTCATATGTAGTAAAAACCTGAGAAATCCGTCCGTTTTCGTCATTTGTTATCGAACCGACTTAAAGCCAGATCGTCACATTGGCCGCTCTTGTCTCTGAAACGGTTGTACTTATCGTCTGCGAAGCTATGTCACGTGCTGCGGTATGCGGAGACACTAAAATCACCACAGTAGAACACAGATGAAGCTTCTAAGTTGATGTAATATGCAGTAAGAAGTAATACAATTCGCGTTTTAGGTATCGATTATTGACTTTTTTAGCTGGCTTTGGTGCCTTGGACATGAGCTAGGACCTTAAGATTCTCCAATAAAGGAGGACTAGCAGCCGAGTTGCACGGGAGAATGTGAAAAGTGTTCATATGTAGTAAAAACCTGAGAAATCCATCCGTTTTCGTCATTTGTTTTCGATTCGACGTAAAGCAAGATCGTCACATTGGCCGCTCTTCTCTCTGAAACGGTTGTACTTATCGTCTGCAAAGCCATGACGCGTGTTGCCTTAGGCGGAAACAGGAGAAGCACCATAGTAGAACACAGATGAAGCTTCTAAGTTGATGTAATAGCCAGTAAGAAGTAATCCAATTCAAGTTTTAGGTATCGATTATTGACTTTTTAGCTGGCTTTGGTGCCTTGGACATGAGCTAGGACCTTAAGATTCTGCATGAAAGGAGGACTAGCAGCCGAGTTGCACGGGAGAATGTGAAAAGTGTTCATATGCAGTAAAAAGCTGAGACATCCGTCCGTTTTCGTCATTTGTTATCGAATCGACTTAAAGCCAGATCGTCACATTGGCCGTCTTCTCTCTGAAACGGTTGTACTTATCGTCTGCAAAGCTATGTCGCGTCCTGCGGTATGCGGACACACTAAAAGCACCATAGTAGAACACAGATGAAGCATCTAAGTTGATGTAATAGCCAGTAAGAAGTAATCCAATTGAAGTTTTAGGTATCGATTATTGACTTTTTAGCTGGCTTTGGTGCCTTGGACATGAGCTAGGACCTTAAGATTCTGCATGAAAGGAGGACTAGCAGCCGAGTTGCACGGGAGAATGTGAAAAGTGTTCGTATGCAGTAAAAACCTGAGACATCCGTCCGTTTTCGTCATTTGTTATCGAATCGACTTAAAGCCAGATCGTCACATTGGCCGTCTTCTCTCTGAAACGGTTGTACTTATCGTCTGCAAAGCTATGTCGCGTCCTGCGGTATGCGGACACACTAAAAGCACCATAGTAGAACACAGATGAAGCATCTAAGTTGATGTAATAGCCAGTAAGAAGTAATCCAATTGAAGTTTTAGGTATCGATTATTGACTTTTTAGCTGGCTTTGGTGCCTTGGACATGAGCTAGGACCTTAAGATTCTGCATGAAAGGAGGACTAGCAGCCGCGTTGCACGGGAGAATGTGAAAAGTGTTCATATGCAGTAAAAACCTGAGAAATCCGTCCATTTTCGTCATTTGTTATCGAATCGACTTAAAGCCAGATCGTCACATTGGCCGCTCTTCTGTCTGAAACGGCTGTACTTATCGTCTGCAAAGCTATGTCGCGTGCTGCGGTATGCTGAGACACTAAAAGCACCATAACAGAACACAGATGAAGCTTCTAAGTTGATGTAATAGCCAGTAAGAAGTAGTACAATTCAAGTTTTAGGTACTGAATATGGAACTTTTAGCTGGCTTTGGTGCCTTGGACATGAGCTAGGACTTAAGATTCTGCATGAAAGGAGGACTAGCAGCCGAGTTGCACGGGAGAATGTGAAAAGTGTTCATATGTAGTTAAAACCTGAGAAATCCGTCCGTTTTCGTCATTTGTTATCGAATCGACTTAAAGCCAGATCGTCACATTGGCCGCTCTTCTCTCTGAAACGGTTGTACTTATCGTCTTCAAAGGTATGTCGCATGTTGCCGTAGGCGGAAACAGGAAAAGCACCATAGTAGAACACAGATGAAGCTTCTAAGTTGATGTAATAGCCAGTAAGAAGTGGTCCAATTCAAGATTTAGGTATCGATTATTGACTTTTTAGCTGGGTTTTGGTGCCTTGGACATGAGGTAGGACCTTAATATTCTGCATGAAAGGAGGACTAGCAGCCGAGTTGCATGGGGGAATGTGAAAAGTGTTCAAATGTAGTAAAAACCTGAGAAATACGTCCGTTTTCGTCATTTGTTATCGAATCGACTTAAAGCCAGATCGTCACATTGGCCGCTCTTCTCTCTGAAACGGTTGTACTTATCGTCTGCAAAGCTATGTCGCATGCTGCGGTATGCGGAGACACTAAAAGCAACATAGTAGAACACCCATTAAGCTTCTAAGTTGATGTAATACCCAGTAAGAAGTAGTAAAATTCAAGTTTTAGGTATCGATTATTGACTTTTTAGCTGGCTTTGGTGCCTTGGACATGAGATAGGACCTTAACATTCTGCATGAAAGGAGGACTAGCAGCCGAGATGCACGGGAGAATGCGAAAAGTGTTCATATGTAGTAAAAACCTTAGAAATCCGTCCGTTTTCGTCATTTGTTATCGAATCGACTTAAAGCCAGATCGTCACATTGGCTGCTCTTCTCTCTGAAACGGTTGCACTTATCGTCTGCAAAGCTATGTCGCGTGCTGCGGTATGCGGAGACACTAAAATCACCATAGTAGAACACAGATGAAGCATCTAAGTTGATGTAATAGCCAGTAAGAAGTAATCCAATTGAAGTTTTAGGTATCGATTATTGACTTTTTAGCTGGCTTTGGTGCCTTGGACATGAGCTAGGACCTTAAGATTCTGCATTAAAGGAGGACTAGCAGCCGAGTTGCATGGGAGAATGTGAAAAGTGTTCATATGTAGTAAAAACCTGAGAAATCCGTCCGTTTTCGTCATTTGTTATCGAATCGACTTAAAGCCAGATCGTCACATTGGCTGCTCTTCTCTCTGAAACGGTTGTACTTATCGTCTGCAAAGCCATGACGCGTGTTGCCTTAGGCGGAAACAGGAGAAGCACCATAGTAGAACCTAGATGAAGCTTCTAAGTTGATGTAATAGCCAGTAAAAAGTAATCCAATTCAAGTTTCAGGTATCGATTATTGACTTTTTAGCTGGCTTTGGTGCCTTGGACTTGAACTAGGACCTTAAGATTCTGCATGAAAGGAGGACTAGCAGCCGAGTTGCACGGGAGAATGTGAAAAGTGTTCGTATGCAGTAAAAACCTGAGACATCCGTCCGTTTTCGTCATTTGTTATCGAATCGCCTTAAAGCCAGATCGTCACATTGGCCGCTCTTCTCTCTGAAACGGTTGTACTTATCGTCTGCAAAGCTATGTCGCGTGCTGCGGTATGCGGACACACTAAAAGCAGCATAGTAGAACACAGATGAAGCTTCTAAGTTGATGTAATAGCCAGTAAGAAGAAGTAAAAGAAGTCTTATGTATCGGTTATTGACTTTTTACACTTCTTTGGTGCCTTGGACACGAGCTAGGAACTTAAGATTTCGCATGAAGGAGGACTAGCAGCCGAGTTGCAGGGGAGAATGTGAAAAGTGTTCATATGTAGTAAAAACCTGAGAAATCCGTCCGTTTTCGTCATTTGTTATCGAATCGACTTAAAGCCAGATCGTCACAATTGCCGCTCTTCTCTCTGAAACGGTTGTACTTATCGTCTGCAAAGCTATGTCGCGTGCTGCGGTATGCGGAGACACTAAAAGCACCATAGTAGAACACAGATGAAGCTTCTAAGTTGATGTAATAGCCAGTAAGAAGTAGTACAATTCAAGTTTTAGGTATCGATTATTGACTTTTTAGCTGGCTTTGGTGCCTTGGACATGAGCTAGGACCTTAAGATTCTGCATGAAAGGAGGACTAGCAGCCGAGTTGCACGGGAGAATGTGAAACGTGTTCATATGTAGTAAAAACCTGAGAAATCCGTCCGTTTTCGTCATTTGTTATCGAACCGACTTAAAGCCAGATCTTCACATTGGCCGCTCTTCTCTCTGAAACGGTTGTACTTATCGTCTGGGAAGCTATGTCACGTGCTGCGGTATGCGGAGACACTAAAATCACCACAGTAGAACACAGATGAAGCTTCTAAGTTGATGTAATATGCAGTAAGAAGTAGTACAATTCGCGTTTTAGGTATCGATTATTGACTTCTTAGCTGGCTTTGGTGCCTTGGACATGAGCTAGGACCTTAAGATTCTCCAATAAAGGAGGACTAGCAGCCGAGTTGCACGGGAGAATGTGAAAAGTGTTCATATGTAGTAAGAACCTGAGAAATCCATCCGTTTTCGTCATTTGTTATCGAATCGACTTAAAGCCAGATCGTCACATTGGCCGCTCTTCTCTCTGAAACGGTTGTACTTATCGTCTGCAAAGCCATGACGCGTGTTGCCTTAGGCGGAAACAGGAGAAGCACCATAGTAGAACACAGATGAAGCTTCTAAGTTGATGTAATAGCCAGTAAGAAGTAATCCAATTCAAGTTTTAGGTATCGATTATTGACTTTTTAGCTGGCTTTGGTGCCTTGGACATGAGCTAGGACCTTAAGATTCTGCATGAAAGGAGGACTAGCAGCCGAGTTGCACGGGAGAATGTGAAAAGTGTTCATATGCAGTAAAAAGCTGAGACATCCGTCCGTTTTCGTCATTTGTTATCGAATCGACTTAAAGCCAGATCGTCACATTGGCCGTCTTCTCTCTGAAACGGTTGTACTTATCGTCTGCAAAGCTATGTCGCGTCCTGCGGTATGCGGACACACTAAAAGCACCATAGTAGAACACAGATGAAGCATCTAAGTTGATGTAATAGCCAGTAAGAAGTAATCCAACTCAAGTTTTAGGTATTGAATATTCACCTTTTAGCTGGCTTTGGTGCCTTGGACATGAGCTAGGACCTTAAGATTCTTCATTAAAGGAGGACTAGCAGCCGAGTTGCATGGTAGAATGTGAAAAGTGTTCATATGTAGTAAAAACCTGAGAAATCCGTCCGTTTTCGTCATTTGTTATCGAATCGACTTAAAGCCAGATCGTCACATTGGCCGCTCTTCTCTCTGAAACGGTTGTACTTATCGTCTGCAAAGCTATGTCGCGTGCTGCGGTATGCGGAGACACTAAAAGCACCATAGTAGAACACAGATGAAGCTTCTAAGTTGATGTAATAGCCAGTAAGAAGTAGTACAATTCAAGTTTTAGGTATCGATTATTGACTTTTTAGCTGGCTTTGGTGCCTTGGACATGAGCTAGGACCTTAAGATTCTGCATGAAAGGAGGACTAGCAGCCGAGTTGCACGGGAGAATGTGAAACGTGTTCATATGTAGTAAAAACCTGAGAAATCCGTCCGTTTTCGTCATTTGTTATCGAACCGACTTAAAGCCAGATCGTCACATTGGCCGCTCTTGTCTCTGAAACGGTTGTACTTATCGTCTGCGAAGCTATGTCACGTGCTGCGGTATGCGGAGACACTAAAATCACCACAGTAGAACACAGATGAAGCTTCTAAGTTGATGTAATATGCAGTAAGAAGTAGTACAATTCGCGTTTTAGGTATCGATTATTGACTTTTTAGCTGGCTTTGGTGCCTTGGACATGAGCTAGGACCTTAAGATTCTCCAATAAAGGAGGACTATCAGCCGAGTTGCACGGGAGAATGTGAAAAGTGTTCATATGTAGTAAGAACCTGAGAAATCCATCCGTTTTCGTCATTTGTTATCGAATCGACTTAAAGCCAGATCGTCACATTGGCCGCTCTTCTCTCTGAAACGGTTGCACTTATCGTCTGCAAAGCCATGACGCGTGTTGCCTTAGGCGGAAACAGGAGAAGCACCATAGTAGAACCCAGATGAAGCTTCTAAGTTGATGTAATAGCCAGTAAGAAGTAATCCAATTCAAGTTTCAGGTATCGATTATTGACTTTTTAGCTGGCTTTGGTGCCTTGGACATGAGCTAGGACCTTAAGATTCTGCATGAAAGGAGGACTAGCAGCCGAGTTGCACGGGAGAATGTGAAAAGTGTTCGTATGCAGTAAAAACCTGAGACATCCGTCCGTTTTCGTCATTTGTTATCGAATCGCCTTAAAGCCAGATCGTCACATTGGCCGCTCTTCTGTCTGAAACGGTTGTACTTATCGTCTGCAAAGCTATGTCGCGTGCTGCGGTATGCGGACACACTAAAAGCAGCATAGTAGAACACAGATGAAGCTTCTAAGTTGATGTAATAGCCAGTAAGAAGAAGTAAAAGAAGTCTTATGTATCGGTTATTGACTTTTTACACTTCTTTGGTGCCTTGGACACGAGCTAGGAACTTAAGATTTCGCATGAAGGAGGACTAGCAGCCGAGTTGCACGGGAGAATGTGAAAAGTGTTCATATGTAGTAAAAACCTGAGAAATCCGTCCGTTTTCGTCATTTGTTATCGAATCGACTTAAAGCCAGATCGTCACAATTGCCGCTCTTCTCTCTGAAACGGTTGTACTTATCGTCTGCAAAGCTATGTCGCGTGCTGCGGTATGCGGAGACACTAAAAGCACCATAGTAGAACACAGATGATGCTTCTAAAATGATGTAATAGCCAGTAAGAAGTAGTACAATTCAAGTTTTAGGTATCGATTATTGACTTTTTAGCTGGCTTTGGTGCCTTGGACATGAGCTAGGACCTTAAGATTCTGCATGAAAGGAGGACTAGCAGCCGAGTTGCACGGGAGAATGTGAAACGTGTTCATATGTAGTAAAAACCTGAGAAATCCGTCCGTTTTCGTCATTTGTTATCGAACCGACTTAAAGCCAGATCGTCACATTGGCCGCTCTTCTCTCTGAAACGGTTGTACTTATCGTCTGGGAAGCTATGTCACGTGCTGCGGTATGCGGAGACACTAAAATCACCACAGTAGAACACAGATGAAGCTTCTAAGTTGATGTAATATGCAGTAACAAGTAGTACAATTCGCGTTTTAGGTATCGATTATTGACTTTTTAGCTGGCTTTGGTGCCTTGGACATGAGCTAGGACCTTAAGATTCTCCAATAAAGGAGGACTAGCAGCCGAGTTGCACGGGAGAATGTGAAAAGTGTTCATATGTAGTAAGAACCTGAGAAATCCATCCGTTTTCGTCATTTGTTATCGAATCGACTTAAAGCCAGATCGTCACATTGGCCGCTCTTCTCTCTGAAACGGTTGTACTTATCGTCTGCAAAGCCATGACGCGTGTTGCCTTAGGCGGAAACAGGAGAAGCACCATAGTAGAACACAGATGAAGCTTCTAAGTTGATGTAATAGCCAGTAAGAAGTAATCCAATTCAAGTTTTAGGTATCGATTATTGACTTTTTAGCTGGCTTTGGTGCCTTGGACATGATCTAGGACCTTAAGATTCTGCATGAAAGGAGGACTAGCAGCCGAGTTGCACGGGAGAATGTGAAAAGTGTTCATATGCAGTAAAAAGCTGAGACATCCGTCCGTTTTCGTCATTTGTTATCGAATCGACTTAAAGCCAGATTGTCACATTGGCCGTCTTCTCTCTGAAACGGTCGTACTTATCGTCTGCAAAGCTATGTCGCGTCCTGCGGTATGCGGACACACTAAAAGCACCATAGTAGAACACAGATGAAGCATCTAAGTTGATGTAATAGCCAGTAAGAAGTAATCCAACTCAAGTTTTAGGTATTGAATATTCACCTTTTAGCTGGCTTTGGTGCCTTGGACATGAGCTAGGACCTTAAGATTCTTCATTAAAGGAGGACTAGCAGCCGAGTTGCATGGTAGAATGTGAAAAGTGTTCATATGTAGTAAAAACCTGAGAAATCCGTCCGTTTTCGTCATTTGTTATCGAATCGACTTAAAGCCAGATCGTCACATTGGCCGCTCTTCTCTCTGAAACGGTTGTACTTATCGTCTGCAAAGCTATGTCGCGTGCTGCGGTATGCGGACACACTAAAAGCACCATAGTAGAACACAGATGAAGCTTCTAAGTTGATGTAATAGCCAGTAAGAAGAAGTAAAAGAAGTCTTATGTATCGGTTATTGACTTTTTACACTTCTTTGGTGCCTTGGACACGAGCTAGGAACTTAAGATTTCGCATGAAGGAGGACTAGCAGCCGAGTTGCACGGGAGAATGTGAAAAGTGTTCATATGTATTAAAAACCTGAGAAATCCGTCCGTTTTCGTCATTTGTTATCGAATCGACTTAAAGCCAGATCGTCACAATTGCCGCTCTTCTCTCTGAAACGGTTGTACTTATCGTCTGCAAAGCTATGTCGCGTGCTGCGGTATGCGGAGACACTAAAAGCACCATAGTAGAACACAGATGAAGCTTCTAAGTTGATGTAATAGCCAGTAAGGAGTAGTACAATTCAAGTTTTAGGTATCGATTATTGACTTTTTAGCTGGCTTTGGTGCCTTGGACATGAGCTAGGACCTTAAGATTCTGCATGAAAGGAGGACTAGCAGCCGAGTTGCACGGGAGAATGTGAAACGTGTTCATATGTAGTAAAAACCTGAGAAATCCGTCCGTTTTCGTCATTTGTTATCGAACCGACTTAAAGCCAGATCGTCACATTGGCCGCTCTTGTCTCTGAAACGGTTGTACTTATCGTCTGCGAAGCTATGTCACGTGCTGCGGTATGCGGAGACACTAAAATCACCACAGTAGAACACAGATGAAGCTTCTAAGTTGATGTAATATGCAGTAAGAAGTAATACAATTCGCGTTTTAGGTATCGATTATTGACTTTTTTAGCTGGCTTTGGTGCCTTGGACATGAGCTAGGACCTTAAGATTCTCCAATAAAGGAGGACTAGCAGCCGAGTTGCACGGGAGAATGTGAAAAGTGTTCATATGTAGTAAAAACCTGAGAAATCCATCCGTTTTCGTCATTTGTTTTCGATTCGACGTAAAGCAAGATCGTCACATTGGCCGCTCTTCTCTCTGAAACGGTTGTACTTATCGTCTGCAAAGCCATGACGCGTGTTGCCTTAGGCGGAAACAGGAGAAGCACCATAGTAGAACACAGATGAAGCTTCTAAGTTGATGTAATAGCCAGTAAGAAGTAATCCAATTCAAGTTTTAGGTATCGATTATTGACTTTTTAGCTGGCTTTGGTGCCTTGGACATGAGCTAGGACCTTAAGATTCTGCATGAAAGGAGGACTAGCAGCCGAGTTGCACGGGAGAATGTGAAAAGTGTTCATATGCAGTAAAAAGCTGAGACATCCGTCCGTTTTCGTCATTTGTTATCGAATCGACTTAAAGCCAGATCGTCACATTGGCCGTCTTCTCTCTGAAACGGTTGTACTTATCGTCTGCAAAGCTATGTCGCGTCCTGCGGTATGCGGACACACTAAAAGCACCATAGTAGAACACAGATGAAGCATCTAAGTTGATGTAATAGCCAGTAAGAAGTAATCCAATTGAAGTTTTAGGTATCGATTATTGACTTTTTAGCTGGCTTTGGTGCCTTGGACATGAGCTAGGACCTTAACATTCTGCATGAAAGGAGGACTAGCAGCCGAGTTGCACGGGAGAATGTGAAAAGTGTTCGTATGCAGTAAAAACCTGAGACATCCGTCCGTTTTCGTCATTTGTTATCGAATCGCCTTAAAGCCAGATCGTCACATTGGCCGCTCTTCTGTCTGAAACGGTTGTACTTATCGTCTGCAAAGCTATGTCGCGTGCTGCGGTATGCGGACACACTAAAAGCAGCATAGTAGAACACAGATGAAGCTTCTAAGTTGATGTAATAGCCAGTAAGAAGAAGTAAAAGAAGTCTTATGTATCGGTTATTGACTTTTTACACTTCTTTGGTGCCTTGGACACGAGCTAGGAACTTAAGATTTCGCATGAAGGAGGACTAGCAGCCGAGTTGCAGGGGAGAATGTGAAAAGTGTTCATATGTAGTAAAAACCTGAGAAATCCGTCCGTTTTCGTCATTTGTTATCGAATCGACTTAAAGCCAGATCGTCACAATTGCCGCTCTTCTCTCTGAAACGGTTGTACTTATCGTCTGCAAAGCTATGTCGCGTGCTGCGGTATGCGGAGACACTAAAAGCACCATAGTAGAACACAGATGAAGCTTCTAAGTTGATGTAATAGCCAGTAAGAAGTAGTACAATTCAAGTTTTAGGTATCGATTATTGACTTTTTAGCTGGCTTTGGTGCCTTGGACATGAGCTAGGACCTTAAGATTCTGCATGAAAGGAGGACTAGCAGCCGAGTTGCACGGGAGAATGTGAAACGTGTTCATATGTAGTAAAAACCTGAGAAATCCGTCCGTTTTCGTCATTTGTTATCGAACCGACTTAAAGCCAGATCGTCACATTGGCCGCTCTTCTCTCTGAAACGGTTGTACTTATCGTCTGCGAAGCTATGTCACGTGCTGCGGTATGCGGAGACACTAAAATCACCACAGTAGAACACAGATGAAGCTTCTAAGTTGATGTAATATGCAGTAACAAGTAGTACAATTCGCGTTTTAGGTATCGATTATTGACTTTTTAGCTGGCTTTGGTGCCTTGGACATGAGCTAGGACCTTAAGATTCTCCAATAAAGGAGGACTAGCAGCCGAGTTGCACGGGAGAATGTGAAAAGTGTTCATATGTAGTAAGAACCTGAGAAATCCATCCGTTTTCGTCATTTGTTATCGAATCGACTTAAAGCCAGATCGTCACATTGGCCGCTCTTCTCTCTGAAACGGTTGTACTTATCGTCTGCAAAGCCATGACGCGTGTTGCCTTAGGCGGAAACAGGAGAAGCACCATAGTAGAACACAGATGAAGCTTCTAAGTTGATGTAATAGCCAGTAAGAAGTAATCCAATTCAAGTTTTAGGTATCGATTATTGACTTTTTAGCTGGCTTTGGTGCCTTGGACATGAGCTAGGACCTTAAGATTCTGCATGAAAGGGGGACTAGCAGCCGAGTTGCACGCGAGAATGTGAAAAGTGTTCATATGCAGTAAAAAGCTGAGACATCCGTCCGTTTTCGTCATTTGTTATCGAATCGACTTAAAGCCAGATCGTCACATTGGCCGTCTTCTCTCTGAAACGGTTGTACTTATCGTCTGCAAAGCTATGTCGCGTCCTGCGGTATGCGGACACACTAAAAGCACCATAGTAGAACACAGATGAAGCATCTAAGTTGATGTAATAGCCAGTAAGAAGTAATCCAACTCAAGTTTTAGGTATTGAATATTCACCTTTTAGCTGGCTTTGTTGCCTTGGACATGAGCTAGGACCTTAAGATTCTTCATTAAAGGAGGACTAGCAGCCGAGTTGCATGGTAGAATGTGAAAAGTGTTCATATGTAGTAAAAACCTGAGAAATCCGTCCGTTTTCGTCATTTGTTATCGAATCGACTTAAAGCCAGATCGTCACATTGGCCGCTCTTCTCTCTGAAACGGTTGTACTTATCGTCTGGAAAGCTATGTCGCGTGCTGCGGTATGCGGACACACTAAAAGCAGCATAGTAGAACACAGATGAAGCTTCTAAGTTGATGTAATAGCCAGTAAGAAGAAGTAAAAGAAGTCTTATGTATCGGTTATTGACTTTTTACACTTCTTTGGTGCCTTGGACACGAGCTAGGAACTTAAGATTTCGCATGAAGGAGGACTAGCAGCCGAGTTGCACGGGAGAATGTGAAAAGTGTTCATATGTAGTAAAAACCTGAGAAATCCGTCCGTTTTCGTTATTTGTTATCGAATCGACTTAAAGCCAGATCGTCACAATTGCCGCTCTTCTCTCTGAAACGGTTGTACTTATCGTCTGCAAAGCTATGTCGCGTGCTGCGGTATGCGGAGACACTAAAAGCACCATAGTAGAACACAGATGAAGCTTCTAAGTTGATGTAATAGCCAGTAAGAAGTAGTACAATTCAAGTTTTAGGTATCGATTATTGACTTTTTAGCTGGCTTTGGTGCCTTGGACATGAGCTAGGACCTTAAGATTCTGCATGAAAGGAGGACTAGCAGCCGAGTTGCACGGGAGAATGTGAAACGTGTTCATATGTAGTAAAAACCTGAGAAATCCGTCCGTTTTCGTCATTTGTTATCGAACCGACTTAAAGCCAGATCGTCACATTGGCCGCTCTTCTCTCTGAAACGGTTGTACTTATCGTCTGGGAAGCTATGTCTCGTGCTGCGGTATGCGGAGACACTAAAATCACCACAGTAGAACACAGATGAAGCTTCTAAGTTGATGTAATATGCAGTAACAAGTAGTACTATTCGCGTTTTAGGTATCGATTATTGACTTTTTAGCTGGCTTTGGTGCCTTGGACATGAGCTAGGACCTTAAGATTCTCCAATAAAGGAGGACTAGCAGCCGAGTTGCACGGGAGAATGTGAAAAGTGTTCATATGTAGTAAGAACCTGAGAAATCCATCCGTTTTCGTCATTTGTTATCGAATCGACTTAAAGCCAGATCGTCACATTGGCCGCTCTTCTCTCTGAAACGGTTGTACTTATCGTCTGCAAAGCCATGACGCGTGTTGCCTTAGGCGGAAACAGGAGAAGCACCATAGTAGAACACAGATGAAGCTTCTAAGTTGATGTAATAGCCAGTAAGAAGTAATCCAATTCAAGTTTTAGGTATCGATTATTGACTTTTTAGCTGGCTTTGGTGCCTTGGACATGAGCTAGGACCTTAAGATTCTGCATGAAAGGAGGACTAGCAGCCGAGTTGCACGGGAGAATGTGAAAAGTGTTCATATGCAGTAAAAAGCTGAGACATCCGTCCGTTTTCGTCATTTGTTATCGAATCGACTTAAAGCCAGATCGTCACATTGGCCGTCTTCTCTCTGAAACGGTTGTACTTATCGTCTGCAAAGCTATGTCGCGTCTTGCGGTATATGGACACACTAAAAGCACCATAGTAGAACACAGATGAAGCATCTAAGTTGATGTAATAGCCAGTAAGAAGTAATCCAACTCAAGTTTTAGGTATTGAATATTCACCTTTTAGCTGGCTTTGGTGCCTTGGACATGAGCTAGGACCTTAAGGCCGGCCGCGGTGGTCTCGCGGTTCTAGGCGCGCAGTCCGGAACCGTGCCACTGCTACGGTCGCAGGTTCGAATCCTGCCTCGGGCATGGATGTGTGTGATGTCCTTAGGTTAGTTAGGTTTAAGTAGTTCTAAGTTCTAGGGGACTAATGACCACAGCAGTTGAGTCCCATAGTGCTCAGAGCCATTTGAACCATTTTTAGGACCTTAAGATTCTTCATTAAAGGAGGACTAGCAGCCGAGTTGCATGGTAGAATGTGAAAAGTGTTCATATGTAGTAAAAACCTGAGAAATCCGTTCGTTTTCGTCATTTGTTATCGAATCGACTTAAAGCCAGATCGTCACATTGGCCGCTCTTCTCTCTGAAACGGTTGTACTTATCGTCTGCAAAGCTATGTCGCGTGCTGCGGTATGCGGACACACTAAAAGCACCATAGTAGAACACAGATGAAGCTTCTAAGTTGATGTAATAGCCAGTAAGAAGAAGTAAAAGAAGTCTTATGTATCGGTTATTGACTTTTTACACTTCTTTGGTGCCTTGGACACGAGCTAGGAACTTAAGATTTCGCATGAAGGAGGACTAGCAGCCGAGTTGCACGGGAGAATGTGAAAAGTGTTCATATGTAGTAAAAACCTGAGAAATCCGTCCGTTTTCGTCATTTGTTATCGAATCGACTTAAAGCCAGATCGTCACAATTGCCGCTCTTCTCTCTGAAACGGTTGTACTTATCGTCTGCAAAGCTATGTCGCGTGCTGCGGTATGCGGAGACACTAAAAGCACCATAGTAGAACACAGATGAAGCTTCTAAGTTGATGTAATAGCCAGTAAGGAGTAGTACAATTCAAGTTTTAGGTATCGATTATTGACTTTTTAGCTGGCTTTGGTGCCTTGGACATGAGCTAGGACCTTAAGATTCTGCATGAAAGGAGGACTAGCAGCCGAGTTGCACGGGAGAATGTGAAACGTGTTCATATGTAGTAAAAACCTGAGAAATCCGTCCGTTTTCGTCATTTGTTATCGAACCGACTTAAAGCCAGATCGTCACATTGGCCGCTCTTCTCTCTGAAACGGTTGTACTTATCGTCTGCGAAGCTATGTCACGTGCTGCGGTATGCGGAGACACTAAAATCACCACAGTAGAACACAGATGAAGCTTCTAAGTTGATGTAATATGCAGTAAGAAGTAGTACAATTCGCGTTTTAGGTATCGATTATTGACTTTTTAGCTGGCTTTGGTGCCTTGGACATGAGCTAGGACCTTAAGATTCTCCAATAAAGGAGGACTAGCAGCCGAGTTGCACGGGAGAATGTGAAAAGTGTTCATATGTAGTAAAAACCTGAGAAATCCATCCGTTTTCGTCATTTGTTATCGATTCGACTTAAAGCCAGATCGTCACATTGGCCGCTCTTCTCTCTGAAACGGTTGTACTTATCGTCTGCAAAGCTATGTCGCGTGCTGCGGTATGCGGAGACACTAAAAGCACCATAGTAGAACACAGATGAAGCTTCTAAGTTGATGTAATAGCCAGTAAGAAGTAATCCAATTCAAGTTTTAGGTATCGATTATTGACTTTTTAGCTGGCTTTGGTGCCTTGGACATGAGCTAGGACCTTAAGATTCTGCATGAAAGGAGGACTAGCAGCCGAGTTGCACGGGAGAATGTGAAAAGTGTTCATATGCAGTAAAAAGCTGAGACATCCGTCCGTTTTCGTCATTTGTTATCGAATCGACTTAAAGCCAGATCGTCACATTGGCCGTCTTCTCTCTGAAACGGTTGTACTTATCGTCTGCAAAGCTATGTCGCGTCCTGCGGTATGCGGACACACTAAAAGCACCATAGTAGAACACAGATGAAGCATCTAAGTTGATGTAATAGCCAGTAAGAAGTAATCCAACTCAAGTTTTAGGTATTGAATATTCACCTTTTAGCTGGCTTTGGTGCCTTGGACATGAGCTAGGACCTTAAGATTCTTCATTAAAGGAGGACTAGCAGCCGAGTTGCATGGTAGAATGTGAAAAGTGTTCATATGTAGTAAAAACCTGAGAAATCCGTCCGTTTTCGTCATTTGTTATCGAATTGACTTAAAGCCAGATCGTCACATTGGCCGCTCTTCTCTCTGAAACGGTTGTACTTATCGTCTGCAAAGCTATGTCGCGTGCTGCGGTATGCGGACATACTAAAAGCACCTTAGTAGAACACAGATGAAGCTTCTAAGTTGATGTAATAGCCAGTAAGAAGAAGTAAAAGAAGTCTTATGTATCGGTTATTGACTTTTTACACTTCTTTGGTGCCTTGGACACGAGCTAGGAACTTAAGATTTCGCATGAAGGAGGACTAGCAGCCGAGTTGCACGGGAGAATGTGAAAAGTGTTCATATGTAGTAAAAACCTGAGAAATCCGTCCGTTTTCGTCATTTGTTATCGAATCGACTTAAAGCCAGATCGTCACAATTGCCGCTCTTCTCTCTGAAACGGTTGTACTTATCGTCTGCAAAGCTATGTCGCGTGCTGCGGTATGCGGAGACACTAAAAGCACCATAGTAGAACACAGATGAAGCTTCTAAGTTGATGTAATAGCCAGTAAGGAGTAGTACAATTCAAGTTTTAGGTATCGATTATTGACTTTTTAGCTGGCTTTGGTGCCTTGGACATGAGCTAGGACCTTAAGATTCTGCATGAAAGGAGGACTAGCAGCCGAGTTGCACGGGAGAATGTGAAACGTGTTCATATGTAGTAAAAACCTGAGAAATCCGTCCGTTTTCGTCATTTGTTATCGAACCGACTTAAAGCCAGATCGTCACATTGGCCGCTCTTGTCTCTGAAACGGTTGTACTTATCGTCTGCGAAGCTATGTCACGTGCTGCGGTATGCGGAGACACTAAAATCACCACAGTAGAACACAGATGAAGCTTCTAAGTTGATGTAATATGCAGTAAGAAGTAGTACAATTCGCGTTTTAGGTATCGATTATTGACTTTTTAGCTGGCTTTGGTGCCTTGGACATGAGCTAGGACCTTAAGATTCTCCAATAAAGGAGGACTAGCAGCCGAGTTGCACGGGAGAATGTGAAAAGTGTTCATATGTAGTAAGAACCTGAGAAATCCATCCGTTTTCGTCATTTGTTATCGAATCGACTTAAAGCCAGATCGTCACATTGGCCGCTCTTCTCTCTGAAACGGTTGCACTTATCGTCTGCAAAGCCATGACGCGTGTTGCCTTAGGCGGAAACAGGAGAAGCACCATAGTAGAACACAGATGAAGCTTCTAAGTTGATGTAATAGCCAGTAAGAAGTAATCCAATTCAAGTTTTAGGTATCGATTATTGACTTTTTAGCTGGCTTTGGTGCCTTGGACATGAGCTAGGACCTTAAGATTCTGCATGAAAGGAGGACTAGCAGCCGAGTTGCATGGTAGAATGTGAAAAGTGTTCATATGTAGTAAAAACCTGAGAAATCCGTCCGTTTTCTTCATTTGTTATCGAATCGACTTAAAGCCAGATCGTCACATTGGCCGCTCTTCTCTCTGAAACGGTTGTACTTATCGTCTGCAAAGCTATGTCGCATGCTGCGGTATGCGGAGACACTAAAAGCAACATAGTAGAACACCCATTAAGCTTCTAAGTTGATGTAATACCCAGTAAGAAGTAGTAAAATTCAAGTTTTAGGTATCGATTATTGACTTTTTAGCTGGCTTTGGTGCCTTGGACATGAGATAGGACCTTAACATTCTGCATGAAAGGAGGACTAGCAGCCGAGATGCACGGGAGAATGCGAAAAGTGTTCATATGTAGTAAAAACCTTAGAAATCCGTCCGTTTTCGTCATTTGTTATCGAATCGACTTAAAGCCAGATCGTCACATTGGCTGCTCTTCTCTCTGAAACGGTTGCACTTATCGTCCTCAAAGCTATGTCGCGTGCTGCGGTATGCGGAGACACTAAAATCACCATAGTAGAACACAGATGAAGCATCTAAGTTGATGTAATAGCCAGTAAGAAGTAATCCAATTCAAGTTTTAGGTATCGATTATTGACTTTTTAGCTGGCTTTGGTGCCTTGGACGTGAGCTAGGACCTTAAGATTCTGCATTAAAGGATGACTAGCAGCCGAGTTGCATGGGAGAATGTGAAAAGTGTTCATATGTAGTAAAAACTTGAGAAATCCGTCCGTTTTCGTCATTTGTTATCGAATCGACTTAAAGCCAGATCGTCACATTGGCTGCTCTTCTCTCTGAAACGGTTGCACTTATCGTCTGCAAAGCTATGTCGCGTGCTGCGGTATGCGGACACACTAAAAGCACCATAGTAGAACACAGATGAAGCTTCTAAGTTGATGTAATAGCCAGTAAGAAGTAGTACAATTCAAGTTTTAGGTATCGATTATTGACTTTTTAGCTGGCTTTGGTGATCTGGACATGAGCTAGGACCTTAAGATTCTGCATGAAAGGAGGACTAGCAGCCGAGTTGCACGGGAGAATTTGAAATGTGTTCATATGTAGTAAAAACCTGAGAAATCCGACCGTTTTCGTCATTTGTTATCGAATCGACTTAATGCCAGAACGTCACATTGGCCGCTCCTCTCTCTGAAACGGTTGTACTTATCGTCCTCAAAGCTATGTCGCGTGCTGCGGTATGCGGAGACACTAAAAGCGCCATAGTAGAACACAGATGAAGCTACTAAGTTGATGTAATAGCCAGTAAGAAGTGGTCCAATTCAGGATTTAGGTATCGATTATTGACTTTTTAGCTGGGTTTTGGTGCCTTGGACATGAGGTAGGACCTTAATATTCTGCATGAAAGGAGGACTAGCAGCCGAGTTGCATGGGGGAATGTGAAAAGTGTTCAAATGTAGTAAAAACCTGAGAAATACGTCCGTTTTCGTCATTTGTTATCGAATCGACTTAAAGCCAGATCGTCACATTGGCCGCTCTTCTCTCTGAAACGGTTGTACTTATCGTCTGCAAAGCTATGTCGCATGCTGCGGTATGCGGAGACACTAAAAGCAACATAGTAGAACACCCAGTAAGCTTCTAAGTTGATGTAATACCCAGTAAGAAGTAGTAAAATTCAAGTTTTAGGTATCGATTATTGACTTTTTAGCTGGCTTTGGTGCCTTGGACATGAGATAGGACCTTAACATTCTGCATGAAAGGAGGACTAGCAGCCGAGATGCACGGGAGAATGCGAAAAGTGTTCATATGTAGTAAAAACCTTAGAAATCCGTCCGTTTTCGTCATTTGTTATCGAATCGACTTAAAGCCAGATCGTCACATTGGCTGCTCTTCTCTCTGAAACGGTTGCACTTATCGTCTGCAAAGCTATGTCGCGTGCTGCGGTATGCGGAGACACTAAAATCACCATAGTAGGACACAGATGAAGCATCTAAGTTGATGTAATAGCCAGTAAGAAGTAATCCAATTCAAGTTTTAGGTATCGATTATTGACTTTCTAGCTGGCTTTGGTGCCTTGGACATGAGCTAGGACCTTAAGATTGTGCATGAAAGGAGGACTAGCAGCCGAGTTGCACGGGAGAATGTGAAAAGTGTTCGTATGCAGTAAAAACCTGAGACATCCGTCCGTTTTCGTCATTTGTTATCGAATCGCCTTAAAGCCAGATCGTCACATTGGCCGCTCTTCTCTCTGAAACGGTTGTACTTATCGTCTGCAAAGCTATGTCGCGTGCTGCGGTATGCGGACACACTAAAAGCACCATAGTAGAACACAGATGAAGCTTCTAAGTTGATGTAATAGCCAGTAAGAAGAAGTAAAAGAAGTCTTATGTATCGGTTATTGACTTTTTACACTTCTTTGGTGCCCTGGACACGAGCTAGGAACTTAAGATTTCGCATGAAGGAGGACTAGCAGCCGAGTTGCACGGGAGAATGTGAAAAGTGTTCATATGTAGTAAAAACCTGAGAAATCCGTCCCTTTTCGTCATTTGTTATCGAATCGACTTAAAGCCAGATCGTCACAATTGCCGCTCTTCTCTCTGAAACGGTTGTACTTATCGTCTGCAAAGCTATGTCGCGTGCTGCGGTATGCGGAGACACTAAAAGCACCATAGTAGAACACAGATGAAGCTTCTAAGTTGATGTAATAGCCAGTAAGAAGTAGTACAATTCAAGTTTTAGGTATCGATTATTGACTTTTTAGCTGGCTTTGGTGCCTTGGACATGAGCTAGGATTCTGCATGAAAGGAGGACTAGCAGCCGAGTTGCACGGGAGAATGTGAAACGTGTTCATATGTAGTAAAAACCTGAGAAATCCGTCCGTTTTCGTCATTTGTTATCGAACCGACTTAAAGCCAGATCGTCACATTGGCCGCTCTTCTCTCTGAAACGGTTGTACTTATCGTCTGCAAAGCCATGACGCGTGTTGCCTTAGGCGGAAACAGGAGAAGCACCATAGTAGAACACAGATGAAGCTTCTAAGTTGATGTAATAGCCAGTAAGAAGTAGTCCAATTCAAGATTTAGGTATCGATTATTGACTTTTTAGCTGGCTTTGGTGCCTTGGACATGAGCTAGGACCTTAAGATTCTGCATGAAAGGAGGACTAGCAGCCGAGTTGCACGGGAGGATGTGAAAAGTTTTCATATGTAGTAAAAACCTAAGAAATTCGTCCGTTTTCGTCATTTGTTATCGAATCGACTTAAGCCAGATCGTCACATTGGCCGCTCTTCTCTCTGAAACGGTTGTACTTATCGATTGCAAAGCTATGTCGCGTGCTGCGGTATGCGGAGACACTAAAAGCACCATAGTAGAACACAGATGAAGCTTCTAAGTTGATGTAATAGCCAGTAAGAAGTAGTACAATTAAAGTTTTAGGTATCGGTTATTGACTTTTTACCCTTCTTTGGTGCCTTGGACACGATCTAGGAACTTAAGATTCTGCATGAAGGAGGACTAGCAGCCGAGTTGGACGGGAGAATGTGAAAAGTGTTCATATATAGTAAAAACCTGAGAAATCCGTCCGTATTCGTCATTTGTTATCGAATCGACTTAAAGCCAGATCGTCACATTGGCCGCTCTTCTCTCTGAAACGGTTGTACTTATCGTCTGCAAAGCTATGTCGCGTGCTGCGGTATGCTGAGACACTAAAAGCACCATAGTAGAACACAGATGAAGCTTCTAAGTTGATGTAATAGCCAGTAAGCAGTAGTACAATTAAAGTTTTAGGTATCAGTTAATGACTTTTTACCCTTCTTTGGTGCCTTGGACACGAGCTAGGAAATTAAGATTTTGCATGAAGGAGGACTATCAGCCGAGTTGCACGGGAGAATGTGAAAAGTGTTCATATGTAGTAAAAACCTGAGACATCCGTCCGTTTTCGTCATTTGTTATCGAATCGACTTAAAGCCAGATCGTCACATTGGCCGCTCTTCTCTCTGAAACGCTTGTACTTATCGTCTGCAAAGCTATGTCGCGTGCTGCGGTATGCGGAGGCACTAAAAGCACCATAGTAGAACACAGATTAAACTTCTACATTGATGTAATAGCCAGTAAGAAGTAGTACAATTCAAGTTTTAGGTATCGATTATTGACTTTTTAGCTGGCTTTGGTGCCTTGGACATGAGCTAGGGCCTTAAGATTCTGCATGCAAGGAGGACTAGCGGCCGAGTTGCACGGGAGAATGTGAAAAGTGTTCATATGTAGTAAAAACCTTAGAAATCCGTCCGTTTTCGTCATTTGTTATCGAATCGACTTAAAGCCAGATCGTCATATTGGCCGCTCTTCTCTCTGAAACGGTTGTACTTATCGTCTGCAAAGCCATGTCGCGTGCTGCAATATGTGGAGACACTAAAAGCACCATAGTAGAACACAGATGAAGCTTCTAAGTTGATGTAATAGCCAGTAAGAAGTAGTAGAATTCAAGTTTTAGGTATCGATTATTGACTTTTTAGCTGGCTCTGGTGCCTTGGACATGAGCTAAAACCTTAAGATTCTGCATTAAAGGAGGACTAGCAGCCGAGTTGCACGAGAGAATGTGAAAAGTGTTCATATGTAGTAAAAACCTGAGAACTCCGTCCGTTTTCGTCATTTGTTATCGAATCGACTTAAAGCCAGATCGTCACATTGGCCGCTCTTCTCTCTGAAACGGTTGTACTTATCGTCTGCAAAGCTATGTCACGTGCTGCGGTATGCGGAGACACTAAAATCACAACTGTAGAACACAGATGAAGCTTCTAAGTTGATGCAATATCCAGTAAGAAGTAGTACAATTTGCGTTTTGGTATCGATTATTGACTTTTTAGCTGGCTTTGGTGCCTTGGACATAAGCTAGGACCTTAAGATTCTGCATGAAAGGAGGACAAGCAGCTCAGTTGCACGGGAGTGTGTGAAAAGTGTTCATATGTAGTAAAAACCTGAGAAATCCGCCCGTTTTCGTCATTTGTTTTAGAATCGACTTAAAGCCAGATCGACAGATTGGCCGCTTTTCTCTCTGAAACGGTTGTACTTATCGTCTGCAAAGCTATGTCGCGTGCTGCGGTATGCTGAGACACTAAAAGCACTATAGTAGAACACAGATCAAGCTTCTAAGTTGATGTAATAGCCAGTAAGAAGTAGTACAATTAAAGTTTTAGGTATCAGTTAATGACTTTTTACCCTTCTTTGGTGCCTTGGACACGAGCTAGGAAGTTAAGATTTTGCATGAAGGAGGACTATCAGCCGAGTTGCACGGGAGAATGTGAAAAGTGTTCATATGTAGTAAAAACCTGAGAAATCCGTCCGTTTTCGTCATTTGTTATCGAATTGACTTAAAGCCAGATTGTCACATTGGCCGCTCTTCACTCTGAAACGGTTGTACTTATCGTCTGCAAAGCTATGTCACGTGCTGCGGTATGCGGAGACACTAAAATCACCACAGTAGAACACAGATGAAGCTTCTAAGTTGATGCAATATCCAGTAAGAAGTAGTACAATTCGCGTTTTAGGTATCGATTATTGACTTTTTAGCTGGCTTTGGTGCCTTGGACATGAGCTAGGACCTTAAGATTCTGCATGAAAGGAGGACTAGCAGTTCAGTTGCACGGGAGTATGTGAAAAGTGTTCATATGTAGTAACAACCTGAGAAATCCGTCCGTTTTCGTCATTTGTTATCAATTCGACTTAAAGCCAGATCGACACATTGGCCGCTTTTCTCTCTGAAACGGTTGTACTTAACGTCTGCAAAGCAATGTCGCGTGCTGCGGTATGCTGAGACACTAAAAGCACTATAGTAGAACACAGATCAAGCTTCTAAGTTGATGTAATAGCCAGTAAGAAGTAGTACAATACAAGTATTAGGTATTGAATATTGATCTTTTAACTGGCTTTTGTGCCTTGGACATGAGCTGGGACCTTAAGATTCTGCATGAAAGGAGGACTAGCAGCCGAGTTGCACGGGAGAATGTGAAAAGTGTTCATATGTAGTAAAAACCTGAGAAATCCATCCGTTTTCGTCATTTGTTATCGAATCGACTTAAAGCCAGATCGTCACATTGGCCGCTCTTCTCTCTGAAACGGTTGTACTTATCGTCTGCAAAGCCATGACGCGTGTTGCCTTAGGCGGAAACAGGAGAAACCCCATAGTAGAACACAGATGAAGCTTCTAAGTTGATGTAATAGCCAGTAAGAAGTAGTCCAATTCAAGATTTAGGTATCGATTATTGACTTTTTAGCTGGCTTTGGTGCCTTGGACATGAGCTAGGACCTTAAGATTCTGCATGAAAGGAGGACTAGCAGCCGAGTTGCACGGGAGGATGTGAAAAGTTTTCATATGTAGTAAAAACCTAAGAAATTCGTCCGTTTTCGTCATTTGTTATCGAATCGACTTAAAGCCAGATCGTCACATTGGCCGCTCTTCTCTCTGAAACGGTTGTACTTATCGATTGCAATGCTATGTCGCGTGCTGCGGTATGCGGAGACACTAAAAGCACCATAGTAGAACACAGATGAAGCTTGTAAGTTGATGTAATAGCCAGTAAGAAGTAGTACAATTAAAGTTTTAGGTATCGGTTATTGACTTTTTACCCTTCTTTGGTGCCTTGGACACGATATAGGAACTTAAGATTCTGCATGAAGGAGGACTAGCAGCCGAGTTGCACGGGAGAATGTGAAAAGTGTTCATATATAGTAAAAACCTGAGAAATCCGTCCGTATTCGTCATTTGTTATCGAATCGACTTAAAGCCAGATCGTCACATTGGCCGCTCTTCTCTCTGAAACGGTTGTACTTATCGTCTGCAAAGCTATGTCGCGTGCTGCGGTATGCTGAGACACTAAAAGCACCATAGTAGAACACAGATGAAGCTTCTAAGTTGATGTAATAGCCAGTAAGATGTAGTACAATTAAAGTTTTAGGTATCAGTTAATGACTTTTTACACTTCTTTGGTGCCTTGGACACGAGCTAGGAAATTAAGATTTTGCATGAAGGAGGACTATCAGCCGAGTTGCACGGGAGAATGTGAAAAGTGTTCATATGTAGTAAAAACCTGAGACATCCGTCCGTTTTCGTCATTTGTTATCGAATCGACTTAAAGCCAGATCGTCACATTGGCCGCTCTTCTCTCTGAAACGCTTGTACTTATCGTCTGCAAAGCTATGTCGCGTGCTGCGGTATGCGGAGGCACTAAAAGCACCATAGTAGAACACAGATTAAGCTTCTACATTGATGTAATAGGCAGTAAGAAGTAGTACAATATAAGTATTAAGTTTTAGGTATCAGTTAATGACTTTTTACACTTCTTTGGTGCCTTGGACACGAGCTAGGAAATTAAGATTTTGCATGAAGGAGGACTAGCAGCCGAGTTGCACGGGAGAATGTGAAACGTGTTCATATGTAGTAAAAACCTGAGAAATCCGTCCGTTTTCGTCATTTGTTATCGAACCGACTTAAAGCCAGATCGTCACATTGGCCGCTCTTCTCTCTGAAACGCTTGTACTTATCGTCTGCAAAGCTATGTCGCGTGCTGCAATATGTGGAGACACTAAAAGCACCATAGTAGAACACAGATGAAGCTTCTAAGTTGATGTAATAGCCAGTAAGAAGTAGTACAATTAAAGTTTTAAGTATCAGTTAATGACTTTTTACCCTTCTTTGGTGCCTTGGACACGAGCTAGGAAATTAAGATTTTGCATGAAGGAGGACTAGCAGCCGAGTTGCACGGGAGAATGTGAAAAGTGTTCATATGTAGTAAAAACCTGAGAAATCCGTCCGTTTTCGTCATTTGTTATCGAATCGACTTAAAGCCAGATCGTCACATTGGCCGCTCTTCTCTCTGAAACGGTTGTACTTATCGTCTGCAAAGCTATGTCGCGTGCTGCGGTATGCGGAGACACTAAAATCACCACAGTAGAACACAGATGAAGCTTCTAAGTTGATGCAATATCCAGTAAGAAGTAGTACAATTCGCGTTTTAGGTATCGATTATTGACTTTTTAGCTGGCTTTGGTGCCTTGGACATGAGCTAGGACCTTAAGATTCTGCGTGAAAGGAGGACTAGCAGCTCAGTTTTACGGGAGTATGTGAAAAGTGTTCATATGTAGTAAAAACCTGAGAAATCCGTCCGTTTTCGTCATTTGTTATCGAATCGACTTAAAGCCAGATCGACACATTGGCCGCTTTTCTCTCTGAAACGGTTGTACTTAACGTCTGCAAAGCTATGTCGCGTGCTGCGGTATGCTGAGACACTAAAAGCACTATAGTAGAACACAGATCAAGCTTCTAAGTTGATGTAATAGCCAGTAAGAAGTAGTACAATACAAGTATTAGGTATTGAACATTGACCTTTTAGCTGGCTTTTGTGCCTTGGACATGAGCTGGGACCTTAAGATTCTGCATGAAAGGAGGACTAGCAGCCGAGTTGCACGGGAGAATGTGAAAAGTGTTCATATGTAGTAAAAACCTGAGAAATCCGTCCGTTTTCGTCATTTATTATCGAATCTACTTAAAGCCAGATCGTCACATTGGCCGCTCTTCTCTCTGAAACGGTTAAACTTTTCGTCTGCAAAGCTATGTCGCGTACTGCGGTATTCGGAGACACTAAAAGCACCATAGAAGAACACAGATGAAGCTTCTAAGATGATGTAATAGCCAGTAAGAAGTAGTACAATTCAAGTTTTAGGTATCGGTTGTTGACTTTTTAGCTGGCTTTGGTGCCTTGGACATGAGCTAGGACCTTAAGATTCTGCAATAAAGGAGGACTAGCAACCGAGTTGCACGGGAGAATGTGAAAAGTGTTCATATGTAGTAAAAACCTAAGAAATCGCTCCGTTTTCGTCATTTGTTATCGAATCGACTTAAAGCCAGATCGTCACATTGGCCGCTCTTCTCTCTGTAACGGTTGTACTTATCGTCTGCAAAGCAATGTCGCGTGTTGCCGTAGGCGGAAACAGGAAAAGCACCGTAGTAAACAGAGATGAAACTTCTAAGTTGATGTAATAGCCAGAAAGAAGAAGTCCAATTCAAGATTTAGGTATCGATTATTGACTTTTTAGCTGGCTTTGGTGCCTTGGACATGAGCTAGGGCCTTAAGAATCTGCATGAAAGGAGGACTAGCAGCCGATTTGCATGTGAGAATGTGAAAAGTGTTCATATGTAGTAGAAACCCGAGAAATCCGTCCGTTTTCGTCATTTGTTACCGAATCGACTTAAAGCCAGATCGTCAAATTAGCCGCTCTTCTCTCTGAAACGGTTGTACTTATCGATTGCAAAGCTATGTCGCGTGCTGCGGTATGCGGAGACACTAAAAGCACCATAGTAGAACACAGATGAAGCTTCTAAGTTGATGTAATAGCCAGTAAGAAGTAGTACAATTCAAGTTTTAGGTATCGATTATTGACTTTTTAGCTAGCATTGGTGCCTTGGACATGAGCTAGGACCTTATGATTCTGCATGAAAGAAGGACTAGCAGCCGAGTTGCACGGGAGAATGTGAAAAGTGTTCATATGTAGTAAAAACCTCAGAAATCCGTCAGTTTTCGTCATATGTTATCGAATCTACTTAAAGCAAGATCGTCACATTGGCCGCTCTTCTCTCTGAAACGGTTGTACTTATCGTCTGCAAAGCTATGTCGCATGCTGCGGTATGCGGAGACAATAAAAGCACCATAGTAGAACACAGATGAAGCTTCTAATTTGACGTAATAGCGAGTAAGAAGTAGTCCAATTCAAGTTTTAGGTATCGACTATTGACTTTTTAGCTGGCTTTGGTGCCTTGGACATGAGCTAGGACCTTAACATTCTGCATGAAAGGAGGACTAGCAGCCGATTTGAATGGGAGAATGTGAAAAGTGTTCATATGTAGTAAAAACCCGAGAAATCCGTCCGTTTTCGTCATTTGTTATCGAATCGTCTTAAAGCCAGATCGTCACATTAGCCGCTCTTCACTCTGAAACGGTTGTACTTATCGATTGCAAAGCTATGTCGCGTGCTGCGGTATGCGGAGACACTAAAAGCACCATAGTAGAACACAGATGAAGCTTCTAAGTTGATGTAATAGTCAGTATGAAGTAGTACAATTCAAGTTTTAGGTATCGATTATTGACATTTAGCTAGCTTTGGTGCCTTGGACATGAGCTAGGAACTTATGAATCTGCATGAAAGGAGGACTAGCAGCCGAGTTGCACGGGAGACTGTGAAAAGTGTTCATATGTAGTAAAAACCTGAGAAATCCGTCAGTTTTCGTCATATGTTATCGAATCTACTTAAAGCAAGATCGTCACATTGGCCGCTCTTCTCTCTGAAACGGTTGTACTTATCCTCTACAAAGCTATGTCGCGAGCTGCGATATGCGGAAACACTAAAAGCACCATAGTAGAACACAGATGAAGCTTCTAATTTGACGTAATAGCCAGGAAGAAGTAGTACAATTCAAGTTTTAGGTATTGATTATTGACTTTTTTGCTGGCTTTGGTGCCTTGTACATGAGCTAGGACCTTATGATTCTGCATGAAAGGAGGACTAGCAGCCTAGTTGCAAGGGAGAATGTGAAAAGTTTTCATATGTAGTAAAAACCTGAGAAATCGGTCCGTTTTCGTCATTTGTTATCGAATCGACTTAAAGCCAGATCGTCACATTGGCCGCTCTTCTCTCTGAAACGGTTGTACTTATCGTCTACAAAGCTATGTCGCGTGCTGCGATATGCGGAGACACTAAAAGCACCATAGTAGAACACAAATGATGCTTCTAAGTTGATGTAATAGCCAGTAAGAAGTAGTCCAATTCAAGATTTAGGTATCGATTATTGACTTTTTAGCTGGCTTTGGTGCCTTGGACATGAGCTAGGACCTTATAATTCTGCATGAAGGAGGACTAGCGGCCGCGTTGCACGGGTGTATGTGAAAAGTGTTCATATGTAGTAAAAACCTGAGAAATCCATCCATTTTCGTCATTTGTTATCGAATCGACTTAAAGCCAGATCGTCACATTGGCCGCTCTTCTCTCTGAAACGGTTGTACTTATCGTCTGCAAAACTATGTTGCGTGCTGCGGTATGCGGAGAAACTAACTAGCGGCCGCGTTGCACGGGAGTATGTGAAAAGTGTTCATATGTAGTAAAAACATGAGAAATCCGTCCATTTTCGTCATTTGTTATCGAATCGACTTAAAGCCAGATCGTCACATTGGCCGCTTTTCTCTCTGAAACGGTTGTACTTATCGTCTGCAAAACTATTTCGCGTGCTGCGGTATGCGGAGAAACTAAAAGCACCGAAGTAGAACACAGATGAAGCTTCTAAGTTGATGTAATAGCAAGGAAGAAGTAGTACAATTCAAGTTTTAGGTATTGATTATTGACTTTTTAGCTGGCTTTGGTGCCTTGGACATGAGCTAGGACCTTAAGATTCTGCATGAAAGGAGGACTAGCAGCCAAGTTGCAAAGGGGAATGTAAAAAGTGTTCATAAGTAGTAAAAACCTGAGAAATCGGTCCGTTTTCGTCATTTGTTATCGAATCGACTTAAAGCCAGATCGTCAAACTGGCCGCTCTACTCTCTGAAACACTTGTACATATCGTCTGCAAAGCTATGTCGCGTGCTGCGGTATGCGGAGGCTTTAAAAGCACCATAGTAGAACACAGATGAAACTTCTAAGTTGCTGTAATAGCCAGTAAGAAGTAATACCATTCAAGTTTTAGGTATCGATTATTGACTTTTTAGCTGGCTTTGGTGCCTTGGACATGAGCTAGGACTTTAAGATTCTGCATAAAAGGAGGACTAGCAGCCCAGTTGCACGGGAGAATGTGAAAAGTGTTCATATGTATTAAAAACTTGAGACATCCGTCCGTTTTCGTCATTTGTTATCGAATCGACTTAAAGCCAGATCGTCACATTGGCCGCTCTTCTCTCTGAAACGGTTGTACTTATCGTCTGCAAAGCTATGTCGCGTGCTGCGGTATGCGGACACACTAAAAGCACCATAGTAGAACACAGATGAAGCTTCTAAGTTGATGTAATAGCCGGTAAGAAGAAGTAAAATTCAAGTTATAGGTATCGGTTATTGACTTTTTACACTTCTTTGGTGCCTTGGACACGAGCTAGGAACTTAAGATTTTGTATGAAGGAGGACTAGCAGCCGAGTTGCACGGGAGAATGTGAAAAGTGTTCATATCTAAAAAAAAAAACCCTGAGAAATCCGTCCCTTTTCGTCATTTGTTATCGAATCGACTTAAAGCCAGATCGTCACATTGGCCGCTCTTCTCTCTGAAACGGTTGTACTTATCGTCTGCAAAGCTATGTCACGTGCTGCGGTATGCGGAGACACTAAAATCACCACAGTAGAACACAGATGAAGCTTCTAAGTTGATGCAATATCCAGTAAGAAGTAGTACAATTCGCGTTTTAGGTATCGATTATTGACTTTTTAGCTTGCTTTGGTGCCTTGGACATGAGCTAGGACCTTAAGATTCTGCATGAAAGGAGGACTAGCAGCTCAGTTGCACGGGAGTATGTGAAAAGTGTTCATATGTAGTAAAAACCTGAGAAATCCGTCCGTTTTCGTCATTTGTTATCGAATCGACTTAAAGCCAGATCGACACATTGGCCGCTTTTTTCTCTGAAACCGTTGTACTTATCGTCTGCAAAGCTATGTCGCGTGTTGCCGTAGGCGGAAACAGGAAAAGCACCATAGTAGAACACAGATGAAACTTCTAAGTTGATGTAATAGCCAGTAAGAAGTAGTCCAATTCAAGATTTAGGTATCGATTATTGACTTTTTAGCTGGCTTTGGTGCCTTGGACATGAGCTAGGACATTAAGATTCTGCATGAAAGGAGGACTAGCAGCCGAGTTGGACGGGAGAATGTGAAAAGTGTTCATATGTAGTAAAAACCTAAGAAATTCGTCCGTTTTCGTCATTTGTTATCGAATCGACTTAAAGCCAGATCGTCACATTGGCCGCTCTTCTCTCTGAAACGGTTGTACTTATCGTCTGCAAAGCTATGTCGCGTGCTGCGGTATGCGGAGACACTAAAAGCACCATAGTAGAACACAGATGAAGCTTCTAAGTTGACGTAATAGCCAGGAAGAAGTAGTACAATTCAAGTTTTAGGTGTCGGTTATTGACTTTTTAGCTGGCTTTGGTGCCTTGGACAAAAGCTAGGACCTTAACATTCTGCATGAAAGGAGGACTAGCAGCCGTTTTGCATGGGAGAATGTGAAAAGTGTTCATATGTAGTAAAAACCCGAGAAATACGTCCGTTTTCGTCATTTGTTATCGAATCGACTAAAAGCCAGATCGTCAAATTAGACGCTCTTCTCTCTGAAACGATTGTACTTATCGATTGCAAAGCTATGTCGCGTGCTGCGGTATGCGGAGACACTAAAAGCACCATAGTAGAACACAGATCAAGCTTCTAAGTTGATGTAATAGCCAGTAAGAAGTAGTACAATTCAGGTTTTAGGTATCGATTATTGACTTTTTAGCTAGCATTGGTGCCTTGGACATGAGCTAGGACCTTATGATTCTGCATGAAAGGAGGACTAGCAGCCGAGTTGCACGGGAGAATGTGAAAAGTGTTCATATGTAGTAAAAACCTGAGAAATCAGTCCGTTTTCGTCATTTGTTATCGAATCGACTTAAAGCCAGATCGTCACATTGGCCGCTCTTCTCTCTGAAACGGTTGTACTTATCGTCTGCAAAGCTATGTCGCGTGCTGCGGTATGCGGAGACACTAAAAGCACCATAGTAGAACACAGATGAAGCTTCTAATTTGACGTAATAGCCAGGAAGAAGTAGTACAATTCAAGTTTTAGGTATCGACTATTGACTTTTTAGCTGGCTTTGGTGCCTTGGACATGAGCTAGGACCTTAACATTCTGCATGAAAGGAGGACTAGCAGCCGATTTGCATGGGAGAATGTGAAAAGTGTTCATATGTAGTAAAAACCCGAGAATTCCGTCCGTTTTCGTCATTTGTTATCGAATCGTCTTAAAGCCAGACCGTCACATTAGCCGCTCTTCACTCTGAAACGGTTGTACTTATCGATTGCAAAGCTATGTCGCGTGCTGCGGTATGCGGAGACACTAAAAGCACCATAGTAGAACACAGATGAAGCTTCTAATTTGACGTAATAGCCAGGAAGAAGTAGTACAATTCAAGTTTTAGGTATCGACTATTGACTTTTTAGCTGGCTTTGGTGCCTTGGACATGAGCTAGGACCTTAACATTCTGCATGAAAGGAGGACTAGCAGCCGAGTTGCACGGGAGAATGTGAAAAGTGTTCATATGTAGCAAAAACCTGAGAAATCCGTCAGTTTTCGTCATTTGTTATCGAATCTACTTAAAGCAAGAGCGTCACATTGGCCGCTCTTCTCTCTGAAACGGTTGTATTTATCCTCTACAAAGCTATGTCGCGAGCTGCGATATGCGGAGACACTAAAAGCACCATAGTAGAACACAGATGAAGCTTCTAAGTTGATGTAATAGCCAGTAAGAAGTAGTACAATTAAAGTTTTAGGTATCGGTTATTGACTTTTTACCCTTCTTTGGTGCCTTGGACACGAGCTAGGAACTTAAGATTTTGCATGAGGGAGGACTATTAGCCGAGTTGCACGGGAGAATGTGAAAAGTGTTCATATGTAGTAAAAACCTGAGAAATCCGTCCGTTTTCGTCATTTGTTATCGAATCGACTTAAAGCCAGATCGTCACAATGGCCGCTCTTTCCTCTGAAACGGTTGTACTTATCGTCTGCAAAACTATGTCGCGTGCTGCGGTATGCGGAGAAACTAAAAGCACCGTAGTAGAACACAGATGTAGCTTCTACGTTAACGTAATAGCCAGGAAGAAGTAGTACAATTCAAGTTTTAGGTATTGATTATTGACTTTTTAGCTGGCTTTGGTGCCTTGGTCATGAGCTAGGACCTTAAGATTCTGCATGAAAGGAGGACTAGCAGCCTAGTTGCAAGGGACAATGTGAAAAGTGTTCATATGTAGTAAAAACCTGAGAAATCGGTCCGTTTTCGTCATTTGTTATCGAATCGACTTAAAGCCAGATCGTCACATTGGCCGCTCTTCTCTCTGAAACGGTTGTACTTATCGTCTACAAAGCAATGTCGCGTGCTGCGATATGCGGAGACACTAAAAGCACCATAGTAGAACACAAATGATGCTTCTAAGTTCATGTAATAGCCAGTAAGAAGTAGTCCAATTCAAGATTTAGGTATCGATTATTGACTTTTAACTGGCTTTGGTGCCTTGGACATGAGCTAGGACCTTATGATTCTGCATGAAACGAGGACTAGCGGCCGCGTTGCACGGGAGTACGTGAAAAGTGTTCATATGTAGTAAAAACCTGAGAAATCCGTCCATTTTCGTCATTTGTTATCGAATCGACTTAAAGCCAGATCGTCACATTGGCCGCATTTCTCTCTGAAACGGTTGTACTTATCGTCTGCAAAACTATGTCGCGTGCTGCGGTATGCGGAGAAACTAAAAGCACCGTAGTAGAACACAGATGAAGCTTCTAAGTTGATGTAATAGCCAGGAAGAAGTAGTACAATTCAAGTTTTAGGTATTGATTATTGACTTTTTAGCTGGCTTTGGTGCCTTGGACATGAGCTAGGACCTTAAGATTCTGCATGAAAGGAGGACTAGCAGCCGAGTTGCAAGGGAGAATGTGAAAAGTGTTCATATGTAGTAAAAACCTGAGAAATCGGTCCGTTTTCGTCATTTGTTATCGAATCGACTTAAAGCCAGATCGTCACATTGGCCGCTCTTCTCTCTGAAACACTTGTACTTATCGTCTGCAAAGCTTTGTCGCGTGCTGCGGTATGCGGAAACTCTAAAATCACCATAGTAGAACACAGATGAACCTTCTAAGTTGCTGTAATAGCCAGTAAGAAGTAATACCATTCAAGTTTTAGGTATCGATTATTAACTTATTAGCTGGCTTTGGTGCCTTGGACATGAGCTAGGACTTTAAGATTCTGCATAAAAGGAGGACTAGCAGCCCAGTTGCACGGGAGAATGTGAAAAGTGTTCATATGTATTAAAAACCTGAGACATCCGTCCGTTTTCGTTATTTGTTATCGAATCGACTTAAAGCCAGATCGTCACATTGGCCGCTCTTCTCTCTGAAACGGTTGTACTTATCGTCTGCAAAGCTATGTCACGTGCTGCGGTATGCGGAGACACTAAAAGCACCATAGTAGAACACAGATGAAGCTTCTAAGTTGATGTAATAGCCAGTAAGAAGTAGTACAATTAAAGTTTTAGGTATCGGTTATTGACTTTTTACCCTTCTTTGGTGCCTTGGACTCGAGCTAGGACCTTATGATTCTGCATGAAACGAGGACTAGCGGCCGCGTTGCACGGGAGTATGTGAAAAGTGTTCATATGTAGTAAAAAAATGAGACATCCGTCCGTTTTCGTCATTTGTAATCGAATCGATTTAAAGCCAGATCGTCAAGTTGGCCGCTCTTCTCTCTGAAACGCTTGTACTTATCGACTGCAATGCTATGTCGCGTGCTGCGGTTAGCGGATGCACTAAACGCACCATAGTAGAACACAGATGAAGCTTCTACGTTGATGTAATAGCCAGTAAGAAGTAGTACAATTCAAGTTTTAGGTATCGATTATTGACTTTTTAGCTAGCTTTGGTGCCTTGGACATGAGCTAGGACCTTAAGATTCTGCATGAAAGGAGGACTAGCAGCCGAGTTGCATGGGAGAATGTGAAAAGTGTTCATAAGTAGTAAAAACCTGAGAAATTCGTCCATTTTCGTCATTTGTTTTCGAATCGACTTAAAGTCAGATCGTCACATTGGCCGCTCTTCTCTCTGAAACGCTTGTACTTATCGTCTGCAAAGCTATGTCGCATGCTGCGGTATGCTGAGACACTACAAGCAGCATAGTAGAACACAGATGAAGCTTCTAAGTTGATGTAATAGCCAGTAAGAAGTAGTACAATTCAAGTTTTAGGTATTGATTATTGACTTTTTAGCTGGCTTTGGTTCTTTGGGCATGAGCTAGGACCTTAAGATTCTGCATGAAAGGAGGACTAGCAGCCGAGTTGCATGGGAGAATGTGAAAAGTGTTCATATGTAGTAAAAACCTAAGAAATTCGTCCGTTTTCGTCATTTGTTATCGAATCGACTTAAAGCCAGATCGTCACATTGGCCGCTCTTCTCTCTGAAACGGTTGTACTTATCGTCTGCAAAGCTATGTCGCATGCTCGGGATGCAGAGACAATAAAAGCACCATAGTAGAACACAGATGAAGCTTCTAATTTGACGTAATAGCCAGGAAGAAGTAGTACAATTCAAGTTTTAGGTATCAACTATTGACTTTTTAGCTGGCTTTGGTGCCTTGGACATGAGCTAGGACCTTAACATTCTGCATGAAAGGAGGACTAGCAGCCGATTTGCATGGGAGAATGTGAAAAGTGTTCATATGTAGTAAAAACCTGAGAAATCCGTCCGTTTTCGTCATTTGTTATCGAATCGACTTAAAGCCAGATCGTCACATTAGCCGCTCTTCACTCTGAAACGGTTGTACTTATCGATTGCAAAGCTATGTCGCGTGCTGCGGTATGCGGAGACACTAAACGCACCATAGTAGAACACAGATGAAGCTTCTAAGTTGATGTAATAGCCAGTAAGAAGTAGTACAATTCAAGTTTTAGGTATCGATTATTGACATTTAGCTAGCTTTGGTGCCTTGGACATGAGCTAGGACCTTACGATTCTGCATGAAAGGAGGACTAGCAGCCGAGTTGCACGGGAGAATGTGAAAAGTGTTCATATGTAGTAAAAACCTGAGAAATCCGTCCGTTTTCGTCATTTGTTATCGAATCTACTTAAAGCAAGATCGTCCCATTGGTCGCTCTTCTCTCTGAAACGGTTGTACTTATCAACTACAAAGCGATGTCGCGAGCTGCGATATGCGGAGACACTAAAAGCACCATAGTAGAACACAGATGAAGCTTCTAAGTTGATGTAATAGCCAGTAAGAAGTAGTACAATTAAAGTTTTAGGTATCGGTTATTGACTTTTTACCCTTCTTTGGTGCCTTGGACACGAGCTAGGAACTTAAGATTTTGCATGAGGGAGGACTAGCAGCCGAGTTGCACGGGAGAATGTGAAAAGTGTTCATATGTAGTAAAAACCTGAGAAATCCGTCCGTTTTCGTCATTTGTTATCGAATCGACCTAAAGCCAGATCGTCACATAGGCCGCTCTGCTCTCGGAAACGGTTGTACTTATCGCCTGCAAAGCTATGTCGCGTGCTGCGGTATGCGGAGAAACTAAAAGCACCGTAGTAGAACACAGATGAAGCTTCTAAGTTGATGTAATAGCCAGTAAGAAGTAGTACAATTCAAGTTTTAGGTATCGATTATTGACTTTTTAGCTGGCTTTGGTGCCTTGGACATGAGCTAGGACCTTAAGATTCTGCATGAAAGGAGGACTAGCAGCCGAGTTGCAGGGGAGAATGTAAAAAGTGTTCATATGAAGTAAAAACCTGAGAAATCCGTCCGTTTTCGTCATTTGTTATCGAATCGACTTAAAGCCAGATCGTCACATTGGCCGCTCTGCTCTCGGAAACGGTTGTACTTATCGTCTGCAAAGCTATGTCGCGTGCTGCGGTATGCGGAGGCTCTAAAAGCACCATAGTAGAACACAGATGAAACTTCTAAGTTGCTGTAATAGCCAGTAAGAAGTAATACCATTCAAGTTTTAGGTATCGATTATTGACTTTTTAGCTGGCTTTGGTGCCTTGGACATGAGCTAGGACTTTAAGATTCTGCATAAAAGGAGGACTTGCAGCCCAGTTGCACGGGAGAATGTGAAAAGTGTTCATATGTATTAAAAACCTGAGACATCCGTCACGTTTTCGTCATTTGTTAACGAATCGACTTAAAGCCAGATCATCACATTGGCCGCTCTTCTCTCTGAAACGGTCGTACTTATCGTCTGCAAAGCTATGTCGCGTGCTGCGGTATGTGGAGATACTGAAAGCACCATAGTAGAACACAGATGAAGCATCTAAGTTGATGTAATAGGAAGTAAGAAGTAATCCAATTCAAGTTTTAGGTATCGATTATTGACTTTTTAGCTGGCTTTGGTGCCTTGGACATGAGCTAGGACCTTAAGATTCTGCATGAAAGGAGGACTAGCAGCCGAGTTGCAGGGGAGAATGTAAAAAGTGTTCATATGAAGTAAAAACCTGAGAAATCCGTCCGTTTTCGTCCTTTGTTATCGAATCGACTTAAAGCCAGATCGTCACATTGGCCGCTCTTCTCTCTGAAACACATGTATTTATCGTCTGCAAAGCTTTGTCGCGTGCTGCGGTATGCGGAAACACTAAAATCACCATAGTAGAACACAGATGAACCTTCTAAGTTGCTGTAATAGCCAGTAAGAAGTAATACCATTCAAGTTTTAGGTATCGATTATTGACTTTTTAGCTGACTTTGGTGCCTTGGACATGAGCTAGGACCTTATGATTCTGCATGAAACGAGGACTAGCGGCCGCGTTGCACGGGAGTATGTGAAAAGTGTTCATATGTAGTAAAAACCTGAGAAATCCGTCCATTTTCGTCATTTGTTACCGAATCGACTTAAAGCCAGATCGTCACATTGGCCGCTCTTCTCTCTGAAACGGTTGTACTTATCGTCTACAAAACTATGTCGCGTGCTGCGGTATGCGGAGAAACTAAAAGCATCGTAGTAGAACACAGATGAAGCTTCTAAGTTGATGTAATAGCCAGGAAGAAGTAGTACAATTCAAGTATTACGTATTGATTATTGACTTTTTAGCTGGCTTTGGTGCCTTGGACATCAGCTAGGACCTTAAGATTCTGCATGAAAGGAGGACTAGCAGCCGAGTTGCAAGGGAGAATGTGAAAAGTTTTTCATATGTAGTAAAAACCTGAGAAATCGGTCCGTTTTCGTCATTTGTTATCGAATCGACTTAAAGACAGATCGTCACATTGGCCGCTCTTCTCTCTGAAACGCTTGTACTTATCGTCTGCAAAGCTATGTCGCGTCCTGCGGTATGCGGAGACACTAAAATCACCATAGTAGAACACAGATGAAGCTTCTAAGTTGATGTAATAGCCAGTAAGAAGTACTACAATTGAAGTTTTAAGTATCGATTATTGACTTTTTAGCTGGCTTTGGTGCCTTGGATATGAGCTAGGACCTTAAGATTCTGCATGAAAGGTGGACTAGCAGCCGAGTTGCAGGGGAGAATGTAAAAAGTGTTCATATGAAGTAAAAACCTGAGAAATCCGTCCGTTTTCGTCATTTGTTATCGAATCGACTTAAAGCCAGATCGTCACATTGGCCGCTCTTCTCTCTGAAACGGTTGTACTTATCGTCTGCAAAGCTATGTCGCGTGCTGCGGTATGTGGAGATACTGAAAGCACCATAGTAGAACACAGATGAAGCATCTAAGTTGATGTAATAGGAAGTAAGAAGTAATCCAATTCAAGTTTTAGGTATCGATTATTGACTTTTTAGCTGGCTTTGGTGACTTGGACATGAGCTAGGACCTTAAGATTCTGCATGAAAGGAGGACTAGCAGCCGAGTTGCACGGGAGAATGTGAAAAGTGTTCATATGTAGTAAAAACCTGAGAAATCCGTCCGTTTTCGTCATTTGTTATCGAATCGACATAGAGCCAGATCGTCACATTGGCCGCTCTTCTCTCTGAAACGGTTGTACTTATCGTCTGCAAAGCTGTGTCGCGTGCTGCGGTATGCGGAGACACTAAACGCACCATAGTAGAACACAGATGAAGCTTCTAAGTTGATGTAATAGCCAGCAAGAAGTTGTAGAATTCAAGTTTTTGGTATCGATTATTGACTTTTTTGCTGGCTTTGGTACCTTGGACATGAGCTAGGACCTTAAGATTCTGCATGAAAGGAGGACTAGCAGCCGAGTTGCACGGGAGAATGTGAAAAGTGTTCATATGTAGTAAAAACCTGAGAAATCCGACCGTTTCGGTCATTTGTTATCGAATCGACTTAAAGCCAGATCGTCACATTGGCCGTTCTCCTCTCTGAAAAAGTTGTACTTATCGTCTGCAAAGCTATGTCGCGTGCTGCGGTATGCGGACACAATAAAAGCACCATAGTAGAACACAGATGAAGCTTCTAAGTTGATGTAATAGCCAGTAAGAAGTAGTACAATTAAAGTTTTAGGTATCGGTTAATGACTTTTACCCTTCTTTGGTGCCTTGGACACGAGCTAGGAAATTAAGATTTTGCATGAAGGAGGACTATCAGCCGAGTTGCACGGGAGAATGTGAAAAGTGTTCATATGTAGTAAAAACCTGAGAAATCCGTCCGTTTTCGTCATTTGTTATCGAATCGACTTAAAGCCAGATCGTCACATTGGCCGCTCTTTTCTCTGAAACGGTTGTACTTATCGTCTGTAAAACTATGTCGCGTGCTGCGGTATGCGGAGAAACTAAATACACCGTAGTAGAACACAGATGAAGCTTCTAAGTTGATGTAATAGCCAGGAAGAAGTAGTACAATTCAAGTTTTAGGTATCGATTATTGACTTTTTAGCTGGCTTTGGTGCCTTGGACATGAGCTAGGACCTTAAGATTCTGCATGAAAGGAGGACTAGCAGCCGAGTTGCACGGGAGAATGTGAAAAGTGTTCATATGTAGTAAAAACCTTAGAAATCCGTCCGTTTTCGTCATTTGTTATCGAATCGACTTAAAGCCAGATCGTCACATTGGCCGCTCTTCTCTCTGAAACGGTTGTACTTATCGTCTGCAAAGCTATGTCGCGTGCTGCGGTATGTGGAGACACTAAAAGCACCATAGTAGAACACAGATGAAGCTTCTAAGTTGATGTAATAGCCAGTAAGAAGTAGTACAATACAAGTTTTAGGTATCGATTATTGACTTTTTAGCTAGCATTGGTGCCTTGGACATGAGCTAGGACCTTACGATTCTGCATGAAAGGAGGACTAGCAGCCGAGTAGCACGGGAGAATGTGAAACGTGTTCATATGTAGTAAAAACCTGGGAAATTCGTCCGTTTTCGTCATTTGTTATCGAATCGACTTAAAGCCAGATCGTCACATTGGCCGCTCTTCTCTCTGAAACGGTTGTACTTGTCGTCTGCAAAGCTATGTCGCGTGCTGCGGTATGTGGAGACACTAAAAGCACCATAGCAGAACACAGATGAAGCATCTAAGTTGATGTAATAGGAAGTAAGAAGTAATCCAATTCAAGTTTTAGGTATCGATTATTGACTTTTTAGCTGGCATTGGTGACTTGGACATGAGCTAGGACCTTAAGATTCTGCATGAAAGGAGGACTAGCATCCGAGTTGCACGGGAGAATGTGAAAAGTGTTCATATGTAATAAAAACCTGAGAAATCCGTCCGTTTTCGTCATTTGTTATCGAATCGACTTAAAGCCAGATCGTCACATTGGCCGCTCTTCTCTCTGAAACGGTTGTACTTATCGTCTGCAAAGCTATGTCGCGTGTTGCCGTAGGAGGAAACAGGAAAAGCACCATAGTAGAACACAGATGAAGCTTCTAAGTTGATGTAATAGCGAGTAAGAAGTAGTCCAATTCAAGTTTTATGTATCGATTATTGACTTTTTAGCTGGCTTTGGTGCCTTGGACATGAGCTAGGACCTTAAGATTCTGCATGAAAGGAGGACTAGCAGCCGAGTTGCACGGGAGAATGTGAAAAGTGTTCATATGTAGTAAAAACCTGAGAAATCCGTCCGTTTTCGTCATTTGTTATCGAATCGACATAGAGCCAGATCGTCACATTGGCCGCTCTTCTCTCTGAAACGGTTGTACTTATCGTCTGCAAAGCTATGTCGCGTGCTGCGGTATGCGGAGACACTAAACGCACCATAGTAGAACACAGATGAAGCTTCTAAGTTGATGTAATAGCCAGCAAGAAGTTGTAGAATTCAAGTTTTTGGTATCGATTATTGACTTTTTTGCTGGCTTTGGTACCTTGGACATGAGCTAGGACCTTATGATTCTGCATGAAAGGAGGACTAGCAGCCGAGTTGCACGGGAGAATGTGGAAAGTGTTAATATGTAGTAAAAACCTGAGAAATCCGACCGTTTCGGTCATTTGTTATCGAATCGACTTAAAGCCAGATCGTCACATTGGCCGTTCTCCTCTCTGAAAAAGTTGTACTTATCGTCTGCAAAGCTATGTCGCATGCTGCGGTATGCGGACACAATAAAAGCACCATAGTAGAACACAGATGAAGCTTCTAAGTTGATGTAATAGCCAGTAAGAAGTAGTACAATTAAAGTTTTAGGTATCGGTTAATGACTTTTACCCTTCTTTGGTGCCTTGGACACGAGCTAGGAAATTAAGATTTTAGCATGAAGGAGGACTATCAGCCGAGTTGCACGGGAGAGTGTGAAAAGTGTTCATATGTAGTAAAAACCTGAGAAATCCGTCCGTTTTCGTCATTTGTTATCGAATCGACTTAAAGCCAGATCGTCACATTGGCCGCTCTTTTCTCTGAAACGGTTGTACTTATCGTCTGTAAAACTATGTCGCGTGCTGCGGTATGCGGAGAATCTAAATACACCGTAGTAGAACACAGATGAAGCTTCTAAGTTGATGTAATAGCCAGTAAGAAGTAGTACAATTCAAGTTTTAGGTATCGATTATTGACTTTTTAGCTAGCATTGGTGCCTTGGACATGAGCTAGGACCTTAAGATTCTGCATGAAAGGAGGACTAGCAGCCGAGTAGCACGGGAGAATGTGAAACGTGTTCATATGTAGTAAAAACCTGGGAAATTCGTCCGTTTTCGTCATTTGTTATCGAATCGACTTAAAGCCAGATCGTCACATTGGCCGCTCTTCTCTCTGAAACGCTTGTACTTATCGTCTGCAAAGCTATGTCGCATGCTGCGGTATGCTGAGACACTACAGGCAGCATAGTAGAACACAGATGAAGTTTCTAAGTTGATGTAATAGCCAGTAAGAAGTAGACCAATTAGAGATTTAGGTAACGATTATTGACTTTTTAGCTGGCTTAGGTGCCTTGGACATGAGCTAGGACTTTAAGATTCTGCATGAAAGGAGGACTAGCAGCCGAGTTGCAGGGAAAAATGTGAAAAGTGTTCATATGTAGTAAAAACCTGAGAAATCCGTCCGTTTTCGTCATTTGTTATCGAATCGACTTAAAGCCAGATCGTCACATTGGCCGCTCTGCTCTCGGAAACGGTTGTACTTATCGTCTGCAAAGCTATGTCGCGTGTTGCCGTAGGCGGAAACAGGAAAAGCACCATAGTAGAACACAGATGAAGCTTCTAAGTTGATGTAATAGCGAGTAAGAAGTAGTCCAATTCAAGTTTTAGGTATCGATTATTGACTTTTTAGCTGGCTTTGGTGCCTTGGACATGAGCTAGGACCTTAAGATTTTGCATGAAAGGAGGACTAGCAGCCGAGTAGCACGGGAGAATGTGAAAAGAGTTCATATGTAGTAAAAACCTGGGAAATTCGTCCGTTTTCGTCATTTGTTATCGAATCGACTTAAAGCCACATCGTCTTATTTGCCGCTCTTCTCTCTGAAACGCTTGTACTTATCGTCTGCAAAGCTATGTCGCATGCTGCGGTATGCTGAGACACTACAAGCAGCATAGTAGAACACAGATGAAGCTTCTAAGTTGATGTAATAGCCAGTAAGAAGTAGTACAATTCAAGTTTTAGGTATCGATTATTGACTTTTTAGCTAGCTTTGGTGCCTTGGACATGAGCTAGGACCTTAAGATTCTGCATGAAAGGAGGACTAGCAGCCAAGTAGCACGGGAGAATGTGAAAAGTGATCATATGTAGTAAAAACCTGAGAAATTCGTCTGTTTTCGTCATTTGTTATCGAATCGACTTAAAGCCAGATCGTCACATTGGCAACTCTTCTCTCTGAAACGCTTGTACTTATCGTCTGCAAAGCTATGTCGCATGCTGCGGTATGCTGAGACACTACAAGCAGCATAGTAAAACACAGATGAAGCTTCTAAGTTGATGTAATAGCCAGTAAGAAGTAGTACAATTCAAGTTTTAGGTATCGATTATTGACTTTTTAGCTGGCTTTGGTGCCTTGGACATGAGCTAGTACCTTAAAATTCTGCATGAAAGGAGGACTAGCAGCCGAGTTGCACGGGAGAATGTGAAAAGTGTTCATATGTAGTAAAAACCTTAGAAATCCATCCGTTTTCGTCATTTGTTATCGAATCGACTTAAAGCCAGATCGTCACATTGGCCGCTCTTCTCTCTGAAACGGTTGTACTTATCGTCTACAAAGCTATGTCGCGTGCTGCGGTATGCGGAGACACTAAAAGCACCATAGTAGAACACAGATGAAGCTTCTAAGTTGATGTAATAGCCAGTAAGAAGTAGTACAATTCAAGTTTTACGTATCGATTATTGACTTTTTAGCTGGCTTTGGTGCCTTGGACATGAGCTAGTACCTTAAGATTCTGCATGAAAGGAGGACTAGCAGCCGAGTTGCACGGGAGAATGTGAAAAGTGTCATATGCAGTAAAAACCTGAGACATCCGTCCGTTTTCGTCATTTGTTATCGAATCGACTTAAAGCCAGATAGTCACATTGGGCGCTCTTATCTCCGAAACGCTTGTACTTATCGTCTGCAAAGCTATGTCGTGTGCTGCGGTATGCGGAGACACTAAAATAACCATAGTAGAACACAGACCAAACTTCTAAGTTGATGTAATAGCCAGTAAGAAGTAGTACAATTCAAGTTTTAGGTATCGATTATTGACTTTTTAGCTGGTTTTGGTGCCTTGGACATGAGCTACGACCTTAAGATTCTGCATGAAAGGAGGACTAGCAGCCGAGTTGCAGGGAAAAATGTGAAAAGTGTTCATATGTAGTAAAAACCTGAGAAATCCGTCCGTTTTCGTCATTTGTTATCGAATCGACTTAAAGCCAGATCGTCACATTGGCCGCTCTGCTCTCGGAAACGGTTGTACTTATCGTCTGCAAAGCTATGTCGCGTGTTGCCGTAGGCGGAAACAGGAAAAGCACCATAGTAGAACACAGATGAAGCTTCTAAGTTGATGTAATAGCGAGTAAGAAGTAGTCCAATTCAAGTTTTAGGTATCGATTATTGACTTTTTAGCTGGCTTTGGTGCCTTGGACATGAGCTAGGACCTTAAGATTTTGCATGAAAGGAGGACTAGCAGCCGAGTAGCACGGGAGAATGTGAAAAGAGTTCATATGTAGTAAAAACCTGGGAAATTCGTCCGTTTTCGTCATTTGTTATCGAATCGACTTAAAGCCACATCGTCTTATTTGCCGCTCTTCTCTCTGAAACGCTTGTAATTATCGTCTGCAAAGCTATGTCGCATGCTGCGGTATGCTGAGACACTACAAGCAGCATAGTAGAACACAGATGAAGCTTCTAAGTTGATGTAATAGCCAGTAAGAAGTAGTACAATTAAAGTTTTAGGTATCGGTTAATGACTTTTACCCTTCTTTGGTGCCTTGGACACGAGCTAGGAAATTAAGATTTTAGCATGAAGGAGGACTATCAGCCGAGTTGCACGGGAGAGTGTGAAAAGTGTTCATATGTAGTAAAAACCTGAGAAATCCGTCCGTTTTCGTCATTTGTTATCGAATCGACTTAAAGCCAGATCGTCACATTGGCCGCTCTTTTCTCTGAAACGGTTGTACTTATCGTCTGTAAAACTATGTCGCGTGCTGCGGTATGCGGAGAAACTAAATACACCGTAGTAGAACACAGATGAAGCTTCTAAGTTGATGTAATAGCCAGTAAGAAGTAGTACAATTTAAGTTTTAGGTATCGATTATTGACTTTTTAGCTAGCATTGGTGCCTTGGACATGAGCTAGGACCTTAAGATTCTGCATGAAAGGAGGACTAGCAGCCGAGTAGCACGGGAGAATGTGAAACGTGTTCATATGTAGTAAAAACCTGGGAAATTCGTCCGTTTTCGTCATTTGTTATCGAATCGACTTAAAGCCAGATCGTCACATTGGCCGCTCTTCTCTCTGAAACGCTTGTACTTATCGTCTGCAAAGCTATGTCGCATGCTGCGGTATGCTGAGACACTACAGGCAGCATAGTAGAACACAGATGAAGTTTCTAAGTTGATGTAATAGCCAGTAAGAGGTAGTACAATTCACGTTTTAGGTATCGATTATTGACTTTTTAGCTAGCTTTGGTGCCTTGGACATGAGCTAGGACCTTAAGATTCTGCATGAAAGGAGGACTAGCAGCCGAGTTGCAGGGGAGAATGTAAAAAGTGTTCATATGAAGTAAAGACCTGAGTAATCCGTCCGTTTTCGTCATTTGTTATCGAGTCGACTTAAAGCCAGATCGTCACATAGGTCGCTCTGCTCTCAGAAACGCTTGTACTTATCGTCTGCAAAGCTATGTCGTGTGCTGCGGTATGCGGAGACACTAAAATAACCATAGTAGAACACAGACCAAACTTCTAAGTTGATGTAATAGCCAGTAAGAAGTAGTACAATTCAAGTTTTAGGTATCGATTATTGACTTTTTAGCTGGTTTTGGTGCCTTGGACATGAGCTACGACCTTAAGATTCTGCATGAAAGGAGGACTAGCAGCCGAGTTGCAGGGAAAAATGTGAAAAGTGTTCATATGTAGTAAAAACCTGAGAAATCCGTCCGTTTTCGTCATTTGTTATCGAATCGACTTAAAGCCAGATCGTCACATTGGCCGCTCTGCTCTCGGAAACGGTTGTACTTATCGTCTGCAAAGCTATGTCGCGTGTTGCCGTAGGCGGAAACAGGAAAAGCACCATAGTAGAACACAGATGAAGCTTCTAAGTTGATGTAATAGCGAGTAAGAAGTAGTCCAATTCAAGTTTTAGGTATCGATTATTGACTTTTTAGCTGGCTTTGGTGCCTTGGACATGAGCTAGGACCTTAAGATTTTGCATGAAAGGAGGACTAGCAGCCGAGTAGCACGGGAGAATGTGAAAAGAGTTCATATGTAGTAAAAACCTGGGAAATTCGTCCGTTTTCGTCATTTGTTATCGAATCGACTTAAAGCCACATCGTCTTATTTGCCGCTCTTCTCTCTGAAACGCTTGTACTTATCGTCTGCAAAGCTATGTCGCATGCTGCGGTATGCTGAGACACTACAAGCAGCATAGTAGAACACAGATGAAGCTTCTAAGTTGATGTAATAGCCAGTAAGAAGTAGTACAATTTAAGTTTTAGGTATCGATTATTGACTTTTTAGCTAGCTTTGGTGCCTTGGACATGAGCTAGGACCTTAAGATTCTGCATGAAAGGAGGACTAGCAGCCAAGTAGCACGGGAGAATGTGAAAAGTGATCATATGTAGTAAAAACCTGAGAAATTCGTCTGTTTTCGTCATTTGTTATCGAATCGACTTAAAGCCAGATCGTCACATTGGCAACTCTTCTCTCTGAAACGCTTGTACTTATCGTCTGCAAAGCTATGTCGCATGCTGCGGTATGCTGAGACACTACAAGCAGCATAGTAAAACACAGATGAAGCTTCTAAGTTGATGTAATAGCCAGTAAGAAGTAGTACAATTCAAGTTTTAGGTATCGATTATTGACTTTTTAGCTGGCTTTGGTGCCTTGGACATGAGCTAGTACCTTAAAATTCTGCATGAAAGGAGGACTAGCAGCCGAGTTGCACGGGAGAATGTGAAAAGTGTTCATATGTAGTAAAAACCTTAGAAATCCATCCGTTTTCGTCATTTGTTATCGAATCGACTTAAAGCCAGATCGTCACATTGGCCGCTCTTCTCTCTGAAACGGTTGTACTTATCGTCTACAAAGCTATGTCGCGTGCTGCGGTATGTGGAGACACTAAAATTACCATAGTAGAACACAGATGAAGCATCTAAGTTGATGTAATAGCCAGTAAGAAGTAATCCAATTCAAGTTTTAGGTATCGATTATTGACTTTTTAGCTGGCTTTGGTGCCTTGGACATGGGCTAGGACCTTAAGATTCTACATGAAAGGAGGACTAGCAGCCGAGTTACATGGGAGAATGTGAAAAGTGTTCATATGTAGTAAAAACCTGAGAAATCCGTCCGTTTTCGTCAGTTGTTATCGAATCGACTTAAAGCCAGATCGTCACATTGGCCGCTCTTCTCTCTGAAAAAGTTGTACTTATCGTCTGCAAAGCTATGTCGCGTGCTGCGGTACGTGGACACAATAAAAGCACCATAGTAGAACACAGATGAAGCTTCTAAGTTGATGTAATAGCCAGTAAGAAGTAGTACAATTCAAGTTTTAGGTATCGATTATTGTCTTTTTAGCTAGCTTTGGTGCCTTGGACATGAGCTAGGACCTTAAGATTCTGCATGAAAGGAGGACTAGCAGCCAAGTAGCACGGGAGAATGTGAAAAGTGATCATATGTAGTAAAAACCTGAGAAATTCGTCTGTTTTCGTCATTTGTTATCGAATCGACTTAAAGCCAGATCGTCACATTGGCAACTCTTCTCTCTGAAACGCTTGTACTTATCGTCTGCAAAGCTATGTCGCATGCTGCGGTATGCTGAGACACTACAAGCAGCATAGTAAAACACAGATGAAGCTTCTAAGTTGATGTAATAGCCAGTAAGAAGTAGTACAATTCAAGTTTTAGGTATCGATTATTGACTTTTTAGCTGGCTTTGGTGCCTTGGACATGAGCTAGTACCTTAAAATTCTGCATGAAAGGAGGACTAGCAGCCGAGTTGCACGGGAGAATGTGAAAAGTGTTCATATGTAGTAAAAACCTTAGAAATCCATCCGTTTTCGTCATTTGTTATCGAATCGACTTAAAGCCAGATCGTCACATTGGCCGCTCTTCTCTCTGAAACGGTTGTACTTATCGTCTACAAAGCTATGTCGCGTGCTGCGGTATGTGGAGACACTAAAATTACCATAGTAGAACACAGATGAAGCATCTAAGTTGATGTAATAGCCAGTAAGAAGTAATCCAATTCAAGTTTTAGGTATCGATTATTGACTTTTTAGCTGGCTTTGGTGCCTTGGACATGGGCTAGGACCTTAAGATTCTACATGAAAGGAGGACTAGCAGCCGAGTTACATGGGAGAATGTGAAAAGTGTTCATATGTAGTAAAAACCTGAGAAATCCGTCCGTTTTCGTCAGTTGTTATCGAATCGACTTAAAGCCAGATCGTCACATTGGCCGCTCTTCTCTCTGAAAAAGTTGTACTTATCGTCTGCAAAGCTATGTCGCGTGCTGCGGTACGTGGACACAATAAAAGCACCATAGTAGAACACAGATGAAGCTTCTAAGTTGATGTAATAGCCAGTAAGAAGTAGTACAATTCAAGTTTTAGGTATCGATTATTGACTTTTTAGCTAGCTTTGGTGCCTTGGACATGGGCTAGGACCTTAAGATTCTGCATGAAAGGAGGACTAGCAGCCAAGTAGCACGGGAGAATGTGAAAAGTGATCATATGTAGTAAAAACCTGAGAAATTCGTCTGTTTTCGTCATTTGTTATCGAATCGACTTAAAGCCAGATCGTCACATTGGCAACTCTTCTCTTTGAAACGCTTGTACTTATCGTCTGCAAAGCTATGTCGCATGCTGCGGTATGCTGAGACACTACAAGCAGCATAGTAAAACACAGATGAAGCTTCTAAGTTGATGTAATAGCCAGTAAGAAGTAGTACAATTCAAGTTTTAGGTATCGATTATTGACTTTTTAGCTGGCTTTGGTGCCTTGGACATGAGCTAGTACCTTAAAATTCTGCATGAAAGGAGGACTAGCAGCCGAGTTGCACGGGAGAATAAGAAAAGTGTTCATATGTAGTAAAAACCTTAGAAATCCATCCGTTTTCGTCATTTGTTATCGAATCGACTTAAAGCCAGATCGTCACATTGGCCGCTCTTCTCTCTGAAACGGTTGTACTTATCGTCTGCAAAGCTATGTCGCGTGCTGCGGTATGTGGAGACACTAAAATTACCATAGTAGAACACAGATGAAGCATCTAAGTTGATGTAATAGCCAGGAAGAAGTAATCCAATTCAAGTTTTAGGTATCGATTATTGACTTTTTAGCTGGCTTTGGTGCCTTGGACATGAGTTAGGACCTTAAGATTCTACATGAAAGGAGGACTAGCAGCCGAGTTACACGGGAGAATGTGAAAAGTGTTCATATGTAGTAAAAACCTGAGAAATCCGTCCGTTTTCGTCATTTGTTATCGAATCGACTTAAAGCCAGATCGTCATATTGGCCGCTCTTCTCTCTGAAAAAGTTGTACTTATCGTCTGCAAAGCTATGTCGCGTGCTACGGTACGTGGACACAATAAAAGCACCATAGTAGAACACAGATGAAGCTTCTAAGTTGATGTAATAGCCAGTAAGATGTAATCCAATTCAAGTTTTAGGTATCGATTATTGACTTTTTAGCTGGCTTTGGTGCCTTGGACATGAGCTAGGACCTTAAGATTTAGCATGTAAGGAGGACTAGCAGCCGAGTTGCACGGGAGAATGTGAAAAGTGTTCATATGTAATAAAAACCTGAGAAATCCGTCCGTTTTCGTCATTTGTTATCGAATCGACTTAAAGCCAGATCGTCACATTGGCCGCTCTGCTCTCGGAAACGGTTGTACTTATCGTCTGCAAAGCTATGTCGCGTGCTGCGGTATGTGGAGACACTAAAATTACCATAGTAGAACACAGATGAAGCATCTAAGTTGATGTAATAGCCAGTAAGAAGTAATCCAATTCAAGTTTTAGGTATCGATTATTGACTTTTTAGCTGGCTTTGGTGCCTTGGACATGAGCTAGGACCTTAAGATTCTACATGAAAGGAGGACTAGCAGCCGAGTTACACGGGAGAATGTGAAAAGTGTTCATATGTAGTAAAAACCTGAGAAATCCGTCCGTTTTCGTCATTTGTTATCGAATCGACTTAAAGCCAGATCGTCACATTGGCCGCTCTTCTCTCTGAAAAAGTTGTACTTATCGTCTGCAAAGCTATGTCGCGTGCTGCGGTACGTGGACACAATAAAAGCACCATAGTAGAACACAGATGAAGCTTCTAAGTTGATGTAATAGCCAGTAAGAAGTAGTACAATTAAAGTTTTAGGTATCGATTATTGACTTTTTAGCTGGCTTTGATGCCTTGGACATGAGCTAGGACCTTAAGATTCTGCATGAAAGGAGGACTAGCAGCCGAGTTGCAAGGGAGAATGTGAAAAGTGTTCATATGTAATAAAAACCTGAGAAATCCGTCCGTTTTGTCATTTGTTATCGAATCGACTTAAAGTCAGATCGTCACATTGGCCGCTCTTCTCTCTGAAACGGTTGTACTTATCGTCTACAAAGCTATGTCACGTGCTTCGGTATGTGGAGACACTACAAGCACCATAGTAGAACATAGATGAAGCTTCTAGGTTGATGTAATAGCCAGTAAGAAGTAGTACAATTCAAGTTTTATGTATCGATTATTGACTTTTTAGCTGGCTTTGGTGCCTTCGACATGAGCTAAGACCTTATGATTCTGCATGTAAGGAGGACTAGCAGCCGAGTTGCACGGGAGAATGTGAAAAGTGTTCATATCTAAAAAAATACCTGAGATATCCGTCCGTTTTCGTCATTTGTTATCGAAACGACTTAAAGCCAGATCGTCACATTGGCCGCTCTTCTCTCTGAAACGGTTGTACTTATCGTCTGCAAAGCTATGTCGCGTGCTGCGGTATGTGGACACACTAAAAGCACCATAGTAGAACACAGATGAAGCTTCTAAGTTGATGTAATAGCCAGTAAGAAGTAGTAGAATTCAAGTTTTAGGTATCGATTATTGACTTTTTAGCTGGCTTTGGTGCCTTGGACATGAGCTAGGACCTTAAGATTCTGCATGAAAGGAGGACTAGCAGCCGAGTTGCACGGGAGAATGTGAAAAGTGTTCATATGTAGTAAAAACCTGAGAAATTCGTCCGTTTTCGTCATTTGTTATCGAATCGACTTAAAGCCAGATCGTCACATTGGCCGCTCTTCTCTCTGAAATGGTTGTACTTATCGTCTACAAAGCAATGTCGCGTGCTGCGGTATGCGGAGACACTAAAATCACCATAGTAGAACACAGATGAAGCTTCTAAGTTGATGTAAAAGCCAGTAAGAAGTAGTACAATTCAAGTTTTTGGTATCGATTATTGACTTTTTAGCTAGCTTTGATGCTTTGGACATGAGCTAGGACCTTAAGATTCTGCATGAAAGGAGGACTAGCAGCCGAGTAGCACGGGAGAATGTGAAAAGTGTTCATATGTAGTAAAAACCTGAGAAATTCGTCCGTTTTCGTCATTTGTTATCGAATCGACTTAAAGCCAGATCGTCACATTGGCCGCTCTTCTCTCTGAAACGCTTGTATTTATCGTCTGCAAAGCTATGTCGCGAGCTGCGGTATGCGGAGACACTAAAATCACCATAGTAGGAAACAGATGAAGCATCTAAGTTGATGTAATAGCCAGTAAGAAGTAATCCAATTCAAGTTTTCGGTATCGATTATTGACTTTTTAGCTGGCTTTGGTGCCTTGGACATGAGCTAGGACCTTAAGATTCAGCATGAAAGGAGGACTAGCAGCCGAGTTGCACAGGAGAATGTGAAAAGTGTTCATATGTAATAAAAACCTGAGAAATCCGTCCGTTTTCGTCATTTGTTATCGAATCGACTTAAAGCCAGATCATCACGTTGGCCGCTCTTCTCTCTGAAACGGTTGTACTTATCGTCTGCAAAGCTATGTCGCGTGCTGCGGTATGTGGAGACACTAAAATTACCATAGTAGAACACAGGTGAAGCATCTAAGTTGATGTAATAGCCAGTAAGAAGTAATCCAATTCAAGTTTTGGTTATCGATTATTGACTGTTTAGCTGGCTTTGGTGCCTTGGACATGAGCTAGGACCTTAAGATTCTGCATGAAAGGAGGACTAGCAGCCGAGTTGCACGGGAGAATGTGAAAAGTGTTCATATGTAATAAAAACCTGAGAAATCCGTCTGTTTTCGTCATTTTTTATCGAATCGACTTAAAGCCAGATCGTCACATTGGCCGCTCTTCTCTCTGAAACGGTTGTACTTATCGTCTACTAAGCTATGTCGCGTGCTGCGGTATGCGGAGACACTAAAAGCACCATAGTAGAACACAGATGAAGCTTCTAAGTTAATGTAATAGCCAGTAAGAAGTAGTACAATTCAAGTTTTAGGTATCGATTATTGACTTTTTAGCTGGCTTTGGTGCCTTGGACATGAGCTAGGACCTTACGATTCTGCATGAAAGGAGGACTAGCAGCCGAGTTGCACGGGAGAATGTGAAAAGTGTTCATATGTAGTAAAATCGTGAGAAATCCGTCCGTTTTCGTCATTTGTTATCGAATCGACTTAAAGCCAGATCGTCACATTGGCCGCTCTTCTCTCTGAAACGCTTGTATCTATCGTCTGCAAAGCTATGTCGCGAGCTGCGGTATGCGGAGACACTAAATTCACCATAGCAGGAAACAGATGAAGCATCTAAGTTGATGTAATAGCCAGTAAGAAGTAATCCAATTCAAGTTTTAGGTATCGATTATTGACGTTTTAGCTGGCTTTGGTGCCTTGGACATGAGCAAGGACCTTAAGATTCTACATGAAAGGAGGACTAGCAGCCGAGTTACACGGGAGAATGTGAAAAGTGTTCATATGTAGTAAAAACCTGAGAAATCCGTCCGTTTTCGTCATTTGTTATCGAATCGACTTAAAGCCAGATCGTCACATTGGCCGCTCTTCTCTCTGAAAAAGTTGTACTTATCGTCTGCAAAGCTATGTCGCGTGCTGCGGTACGTGGACACAATAAAAGCACCATAGTAGAACACAGATGAACCTTCTAAGTTGATGTAATAGCCAGTAAGAAGTAGTACAATTAAAGTTTTAGGTATCGATTATTGACTTTTTAGCTGGCTTTGATGCCTTGGACATGAGCTAGGACCTTAAGATTCTGCATGAAAGGAGGACTAGCAGCCGACTTGCAAGGGAGAATGTGAAAAGTGTTCATATGTAATAAAAACCTGAGAAATCCGTCCGTTTTCGTCATTTGTTATCGAATCGACTTAAAGTCAGATCGTCACATTGGCCGCTCTTCTCTCTGAAACGGTTGTACTTATCGTCTACAAAGCTATATCACGTGCTTCGGTATGTGGAGACACTAAAAGCACCATAGTAGAACACAGATTAAGCTTCTAAGTTAATGTAATAGCCAGTAAGAAGTAGTACAATTCAAGTCTTAGGTATCGATTATTGACTTTTTGCTGGCTTTGGTGCCTTGGACATGAGCTAGGACCTTAACATTCTGCATGAAAGGATTACTAGCAGCCGAGTTGCACGGGAGAATGTGAAAAGTGTTCATATGTAGTAAAAATCTTAGAAATGCGTCCGTTTTCGTAATTTGTTATCGAATCGACTTAAAGCCAGATCGTCACATTGGCCGCTCTTCTCTCTGAAACGGTTGTACTTATCGTCTGCAAAGCTATGTCGCGTGCTGCGGTATGTGGACACACTAAAAGCACCATAGTAGAACACAGATGAAGCTTCTAAGTTGATGTAATAGCCAGTAAGAAGTAGTAGAATTCAAGTTTTAGGTATCGATTATTGACTTTTTAGCTGGCTTTGGTGCCTTGGACATGAGCTAGGACCTTAAGATTCTGCATGAAAGGTGGACTAGCAGCCGAGTTGCACGGGAGAATGTGAAAAGTGTTCATATGTAGTAAAAACCTGAGAAATCCGTCCGTTTTCGTCATTTGTTATCGAATCGACTTAAAGCCAGATCGTCACATTGGCCGCTCTTCTCTCTGAAATGGTTGTACTTATCGTCTACAAAGCAATGTCGCGTGCTGCGGTATGCGGAGACACTAAAATCACCATAGTAGAACACAGATGAAGCTTCTAAGTTGATGTAATAGCCAGTAAGAAGTAGTACAATTCAAGTTTTAGGTATCGATTATTGACTTTTTAGCTAGCTTTGATACCTTGGACATGAGCTAGGACCTTAAGATTCTGCATGAAAGGAGGACTAGCAGCCGAGTAGCGCGGGAGAATGTGAAAAGTGTTCAGATGTAGTAAAATCCTGAGAAATTCGTCCGTTTTCGTCATTTGTTATCGAATCGACTTAAAGCCAGATCGTCACATTGGCCGCTCTTCTCTCTGAAACGCTTGTATTTATCGTCTGCAAAGCTATGTCGCGAGCTGCGGTATGCGGAGACTCTAAAAGCACCATAGTAGAACACAGATTAAGCTTCTAAGTTAATGTAATAGCCAGTAAGAAGTAGTACAATTCAAGTCTTAGGTATCGATTATTGACTTTTTGCTGGCTTTGGTGCCTTGGACATGAGCTAGGACCTTAACATTCTGCATGAAAGGATTACTAGCAGCCGAGTTGCACGGGAGAATGTGAAAAGTGTTCATATGTAGTAAAAATCTTAGAAATCCGTCCGTTTTCGTAATTTGTTATCGAATCGACTTAAAGCCAGATCGTCACATTGGCCGCTCTTCTCTCTGAAATGGTTGTACTTATCGTCTACAAAGCAATGTCGCGTGCTGCGGTATGCGGAGACACTAAAATCACCATAGTAGAACACAGATGAAGCTTCTAAGTTGATGTAATAGCCAGTAAGAAGTAGTACAATTCAAGTTTTAGGTATCGATTATTGACTTTTTAGCTAGCTTTGATGCCTTGGACATGAGCTAGGACCTTAAGATTCTGCATGAAAGGAGGACTAGCAGCCGAGTTGCACGGGAGAATGTGAAAAGTGTTCATATGTAGTAAAAACCTGAAAAATTCGTCCGTTTTCGTCATTTGTTATCGAATCGACTTAAAGCCAGATCGTCACATTGGCCGCTCTTCTCTCTGAAACGCTTGTACTTATCGTCTGCAAAGCTATGTCGCATGCTGCGGTATGCTGAGACACTACAAGCAGCATAGTAGAACACAGATGAAGCTTCTAAGTTGATGTAATAGCCAGTAAGAAATAGTGCAATTCAAGTTTTAGGTATCAATTATTGACTTTTTAGCTGGCTTTGGTGCCTTGGACATGAGCTAGGACCTTAAGATTCTGCATGAAAGGAGGACTAGCAGCCGAGTTGCACGGGAGAATGTGAAAAGTGTTCATATGTAGTAAAAACCTGAGAAATCCGTCCGTTTTCGTCATTTGTTATCGAATCGACTTAAAGCCAGATCGTCACATTGGCCGCTCTTCTCTCTGAAACGGGTGTACTTATCGTCTGCAAAGCTATGTCGCGTGCTGCGGTATGTGGAGACACTAAAATTACCATAGTAGAACACACATGAAGCATCTAAGTTGATGTAATAGCCAGTAAGAAGTAATCCAATTCAAGTTTTGGGTATCGATTATTGACTTTTTAGCTGGCTTTGGTGCCTTGGACATGAGCTAGGACCTTAAGATTCTGCATGAAAGGAGGACTAGCAGCCGAGTTGCACGGGAGAATGTGAAAAGTGTTCATATGTAATAAAAACCTGAGAAATCCGTCTGTTTTTGTCATTTGTTTTCGAATCGACTTAAAGCCAGATCGTCACATTGGCCGCTCTTCTCTCTGAAACGGTTGTACTTATCGTCTACTAAGCTATGTCGCGTGCTGCGGTATGCGGAGACACTAAAAGCACCATAGTAGAACACAGATGAAGCTTCTAAGTTAATGTAATAGCCAGTAAGAAGTAGTACAATTCAAGTTTTAGGTATCGATTATTGACTTTTTAGCTGGCTTTGGTGCCTTGGACATGAGCTAGGACCTTACGATTCTGCATGAAAGGAGGACTAGCAGCCGAGTTGCACGGGAGAATGTGAAAAGTGTTCATATGTAGTAAAAACGTGAGAAATCCGTCCGTTTTCGTCATTTGTTATCGAATCGACTTAAAGCCAGATCGTCACATTGGCCGCTCTTCTCTCTGAAACGGTTGTACTTATCGTCTGCAAAGCTATGTCGCGTACTGCGGTATGTGGAGACACTAAAAGCACCATAGTAGAACACAGATGAACCTTCTAAGTTGATGTAATAGCCAGTAAGAAATAGTACAATTCAAGTTTTAGGTATCGATTATTGACTTTTTAGCTGGCTTTGGTGCCTTGGACATGAGCTAGGACCTTAAGATTCTGCATGAAAGGAGGACTAGCAGCCGAGTTGCACGAGAGAATGTGAAAGGTGTTCATATGCAGTAAAAACCTGAGAAATCTGTCCGTTTTCGTCATTTGCTATCGAATCGACTTAAAGCCAGATAGTCACATTGGCCGCTCTTCTCTCCGAAACGCTTGTACTTATCGTCTGCAAACCTATGTCGCGTGCTGCGGTATGCAGAGACACTAAAATAACCATAGTAGAACACAGACCAAGCTTCTAAGTTGTTGTAATAGCCAGTAAGAAGTAGTCCAATTCAAGTTTTAGGTATCGATTATTGACTTTTTAGCTGGCTTTGGTGCCTTGGACATGAGCTAGGACCTTAAGATTCTGCATGAAAGGAGGACTAGCAGCCGCGTTGCACGGGAGAATGTGAAAAGTGTTCATATGTAATAAAAACCTGAGAAATCCGTCCGTTTTCGTCATTTGTTATCGAATCGACTTAAAGCCAGATCGTCACATTGGCCGCTCTTCTCTCTGAAACGCTTGTACTTATCGTCTGCAAAGCTATGTCGCTTGCTGCGGTATGCGGAGACACTAAAATGACCATAGTAGAACACAGATGAAGCATCTAAGTTGATGTAATAGCCAGTAAGAAGTAGTCCAATTCAAGTTTTAGGTATCGATTATTGACTTTTTAGCTGGCTTTGGTGCCTTGGACATGAGCTAGGACATTAAGATTCTGCATGAAAGGAGGACTAGCAGCCGAGTTGCACGGGAGAATGTGAAAAGTGTTCATATGTAAAAAAATACCTGAGAAATCCGTCCGTTTTCGTCATTTGTTATCGAATCGACTTAAAGCCAGATCGTCACATTGGTCGCTCTTCTCTCTGAAACGTTTGTACTTATCGTCTGCAAAGCTATGTCGCATGCTCCGGTATGCTGAGACACTACAAGCAGCATAGTAGAACACAGATGAAGCTTCTAAGTTGATGTAATAGCCAGTAAGAAGTAGTACAATTCAAGTTTTAGGTATCGATTATTGACTTTTTAGCTAGCTTTGGTGCCTTGGACATGAGCTAGGAGCTTAAGATTCAGCATGAAAGGAGGACTAGCAGCCGAGTAGCACGGGAGAATGTGAAAAGTGTTCATATGTAGTAAAAACCTGGGAAATTCGTCCGTTTTCGTCATTTGTTATCGAATCGACTTAAAGCCAGATCGTCACATTGGCCGCTCTTCTCTCTGAAACGCTTGTACTTATCGTCTGCAAAGCTATGTCGCATTCTGCGGTATGCTGAGACACTACAAGCAGCATAGTAGAACACAGATGAAGCTTCTAAGTTGATGTAATAGCCAGTAAGAAGTAGTACAATTCAAGTTTTAGGAATCGATTATTGACTTTTTAGCTGGCTTTGGTGCCTTGGACATGAGCTACGGCCTTAAGATTCTGCATGAAAGGAGGACTAGCAGCCGAGTAGCACGGGAGAATGTGAAAAGTGTTCATATGTAGTAAAATCGTGAGAAATCCGTCCGTTTTCGTCATTTGTTATCGAATCGACTTAAAGCCAGATCGTCACATTGGCCGCTCTTCTCTCTGAAACGCTTGTACTTATCTTCTGCAAAGCTATGTCGCATGCTGCGGTATGTGGAGACACTAAAAGCACCATAGTAGAACACAGATGAAGCTTCTAAGTTGATGTAATAGCCAGTAAGAAGTAGTCCAATTCAAGTTTTAGGTATCGATTATTGACTTTTTAGCTGGCTTTGGTGCCTTGGACATGAGCTAGCACCTTAAGATTCTGCATGAAAGGAGGACTAGCAGCCGAGTTACACGGGAGAATGTGAAAAGTGTTCATATGTAGTAAAAACCTGAGAAATCCGTCCGTTTTCGTCATTTGTTATCGAATCGACTTAAAGCCAGATCGTCACATTGGCCGCTCTTCTCTCTGAAAAAGTTGTACTTATCGGCTGCAAAGCTATGTCGCGTGCTGCGGTACGTGGGCACAATAAAAGCACCATAGTAGAACACAGATGAAGCTTCTAAGTTGATGTAATAGCCAGTAAGAAGTAGTACAATTAAAGTTTTAGGTATCGATTATTGACTTTTTAGCTGGCTTTGATGCCTTGGACATGAGCTAGGACCTTAAGATTCTGCATGAAAGGAGGACTAGCAGCCGAGTTGCAAGGGAGAATGTGAAAAGTGTTCATATGTAATAAAAACCTGAGAAATCCGTCCGTTTTCGTCATTTGTTATCGAATCGACTTAAAGTCAGATCGTCACATTGGCCGCTCTTCTCTCTGAAACGGTTGTACTTATCGTCTACAAAGCTATGTCACGTGCTTCGGTATGTGGAGACACTAAAAGCACCATAGTAGAACACAGATGAAGCTTCTAGGTTGATGTAATAGCCAGTAAGAAGTAGTACAATTCAAGTTTTAGGTATCGATTATTGACTTTTTAGCTGGCTTTGGTGCCTTCGACATGAGCTAGGACCTTATGATTCTGCATGTAAGGAGGACTAGCAGCCGAGTTGCACGGGAGAATGTGAAAAGTGTTCATATCTAAAAAAATACCTGAGATATCCGTCCGTTTTCGTCATTTGTTATCGAATCGACTTAAAGCCAGATCGTCACATTGGTCGCTCTTCTCTCTGAAACGGTTGTACTTATCGTCTGCAAAGCTATGTCGCATGCTGCGGTATGCTGAGACACTACAAGCAGCATAGTAGAACACAGATGAATTTTCTAAGTTGATGTAATAGCCAGTAAGAAGTAGTACAATTCAAGTTTTAGGTATCGATTATTGACTTTTTAGCTAGCTTTGGTGCCTTGGACGTGAGCTAGGACCTTAAGATTCAGCATGAAAGGAGGACTAGCAGCCGAATAGCACGGGAGAATGTGAAAAGTGTTCATATCTAGTAAAAATCTGAGAAATTCGTCCGTTTTCGTCATTTGTTATCGAATCGACTTAAAGCCAGATCGTCACATTGGCCGCTCTTCTCTCTGAAACGCTTGTATCTATCGTCTGCAAAGCTATGTCGCGAGCTGCGGTATGCGGAGACACTAAATTCACCATAGCAGGAAACAGATGAAGCATCTAAGTTGATGTAATAGCCAGTAAGAAGTAATCCAATTCAAGTTTTAGGTATCGATTATTGACGTTTTAGCTGGCTTTGGTGCCTTGGACATGAGCTAGGACCTTAAGATTTAGCATGAAAGGAGGACTAGCAGCCGAGTTGCACGGGAGAATGTGAAAAGTGTTCATATGTAATAAAAACCTGAGAAATCCGTCCGTTTTCGTCATTTGTTATCGAATCTACTTAAAGCCAGATCGTCACATTGGCCGCTCTTCTCTCGGAAACGGTTGTACTTATCGTCTACTAAGCTATGTCGCGTGCTGCGGTATGCGGAGACACTAAAAGCACCATAGTAGAACACAGATTAAGCTTCTAAGTTAATGTAATAGCCAGTAAGAAGTAGTACAATTCAAGTCTTAGGTATCGATTATTGACTTTTTGCTGGCTTTGGTGCCTTGGACATGAGCTAGGACCTTAACATTCTGCATGAAAGGATTACTAGCAGCCGAGTTGCACGGGAGAATGTGAAAAGTGTTCATATGTAGTAAAAATCTTAGAAATCCGTCCGTTTTCGTAATTTGTTATCGAATCGACTTAAAGCCAGATCGTCACATTGGCCGCTCTTCTCTCTGAAACGGTTGTACTTATCGTCTGCAAAGCTATGTCGCGTGCTGCGGTATGTGGACACACTAAAAGCACCATAGTAGAACACAGATGATGCTTCTAAGTTGATGTAATAGCCAGTAAGAAGTAGTAGAATTCAAGTTTTAGGTATCGATTATTGACTTTTTAGCTGGCTTTGGTGCCTTGGACATGAGCTAGGACCTTAAGATTCTGCATGAAAGGAGGACTAGCAGCCGAGTTGCACGGGAGAATGTGAAAAGTGTTCATATGTAGTAAAAACCTGAGAAATCCGTCCGTTTTCGTCATTTGTTATTTAATCGACTTAAAGCCAGATCGTCACATTGGCCGCTCTTCTCTCTGAAATGGTTGTACTTATCGTCTACAAAGCAATGTCGCGTGCTGCGGTATACGGAGACACTAAAATCACCATAGTAGAACACAGATGAAGCTTCTAAGTTGATGTAATAGCCAGTAAGAAGTAGTACAATTCAAGTTTTAGGTATCGATTATTGACTTTTTAGCTAGCTTTGATGCCTTGGACATGAGCTAGGACCTTAAGATTCTGCATGAAAGGAGGACTAGCAGCCGAGTAGCGCGGGAGAATGTGAAAAGTGTTCATATGTAGTAAAAACCTGAGAAATTCGTCCGTTTTCGTCATTTGTTATCGAATCGACTTAAAGCCAGATCGTCACATTGGCCGCTCTTCTCTCTGAAACGGTTGTACTTATCGTCTACTAAGCTATGTCGCGTGCTGCGGTATGCGGAGACACTAAAAGCACCATAGTAGAACACAGATGAAGCTTCTAAGTTAATGTAATAGCCAGTAAGAAGTAGTACAATTCAAGTTTTAGGTATCGATTATTGACTTTTTAGCTGGCTTTGGTGCCTTGGACATGAGCTAGGACCTTACGATTCTGCATGAAAGGAAGACTAACAGCCGAGTTGCACGGGAGAATGTGAAAAGTGTTCATATGTAGTAAAAACCTGAGAAATTCGTCCGTTTTCGTCATTTGTTATCGAATCGACTTAAAGCCAGATCGTCACATTGGCCGCTCTTCTCTCTGAAACGCTTGTACTTATCGTCTGCAAATCTATGTCGCATGCTGCGGTATGCTGAGACACTACAAGCAGCATAGTAGAACACAGATGAGGCTTCTAAGTTGATGTAATAGCCAGTAAGAAGTAGTACAATTCAAGTTTTAGGTATCGATTATTGAATTTTTAGCTGGCTTTGGTGCCTTGGACATGAGCTAGGACCTTAAGATTCTGCATGAAAGGAGGATTTGCAGCCGAGTTGCACGGGAGAATGTGAAAAGTCTTCATATGTAGTAAAAACCTGAGAAATCCGTCCGTTTTCGACATTTGTTATCGAATCGACTTAAAGCCAGATCATCACATTGGCCGCTCTTCTCTCTGAAACGGTTGTACTTATCGCCTGCAAAGCTATGTCGCGTACTGCGGTATGTGGAGACACTAAAAGCACCATAGTAGAACACAGATGAACCTTCTAAGTTGATGTAATAGCCAGTAAGAAATAGAACAATTAAAGTTTTAGGTATCGATTATTGACTTTTTAGCTGGCTTTGGTGCCTTGGACATGAGCTAGGACCTTAAGATTCTGCATTAAAGGAGGACTAGCAGCCGAGTTGCACGGGAGAATGTGAAAAGTGTTCATATGTAGTAAAAACCTGAGAAATCCGTCCGTTTTCGTCGTTTGTTATCGAATCGACTTAAAGCCAGATCGTCACATTGGCCGCTCTTCTCTCTGAAACGGGTGTACCTATCGTCTGCAAAGCTATGTCGCGTACTGCGGTATGTGGAGACACTAAAAGCACCATAGTAGAACACAGATGAAGCTTCTAAGTTGATGTAATAGCCAGTAAGAAATAGTGCAATTCAAGTTTTAGGTGTAGATTATTGACTTTTTAGCTGGCTTTGGTGCCTTGGACATGAGCTAGGACCTTAAGATTCTGCATGAAAGGAGGACTAGCAGCCGAGTTGCACGGAAGAATGTGAAAAGTGTTAATATGTAGTAAAAACCTGAGAAATCAGTCCGTTTTCGTCATTTGTTATCGAATCGACTTAAAGCCAGATCGTCACATTGGCCGCTCTTCTCTCTGAAACGGGTGTACTTATCGTCTGCAAAGCTATGTCGCGTGCTGCGGTATCCGGAGACACTGCACTCACCATAGTAGAACACAGTTCAAGCTTCTAAGTTGATGTAATAGCCAGTAAGAAGTAGTACAATTCAAGTTTTAGGTATCGATTATTGACTTTTTAGCTGGCTTTGGTGCCTTGGACATGAGCTAGGACCTTAAATTTCTGCATGAAAGGAGGACTAGCAGCCGCGTTGCACGGGAGAATGTGAAAAGTGTTCATATGTAGTAAAAACCTGAGAAATCCGTCCGTTTTCGTCGTTTGTTATCGAATCGACTTAAAGCCAGATCGTCACATTGGCCGCTCTTCTCTCTGAAACGGGTGTACCTATCGTCTGCAAAGCTATGTCGCGTACTGCGGTATGTGGAGACACTAAAAGCACCATAGTAGAACACAGATGAAGCTTCTAAGTTGATGTAATAGCCAGTAAGAAATAGTGCAATTCAAGTTTTAGGTGTATATTATTGCCTTTTTAGCTGGCTTTGGTGCCTTGGACATGAGCTAGGACCTTAAGATTCTGCATGAAAGGAGGACTAGCAGCCGAGTTGCACGGGAGAATGTGAAAAGTGTTCATATGTAGTAAAAACCTGAGAAATCAGTCCGTTTTCGTCATTTGTTATCGAATCGACTTAAAGCCAGATCGTCACATTGGCCGCTCTGCTCTCTGAAACGGGTGTACTTATCGTCTGCAAAGCTATGTCGCGTGCTGCGGTATGTGGAGACACTAAAATTACCATAGTAGAACACAGGAGAAGCATCTAAGTTGATGTAATAGCCAGTAAGAAGTAATCCAATTCAAGTTTTGGTTATCGATTATTGACTGTTTAGCCTGCTTTGGTGCCTTGGACATGAGCTAGGACCTTAAGATTCTACATCAAAGGAGGACTAGCAGCCGAGTTGCACGGGAGAATGTGAAAAGTGTTCATATGTAATAAAAACCTGAGAAATCCGTCCGTTTTCGTCATTTGTTATCGAATCGACTTAAAGCCAGATCGTCACATTGGCCGCTCTTCTCTCTGAAACGGTTGTACTTATCGTCTACTAAGCTATGTCGCGTGCTGCGGTATGCGGAGACACTAAAAGCATCATAGTAGAACACAGATGAAGCTTCTAAGTTAATGTAATAGCCAGTAAGAAGCAGTACAATTCAAGTTTTAGGTATCGATTATTGACTTTTTAGCTGGCTTTGGTGCCTTGGACATGAGCTAGGACCTTACGATTCTGCATGAAAGGAAGACTAACAGCCGAGTTGCACGGGAGAATGTGAAAAGTGTTCATATGTAGTAAAAACCTGAGAAATTCGTCCGTTTTCGTCATTTGTTATCGAATCGACTTAAAGCCAGATCGTCACATTGGCCGCTCTTCTCTCTGAAACGCTTGTACTTATCGTCTGCAAAGCTATGTCGCGTGCTGCGGTATGTGGAGACACTAAAATTACCATAGTAGAACACAGATGAAGCATCTAAGTTGATGTAATAGCCAGTAAGAAGTAATCCAATTCAAGTTTTGGGTATCGATTATTGACTTTTTAGCTGGCTTTGGTGCCTTGGACATGAGCTAGGACCTTAAGATTCTGCATGAAAGGAGGACTAGCAGCCGAGTTGCACGGGAGAATGTGAAAAGTGTTCATATGTAATAAAAACCTGAGAAATCCGTCTGTTTTCGTCATTTGTTATCGAATCGACTTAAAGCCAGATCGTCACATTGGCCGCTCTTCTCTCTGAAACGGTTGTACTTATCGTCTACTAAGTTATGTCGCGTGCTGCGGTATGCGGAGACACTAAAAGCACCATAGTAGAACACAGATGAAGCTTCTAAGTTAATGTAATAGCCAGTAAGAAGTAGTACAATTCAAGTTTTAGGTATCGATTATTGACTTTTTAGCTGGCTTTGGTGCCTTGGACATGAGCTAGGACCTTACGATTCTGCATGAAAGGAGGACTAGCAGCCGAGTTTCACGGGAGAATGTGAAAAGTGTTCATATGTAGTAAAAACGTGAGAAATCCGTCCATTTTCGTCATTTGTTATCGAATCGACTTAAAGCCAGATCGTCACATTGGTCGCTCTTCTCTCTGAAACGTTTGTACTTATCGTCTGCAAAGCTATGTCGCATGCTGCGATATGCTGAGACACTACAAGCAGCATAGTAGAACACAGATGAAGCTTATAAGTTGATGTAATAGCCAGTAAGAAGTAGTATAATTCAAGTTTTAGGTATATATTATTGACTTTTTAGCTAGCTTTGGTGCCTTGGACATGAGCTAGGACCTTAAGATTCAGCATGAAAGGAGGACTAGCAGCCGAGTAGCACGGGAGAATGTGAAAAGTGTTCATATGTAGTAAAAACCTGAGAAATTCGCCCGTTTTCGTCATTTGTTATCGAATCGACTTAAAGCCAGATCGTCACATTGGCCGCTCTTCTCTCTGAAACGCTTGTACTTATCGTCTGCAAAGCTATGTCGCATGCTGCGGTATGCTGAGACACTACAAGCAGCATAGTAGAACACAGATGAAGCTTCTAAGTTGATGTAATAGCCAGTAAGAAGTAGTACAATTCAAGTTTTAGGTATCGATTATTGACTTTTTAGCTGGCTTTGGTGCCTTGGACATGAGCTACGGCCTTAAGATTCTGCATGAAAGGAGGACTAGCAGCCGAGTTGCACGGGAGAATGTGAAAAGTGTTCATATGTAAAAAAATACTTGAGAAATCCGTCCGTTTTCGTCATTTGTTATCGAATCGACTTAAAGCCAGATCGTCACATTGGCCGCTCTTCTCTCTGAAACGCTTGTACTTATCGTCTGCAAAGCTATGTCGCGTGCTGCGGTATGTGGAGACACTAAGAGCACCATAGTAGAACACAGATGAAGCTTCTAAGTTGATGTAATAGCCAGTAAGAAGTAGTCCAATTCAAGTTTTAGGTATCGATTATTGACTTTTTAGCTGGGTTTAGTGCCTTGGACATGAGCTAGCACCTTAAGATTCTGCATGAAAGGAGGACTAGCAGCCGAGTTGCACGGGAGAATGTGAAAAGTGTTCATATGTAGTAAAAACCTTAGAAATCCTTCCGTTTTCGTCATTTGTTATCGAATCGACTTAAAGCCAGATCGTCAAATTGGCCGCTCTTCTCTCTGAAACGCTTGCACTTATCGTCTGCAAAGCTATGTCGCGTGCTGCGGTATGCTGAGACACTAAAATCACCATAGTAGAACACAGATGAAGCTTTTAAGTTGATGTAATAGCCAGTGAGAAGTAGTACAATTCATGTTTTAGGTATCGATTATTGACTTTTTAGCTGGCTTTGGTGCCTTGGACATGAGCTAGGACCTTACGATTCTGCATGAAAGGAGGACTGGCAGCCGAGTTGCACGGGAGAATGTTAAAAGTGTTCATATGTAGTAAAAACCTTAGAAATCCGTCCGTTTTCGTCATTTGTTATCGAATCGACTTAAAGCCAGATCGTCACATTGGCCGCTCTTCTCTCTGAAACGCTTGTACTTATCGTCTGCAAAGCTATGTCGCGTGCTGCGGTATGTGGAGACACTAAAAGCACCATAGTAGAACATAGATGAAGCTTCTAAGTTTTTGTAATAGCCAGTAAGAAGTAGTACAATTCAAGTTTTAGGTATCGATTATTGACTTTTTAGCTGGCTTTGTTGCCTAGGACATGAGCTAGGACCTTAACATTCTGCATGAAAGGAGGACTAGCTGCCGCGTTGCACGGGAGAATGTGAAAAGTGTTCATATGTAGTAAAAACCTTAGAAATCCTTCCGTTTTCGTCATTTGTTATCGAATCGACTTAAAGCCAGATCGTCACATTGGCCGCTCTTCTCTCTGAAACGCTTGTACTTATCGTCTGCAAAGCTATGTCGCGTGCTGCGGTATCCGGAGACACTGCACTCATCATAGTAGAACACAGTTCAAGCATCTAAGTTGATGTAATACCCAGTAAGAAGTAGTCCAATTCAAGTTTTAGGTATCGATTATTGACTTTTTAGCTGGCTTTGGTGCCTTGGACATGAGCTAGGACTTTAAGATTCTGCATAATAGGGGGACTAGCAGCCGAGTTGCACGGGAGAATGTGAAAAGTGTTCATATGTAGTAAAAACCAGAGAAATCCGTCCATTTTCGTCATTTGTTATCGAATCACTTAAAGCCAGATCGTCACATTGGCCGTTCTGCTCTCGGAAACGCTTGTACTTATCGTCTGCAAAGCTATGTCGCGTGTTGCCGTAGGTGGAAACAGGAAAAGCATCATAGTAGAACACAGATGAAGCTTCTAGGTTGATGTAATAGCCAGTAAGAAGTAGTCCATTTCAAGTTTTAGGTCTCGATTATTGACTTTTTAGTTGGCTTTGGTGCCTTGGACATGAGCTAGGACATTACGATTCTGCATGAAAGGAGGACTGGCAGCCGAGTTACAGGGGAGAATGTGAAGAGTGTTGATATGTAGTAAAAACCTGAGAAATCCGTCCGTTTTCGTCATTTGTTATCGAATCGACTTAAAGCCAGATCGTCACATTGGCCGCTCTTCTCTCTGAAACGGTTGTACTTATCGTTTGCAAAGCTATGTCGCGTGCTGCGGTATGTGGAGACACTAAAATCACCATAGTAGAACACAGATCAAGCTTCTAAGTTCATGTGATAGCCAGTAAGAAGTAGTACAATTCAAGTTTTAGGTATCGATTATTGACTTTTTAGCTGGCTTTGTTGCCTTGGACATGAGCTAGGACCTTAAATTTCTGCATGAAAGGAGGACTAGCAGCCGCGTTGCACGGGAGAATGTGAAAAGTGTTCATATGTAGTAAAAACCTTAGAAATCCTTCCGTTTTCGTCATTTGTTATCGAATCGACTTAAAGCCAGATCGTCACATTGGCCGCTCTTCTCTCTGAAACGCTTGTACTTATCGTCTGCAAAGCTATGTCGCGTGCTGCGGTATGCGGAGACACTAAAATCACCATAGTAGAACACAGATGAAGCTTTAAAGTTGATGTAATAGCCAGTAAGAAGTAGTACAATTCATGTTTTAGGTATCGATTATTGACTTTTTAGCTGGCTTTGGTGCCTTGGACATGAGCTAGGACCTTAAGATTCTGCATGAAAGGAGGACTAGCAGCCGAGTTGCAGGGGAGAATGTGAAAAGTGTTCATATGTAGTAAAAACCTGAGAAATCCGTCCGTTTTCGTCATTTGTTATCGAATCGACTTAAAGCCAGATCGTCACATTGGCCGCTCTGCTCTCGGAAACGGTTGTACTTATCGTCTGCAAAGCTATGTCGCGTGTTGCCGTAGGCGGAAACAGGAAAAGCACCATTGTAGAACACAGATGAAGCTTCTAAGTTGATGTAATAGCCAGTAAGAAGTAGTCCAATTCAAGTTTTAGGTATCGATTATTGACTTTTTAGCTGGCTTTGGTGCCTTGGACATGAGCTAGGACCTTAAGATTCTGCATGAAAGGAGGACTAGCAGCCGAGTTGCACGGGAGAATGTGAAAAGTGTTCATATGTAGTAAAAACCTGAGAAATCCGTCCGTTTTCGTCATTTGTTATCCAATCGACTTAAAGCCAGATCGTCACATTGGCCGCTCTTCTCTCTGAAACGGTTGTACTTATCGTCTGCAAAGCTATGTCGCTTGCTGCGGTATGCGGAGACACTAAAATGACCATAGTAGAACACAGATGAAGCATCTAAGTTGATGTAATAGCCAGTAAGAAGTAGTCCAATTCAAGTTTTAGGTATCGATTATTGAAATTTTAGCTGGCTTTGGTGCCTTGGACATGAGCTAGGACCTTAAGATTCTGCATGAAAGGAGGACTAGCAGCCGAGTTGCACGGGAGAATGTGAAAAGTGTTCATATGTAGTAAAAACCTGAGAAATTCGTCCGTTTTCGTCATTTGTTATCGAATCGACTAAAAGCCAGATCGTCACATTGGCCGCTCTTCTCTCTGAAACGCTTGTACTTATCGTCTGCAAAGCTATGTCGCATGCTGCGGTATGCTGAGACACTACAAGCAGCATAGTAGAACACAGATGAAGCTTCTAAGTTGATGTAATAGCCAGTAAGAAGTAGTACAATTCAAGTTTTAGGTATCGATTATTGACTTTTTAGCTGGCTTTGGTGCCTTGGACATGAGCTAGGACCTTAAGATTCTGCATGAAAGGAGGACTAGCAGCCGAGTTGCACGGGAGAATGTGAAAAGTGTTCATATGCAGTAAAAACCTGAGACATCCGTCCGTTTTCGTCATTTGTTATCGAATCGAGTTAAAGCCAGATCGTCACATTGGTCGCTCTTCTCTCTGAAAAGGTTGTACTTATCGTCTACAAAGCTACGTCGCGTGCTGCGGTATGCGGAGACACTAAAAGCACCATAGTAGAACACAGATGAAGCTTCTAAGTTGACGTAATAGCCAGGAAGAAGTAGTACAATTCAAGTTTTAGGTATCGATTATTGACTTTTTAGCTGGCTTTGGTGCCTTGGACACGAGCTAGGACCTTAACATTTTGCATGAAAGGAGGACTAGCAGCCGATTTCCATGGGAGAATGTGAAAAGTGTTCATATGTAGTAAAAACCTGAGAAATCCGTCCACTTTCGTCATTTGTTATCGAATCGACTTAAAGCCAGATCGTCACATTGGCCGCTCTTCTCTCTGAAAAAGTTGTACTTATCGTCTGCAAAGCTATGTCGCGTGCTGCGGTATGCGGAGACACTAAAAGCACCATAGTAGAACACAGATGAAGCTTCTAAGTTGATGTAATAGCCAGTAAGAAGTAGTACAATTAAAGTTTTAGGTATCAGTTAATGAATTTTACCCTTCTTTGGTGCCTTGGACACGAGCTAGGAAATTAAGATTTGGCATGAAGGAGGACTAGCAGCCGAGTTGCACGGGAGAATGTGAAAAGTGTTCATATGTAGTAAAAACCCGAGAAATCCGTCCGTTTTCGTCATTTGTTATCGAATCGACTTAAAGCCAGATCGTCACATTGGCCGCTCTTCTCTCTGAAACGGTTGTACTTATCGTCTACAGAGCTATGTCGCGTGCTGCGGTATGCGGAGACACTAAAAGCACCATAGTAGAACACAGATGATGCTTCTAAGTTGATGTAATAGATAGTAAGAAGTAGTCCAATTCAAGATTTAGGTATCGATTATTGACTTTTTAGCTGGCTTTGGTGCCTTGGACATGGGCTAGGACTTTAAGATTCTGCATAAAAGGAGGACTAGCAGCCCAGTTGCACGGGAGAATGTGAAAAGTGTTCATATGTATTAAAAACCTGAGAAATCCGTCAGTTTTCGTCATTTGTTATCGAATCGACTTAAAGCCAGATCGTCACATCAGCCGCTCTTCTCTCTGAAACGGTTGTACTTATCGTTCTCAACGCTATGTCGCGTGCTGCGGTAAGCGGAGACACTAAAATCACCATAGTTGAACACAGATGAAGCTTATAAGTTGATGTAATAGCCAGTAAGAAGTAGTAGAATTCAAGTTTTAGTTATCGATTATTGACTTTTTAGCTGGCTTTGGTGCCTTGGACATGAGCTAGGACCTTAAGATTCTGCATGAAAGGAGGACTAGCAGCCGAGTTGCAAGGGAGAATGTGAAAAGTGTTCATATGTAGTAAAAACCTGAGAAATCCGTCCGTTTTCGTCATTTGTTATCGAATCGACTTAAAGCCAGATCGTCACATTGGCCGCTCTTCTCTCTGAAACGGTTGTACTTATCGTCTGCAAAGCTATGTCGCTTACTGCGGTATGTATAGACACTAAAAGCACCATAGTAGAACACAGGTGAACCTTCTACGCTGATGTAATAGCCAGTAAGAAGTAGTACAATTCAAGTTTTAGGTATCGATTATTGACTTTTTAGCTGGCTTTGGTGCCTTGGACATGAGCTAGGACCTTAAGATTCTGCATGAAAGGAGGACTAGCAGCCGAGTTGCACGGGAGAATGTGAAAAGTGTTCATATGTAGTAAAAACCTCAGAAATCCGTCCGTTTTCGTCATTTGTTATCGAATCGATTTAAAGCCAGATCGTCACATTTAGCGCTCTTCTCTCTGAAACGGTTGTACTTATCGTCTGCAAAGCTATGTCGCGTGCTGCGGTATGTGGAGACACTAAAATTACCATAGTAGAACACACATGAAGCATCTAAGTTGATGTAATAGCCAGTAAGAAGTAATCCAATTCAAGTTTCAGGTATCGATTATTGACTTTTTAGCTGGCTTTGGTGTCTTGGACATGAGCTAGGACCTTATGATTCTGCATGAAAGGAGGACTAGCAGCCGAGTTGCAGGGGAGAATGTGAAAAGTGTTCATATGTAGTAAAAACCTGAGAAATCCGTCCGTTTTCGTCATTTGTTATCGAATCGACTTAAAGCCAGATGGTCACATTGGCCGCTCTTCTCTCTGAAACGGTTGTACTTATCGTCTGCAAAGCTATGTCGGGTGTTGCCGTAGGCGGAAACAGGAAAAGCACCATAGTAGAACACAGATGAAGCTTCTAAGTTGATGTAATAGCCAGTAAGAAGTAGTCCAATTCAAGTTTTAGGTATCGATTATTGACTTTTTAGCTGGCTTTGGTGCCTTGGACATGAGCTATTACCTTAAGATTCTGCATGAAAGGAGGACTAGCAGCCGAGTTGCAGGGGAGAATGTGAAAAGTGTTCATATGTAGTAAATACCTGAGAAATCCGTCCGTTTTCGTCATTTGTTATCGAATCGACTTAAAGCCAGATCGTCACATTGGCCGCTCTTCTCTCTGAAACGCTTGTACTTATCGTCTGCAAAGCTATGTCGCGTGCTGCGGTATGTGGAGACACTAAAAGCACCATAGTAGAACACAGATGAAGCTTCTAAGTTGATGTAATAGCCAGTAAGAAGTAGTCCAATTCAAGTTTTAGGTATCGATTATTGACTTTTTACCTGGCTTTGTTGCCTTGGACATGAGCTAGGACCTTAAATTTCTGCATGAAAGGAGGACTAGCTGCCGCGTTGCACGGGAGAATGTGAAACGTGTTCATATGTAGTAAAAACCTTAGAAATCCTTCCGTTTTCGTCATTTGTTATCGAATCGACTTAAAGCCAGATCGTCACATTGGCCGCTCTTCTCTCTGAAACGCTTGTACTTATCGTCTGCAAAGCTATGTCGCGTGCTGCGGTATGCTGAGACACTAAAATCACCATAGTAGAATACAGATGAAGCTTTTAAGTTGATGTAATAGCCAGTAAGAAGTAGTACAATTCATGTTTTAGGTATCGATTATTGATTTTTTAGCTGGCTTTGGTGCCTTGGACATGAGCTAGGACCTTAAGATTCTGCATGAAAGGAGGACTAGCAGCCGAGTTGCTCGGGAGAATGTTAAAAGTGTTCATATGTAGTAAAAACCTTAGAAATCCGTCCGTTTTCATCATTTGTTATCGAATCGACTTAAAGCCAGATCGTCACATTGGCCGCTCTTCTCTCTGAAACGCTTGTACTTATCGTCTGCAAAGCTATGTCGCGTGCTGCGGTATGTGGAGACACTAAAAGCACCATAGTAGAACATAGATGAAGCTTCTAAGTTGATGTAATAGCCAGTAAGAAGTAGTACAATTCAAGTTTTAGGTATCGATTATTGACTTTTTAGCTGGCTTTGTTGCCTTGGACATGAGCTAGGACCTTAACATTCTGCATGAAAGGAGGACTAGCAGCCGAGTTGCACGGGAAAATGTGAAAAGTGTTCATATGTAGTAAAAACCTTAGAAATCCGTCCATTTTCGTCATTTGTTATCGAATCGACTTAAAGCCAGATCGTCACATTGGCCGCTCTTCTCTCCGAAACGCTTGTACTTATCGTCTGCAAAGCTATGTCGCGTGCTGCGGTATCCGGAGACACTGCACTCACCATAGTAGAACACAGTTCAAGCATCTAAGTTGATGTAATAGCCAGTAAGAAGTAGTAGAATTCAAGTTTTAGGTATCGATTATTGACTTTTTAGCTGGCTTTGGTGCCTTGGACATGAGCTAGGACCTTAAGATTCTGCATGAAAGGAGGACTAGCAGCCGAGTTGCAAGGGAGAATGTGAAAAGTGTTCATATGTAGTAAAAACCTGAGAAATCCGTCCGTTTTCGTCATTTGTTATCGAATCGACTTAAAGCCAGATCGTCACATTGGCCGCTCTTCTCTCTGAAACGGTTGTACTCATCGTCTGCAAAGCTATGTCGCTTACTGCGGTATGTATAGACACTAAAAGCACCATAGTAGAACACAGGTGAACCTTCTACGCTGATGTAATAGCCAGTAAGAAGTAGTACAATTCAAGTTTTAGGTATCGACTATTGACTTTTTAGCTGGCTTTGGTGCCTTGGACATGAGCTAGGACCTTAAGATTCTGCATGAAAGGAGGACTAGCAGCCGAGTTGCACGGGAGAATGTGAAAAGTGTTCATATGTAGTAAAAACCTGAGAAATCCGTCCGTTTTCGTCATTTGTTATCGAATCGATTTAAAGCCAGATCGTCACATTGGCCGCTCTTCTCTCTGAAACGGGTGTACTTATCGTCTGCAAAGCTATGTCGCGTGCTGCGGTATGTGGAGACACTAAAATTACCATAGTAGAACACACATGAAGCATCTAAGTTGATGTAATAGCCAGTAAGAAGTAATCCAATTCAAGTTTTAGGTATCGATTATTGACTTTTTAGCTGGCTTTGGTGTCTTGGACATGAGCTATGACCTTAAGATTCTGCATGAAAGGAGGACTAGCAGCCGAGTTGCAGGGGAGAATGTGAAAAGTGTTCATATGTAGTAAAAACCTGAGAAATCCGTCCGTTTTCGTCATTTGTTATCGAATCGACTTAAAGCCAGATGGTCACATTGGCCGCTCTTCTCTCTGAGACGGTTGTACTTATCGTCTGCAAAGCTATGTCGGGTGTTGCCGTAGGCGGAAACAGGAAAAGCACCATAGTAGAACACAGATGAAGCTTCTAAGTTGATGTAATAGCCAGTAAGAAGTAGTCCAATTCAAGTTTTAGGTATCGATTATTGACTTTTTACCTGGCTTTGGTGCCTTGGACATGAGCTAGGACCTTAAGATTCTGCATGAAAGGAGGACTAGCAGCCGAGTTGCAGGGGAGAATGTGAAAAGTGTTAATATGTAGTAAAAACCTGAGAAATCCGTCCGTTTTCGTCATTTGTTATCGAATCGACTTAAAGCCAGATCGTCACATTGGCCGCTCTTCTCTCCGAAACGCTTGTACTTATCGTCTGCAAAGCTATGTCGCGTGCTGCGGTATGTGGAGACACTAAAAGCACCATAGTAGAACACAGATGAAGCTTCTAAGTTGATGTAATAGCCAGTAAGAAGTAGTGGAATTCAAGTTTTAGGTATCGATTATTGACTTTTAAGCTTGCTTTGGTGCCTTGGACATGAGCTAGCAGCTTAAGATTCTGCATGAAAGGAGGACTAGCAGCCGAGTTGCACGGGAGAATGTGAAATGTGTTCATATGTAGTAAAAACCTGAGAAATCCGTCCGTTTTCGTCATTTGTTATCGAATCGACTTAAAGCCAGATCGTCACATTGGCCGCTCTTCTCTCTGAAACGCTTGTACTTATCGTCTGCAAAGCTATGTCGCGTGCTGCGGTATGTGGAGACACTAAAATCACCATAGTAGAACACAGATGAAGCTTATAAGTTGATGTAATAGCCAGTAAGAAGTAGTACAATTCAAGTTTTAGGTATCGATTAATGACTTTTTAGCTGGCTTTGTTGCCTTGGACATGAGCTAGGACCTTAAATTTCTGCATGAAAGGAGGACTAGCAGCCGCGTTGCACGGGAGAATGTGAAAAGTGTTCATATGTAGTAAAAACCTTAGAAATCCTTCCGTTTTCGTCATTTGTTATCGAATCGACTTAAAGCCAGATCGTCACATTGGCCGCTCTTCTCTATGAAACGCTTGTACTTATCGTCTGCAAAGCTATGTCGCGTGCTGCGGTATGCTGAGACACTAAAATCACCATAGTAGAACACAGATGAAGCTTTTAAGTTGATGTAATAGCCAGTAAGAAGTAGTACAATTCAAGTTTTAGGTATCGATTATTGACTTTTTAGCTGGCTTTGGTGCCTTGGACATGAGCTAGGACCTTAAGATTCTGCATGAAAGAAGGACTAGCAGCCGAGTTGCTCGGGAGAATGTTAAAAGTGTTCATATGTAGTAAAAACCTTAGAAATCCGTCCGTTTTCGTCATTTGTTATCGAATCGACTTAAAGCCAGATCGTCACATTGGCCGCTCTTCTCTCTGAAACGCTTGTACTTATCGTCTGCAAAGCTATGTCGCGTGCTGCGGTATGTGGAGACACTAAAAGCACCATAGTAGAACATAGATGAAGCTTCTAAGTTGATGTAATAGCCAGTAAGAAGTAGTACAATTCAAGTTTTAGGTATCGATTATTGACTTTTTAGCTGGCTTTATTGCCTTGGACATGAGCTAGGACCTTAACTTTCTGCATGAAAGGAGGACTAGCAGCCGAGTTGCACGGGAAAATGTGAAAAGTGTTCATATGTAGTAAAAACCTTAGAAATCCGTCCATTTTCGTCATTTGTTATCGAATCGACTTAATGCCAGATCGTCACATTGGCCGCTCTTCTCTCCGAAACGCTTGTACTTATCGTCTGCAAAGCTATGTCGCGTGCTGCGGTATCCGGAGACACTGCACTCACCATAGTAGAACACAGTTCAAGCATCTAAGTTGATGTAATAGCCAGTAAGAAGTAGTACAATTCAAGTTTTAGGTATCGATTATTGACTTTTTACCTGGCTTTGGTGCCTTGGACATGAGCTAGGACCTTAAGATTCTGCATGAAAGGAGGACTAGCAGCCGAGTTGCAGGGAAGAATGTGAAAAATGTTCATATGTAGTAAAAACCAGAGAAATCCGTCCATTTTCGTCATTTGTTATCGAATCGACTTAAAGCCAGATCGTCACATTGGCCGTTCTGCTCTCGGAAACGCTTGTACTTATCGTCTGCAAAGCTATGTCGCTTACTGCGGTATGTATAGACACTAAAAGCACCATAGTAGAACACAGGTGAACCTTCTACGCTGATGTAATAGCCAGTAAGAAGTAGTACAATTCAAGTTTTAGGTATCGATTATTGACTTTTTAGCTGGCTTTGGTGCCTTGGACATGAGCTAGGACCTTAAGATTCTGCATGAAAGGAGGACTAGCAGCCGAGTTGCACGGGAGAATGTGAAAAGTGTTCATATGTAGTAAAAACCTGAGAAATCCGTCCGTTTTCGTCATTTGTTATCGAATCGATTTAAAGCCAGATCGTCACATTGGCCGCTCTTCTCTCTGAAACGGGTGTACTTATCGTCTGCAAAGCTATGTCGCGTGCTGCGGTATGTGGAGACACTAAAATTACCATAGTAGAACACACATGAAGCATCTAAGTTGATGTAATAGCCAGTAAGAAGTAATCCAATTCAAGTTTTAGGTATCGATTATTGACTTTTTAGCTGGCTTTGGTGTCTTGGACATGAGCTATGACCTTAAGATTCTGCATGAAAGGAGGACTAGCAGCCGAGTTGCAGGGGAGAATGTGAAAAGTGTTCATATGTAGTAAAAACCTGAGAAATCCGTCCGTTTTCGTCATTTGTTATCGAATCGACTTAAAGCCAGATGGTCACATTGGCCGCTCTTCTCTCTGAGACGGTTGTACTTATCGTCTGCAAAGCTATGTCGGGTGTTGCCGTAGGCGGAAACAGGAAAAGCACCATAGTAGAACACAGATGAAGCTTCTAAGTTGATGTAATAGCCAGTAAGAAGTAGTCCAATTCAAGTTTTAGGTATCGATTATTGACTTTTTACCTGGCTTTGGTGCCTTGGACATGAGCTAGGACCTTAAGATTCTGCATGAAAGGAGGACTAGCAGCCGAGATGCAGGGGAGAATGTGAAAAGTGTTCATATGTAGTAAAAACCTGAGAAATCCGTCCGTTTTCGTCATTTGTTATCGAATCGACTTAAAGCCAGATCGTCACATTGGCCGCTCTTCTCTCCGAAACGCTTGTACTTATCGTCTGCAAAGCTATGTCGCGTGCTGCGGTATGTGGAGACACTAAAAGCACCATAGTAGAACACAGATGAAGCTTCTAAGTTGATGTAATAGCCAGTAAGAAGTAGTGGAATTCAAGTTTTAGGTATCGATTATTGACTTTTAAGCTTGCTTTGGTGCCTTGGACATGAGCTAGCAGCTTAAGATTCTGCATGAAAGGAGGACTAGCAGCCGAGTTGCACGGGAGAATGTGAAATGTGTTCATATGTAGTAAAAACCTGAGAAATCCGTCCGTTTTCGTCATTTGTTATCGAATCGACTTAAAGCCAGATCGTCACATTGGCCGCTCTTCTCTCTGAAACGCTTGTACTTATCGTCTGCAAAGCTATGTCGCGTGCTGCGGTATGTGGAGACACTAAAATCACCATAGTAGAACACAGATGAAGCTTGTAAGTTGATGTAATAGCCAGTAAGAAGTAGTACAATTCAAGTTTTAGGTATCGATTAATGACTTTTTAGCTGGCTTTGTTGCCTTGGACATGAGCTAGGACCTTAAATTTCTGCATGAAAGGAGGACTAGCAGCCGCGTTGCACGGGAGAATGTGAAAAGTGTTCATATGTAGTAAAAACCTTAGAAATCCTTCCGTTTCAGTCATTTGTTATCGAATCGACTTAAAGCCAGATCGTCACATTGGCCGCTCTTCTCTATGAAACGCTTGTACTTATCGTCTGCAAAGCTATGTCGCGTGCTGCGGTACGCTGAGACACTAAAATCACCATAGTAGAACACAGATGAAGCTTTTAAGTTGATGTAATAGCCAGTAAGAAGTAGTACAATTCAAGTTTTAGGTATCGATTATTGACTTTTTAGCTGGCTTTGGTGCCTTGGACATGAGCTAGGACCTTAAGATTCTGCATGAAAGGAGGACTAGCAGCCAAGTTGCTCGGGAGAATGTTAAAAGTGTTCATCTGTAGTAAAAACCTTAGAAATCCGTCCGTTTTCGTCATTTGTTATCGAATCGACTTAATGCCAGATCGTCACATTGGCCGCTCTTCTCTCCGAAACGCTTGTACTTATCGTCTGCAAAGCTATGTCGCGTGCTGCGGTATCCGGAGACACTGCACTCACCATAGTAGAACACAGTTCAAGCATCTAAGTTGATGTAATAGCCAGTAAGAAGTAGTACAATTCAAGTTTTAGGTATCGATTATTGACTTTTTACCTGGCTTTGGTGCCTTGGACATGAGCTAGGACCTTAAGATTCTGCATGAAAGGAGGACTAGCAGCCGAGTTGCAGGGAAGAATGTGAAAAATGTTCATATGTAGTAAAAACCAGAGAAATCCGTCCATTTTCGTCATTTGTTATCGAATCGACTTAAAGCCAGATCGTCACATTGGCCGCTCTTCTCTCTGAAACGCTTGTACTTATCGTCTGCAATGCTATGTCGCGTGCTGCAGTAAGCGGAGACACTAAAATCACCATAGTAGAACACAGATGAAGCATCTAAGTTGATGTAATAGCCAGTAAGAAGTAATCCAATTCAAGTTTTAGGTATCGATTATTGACTTTTTAGCTGGCTTTGGTGCCTTGGACATGAGCTAGGACCTTAAGATTCTGCATGAAAGGAGGACTAGCACCCGAGTTGCACGGGAGAATGTGAAAAGTGTTCATATGTAGTAAAATCCTGAGACATCAGTCCGTTTTCGTCATTTGTTATCGAATCGACTTAAAGCCAGATCGTCACATTGGCCGCTCTTCTCTCTGAAACGGTTGTACTTATCGTCTGCAAAGCTATGTCGCGTGCTGCGGTATGTGGAGACACTAAAAGCACCATAGTAGAACACAGATGAAGCTTCTACGTTGATGTAATTGCCAGTAAGAAGTAGTACAATTCAAGTTTTAGGTATCGATTATTGACTTTTTAGCTGGCTTTGGTGCCTTGGACATGAGCTAGGACCTTAACATTCTGCATGAAAGGAGGACTAGCAGCCGAGTTGCACGGGAGAATGTTAAAAGTGTTCATATGTAGTAAAAACCTTAGAAATCCGTCCGTTTTCGTCATTTGTTATCGAATCGACTTAAAGCCAGATCGTCACATTGGCCGCTCTTCTCTCTGAAACGCTTGTACTTATCGTCTGCAAAGCTATGTCGCATGCTGCGGTATCCGGAGACACTGCACTCACCATAGTAGAACACAGTTCAAGCTTCTAAGTTGATGTAATAGCCAGTAAGAAGTAGTACAATTCAAGTTTTAGGTATCGATTATTGACTTTTTAGCTGGCTTTGGTGCCTTGGACATGAGCTAGGACCTTAAGATTCTGCATGAAAGGAGGACTAGCAGCCGAGTTGCAGGGAGAATGTGAAAAGTGTTCATATGTAGTAAAAACCTGAGAAATCCGTCCGTTTTCGTCATTTGTTATAGAATCGACTTAAAGCCAGATCGTCACATTGGCCGCTCTGCTCTCGGAAACGGTTGTACTTATCGTCTGCAAAGCTATGTCGCGTGTTGCCGTAGGCGGAAACAGGACAAGCACCATAGTAGAACACAGATGAAGCTTCTAAGTTGATGTAATAGCCAGTAAGAAATAGTCCAATTCAAGTTTTAGGTATCGATTATTGACTTTTTAGCTGGCTTTGGTGCCTTGGACATGAGCTAGCACCTTAAGATTCTGCATGAAAGGAGGACTGGCAGCCGAGTTGCACGGAGAATGTGAAAAGTGTTCATATGTAGTAAAATCCTGAGAAATCCGTCCGTTTTCGTCATTTGGTATCGAATCGACTTAAAGCCAGATCGTCACATTGGCCGCTCTTCTCTCTGAAACGGTTGTACTTATCGTCTGCAAAGCTATGTCGCGTGCTGCGGTATGTGGAGACACTAAAGTCACCATAGTAGAACACAGATGAAGCTTTTAAGTTGATGTAATAGCCAGTAAGAAGTAGTACAATTCATGTTTTAGGTATCGATTATTGACTATTTAGCTGGCTTTGGTGCCTTGGACATGAGCTAGGACCTTAAGATTCTGCATGAAAGGAGGACTAGCAGCCGAGTTGCACGGGAGAATGATAAAAGTGTTCATATGTAGTAAAAACCTTAGAAATCCGTCCGTTTTCGTCATTTGTTATCGAATCGACTTAAAGCCAGTTCGTCACATTCGCCGCTCTTCTCTCTGAAACGCTTGTACTTATCGTCTGCAAAGCTATGTCGCGTGCTGCGGTATGTGGAGACACTAAAAGCACCATAGTAGAACACAGATGAAGCTTCTAAGTTGATGTAATAGCCAGTAAGAAGTAGTACAATTCAAGTTTAGGTATCGATTATTGACTTTTTAGCTGGCTTTGGTGCCTTGGACATGAGCTAGGACCTTAAGATTCTGCATGAAAGGAGGACTAGCAGCCGAGTTGCAGGGAAGAATGTGAAAAATGTTCATATGTAGTAAAAACCAGAGAAATCCGTCCATTTTCGTCATTTGTTATCGAATCGACTTAAAGCCAGATCGTCACATTGGCCGTTCTGCTCTCGGAAACGCTTGTACTTATCGTCTGAGAAACTATGTCGCGTGTTGCCGTAGGCGGAAACAGGAAAAGCATCATAGCAGAACACAGATGAAGCTTCTAAGTTGATGTAATAGCCAGTAAGAAGTAGTACAATTCAAGTTTTAGGTATCGATTATTGACTTTTTAGCTGGCTTTGGTGCCTTGGACATGAGCTAGGACCTTACGATTCTGCATGAAAGGAGGACTGGCAGCCGAGTTGCAGGGGAGAATGTGAAAAGTGTTCATATGTAGTAAAAACCTGAGAAATCCGTCCGTTTTCGTCATTTGTTATCGAATCGACTTAAAGCCAGATCGTCACATTGCCCGCTGTGCTCTCGGAAACGGTTGTACTTATCGTCTGCAAAGCTATGTCGCGTGTTGCCGTAGGCGGAAACAGGAAAAGCACCATAGTAGAACACAGATGAAGCTTCTAAATTGATGTAATAGCCAGTAAGAAGTAGTCCAATTCAAGTTTTAGGTATCGATTATTGACTTTTTAGCTGGCTTTGGTGCCTTGGACATGAGCTAGGACCTTAACATTCTGCATGAAAGGAGGACTAGCTGCCGCGTTGCACGGGAGAATGTGAAAAGTGTTCATATGTAGTAAAAACCTTAGAAATCCGTCCATTTTCGTCATTTGTTATCGAATCGACTTAAAGCCAGATCGTCACATTGGCCGCTCTTCTCTCTGAAACGCTTGTACTTATCGTCTGCAATGCTATGTCACGTGCTGCGGTAAGCGGAGACACTAAAATCACCATAGTAGAACACAGATGAAGCATCTAAGTTGATGTAATAGCCAGTAAGAAGTAATCAAATTCAAGTTTTAGGTATCGATTATTGACTTTTTAGCTGGCTTTGGTGCCTTGGACATGAGCTAGGACCTTAAGATTCTGCATGAAAGGAGGACTAGCACCCGAGTTGCACGGGAGAATGTGAAAAGTGTTCATATGTAGTAAAATCCTGAGACATCAGTCCGTTTTCGTCATTTGTTATCGAATCGACTTAAAGCCAGATCGTCACATTGGCCGCTCTTCTCTCTGAAACGGTTGTACTTATCGTCTGCAAAGCTATGTCGCGTGCTGCGGTATGTGGAGACACTAAAAGCACCATAGTAGAACACAGATGAAGCTTCTAAGTTGATGTAATTGCCAGTAAGAAGTAGTACAATTCAAGTTTTAGGTATCAATTATTGACTTTTTAGCTGGCTTTGGTGCCTTGGACATGAGCTAGGACCTTAACATTCTGCATGAAAGGAGGACTAGCAGCCGAGTTGCACGGGAGAATGTTAAAAGTGTTCATATGTAGTAAAAACCTTAGAAATCCGTCCGTTTTCGTCATTTGTTATCGAATCGACTTAAAGCCAGATCGTCACATTGGCCGCTCTTCTCTCTGAAACGCTTGTACTTATCGTCTGCAAAGCTATGTCGCGTGCTGCGGTATCCGGAGACACTGCACTCACCATAGTAGAACACAGATCAAGCTTCTAAGTTGATGTAATAGCCAGTAAGAAGTAGTACAATTCAAGTTTTAGGTATCGATTATTGACTTTTTAGCTGGCTTTGGTGCCTTGGACATGAGCTAGGACCTTAAGATTCTGCATGAAAGGAGGACTAGCAGCCGAGTTGCAGGGAGAATGTGAAAAGTGTTCATATGTAGTAAAAACCTGAGAAATCCGTCCGTTTTCGTCATTTGTTATAGAATCGACTTAAAGCCAGATCGTCACATTGGCCGCTCTGCTCTCGGAAACGGTTGTACTTATCGTCTGCAAAGCTATGTCGCGTGTTGCCGTAGGCGGAAACAGGAAAAGCACCATAGTAGAACACAGATTAAGCTTCTAAGTTGATGTAATAGCCAGTAAGAAGTAGTCCAATTCAAGTTTTAGGTATCGATTATTGACTTTTTAGCTGGCTTTGGTGCCTTGGACATGAGCTAGCACCTTAAGATTCTGCATGAAAGGAGGACTGGCAGCCGAGTTGCACGGAGAATGTGAAAAGTGTTCATATGTAGTAAAATCCTGAGAAATCCGTCCGTTTTGGTCATTTGTTATCGAATCGACTTAAAGCCAGATCGTCACATTGGCCGCTCTTCTCTCTGAAACGGTTGTACTTATCGTCTGCAAAGCTATGTCGCGTGCTGCGGTATGTGGAGACACTAAAGTCACCATAGTAGAACACAGATGAAGCTTTTAAGTTGATGTAATAGCCAGTAAGAAGTAGTACAATTCATGTTTTAGGTATCGATTATTGACTATTTAGCTGGCTTTGGTGCCTTGGACATGAGCTAGGACCTTAAGATTCTGCATGAAAGGAGGACTAGCAGCCGAGTTGCACGGGAGAATGTTAAAAGTGTTCATATGTAGTAAAAACCTTAGAAATCCGTCCGTTTTCGTCATTTGTTATCGAATCGACTTAAAGCCAGTTCGTCACATTCGCCGCTCTTCTCTCTGAAACGCTTGTACTTATCGTCTGCAAAGCTATGTCGCGTGCTGCGGTATGTGGAGACACTAAAAGCACCATAGTAGAACACAGATGAAGCTTCTAAGTTGATGTAATAGCCAGTAAGAAGTAGTACAATTCAAGTTTAGGTATCGATTATTGACTTTTTAGCTGGCTTTGGTGCCTTGGACATGAGCTAGGACCTTAAGATTCTGCATGAAAGGAGGACTAGCAGCCGAGTTGCAGGGAAGAATGTGAAAAATGTTCATATGTTGTAAAAACCAGAGAAATCCGTCCATTTTCGTCATTTGTTATCGAATCGACTTAAAGCCAGATCGTCACATTGGCCGTTCTGCTCTCGGAAACGCTTGTACTTATCGTCTGAGAAACTATGTCGCGTGTTGCCGTAGGCGGAAACAGGAAAAGCATCATAGCAGAACACAGATGAAGCTTCTAAGTTGATGTAATAGCCAGTAAGAAGTAGTACAATTCAAGTTTTAGGTATCGATTATTGACTTTTTAGCTGGCTTTGGTGCCTTGGACATGAGCTAGGACCTTACGATTCTGCATGAAAGGAGGACTGGCAGCCGAGTTGCAGGGGAGAATGTGAAAAGTGTTCATATGTAGTAAAAACCTGAGAAATCCGTCCGTTTTCGTCATTTGTTATCGAATCGACTTAAAGCCAGATCGTCACATTGCCCGCTGTGCTCTCGGAAACGGTTGTACTTATCGTCTGCAAAGCTATGTCGCGTGTTGCCGTAGGCGGAAACAGGAAAAGCACCATAGTAGAACACAGATGAAGCTTCTAAATTGATGTAATAGCCAGTAAGAAGTAGTCCAATTCAAGTTTTAGGTATCGATTATTGACTTTTTAGCTGGCTTTGGTGCCTTGGACATGAGCTAGGACCTTAACATTCTGCATGAAAGGAGGACTAGCTGCCGCGTTGCACGGGAGAATGTGAAAAGTGTTCATATGTAGTAAAAACCTTAGAAATCCGTCCATTTTCGTCATTTGTTATCGAATCGACTTAAAGCCAGATCGTCACATTGGCCGCTCTTCTCTCTGAAACGCTTGTACTTATCGTCTGCAATGCTATGTCGCGTGCTGCGGTAAGCGGAGACACTAAAATCACCATAGTAGAACACAGATGAAGCATCTAAGTTGATGTAATAGCCAGTAAGAAGTAATCAAATTCAAGTTTTAGGTATCGATTATTGACTTTTTAACTGGCTTTGGTGCCTTGGACATGAGCTAGGACCTTAAGATTCTGCATGAAAGGAGGACTAGCACCCGAGTTGCACGGGAGAATGTGAAAAGTGTTCATATGTAGTAAAATCCTGAGACATCAGTCCGTTTTCGTCATTTGTTATCGAATCGACTTAAAGCCAGATCGTCACATTGGCCGCTCTTCTCTCTGAAACGGTTGTACTTATCGTCTGCAAAGCTATGTCGCGTGCTGCGGTATGTGGAGACACTAAAAGCACCATAGTAGAACACAGATGAAGCTTCTAAGTTGATGTAATTGCCAGTAAGAAGTAGTACAATTCAAGTTTTAGGTATCAATTATTGACTTTTTAGCTGGCTTTGGTGCCTTGGACATGAGCTAGGACCTTAACATTCTGCATGAAAGGAGGACTAGCAGCCGAGTTGCACGGGAGAATGTTAAAAGTGTTCATATGTAGTAAAAACCTTAGAAATCCGTCCGTTTTCGTCATTTGTTATCGAATCGACTTAAAGCCAGATCGTCACATTGGCCGCTCTTCTCTCTGAAACGCTTGTACTTATCGTCTGCAAAGCTATGTCGCGTGCTGCGGTATCCGGAGACACTACACTCACCATAGTAGAACACAGATCAAGCTTCTAAGTTGATGTAATAGCCAGTAAGAAGTAGTACAATTCAAGTTTTAGGTATCGATTATTGACTTTTTAGCTGGCTTTGGTGCCTTGGACATGAGCTAGGACCTTAAGATTCTGCATGAAAGGAGGACTAGCAGCCGAGTTGCAGGGAGAATGTGAAAAGTGTTCATATGTAGTAAAAACCTGAGAAATCCGTCCGTTTTCGTCATTTGTTATAGAATCGACTTAAAGCCAGATCGTCACATTGGCCGCTCTGCTCTCGGAAACGGTTGTACTTATCGTCTGCAAAGCTATGTCGCGTGTTGCCGTAGGCGGAAACAGGAAAAGCACCATAGTAGAACACAGATGAAGCTTCTAAGTTGATGTAATAGCCAGTAAGAAGTAGTCCAATTCAAGTTTTAGGTATCGATTATTGACTTTTTAGCTGGCTTTGGTGCCTTGGACATGAGCTAGCACCTTAAGATTCTGCATGAAAGGAGGACTGGCAGCCGAGTTGCACGGAGAATGTGAAAAGTGTTCATATGTAGTAAAATCCTGAGAAATCCGTCCGTTTTGGTCATTTGTTATCGAATCGACTTAAAGCCAGATCGTCACATTGGCCGCTCTTCTCTCTGAAACGGTTGTACTTATCGTCTGCAAAGCTATGTCGCGTGCTGCGGTATGTGGAGACACTAAAGTCACCATAGTAGAACACAGATGAAGCTTTTAAGTTGATGTAATAGCCAGTAAGAAGTAGTACAATTCATGTTTTAGGTATCGATTATTGACTTTTTAGCTGGCTTTGGTGCCTTGTACATGAGCTAGGACCTTAAGATTCTGCATGAAAGGAGGACTAGCAGCCGAGTTGCACGGGAGAATGTTAAAAGTGTTCATATGTAGTAAAAACCTTAGAAATCCGTCCGTTTTCGTCATTTGTTATCGAATCGACTTAAATCCAGATCGTCACATTGGCCGCTCTTCTCTCTGAAACGCTTGTACTTATCGTCTGCAAAGCTATGTCGCGTGCTGCGGTATGTGGAGACACTAAAAGCACCATAGTAGAACACAGATGAAGCTTCTAAGTTGATGTAATAGCCAGTAAGAAGTAGTACAATTCAAGTTTAGGTATCGATTATTGACTTTTTAGCTGGCTTTGGTGCCTTGGACATGAGCTAGGACCTTAAGATTCTGCATGAAAGGAGGACTAGCAGCCGAGTTGCTCGGGAGAATGTTAAAAGTGTTCATATGTAGTAAAAACATTAGAAATCCGTCCGTTTTCGACATTTGTTATCGAATCGACTTAAAGCCAGATCGTCACATTGGCCGCTCTTCTCTCTGAAACGCTTGTACTTATCGTCTGCAAAGCTATGTCGCGTGCTGCGGTATGTGGAGACACTAAAAGCACCATAGTAGAACACAGATGAAGCTTCTAAGTTGATGTAATAGCCAGTAAGAAGTAGTACAATTCAAGTTTAGGTATCGATTATTGACTTTTTAGCTGGCTTTGGTGCCTTGGACATGAGCTAGGACCTTAAGATTCTGCATGAAAGGAGGACTAGCAGCCGAGTTGCAGGGAAGAATGTGAAAAATGTTCATATGTAGTAAAAACCAGAGAAATCCGTCCATTTTCGTCATTTGTTATCGAATCGACTTAAAGCCAGATCGTCACATTGGCCGTTCTGCTCTCGGAAACGCTTGTACTTATCGTCTGAGAAACTATGTCGCGTGTTGCCGTAGGCGGAAACAGGAAAAGCATCATAGCAGAACACAGATGAAGCTTCTAAGTTGATGTAATAGCCAGTAAGAAGTAGTACAATTCAAGTTTTAGGTATCGATTATTGACTTTTTAGCTGGCTTTGGTGCCTTGGACATGAGCTAGGACCTTACGATTCTGCATGAAAGGAGGACTGGCAGCCGAGTTGCAGGGGAGAATGTGAAAAGTGTTCATATGTAGTAAAAACCTGAGAAATCCGTCCGTTTTCGTCATTTGTTATCGAATCGACTTAAAGCCAGATCGTCACATTGCCCGCTGTGCTCTCGGAAACGGTTGTACTTATCGTCTGCAAAGCTATGTCGCGTGTTGCCGTAGGCGGAAACAGGAAAAGCACCGTAGTAGAACACAGATGAAGCTTCTAAGTTGATGTAATAGCCAGTAAGAAGTAGTCCAATTCAAGTTTTAGGTATCGATTATTGACTTTTTAGCTGGCTTTGGTGCCTTGGACATGAGCTAGGACCTTAACATTCTGCATGAAAGGAGGACTAGCTGCCGCGTTGCACGGGAGAATGTGAAAAGTGTTCATATGTAGTAAAAACCTGAGAAATCCGTCCATTTTCGTCATTTGTTATCGAATCGACTTAAAGCCAGATCGTCACATTGGCCGCTCTTCTCTGTGAAACGGTTGTACTTATCGTCTGCAATGCTATGTCGCGTGCTGCGGTAAGCGGAGACACTAAAATCACCATAGTAGAACACAGATGAAGCATCTAAGTTGATGTAATAGCCAGTAAGAAGTAATCCAATTCACGTTTTAGGTATCGATTATTGACTTTTTAGCTGGCTTTGGTGCCTTGGACATGAGCTAGGACCTTAAGATTCTGCATGAAAGGAGGACTAGCACCCGAGTTGCACGGGAGAATGTGAAAAGTGTTCATATGTAGTAAAATCCTGAGACATCAGTCCGTTTTCGTCATTTGTTATCGAATCGACTTAAAGCCAGATCGTCACATTGGCCGCTCTTCTCTCTGAAACGGTTGTACTTATCGTCTGCAAAGCTATGTCGCGTGCTGCGGTATGTGGAGACACTAAAAGCACCATAGTAGAACACAGATGAAGCTTCTAAGTTGATGTAATTGCCAGTAAGAAGTAGTACAATTCAAGTTTTAGGTATCGATTATTGACTTTTTAGCTGGCTTTGGTGCCTTGGACATGAGCTAGGACCTTAACATTCTGCATGAAAGGAGGACTAGCAGCCGAGTTGCACGGGAGAATGTTAAAAGTGTTCATATGTAGTAAAAACCTTAGAAATCCGTCCGTTTTCGTCATTTGTTATCGAATCGACTTAAAGCCAGATCGTCACATTGGCCGCTCTTCTCTCTGAAACGCTTGTACTTATCGTCTGCAAAGCTATGTCGCGTGCTGCGGTATCCGGAGACACTGCACTCACCATAGTAGAACACAGTTCAAGCTTCTAAGTTGATGTAATAGCCAGTAAGAAGTAGTACAATTCAAGTTTTAGGTATCGATTATTGACTTTTTAGCTGGCTTTGGTGCCTTGGACATGAGCTAGGACCTTAAGATTCTGCATGAAAGGAGGACTAGCAGCCGAGTTGCAGGGAGAATGTGAAAAGTGTTCATATGTAGTAAAAACCTGAGAAATCCGTCCGTTTTCGTCATTTGTTATCGAATCGACTTAAAGCCAGATCGTCACATTGGCCGCTCTGCTCTCGGAAACGGTTGTACTTATCGTCTGCAAAGCTATGTCGCGTGTTGCCGTAGGCGGAAACAGGAAAAGCACCATAGTAGAACACAGATGAAGCTTCTAAGTTGATGTAATAGCCAGTAAGAAATAGTCCAATTCAAGTTTTAGGTATCGATTATTGACTTTTTAGCTGGCTTTGGTGCCTTGGACATGAGCTAGCACCTTAAGATTCTGCATGAAAGGAGGACTGGCAGCCGAGTTGCACGGAGAATGTGAAAAGTGTTCATATGTAGTAAAAACCTTAGAAATCCGTCCGTTTTCGTCATTTGTTATCGAATCGACTTAAAGCCAGATCGTCACATTGGCCGCTCTTCTCTCTGAAACGCTTGTACTTATCGTCTGCAAAGCTATGTCGCATGCTGCGGTATGTGGAGACACTAAAAGCACCATAGTAGAACACAGATGAAGCTCCTAAGTTGATGTAATAGCCAGTAAGAAGTAGTACAATTCAAGTTTAGGTATCGATTATTGACTTTTTAGCTGGCTTTGGTGCCTTGGACATGAGCTAGGACCTTAAGATTCTGCATGAAAGGAGGACTAGCAGCCGAGTTGCAGGGAAGAATGTGAAAAATGTTCATATGTAGTAAAAACCAGAGAAATCCGTCCATTTTCGTCATTTGTTATCGAATCGACTTAAAGCCAGGTCGTCACATTGGCCGTTCTGCTCTCGGAAACGCTTGTACTTATCGTCTGATAAACTATGTCGCGTGTTGCCGTAGGCGGAAACAGGAAAAGCATCATAGCAGAACACAGATGAAGCTTCTAAGTTGATGTAATAGCCAGTAAGAAGTAGTACAATTCAAGTTTTAGGTATCGATTATTGACTTTTTAGCTGGCTTTGGTGCCTTGGACATGAGCTAGGACCTTACGATTCTGCATGAAAGGAGGACTGACAGCCGAGTTGCAGGGGAGAATGTGAAAAGTGTTCATATGTAGTAAAAACCTGAGAAATCCGTCCGTTTTCGTCATTTGTTATCGAATCGACTTAAAGCCAGATCGTCACATTGCCCGCTGTGCTCTCGGAAACGGTTGTACTTATCGTCTGCAAAGCTATGTCGCGTGTTGCCGTAGGCGGAAACAGGAAAAGCACCATAGTAGAACACAGATGAAGCTTCTAAGTTGATGTAATAGCCAGTAAGAAGTAGTCCAATTCAAGTTTTAGGTATCGATTATTGACTTTTTAGCTGGCTTTGGTGCCTTGGACATGAGCTAGGACCTTAACATTCTGCATGAAAGGAGGACTAGCTGCCGCGTTGCACGGGAGAATGTGAAAAGTGTTCATATGTAGTAAAAACCTTAGAAATCCGTCCATTTTCGTCATTTGTTATCGAATCGACTTAAAGCCAGATCGTCACATTGGCCGCTCTTCTCTCTGAAACGCTTGTACTTATCGTCTGCAATGCTATGTCGCGTGCTGCGGTAAGCGGAGACACTAAAATCACCATAGTAGAACACAGATGAAGCATCTAAGTTGATGTAATAGCCAGTAAGAAGTAATCCAATTCAAGTTTTAGGTATCGATTATTGACTTTTTAGCTGGCTTTGGTGCCTTGGACATGAGCTAGGACCTTAAGATTCTGCATGAAAGGAGGACTAGCACCCGAGTTGCACGGGAGAATGTGAAAAGTGTTCATATTTAGTAAAATCCTGAGACATCAGTCCGTTTTCGTCATTTGTTATCGAATCGACTTAAAGCCAGATCGTCACATTGGCCGCTCTTCTCTCTGAAACGGTTGTACTTATCGTCTGCAAAGCTATGTCGCGTGCTGCGGTATGTGGAGACACTAAAAGCACCATAGTAGAACACAGATGAAGCTTCTAAGTTGATGTAATTGCCAGTAAGAAGTAGTACAATTCAAGTTTTAGGTATCGATTATTGACTTTTTAGCTGGCTTTGGTGCCTTGGACATGAGCTAGGACCTTAACATTCTGCATGAAAGGAGGACTAGCAGCCGAGTTGCACGGGAGAATGTTAAAAGTGTTCATATGTAGTAAAAACCTTAGAAATCCGTCCGTTTTCGTCATTTGTTATCGAATCGACTTAAAGCCAGATCGTCACATTGGCCGCTCTTCTCTCTGAAACGCTTGTACTTATCGTCTGCAAAGCTATGTCGCGTGCTGCGGTATCCGGAGACACTGCACTCACCATAGTAGAACACAGTTCAAGCTTCTAAGTTGATGTAATAGCCAGTAAGAAGTAGAACAATTCAAGTTTTAGGTATCGATTATTGACTTTTTAGCTGGCTTTGGTGCCTTGGACATGAGCTAGGACCTTAAGATTCTGCATGAAAGGAGGACTAGCAGCCGAGTTGCAGGGAGAATGTGAAAAGTGTTCATATGTAGTAAAAACCTGACACATCCGTCCGTTTTCGTCATTTGTTATAGAATCGACTTAAAGCCAGATCGTCACATTGGCCGCTCTGCTCTCGTAAACGGTTGTACTTATCGTCTGCAAAGCTATGTCGCGTGTTGCCGTAGGCGGAAACAGGAAAAGCACCATAGTAGAACACAGATGAAGCTTCTAAGTTGATGTAATAGCCAGTAAGAAGTAGTACAATTCAAGTTTTAGGTATCGATTATTGACTTTTTAGCTGGCTTTGGTGCCTTGGACATGAGCTAGGACCTTACGATTCTGCATGAAAGGAGGACTGGCAGCCGAGTTGCAGGGGAGAATGTGAAAAGTGTTCATATGTAGTAAAAACCTGAGAAATCCGTCCGTTTTCGTCATTTGTTATCGAATCGACTTAAAGCCAGATCGTCACATTGCCCGCTGTGCTCTCGGAAACGGTTGTACTTATCGTCTGCAAAGCTATGTCGCGTGTTGCCGTAGGCGGAAACAGGAAAAGCACCATAGTAGAACACAGATGAAGCTTCTAAGTTGATGTAATAGCCAGTAAGAAGTAGTACAATTCAAGTTTTAGGTATCGATTATTGACTTTGTAGCTGGCTTTGGTGCCTTGGACATGAGCTAGGACCTTAACATTCTGCATGAAAGGAGGACTAGCTGCCGCGTTGCACGGGAGAATGTGAAAAGTGTTCATATGTAGTAAAAACCTTAGGAATCCGTCCATTTTCGTCATTTGTTATCGAATCGACTTAAAGCCAGATCGTCACATTGGCCGCTCTTCTCTCTGAAACGCTTGTACTTATCGTCTGCAATGCTATGTCGCGTGCTGCGGTAAGCGGAGACACTAAAATCACCATAGTAGAACACAGATGAAGCATCTAAGTTGATGTAATAGCCAGTAAGAAGTAATCCAATTCAAGTTTTAGGTATCGATTATTGACTTTTTAGCTGGCTTTGGTGCCTTGGACATGAGCTAGGACCTTAAGATTCTGCATGAAAGGAGGACTAGCACCCGAGTTGCACGGGAGAATATGAAAAGTGTTCATATGTAGTAAAATCCTGAGACATCAGTCCGTTTTCGTCATTTGTTATCGAATCGACTTAAAGCCAGATCGTCACATTGGCCGATCTTCTCTCTGAAACGGTTGTACTTATCGTCTGCAAAGCTATGTCGCGTGCTGCGGTATGTGGAGACACTAAAAGCACCATAGTAGAACACAGATGAAGCTTCTAAGTTGATGTAATTGCCAGTAAGAAGTAGTACAATTCAAGTTTTAGGTATCGATTATTGACTTTTTAGCTGGCTTTGGTGCCTTGGACATGAGCTAGGACCTTAACATTCTGCATGAAAGGAGGACTAGCAGCCGAGTTGCACGGGAGAAAGTTAAAAGTGTTCATATGTAGTAAAAACCTTAGAAATCCGTCCGTTTTCGTCATTTGTTATCGAATCGACTTAAAGCCAGATCGTCACATTGGCCGCTCTTCTCTCTGAAACGCTTGTACTTATCGTCTGCAAAGCTATGTCGCGTGCTGCGGTATCCGGAGACACTGCACTCACCATAGTAGAACACAGTTCAAGCTTCTAAGTTGATGTAATAGCCAGTAAGAAGTAGTACAATTCAAGTTTTAGGTATCGATTATTGACTTTTTAGCTGGCTTTGGTGCCTTGGACATGAGCTAGGACCTTAAGATTCTGCATGAAAGGAGGACTAGCAGCCGAGTTGCAGGGAGAATGTGAAAAGTGTTCATATGTAGTAAAAACCTGAGAAATCCGTCCGTTTTCGTCATTTGTTATAGAATCGACTTAAAGCCAGATCGTCACATTGGCCGCTCTGCTCTCGGAAACGGTTGTACTTATCGTCTGCAAAGCTATGTCGCGTGTTGCCGTAGGCGGAAACAGGAAAAGCACCATAGTAGAACACAGATGAAGCTTCTAAGTTGATGTAATAGCCAGTAAGAAGTAGTCCAATTCAAGTTTTAGGTATCGATTATTGACTTTTTAGCTGGCTTTGGTGCCTTGGACATGAGCTAGCACCTTAAGATTCTGCATGAAAGGAGGACTGGCAGCCGAGTTGCACGGAGAATGTGAAAAGTGTTCATATGTAGTAAAATCCTGAGAAATCCGTCCGTTTTGGTCATTTGTTATCGAATCGACTTAAAGCCAGATCGTCACATTGGCCGCTCTTCTCTCTGAAACGGTTGTACTTATCGTCTGCAAAGCTATGTCGCGTGCTGCGGTATGTGGAGACAATAAAGTCACCATAGTAGAACACAGATGAAGCTTTTAAGTTGATGTAATAGCCAGTAAGAAGTAGTACAATTCATGTTTTAGGTATCGATTATTGTCTATTTAGCTGGCTTTGGTGCCTTGGACATGAGCTAGGACCTTAAGATTCTGCATGAAAGGAGGACTAGCAGCCGAGTTGCACGGGAGAATGTTAAAAGTGTTCATATGTAGTAAAAACCTTAGAAATCCGTCCGTTTTCGTCATTTGTTATCGAATCGACTTAAATCCAGATCGTCACATTGGCCGCTCTTCTCTCTCAAACGCTTGTACTTATCGTCTGCAAAGCTATGTCGCGTGCTGCGGTATGTGGAGACACTAAAAGCACCATAGTAGAACACAGATGAAGCTTCTAAGTTGATGTAATAGCCAGTAAGAAGTAGTACAATTCAAGTTTAGGTATCGATTATTGACTTTTTAGCTGGCTTTGGTGCCTTGGACATGAGCTAGGACCTTAAGATTCTGCATGAAAGGAGGACTAGCAGCCGAGTTGCACGGGAGAATGTGAAAAGTGTTCATATGTAGTACAAACCTGAGAAATCCGTCCGTTTTCGTCATTTGTTATCGAATCGACTTAAAGCCAGATCGTCACATTGGCCGCTCTTCTCTTTGAAACGGTTGTACTTATCGTCTGCAAAGCTATGTCGCGTGTTGCCGTAGGCGGAAACAGGAAAAGCACCATAATAGAACACAGATGAAGCTTCTAAGTTGATGTAATAGCCAGTAAGAAGTAGTACAATTCAAGTTTTAGGTATCGGTTATTGACTTTTTACCCTTCTTTGGTGCCTTGGACACGAGCTAGGAACTTAAGATTTTGCATGAAGGAGGACTAGCAGCCGAGTTGCATGGGAGAATGTTAAAAGTGTTCATATGTAGTAAAACCTGAGAAATACGTTCGTTTTCGTCATTTGTTATCGAATCGACTTAAAGCCAGATCGTCACATTGGCCGCTCTTCTCTCTGAAACGGTTGTACTTATCGTCTGCAAAGCTATGTCGCGTACTGCGGTATTCGGAGACACTAAAAACACCATAGTAGAACACAGATGAAGCTTCTAAAATGATGTAATAGCCAGTAAAAAGTAGTAGAATTCAAGTTTTAGGTATCGGTTATTGACTTTTTAGCTGGCTTTGGTGCCTTGGACATGAGCTAGGACCTTAAGATTCTGCATGAAAGGAGGACTGGCAGCCGAGTTGCACGGAGAATGTGAAAAGTGTTCATATGTAGTAAAAACCTGAGAAATCCTTCCGTTTTCGTCATTTGTTATCGAATCGACTTAAAGCCAGATCGTCACATTGGCCGCTCTTCTCTATGAAACGCTTGTACTTATCGTCTGCAAAGCTATGTCGCGTGCTGCGGTATGCGGAGACACTAAAATCACCATAGTAGAACACAGATGAAGCTTTTAAGTTAATGTAATAGCCAGTAAGAAGTAGTACAATTCATGTTTTAGGTATCGATTAATGACTTTTTAGCTGGCTTTGGTGCCTTGGACATGAGCTAGGACCTTAACATTCTGCATGAAAGGAGGACTAGCAGCCGAGTTGCACGGGAGAATGTTAAAAGTGTTCATATGTAGTAAAAACCTTAGAAATCCGTCCGTTTTCGTCATTTGTTATCGAATCGACTTAAAGCGTGATCGTCACATTGGCCGCTCTTCTCTCTGAAACGCTTGTACTTATCGTCTGCAAAGCTTTGTCGCGTGCTGCGGTATCCGGAGACACTGCACTCACCATATTAGAACACAGTTCAAGCTTCTAAGTTGATGTAATAGCCAGTAAGAAGTAGTACAATTCAAGTTTTAGGTAGCGATTATTGACTTTTTAGCTGGCTTTGGTGCCTTGGACAAGAGCTAGGACCTTAAGATTCTGCATGAAAGGAGGACTAGCAGCCGAGTTGCAGGGGAGAATGTGAAAAGTGTTCATATGTAGTAAAAACCTGAGAAATCCGTCCGATTTCGTCATTTGTTATCGAATCGACTTAAAGCCAGATCGTCACATTGGCCGCTTTGCTCTCGGAAACGGTTGTACTTATCGTCTGCAAAGCTATGTCGCGTGTTGCCGTAGGCGGAAACAGGAAAAGCACCATAGTAGAACACAGATGAAGCTTCTAAGTTGATGTAATAGCCAGTAAGAAGTAGTCCAATTCAATTTTTAGGTATCGATTATTGACTTTTTAGCTGGCTTCGGTGCCTTGGACATGAGCTAGGACCTTATCATTCTGCATGAAAGGAGGACTAGCTGCTGCGTTGCACGGGAGAATGTGAAAAGTGTTCATATGTAGTAAAAACCTTAGAAATCCGTCCATTTTCGCCATTTGTTATCGAATCGACTTAAAGCCAGATCGTCACATTGGCCGCTCTTCTCTGTGAAACGGTTGTACTTATCGTCTGCAATGCTATGTCGCGTGCTGCGGTAAGCGGAGACACTAAAATCACCATAGTAGAACACATATGAAGCAACTAAGTTGATGTCGTAGCCAGTAAGAAGTAATCCAATTCAAGTTTTAGGTATCGATTATTGACTTTTTAGCTGGCTTTGGTGCCTTGGACATGAGCTAGGACCTTAAGATTCTGCATGAAAGGAGGACTAGCAGCCGAGTTGCACGGGAGAATGTGAAAAGTGTTCATATGCAGTAAAAACCTGAGACATCCGTCCGTTTTCGTCATTTGTTATCGAATCGATTTAAAGCCAGATAGTCACATTGGCCGCTCTTCTCTCTGAAACGCTTGTACTTATCGTCTGCAAAGCTATGTCGCGTGCTGCGGTATGTGGAGACACTAAAAGCACCATAGTAGAACACAGATGAAGCTTCTAAGTTGATGTAATAGCCAGTAAGAAGTAGTACAATTTAAGTTTAGGTATCGATTATTGACTTTTTAGCTGGCTTTGGTGCCTTGGACATGAGCTAGGACCTTAAGATTCTGCATGAAAGGAGGACTAGCAGCCGAGTTGCAGGGAAGAATGTGAAAAATGTTCATATGTAGTAAAAACCAGAGAAATCCGTCCATTTCCGTCATTTGTTATCGAATCGACTTAAAGCCAGATCGTCACATTGGCCGTTCTGCTCTCGGAAACGCTTGTACTTATCGTCTGCAAAGCTATGTCGCGTGTTGCCGTAGGCGGAAACAGGAAAAGCATCATAGCAGAACACAGATGAAGCTTCTAAGTTGATGTAATAGCCAGTAAGAAGTAGTACAATTCAAGTTTTAGGTATCGATTATTGACTTTTTAGCTGGCTTTGGTGCCTTGGACATGAGCTAGAACCTTACGATTCTGCATGAAAGGAGGACTGGCAGCCGAGTTGCAGGGGAGAATGTGAAAAGTGTTCATATGTAGTAAAAACCTGAGAAATCCGTCCGTTTTCGTCATTTGTTATCGAAACGACTTAAAGCCAGATCGTCACATTGCCCGCTGTGCTCTCGGAAACGGTTGTACTTATCGTCTGCAATGCTATGTCGCGTGCTGCGGTAAGCGGAGACACTAATATCACCATAGTAGAACACAGATGAAGCATCTAAGTTGATGTAATAGCCAGTAAGAAGTAATCCAATTCAAGTTTTAGGTATCGATTATTGACTTTTTAGCTGGCTTTGGTGCCTTGGACATGAGCTAGGACCTTAAGATTCTGCATGAAAGGAGGACTAGCAGCCGAGTTCCACGGGAGAATGTGAAAAGTGTTCATATGTAGTAAAATCCTGAGATATCAGTCCGTTTTCGTCATTTGTTATCGAATCGACTTAAAGCCAGATCGTCACATTGGCTGCTTTTCTCTCTGAAACGGTTGTACTTATCGTCTGCAAAGCTATGTCGCGTGCTGCGGTATGTGGAGACACTAAAAGCACCATAGTAGAACACAGATGAAGCTTTTAAGTTGATGTAATAGCCAGTAAGAAGTAGTACAATTCATGTTTTAGGTATCGATTAATGACTTTTTAGCTGGCTTTGTTGCCTTGGACATGAGCTAGGACCTTAACATTCTGCATGAAAGGAGGACTAGCAGCCGAGTTGCACGGGAGAATGTTAAAAGTGTTCATATGTAGTAAAAACCTTAGAAATCCGTCCGTTTTCGTCATTTGTTATCGAATCGACTTAAAGCGTGATCGTCACATTGGCCGCTCTTCTCTCTGAAACGCTTGTACTTATCGTCTGCAAAGCTTTGTCGCGTGCTGCGGAATCCGGAGACACTGCACTCACCATATTAGAACACAGTTCAAGCTTCTAAGTTGATGTAATAGCCAGTAAGAAGTAGTACAATTCAAGTTTTAGGTATCGATTATTGACTTTTTAGCTGGCTTTGGTGCCTTGGACAAGAGCTAGGACCTTAAGATTCTGCATGAAAGGAGGACTAGCAGCCGAGTTGCAGGGGAGAATGTGAAAAGTGTTCATATGTAGTAAAAACCTGAGAAATCCGTCCGATTTCGTCATTTGTTATCGAATCGACTTAAAGCCAGATCGTCACATTGGCCGCTTTGCTCTCGGAAACGGTTGTACTTATCGTCTGCAAAGCTATGTCGCGTGTAGACGTAGGCGGAAACAGGAAAAGCACCATAGTAGAACACAGATGAAGCTTCTAAGTTGATGTAATAGCCAGTAAGAAGTAGTCCAATTCAATTTTTAGGTATCGATTATTGACTTTTTAGCTGGCTTCGGTGCCTTGGACATGAGCTAGGACCTTATCATTCTGCATGAAAGGAGGACTAGCTGCTGCGTTGCACGGGAGAATGTGAAAAGTGTTCATATGTAGTAAAAACCTTAGAAATCCGTCCATTTTCGCCATTTGTTATCGAATCGACTTAAAGCCAGATCGTCACATTGGGCGCTCTTCTCTGTGAAACGGTTGTACTTATCGTCTGCAATGCTATGTCGCGTGCTGCGGTAAGCGGAGACACTAAAATCACCATAGTAGAACACATATGAAGCAACTAAGTTGATGTAGTAGCCAGTAAGAAGTAATCCAATTCAAGTTTTAGGTATCGATTATTGACTTTTTAGCTGGCTTTGGTGCCTTGGACATGAGCTAGGACCTTAAGATTCTGCATGAAAGGAGGACTAGCAGCCGAGTTGCACGGGAGAATGTGAAAAGTGTTCATATGCAGTAAAAACCTGAGACATCCGTCCGTTTTCGTCATTTGTTATCGAATCGCTTTAAAGCCAGATAGTCACATTGGCCGCTCTTCTCTCTGAAACGCTTGTACTTATCGTCTGCAAAGCTGTGTCGCGTGCTGCGGTATGCGGAGACTCTAAAATCACCATAGTAGAACACAGATCAAGCTTCTAAGTTGATGTAATAGCAAGTAAGAAGTAGTACAATTCAAGTTTTAGGTATCGATTATTGACTTTTTAGCTGGCATTGGTGCCTTGGACATGAGCTAGCACCTTAAGATTCTGCATGAAAGGAGGACTAGCAGGCGAGTTGCACGGGAGAATGTGAAAAGTGTTCATATGTAGTAAAAACCTGAGAAATCCGTCCGTTTTCGTCATTTGTTATCGAATCGACTTAAAGCCAGATCGTCACATTGGCCGCTCTTCTCTCTGAAACGGTTGTACTTATCGTCTGCAAAGCTATGTCGCGTGCTGCGGTATGTGGAGACACTAAAAGCACCATAGTAGAACACAGATGAAGCTTCTAAGTTGATGTAATAGCCAGTTAGAAGTAGTACAATTCAAGTTTTAGGTATCGATTATTGACTTTTTAGCTGGCTTTGTTGCCTTGGACATGAGCTAGGACCTTAAATTTCTGCATGAAAGGAGGACTAGCAGCCGCGTTGCACGGGAGAATGTGAAAAGTGTTCATATGTAGTAAAAACCTTAGAAATCCTTCCGTTTTCGTCATTTGTTATCGAATCGACTTAAAGCCAGATCGTCACATTGGCCGCTCTTCTCTCTGAAACGCTTGTACTTATCGTCTGCAAAGCTATGTCGCGTGCTGCGGTATGCTGAGACACAAAAATCACCATAGTAGAACACAGATGATGCTTTTAAGTTGATGTAATAGCCAGTAAGAAGTAGTACAATTCATGTTTTAGGTATCGATTATTGACTTTTTAGCTGGCTTTGGTGCCTTGGACATGAGCTAGGACCTTAAGATTCTGCATGAAAGGAGGACTAGCATCCGAGTTGCACGGGAGAATGTTAAAAGTGTTCATATGTAGTAAAAACCTTAGAAATCCGTCCGTTTTCGTCATTTGTTATCGAATCGACTTAAAGCCAGATCGTCACATTGGCCGCTCTTCTCTCTGAAACGCTTGTACTTATCGTCTGCAAAGCTATGTCGCGTGCTACGGTATGTGGAGACACTAAAAGCACCATAGTAGAACATAGATGAAGCATCTAAGTTGATGTAATAGCCAGTAAGAAGTAGTACAATTCAAGTTTTAGGTATCGATTATTGACTTTTTAGCTGGCTTTGTTGCCTTGGACATGAGCTAGGACCTTAATATTCTGCATGAAAGGAGGACTAGCAGCCGAGTTGCACGGGAGAATGTGAAAAGTGTTCATATGTAGTAAAAACCTTAGAAATCCGTCCATTTTCGTCATTTGTTATCGAATCGACTTAAAGCCAGATCGTCACATTGGCCGCTCTTCTCTCTGAAACGCTTGTACTTATCGTCTGCAAAGCTATGTCGCGTGTTGCCGTAGGCGGAAACATGAAAAGCACCATAGTAGAACACAGATGAAGCTTCTAAGTTGATGTAATAGCCAGTAAGAAGTAGTCCAATTCAAGTTTTAGGTATCGATTATTGACTTTTTAGCTGGCTTTGGTGCCTTGGACATGAGCTAGGACCTTAAGATTCTGCATGAAAGGAGGACTAGCAGTCGAGTTGCAGGGGAGAATGTGAAAAGTGTTCATATGTAGTAAAAACCCGAGAAATCCGTCCGTTTTGGTCATTTGTTATCTAATCGACTTAAAGCCAGATCGTCACATAGGCCGCTCTTCTCTCTGAAACGCTTGTACTTATCGTCTGCAAAGCTATGTCGCGTGCTGCGGTATGTGGAGACACTAAAAGCACCAAAGTAGAACACAGATGAAGCTTCTAAGTTGATGTAATAGCTAGTAAGAAGTAGTGGAATTCAAGTTTTAGATATCGATTATTGACTTTTTAGCTGGCTTTGGTGCCTTGGACATGAGCTAGAACCTTAAGATTCTGCATGAAAGGAGGACTAGCAGCCGAGTTGCGCGGGAGAATGTGAAAAGTGTTCATATGTAGTAATAACCTCAGAAATCCGTCCGTTTTCGTCATTTGTTATCGAATCGACTTAAAGCCAGATCGTCACATTGGCCGCTCTTCTCTCTGAAACGGTTGTACTTATCGTCTGCAAAGCTATGTCGCGTGTTGCGGTATGTGGAGACACTAAAATCACCATAGTAGAACACAGATGAAGCTTCTAAGTTGATGTAATAGCCAGTAAGAAGTAGTACAATTCAAGTTTTAGGTATGGATTATTGACTTTTTAGCTGGCTTTGTTGCCTTGGACATGAGCTAGGACCTTAAATTTCTGCATGAAAGGAGGACTAGCAGCCGCGTTGCACGGGAGAATGTGAAAAGTGTTCATATGTAGTAAAAACCTTAGAAATCCTTCCGTTTTCGTCATTTGTTATCGAATCGACTTAAAGCAAGATCGTCACATTGGCCGCTCTTCTCTCCGAAACGCTTGTACTTATCGTCTGCAAAGCTATGTCGCGTGCTGCGGTAACCGGAGACACTGCACTCACCATAGTAGAACACAGTTCAAGCTTCTAAGTTGATGTAATAGCCAGTAAGAAGTAGTACAATTCAAGTTTTAGGTATCGATTATTGACTTTTTAGCTGGCTTTGGTGCCTTGGACATGAGCTAGGACCTTAAGATTGTGCATGAAAGGAGGACTAGCAGCCGAGTTGCAGGGAAGAATGTGAAAAATGTTCATATGTATGTAAAAACCAGAGAAATCCGTCCATTTTCGTCATTTGTTATCGAATCGACTTAAAGCCAGATCGTCACATTGGCCGTTCTGCTCTCGGAAACGCTTGTACTTATCGTCTGCAAAGCTATGTCGCGTGTTGCCGTAGGCGGAAACAGGAAAAGCACCATAGTAGAACACAGATGAAGCTTCTAAGTTGATGTAATAGCCAGTAAGAAGTAGTCCAATTCAAGTTTTAGGTATCGATTATTGACTTTTTAGCTGGCTTTGGTGCCTTGGACATGAGCTAGGACCTTAAGATTCTGCATGAAAGGAGGACTAGCAGTCGAGTTGCAGGGGAGAATGTGAAAAGTGTTCATATGTAGTAAAAACCCGAGAAATCCGTCCGTTTTGGTCATTTGTTATCTAATCGACTTAAAGCCAGATCGTCACATAGGCCGCTCTTCTCTCTGAAACGCTTGTACTTATCGTCTGCAAAGCTATGTCGCGTGCTGCGGTATGTGGAGACACTAAAAGCACCAAAGTAGAACACAGATGAAGCTTCTAAGTTGATGTAATAGCCAGTAAGAAGTAGTGGAATTCAAGTTTTAGATATCGATTATTGACTTTTTAGCTGGCTTTGGTGCCTTGGACATGAGCTAGAACCTTAAGATTCTGCATGAAAGGAGGACTAGCAGCCGAGTTGCGCGGGAGAATGTGAAAAGTGTTCATATGTAGTAATAACCTCAGAAATCCGTCCGTTTTCGTCATTTGTTATCGAATCGACTTAAAGCCAGATCGTCACATTGGCCGCTCTTCTCTCTGAAACGGTTGTACTTATCGTCTGCAAAGCTATGTCGCGTGCTGCGGTATGTGGAGACACTAAAATCACCATAGTAGAACACAGATGAAGCTTCTAAGTTGATGTAATAGCCAGTAAGAAGTAGTATAATTCAAGTTTTAGGTATGGATTATTGACTTTTTAGCTGGCTTTGTTGCCTTGGACATGAGCTAGGACCTTAAATTTCTGCATGAAAGGAGGACTAGCAGCCGCGTTGCACGGGAGAATGTGAAAAGTGTTCATATGTAGTAAAAACCTTAGAAATCCTTCCGTTTTCGTCATTTGTTATCGAATCGACTTAAAGCCAGATCGTCACATTGGCCGCTCTTCTCTCCGAAACGCTTGTACTTATCGTCTGCAAAGCTATGTCGCGTGCTGCGGTAACCGGAGACACTGCACTCACCATAGTAGAACACAGTTCAAGCTTCTAAGTTGATGTAATAGCCAGTAAGAAGTAGTACAATTCAAGTTTTAGGTATCGATTATTGACTTTTTAGCTGGCTTTGGTGCCTTGGACATGAGCTAGGACCTTAAGATTGTGCATGAAAGGAGGACTAGCAGCCGAGTTGCAGGGAAGAATGTGAAAAATGTTCATATGTAGTAAAAACCAGAGAAATCCGTCCATTTTCGTCATTTGTTATCGAATCGACTTAAAGCCAGATCGTCACATTGGCCGTTCTGCTCTCGGAAACGCTTGTACTTATCGTCTGCAAAGCTATGTCGCGTGTTGCCGTAGGCGGAAACAGGAAAAGCATCATAGCAGAACACAGATGAAGTTGATGTAATAGCCAGTAAGAAGTAGTCCATTTTTAAGTTTTAGGTATCGATTATTGACTTTTTAGCTGGCTTTGGTGCCTTGGACATGAGCTAGGACCTTACGATTGTGCATGAAAGGAGGACTAGCAGCCGAGTTGCAGGGAAGAATGTGAAAAATGTTCATATGTAGTAAAAACCAGAGAAATCCGTCCATTTTCGTCATTTGTTATCGAATCGACTTAAAGCCAGATCGTCACATTGGCCGTTCTGCTCTCGGAAACGCTTGTACTTATCGTCTGCAAAGATATGTCGCGTGTTGCCGTAGGCGGAAACAGGAAAAGCACCGTAGTAGAACACAGATGAAGCTTCTAAGTTGATGTAATAGCCAGTAAGAAGTAGTACAATTCAAGTTTTAGGTATCGATTATTGACTTTTTAGCTGGCTTTGGTGCCTTGGACATGAGCTAGGACCTTAACATTCTGCGTGAAAGGAGGACTAGCTGCCGCGTTGCACGGGAGAATGTGAAAAGTGTTCATATGTAGTAAAAACCTTAGAAATCCGTCCATTTTCGTCATTTGTTATCGAATCGACTTAAAGCCAGATCGTCACATTGGCCGCTCTTCTCTCTGAAACGGTTGTACTTATCGTCTGCAATGCTATGTCGCGTGCTGCGGTAAGCGGAGACACTAAAATCACCATAGTAGAACACAGATGAAGCATCTAAGTTGATGTAATAGCCAGTAATAAGTAATCCAATTCTAGTTTTAGGTATCGATTATTGACTTTTTAGCTGGCTTTGATGCCTTGGACATGAGCTAGGACCTTAAGATTCTGCATGAAAGGAGGACTAGCAGCCAAGCTGCACGGGAGAATGTGAAAAGTGTTCATATGTAGTAAAAACCTCAGGAATCCGTCCGTTTTCGTCATTTGTTATCGAATCGACTTAAAGCCAGATCGTCACATTGGCCACTCTTCTCTCTGAAACGGTTGTACTTATCGTCTGCAAAGCTATGTCGCGTGCTGCGGTATGTGGAGACACTAAAAGCACCACAGTAGAACACAGATGAAGCTTTTAAGTTGATGTAATAGCCAGTAAGAAGTAGTACAATTCATGTTTTAGGTATCGATTATTGACTTTTTAGCTGGCTTTGGTGCCTTGGACATGAGCTAGGACCTTAACATTCTGCATGAAAGGAGGACTAGCAGCCGAGTTGCACGGGAGAATGTTAAAAGTGTTTCATATGTAGTAAAAACCTTAGAAATCCGTCCGTTTTCGTCATTTGTTATCGAATCGACTTAAAGCCAGATCGTCACATTGGCCGCTCTTCTCTCTGAAACGCTTGTACTTATCGTCTGCAAAGCTATGTCGCGTGCTGCGGTATCCGGAGACACTGCACTAACCATAGTAGAACACAGTTCAAGCTTCTAAGTTGATGTAATAGCCATTAAGAAGTAGTACAATTCAAGTTTTAGGTATCGATTATTAACTTTTTAGCTGGCTTTGGTGCCTTGGCCATGAGCTAGGACCTTAAGATTCTGCATGAAAGGAGGACTAGCAGCCGAGTTGCAGGGGAGAATGTGAAGAGTGTTCATATGTAGTAAAAACCTGAGAAATCCGTCCGTTTTCGTCATTTGTTATCGAATCGACTTAAAGCCAGATCGTCACATTGGCCGCTCTGCTCTCGGAAACGGTTGTACTTATCGTCTGCAAAGCTATGTCGCGTGTTGCCGTAGGCGGAAACAGGAAAAGCACCATAGTAGAACACAGATGAAGCTTCTAAGTTGATGTAATAGCCAGTAAGAAGTAGTCCAATTCAAGTTTGAGGTATCGATTATTGACTTTTTAGCTGGCTTTAGTGCCTTGGACATGAGCTAGGACCTTAAGATTCTGCATGAAAGGAGGACTAGCAGCCGAGTTGCAGGGGAGAATGTGAAAAGTGTTCATATGTAGTAAAAACCTGAGAAATCCGTCCGTTTTGGTCATTTGTTATCGAATCGACTTAAAGCCAGATCGTCACATTGGCCGCCCTTCTCTCTGAAACGGTTGTACTTATCGTCTGCAAAGCTATGTCGCGTGCTGCGGTATGCGGAGACACTAAAATCACCATATTAGAACACAGATCAAGCTTCTAAGTTGATGTAATAGCCAGTAAGAAGTAGTACAATTCTAGTATTAGGTATCGATTATTGACTTTTTAGCTGGCTTTGGTGCCTTGGACATGAGCTAGGACCTTAAGATTCTGCATGGAAGGAGGACTAGCAGCCGAGTTGCAGGGGAGAATGTGAAAAATGTTCATATGTAGTAAAAACCAGAGAAATCCGTCCGTTTTCGTCATTTGTTATCGAATCGACTTAAAGCCAGATCGTCACATTGGCCGTTCTGCTCTCGGAAACGCTTGTACTTATCGTCTGCAAAGCTATGTCGCGTGTTGCGGTAGGCGGAAACAGGAAAAGCACCGTAGTAGAACACAGATGAAGCTTCTAAGTTGATGTAATAGCCAGTAAGAAGTAGTCCAATTCAAGTTTTAGGTATCGAATATTGACTTTTTAGCTGGCTTTGGTGCCTTGGACATGAGCTAGGACGTTATCATTCTGCATGAAAGGAGGACTAGCTGCCGCGTTGCACGGGAGAATGTGAAAAGTGTTCATATGTAGTAAAAACCTTAGAAATCCGTCCATTTTCGTCATTTGTTATCGAATCGACTTAAAGCCAGATCGTCACATTTTCCGCTCTTCTCTCTGAAACGGTTGTACTTATCGTCTGCAATGCTATGTCGCGTGCTGCGGTAAGCGGAGACACTAAAATCACCATAGTAGAACACAGATGAAGCATCTAAGTTGATGTAATAGCCAGTAAGAAGTAATCCAATTCAAGTTTTAGGTATCGATTATTGACTTTTTAGCTGGCTTTGGTGCCTTGGACATGAGCTAGGACCTTAAGATTCTGCATGAAAGCAGGACTAGCAGCCGAGTTGCACGGGAGAATGTGAAAAGTGTTCATATGCAGTAAAAACCTGAGACATCCGTCCGTTTTCGTCATTTGTTATCGAATCGACTTAAAGCCAGATAGTTACATTGGCCGCTCTGCTCTCTGAAATGCTTGTACTTATCGTCTGCAAAGCTGTGTCGCGTGCTGCGGTATGCGGAGACACTAAAATCACCATAGTAGAACACAGATCAAGCTGCTAAGTTGATGTAATAGCAAGTAAGAAGTAGTACAATTCAAGTTTTAGGTATCGATTATTGATTTTTAGCTGGCTTTGGTGCCTTGGACATGAGCTAGGACCTTACGATTCTGCATGAAAGGAGGACTAGAAGCCGAGTTGCAGGGGAGAATGTGAAAAGTGTTCATATGTAGTAAACACCTGAGAAATCCGTTCGTTTTTGCCATTTGTTATCGAATCGACTTAAAGCCAGATCGTCACATTGGCCGCTCTTCTCTCTGAAACGGTTGTACTTATCGTCTGCAATGCTATGTCGCGTGCTGCGGTATGCTGAGACACTAAAAGCACCATAGTAGAACACAGATGAAGCTTCTAAGTTGATGTAATAGCCAGTCAGAAGTAGTACAATTAAAGTTTTTGGTATCGATTATTGACTTTTTAGCTGGCTTTGGTACCTTGGACATGAGCTAGGACCTTAAGATTCTGCATGAAAGGAGGACTAGCAGCCGAGTTGCATGGGAGAATGTGAAAAGTGTTCATATGTAGTAAAAACCTTAGAAATCCGTCCGTTTTCGTCATTTGTTATCGAATCGACTTAAAGCCAGATCGTCACATTGGCCGCTCTTCTCTCTGAAACGGTTGTACTTATCATCTGCAAAGCTATGTCGCGTGCTGCGGTATGCGGAGACACTAAAAGCACCATAGTAGAACACAGATGAAGCTTCAAAGTTGATGTAATAGCCAGTAAGAAGTAGTACAATTCAAGTTTTAGGTATGGATTACTGACTTTTTAGCTGGCTTTGGTGCCTTGGACATGAGCTAGGACCTTAACATTCTGCATGAAAGGAGGACTAGCAGCCGAGTTGCACGGGAGAATGTGAAAAGTGTTCATATGTAGTAAAAACCTTAGAAATCTGTCCGTTTTCGTCATTTGTTATCGAATCTACTTAAAGCCAGATCGTCACATTGGCCGCTCTTCTCTTTGAAACGGTTGTACTTATCGTCTGCAAAGCTATGTCGCGTGCTGCGGTATGTGGAGACACTAAAAGCACCATAGTAGAACACAGATGAAGCATCTAAGTTGATGTAATAGCCAGTAAGAAGAAATCCAATTCTAGTTTTAGGTATCGATTATTGACTTTTTAGCTGGCTTTGGTGCCTTGGACATGAGCTAGGACCTTAAGATTCTGCATGAAAGGCGGACTAGCAGCCAAGCTGCACGGGAGAATGTGAAAAGTGTTCATATGTAGTAATAACCTCAGAAATCCGTCCGTTTTCGTCATTTGTTATCGAATCGACTTAAAGCCAGATCGTCACATTGGCCGCTCTTCTCTCTGAAACGCTTGTACTTATCGTCTGCAAAGCTATGTCGCGTGCTGCGGTATGTGGAGACACTAAAAGCACCACAGTAGAACACAGATGAAGCTTCTAAGTTGATGTAATAGAAAGTAAGAAGAAATCCAATTCTAGTTTTAGGTATCGATTATTGACTTTTTAGCTGGCTTTTGTGCCTTGGACATGAGCTAGGACCTTAAGATTCTGCATGAAAGGAGGACTAGCAGCCGAGTTGCACGGGAGAATGTTAAAAGTGTTCATATGTAGTAAAAACCTTAGAAATCCGTCCGTTTTCGTCATTTGTTATCTAATCGACTTAAAGCCAGATCGTCACATTGGCCGCTCTTCTCTCTGAAACGCTTGTACTTATCGTCTGCAAAGCTATGTCGCGTGCTGCGGTATCCGGAGACACTGCACTAACCATAGTAGAACACAATTCAAGCTTCTAAGTTGATGTAATAGCCAGTAAGAAGTAGTACAATTCAAGTTTTTGGTATCGATTATTAACTTTTTAGCTGGCTTTGGTGCCTTGGACATGACCTAGGACCTTAAGATTCTGCATGAAAGGAGGACTAGCAGCCGAGTTGCAGGGGAGAATGTGAAGAGTGTTCATATGTAGTAAAAACCTGAGAAATCCGTCCGTTTTCGTCATTTGTTATCGAATCGACTTAAAGCCAGATCGTCACATTGGCCGCTCTGCTCTCGGAAACGGTTGTACTTATCGTCTGCAAAGCTATGTCGCGTGTTGCCGTAGGCGGAAACAGGAAAAGCACCATAGTAGAACACAGATGAAGCTTCTATGTTGATGTAATAGCCAGTAAGAAGTAGTCCAATTCAAGTTTGAGGTATCGATTATTGACTTTTTAGCTGGCTTTGGTGCCTTGGACATGAGCTAGGACCTTAAGATTCTGCATGAAAGGAGGACTAGCAGCCGAGTTGCCGGGGAGAATGTGAAAAGTGTTCATATGTAGTAAAAACCTGAGAAATCCGTCCGTTTTGGTCATTTGTTATCGAATCGACTTAAAGCCAGATCGTCACATTGGCCGCCCTTCTCTCTGAAACGGTTGTACTTATCGTCTGCAAAGCTATGTCGCGTGCTGCGGTATGCGGAGACACTAAAATCACCATAGTAGAACACAGATCAAGCTTCTAAGTTGATGTAATAGCCAGTAAGAAGTAGTACAATTCTAGGTTTAGTTATCGATTATTGACTTTTTAGCTGGCTTTGGTGCCTTGGACATGAGCTAGGACCTTAAGATTCTGCATGGAAGGAGGACTAGCAGCCGAGTTGCAGGGGAGAATGTGAAAAATGTTCATATGTAGTAAAAACCAGAGAAATCTGTCCGTTTTCGTCATTTGTTAAGGAATCGACTTAAAGCCAGATCGTCACATTGGCCGCCCTTCTCTCTGAAACGGTTGTACTTATCGTCTGCAAAGCTATGTCGCGTGCTGCGGTATGCGGAGACACTAACATCACCATAGTAGAACACAGATCAAGCTTCTAAGTTGATGTAATAGCCAGTAAGAAGTAGTACAATTCTAGTTTTAGGTATCGATTATTGACTTTTTAGCTGGCTTTGGTGCCTTGGACATGAGCTAGGACCTTAAGATTCTGCATGGAAGGAGGACTAGCAGCCGAGTTGCAGGGGAGAATGTGAAAAGTGTTCATATGCAGTAAAAACCTGAGACATCCGTCCGTTTTTGTCATTTGTTATCGAATCGACTTAAAGCCAGATAGTCACATTGGCCGCTCTTCTCTCTGAAACGCTTGTACTTATCGTCTGCAAAGCTGTGTCGTGTGCTGCGGTATGCGGAGACACTAAAATCACCATAGTAGAACACAGATCAAGCTGCTAAGTTGATGTAATAGCAAGTAAGAAGTAGTACAATTCAAGTTTTAGGTATCGATTATTGATTTTTAGCTGGCTTTGGTGCCTTGGACATGAGCTAGGACCTTACGATTCTGCATGAAAGGAGGACTAGCAGCCGAGTTGCAGGGGAGAATGTGAAAAGTGTTCATATGTAGTAAACACCTGAGAAATCCGTTCGTTTTTGTCATTTGTTATCGAATTGACTTAAAGCCAGATCGTCACATTGGCCGCTCTTCTCTCTGAAACGGTTGTACTTGTCGTTTGCAAAGCTATGTCGCGTGCTGCGGTATGCTGAGACACTAAAAGCACCATAGTAGAACACAGATGAAGCTTCTAAGTTGATGTAATAGCCAGTAAGAAGTAGTACAATTCAAGTTTTAGGTATTGATTATTGACTTTTTAGCTGGCTTTGGTACCTTGGACATGAGCTAGGACCTTAAGATTCTGCATGAAAGGAGGACTAGCAGCCGAGTTGCATGGGAGAATGTGAAAAGTGTTCATATGTAGTAAAAACCTTAGAAATCCGTCCGTTTTCGTCATTTGTTATCGAATCGACTTAAAGCCAGATCGTCACATTGGCCGCTCTTCTCTCTGAAACGGTTGTACTTATCTTCTGCAAAGCTATGTCGCGTGCTGCGGTATGCGGAGACACTAAAAGCACCATAGTAGAACACAGATGAAGCTTCAAAGTTGATGTAATCGAAAGTAAGAAGTAGTACAATTCATGTTTTAGGTATCGATTATTGACTTTTTAGCTGGCTTTGGTGCCTTGGACATGAGCTAGGACCTTAACATTCTGCATGAAAGGAGGACTAGCAGCCGAGTTGCACGGGAGAATGTGAAAAGTGTTCATATGTAGTAAAAACCTTAGAAATCTGTCCGTTTTCGTCATTTGTTATCGAATCTACTTAAAGCCAGATCGTCACTTTGGCCGCTCTTCTCTTTGAATCGGTTGTACTTATCGTCTGCAAAGCTATGTCGCGTGCTGCGGTATGTGGAGACACTAAAAGCACCATAGTAGAACACAGATGAAGCATCTAAGTTGATGTAAGAGCCAGTAAGAAGTAGTAGCATTCAAGTTTTAGGTATCGATTATTGACTTTTTAGCTGGCTTTGGTGCCTTGGACATGAGCTAGGACCTTAATATTCTGCATGAAAGGAGGACTAGCAATCGAGTGGCACGGGAGAATGTGAAAAGTGTTGATATGTAGTAAAAACCTGAGAAATCCGTCCGTTTTCGTAATTTTTTATCGAATCGACTTAAAGCCAGATCGTCACATTGGCCGCTCTTCTCTCTGAAACGGTTGTACTTATCGTCTGCAAAGCTATGTCGCGTGCTGCGGTATGCGGAGACACTAAAAGCACCATAGTAGAACACAGATGAAGCTTCTATGTTGATGTAATAGCCAGTAAGAAGTAGTACAATTCAAGTTTTAGGTATGGATTATTGACTTTTTAGCTGGCTTTGGTGCCTTGGACATGAGCTAGGACCTTAACATTCTGCATGAAAGGAGGACTAGCAGCCGAGTTGCACGGGAGAATGTGAAAAGTGTTCATATGTAGTAAAAACCTGAGAAATCTGTCCGTTTTCGTCATTTGTTATCGAATCGACTTAAAGCCAGATCGTCACATTGGCCGCCCTTCTCTCTGAAACGGTTGTACTTATCGTCTGCAAAGCTATGTCGCGTGCTGCGGTATGCGGAGACACTAAAATCACCATAGTAGAACACAGATCAAGCTTCTAAGTTGATGTAATAGCCAGTAAGAAGTAGTACAATTCTAGGTTTAGTTATCGATTATTGACTTTTTACCTGGCTTTGGTGCCTTGGACATGAGCTAGTACCTTAAGATTCTGCATGGAAGGAGGACTAGCAGCCGAGTTGCAGGTGAGAATGTGAAAAATGTTCATATGTAGTAAAAACCAGAGAAATCCGTCCGTTTTCGTCATTTGTTATCGAATCGACTTAAAGCCAGATCGTCACATTGGCCGTTCTGCTCTCGGAAACGCTTGTACTTATCGTCTGCAAAGCTATGTCGCGTGTTGCCGTAGGCGGAAACAGGAAAAGCACCGTAGTAGAACACAGATGAAGCTTCTAAGTTGATGTAATAGCCAGTAAGAAGTAGTCCAATTCAAGTTTTAGGTATCGAATATTGACTTTTTAGCTGGCTTTGGTGCCTTGGACATGAGCTAGGACGTTATCATTCTGCATGAAAGGAGGACTAGCTGCCGCGTTGCACGGGAGAATGTGAAAAGTGTTCATATGTAGTAAAAACCTTAGAAATCCGTCCATTTTCGTCATTTGTTATCGAATCGACTTAAAGCCAGATCGTCACATTTTCCGCTCTTCTCTCTGAAACGGTTGTACTTATCGTCTGCAATGCTATGTCGCGTGCTGCGGTAAGCGGAGACACTAAAATCACCATAGTAGAACACAGATGAAGCATCTAAGTTGATGTAATAGCCAGTAAGAAGTAATCCAATTCAAGTTTTAGGTATCGATTATTGACTTTTTAGCTGGCTTTGGTGCCTTGGACATGAGCTAGGACCTTAAGATTCTGCATGAAAGCAGGACTAGCAGCCGAGTTGCACGGGAGAATGTGAAAAGTGTTCATATGCAGTAAAAACCTGAGACATCCGTCCGTTTTCGTCATTTGTTATCGAATCGACTTAAAGCCAGATAGTTACATTGGCCGCTCTGCTCTCTGAAATGCATGTACTTATCGTCTGCAAAGCTGTGTCGCGTGCTGCGGTATGCGGAGACACTAAAATCACCATAGTAGAACACAGATCAAGCTGCTAAGTTGATGTAATAGCAAGTAAGAAGTAGTACAATTCAAGTTTTAGGTATCGATTATTGATTTTTAGCTGGCTTTGGTGCCTTGGACATGAGCTAGGACCTTACGATTCTGCATGAAAGGAGGACTAGCAGCCGAGTTGCAGGGGAGAATGTGAAAAGTGTTCATATGTAGTAAACACCTGAGAAATCCGTTCGTTTTTGTCATTTGTTATCGAATCGACTTAAAGCCAGATCGTCACATTGGCCGCTCTTCTCTCTGAAACGGTTGTACTTATCGTCTGCAATGCTATGTCGCGTGCTGCGGTATGCTGAGACACTAAAAGCACCATAGTAGAACACAAATGAAGCTTCTAAGTTGATGTAATAGCCAGTCAGAAGTAGTACAATTCAAGTTTTTGGTATCGATTATTGACTTTTTAGATGGCTTTGGTACCTTGGACATGAGCTAGGACCTTAAGATTCTGCATGAAAGGAGGACAAGCAGCCGAGTTGCATGGGAGAATGTGAAAAGTGGTCATATGTAGTAAAAACCATAGAAATCCGTCCGTTTTCGTCATTTGTTATCGAATCGACTTAAAGCCAGATCGACACATTGGCCGCTCTTCTCTCTGAAACGGTTGTACATATCATCTGCAAAGCTATGTCGCGTGCTGCGGTATGCGGAGACACTAAAAGCACCATAGTAGAACACAGATGAAGCTTCAAAGTTGATGTAATAGCCAGTAAGAAGTAGTACAATTCAAGTTTTAGGTATGGATTACTGACTTTTTAGCTGGCTTTGGTGCCTTGGACATGAGCTAGGACCTTAACATTCTGCATGAAAGGAGGACTAGCAGCCGAGTTGCACGGGAGAATGTGAAAAGTGTTCATATGTAGTAAAAACCTTAGAAATCTGTCCGTTTTCGTCATTTGTTATCGAATCTACTTAAAGCCAGATCGTCACATTGGCCGCTCTTCTCTTTGAAACTGTTGTACTTATCGTCTGCAAAGCTATGTCGCGTGCTGCGGTATGTGGAGACACTAAAAGCACCATAGTAGAACACAGATGAAGCATCTAAGTTGATGTAATAGCCAGTAAGAAGAAATCCAATTCTAGTTTTAGGTATCGATTATTGACTTTTTAGCTGGCTTTGGTGCCTTGGACATGAGCTAGGACCTTAAGATTCTGCATGAAAGGCGGACTAGCAGCCAAGCTGCACGGGAGAATGTGAAAAGTGTTCATATGTAGTAATAACCTCAGAAATCCGTCCGTTTTTGTCATTTGTTATCGAATCGACTTAAAGCCAGATCGTCACATTGGCCGCTCTTCTCTCTGAAACGCTTGTACTTATCGTCTGCAAAGCTATGTCGCGTGCTGCGGTATGTGGAGACACTAAAAGCACCACAGTAGAACACAGATGAAGCTTCTAAGTTGATGTAATTGCCAGTAAGAAGTAGTACAATTCAAGTTTTAGGTATCGATTATTGACTTTTTAGCTGGCTTTGGTGCCTTGGACATGAGCTAGGACCTTAAATTTCTGCATGAAAGGAGGACTAGCAGCCGCGTTGCACGGGAGAATGTGAAAAGTGTTCATATGTAGCAAAAACCTTAGAAATCCTTCCGTTTTCGTCATTTGTTATCGAATCGACTTAAAGCCAGATCGTCACATTGGCCGCTCTTCTCTCTGAAACGCTTGTACTTATCGTCTGCAAAGCTATGTCGCGTGCTGCGGTATGCGGCGACACTAAAATCATCATAGTAGAACACAGATGAAGCTTTTAAGTTGATGTAATAGCCAGTAAGAAGTAGTACAATTCATGTTTTAGGTATCGATTATTGACTTTTTAGCTGGCTTTTGTGCCTTGGACATGAGCTAGGACCTTAAGATTCTGCATGAAAGGAGGACTAGCAGTCGAGTTGCACGGGAGAATGTTAAAAGTGTTCATATGTAGTAAAAACCTTAGAAATCCGTCCGTTTTCGTCATTTGTTATCTAATCGACTTAAAGCCAGATCGTCACATTGGCCGCTCTTCTCTCTGAAACGCTTGTACTTATCGTCTGCAAAGCTATGTCGCGTGCTGCGGTATCCGGAGACACTGCACTAACCATAGTAGAACACAATTCAAGCTTCTAAGTTGATGTAATAGCCAGTAAGAAGTTGTACAATTCAAGTTTTTGGTATCGATTATTAACTTTTTAGCTGGCTTTGGTGCCTTGGACATGAGCTAGGACCTTAAGATTCTGCATGAAAGGAGGACTAGCAGCCGAGTTGCAGGGGAGAATGTGAAGAGTGTTCATATGTAGTAAAAACCTGAGAAATCCGTCCGTTTTCGTCATTTGTTATCGAATCGACTTAAAGCCAGATCGTCACATTGGCCGCTCTGCTCTCGGAAACGGTTGTACTTATCGTCTGCAAAGCTATGTCGCGTGTTGCCGTAGGCGGAAACAGGAAAAGCACCATAGTAGAACACAGATGAAGCTTCTAAGTTGATGTAATAGCCAGTAAGAAGTAGTCCAATTCAAGTTTGAGGTATCGATTATTGACTTTTTAGCTGGCTTTGGTGCCTTGGACATGAGCTAGGACCTTAAGATTCTGCATGAAAGGAGGACTAGCAGCCGAGTTGCCGGGGAGAATGTGAAAAGTGTTCATATGTAGTAAAAACCTGAGAAATCCGTCCGTTTTGGTCATTTGTTATCGAATCGACTTAAAGCCAGATCGTCACATTGGCCGCCCTTCTCTCTGAAACGGTTGTACTTATCGTCTGCAAAGCTATGTCGCGTGCTGCGGTATGCGGAGACACTAAAATCACCATAGTAGAACACAGATCAAGCTTCTAAGTTGATGTAATAGCCAGTAAGAAGTAGTACAATTCTAGGTTTAGTTATCGATTATTGACTTTTTAGCTGGCTTTGGTGCCTTGGACATGAGCTAGGACCTTAAGATTCTGCATGGAAGGAGGACTAGCAGCCGAGTTGCAGGGGAGAATGTGAAAAATGTTCATATGTAGTAAAAACCAGAGAAATCCGTCCGTTTTCGTCATTTGTTAACGAATCGACTTAAAGCCAGATCGTCACATTGGCCGCCCTTCTCTCTGAAACGGTTGTACTTATCGTCTGCAAAGCTATGTCGCGTGCTGCGGTATGCGGAGACACTAACATCACCATAGTAGAACACAGATCAAGCTTCTAAGTTGATGTAATAGCCAGTAAGAAGTAGTACAATTCTAGTTTTAGGTATCGATTATTGACTTTTTAGCTGGCTTTGGTGCCTTGGACATGAGCTAGGACCTTAGGATTCTGCATGGAAGGAGGACTAGCAGCCGAGTTGCAGGGGAGAATGTGAAAAGTGTTCATATGTAGTAAAAACCTGAGACATCCGTCCGTTTTCGTCATTTGTTATCGAATCGACTTAAAGCCAGATAGTCACATTGGCCGCTCTTCTCTCTGAAACGCTTGTACTTATCGTCTGCAAAGCTGTGTCGTGTGCTGCGGTATGCGGAGACACTAAAATCACCATAGTAGAACACAGATCAAGCTGCTAAGTTGATGTAATAGCAAGTAAGAAGTAGTACAATTCAAGTTTTAGGTATCGATTATTGATTTTTAGCTGGCTTTGGTGCCTTGGACATGAGCTAGGACCTTACGATTCTGCATGAAAGGAGGACTAGCAGCCGAGTTGCAGGGGAGAATGTGAAAAGTGTTCATATGTAGTAAACACCTGAGAAATCCGTTCGTTTTTGTCATTTGTTATCGAATTGACTTAAAGCCAGATCGTCACATTGGCCGCTCTTCTCTCTGAAACGGGTGTACTTGTCGTTTGCAAAGCTATGTCGCGTGCTGCGGTATGCTGAGACACTAAAAGCACCATAGTAGAACACAGATGAAGCTTCTAAGTTGATGTAATAGCCAGTAAGAAGTAGTACAATTCAAGTTTTAGGTATCGATTATTGACTTTTTAGCTGGCTTTGGTACCTTGGACATGAGCTAGGACCTTAAGATTCTGCATGAAAGGAGGACTAGCAGCCGAGTTGCATGGGAGAATGTGAAAAGTGTTCATATGTAGTAAAAACCTTAGAAATCCGTCCGTTTTCGTCATTTGTTATCGAATCGACTTAAAGCCAGATCGTCACATTGGCCGCTCTTCTCTCTGAAACGGTTGTACTTATCTTCTGCAAAGCTATGTCGCGTGCTGCGGTATGCGGAGACACTAAAAGCACCATAGTAGAACACAGATGAAGCTTCAAAGTTGATGTAATCGAAAGTAAGAAGTAGTACAATTCATGTTTTAGGTATCGATTATTGACATTTAGCTGGCTTTGGTGCCTTGGACATGAGCTAGGACCTTAACATTCTGCATGAAAGGAGGACTAGCAGCCGAGTTGCACGGGAGAATGTGAAAAGTGTTCATATGTAGTAAAAACCTTAGAAATCTGTCCGTTTTCGTCATTTGTTATCGAATCTACTTAAAGCCAGATCGTCACTTTGGCCGCTCTTCTCTTTGAAACGGTTGTACTTATCGTCTGCAAAGCTATGTCGCGTGCTGCGGTATGTGGAGACACTAAAAGCACCATAGTAGAACACAGATGAAGCATCTAAGTTGATGTAAGAGCCAGTAAGAAGTAGTAGCATTCAAGTTTTAGGTATCGATTATTGACTTTTTAGCTGGCTTTGGTGCCTTGGACATGAGCTAGGACCTTAATATTCTGCATGAAAGGAGGACTAGCAATCGAGTGGCACGGGAGAATGTGAAAAGTGTTGATATGTAGTAAAAACCTGAGAAATCCATCCGTTTTCGTAATTTGTTATCGAATCGACTTAAAGCCAGATCGTCACATTGGCCGCTCTTCTCTCTGAAACGGTTGTACTTATCGTCTGCAAAGCTATGTCGCGTGCTGCGGTATGCGGAGACACTAAAAGCACCATAGTAGAACACAGATGAAGCTTCTATGTTGATGTAATAGCCAGTAAGAAGTAGTACAATTCAAGTTTTAGGTATGGATTATTGACTTGTTAGCTGGCTTTGGTGCCTTGGACATGAGCTAGGACCTTAACATTCTGCATGAAAGGAGGACTAGCAGCCGAGTTGCACGGGAGAATGTGAAAAGTGTTCATATGTAGTAAAAACCTGAAAAATCTGTCCGTTTTCGTCATTTGTTATCGAATCGACTTAAAGCCAGATCGTCACATTGGCCGCCCTTCTCTCTGAAACGGTTGTACTTATCGTCTGCAAAGCTATGTCGCGTGCTGCGGTATGCGGAGACACTAAAATCACCATAGTAGAACACAGATCAAGCTTCTAAGTTGATGTAATAGCCAGTAAGAAGTAGTACAATTCTAGGTTTAGTTATCGATTATTGACTTTTTAGCTGGCTTTGGTGCCTTGGACATGAGCTAGGACCTTAAGATTCTGCATGGAAGGAGGACTAGCAGCCGAGTTGCAGGTGAGAATGTGAAAAATGTTCATATGTAGTAAAAACCAGAGAAATCCGTCCGTTTTCGTCATTTGTTATCGAATCGACTTAAAGCCAGATCGTCACATTGGCCGCTCTTCACTCTGAAACGCTTGTACTTATCGTCTGCAAAGCTGTGTCGCGTGCTGCGGTATGCGGAGACACTAAAATCACCATAGTAGAACACAGATCAAGCTTCTAAGTTGATGTAATAGCAAGTAAGAAGTAGTACAATTCAAGTTTTAGGTATCGATTATTGACTTTTTAGCTGGCTTTGGTGCCTTGGTCATGAGCTAGGACCTTACGATTCAGCATGAAAGGAGGACTAGCAGCCGAGTTGCAGGGGAGAATGTGAAAAGTGTTCATATGTAGTAAAAACCTAAGAAATCCGTTCGTTTTTGTCATTTGTTATCGAATTGACTTAAAGCCAGATCGTCACATTGGCCGCTCTGCTCTCGGAAACGGTTGTACTTATCGTCTGCAAAGCTATGTCGAGTGTTGCCGTAGGCGGAAACAGGAAAAGCACCGTAGTAGAACACAGATGAAGCTTCTAAGTTGATGTAATATCCAGTAAGAAGTAGTCCAATTCAAGTTTTAGGTATCGATTATTGACTTTTTAGCTGGCTTTGGTGCCTTGGACATGAGCTAGGACCTTAATATTCTGCATGAAAGGAGGACTAGCAATCGAGTTGCACGGGAAAATGTGAAAAGTGTTCATATGTAGTAAAAACCTGAGACATCCGTCCGTTTTCGTCATTTGTTATCGAATCGACTTAAAGCCAGATCGTCACATTGGCCGCTCTTCTCTCTGAAACGGTTGTACTTATCGTCTGCAAAGCTATGTCGCGTACTGCGGTATGCGGAGACACTAAAAGCACCATAGTAGAACACAGATGAAGCTTCTAAGTTGACGTAATAGCCAGGAACAAGTAGTACAATTCAAGTTTTAGGTATTGAATATTGACCTTTTAGCTGGCTTTGGTGCCTTGGACATGAGCTAGGACCTTAACATTCTTCATGAAAGGAGGACTAGCAGCCGATTTGCATGGGAGAATGTGAAAAGTGTTCATATGTAGTAAAAACCCGAGAAATCCGTCCGTTTTCGTCATTTGTTATCGAATCGACTTAAAGCCACATCGACACATTGGCCGCTCTTCTCTCTGAAACGGTTGTACTTATCGTCTGCAAAGCTATGTTGCGTGCTGCGGTATGTGGAGACACTAAAAGCACCATAGTAGGAAACAGATGAAGCATCTAAGTTGATGTAATAGCCAGTAAGAAGTAATCCAATTCAAGTTTTGGGTATCGAATATTGACTTTTTAGCTGGCTTTGGTGCCTTGGACATGAGCTAGGAGCTTAAGATTCTGCATGAAAGGAGGACTAGCAGCCGAGTTTCACGGGAAAATGTGAAAAGTTTTCATATGTAGTAAAAACCTGAGAAATCCGTCCGTTTTCGTCATTTGTTATCGAATCGACTTAAAGCCAGATCGACACATTGGCCGCTCTTCTCTCTGAAACGGTTGTACTTATCGTCTGCAAGGCTATGTCGCGTGCTGCGGTATGCTGAGACACTACAAGCACCATAGTAGAACACAGATGAAGCTTCTAAGTTGATGTACTAGCCAGTAAGAGGTAGTACAATTCAAGTTTTAGGTACTGAATATTGACCTTTTAGCTGGCTTTGGTGCCTTAGACATGAGCTAGGACCTTAAGATTCTGCATGAAAGGAGGACTAGCAGCCGAGTTGCACGGGAGAATGTGAAAAGTGTTCATATGTAGTAAAAACCTGAGACATCCGTCCGTTTTCGTCATTTGTTATCGAATCGACTTAAAGCCAGATCGTCACATTGGCCGCTCTTCTCTCTGAAACGATTGTACTTATCGTCTGCAAAACTATGTCGCGTGCTGCGGTATGCGGAGAAACTAAAACCACCGTAGTAGAACACACATGAAGCTTCTAAGTTGATGTAATAGCCAGTAAGAAGTAGTACAATTCTAGTTTTAGGTATCGATTATTGACTTTTTAGCTGGCTTTGGAGCCTTGGACATGAGCTAGGACCTTAAGATTCTGCATGAAAGGAGGACTAGCAGCCGAGTTGCAGGGGAGAATGTGAAAAGTGTTCATATGTAGTAAAAACCAGAGAAATCCGTCCGTTTTCGTCATTTGTTATCGAATCGACTTAAAGCCAGATCGTCACATTGGCCGTTCTGCTCTCGGAAACGCTTGTACTTATCGCCTGCAAAGCTATGTCGCGTGTTGCCGTAGGCGGAAACAGGAAAAGCATCATAGTAGAACACAGATGAAGCTTCTAAGTTGATGTACTAGCCAGTAAGAGGTAGTACAATTCAAGTTTTAGGTACTGAATATTGACCTTTTAGCTGGCTTTGGTGCCTTGGACATGAGCTAGGACCTTAAGATTTTGCATGAAAGGAGGACTAGCAGCCGAGTTGCACGGGAGAATGTGAAAAGTGTTCATATGTAGTAAAAACCTGAGACATCCATCCGTTTTCGTCATTTGTTATCGAATCGACTTAAAGCCAGATCGTCACATTGGCCGCTCTTCTCTCTGAAACGGTTGTACTTATCGTCTGCAAAACTATGTCGCGTGCTGCGGTATGCGGAGAAACTAAAACCACCGTAGTAGAACACACATGAAGCTTCTAAGTTGATGTAATAGCCAGTAAGGAGTAGTACAATTCAAGTTTTAGGTATTGATTATTGACTTTTTAGCTGGCTTTGGTGCCTTGGACATGAGCTAGGACCTTAAGATTCTGCATGAAAGGAGGACTAGCAGCCGAGCTGCACGGGAGAATGTGAAAAGCGTTCATATGTAGTAAAAACCTGAGAAATCCGTCCGTTTTCGTCATTTCTTATCGAATCGACTTAAAGCCAGATCGTCACATTGGCCGCTCTGCTCTCTGAAACGGTTGTACTTATCGGCTGCAAAGCTATGTCGCGTACTGCGGTATTCGGAGACACTAAAAGCGCCACAGTAGAACACAGATGAAGCTTCTAAGTTGATGTAATATCCAGTAAGAAGTAGTACAATTCAAGTTTTAGGAATCGATTATTGACTTTTTAGCTGGCTTTGGTGCCTTGGACATGAGCTAGGACCTTAAGATTCTGCATGAAAGGAGGACTAGCAGCCGAGTTGCACGGGAGAATGTGAAAAGTATTCATATGAAGTAAAAACCTGAGAAATCCGTCCGCTTTCGTCATTTGTTATCGAATCGACATAAAGCCAGATCGTCAAATTGGCCGCTCTTCTCTCTGAAACGGTTGTACTTATCGTCTGCAAAGCTAAGTCACGTGCTGCGGTATGCGGAGACACTAAAAGCACCATAGTAGAACACAGATCAAGCTTCTAAGTTGATGTAATAGCCAGTAAGAAGAAGTACAATTCAAGTTTTAGGTATTGAATATTGACCTTTTAGCTGGCTTTGGTGCCTTGGACATGAGCTACGACCTTAAGATTCTGCATGAAAGGAGGACTAGCAGCCGAGTTGCACGGGAGAATGTGAAAAGTGTTCATATGTAGTAAAAACCTGAGAAATCCGTCCGTTTTCGTCATTTGTTATCGAATCGACTTAGAGCCAGATCGACACATTGGCCGCTCTTCTCTCTGAAACGGTTGTACTTATCGTCTACAAAGCTATGTCGCGTGCTGCGTTATGCGGAGACACTAAAAGCACCATAGTAGAACACAGATGAAGCTTCTAAGTTGATGTAATAGCCAGTAAGAAGTAGTACAATTCAAGTTTTAGGTATCGATTATTGACTTTTTAGCTGGCTTTGGTGCCTTGACCATGAGCTAGGACCTTAAGATTCTGCATGAAAGGAGGACTAGCAGCCGAGTTGCACGGGAGAATGTGAAAAGTTTTCATATGAAGTAAAAACCAGAGAAATCCGTCCGTTTTCGTCTTTTGTTACCGAATCGACTTAAAGCCAGATCGTCACATTGGCCGTTCTGCTCTCGGAAACGCTTGTACTTATCGTCTGCAAAGCTATGTCGCGTACTGCGGTATTCGGAGACACTAAAAGCACCATAGTAGAACACAGATGAAGCTTCTAAAATGATGTAATAGCCAGTAAGAAGTAGTACAATTCAAGTTTTAGGTATCGGTTATTGACTTTTTAGCTGGCTTTGGTGCCTTGGACATGAGCTAGGACCTTAAGATACTGCATGAAAGGAGGACTAGCAGCCGAGTAGCACGGGAGAATGTGATAAGTGTTCATATGCAGTAAAAACCTGAGACATCCGTCCGTTTTCGTCATTTGTTATCGAATCGACTTAAAGCCAGATCGTCACATTGGCCGCTCTTCTCTCTGAAACGGTTGTACTTATCGTCTGCAAAGCTATGTCGCCTGCTGCAGTATTCTGAGACACTACAAGCACCACAGTGAAACACAGATGAAGCTTCTAAGTTGATGTAATAGCCAGTAAGAAGTAGTACAATTCAAGTTTTAGTTATTGAATATTGAATTTTTAGCTGGCTTTGGTGCCTTGGACATGAGCTAGGACCTTAATATTCTGCATGAAAGGAGGACTAGCAGCCGAGTTGCATGAGAGAATGTGAAAAGTGTTCAAATGTAGTAAAAACCTGAGAAATACCTCTGTTTTCGTCATTTGTTATCGAATCGACTTACAGCCAGATCGTCACATTGGCCGCTCTTCTCTCTGAAACGGTTGTACTTATCGTCTGCAAAGCTATGTCGCGTGCTGCGGTATGCGGAGACACTAAAAGCACCATAGTAGAACGCAGATGAAGCTTCTAAGTTGATGTAATACCCTGTAAGAATTAGTACAATTCAAGTTTTAGGTATTGATTATTGACTTTTTAGCTGGCTTTGGTGCCTTGGACATGAGCTAGGACCTTAAGATTCTGCATGAAAGGAGGACTAGCAGCCGAGTTGCACGGGAGAATGTGAAAAGTGTTCATATGTAGTAAAAACCTGAGAAATCCGTCCGTTTTCGTCATTTGTTATCGAATCGACTTAGAGCCAGATCGACACATTGGCCGCTCTTCTCTCTGAAACGGTTGTACTTATCGTCTACAAAGCTATGTCGCGTGCTGCGTTATGCGGAGACACTAAAAGCACCATAGTAGAACACAGATGAAGCTTCTAAGTTGATGTAATAGCCAGTAAGAAGTAGTACAATTCAAGTTTTAGGTATCGATTATTGACTTTTTAGCTGGCTTTGGTGCCTTGGACATGAGCTAGGACCTTAAGATTCTGCATGAAAGGAGGACTAGCAGCCGAGTTGCACGGGAGAATGTGAAAAGTGTTCATATGTAGTAAAAACCTAAGAAATCCGTCCGTTTTCGTCATTTGTTATCGAATCGACTTAAAGCCAGATCGTCACATTGGCCGATCTTCTCTCTGAAACGGATGTACTTATCGTCTGCAAAGCTATGTCGCGTGCTGTGGTATGCTGAGACACTACAAGCACCATAGTAGAACACAGATGAAGCTTCTAAGTTGATGTAATATCCAGTAAGAAGTAGTACAATTCAAGTTTTAGGTATTGAATATTGAATTTTTAGCTGGCTTTGGTGCCTTGGACATGAGCTAGGACCTTAATATTCTGCATGAATGGAGGACTAGCAGCCGAGTTGCACGGGAGAATGTGAAAAGTGTTTATATGTAGTAAAAACCTGAGAAATCCGTCCGTTTTCGTCATTTCTTATCGAATCGACTTAAAGCTACATCGTCACATTGACCTCTCTGCTCTCTGAAACGGTTGTACTTATCGTCTGCAAAGCTATGTCGCGTACTGCGGTATTCGGAGACACTAAAAGCACCATAGTAGAACACAGATGAAGCTTCTAAAATGATGTAATAGCCAGTAAGAAGTAGTACAATTCAAGTTTTAGGTATCGGTTATTGACTTTTTAGCTGGCTTTGGTGCCTTGGACATGAGCTAGGACGTTAAGATTCTACATGAAAGGAGGACTAGCAGCCGAGTTGCACGGGAGAATGTGAAAAGTGTTCATATGTAGTAAAAACCTAAGAAATCCGTCCGTTTTCGTCATTTGTTATCGAATCGACTTAAAGCCAGATCGTCACATTGGCCGATCTTCTCTCTGAAACGGATGTACTTATCGTCTGCAAAGCTATGTCGCGTGCTGAGGTATGCTGAGACACTAAAAGCACCATAGTAGAACACAGATCAAGCTTCTAAGTTGATGTAATAGCCAGTAAGAATTAGTACAATTCAAGTTTTAGGTATTGAATATTGACCTTTTAGCTGATTTTGGTGCTTTGGACATGAGCTAGGACCTTAAGATTCTGCATGAAAGGAGGACTAGCATCCGAGTTGCACGGGAGAATGTGAAAAGTGTTCATATGTAGTAAAAACCAGAGAAATCCGTCCGTTTTCGTCATTTGTTATCGAATCGACTTAAAGCCAGATCGTCACATTGGCCGATCTTCTCTCTGAAACGGATGTACTTATCGTCTGCAAAGCTATGTCGCGTGCTGCGGTATGCTGAGACACTAAAAGCACCATAGTAGAACACAGATCAAACTTCTAAGTTGATGTAATAGCCAGTAAGAAGTAGTACAATTCAAGTTTTAGGTATTGAATATTGACCTTTTAGCTGGCTTTGGTGCTTTGGACATGAGCTAGGACCTTAAGATTCTGCATGAAAGGAGGACTAGCAGCCGAGTTGCAGGGGAGAATGTGAAAAGTGTTCATATGTAGTAAAAACCTGAGAAATCCGTCCGTTTTGGTCATTTGTTATCGAATCGACTTAAAGCCAGATCGTAACATTGGCCGCTCTTCTCTCTGAAACGCTTGTACTTATCGTCTGCAAAGCTATGTCGCGTGCTGCGGTATGTGGAGACACTAAAAGCACCATAGTAGAACACAGATGAAGCTTCTAAGTTGATGTAATAGCCAGTAAGAAATAGTGGAATTCAAGTTTTAGGTATCGATTATTGACTTTTTAGCTGGCTTTGGTGCCTTGGACATGAGCTAGGACCTTAAGATTCTGCATGAAAGGAGGACTAGCAGCCGAGTTGCACGGGAGAATGTGAAAAGTGTTCATATGTAGTAAAAACCTGAGAAATCCGTCCGTTTTCGTCATTTGTTATCGAATCGACTTAAAGCCAGATCGTCACATTGGCCGATCTTCTCTCTGAAACGGATGTACTTATCGTCTGCAAAGCTATGTCGCGTGCTGCGGTATGCTGAGACACTAAAAGCACCATAGTAGAACACAGATCAAGCTTCTAAGTTGATGTAATAGCCAGTAAGAAGTAGTACAATTCAAGTTTTAGGTATTGAATATTGACCTTTTAGCTGGCTTTGGTGCCTTGGACATGAGCTAGGACCTTAAGTTTCTGCATGAAAGGAGGACTAGCAGCCGAGTAGCACGGGAGAATGTGAAAAATGTTCATATGTAGTAAAAACCTGAGACATCCGTCCGTTTTCGTCATTCGTTATCGAATCGACTTAAAGCCACATCGTCACATTGGCCGCTCTTCTCTCTGATACGGTTGTACTTATCGTCTACAAAGCTATGTCGCGTGCTGCGGTATGCGGGGAAACTAAAAGCACCGTAGTAGAACACAGATGAAGCTTCTAAGTTGATGTATTAGCCAGTAAGAAGTAGTACAATTCAAGTTTTAGGTATTGATTATTGACGTTTTAGCTGGCTTTGGTGCCTTGGACATGAGCTAGGACCTTAAGATTCTGCATGAAAGGAGGACTAGCAGCCAAGTTGCACGGGAGAATATGAAAAGTGTTCATATGTAGTAAAAACCTGAGAAATCCGTCCGTTTTCGTCATGTGTTATCGAATCGACTTAAAGCCAGATCGTCACATTGGCCGCTCTTCTCTCTGAAACGGTTGTACTTATCGTCTGCAAAACTATGTCGCGTGCTGCGGTATGCGGAGAAACTAAAAGCAACGTAGTAGAACACAGATGAAGCTTCTACGTTGATGTAATAGCCAGTAAGAAGCAGTACATTTCAAGTTTTAGGTATTGATTATTGACTTTTTAGCTGGCTTTGGTGCCTTGGACATGAGCTAGGACCTTAAGATTCTGCATGAAAGGAGGACTAGCAGACGAGTTGCACGGGAGAATGTGAAAAGTGTTCATATGTAGTAAAAACCTGAGAAATCCGTCCGTTTTCGTCATTTGTTATCGAATCGACTTAAAGCCACATCGTCACATTGGCCGCTCTTCTCTCTGAAACGGTTGTACTTATCGTCTGCAAAGCTATGTCGCGTACTGCGGTATTCGGAGACACTAAAAGCAACATAGTAGAACACAGATCAAGCTTCTAAGTTGATGTAATAGCCAGTAAGAAGTAGTACAATTCAAGTTTTAGGTATTGAATATTGAACTTTTAGCTGGCTTTGGTGCTTTGGAAATGAGCTAGGACCTTAAGATTCTGCATGAAAGGAGGACTAGCAGCCGAGTTGCACGGGAGAATGTGAAAAGTTTTCATATGAAGTAAAAACCAGAGAAATCCGTCCGTTTTCGTCTTTTGTTACCGAATCGACTTAAAGCCAGATCGTCACATTGGCCGTTCTGCTCTCGGAAACGCTTGTACTTATCGTCTGCAAAGCTATGTCGCGTACTGCGGTATTCGGAGACACTAAAAGCACCATAGTAGAACACAGATGAAGCTTCTAAAATGATGTAATAGCCAGTAAGAAGTAGTACAATTCAAGTTTTAGGTATCGATTATTGACTTTTTAGCTGGCTTTGGTGCCTTGGACATGAGCTAGGACCTTAAGATACTGCATGAAAGGAGGACTAGCAGCCGAGTAGCACGGGAGAATGTGATAAGTGTTCATATGCAGTAAAAACCTGAGACATCCGTCCGTTTTCGTCATTTGTTATCGAATCGACTTAAAGCCAGATCGTCACATTGGCCGCTCTTCTCTCTGAAACGGTTGTACTTATCGTCTGCAAAGCTATGTCGCCTGCTGCGGTATTCTGAGACACTACAAGCACCACAGTAGAACACAGATGAAGCTTCTAAGTTGATGTAATAGCCAGTAAGAAGTAGTACAATTCAAGTTTTAGTTATTGAATATTGAATTTTTAGCTGGCTTTGGTGCCTTGGACATGAGCTAGGACCTTAATATTCTGCATGAAAGGAGGACTAGCAGCCGAGTTGCATGAGAGAATGTGAAAAGTGTTCAAATGTAGTAAAAACCTGAGAAATACCTCTGTTTTCGTCATTTGTTATCGAATCGACTTACAGCCAGATCGTCACATTGGCCGCTCTTCTCTCTGAAACGGTTGTACTTATCGTCTGCAAAGCTATGTCGCGTGCTGCGGTATGCGGAGACACTAAAAGCACCATAGTAGAACGCAGATGAAGCTTCTAAGTTGATGTAATACCCTGTAAGAATTAGTACAATTCAAGTTTTAGGTATTGATTATTGACTTTTTAGCTGGCTTTGGTGCCTTGGACATGAGCTAGGACCTTAAGATTCTGCATGAAAGGAGGACTAGCAGCCGAGTTGCACGGGAGAATGTGAAAAGTGTTCATATGTAGTAAAAACCTGAGAAATCCGTCCGTTTTCGTCATTTGTTATCGAATCGACTTAGAGCCAGATCGACACATTGGCCGCTCTTCTCTCTGAAACGGTTGTACTTATCGTCTACAAAGCTATGTCGCGTGCTGCGTTATGCGGAGACACTAAAAGCACCATAGTAGAACACAGATGAAGCTTCTAAGTTGATGTAATAGCCAGTAAGAAGTAGTACAATTCAAGTTTTAGGTATCGATTATTGACTTTTTAGCTGGCTTTGGTGCCTTGGACATGAGCTAGGACCTTAAGATTCTGCATGAAAGGAGGACTAGCAGCCGAGTTGCACGGGAGAATGTGAAAAGTGTTCATATGCAGTAAAAACCTGAGACATCCGTCCGTTTTCGTCATTTGTTATCGAATCGACTTAAAGCCAGATCGTCACATTGGCCGCTCTTCTCTCTGAAACGGTTGTAGTTATCGTCTGCAAAGCTATGTCGCGTGCTGTGGTATGCTGAGACACTACAAGCACCATAGTAGAACACAGATGAAGCTTCTAAGTTGATGTAATATCCAGTAAGAAGTAGTACAATTCAAGTTTTAGGTATTGAATATTGAATTTTTAGCTGGCTTTGGTGCCTTGGACATGAGCTAGGACCTTAATATTCTGCATGAATGGAGGACTAGCAGCCGAGTTGCACGGGAGAATGTGAAAAGTGTTTATATGCAGTAAAAACCTGAGAAATCCGTCCGTTTTCGTCATTTCTTATCGAATCGACTTAAAGCTACATCGTCACATTGACCTCTCTGCTCTCTGAAACGGTTGTACTTATCGTCTGCAAAGCTATGTCGCGTACTGCGGTATTCGGAGACACTAAAAGCACCATAGTAGAACACAGATGAAGCTTCTAAAATGATGTAATAGCCAGTAAGAAGTAGTACAATTCAAGTTTTAGGTATCGGTTATTGACTTTTTAGCTAGCTTTGGTGCCTTGGACATGAGCTAGGACGTTAAGATTCTACATGAAAGGAGGACTAGCAGCCGAGTTGCACGGGAGAATGTGAAAAGTGTTCATATGTAGTAAAAACCTAAGAAATCCGTCCGTTTTCGTCATTTGTTATCGAATCGACTTAAAGCCAGATCGTCACATTGGCCGATCTTCTCTCTGAAACGGATGTACTTATCGTCTGCAAAGCTATGTCGCGTGCTGAGGTATGCTGAGACACTAAAAGCACCATAGTAGAACACAGATCAAGCTTCTAAGTTGATGTAATAGCCAGTAAGAATTAGTACAATTCAAGTTTTAGGTATTGAATATTGACCTTTTAGCTGGTTTTGGTGCTTTGGACATGAGCTAGGACCTTAAGATTCTGCATGAAAGGAGGACTAGCAGCCGAGTTGCACGGGAGAATGTGAAAAGTGTTCATATGTAGTAAAAACCAGAGAAATCCGTCCGTTTTCGTCATTTGTTATCGAATCGACTTAAAGCCAGATCGTCACATTGGCCGATCTTCTCTCTGAAACGGATGTACTTATCGTCTGCAAAGCTATGTCGCATGCTGCGGTATGCTGAGACACTAAAAGCACCATAGTAGAACACAGATCAAACTTCTAAGTTGATGTAATAGCCAGTAAGAAGTAGTACAATTCAAGTTTTAGGTATTGAATATTGACCTTTTAGCTGGCTTTGGTGCTTTGGACATGAGCTAGGACCTTAAGATTCTGCATGAAAGGAGGACTAGCAGCCGAGTTGCAGGGGAGAATGTGAAAAGTGTTCATATGTAGTAAAAACCTGAGAAATCCGTCCGTTTTGGTCATTTGTTATCGAATCGACTTAAAGCCAGATCGTAACATTGGCCGCTCTTCTCTCTGAAACGCTTGTACTTATCGTCTGCAAAGCTATGTCGCGTGCTGCGGTATGTGGAGACACTAAAAGCACCATAGTAGAACACAGATGAAGCTTCTAAGTTGATGTAATAGCCAGTAAGAAATAGTGGAATTCAAGTTTTAGGTATCGATTATTGACTTTTTAGCTGGCTTTGGTGCCTTGGACATGAGCTAGGACCTTAAGATTCTGCATGAAAGGAGGACTAGCAGCCGAGTTGCACGGGAGAATGTGAAAAGTGTTCATATGTAGTAAAAACCTGAGAAATCCGTCCGTTTTCGTCATTTGTTATCGAATCGACTTAAAGCCAGATCGTCACATTGGCCGATCTTCTCTCTGAAACGGATGTACTTATCGTCTGCAAAGCTATGTCGCGTGCTGCGGTATGCTGAGACACTAAAAGCACCATAGTAGAACACAGATCAAGCTTCTAAGTTGATGTAATAGCCAGTAAGAAGTAGTACAATTCAAGTTTTAGGTATTGAATATTGACCTTTTAGCTGGCTTTGGTGCCTTGGACATGAGCTAGGACCTTAAGTTTCTGCATGAAAGGAGGACTAGCAGCCGAGTAGCACGGGAGAATGTGAAAAATGTTCATATGTAGTAAAAACCTGAGACATCCGTCCGTTTTCGTCATTCGTTATCGAATCGACTTAAAGCCACATCGTCACATTGGCCGCTCTTCTCTCTGATACGGTTGTACTTATCGTCTACAAAGCTATGTCGCGTGCTGCGGTATGCGGGGAAACTAAAAGCACCGTAGTAGAACACAGATGAAGCTTCTAAGTTGATGTATTAGCCAGTAAGAAGTAGTACAATTCAAGTTTTAGGTATTGATTATTGACGTTTTAGCTGGCTTTGGTGCCTTGGACATGAGCTAGGACCTTAAGATTCTGCATGAAAGGAGGACTAGCAGCCAAGTTGCACGGGAGAATGTGAAAAGTGTTCATATGTAGTAAAAACCTGAGAAATCCGTCCGTTTTCGTCATTTGTTATCGAATCGACTTAAAGCCAGATCGTCACATTGGCCGCTCTTCTCTCTGAAACGGTTGTACTTATCGTCTGCAAAACTATGTCGCGTGCTGCGGTATGCGGAGAAACTAAAAGCAACGTAGTAGAACACAGATGAAGCTTCTACGTTGATGTAATAGCCAGTAAGAAGCAGTACATTTCAAGTTTTAGGTATTGATTATTGACTCTTTAGCTGGCTTTGGTGCCTTGGACATGAGCTAGGACCTTAAGATTCTGCATGAAAGGAGGACTAGCAGACGAGTTGCACGGGAGAATGTGAAAAGTGTTCATATGTAGTAAAAACCTGAGAAATCCGTCCGTTTTCGTCATTTGTTATCGAATCGACTTAAAGCCATATCGTCACATTGGCCGCTCTTCTCTCTGAAACGGTTGTACTTATCGTCTGCAAAGCTATGTCGCGTACTGCGGTATTCGGAGACACTAAAAGCAACATAGTAGAACACAGATCAAGCTTCTAAGTTGATGTAATAGCCAGTAAGAAGTAGTACAATTCAAGTTTTAGGTATTGAATATTGAACTTTTAGCTGGCTTTGGTGCTTTGGAAATGAGCTAGGACCTTAAGATTCTGCATGAAAGGAGGACTAGCAGCCGAGTTGCACGGGAGAATGTGAAAAGTGTTCATATGTAGTAAAAACCTGAGAAATCGGTCCGTTTTCGTCATTTGTTACCGAATCGACTTAAAGCCAGATCGACACATTGGCTGCTCTTCTCTCTGAAACGGTTGTACTTATCGTCTGCAAAACTATGTCGCGTGCTGCGGTATGCGGAGAAACTAAAACCATCGTAGGAGAACACACATGAAGCTTCTAAGTTGATGTAATAGCCAGTAAGAAGTAGTACAATTCAAGTTTTAGGTATCGATTATTGACTTTTTAGCTGGCTTTGATGCCTTGGACATGAGCTAGGACCATAAGATTCTGCATGAAAGGAGGACTAGCAGCCGAGTTTCACGGTAGAATGTGAAAAGTGTTCATATGTAGTAAAAACCTGAGAAATCCGTCCGTTTTCGTCATTTGTTATCGAATCGACTTAAAGCCAGATCGTCACATTGGCCGCTCTTCTCTCTGAAACGGTTGTACTTATCGTCTGCAAAGCTATGTCGCGTGCTGCGGTATGCTGAGATACTAAAAGCACCATAGTAGAACACAGATCACGCTTCTAAGTTGATGTAATAGCCAGTAAGAAGTAGTACAATTCAAGTTTTAGGTATTGAATATTGACCTTTTAGCTGGCTTTGGTGCCTTGGACATGAGCTAGGACCTTAAGGTTCTGCATGAAAGGAGGACTAGCAGCCGAGTAGCACGGGAGAATGTGAAAAGTGTTCATATGTAGTAAAAAAATGAGACATCCGTCCGTTTTCGTCATTTGTTATCGAATCGACTTAAAGCCACATCGTCACATTGGCCGCTCTTCTCTCTGAAACGGTTGTACTTATCGTCTACAAAGCTATGTCGCGTGCTGCGGTATGCGGAGACACTAAAAGCACCATAGTAGAACACAGATGAAGCTTCTAAGTTAATGTAATAGCCAGTAAAAAGTAGTACAATTCAAGTTTTAGGTATTGAATATTGAATTTTTAGCTGGCTTTGGTGCCTTGGACATGATCTAGGACCTTAATATTCTGCATGAATGGAGGACTAGCAGCCGAGTTGCACGGGAGAATGTGAAAAGTGTTCATATGTAGTAAAAACCTGAGAAATCCGTCCGTTTTCGTCATTTGTTATCGAATCGACTTAAAGCCAGATCGTCACATTGGCCGATCTTCTCTCTGAAACGGATGTACTTATCGTCTGCAAAGCTATGTCGCGTGCTGCGGTATGCTGAGACACTAAAAGCACCATAGTAGAACACAGATCAAGCTTCTAAGTTGATGTAATAGCCAGTAAGAAGTAGTACAATTCAAGTTTTAGGTATTGAATATTGACCTTTTAGCTGGCTTTGGTGCCTTGGACATGAGCTAGGACCTTAAGATTCTGCATGAAAGGAGGACTAGCAGCCGAGTAGCACGGGAGAATGTGAAAAGTGTTCATATGTAGTAAAAACCTGAGACATCCGTCCGTTTTCGTCATTCGTTATCGAATCGACTTAAAGCCACATCGTCACATTGGCTGCTCTTCTCTCTGAAACGGTTGTACTTATCGTCTACAAAGCTATGCCGCGTGCTGCGGTATGCGGAGAAACTAAAAGCACCGTAGTAGAACACAGATGAAGCTTCTAAGTTGATGTATTAGCCAGTAAGAAGTAGTACAATTCAAGTTTTAGGTATTGATTATTGACTTTTTAGCTGGCTTTGGTGCCTTGGACATGAGCTAGGACCTTAAGATTCTGCATGAAAGGAGGACTAGCAGCCAAGTTGCACGGGAGAATGTGAAAAGTGTTCATATGTAGTAAAAACCTGAGAAATCCGTCCGTTTTCGTCATTTGTTATCGAATCGACTTAAAGCCAGATCGTCACATTGGCCGCTCTTCTCTCTGAAACGGTTGTACTTATCGTCTGCAAAACTATGTCGCGTGCTGCGGTATGCGGAGAAACTAAAAGCAACGTAGTAGAACACAGATGAAGCTTCTAAGTTGATGTAATAGCCAGTAAGAAGCAGTACATTTCAAGTTTTAGGTATTGATTATTGACTTTTTAGCTGGCTTTGGTGCCTTGGACATGAGCTAGGACCTTAAGATTCTGCATGAAAGGAGGACTAGCAGACGAGTTGCACGGGAGAATGTGAAAAGTGTTCATATGTAGTAAAAACCTGAAAAATCCGTCCGTTTTCGTCATTTGTTATCGAATCGACTTAAAGCCAGATCGTCACATTGGCCGCTCTTCTCTCTGAAACGGTTGTACTTATCGTCTGCAAAGCTATGTCGCGTACTGCGGTATTCGGAGACACTAAAAGCAACATAGTAGAACACAGATCAAGCTTCTAAGTTGATCTAATAGCCAGTAAAAAGTAGTACAATTCAAGTTTTAGGTACTGAATATTGAATTTTTAGCTGGCTTTGGTTCCTTGGACATGATCTAGGACCTTAATATTCTGCATGAAAGGAGGACTAGCAGCCGAGTTGCACGGGAGAATGTGAAAAGTGTTCATATGTAGTAAAAACCTGAGAAATCCGTCAGTTTTCGTCATTTGTTATCGAATCGACTTAGAGCCAGATCGACACATTGGCCGCTCTTCTCTCTGAAACGCTTGTACTTATCGTCTACAAAGCTATGTCGCGTGCTGCGTTATGCGGAGACACTAAAAGCACCATAGTAGAACACAGATGAAGCTTCTAAGTTGATGTAATAGCCAGTAAGAAGTAGTCCAATTCAAGTTTTAGGTATCGGTTATTGACTTTTTAGCTGGCTTTGGTGCCTTGGACATGAGCTATTACCTTAAGATTCTGCATGAAAGGAGGACTAGTAGCCGAATTGCACGGGAGAATGTGAAAAGTGTTCATATGCAGTAAAAACCTGAACATCCGTCCGTTTTCGTCATTTGTTATCGAATCGACTTAAAGCCAGATCGTCACATTGGCCGCTCTTCTCTCTGAAACGGTTGTACTTATCGTCTGCAAAACTATGTCGCGTGCTGCGGTATGCGGAGAAACTAAAAGCAACGTAGTAGAACACAGATGAAGCTTCTAAGTTGATGTAATAGCCAGTAAGAAGCAGTACATTTCAAGTTTTAGGTATTGATTATTGACTTTTTAGCTGGCTTTGGTGCCTTGGACATGAGCTAGGACCTTAAGATTCTGCATGAAAGGAGGACTAGCAGCCGAGTTGCACGGGAGAATGTGAAAAGTGTTCATATGTAGAAAAAACCTGAGAAATCCGTCCGTTTTCGTCATTTGTTATCGAATCGACTTAAAGCCAGATCGTCACATTGGCCGCTCTTCTCTCTGAAACGGTTGTACTTATCGTCTGCAAAGCTATGTCGCGTACTGCGGTATTCGGAGACACTAAAAGCGACATAGTAGAACACAGATGAAGCTTCAAAAATGATGTAATAGCCAGTAAGAAGTAGTACAATTCAAGTTTTAGGTATCGGTTATTGACTTTTTAGCTGGCTTTGGTGCCTTGGACATGAGCTAGGACCTTAAGATTCTGCATGAAAGGAGGACTAGCAGCCGAGTTGCACGGGAGAATGTGAAAAGTGTTCATATGTAGTAAAAACCTGAGAAATCCGTCCATTTTCGTCATTTGTTACCGAATCGACTTAAAGCCAGATCGTCACATTGGCCGATCTTCTCTCTGAAACGGTTGTACTTATCGTCTGCAAAGCTATGTCGCGTGTTGCCGTAGGCGGAAACAGGAAAAGCACCATAATAGAACACAGATGAAGCTTCTAAGTTGATGTAATAGCCAGTAAGAAGTAGTCCAATTCAAGTTTTAGGTATCGGTTATTGACTTTTTAGCTGGCTTTGGTGCCTTGACCATGATCTAGGACCTTAAGATTCTGCATGAAAGGAGGACTAGCAGCCGAGTAGCACGGGAGAATGTGAAAAGTGTTCATATGTAGTAAAAACCTGAGAAATCCGTCCGTTTTCGTCATTTGTTATCGAATCGACTTAAAGCCAGATCGTCACATTGGCCGATCTTCTCTCTGAAACGGATGTACTTATCGTCTGCAAAGCTATGTCGCGTGCTGCGGTATGCTGAGACACTAAAAGCACCATAGTAGAACACAGATCAAGCTTCTAAGTTGATGTAATAGCCAGTAAGAAGTAGTACAATTCAAGTTTTAGGTATTGATTATTGACCTTTTAGCTGGCTTTGGTGCCTTGGACATGAGCTAGGACCATAAGATTCTGCATGAAAGGAGGACTAGCAGCCGAGTAGCACGGGAGAATGTGAAAAGTGTTCATATGTAGTAAAAACCTGAGACATCCGTCCGTTTTCGTCATTCGTTATCGAATCGACTTAAAGCCACATCGTCACATTGGCCGCTCTTCTCTCTGAAACGGTTGTACTTATCGTCTACAAAACTATGTCGCGTGCTGCGGTATGCGGAGAAACTAAAAGCACCGTAGTAGAACACAGATGAAGCTTCTAAGTTGATGTAATAGCCAGTAAGAAATAGTGGAATTCAAGTTTTAGGTATCGATTATTGACTTTTTAGCTGGCTTTGGTGCCTTGGACATGAGCTAGGACCTTAAGATTCTGCATGAAAGGAGGACTAGCAGCCGAGTTGCACGGGAGAATGTGAAAAGTGTTCATATGTAGTAAAAACCTGAGAAATCCGTCCGTTTTCGTCATTTGTTATCGAATCGACTTAAAGCCAGATCGTCACATTGGCCAATCTTCTGTCTGAAACGGATGTACTTATCGTCTGCAAAGCTATGTCGCGTGCTGCGGTATGCTGAGACACTAAAAGCACCATAGTAGAACACAGATCACGCTTCTAAGTTGATGTAATAGCCAGTAAGAAGTAGTACAATTCAAGTTTTAGGTATTGAATATTGACCTTTTAGCTGGCTTTGGTGCCTGTGACATGAGCTAGGACCTTAAGACTCAGCATGAAAGGAGGACTAGCAGCCGAGTAGCACGGGAGAATGTGAAAAGTGTTCATATGTAGTAAAAACCTGAGACATCCGTCCGTTTTCGTAATTTGTTATCGAATCGACTTAAAGCCACATCGTCACATTGGCCGCTCTTCTCTCTGAAACGGTTGTACTTATCGTCTACAAAACTATGTCGCGTGCTGCGGTATGCAGAGAAACTAAAAGCACCGTAGTAGAACACAGATGAAGCTTCTAAGTTGATGTATTAACCAGTAAGAAGTAGTACAATTCAAGTTTTAGGTATTGATTATTGACTTTTTAGCTGGCTTTGGTGCCTTGGACATGAGCTAGGACCTTAAGATTCTGCATGAAAGGAGGACTAGCAGCCAAGTTGCACGGGAGAATGTGAAAAGTGTTCATATGTAGTAAAAACCTAAGAAATCCGTCCGTTTTCGTCATTTGTTATCGAATCGACTTAAAGCCAGATCGTCACATTGGCCGCTCTTCTCTCTGAAACGGTTGTACTTATCGTCTGCAAAACTATGTCGCGTGCTGCGGTATGCGGAGAAACTAAAAGCAACGTAGTAGAACACAGATGAAGCTTCTAAGTTGATGTAATAGCCAGTAAGAAGCAGTACATTTCAAGTTTTAGGTATTGATTATTGACTTTTTAGCTGGCTTTGGTGCCTTGGACATGAGCTAGGACCTTAAGATTCTGCATGAAAGGAGGACTAGCAGCCGAGTTGCACGGGAGAATGTGAAAAGTGTTCATATTTAGTAAAAACCTGAGAAATCCGTCCGTTTTCGTCATTTGTTATCGAATCGACTTAAAGCCAGATCGTCACATTGGCCGCTCTTCTCTCTGAAACGGTTGTACTTATCGTCTGCACAGCTATGTCGCGTACTGCGGTATTCGGAGACACTAAAAGCAACATAGTAGAACACAGATGAAGCTTCTAAAATGATGTAATAGCCAGTAAGAAGTAGTACAATTCAAGTTTTAGGTATCGGTTATTGACTTTTTAGCTGGCTTTGGTGCCTTGGACATGAGCTAGGACCTTAAGATTCTGCATGAAAGGAGGACTAGCAGCCGAGTTGCATGAGAGAATGTGAAAAGTGTTCAAATGTAGTAAAAACCTGAGAAATACGTCTGTTTTCGTCATTTGTTATCGAATCGACTTAATGCCAGATCGTCACATTGGCCGCTCTTCTCTCTGAAACGGTTGTACTTATCGTCTGCAAAGCTATGTCGCGTGCTGCGGTATGCGGAGACAGTAAAAGCACCATAGTAGAACACAGATGAAGCTTCTAAGTTGATGTAATAGCCAGTAAGAAGTAGTAGAATTCAAGTTTTAGGTATCGATTATTGACTTTTTAGATGGCTTTGGTGCCTTGGACATGAGCTAGGACCTTAAGATTCTGCATGAAAGGAGGACTAGCAGCCGAGTTGCACGGGAGAATGTGAAAAGTGTTCATATGTAGTATAAAACCTGAGAAATCCGTCCGTTTTCGTCATTTGTTATCGAATCGACTTAGAGCCAGATCGACACATTGGCCGCTCTTCTCTCTAAAACGGTTGTACTTATCGTCTACAAAACTATGTCGCGTGCTGCGTTATGCGGAGACACTAAAAGCACCATAGTAGAACACAGATGAAGCTTCTAAGTTGATGTAATAGCCAGTAAGAAGTAGTACAATTAAAGTTTTAGGTATCGATTATTGACTTTTTAGCTGGCTTTGGTGCCTTGGACATGAGCTAGGACCTTAAGATTCTGCATGAAAGGAGGACTAGCAGCCGAGTTGCACGGGAGAATGTGAAAAGTGTTCATATGCAGTAAAAACCTGAGACATCCGTCCGTTTTCGTCATTTGTTATCGAATCGACTTAAAGCCATATCGTCACATTGGCCGCTCTTCTCTCTGAAACGGTTGTACTTATCGTCTGCAAAGCTATGTCGCGTGCTGCGGTATGCTGAGACACTACAAGCACCATAGTAGAACACAGATGAAGCTTCTAAGTTGATGTAATAGCCAGTAAAAAGTAGTACAATTCAAGTTTTAGGTATCGATTATTGACTTTTTAGCTGGCTTTGGTGCCTTGGACATGAGCTAGGACCTTAAGATTCTGCATGAAAGGAGGACTAGCAGCCGAGTTGCACGGGAGAATGTGAAAAGTGTTCATATGTAGTAAAAACCTGAGAAATGCGTCCGTTTTCGTCATTTGTTATCGAATCGACTTAAAGCCAGATCGTCACATTGGCCGCTCTTCTCTCTGAAACGGTTGTAGTTATGGTCTGCAAAACTATGTCGCGTGGTGCGGTATGCGGAGAAACTAAAAGCAACGTAGTAGAACACAGATGAAGCTTCTAAGTTGATGTAATAGCCAGTAAGAAGCAGTACATTTCAAGTTTTAGGTATTGATTATTGACTTTTTAGCTGGCTTTGATGCCTTGGACATGAGCTAGGACCTTAATATTCTGCATGAAAGGAGGACTAGCAGCCGAGTTGCACGGGAGAATGTGAAAAGTGTTCATATGTAGTAAAAACCTGAGAAATCCGTCCGTTTTCGTCATTTGTTATCGAATCGACTTAAAGCCAGATCGTCACATTGGCCGCTCTTCTCTCTGAAACGGTTGTACTTATCGTCTGCAAAGCTATGTCGCTAACTGCAGTATTCGGAGACACTAAAAGCAACATAGTAGAACACAGATGAAGCTTCTAAAATGATGTAATACTCAGTAAGAAGTAGTACAATTCAAGTTTTAGGTATCGGTTATTGACTTTTTAGCTGGCTTTGGTGCCTTGGACATGAGCTAGGACCTTAAGATTCTGCATGAAAGGAGGACTAGCAGCCGAGTTGCACGGGAGAATGTGAAAAGTGTTCATATGTAGTAAAAACCTGAGAAATCCGTCCGTTTTCGTCATTTGTTACCGAATCGACTTAAAGCCAGATCGTCACATTGGCCGATCTTCTCTCTGAAACGGTTGTACTTATCGTCTGCAAAGCTATGTCGCGTGTTGCCGTAGGCGGAAACAGGAAAAGCACCATAATAGAACACAGATGAAGCTTCTAAGTTGATGTAATAGCCAGTAAGAAGTAGTCCAATTCAAGTTTTAGGTATCGGTTATTGACTTTTTAGCTGGCTTTGGTGCCTTGACCATGAGCTAGGACCTTAAGATTCTGCATGAAAGGAGGACTAGCAGCCGAGTACCACGGGAGAATGTGAAAAGTGTTCATATGTAGTAAAAACCTGACAAATCCGTCCGTTTTCGTCATTTGTTATCGAATCGACTTAAAGCGAGATCGTCACATTGGCTGCTCTTCTGTCTGAAACGGTTGTACTTATCGTCTGCAAAACTATGTCGCGTGCTGCGGTATGCGGATAAACTAAAACCATCGTAGGAGAACACACATGAAGCTTCTAAGTTGATGTAATAGCCAGTAAGAAGTAGTACAATTCAAGTTTTAGGTATCGATTATTGACGTTTTAGCTGGCTTTGATGCCATGGACATGAGCTAGGACCTTAAGATTCTGCATGAAAGGAGGACTAGCAGCCGAGTTTCACGGTAGAATGTGAAAAGTGTTCATATGTAGTAAAAACCCGAGAAATCCGTCCGTTTTCGTCATTTGTTATCGAATCGACTTAAAGCCAGATCGTCACATAGGCCGCTCTTCTCTCTGAAACGGTTGTACTTATCGTCTGCAAAGCTATGTCGCGTGCTGCGGTATGCTGAGACACTAAAAGCACCATAGTAGAACACAGATCACGCTTCTAAGTTGATGTAATAGCCAGTAAGAAGTAGTACAATTCAAGTTTTAGGTATTGAATATTGACCTTTTAGCTGGCTTTGGTACCGTGGACATGACCTAGGACCTTAAGGTTCTGCATGAAAGGAGGACTAGCAGCCGAGTTGCACGGGAGAATGTGAAAAGTGTTCATATGTAGTAAAAAAATGAGACATCCGTCCGTTTTCGTCATTTGTTATCGAATCGACTTAAAGCCACATCGTCACATTGGCCGCTCTTCTCTCTGAAACGGTTGTACTTATCGTCTACAAAGCTATGTCGCGTGCTGCGGTATGCGGAGACACTAAAAGCACCATAGTAGAACACAGATGAAGCTTCTAAGTTAATGTAATAGCCAGTAAGAAGTAGTACAACTCAAGTTTTAGGTATTGAATATTGAATTTTTAGCTGGCTTTGGTGCCTTGGACATGAGCTAGGACCTTAATATTCTGCATGAAAGGAGGACTAGCAGCCGAGTTGCATGAGAGAATGTGAAAAGTGTTCAAATGTAGTAAAAACCTGAGAAATACGTCTGTTTTAGTCATTTGTTATCGAATCGACTTAAAGCCAGATCGTCACATTGGCCGCTCTTCTCTCTGAAACGGTTGTACTTATCGTCTGCAAAGCTATGTCGCGTGCTGCGGTATGCGGAGACACTAAAAGCACCATAGTGGAACACAGATGAAGCTTCTAAGTTGATGTAATACCCAGTAAGAATTAGTACAATTCAAGTTTTAGGTATTGATTATTGACTTTTTAGCTGGCTTTGGTGCCTTGGACATGAGCTAGGACCTTAAGATTCTGCATGAAAGGAGGACTAGCAGCCGAGTTGCACGGGAGAATGTGAAAAGTGTTCATATGTAGTAAAAACCTGAGAAATCCGTCCGTTTTCGTCATTTGTTATCGTATCGACTTAGAGCCAGATCGACACATTGGCCGCTCTTCTCTCTGAAACGGTTGTACTTATCGTCTACAAAGCTATGTCGCGTGCTGCGTTATGCGGAGACACTAAAAGCACCATAGTAGAACACAGATGAAGCTTCTAAGTTGATGTAATAGCCAGTAAGAAGTAGTACAATTCAAGTTTTAGGTATCGATTATTGAATTTTTAGCTGGCTTTGGTGTCTTGGACATGAGCTAGGACCTTAAGATTCTGCATGAAAGGAGGACTAGCAGCCGAGTTGCACGGGAGAATGTGAAAAGTGTTCATATGCAGTAAAAACCTGAGACATCCGTCCGTTTTCGTCATTTGTTATCGAATCGACTTAAAGCCAGATCGTCACATTGGCCGCTCATCTCTCTGAAACGGTTGTACTTATCGTCTGCAAAGCTATGTCGCGTGCTGCGGTATGCTGAGACACTACAAGCACCATAGTATAACACAGATGAAGCTTCTAAGTTGATGTAATATCCAGTAAGAAGTAGTACAATTCAAGTTTTAGGTATTGAATATTGAATTTTTAGCTGGCTTTGGTGCCTTGGACATGAGCTAGGACCTTAATATTCTGCATGAAAGGAGGACTAGCAGCCGAGTTGCACGGGAGAATGTGAAAAGTGTTCATATGTAGTAAAAACCTGAGAAATCCGTCCGTTTTCGTCATTTGTTATCGAATCGACTTAGAGCCAGATCGACACATTGGCCGCTCTTCTCTCTGAAACGGTTGTACTTATCGTCTACAAAGCTATGTCGCGTGCTGCGTTATGCGGAGACACTAAAAGCACCATAGTAGAACACAGATGAAGCTTCTAAGTTGATGTAATAGCCAGTAAGAAGTAGTACAATTCAAGTTTTAGGTATCGATTATTGACTTTTTAGCTGGCTTTGGTGCCTTGGACATGAGCTAGGACCTTAAGATTCTGCATGAAAGGAGGACTAGCAGCCGAGTTGCACGGGAGAATGTGAAAAGTGTTCATATGCAGTAAAAACCTCAGACATCCGTCCGTTTTCGTCATTTGTTATCGAATCGACTTAAAGCCAGATCGTCACATTGGCCGCTCTTCTCTCTGAAACGGTTGTACTTATCGTCTGCAAAGCTATGTCGCGTGCTGCGGTATGCTGAGACACTACAAGCACCATAGTAGAACACAGATGAAGCTTCTAAGATGATGTAATATCCAGTAAGAAGTAGTACAATTCAAGTTTTAGGTATTGAATATTGAATTTTTAGCTGGCTTTGGTGCCTTGGACATGAGCTAGGACCTTAATATTCTGCATGAAAGGAGGACTAGCACCCGAGTTGCACGGGAGAATGTGAAAAGTGTTCATATGTAGTAAAAACCTGAGAAATCCGTCCGTTTTCGTCATTTGTTATCGAATCGACTTAAAGCCAGATCGTCACATTGGCCGCTCTTCTCTCTGAAACGGTTGTACTTATCGTCTGCAAAACTATGTCGCGTGCTGCGGTATGCGGAGAAACTAAAACCATCGTAGGAGAACACACATGAAGCTTCTAAGTTGATGTAATAGCCAGTAAGAAGTAGTACAATTCAAGTTTTAGGTATCGATTATTGACTTTTTAGCTGGCTTTGATGCCTTGGACATGAGCTAGGACCATAAGATTCTGCATGAAAGGAGGACTAGCAGCCGAGTTTCACGGTAGAATGTGAAAAGTGTTCATATGTAGTAAAAACCTGAGAAATCCGTCCGTTTTCGTCATTTGTTATCGAATCGACTTAAAGCCAGATCGTCACATTGGCCGCTCTTCTCTCTGAAACGGTTGTACTTATCGTCTGCAAAGCTATGTCGCGTGCTGCGGTATGCTGAGATACTAAAAGCACCATAGTAGAACACAGATCACGCTTCTAAGTTGATGTAATAGCCAGTAAGAAGTAGTACAATTCAAGTTTTAGGTATTGAATATTGACCTTTTAGCTGGCTTTGGTGCCTTGGACATGAGCTAGGACCTTAAGGTTCTGCATGAAAGGAGGACTAGCAGCCGAGTAGCACGGGAGAATGTGAAAAGTGTTCATATGTAGTAAAAAAATGAGACATCCGTCCGTTTTCGTCATTTGTTATCGAATCGACTTAAAGCCACATCGTCACATTGGCCGCTCTTCTCTCTGAAACGGTTGTACTTATCGTCTACAAAGCTATGTCGCGTGCTGCGGTATGCGGAGACACTAAAAGCACCATAGTAGAACACAGATGAAGCTTCTAAGTTAATGTAATAGCCAGTAAAAAGTAGTACAATTCAAGTTTTAGGTATTGAATATTGAATTTTTAGCTGGCTTTGGTGCCTTGGACATGATCTAGGACCTTAATATTCTGCATGAATGGAGGACTAGCAGCCGAGTTGCACGGGAGAATGTGAAAAGTGTTCATATGTAGTAAAAACCTGAGAAATCCGTCCGTTTTCGTCATTTGTTATCGAATCGACTTAAAGCCAGATCGTCACATTGGCCGATCTTCTCTCTGAAACGGATGTACTTTTCGTCTGCAAAGCTATGTCGCGTGCTGCGGTATGCTGAGACACTAAAAGCACCATAGTAGAACACAGATCAAGCTTCTAAGTTGATGTAATAGCCAGTAAGAAGTAGTACAATTCAAGTTTTAGGTATTGAATATTGACCTTTTAGCTGGCTTTGGTGCCTTGGACATGAGCTAGGACCTTAAGATTCTGCATGAAAGGAGGACTAGCAGCCGAGTAGCACGGGAGAATGTGAAAAGTGTTCATATGTAGTAAAAACCTGAGACATCCGTCCGTTTTCGTCATTCGTTATCGAATCGACTTAAAGCCACATCGTCACATTGGCCGCTCTTCTCTCTGAAACGGTTGTACTTATCGTCTACAAAGCTATGCCGCGTGCTGCGGTATGCGGAGAAACTAAAAGCACCGTAGTAGAACACAGATGAAGCTTCTAAGTTGATGTATTAGCCAGTAAGAAGTAGTACAATTCAAGTTTTAGGTATTGATTATTGACTTTTTAGCTGGCTTTGGTGCCTTGGACATGAGCTAGGACCTTAAGATTCTGCATGAAAGGAGGACTAGCAGCCAAGTTGCACGGGAGAATGTGAAAAGTGTTCATATGTAGTAAAAACCTGAGAAATCCGTCCGTTTTCGTCATTTGTTATCGAATCGACTTAAAGCCAGATCGTCACATTGGCCGCTCTTCTCTCTGAAACGGTTGTACTTATCGTCTGCAAAACTATGTCGCGTGCTGCGGTATGCGGAGAAACTAAAAGCAACGTAGTAGAACACAGATGAAGCTTCTAAGTTGATGTAATAGCCAGTAAGAAGCAGTACATTTCAAGTTTTAGGTATTGATTATTGACTTTTTAGCTGGCTTTGGTGCCTTGGACATGAGCTAGGACCTTAAGATTCTGCATGAAAGGAGGACTAGCAGACGAGTTGCACGGGAGAATGTGAAAAGTGTTCATATGTAGTAAAAACCTGAAAAATCCGTCCGTTTTCGTCATTTGTTATCGAATCGACTTAAAGCCAGATCGTCACATTGGCCGCTCTTCTCTCTGAAACGGTTGTACTTATCGTCTGCAAAGCTATGTCGCGTACTGCGGTATTCGGAGACACTAAAAGCAACATAGTAGAACACAGATCAAGCTTCTAAGTTGATCTAATAGCCAGTAAAAAGTAGTACAATTCAAGTTTTAGGTACTGAATATTGAATTTTTAGCTGGCTTTGGTTCCTTGGACATGATCTAGGACCTTAATATTCTGCATGAAAGGAGGACTAGCAGCCGAGTTGCACGGGAGAATGTGAAAAGTGTTCATATGTAGTAAAAACCTGAGAAATCCGTCAGTTTTCGTCATTTGTTATCGAATCGACTTAGAGCCAGATCGACACATTGGCCGCTCTTCTCTCTGAAACGCTTGTACTTATCGTCTACAAAGCTATGTCGCGTGCTGCGTTATGCGGAGACACTAAAAGCACCATAGTAGAACACAGATGAAGCTTCTAAGTTGATGTAATAGCCAGTAAGAAGTAGTCCAATTCAAGTTTTAGGTATCGGTTATTGACTTTTTAGCTGGCTTTGGTGCCTTGGACATGAGCTATTACCTTAAGATTCTGCATGAAAGGAGGACTAGTAGCCGAATTGCACGGGAGAATGTGAAAAGTGTTCATATGCAGTAAAAACCTGAACATCCGTCCGTTTTCGTCATTTGTTATCGAATCGACTTAAAGCCAGATCGTCACATTGGCCGCTCTTCTCTCTGAAACGGTTGTACTTATCGTCTGCAAAACTATGTCGCGTGCTGCGGTATGCGGAGAAACTAAAAGCAACGTAGTAGAACACAGATGAAGCTTCTAAGTTGATGTAATAGCCAGTAAGAAGCAGTACATTTCAAGTTTTAGGTATTGATTATTGACTTTTTAGCTGGCTTTGGTGCCTTGGACATGAGCTAGGACCTTAAGATTCTGCATGAAAGGAGGACTAGCAGCCGAGTTGCACGGGAGAATGTGAAAAGTGTTCATATGTAGAAAAAACCTGAGAAATCCGTCCGTTTTCGTCATTTGTTATCGAATCGACTTAAAGCCAGATCGTCACATTGGCCGCTCTTCTCTCTGAAACGGTTGTACTTATCGTCTGCAAAGCTATGTCGCGTACTGCGGTATTCGGAGACACTAAAAGCGACATAGTAGAACACAGATGAAGCTTCAAAAATGATGTAATAGCCAGTAAGAAGTAGTACAATTCAAGTTTTAGGTATCGGTTATTGACTTTTTAGCTGGCTTTGGTGCCTTGGACATGAGCTAGGACCTTAAGATTCTGCATGAAAGGAGGACTAGCAGCCGAGTTGCACGGGAGAATGTGAAAAGTGTTCATATGTAGTAAAAACCTGAGAAATCCGTCCATTTTCGTCATTTGTTACCGAATCGACTTAAAGCCAGATCGTCACATTGGCCGATCTTCTCTCTGAAACGGTTGTACTTATCGTCTGCAAAGCTATGTCGCGTGTTGCCGTAGGCGGAAACAGGAAAAGCACCATAATAGAACACAGATGAAGCTTCTAAGTTGATGTAATAGCCAGTAAGAAGTAGTCCAATTCAAGTTTTAGGTATCGGTTATTGACTTTTTAGCTGGCTTTGGTGCCTTGACCATGATCTAGGACCTTAAGATTCTGCATGAAAGGAGGACTAGCAGCCGAGTAGCACGGGAGAATGTGAAAAGTGTTCATATGTAGTAAAAACCTGAGAAATCCGTCCGTTTTCGTCATTTGTTATCGAATCGACTTAAAGCCAGATCGTCACATTGGCCGATCTTCTCTCTGAAACGGATGTACTTATCGTCTGCAAAGCTATGTCGCGTGCTGCGGTATGCTGAGACACTAAAAGCACCATAGTAGAACACAGATCAAGCTTCTAAGTTGATGTAATAGCCAGTAAGAAGTAGTACAATTCAAGTTTTAGGTATTGATTATTGACCTTTTAGCTGGCTTTGGTGCCTTGGACATGAGCTAGGACCATAAGATTCTGCATGAAAGGAGGACTAGCAGCCGAGTAGCACGGGAGAATGTGAAAAGTGTTCATATGTAGTAAAAACCTGAGACATCCGTCCGTTTTCGTCATTCGTTATCGAATCGACTTAAAGCCACATCGTCACATTGGCCGCTCTTCTCTCTGAAACGGTTGTACTTATCGTCTACAAAACTATGTCGCGTGCTGCGGTATGCGGAGAAACTAAAAGCACCGTAGTAGAACACAGATGAAGCTTCTAAGTTGATGTAATAGCCAGTAAGAAATAGTGGAATTCAAGTTTTAGGTATCGATTATTGACTTTTTAGCTGGCTTTGGTGCCTTGGACATGAGCTAGGACCTTAAGATTCTGCATGAAAGGAGGACTAGCAGCCGAGTTGCACGGGAGAATGTGAAAAGTGTTCATATGTAGTAAAAACCTGAGAAATCCGTCCGTTTTCGTCATTTGTTATCGAATCGACTTAAAGCCAGATCGTCACATTGGCCAATCTTCTGTCTGAAACGGATGTACTTATCGTCTGCAAAGCTATGTCGCGTGCTGCGGTATGCTGAGACACTAAAAGCACCATAGTAGAACACAGATCACGCTTCTAAGTTGATGTAATAGCCAGTAAGAAGTAGTACAATTCAAGTTTTAGGTATTGAATATTGACCTTTTAGCTGGCTTTGGTGCCTGTGACATGAGCTAGGACCTTAAGACTCAGCATGAAAGGAGGACTAGCAGCCGAGTAGCACGGGAGAATGTGAAAAGTGTTCATATGTAGTAAAAACCTGAGACATCCGTCCGTTTTCGTAATTTGTTATCGAATCGACTTAAAGCCACATCGTCACATTGGCCGCTCTTCTCTCTGAAACGGTTGTACTTATCGTCTACAAAACTATGTCGCGTGCTGCGGTATGCAGAGAAACTAAAAGCACCGTAGTAGAACACAGATGAAGCTTCTAAGTTGATGTATTAACCAGTAAGAAGTAGTACAATTCAAGTTTTAGGTATTGATTATTGACTTTTTAGCTGGCTTTGGTGCCTTGGACATGAGCTAGGACCTTAAGATTCTGCATGAAAGGAGGACTAGCAGCCAAGTTGCACGGGAGAATGTGAAAAGTGTTCATATGTAGTAAAAACCTAAGAAATCCGTCCGTTTTCGTCATTTGTTATCGAATCGACTTAAAGCCAGATCGTCACATTGGCCGCTCTTCTCTCTGAAACGGTTGTACTTATCGTCTGCAAAACTATGTCGCGTGCTGCGGTATGCGGAGAAACTAAAAGCAACGTAGTAGAACACAGATGAAGCTTCTAAGTTGATGTAATAGCCAGTAAGAAGCAGTACATTTCAAGTTTTAGGTATTGATTATTGACTTTTTAGCTGGCTTTGGTGCCTTGGACATGAGCTAGGACCTTAAGATTCTGCATGAAAGGAGGACTAGCAGCCGAGTTGCACGGGAGAATGTGAAAAGTGTTCATATTTAGTAAAAACCTGAGAAATCCGTCCGTTTTCGTCATTTGTTATCGAATCGACTTAAAGCCAGATCGTCACATTGGCCGCTCTTCTCTCTGAAACGGTTGTACTTATCGTCTGCACAGCTATGTCGCGTACTGCGGTATTCGGAGACACTAAAAGCAACATAGTAGAACACAGATGAAGCTTCTAAAATGATGTAATAGCCAGTAAGAAGTAGTACAATTCAAGTTTTAGGTATCGGTTATTGACTTTTTAGCTGGCTTTGGTGCCTTGGACATGAGCTAGGACCTTAAGATTCTGCATGAAAGGAGGACTAGCAGCCGAGTTGCATGAGAGAATGTGAAAAGTGTTCAAATGTAGTAAAAACCTGAGAAATACGTCTGTTTTCGTCATTTGTTATCGAATCGACTTAATGCCAGATCGTCACATTGGCCGCTCTTCTCTCTGAAACGGTTGTACTTATCGTCTGCAAAGCTATGTCGCGTGCTGCGGTATGCGGAGACAGTAAAAGCACCATAGTAGAACACAGATGAAGCTTCTAAGTTGATGTAATAGCCAGTAAGAAGTAGTAGAATTCAAGTTTTAGGTATCGATTATTGACTTTTTAGATGGCTTTGGTGCCTTGGACATGAGCTAGGACCTTAAGATTCTGCATGAAAGGAGGACTAGCAGCCGAGTTGCACGGGAGAATGTGAAAAGTGTTCATATGTAGTATAAAACCTGAGAAATCCGTCCGTTTTCGTCATTTGTTATCGAATCGACTTAGAGCCAGATCGACACATTGGCCGCTCTTCTCTCTAAAACGGTTGTACTTATCGTCTACAAAACTATGTCGCGTGCTGCGTTATGCGGAGACACTAAAAGCACCATAGTAGAACACAGATGAAGCTTCTAAGTTGATGTAATAGCCAGTAAGAAGTAGTACAATTAAAGTTTTAGGTATCGATTATTGACTTTTTAGCTGGCTTTGGTGCCTTGGACATGAGCTAGGACCTTAAGATTCTGCATGAAAGGAGGACTAGCAGCCGAGTTGCACGGGAGAATGTGAAAAGTGTTCATATGCAGTAAAAACCTGAGACATCCGTCCGTTTTCGTCATTTGTTATCGAATCGACTTAAAGCCATATCGTCACATTGGCCGCTCTTCTCTCTGAAACGGTTGTACTTATCGTCTGCAAAGCTATGTCGCGTGCTGCGGTATGCTGAGACACTACAAGCACCATAGTAGAACACAGATGAAGCTTCTAAGTTGATGTAATAGCCAGTAAAAAGTAGTACAATTCAAGTTTTAGGTATCGATTATTGACTTTTTAGCTGGCTTTGGTGCCTTGGACATGAGCTAGGACCTTAAGATTCTGCATGAAAGGAGGACTAGCAGCCGAGTTGCACGGGAGAATGTGAAAAGTGTTCATATGTAGTAAAAACCTGAGAAATGCGTCCGTTTTCGTCATTTGTTATCGAATCGACTTAAAGCCAGATCGTCACATTGGCCGCTCTTCTCTCTGAAACGGTTGTAGTTATGGTCTGCAAAACTATGTCGCGTGGTGCGGTATGCGGAGAAACTAAAAGCAACGTAGTAGAACACAGATGAAGCTTCTAAGTTGATGTAATAGCCAGTAAGAAGCAGTACATTTCAAGTTTTAGGTATTGATTATTGACTTTTTAGCTGGCTTTGATGCCTTGGACATGAGCTAGGACCTTAATATTCTGCATGAAAGGAGGACTAGCAGCCGAGTTGCACGGGAGAATGTGAAAAGTGTTCATATGTAGTAAAAACCTGAGAAATCCGTCCGTTTTCGTCATTTGTTATCGAATCGACTTAAAGCCAGATCGTCACATTGGCCGCTCTTCTCTCTGAAACGGTTGTACTTATCGTCTGCAAAGCTATGTCGCTAACTGCAGTATTCGGAGACACTAAAAGCAACATAGTAGAACACAGATGAAGCTTCTAAAATGATGTAATACTCAGTAAGAAGTAGTACAATTCAAGTTTTAGGTATCGGTTATTGACTTTTTAGCTGGCTTTGGTGCCTTGGACATGAGCTAGGACCTTAAGATTCTGCATGAAAGGAGGACTAGCAGCCGAGTTGCACGGGAGAATGTGAAAAGTGTTCATATGTAGTAAAAACCTGAGAAATCCGTCCGTTTTCGTCATTTGTTACCGAATCGACTTAAAGCCAGATCGTCACATTGGCCGATCTTCTCTCTGAAACGGTTGTACTTATCGTCTGCAAAGCTATGTCGCGTGTTGCCGTAGGCGGAAACAGGAAAAGCACCATAATAGAACACAGATGAAGCTTCTAAGTTGATGTAATAGCCAGTAAGAAGTAGTCCAATTCAAGTTTTAGGTATCGGTTATTGACTTTTTAGCTGGCTTTGGTGCCTTGACCATGAGCTAGGACCTTAAGATTCTGCATGAAAGGAGGACTAGCAGCCGAGTACCACGGGAGAATGTGAAAAGTGTTCATATGTAGTAAAAACCTGACAAATCCGTCCGTTTTCGTCATTTGTTATCGAATCGACTTAAAGCGAGATCGTCACATTGGCTGCTCTTCTGTCTGAAACGGTTGTACTTATCGTCTGCAAAACTATGTCGCGTGCTGCGGTATGCGGATAAACTAAAACCATCGTAGGAGAACACACATGAAGCTTCTAAGTTGATGTAATAGCCAGTAAGAAGTAGTACAATTCAAGTTTTAGGTATCGATTATTGACGTTTTAGCTGGCTTTGATGCCATGGACATGAGCTAGGACCTTAAGATTCTGCATGAAAGGAGGACTAGCAGCCGAGTTTCACGGTAGAATGTGAAAAGTGTTCATATGTAGTAAAAACCCGAGAAATCCGTCCGTTTTCGTCATTTGTTATCGAATCGACTTAAAGCCAGATCGTCACATAGGCCGCTCTTCTCTCTGAAACGGTTGTACTTATCGTCTGCAAAGCTATGTCGCGTGCTGCGGTATGCTGAGACACTAAAAGCACCATAGTAGAACACAGATCACGCTTCTAAGTTGATGTAATAGCCAGTAAGAAGTAGTACAATTCAAGTTTTAGGTATTGAATATTGACCTTTTAGCTGGCTTTGGTACCGTGGACATGACCTAGGACCTTAAGGTTCTGCATGAAAGGAGGACTAGCAGCCGAGTTGCACGGGAGAATGTGAAAAGTGTTCATATGTAGTAAAAAAATGAGACATCCGTCCGTTTTCGTCATTTGTTATCGAATCGACTTAAAGCCACATCGTCACATTGGCCGCTCTTCTCTCTGAAACGGTTGTACTTATCGTCTACAAAGCTATGTCGCGTGCTGCGGTATGCGGAGACACTAAAAGCACCATAGTAGAACACAGATGAAGCTTCTAAGTTAATGTAATAGCCAGTAAGAAGTAGTACAACTCAAGTTTTAGGTATTGAATATTGAATTTTTAGCTGGCTTTGGTGCCTTGGACATGAGCTAGGACCTTAATATTCTGCATGAAAGGAGGACTAGCAGCCGAGTTGCATGAGAGAATGTGAAAAGTGTTCAAATGTAGTAAAAACCTGAGAAATACGTCTGTTTTAGTCATTTGTTATCGAATCGACTTAAAGCCAGATCGTCACATTGGCCGCTCTTCTCTCTGAAACGGTTGTACTTATCGTCTGCAAAGCTATGTCGCGTGCTGCGGTATGCGGAGACACTAAAAGCACCATAGTGGAACACAGATGAAGCTTCTAAGTTGATGTAATACCCAGTAAGAATTAGTACAATTCAAGTTTTAGGTATTGATTATTGACTTTTTAGCTGGCTTTGGTGCCTTGGACATGAGCTAGGACCTTAAGATTCTGCATGAAAGGAGGACTAGCAGCCGAGTTGCACGGGAGAATGTGAAAAGTGTTCATATGTAGTAAAAACCTGAGAAATCCGTCCGTTTTCGTCATTTGTTATCGTATCGACTTAGAGCCAGATCGACACATTGGCCGCTCTTCTCTCTGAAACGGTTGTACTTATCGTCTACAAAGCTATGTCGCGTGCTGCGTTATGCGGAGACACTAAAAGCACCATAGTAGAACACAGATGAAGCTTCTAAGTTGATGTAATAGCCAGTAAGAAGTAGTACAATTCAAGTTTTAGGTATCGATTATTGAATTTTTAGCTGGCTTTGGTGTCTTGGACATGAGCTAGGACCTTAAGATTCTGCATGAAAGGAGGACTAGCAGCCGAGTTGCACGGGAGAATGTGAAAAGTGTTCATATGCAGTAAAAACCTGAGACATCCGTCCGTTTTCGTCATTTGTTATCGAATCGACTTAAAGCCAGATCGTCACATTGGCCGCTCATCTCTCTGAAACGGTTGTACTTATCGTCTGCAAAGCTATGTCGCGTGCTGCGGTATGCTGAGACACTACAAGCACCATAGTATAACACAGATGAAGCTTCTAAGTTGATGTAATATCCAGTAAGAAGTAGTACAATTCAAGTTTTAGGTATTGAATATTGAATTTTTAGCTGGCTTTGGTGCCTTGGACATGAGCTAGGACCTTAATATTCTGCATGAAAGGAGGACTAGCAGCCGAGTTGCACGGGAGAATGTGAAAAGTGTTCATATGTAGTAAAAACCTGAGAAATCCGTCCGTTTTCGTCATTTGTTATCGAATCGACTTAGAGCCAGATCGACACATTGGCCGCTCTTCTCTCTGAAACGGTTGTACTTATCGTCTACAAAGCTATGTCGCGTGCTGCGTTATGCGGAGACACTAAAAGCACCATAGTAGAACACAGATGAAGCTTCTAAGTTGATGTAATAGCCAGTAAGAAGTAGTACAATTCAAGTTTTAGGTATCGATTATTGACTTTTTAGCTGGCTTTGGTGCCTTGGACATGAGCTAGGACCTTAAGATTCTGCATGAAAGGAGGACTAGCAGCCGAGTTGCACGGGAGAATGTGAAAAGTGTTCATATGCAGTAAAAACCTCAGACATCCGTCCGTTTTCGTCATTTGTTATCGAATCGACTTAAAGCCAGATCGTCACATTGGCCGCTCTTCTCTCTGAAACGGTTGTACTTATCGTCTGCAAAGCTATGTCGCGTGCTGCGGTATGCTGAGACACTACAAGCACCATAGTAGAACACAGATGAAGCTTCTAAGATGATGTAATATCCAGTAAGAAGTAGTACAATTCAAGTTTTAGGTATTGAATATTGAATTTTTAGCTGGCTTTGGTGCCTTGGACATGAGCTAGGACCTTAATATTCTGCATGAAAGGAGGACTAGCACCCGAGTTGCACGGGAGAATGTGAAAAGTGTTCATATGTAGTAAAAACCTGAGAAATCCGTCCGTTTTCGTCATTTGTTATCGAATCGACTTAAAGCCAGATCGTCACATTGACCGCTCTGCTCTCTGAAACGGTTGTACTTATCGTCTGCAAAACTATGTCGCGTGCTGCGGTATGCGGAGAAACTAAAAGCAACGTAGTAGAACACAGATGAAGCTTCTAAGTTGATGTAATAGCCATTAAGAAGCAGTACATTTCAAATTTTAGGTATTGATTATTGACTTTTTAGCTGGCTTTGGTGCCTTGGACATGAGCTAGGACCTTAAGATTCTGCATGAAAGGAGAACTAGCAGCCGAGTTGCACGGGAGAATGTGAAAAGTGTTCATATGTAGTAAAAACCTGAGAAATCCGTCCGTTTTCGTCATTTGTTATCGAATCGACTTAAAGCCAGATCGTCACATTGGCCGCTCTTCTCTCTGAAACGGTTGTACTTATCGTCTGCAAAGCTATGTCGCGTACTGCGGTATTCGGAGACACTAAAAGCAACATAGTAGAACACAGATGAAGCTTCTAAAATGATGTAATAGCCAGTAAGAAGTAGTACAATTCAAGTTTTAGGTATCGGTTATTGACTTTTTAGCTGGCTTTGGTGCCTTGGACATGAGCTAGGACCTTAAGATTCTGCATGAAAGGAGGACTAGCAGCCGAGTAGCACGGGAGAATGTGAAAAGTGTTCATATGTAGTAAAAACCTGAGAAATCCGTCCGTTTTCGTCATTTGTTACCGAATCGACTTAAAGCCAGATCGTCACATTGGCCGATCTTCTCTCTGAAACGGTTGTACTTATCGTCTGCAAAGCTATGTCGCGTGTTGCCGTAGGCGGAAACAGGAAAAGCACCATAATAGAACACAGATGAAGCTTCTAAGTTGATGTAATAGCCAGTAAGAAGTAGTCCAATTCAAGTTTTAGGTATCGGTTATTGACTTTTTAGCTGGCTTTGGTGCCTCGACCATGAGCTAGGACCTTAAGATTCTGCATGAAAGGAGGACTAGCAGCCGAGTAGCACGGGAGAATGTGAAAAGTGTTCATATGTAGTAAAAACCTGAGAAATCCGTCCGTTTTCGTCATTTATTATCGAATCGACTTAAAGCCAGATCGTCACATTGGCTGCTCTTCTCTCTGAAACGGTTGTACTTATCGTCTGCAAAACTATGTCGCGTGCTGCGGTATGCGGATAAACTAAAACCATCGTAGGAGAACACACATGAAGCTTCTAAGTTGATGTAATAGCCAGTAAGAAGTAGTACAATTCAAGTGTTAGGTATCGATTATTGACTTTTTAGCTGGCTTTGATGCCTTGGACATGAGCTAGGACCTTAAGATTCTGCATGAAAGGAGGACTAGCAGCCGAGTTTCACGGTAGAATGTGAAAAGTGTTCATATGTAGTAAAAACCTGAGAAATCCGTCCGTTTTCGTCATTTGTTATCGAATCGACTTAAAGCCAGATCGTCACATTGGCCGCTCTTCTCTCTGAAACGGTTGTACTTATCGTCTGCAAAGCTATGTCGCGTGCTGCGGTATGCTGAGACACTAAAAGCACCATAGTTGAACACAGATCACGCTTCTAAGTTGATGTAATAGCCAGTAAGAAGTAGTACAATTCAAGTTTTAGGTATTGAATATTGACCTTTTAGCTGGCTTTGGTGCCTTGGACATGAGCTAGGACCTTAAGGTTCTGCATGAAAGGAGGACTAGCAGCCGAGATGCACGGGAGAATGTGAAAAGTGTTCATATGTAGTAAAAAAATGAGACATCCGTCCGTTTTCGTCATTTGTTATCGAATCGACTTAGTGCCAGATCGACACATTGGCCGCTCTTCTCTCAGAAACGGTTGTACTTATCGTCTACAAAGCTATGTCGCGTGCTGCGTTATGCGGAGACACTAAAAGCACCATAGTAGAACACAGATGAAGCTTCTAAGTTGATGTAATAGCCAGTAAGAAGTAGTACAATTCAAGGTTTAGGTATCGATTATTGACTTTTTAGCTGGCTTTGGTGCCTTGGACATGAGCTAGGACCTTAAGATTCTGCATGAAAGGAGGACTAGCAGCCGAGTTGCACAGGAGAATGTGAAAAGTGTTCATATGCAGTAAAAACCTGAGACATCCGTCCGTTTTCGTCATTTGTTATCGAATCGACTTAAAGCCAGATCGTCACATTGGCCGCTCTTCTCTCTGAGACGGTTGTACTTATCGTCTGCAAAGCTATGTCGCGTGCTGCGGTATGCTGAGACACGACAAGCACCATAGTAGAACACAGATGAAGCTTCTAAGTTGATGTAATATCCAGTAAGAAGTAGTACAATTCAAGTTTTAGGTATTGAATATTGAATTTTTAGCTGGCTTTGGTGCCTTGGACATGAGCTAGGACCTTAATATTCTGCATGAAAGAAGGACTAGCAGCCGAGTTGCACGGGAGAATGTAAAAAGTGTTCATATGTAGTAAAAACCTGAGAAATCCGTCCGTTTTCGTCATTTGTTATCGAATCGACTTAAAGCCAGATCGTCACATTGACCGCTCTGCTCTCTGAAACGGTTGTACTTATCGTCTGCAAAGCTATGTCGCGTACTGCGGTATTCGGAGACACTAAAAGCACCATAGTAGAACACAGATGAAGCTTCTAAGTTGATGTAATAGCCAGTAAGAAGTAGTACAATTCAAGTTTTAGGTATCGATTATTGACTTTTTAGCTGGCTTTGGTGCCTTGGACATGAGCTAGGACCTTAAGATTCTGCATGAAAGGAGGACTAGCAGCCGAGTTGCACGGGAGAATGTGAAAAGTGTTCATATGTAGTAAAAACCTGAGAAATCCGTCCGTTTTCGTCATTTGTTATCGAATCGACTTAGAGCCAGATCGACACATTGGCCGCTCTTCTCTCTGAAACGGTTGTACTTATCGTCTGCAAAGCTATGTCGCGTGCTGCGTTATGCGGGGACACTAAAAGCACCATAGTAGAACACAGATGAAGCTTCTAAGTTGATGTAATAGCCAGTAAGAAGTAGTACAATTCAAGTTTTAGGTATCGATTATTGACTTTTAGCTGGCTTTGGTGTCTTGGACATGAGCTAGGACCTTAAGATTCTGCATGAAAGGAGGACTAGCAGCCGAGTTGCACGGGAGAATGTGAAAAGTGTTCATATGTAGTAAAAACGTGAGAAATCCGTCCGTTTTCGTCATTTGTTATCGAATCGACTTAAAGCCAGATCGTCACATTGACCGCTCTGCTCTCTGAAACGGTTGTACTTATCGTCTGCAAAGCTATGTCGCGTACTGCGGTATTCGGAGACACTAAAAGCACCATAGTAGAACACAGATGAAGCTTCTAAAATGATGTAATAGCCAGTAAGAAGTAGTACAATTCAAGTTTTAGGTATCGGTTATTGACTTTTTAGCTGGCTTTGGTGCCTTGGACATGAGCTAGGACCTTAAGATTCTGCATGAAAGGAGGACTAGCAGCCGAGTTGCACGGGAGAATGTGAAAAGTGTTCATATGTAGTAAAAACCTGAGAAATCCGTCCGTTTTCGTCATTTGTTATCGAATCGACTTAAAGCCAGATCGTCACATTGGCCGATCTTCTCTCTGAAACGGATGTACTTATCGTCTGCAAAGCTATGTCGCGTGCTGCGGTATGCTGAGACACTAAAAGCACCATAGTAGAACACAGATCAAGCTTCTAAGTTGATGTAATAGCCAGTAAGAAGTAGTACAATTCAAGTTTTAGGTATTGAATATTGACCTTTTAGCTGGCTTTGGTGCTTTGGACATGAGCTAGGGCCTTACGATTCTGCATGAAAGGAGGACTAGCAGCCGAGTTGCAGGGGAGAATGTGAAAAGTGTTCATATGTAGTAAAAACCTGAGAAATCCGTCCGTTTTAGTCATTTGTATCGAATCGACTTAAAGCCAGATCGTCACATTGGCCGCTCTTCTCTCTGAAACGCTTGTACTTATCGTCTGTAAAGCTATGTCGCGTGCTGCGGTATGTGGAGACACTAAAAGCACCATAGTAGAACACAGATGAAGCTTCTAAGTTGATGTAATAGCCAGTAAGAAAAAGTGGAATTCAAGTATTAGGTATCGATTATTGACTTTTTAGCTGGCTTTGGTGCCTTGGACATGAGCTAGGACCTTAAGATTCTGCATGAAAGGAGGACTAGCAGCCGAGTTTCACGGGAGAATGTGAAAAGTGTTCATATGTAGTAAAAACCTGAGAAATCCGTCCGTTTTCGTCATTTGTTATCGAATCGACTTAAAGCCAGATCGTCACATTGGCCGCTCTTCTCTCTGAAACGGTTGTACTTATCGTCTGCAAAACTATGTCGCGTGCTGCGGTATGCGGAGAAACTAAAAGCAACGTAGTAGAACACAGATGAAGCTTCTAAGTTGATGTAATAGCCAGTAAGAAGCAGTACATTTCAAGTTTTAGGTATTGATTATTGACTTTTTAGCTGGCTTTGGTGCCTTGGACATGAGCTAGGACCTTAAGATTGTGCATGAAAGGAGGACTAGCAGCCGAGTTGCACGGGAGAATGTGAAAAGTGTTCATATGTAGTAAAAAAATGAGACATCCGTCCGTTTTCGTCATTTGTTATCGAATCGACTTAAAGCCAGATCGTCACATTGGCCGCTCTTCTCTCTGAAACGGTTGTACTTATCGTCTACAAAGCTATGTCGCGTGCTGCGGTATGCGGAGACACTAAAAGCACCATAGTAGAACACAGATGAAGCTTCTAAGTTAATGTAATAGCCAGTAAGAAGTAGTACAATTCAAGTTTTAGGTATTGAATATTGAATTTTTAGCTGGCTTTGGTGCCTTGGACATGAGCTAGGACCTTAATATTCTGCATGAAAGGAGGACTAGCAGCCGATTTGCATGAGAGAATGTGAAAAGTGTTCATATGTAGTAAAAACCTGAGACATCCGTCCGTTTTCGTCATTTGTTATCGAATCGACTTAAAGCCAGATCGTCACATTGGCCGATCTTCTCTCTGAAACGGATGTACTTATCGTCTGTAAAGCTATGTCGCGTGCTGCGGTATGCTGAGACACTAAAAGCACCATAGTAGAACACAGATCAAGCTTCTAAGTTGATGTAATAGCCAGTAAGAAGTAGTACAATTCAAGTTTTAGGTATTGAATATTGACCTTTTAGCTGGCTTTGGTGCTTTGGACATGAGCTAGGACCTTAAGATTCTGCATGAAAGGAGGACTAGCAGCCGAGTTGCAGGGGAGAATGTGAAAAGTGTTCATATGTAGTAAAAACCTGAGACATCCGTCCGTTTTCGTCATTTGTTATCGAATCGACTTAAAGCCAGATCGTCACATTGGCCGCTCTTCTCTCTGAAACGCTTGTACTTATCGTCTGCAAAGCTATGTCGCGTGCTGCGGTATGTGGAGACACTAAAAGCACCATAGTAGATCACAGATGGAGCTTCTAAGTTGATGTAATAGCCAGTAAGAAGTAGTGGAATTCAAGTTTTAGGTATCGCTTATTGACTTTTTAGCTGACTTTGGTGCCTTGGACATGAGCTAGGACCTTAAAATTCTGCATGAAAGGAGGACTAGCAGCCGAGTTGCACGGGAGAATGTGAAAAGTGTTCATATGTAGTAAAAACCTGAGAAATCCGTCCGTTTTCGTCATTTGTTATCGAATCGACTTAAAGCCAGATCGTCACATTGGCCGATCTTCTCTCTGAAACGGATGTACTTATCGTCTGCAAAGCTATGTCGCGTGCTGCGGTATGCTGAGACACTAAAAGCACCATAGTAGAACACAGATCAAGCTTCTAAGTTGATGTAATAGCCAGTAAGAAGTAGTACAATTCAAGTTTTAGGTATTGAATATTGACCTTTTAGCTGGCTTTGGTGCTTTGGACATGAGCTAGGGCCTTACGATTCTGCATGAAAGGAGGACTAGCAGCCGAGTTGCAGGGGAGAATGTGAAAAGTGTTCATATGTAGTAAAAACCTGAGAAATCCGTCCGTTTTAGTCATTTGTTATCGAATCGACTTAAAGCCAGATCGTCACATTGGCCGCTCTTCTCTCTGAAACGCTTGTACTTATCGTCTGTAAAGCTATGTCGCGTGCTGCGGTATGTGGAGAAACTAAAAGCACCATAGTAGAACACAGATGAAGCTTCTAAGTTGATGTAATAGCCAGCAAGAAAAAGTGGAATTCAAGTATTAGGTATCGATTATTGACTTTTTAGCTGGCTTTGGTGCCTTGGACATGAGCTAGGACCTTAAGATTCTGCATGAAAGGAGGACTAGCAGCCGAGTTTCACGGGAGAATGTGAAAAGTGTTCATATGTAGTAAAAACCTGAGAAATCCGTCCGTTTTCGTCATTTGTTATCGAATCGACTTAAAGCCAGATCGTCACATTGGCCGCTCTTCTCTCTGAAACGGTTGTACTTATCGTCTGCAAAACTATGTCGCGTGCTGCGGTATGCGGAGAAACTAAAAGCAACGTAGTAGAACACAGATGAAGCTTCTAAGTTGATGTAATAGCCAGTAAGAAGCAGTACATTTCAAGTTTTAGGTATTGATTATTGACTTTTTAGCTGGCTTTGGTGCCTTGGACATGAGCTAGGACCTTAATATTCTGCATGAAAGGAGGACTAGCAGCCGATTTGCATGAGAGAATGTGAAAAGTGTTCATATGTAGTAAAAACCTGAGACATCCGTCCGTTTTCGTCATTTGTTATCGAATCGACTTAAAGCCAGATCGTCACATTGGCCGCTCTTCTCTCTGAAACGGATGTACTTATCGTCTGTAAAGCTATGTCGCGTGCTGCGGTATGCTGAGACACTAAAAGCACCATAGTAGAACACAGATCAAGCTTCTAAGTTGATGTAATAGCCAGTAAGAAGTAGTACAATTCAAGTTTTAGGTATTGAATATTGACCTTTTAGCTGGCTTTGGTGCTTTGGACATGAGCTAGGACCTTAAGATTCTGCATGAAAGGAGGACTAGCAGCCGAGTTGCAGGGGAGAATGTGAAAAGTGTTCATATGTAGTAAAAACCTGAGACATCCGTCCGTTTTCGTCATTTGTTATCGAATCGACTTAAAGCCAGATCGTCACATTGGCCGCTCTTCTCTCTGAAACGCTTGTACTTATCGTCTGCAAAGCTATGTCGCGTGCTGCGGTATGTGGAGACACTAAAAGCACCATAGTAGATCACAGATGAAGCTTCTAAGTTGATGTAATAGCCAGTAAGAAGTAGTGGAATTCAAGTTTTAGGTATCGCTTATTGACTTTTTAGCTGACTTTGGTGCCTTGGACATGAGCTAGGACCTTAAAATTCTGCATGAAAGGAGGACTAGCAGCCGAGTTGCACGGGAGAATGTGAAAAGTGTTCATATGTAGTAAAAACCTGAGAAATCCGTCCGTTTTCGTCATTTGTTATCGAATCGACTTAAAGCCAGATCGTCACATTGGCCGATCTTCTCTCTGAAACGGATGTACTTATCGTCTGCAAAGCTATGTCGCGTGCTGCGGTATGCTGAGACACTAAAAGCACCATAGTAGAACACAGATCAAGCTTCTAAGTTGATGTAATAGCCAGTAAGAAGTAGTACAATTCAAGTTTTAGGTATTGAATATTGACCTTTTAGCTGGCTTTGGTGCTTTGGACATGAGCTAGGGCCTTACGATTCTGCATGAAAGGAGGACTAGCAGCCGAGTTGCAGGGGAGAATGTGAAAAGTGTTCATATGTAGTAAAAACCTGAGAAATCCGTCCGTTTTAGTCATTTGTTATCGAATCGACTTAAAGCCAGATCGTCACATTGGCCGCTCTTCTCTCTGAAACGCTTGTACTTATCGTCTGTAAAGCTATGTCGCGTGCTGCGGTATGTGGAGACACTAAAAGCACCATAGTAGAACACAGATGAAGCTTCTAAGTTGATGTAATAGCCAGTAAGAAAAAGTGGAATTCAAGTATTAGGTATCGATTATTGACTTTTTAGCTGGCTTTGGTGCCTTGGACATGAGCTAGGACCTTAAGATTCTGCATGAAAGGAGGACTAGCAGCCGAGTTTCACGGGAGAATGTGAAAAGTGTTCATATGTAGTAAAAACCTGAGAAATCCGTCCGTTTTCGTCATTTGTTATCGAATCGACTTAAAGCCAGATCGTCACATTGGCCGCTCTTCTCTCTGAAACGGTTGTACTTATCGTCTGCAAAACTATGTCGCGTGCTGCGGTATGCGGAGAAACTAAAAGCAACGTAGTAGAACACAGATGAAGCTTCTAAGTTGATGTAATAGCCAGTAAGAAGCAGTACATTTCAAGTTTTAGGTATTGATTATTGACTTTTTAGCTGGCTTTGGTGCCTTGGACATGAGCTAGGACCTTAAGATTGTGCATGAAAGGAGGACTAGCAGCCGAGTTGCACGGGAGAATGTGAAAAGTGTTCATATGTAGTAAAAAAATGAGACATCCGTCCGTTTTCGTCATTTGTTATCGAATCGACTTAAAGCCAGATCGTCACATTGGCCGCTCTTCTCTCTGAAACGGTTGTACTTATCGTCTACAAAGCTATGTCGCGTGCTGCGGTATGCGGAGACACTAAAAGCACCATAGTAGAACACAGATGAAGCTTCTAAGTTAATGTAATAGCCAGTAAGAAGTAGTACAATTCAAGTTTTAGGTATTGAATATTGAATTTTTAGCTGGCTTTGGTGCCTTGGACATGAGCTAGGACCTTAATATTCTGCATGAAAGGAGGACTAGCAGCCGATTTGCATGAGAGAATGTGAAAAGTGTTCATATGTAGTAAAAACCTGAGACATCCGTCCGTTTTCGTCATTTGTTATCGAATCGACTTAAAGCCAGATCGTCACATTGGCCGATCTTCTCTCTGAAACGGATGTACTTATCGTCTGTAAAGCTATGTCGCGTGCTGCGGTATGCTGAGACACTAAAAGCACCATAGTAGAACACAGATCAAGCTTCTAAGTTGATGTAATAGCCAGTAAGAAGTAGTACAATTCAAGTTTTAGGTATTGAATATTGACCTTTTAGCTGGCTTTGGTGCTTTGGACATGAGCTAGGACCTTAAGATTCTGCATGAAAGGAGGACTAGCAGCCGAGTTGCAGGGGAGAATGTGAAAAGTGTTCATATGTAGTAAAAACCTGAGACATCCGTCCGTTTTCGTCATTTGTTATCGAATCGACTTAAAGCCAGATCGTCACATTGGCCGCTCTTCTCTCTGAAACGCTTGTACTTATCGTCTGCAAAGCTATGTCGCGTGCTGCGGTATGTGGAGACACTAAAAGCACCATAGTAGATCACAGATGAAGCTTCTAAGTTGATGTAATAGCCAGTAAGAAGTAGTGGAATTCAAGTTTTAGGTATCGCTTATTGACTTTTTAGCTGACTTTGGTGCCTTGGACATGAGCTAGGACCTTAAAATTCTGCATGAAAGGAGGACTAGCAGCCGAGTTGCACGGGAGAATGTGAAAAGTGTTCATATGTAGTAAAAACCTGAGAAATCCGTCCGTTTTCGTCATTTGTTATCGAATCGACTTAAAGCCACATCGTCACATTGGCCGATCTTCTCTCTGAAACGCTTGTACTTATCGTCTACAAAACTATGTCGAGTGCTGCGGTATGCTGAGACACTAAAAGCACCATAGTAGAACACAGATCAAGCTTCTAAGTTGATGTAATAGCCAGTAAGAAGTAGTACAATTCAAGTTTTAGGTATTGAATATTGACCTTTTAGCTGGCTTTGGTGCCTTGGACATGAGCTAGGACCTTAAGATTCTGCATGAAAGGAGGACTAGCAGCCGAGTAGCACGGGAGAATGTGAAAAGTGTTCATATGTAGTAAAAACCTGAGACATCCGTCCGTTTTCGTCATTTGTTATCGAATCGACTTAAAGCCACATCGTCACATTGGCCGCTCTTCTCTCTGAAACGCTTGTACTTATCGTCTACAAAACTATGTCGAGTGCTGCGGTATACGGAGAAACTAAAAGCACCGTAGTAGAACACAGATGAAGCTTCTAAGTTGATGTATTAGCCAGTAAGAAGTAGTACAATTCAAGTTTTAGGTATTGATTATTGAGTTTTTAGCTGGCTTTGGCGTCTTGGACATGAGCTAGGACCTTAAGATTCTGCATGAAAGGAGGACTAGCAGCCGAGTAGCACGGGAGAATGTGAAAAGTGTTCATATGTAGTAAAAACCTGAGAAATCCGTCCGTTTTCGTCATTTGTTATCGAATCGACTTAAAGCCAGATCGTCACATCGGCCGCTCTTCTCTCTGAAACCGTTGTACTTATCGTCTGCAAAACTATGTCGCGTGCTGCGGTATGCGGAGAAACTAAAAGCAACGTAGTAGAACACAGATGAAGCTTCTAAGTTGATGTAATAGCCAGTAAGAAGCAGTACATTTCAAGTTTTAGGTATTGATTATTGACTTTTTAGCTGGCTTTGGTGCCTTGGACATGAGCTAGGACCTTAAGATTCTGCATGAAAGCAGGACTAGCAGCCGAGTAGCACGGGAGAATGTGAAAAGTGTTCATATGTAGAAAAAACCTGAGACATCCGTCCGTTTTCGTCATTTGTTATCGAATCGACTTAAAGCCAGATCGTCACATTGGCCGCTCTTCTCTCTGAAACGGTTGTACTTATCGTCTGCAAAGCTTTGTCGCGTGCTGCGGTATGCTGAGACACTACAAGCACCATAGTAGAACACAGATGAAGCTTCTAAGTTGATGTAATAGCCAGTAAGAAGCAGTACATTTCAAGTTTTAGGTATTGATTATTGACTTTTTAGCTGGCTTTGGTGCCTTGGACATGAGCTAGGACCTTAAGATTCTGCATGAAAGCAGGACTAGCAGCCGAGTAGCACGGGAGAATGTGAAAAGTGTTCATATGTAGAAAAAACCTGAGAAATCCGTCCGTTTTCGTCATTTGTTACCGAATCGACTTAAAGCCAGATCGTCACATTGGCCGATCTTCTCTCTGAAACGGTTGTACTTATCGTCTGCAAAGCTATGTCGCGTGTTGCCGTAGGCGGAAACAGGAAAAGCACCGTAATAGAACACAGATGAATCTTCTAAGTTGATGTAATAGCCAGTAAGAAGTAGTCCAATTCAAGTTTTAGGTATTGATTATTGACTTTTTAGCTGGCTTTGGCGTCTTGGACATGAGCTAGGACCTTAAGATTCTGCATGAAAGGAGGACTAGCAGCCGAGTAGCACGGGAGAATGTGAAAAGTGTTCATATGTAGTAAAAACCTGAGAAATCCGTCCGTTTTCGTCATTTGTTATCGCATCGACTTAAAGCCTGATCGACACATTGGCCGCTCTTCTCTCTGAAACGGTTGTACTTATCGTCTGCAAAGCTTTGTCGCGTGCTGCGGTATGCTGAGACACTACAAGCACCATAGTAGAACACAGATGAAGCTTCTAAGTTGAGGTAATAGCCAGTAATATGTAGTACAATTCAAGTTTTAGGTATTGAATATTGACCTTTTAGCTGGCTTTGGTGCCTTGGACATGAGCTAGGACCTTAAGATTCTGCATGAAAGGAGGACTAGCAGCCGAGTTGCACGGGAGAATGTAAAAAGTGTTCATATGTAGTAAAAACCTGAGAAATTCGTCCGTTTTCGTCATTTGTTACCGAATCGACTTAAAGCCAGATCGTCACATTGGCCGATCTTCTCTCTAAAACGGTTGTACTTATCGTCTGCAAAGCTATGTCGCGTGTTGCCGTAGGCGGAAACAGGAAATGCACCATAATAGAACACAGATGAAGCTTCTAAGTTGATGTAATAGCCAGTAAGAAGTAATCCTATTCAAGTTTTAGGTATCGGTTATTGACTTTTTAGCTGGCTTTGGTGCCTTGACCATGAGCTAGGACCTTAAGATTCTGCATGAAAGGAGGACTAGCAGCCGAGTTGCACGGCAGAATGTGAAAAGTGTTCATATGTAGTAAAAACCTGAGAAATCCGTCCGTTTTCGTCATTTGTTATCGAATCGACTTAAAGCCAGATCGTCACATTGGCCGCTCTTCTCTCTGAAACGATTGTACTTATCGTCTGCAAAACTATGTCGCGTGCTGCGGTATGCGGAGAAACTAAAACCACCGTAGGAGAACACACATGAAGCTTCTAAGTTGATGTAATATCCAGTAAGAAGTAGTACAATTCAAGTTTTAGGTATTGATTATTGACTTTTTAGCTGGCTTTGGTGCCTCGGACATGAGCTAGGACCTTAAGATTCTGCATGAAAGGAGGACTAGCAGCCGAGTTGCACGGGAGAATGTGAAAAGTGTTCATATGTAGTAAAAACCTGAGAAATCCGTCCGTTTTCGTCATTTGTTATCGCATCGACTTAAAGCCAGATCGTCACATTGGCCGCTCTTCTCTCTGAAACGGTTGTACTTATCGTCTGCAAAACTATGTCGCGTGCTGCGGTATGCGGAGAAACTAAAAGCACCGTAGTAGAACACAGATGAAGCTTCTAAGTTGATGTAATAGCCAGTAAGAAGTAGTACAATTCAAGTTTTAGGTATTGATTATTGACTTTTTAGCTGGCTTTTGTGCCTTGGACATGAGCTAGGATCTTAATATTCTGCATGAAAGGAGGACTAGCAGCCGAGTTGCACGGGAGAATGTGAAAAGTGTTCATATGTAGTAAAAACCTTAGAAATCCGTCCGTTTTCGTCATTTGTTATCGAATTGACTTAAAGCCAGATAGTCACATTAGCCGCTCTTCTCTCTGAAACGGCTGTACTTATCGTCTGCAAAGCTATGTCGCGTGCTGCGGTATTCCGAGACACTAAAAACACCATAGTAGAACACAGATGAAGCTTCTAAAATGATGTAATAGCCAGTAAAAAGTATTACAATTCAAGTTTTAGGTATCGGTTATTGACTTTTTAGCTAGCTTTGGTGCCTTGGACATGAGCTAGGACCTTAAGATTCTGCATGAGAGGAGGACTAGCAGCCGAGTTGCACGGGAGAATGTGAAAAGTGTTCATATGTAGTAAAAACCTGAGAAATCCGTCCGTTTTCGTCATTTGTTATCGAATCGACTTAAAAGCCAGATCGTCACATTGGCCGATCTTCTCTCTGAAACGGTTGTACTTATCGTCTGCAAAGCTATGTCGCGTGTTGCCGTAGGCGGAAACAGGAAAAGCACCATAATAGAACACAGATGAAGCTTCTAAGTTGATGTAATAGCCAGTAAGAAGTAGTCCAATTCAAGTTTTATGTATCGGTTATTGACTTTTTAGCTGGCTTTGGTGCCTTGGACATGAGCTAGGACCTTAAGATTCTGCATGAAAGGAGGACTAGCAGCCGAGTTGCAGGGGAGAATGTGAAAAGTGTTCATATGTAGTAGAAACCAGAGAAATACGTCCGTTTTCGTCATTTGTTATCGAATCGACTTAAAGCCAGATCGTCACATTGGCCGATCTTCTCTCTGAAACGGTTGTACTTGTCGTCTGCAAAGCTATGTCAAGTGCTGCGGTATGCGGAGACACTAAAATCACCACAGTAGAACACAGATGAAGCTTCTAAGTTGATGTAATAGCCAGTAAGAAGTAGTACAATTCAAGTTTTAGGTATCGATTATTGACTTTTTAGATGGCTTTGGTGCCTTGGACATGAGCTAGGACTTTAAGATTCTGCATAAAAGGAGGACTAGCAGCCCAGTTGCACGGGAGAATGTGAAAAGTGTTCATATGTAGTAAAAAACTGAGACATCCGTCCGTTTTCGTCATTTGTTATCGAATTGACTTAAAGCCAGATCGTCACATTTTCCGCTCTTCTCTCTGAAACGGTTGTACTTATCGTCTGCAAAGCTATGTCGCGTTTTGCCGTAGGCGGAAACAGGAAAAGCACCATAATAGAACACAGATGAAGCTTCTAAGTTGATGTAATAGCCAGTAAGAAGTAGTCCAATTCAAGTTTTAGGTATTGAATATTGAACTTTCAGCTGGCTTTGGTGCTTTGGACATGAGCTAGGACCTTAAGATTCTGCATGAAAGGAGGACTAGCAGCCGAGTTGCAGGGGAGAATGTGAAAAGTGTTCATATGTAGTAAAAACCTGAGAAATCCGTCCGTTTTGGTCATTTGTTATCGAATCGACTTAAAGCCAGATCGTCACATTGGCCGCTCTTCTCTCTGAAACGCTTGTACTTATCGTCTGCAAAGCTATGTCGCGTGCTGCGGTATGTGGAGACACTAAAAGCACCATAGTAGAACACAGATGAAGCTTCTGAGTTGATGTAATAGCCAGTAAGAAGTAGTGGAATTCAAGTTTTAGGTATCGCTTATTGACTTTTTAGCTGGCTTTGGTGCCTTGGACATGAGCTAGGACCTTAAGTTCTGCATGAAAGGAGGACTAGCAGCCGAGTTGCACGGGAGAATGTGAAAAGTGTTCATATGTAGTAAAAACCTGAGGAATCCGTCCGTTTTCGTCATTTGTTATCGAATCGACTTAAAGCCAGATCGTCACATTGGCCGATCTTCTCTCTGAAACGGATGTACTTATCGTCTGCAAAGCTATGTCGCGTGCTGCGGTTAGCTGAGACACTAAAAGCACCATAGTAGAACACAGATCAAGCTTCTAAGTTGATGTAATAGCCAGTAAGAAGTAGTACAATTCAAGTTTTAGGTATTGAATATTGACCTTTTAGCTGGCTTTGGTGCCTTGGACATGAGCTAGGACCTTAAGATTCTGCATGAAAGGAGGACTAGCAGCCGAGTAGCACGGGAGAATGTGAAAAGTGTTCATATGTAGTAAAAACCTGAGACATCCGTCCGTTTTCGTCATTTGTTATCGAATCGACTTAAAGCCACATCGTCACATTGGCCGCTCTTCTCTCTGAAACGGTTGTACTTATCGTCTACAAAACTATGTCGCGTGCTGCGGTATACGGAGAAACTAAATGCACCGTAGTAGAACACAGATGAAGCTTCTAAGTTGATGTATTAGCCAGTAAGAAGTAGTACAATTCAAGTTTTAGGTATTGATTATTGACTTTTTAGCTGGCTTTTGTGCCTTGGGCATGAGCTAGGACCTTAAGATTCTGCATGAAAGGAGGACAAGCAGCCGAGTTGCACGGGAGAATGTGAAAAGTGTTCATATGTAGTAAAAACCTGAGAAATCCGTCCGTTTTCGTCATTTGTTATCGAATCGACTTAAAGCCAGATCGTCACATTGGCCACTCTTCTCTCTGAAACGGTTGTACTTGTCGTCTGCAAAGCTATGTCACGTGCTGCGGTATGCGGAGACACTAAAATCACCACAGTAGAACACAGATGAAGCTTCTAAGTTGATGTAATAGCCAGTAAGAAGTAGTACAATTCAAGTTTTAGGTATCGATTATTGACTTTTTAGATGGCTTTGGTGCCTTGGACATGAGCTAGGACTTTAAGATTCTGCATAAAAGGAGGACTAGCAGCCCAGTTGCACGGGAGAATGTGAAAAGTGTTCATATGTAGTAAAAAACTGAGACATCCGTCCGTTTTCGTCATTTGTTATCGAATTGACTTAAAGCCAGATCGTCACATTTTCCGCTCTTCTCTCTGAAACGGTTGTACTTATCGTCTGCAAAGCTATGTCGCGTTTTGCCGTAGGCGGAAACAGGAAAAGCACCATAATAGAACACAGATGAAGTTTCTAAGTTGATGTAATAGCCAGTAAGAAGTAGTCCAATTCAAGTTTTAGGTATTGAATATTGAACTTTTAGCTGGCTTTGGTGCTTTGGACATGAGCTAGGACCTTAAGATTCTGCATGAAAGGAGGACTAGCAGCCGAGTTGCAGGGGAGAATGTGAAAAGTGTTCATATGTAGTAAAAACCTGAGAAATCCGTCCGTTTTGGTCATTTGTTATCGAATCGACTTAAAGCCAGATCGTCACATTGGCCGCTCTTCTCTCTGAAACGCTTGTACTTATCGTCTGCAAAGCTATGTCGCGTGCTGCGGTATGTGGAGACACTAAAAGCACCATAGTAGAACACAGATGAAGCTTCTGAGTTGATGTAATAGCCAGTAAGAAGTAGTGGAATTCAAGTTTTAGGTATCGCTTATTGACTTTTTAGCTGGCTTTGGTGCCTTGGACATGAGCTAGGACCTTAAGTTCTGCATTAAAGGAGGACTAGCAGCCGAGTTGCACGGGAGAATGTGAAAAGTGTTCATATGTAGTAAAAACCTGAGGAATCCGTCCGTTTTCGTCATTTGTTATCGAATCGACTTAAAGCCAGATCGTCACATTGGCCGATCTTCTCTCTGAAACGGATGTACTTATCGTCTGCAAAGCTATGTCGCGTGCTGCGGTATGCTGAGACACTAAAAGCACCATAGTAGAACACAGATCAAGCTTCTAAGTTGATGTAATAGCCAGTAAGAAGTAGTACAATTCAAGTTTTAGGTATTGATTATTGACTTTTTAGCTGGCTTTTGTGCCTTGGGCATGAGCTAGGACCTTAAGATTCTGCATGAAAGGAGGACTAGCAGCCGAGTTGCACGGGAGAATGTGAAAAGTGTTCATATGTAGTAAAAACCTGAGAAATCCGTCCGTTTTCGTCATTTGTTATCGAATCGACTTAAAGCCAGATCGTCACATTGGCCGCTCTTCTCTCTGAAACGGTTGTACTTATCGTCTGCAAAACTATGTCGCGTGCTGCGGTATGCGGAGAAACTAAAAGCAACGTCGTAGAACACAGATGAAGCTTCTAAGTTGATGTAATAGTCAGTAAGAAGCAGTACATTTCAAGTTTTAGGTATTGATTATTGACTTTTTAGCTGGCTTTGGTGCCTTGGACATGAGCTAGGACCTTAAGATTCTGCATGAAAGGAGGACTAGCAGCCGAGTTGCACGGGAGAATGCGAAAAGTGTTCATATGTAGTAAAAACCTGAGAAATCCGTCCGTTTTCGTCATTTGTTATCGAATCGACTTAAAGCCAGATCGTCACATTGGCCGCTCTTCTCTCTGAAACGGTTGTACTTATCGTCTGCAAAGCTATGTCGCGTACTGCGGTATTCGGAGACACTAGAAGCAACATAGTAGAACACAGATGAAGCTTCTATAATAATGTAATAGCCAGTAAGAAGTAGTACAATTCAAGTTTTAGGTATCGGTTATTGACTTTTTAGCTGGCTTTGGTGCCTTGGACATGAGCTAGGACCTTAAGATTCTGCATGAAAGGAGGACTAGCAGCCGAGTTGCACGGGAGAATGTGAAAAGTGTTCATATGTAGTAAAAACCTGAGAAATCCGTCCGTTTTCGTCATTTGTTACCGAATCGACTTAAAGACAGATCGTCACATTGGCCGATCTTCTCTCTGAAACGGTTGTACTTATCGTCTGCAAAGCTATGTCGCATGTTGCCGTAGGCGGAAACAGGAAAAGCTCCATAATAGAACACAGATGAAGCTTCTAAGTTGATGTAATAGCCAGTAAGAAGTAGTCCTATTCAAGTTTTAGGTATCGGTTATTGACTTTTTAGCTGGCTTTGGTGCCATAGACATGAGCTAGGACCTTAAGATTCTGCATGAAAGGAGGACTAGCAGCCGAGTTGCACGGGAGAATGTGAAAAGTGTTCATATGTAGTAAAAACCTGAGAAATCCGTACGTTTTCGTCATTTGTTATCGAATCGACTTAAAGCCAGATCGTCACATTGGCCGCTCTTCTCTCTGAAACGGTTGTACTTATCGTCTGCAAAACTATGTCGCGTGCTGCGGTATGCGGAGAAACTAAAAGCAACGTAGTAGAACACAGATGAAGCTTCTAAGTTGATGTAATAGCCAGTAAGAAGCAGTACATTTCAAGTTTTAGGTATCGATTATTGACTTTTTAGCTGGCTTTGGTGCCTTGGACATGAGCTAGGACCTTAAGATTCTGCATGAAAGGAGGACTAGCAGCCGAGTTGCACGGGAGAATGTGAAAAGTGTTCATATGTAGTAAAAACCTGAGAAATCCGTCCGTTTTCGTCATTTGTTATCGAATCGACTTAAAGCCAGATCGTCACATAGGCCGCTCTTCTCTCTGAAACGGTTGTACTTATCGTCTGCAAAGCTATGTCGCGTACTGCGGTATTCGGAGACACTAAAAGCAACATAGTAGAACACAGATGAAGCTTCTAAAATGATGTAATAGCCAGTAAGAAGTAGTACAATTCAAGTTTTAGGTATCGGTTATTGACTTTTTAGCTGGCTTTGGTGCCTTGGACATGAGCTACGACCTTAAGATTCTGCATGAAAGGAGGACTAGCAGCCGAGTTGCACGGGAGAATGTGAAAAGTGTTCATATGTAGTAAAAACCTGAGAAATTCGTCCGTTTTCGTCATTTGTTACCGAATCGACTTAAAGCCAGATCGTCACATTGGCCGATCTTCTCTCTGAAACGGTTGTACTTATCGTCTGCAAAGCTATGTCGCGTGTTGCCGTAGGCGGAAACAGGAAATGCACCATAATAGAACACAGATGAAGCTTCTAAGTTGATGTAATAGCCAGTAAGAAGTAGTCCTATTCAAGTTTTAGGTATCGGTTATTGACTTTTTAGCTGGCTTTGGTGCCTTGACCATGAGCTAGGACCTTAAGATTCTGCATGAAAGGAGGACTAGCAGCCGAGTTGCACGGCAGAATGTGAAAAGTGTTCATATGTAGTAAAAACCTGAGAAATCCGTCCGTTTTCGTCATTTGTTATCGAATCGACTTAAAGCCAGATCGTCACATTGGCCGCTCTTCTCTCTGAAACGGTTGTGCTTATCGTCTGCAAAACTATGTCGCGTGCTGCGGTATGCGGAGAAACTAAAACCACCGTAGGAGAACACACATGAAGCTTCTAAGTTGATGTAATAGCCAGTAAGAAGTAGTACAATTCAAGTTTTAGGTATTGATTATTGACTTTTTAGCTGGCTTTGGTGCCTCGGACATGAGCTAGGACCTTAAGATTCTGCATGAAAGGAGGACTAGCAGCCGAGTTGCACGGGAGAATGTGAAAAGTGTTCATATGTAGTAAAAACCTGAGAAATCCGTTCGTTTTCGTCATTTGTTATCGCATCGACTTAAAGCCAGATCGACACATTGGCCGCTCTTCTCTCTGAAACGGTTGTACTTATCGTCTGCAAAGCTTTGTCGCGTGCTGCGGTATGCTGAGACACTACAAGCACCATAGTAGAACACAGATGAAGCTTCTAAGTTGAGGTGATAGCCAGTAAGAGGTAGTACAATTCAAGTTTTAGGTATTGAATATTGAACTTTTAGCTGGCTTTGGTGCCTTGGACATGAGCTAGGACCTTAAGATTCTGCATGAAAGGAGGACTAGCAGCCGAGTTGCACGGGAGAATGTGAAAAGTGTTCATATGTAATACAAACCTGAGACATCCGACCGTTTTCGTCATTTGTTATCGAATCGACGTAAAGCCAGATCGCCACATTGGCCGCTCTGCTCTCTGAAATGGTTGTACTTATCGTCTGCAAAGCTATGTCGCGTACTGCGGTATGCGGAGACACTAAAAGCACCATAGTAGAACACAGATGAAGCTTGTAAGTTGATGTAATACCCAGTAAGAATTAGTACAATTCAAGTTTTAGGTATAGATTATTGCCTTTTTAGCTGGCTTTGGTGCCTTGGACATGAGCTAGGACCTTAAGATTCTGCATGAAAGGAGGACTAGCAGCCGAGTTGCACGGGAGAATGTGAAAAGTGTTCATATGTAGTAAAAACCTGAGAAATCCGTCCGTTTTCGTCATTTGTTATCGAATCGACTTAAAGCCAGATCGTCACATTGGCCGCTCTTCTCTCTGAAACGGTTGTACTTATCGTCTGCAAAGCTATGTCGCGTACTGCGGTATTCGGAGACACTAAAAACACCATAGTAGAACACAGATGAAGCTTCTAAAATGATGTAATAGCCAGTAAAAAGTAGTAGAATTCAAGTTTTAGGTATCGGTTATTGACTTTTTAGCTGGCTTTGGTGCCTTGGACATGAGCTAGGACCTTAAGATTCTGCATGAAAGGAGGACTAGCAGCCGAGTTGCACGGGAGAATGTGAAAAGTGTTCATATGTAGTAAAAACCTGAGAAATCCGTCCGTTTTCGTCATTTGTTATCGAATCGACTTAAACGCCAGATCGTCACATTGGCCGATCTTCTCTCTGAAACGGTTGTACTTATCGTCTGCAAAGCTATGTCGCGTGTTGCCATAGGCGGAAACAGGAAAAGCATCATAATAGAACACAGATGAAGCTTCTAAGTTGATGTAATAGCCAGTAAGAAGTAGTCCAATTCAAGTTTTATGTATCGGTTATTGACTTTTTAGCTGGCTTTGGTGCCTTGGACATGAGCTAGGACCTTAAGATTCTGCATGAAAGGAGGACTAGCAGCCGAGTTGCACGGGAGAATGTGAAAAGTGTTCATATGTAGTAAAAACCAGAGAAATACGTCCGTTTTCGTCATTTGTTATCGAATCGACTTAAAGCCAGATCGTCACATTGGCCGATCTTCTCTCTGAAATGGTTGTACTTATCGTCTGCAAAGCTATGTCGCGTGTTGCCGTAGGCGGAAACAGGAAAAGCACCATAATAGAACACAGATGGAGCTTCAAAGTTGATGTAATAGCCAGTAAGAAGTAGTACAATTCAAGTTTTAGGTATTGATTATTGACTTTTTAGCTGGTTTTGGTGCCTTGGACATGATCTAGGACCTTAATATTCTGCATGAAAGGAGGACTAGCAGCCGAGTTGCACGGGAGAATGTGAAAAGTGTTCATATGTAGTAAAAACCTTAGAAATCCGTCCGTTTTCGTCATTTGTTATCGAATCGACTTAAAGCCAGATCGTCACATTGGCCGCTCTTCTCTCTGAAACGGTTGTACTTGTCGTCTGCAAAGCTATGTCACGTGCTGCGGTATGCGGAGACACTAAAATCACCACAGTAGAACACAGATGAAGCTTCTAAGTTGATGTAATAGCCAGTAAGAGGTAGTACAATTCAAGTTTTACGTATTGAATATTGATCTTTTTGCTGGCTTTGGTGCCTTGGACATGTGCTAATACCTTAAGATTCTGCATGAAAGGAGGACTAGCAGCCGAGTTGCACGGGAGAATGTGAAAAGTGTTCATATGTAGTAAAAACCTGAGAAATCCGTCCGTTTTCGTCATTTGTTATCGAATCTACTTAAAGCCAGATGGTCACATTGGCCGCTCTTCTCTCTGAAACGGTTGTACTTATCGTCTGCAAAGCTATGTCGCGTACTGCGGTATTCGGAGACACTAAAAGCACCATAGTAGAACACAGATGAAGCTTCTAAGATGATGTAATAACCAGTAAGAAGAAGTACAATTCAAGTTTTAGGTATCGGTTATTGACTTTTTAGCTGGCTTTGGTGCCTTGGACATGAGCTAGGACCTTAAGATTCTGCATGAAAGGAGGACTAGCAGCCGAGTTGCATGGGAGAATGTGAAAAGTGTTCATATGTAGTACAAACCTGAGAAATCCGTCCGTTTTCGTCATTTGTTATCGAATCGACTTAAAGCCAGATCGTCACATTGGCCGCTCTTCTCTCTGAAACGGTTGTACTTATCGTCTGCAAAGCTATGTCGCGTGTTGCCGTAGGCGGAAACAGGAAAAGCACCATAATAGAACACAGATGAAGCTTCTAAGTTGATGTAATAGCCAGTAAGAAGTAGTACAATTCAAGTTTTAGGTATCGATTATTGACTTTTTTGATGGCTTTGGTGCCTTGGACATGAGCTAGGACTTTAAGATTCTGCATAAAAGGAGGACTAGCAGCCCAGTTGCACGGGAGAATGTGAAAAGTGTTCATATGTAGTAAAAACCTGAGACATCCGTCCGTTTTCGTCATTTGTTATCGAATTGACTTAAAGCCAGATCGTCACATTTTCCGCTCTTCTCTCTGAAACGGTTGTACTTATCGTCTGCAAAGCTATGTCGCGTGTTGCCGTAGGCGGAAACAGGAAAAGCACCATAATAGAACACAGATGAAGCTTCTAAGTTGATGTAATAGCCAGTAAGAAGTAGTCCAATTCAAGTTTTATGTATCGGTTATTGACTTTTTAGCTGGCTTTGGTGCCTTGGACATGAGCTAGGACCTTAAGATTCTGCATGAATGGAGGACTAGCAGCCGAGTTGCACGGGAGAATGTGAAAAGTGTTCATATGTAGTAAAAACCAGAGAAATACGTCCGTTTTCGTCATTTGTTACCGAATCGACTTAAAGCCAGATCGTCACATTGGCCGATCTTCTCTGTGAAATGGTTGTACTTATCGTCTGCAAAGCTATGTCGCGTGTTGCCGTAGGCGGAAACAGGAAAAGCACCATAATAGAACACAGATGGAGCTTCTAAGTTGATGTAATAGCCAGTAAGAAGTAGTACAATTCAAGTTTTAGGTATTGATTATTGACTTTTTAGCTGGTTTTGGTGCCTTGGACATGAGCTAGGACCTTAATATTCTGCATGAAAGGAGGACTAGCAGCCGAGTTGCACGGGAGAATGTGAAAAGTGTTCATATGTAGTAAAAACCTTAGAAATCCGTCCGTTTTCGTCATTTGTTATCGAATCGACTTAAAGCCAGATCGTCACATTGGCCGCTCTTCTCTCTGAAACGGTTGTACTTGTCGTCTGCAAAGCTATGTCACGTGCTGCGGTATGCGGAGACACTAAAATCACCACAGTAGAACACAGATGAAGCTTCTAAGTTGATGTAATAGCCAGTAAGAAGTAGTACAATTCAAGTTTTACGTATTGAATATTGACCTTTTTGCTGGCTTTGGTGCCTTGGACATGTGCTAATACCTTAAGATTCTGCATGAAAGGAGGACTAGCAGCCGAGTTGCACGGGAGAATGTGAAAAGTGTTCATATGTAGTAAAAACCTGAGAAATCCGTCCGTTTTCGTCATTTGTTATCGAATCTACTTAAAGCCAGATGGTCACATTGGCCGCTCTTCTCTCTGAAACGGTTGTACTTATCGTCTGCAAAGCTATGTCGCGTACTGCGGTATTCGGAGACACTAAAAGCACCATAGTAGAACACAGATCAAGCTTCTAAGATGATGTAATCACCAGTAAGAAGAAGTACAATTCAAGTTTTAGGTATCGGTTATTGACTTTTTAGCTGGCTTTGGTGCCTTGGACATGAGCTAGGACCTTAAGATTCTGCATGAAAGGAGGACTAGCAGCCGAGTTGCACGGGAGAATGTGAAAAGTGTTCATATGTAGTACAAACCTGAGAAATCCGTCCGTTTTCGTCATTTGTTATCGAATCGACTTAAAGCCAGATCGTCACATTGGCCGCTCTTCTCTTTGAAACGGTTGTACTTATCGTCTGCAAAGCTATGTCGCGTGTTGCCGTAGGCGGAAACAGGAAAAGCACCATAATAGAACACAGATGAAGCTTCTAAGTTGATGTAATAGCCAGTAAGAAGTAGTCCAATTCAAGTTTTAGGTATCGATTATTGACTTTTTAGATGGCTTTGGTGCCTTGGACATGAGCTAGGACTTTAAGATTTTGCATAAAAGGAGGACTAGCAGCCCAGTTGCACGGGAGAATGTGAAAAGTGTTCATATGTAGTAAAAACCTGAGACATCCGTCCGTTTTCGTCATTTGTTATCGAATTGACTTAAAGCCAGATCGTCACATTTTCCGCTCTTCTCTCTGAAACGGTTGTACTTATCGTCTGCAAAGCTATGTCGCGTGCTGCGGTATGCGGAGACACTAAAAGCACCATAGTAGAACACAGATGATGCTTCTAAGTTGATGTAATAGCCAGTAAGAAGTAGTACAATTCAAGTTTTAGGTATCGGTTATTGACTTTTTACCCTTCTTTGGTGCCTTGGACACGAGCTAGGAACTTAAGATTTTGCATGAAGGAGGACTAGCAGCCGAGTTGCACGGGAGAATGTTAAAAGTGTTCATATGTAGTAAAACCTGAGAAATACGTTCGTTTTCGTCATTTGTTATCGAATCGACTTAAAGCCAGATCGTCACATTGGCCGCTCTTCTCTCTGAAACGGTTGTACTTATCGTCTGCAAAGCTATGTCGCGTACTGCGGTATTCGGAGACACTAAAAACACCATAGTAGAACACAGATGAAGCTTCTAAAATGATGTAATAGCCAGTAAAAAGTAGTAGAATTCAAGTTTTAGGTATCGGTTATTGACTTTTTAGCTGGCTTTGGTGCCTTGGACATGAGCTAGGACCTTAAGATTCTGCATGAAAGGAGGACTAGCAGCCGAGTTGCACGGGAGAATGTGAAAAGTGTTCATATGTAGTAAAAACCTGAGAAATCCGTCCGTTTTCGTCATTTGTTATCGAATCGACTTAAACGCCAGATCGTCACATTGGCCGATCTTCTCTCTGAAACGGTTGTACTTATCGTCTGCAAAGCTATGTCGCGTGTTGCCATAGGCGGAAACAGGAAAAGCATCATAATAGAACACAGATGAAGCTTCTAAGTTGATGTAATAGCCAGTAAGAAGTAGTCCAATTCAAGTTTTATGTATCGGTTATTGACTTTTTAGCTGGCTTTGGTGCCTTGGACATGAGCTAGGACCTTAAGATTCTGCATGAAAGGAGGACTAGCAGCCGAGTTGCACGGGAGAATGTGAAAAGTGTTCATATGTAGTAAAAACCAGAGAAATACGTCCGTTTTCGTCATTTGTTATCGAATCGACTTAAAGCCAGATCGTCACATTGGCCGATCTTCTCTCTGAAATGGTTGTACTTATCGTCTGCAAAGCTATGTCGCGTGTTGCCGTAGGCGGAAACAGGAAAAGCACCATAATAGAACACAGATGGAGCTTCAAAGTTGATGTAATAGCCAGTAAGAAGTAGTACAATTCAAGTTTTAGGTATTGATTATTGACTTTTTAGCTGGTTTTGGTGCCTTGGACATGAGCTAGGACCTTAATATTCTGCATGAAAGGAGGACTAGCAGCCGAGTTGCACGGGAGAATGTGAAAAGTGTTCATATGTAGTAAAAACCTTAGAAATCCGTCCGTTTTCGTCATTTGTTATCGAATCGACTTAAAGCCAGATCGTCACATTGGCCGCTCTTCTCTCTGAAACGGTTGTACTTGTCGTCTGCAAAGCTATGTCACGTGCTGCGGTATGCGGAGACACTAAAATCACCACAGTAGAACACAGATGAAGCTTCTAAGTTGATGTAATAGCCAGTAAGAGGTAGTACAATTCAAGTTTTACGTATTGAATATTGATCTTTTTGCTGGCTTTGGTGCCTTGGACATGTGCTAATACCTTAAGATTCTGCATGAAAGGAGGACTAGCAGCCGAGTTGCACGGGAGAATGTGAAAAGTGTTCATATGTAGTAAAAACCTGAGAAATCCGTCCGTTTTCGTCATTTGTTATCGAATCTACTTAAAGCCAGATGGTCACATTGGCCGCTCTTCTCTCTGAAACGGTTGTACTTATCGTCTGCAAAGCTATGTCGCGTACTGCGGTATTCGGAGACACTAAAAGCACCATAGTAGAACACAGATGAAGCTTCTAAGATGATGTAATAACCAGTAAGAAGAAGTACAATTCAAGTTTTAGGTATCGGTTATTGACTTTTTAGCTGGCTTTGGTGCCTTGGACATGAGCTAGGACCTTAAGATTCTGCATGAAAGGAGGACTAGCAGCCGAGTTGCACGGGAGAATGTGAAAAGTGTTCATATGTAGTACAAACCTGAGAAATCCGTCCGTTTTCGTCATTTGTTATCGAATCGACTTAAAGCCAGATCGTCACATTGGCCGCTCTTCTCTCTGAAACGGTTGTACTTATCGTCTGCAAAGCTATGTCGCGTGTTGCCGTAGGCGGAAACAGGAAAAGCACCATAATAGAACACAGATGAAGCTTCTAAGTTGATGTAATAGCCAGTAAGAAGTAGTACAATTCAAGTTTTAGGTATCGATTATTGACTTTTTTGATGGCTTTGGTGCCTTGGACATGAGCTAGGACTTTAGGATTCTGCATAAAAGGAGGACTAGCAGCCCAGTTGCACGGGAGAATGTGAAAAGTGTTCATATGTAGTAAAAACCTGAGACATCCGTCCGTTTTCGTCATTTGTTATCGAATTGACTTAAAGCCAGATCGTCACATTTTCCGCTCTTCTCTCTGAAACGGTTGTACTTATCGTCTGCAAAGCTATGTCGCGTGTTGCCGTAGGCGGAAACAGGAAAAGCACCATAATAGAACACAGATGAAGCTTCTAAGTTGATGTAATAGCCAGTAAGAAGTAGTCCAATTCAAGTTTTATGTATCGGTTATTGACTTTTTAGCTGGCTTTGGTGCCTTGGACATGAGCTAGGACCTTAAGATTCTGCATGAATGGAGGACTAGCAGCCGAGTTGCACGGGAGAATGTGAAAAGTGTTCATATGTAGTAAAAACCAGAGAAATACGTCCGTTTTCGTCATTTGTTATCGAATCGACTTAAAGCCAGATCGTCACATTGGCCGATCTTCTCTGTGAAATGGTTGTACTTATCGTCTGCAAAGCTATGTCGCGTGTTGCCGTAGGCGGAAACAGGAAAAGCACCATAATAGAACACAGATGGAGCTTCTAAGTTGATGTAATAGCCAGTAAGAAGTAGTACAATTCAAGTTTTAGGTATTGATTATTGACTTTTTAGCTGGTTTTGGTGCCTTGGACATGAGCTAGGACCTTAATATTCTGCATGAAAGGAGGACTAGCAGCCGAGTTGCACGGGAGAATGTGAAAAGTGTTCATATGTAGTAAAAACCTTAGAAATCCGTCCGTTTTCGTCATTTGTTATCGAATCGACTTAAAGCCAGATCGTCACATTGGCCGCTCTTCTCTCTGAAACGGTTGTACTTGTCGTCTGCAAAGCTATGTCACGTGCTGCGGTGTGCGGAGACACTAAAATCACCACAGTAGAACACAGATGAAGCTTCTAAGTTGATGTAATAGCCAGTAAGAAGTAGTACAATTCAAGTTTTACGTATTGAATATTGACCTTTTTGCTGGCTTTGGTGCCTTGGACATGTGCTAATACCTTAAGATTCTGCATGAAAGGAGGACTAGCAGCCGAGTTGCACGGGAGAATGTGAAAAGTGTTCATATGTAGTAAAAACCTGAGAAATCCGTCCGTTTTCGTCATTTGTTATCGAATCTACTTAAAGCCAGATGGTCACATTGGCCGCTCTTCTCTCTGAAACGGTTGTACTTATCGTCTACAAAGCTATGTCGCGTACTGCGGTATTCGGAGACACTAAAAGCACCATAGTAGAACACAGATCAAGCTTCTAAGATGATGTAATCACCAGTAAGAAGAAGTACAATTCAAGTTTTAGGTATCGGTTATTGACTTTTTAGCTGGCTTTGGTGCCTTGGACATGAGCTAGGACCTTAAGATTCTGCATGAAAGGAGGACTAGCAGCCGAGTTGCACGGGAGAATGTGAAAAGTGTTCATATGTAGTACAAACCTGAGAAATCCGTCCGTTTTCGTCATTTGTTATCGAATCGACTTAAAGCCAGATCGTCACATTGGCCGCTCTTCTCTTTGAAACGGTTGTACTTATCGTCTGCAAAGCTATGTCGCGTGTTGCCGTAGGCGGAAACAGGAAAAGCACCATAATAGAACACAGATGAAGCTTCTAAGTTGATGTAATAGCCAGTAAGAAGTAGTCCAATTCAAGTTTTAGGTATCGATTATTGACTTTTTAGATGGCTTTGGTGCCTTGGACATGAGCTAGGACTTTAAGATTTTGCATAAAAGGAGGACTAGCAGCCCAGTTGCACGGGAGAATGTGAAAAGTGTTCATATGTAGTAAAAACCTGAGACATCCGTCCGTTTTCGTCATTTGTTATCGAATTGACTTAAAGCCAGATCGTCACATTTTCCGCTCTTCTCTCTGAAACGGTTGTACTTATCGTCTGCAAAGCTATGTCGCGTGCTGCGGTATGCGGAGACACTAAAAGCACCATAGTAGAACACAGATGATGCTTCTAAGTTGATGTAATAGCCAGTAAGAAGTAGTACAATTCAAGTTTTACGTATTGAATATTGTTCTTTTTGCTGGCTTTGGTGCCTTGGACATGTGCTAATACCTTAAGATTCTGCATGAAAGGAGGACTAGCAGCCGAGTTGCACGGGAGAATGTGAAAAGTGTTCATATGTAGTAAAAACCTGAGAAATCCGTCCGTTTTCGTCATTTGTTATCGAATCTACTTAAAGCCAGATGGTCACATTGGCCGCTCTTCTCTCTGAAACGGTTGTACTTATCGTCTGCAAAGCTATATCGCGTACTGCGGTATTCGGAGACACTAAAAGCACCATAGTAGAACACAGATGAAGCTTCTAAGATGATGTAATAACCAGTAAGAAGAAGTACAATTCAAGTTTTAGGTATCGGTTATTGACTTTTTAGCTGGCTTTGGTGCCTTGGACATGAGCTAGGACCTTAAGATTCTGCATGAAAGGAGGACTAGCAGCCGAGTTGCACGGGAGAATGTGAAAAGTGTTCATATGTAGTACAAACCTGAGAAATCCGTCCGTTTTCGTCATTTGTTATCGAATCGACTTAAAGCCAGATCGTCACATTGGCCGCTCTTCTCTCTGAAACGGTTGTACTTATCGTCTGCAAAGCTATGTCGCGTGTTGCCGTAGGCGGAAACAGGAAAAGCACCATAATAGAACACAGATGAAGCTTCTAAGTTGATGTAATAGCCAGTAAGAAGTAGTACAATTCAAGTTTTAGGTATCGATTATTGACTTTTTTGATGGCTTTGGTGCCTTGGACATGAGCTAGGACTTTAAGATTCTGCATAAAAGGAGGACTAGCAGCCCAGTTGCACGGGAGAATGTGAAAAGTGTTCATATGTAGTAAAAACCTTAGAAATCCGTCCGTTTTCGTCATTTGTTATCGAATCGACTTAAAGCCAGATCGTCACATTGGCCGCTCTTCTCTCTGAAACGGTTGTACTTGTCGTCTGCAAAGCTATGTCACGTGCTGTGGTATGCGGAGACACTAAAATCACCACAGTAGAACACAGATGAAGCTTCTAAGTTGATGTAATAGCCAGTAAGAAGTAGTACAATTCAAGTTTTACGTATTGAATATTGACCTTTTTGCTGGCTTTGGTGCCTTGGACATGTGCTAATACTTTAAGATTCTGCATGAAAGGAGGACTAGCAGCCGAGTTGCACGGGAGAATGTGAAAAGTGTTCATATGTAGTAAAAACCTGAGACATCCGTCCGTTTTCGTCATTTGTTATCGAATTGACTTAAAGCCAGATCGTCACATTTTCCGCTCTTCTCTCTGAATCGGTTGTACTTATCGTCTGCAAAGCTATGTCACGTGCTGCCGTAGGCGGAAACAGGAAAAGCACCATAATAGAACACAGATGAAGCTTCTAAGTTGATGTAATAGCCAGTAAGAAGTAGTCCAATTCAAGTTTTATGTATCGGTTATTGACTTTTTAGCTGGCTTTGGTGCCTTGGACATGAGCTAGGACCTTAAGATTCTGCATGAAAGGAGGACTAGCAGCCGAGTTTCACGGGAGAATGTGAAAAGTGTTCATATGTAGTAAAAACCAGAGAAATACGTCCGTTTTCGTCATTTGTTATCGAATCGACTTAAAGCCAGATCGTCACATTGGCCGCTCTTCTCTGTGAAATGGTTGTACTTATCGTCTGCAAAGCTATGTCGCGTGTTGCCGTAGGCGGAAACAGGAAAAGCACCATAATAGAACACAGATGGAGCTTCTAAGTTGATGTAATAGCCAGTAAGAAGTAGTACAATTCAAGTTTTAGGTATTGATTATTGACTTTTTAGCTGGTTTTGGTGCCTTGGACATAAGCTAGGACCTTAATATTCTGCATGAAAGGAGGACTAGCTGCCGAGTTGCACGGGAGAATGTGAAAAGTGTTCATATGTAGTAAAAACCTTAGAAATCCGTCCGTTTTCGTCATTTGTTATCGAATCGACTTAAAGCCAGATCGTCACATTGGCCGCTCTTCTCTCTGAAACGGTTGTACTTGTCGTCTGCAAAGCTATGTCACGTGCTGCGGTATGCGGAGACACTAAAATCACCACAGTAGAACACAGATGAAGCTTCTAAGTTGATGTAATAGCCAGTAAGAAGTAGTACAATTCAAGTTTTACGTATTGAATATTGACCTTTTTGCTGGCTTTGGTGCCTTGGACATGTGCTAATACTTTAAGATTCTGCATGAAAGGAGGACTAGCAGCCGAGTTGCACGGGAGAATGTGAAAAGTGTTCATATGTAGTAAAAACCTGAGAAATCCGTCCGTTTTCGTCATTTGTTATCGAATCTACTTAAAGCCAGATGGTCACATTGGCCGCTCTTCTCTCTGAAACGGTTGTACTTATCGTCTGCAAAGCTATGTCGCGTACTGCGGTATTCGGAGACACTAAAAGCACCATAGTAGAACACAGATCAAGCTTCTAAGATGATGTAATCACCAGTAAGAAGAAGTACAATTCAAGTTTTAGGTATCGGTTATTGACTTTTTAGCTGGCTTTGGTGCCTTGGACATGAGCTAGGACCTTAAGATTCTGCATGAAAGGAGGACTAGCAGCCGAGTTGCACGGGAGAATGTGAAAAGTGTTCATATGTAGTACAAACCTGAGAAATCCGTCCGTTTTCGTCATTTGTTATCGAATCGACTTAAAGCCAGATCGTCACATTGGCCGCTCTTCTCTTTGAAACGGTTGTACTTATCGTCTGCAAAGCTATGTCGCGTGTTGCCGTAGGCGGAAACAGGAAAAGCACCATAATAGAACACAGATGAAGCTTCTAAGTTGATGTAATAGCCAGTAAGAAGTAGTCCAATTCAAGTTTTAGGTATCGATTATTGACTTTGTAGATGGCTTTGGTGCCTTGGACATGAGCTAGGACTTTAAGATTTTGCATAAAAGGACTACTAGCAGCCCAGTTGCACGGGAGAATGTTAAAAGTGTTCATATGTAGTAAAAACCTGAGACATCCGTCCGTTTTCGTCATTTGTTATCGAATTGACTTAAAGCCAGATCGTCACATTTTCCGCTCTTCTCTCTGAAACGGTTGTACTTATCGTCTGCAAAGCTATGTCGCGTGCTGCGGTATGCGGAGACACTAAAAGCACCATAGTAGAACACAGATGATGCTTCTAAGTTGATGTAATAGCCAGTAAGAAGTAGTACAATTCAAGTTTTAGGTATCGGTTATTGACTTTTTACCCTTCTTTGGTGCCTTGGACACGAGCTAGGAACTTAAGATTTTGCATGAAGGAGGACTAGCAGCCGAGTTGCACGGGAGAATGTTAAAAGTGTTCATATGTAGTAAAACCTGAGAAATACGTCCGTTTTCGTCATTTGTTATCGAATCGACTTAAAGCCAGATCGTCACATTGGCCGCTCTTCTCTCTGAAACGGTTGTACTTATCGTCTGCAAAGCTATGTCGCGTGCTGAGGTATGCTGAGACACTAAAAGCACCATAGTAGAACACAGATGAAGCTTCGAAGTTGAAGTAATATCCAGTAAGAAGTAGTACAATTCAAGTTTTAGGTATTGAATATTGACCTTTTAGCTGGCTTTGGTGCCTTGGACATGAGCTAGGACCTTAAGATTCTGCATGAAAGGAGGACTAGCAGCCGAGTTGCACGGGAGAATGTGAAAAGTGTTCATATGTAGTAAAAACCTGAGAAATCCGTCCGTTTTCGTCATTTGTTATCGAATTGACTTAAAGCCAGATCGTCACATTGGCCGCTCTTCTCACTGAAACGGTTGTACTTATCGTCTGCAAAGCTATGTCGCGTGCTGCGGTATGCGGAGAAACTAAAAGCAACGTAGTCGAACACAGATGAAGCTTCTAAGTTGATGTAATACCCAATAAGAAGTAGTACAATTCAAGTTTTAGGTATTGAATATTGACCTTTTAGCTGGCTTTGGTGCCTTGGACATGAGCTAGGACCTTATGATTCTGCATGAAAGTAGGACTAGCAGCCGAGTTGCACGGGAGAATGTGAAAAGAGTTCATATGTAGTAATAACCTGAGAAATCCGTCCTTTTTCGTCATTTGTTAGCGAATCGACTTAAAGCTAGATCGTCACATTGGCCGCTCTTCTCTCTGAAACGGTTGTACTTATCGTCTGCAAAGCTATGTCACGTTCTGCGGTATGCGGAGACACTAAAATCACCACAGTAGAACACAGATGAAGCTTCTAAGTTGATGTAATATCCAGTAAGAAGAAGTACAATTCAAGTTTTAGGTATCGATTATTGACTTTTTAGCTGGCTTTGGTGCCTTGGACATGAGCTAGGATCTTAATATTCTGCATGAAAGGAGGACTAGCAGCCGAGTTGCACGGGAGAATGTGAAAAGTGTTCATATGTAGTAAAAACCTTAGAAATCCGTCCGTTCTCGTCATTTGTTATCGAATCGACTTAAAGCCAGATCGTCATATTAGCCGCTCTTCTCTCTGAAACGGTTGTACTTATCGTCTGCAAAGCTATGTCGCGTGCTGCGGTATGCGGAGACACTAAAATCACCACAGTAGAACACAGATGAAGCTTCTAAGTTGATGTAACAGCCAGTAAGAAGTAGTACAATTCAAGTTTTAGGTATTGAATATTGACCTTTTTGCTGGCTTTGGTGCCTTGGACATGTGCTAGGATCTTAAGATTCTGCATGAAAGGAGGACTAGCTGCCGAGTTGCACGGGAGAATGTGAAAAGTGTTCATATGTAGTAAAAACCTGAGAAATCCGTCCGTTTTCGTCATTTGTTATCGAATAGACTTAAAGCCAGATCGTCACATTAGACGCTCTTCTGTCTGAAACGGTTGTACTTATCGTCTGCAAAGCTATGTCGCGAGCTGTGGTATGCGGAGACACTAAAATCACCATAGTAGGAACAGATGAAGCATCTAAGTTGATGTAATAGCCAGTAAGAAGTAATCCAATTCAAGATTTGGTTATCGATTATTTACTTTTTAGCTGGCTTTGGTGCCTTGGACATGAGCTAGGACCTTAAGATTCTGCATGAAAGGAGGACTAGCAGCCGTGTTGCACGGGAGAATGTGAAAAGTGTTCATATGTAATAAAAACCTGAGAAATCCGTCCGTTTTCGTCATTTGTTATCGAATTGACTTAAAGCCAGATCGTCACATTGGCCGCTCTTCTCTCTGAAACGGTTGTACTTATCGTCTACAAAGCTATGTCGCGTGCTGCGGTATGCGGAGACACTAAAAGCACCATAGTAGAACACAGATGAAGCTTCTAAGTTAATGTAATAGCCAGTAAGAAGTAGTACAATTCAAGTTTTAGGTATCGATTATTGACTTTTTAGCTGGCTTTGGTGCCTTGGACATGAGCTAGGACCTTAAGATTCTGCATGAAAGGAGGACTAGCAGCCGAGTTGCACGGGAGAATGTGAAAAGTGTTCATACGCAGTAAAAACCTGAGACATCCGTCCGTTTTCGTCATTTGTTATCGAATCGACTTCAAGCCAGATCGTCACATTGGCCGCTCTTCTCTCTGAAACGGTTGTACTTATCGTCTGCAAAGCTATGTCGCGTGCTGCGGTATGCTGAGACACTAAAAGCACCATAGTAGAACACAGATGAAGCTTCTAAGTTGATGTAATAGCCAGTAAGAAGTAGTACAATTCAAGTTTTAGGTATTGAATATTGAATTTTTAGCTGGCTTTGGTGCCTTGGACATGAGCTAGGACCTTAATATTCTGCATGAAACGAGGACTAGCAGCCGAGTTGCATGAGACAATGTGAAAAGTGTTCAAATGTAGTAAAAACCTGAGAAATACGTCTGTTTTCGTCATTGGTTATCGAATCGACTTAAGGCCAGATCGTCACATTGGCCGCTCTTCTCTCTGAAACGCTTGTACTTATCGTCTGCAAAGCTATGTCGCGTGCTGCGGTATGCGGAGACACTAAAAGCACCATAGTAGAACACAGATGAAGCTTGTAAGTTGATGTAATACCCAGTAAGAATTAGTACAATTCAAGTTTTAGGTATTGATTATTGACTTTTTAGCTGGCTTTGGTGCCTTGGACATGAGCTAGGACCTTACGATTCTGCATGAAAGGAGGACTAGCAGCCGAGTTGCACGGGAGAATGTGAAAAGTGTTCATATGTAGTAAAAACCTGAGAAATCCGTCCGTTTTCGTCATTTGTTATCGAATCGACTTAAAAGCCAGATCGTCACATTGGCCGATCTTCTCTCTGAAACGGTTGTACTTATCGTCTGCAAAGCTATGTCGCGTGTTGCCGTAGGCGGAAACAGGAAAAGCACCATAATAGAACACAGATGAAGCTTCTAAGTTGATGTAATAGCCAGTAAGAAGTAGTCCAATTCAAGTTTTATGTATCGGTTATTGACTTTTTAGCTGGCTTTGGTGCCTTGGACATGAGCTAGGAACTTAAGATTCTGCATGAAAGGAGGACTAGCAGCTGAGTTGCACGGGAGAATGTGAAAAGTGTTCATATGTAGTAAAAACCAGAGAAATACGTCCGTTTTCGTCATTTGTTATCGAATCGACTTAAAGCCAGATCGTCACATTGGCCGATCTTCTCTCTGAAATGGTTGTACTTATCGTCTGCAAAGCTATGTCGCGTGTTGCCGTAGGCGGAAACAGGAAAAGCACCATAATTGAACACAGATGAAGCTTCTAAGTTGATGTAATAGCCAGTAAGAAGTAGTACAATTCAAGTTTTATGTATTGATTATTGACTTTTTAGCTGGTTTTGGTGCCTTGGACATGAGCTAGGACCTTAATATTCTGCATGAAAGGAGGACTAGCAGCCGAGTTGCACGGGAGAATGTGAAAAGTGTTCATATGTAGTAAAAACCTTAGAAATCCGTCCGTTTTCGTCATTTGTTATCGAATCGACTTAAAGCCAGATCGTCACATTGGCCGCTCTTCTCTCTGAAACGGTTGTACTTGTCGTCTGCAAAGCTATGTCACGTGCTGCGGTATGCGGAGACACTAAAATCACCACAGTAGAACACAGATGAAGCTTCTAAGTTGATGTAATATCCAGTAAGAAGTAGTACAATTCAAGTTTTACGTATTGAATATTGACCTTTTTGCTGGCTTTGGTGCCTTGGACATGTGCTAATACCTTAAGATTCTGCATGAAAGGAGGACTAGCAGCCGAGTTGCACGGGAGAATGTGAAAAGTGTTCATATGTAGTAAAAATCTGAGAAATCCGTCCGTTTTCGTCATTTGTTATCGAATCTACTTAAAGCCAGATGGTCACATTGGCCGCTCTTCTCTCTGAAACGGTTGTACTTATCGTCTGCAAAGCTATGACGCGTACTGCGGTATTCGGAGACACTAAAAGCACCATAGTAGAACACAGATGAAGCTTCTAAGATGATGTAATAACCAGTAAGAAGAAGTACAATTCAAGTTTTAGGTATCGATTATCGACTTTTTAGCTGGCTTTGGTGCCTTGGACATGAGCTCGGACCTTATGATTCTGCATGAAAGTAGGACTAGCAGCCGAGTTGCACGGGAGAATGTGAAAACTGTTCAAATGTAGTAAAAACCTGAGAAATCCGTCCGTTTTCGTCATTTGTTATCGAATCGACTTAAAGCCAGATCGTCACATTGGCCGCTCTTCTCTCTGAAACGGTGGTACTTATCGTCTGCAAAGCTATATCGCGTGTTGCCGTAGGCGGAAACAGGAAAAGCACCATAATAGAACACAGATGAAGCTTCTAAGTTGATGTAATAGCCAGTAAGAAGTAGTCCAATTCAAGTTTTAGGTATCGATTATTGACTTTTTAGCTGGCTTAGGTGCCTTGGACATGAGCTAGGACTTTAAGATTCGGCATAAAAGGAGGACTAGCAGCCCAGTTGCACGGGAGAATGTGAAAAGTGTTCATATGTAGTAAAAACCTGAGAAATCCGTCCGTTTTCGTCATTTGTTATAGAATCGACTTAAAAGCCAGATCGTCACATTGGCCGATCTTCTCTCTGAAACGGTTGTACTTATCGTCTGCAAAGCTATGTCGCGTGTTGCCGTAGGCGGAAACAGGAAAAGCACCATAATAGAACACAGATGAAGCTTCTAAGTTGATGTAATAGCCAGTAAGAAGTAGTCCAATTCAAGTTTTATGTATCGGTTATTGACTTTTTAGCTGGCTTTGGTGCCTTGGACATGAGCTAGGAACTTAAGATTCTGCATGAAAGGAGGACTAGCAGCTGAGTTGCACGGGAGAATGTGAAAAGTGTTCATATGTAGTAAAAACCAGAGAAATACGTCCGTTTTCGTCATTTGTTATCGAATCGACTTAAAGCCAGATCGTCACATTGGCCGATCTTCTCTCTGAAACGGTTGTACTTATCGTCTGCAAAGCTATGTCGCGTGTTGCCGTAGGCGGAAACAGGAAAAGCACCATAATTGAACACAGATGAAGCTTCTAAGTTAATGTAATAGCCAGTAAGAAGTAGTACAATTCAAGTTTTATGTATTGATTATTGACTTTTTAGCTGGTTTTGGTGCCTTGGACATGAGCTAGGACCTTAATATTCTGCATGAAAGGAGGACTAGCAGCCGAGTTGCACGGGAGAATGTGAAAAGTGTTCATATGTAGTAAAAACCTTAGAAATCCGTCCGTTTTCGTCATTTGTTATCGAATCGACTTAAAGCCAGATCGTCACATTGGCCGCTCTTCTCTCTGAAACGGTTGTACTTGTCGTCTGCAAAGCTATGTCACGTGCTGCGGTATGCGGAGACACTAAAATCACCACAGTAGAACACAGATGAAGCTTCTAAGTTGATGTAATATCCAGTAAGAAGTAGTACAATTCAAGTTTTACGTATTGAATATTGACCTTTTTGCTGGCTTTGGTGCCTTGGACATGTGCTAATACCTTAAGATTCTGCATGAAAGGAGGACTAGCAGCCGAGTTGCACGGGAGAATGTGAAAAGTGTTCATATGTAGTAAAAATCTGAGAAATCCGTCCGTTTTCGTCATTTGTTATCGAATCGACTTAAAGCCAGATGGTCACATTGGCCGCTCTTCTCTCTGAAACGGTTGTACTTATCGTCTGCAAAGCTATGACGCGTACTGCGGTATTCGGAGACACTAAAAGCACCATAGTAGAACACAGATGAAGCTTCTAAGATGATGTAATAACCAGTAAGAAGAAGTACAATTCAAGTTTTAGGTATCGATTATCGACTTTTTAGCTGGCTTTGGTGCCTTGGACATGAGCTCGGACCTTATGATTCTGCATGAAAGTAGGACTAGCAGCCGAGTTGCACGGGAGAATGTGAAAACTGTTCAAATGTAGTAAAAACCTGAGAAATCCGTCCGTTTTCGTCATTTGTTATCGAATCGACTTAAAGCCAGATCGTCACATTGGCCGCTCTTCTCTCTGAAACGGTGGTACTTATCGTCTGCAAAGCTATATCGCGTGTTGCCGTAGGCGGAAACAGGAAAAGCACCATAATAGAACACAGATGAAGCTTCTAAGTTGATGTAATAGCCAGTAAGAAGTAGTCCAATTCAAGTTTTAGGTATCGATTATTGACTTTTTAGCTGGCTTAGGTGCCTTGGACATGAGCTAGGACTTTAAGATTCGGCATAAAAGGAGGACTAGCAGCCCAGTTGCACGGGAGAATGTGAAAAGTGTTCATATGTAGTAAAAACCTGAGACATCCGTCCGTTTTCGACATTTGTTATCGAATTGACTTAAAGCCAGATCGTCACATTGGCCGCTCTTCTCTCTGAAACGGTTGTACTTATCGTCTGCAAAGCTATGTCGCGTGTTGCGGTATGCGGAGACACTAAAAGCACCATAGTAGAACACAGATGAAGCTTCTAAGTTGATGTAATACCCAGTAATAAGTAGTACAATTCAAGTTTAAGGTATCGATTATTGACTTTTTAGCTGGCTTTGGTGCCTTGGACATGAGCTAGAACCTTAACATTCTTCATGAAAGGAGGACTAGCAGCCGAGTTGCACGGGAGAGTGTGAAAAGTGTACATATGTAGTAAAAACCTTAGAAATCCGTCCGTTTTCGTCATCTGTTATCGAATCGACTTAAAGCCAGATCGTCACATTGGCCGCTCTTCTCTCTAAAACGGTTGTACTTGTCGTCTGCAAAGCTATGTCACGTGCTGCGGTATGCGGAGACCCTAAAATCACCACAGTAGAACACAGATGAAGCTTCTAAGTTGATGTAATAGCCAGTAAGAAGTAGTACAATTCAAGTTTTAGGTATTGAATATTGATCTTTTTGCTGACTTTGGTGCCTTGGACATGTGCTAGGACCTTAAGATTCTGCATGAAAGGAGGACAAGCAGCCGAGTTGCACGGGAGAATGTGAAAAGTGTTCATATGTAGTAAAAACCTGAGAAATCCGTCAGTTTTCGTCATTTGTTATCGAATCGACTTAAAGCCAGATCGTCAAATTGGCCGCTCTTCTCTCTGAAACGGTTGTACTTATCGTCTGCAAAGCTATGTCGCGTACTGCGGTATTCGGAGACACTAAAAGCACCATAGTATAACACAGATGAAGCTTCTAAGATGATGTAATAGCCAGTAAGAAGAAGTACAATTCAAGTTTTAGGTATCGGTTATTGACTTTTTAGCTGGCTTTGGTGCCTTGGACATGAGCTAGGACCTTAAGATTCTGCATGAAAGGAGGACTAGCAGCCGAGTTGCACGGGAGAATGTGAAAAGTGTTCATATGTAGTACAAAACCTGAGAAATCCGTCCGTTTTCGTCATTTGTTATCGAATCGACTTAAAGCCAGATCGTCACATTGGCCGCTCTTCTCTCTGAAACGGTTGTACTTATCGTCTGCAAAGCTATGTCGCGTGTTGCCGTAGGCGGAAACAGGAAAAGCACCATAATAGAACACAGATGAAGCTTCTAAGTTGATGTAATAGCCAGTAAGAAGTAGTACAATTCAAGTTTTAGGTATCGATTTTTGACTTTTAAGCTGGCTTTGGTGCCTTGGACATGAACTAGGACCTTAAGATTCTGCATGAAAGGAGGACAAGCAGCCGAGTTGCACGGGAGAATGTGAAAAGTGTTCATATGTAGTAAAAACCTGAGAAATCGGTCCGTTTTCGTCATTTGTTATCGAATCGACTTAAAGCCAGATCGTCACAATGGCCACTCTTCTCCCTGAAACGGTTGTACTTATCGTCTGCAAAGCTATGTCGCGTGCTGCGGTATGCGGAGACACTAAAAGCACCATAGTAGAACACAGATGAAGCTTGTAAGTTGATGTAATACCCAGTAAGAATTAGTACAATTCAAGTTTTAGGTATTGATTATTGACTTTTTAGCTGGCTTTGGTGCCTTGGACATGAGCTAGGACCTTACGATTCTGCATGAAAGGAGGACTAGCAGCCGAGTTGCACGGGAGAATGTGAAAAGTGTTCATATGTAGTAAAAACCTGAGAAATCCGTCCGTTTTCGTCATTTGTTATAGAATCGACTTAAAAGCCAGATCGTCACATTGGCCGATCTTCTCTCTGAAACGGTTGTACTTATCGTCTGCAAAGCTATGTCGCGTGTTGCCGTAGGCGGAAACAGGAAAAGCACCATAATAGAACACAGATGAAGCTTCTAAGTTGATGTAATAGCCAGTAAGAAGTAGTCCAATTCAAGTTTTATGTATCGGTTATTGACTTTTTAGCTGGCTTTGGTGCCTTGGACATGAGCTAGGAACTTAAGATTCTGCATGAAACGAGGACTAGCAGCTGAGTTGCACGGGAGAATGTGAAAAGTGTTCATATGTAGTAAAAACCAGAGAAATACGTCCGTTTTCGTCATTTGTTATCGAATCGACTTAAAGCCAGATCGTCACATTGGCCGATCTTCTCTCTGAAACGGTTGTACTTATCGTCTGCAAAGCTATGTCGCGTGTTGCCGTAGGCGGAAACAGGAAAAGCACCATAATTGAACACAGATGAAGCTTCTAAGTTGATGTAATAGCCAGTAAGAAGTAGTACAATTCAAGTTTTATGTATTGATTATTGACTTTTTAGCTGGTTTTGGTGCCTTGGACATGAGCTAGGACCTTAATATTCTGCATGAAAGGAGGACTAGCAGCCGAGTTGCACGGGAGAATGTGAAAAGTGTTCATATGTAGTAAAAACCTTAGAAATCCGTCCGTTTTCGTCATTTGTTATCGAATCGACTTAAAGCCAGATGGTCACATTGGCCGCTCTTCTCTCTGAAACGGTTGTACTTGTCGTCTGCAAAGCTATGTCACGTGCTGCGGTATGCGGAGACACTAAAATCACCACAGTAGAACACAGATGAAGCTTCTAAGTTGATGTAATATCCAGTAAGAAGTAGTACAATTCAAGTTTTACGTATTGAATATTGACCTTTTTGCTGGCTTTGGTGCCTTGGACATGTGCTAATACCTTAAGATTCTGCATGAAAGGAGGACTAGCAGCCGAGTTGCACGGGAGAATGTGAAAAGTGTTCATATGTAGTAAAAATCTGAGTAATCCGTCCGTTTTCGTCATTTGTTATCGAATCTACTTAAAGCCAGATGGTCACATTGGCCGCTCTTCTCTCTGAAACGGTTGTACTTATCGTCTGCAAAGCTATGACGCGTACTGCGGTATTCGGAGACACTAAAAGCACCATAGTAGAACACAGATGAAGCTTCTAAGATGATGTAATAACCAGTAAGAAGAAGTACAATTCAAGTTTTTAGTATCGATTATCGACTTTTTAGCTGGCTTTGGTGCCTTGGACATGAGCTCGGACCTTATGATTCTGCATGAAAGTAGGACTAGCAGCCGAGTTGCACGGGAGAATGTGAAAACTGTTCAAATGTAGTAAAAACCTGAGAAATCCGTCCGTTTTCGTCATTTGTTATCGAATCGACTTAAAGCCAGATCGTCACATTGGCCGCTCTTCTCTCTGAAACGGTGGTACTTATCGTCTGCAAAGCTATATCGCGTGTTGCCGTAGGCGGAAACAGGAAAAGCACCATAATAGAACACAGATGAAGCTTCTAAGTTGATGTAATAGCCAGTAAGAAGTAGTCCAATTCAAGTTTTAGGTATCGATTATTGACTTTTTAGCCGGCTTAGGTGCCTTGGACATGAGCTAGGACTTTAAGATTCGGCATAAAAGGAGGACTAGCAGCCCAGTTGCACGGGAGAATGTGAAAAGTGTTCATATGTAGTAAAAACCTGAGACATCCGTCCGTTTTCGACATTTGTTATCGAATTGACTTAAAGCCAGATCGTCACATTGGCCGCTCTTCTCTCTGAAACGGTTGTACTTATCGTCTGCAAAGCTATGTCGCGTGTTGCGGTATGCGGAGACACTAAAAGCACCATAGTAGAACACAGATGAAGCTTCTAAGTTGATGTAATACCCAGTAATAAGTAGTACAATTCAAGTTTAAGGTATCGATTATTGACTTTTTAGCTAGCTTTGGTGCCTTGGACATGAGCTAGAACCTTAACATTCTTCATGAAAGGAGGACTAGCAGCCGAGTTGCACGGGAGTGTGTGAAAAGTGTTCATATGTAGTAAAAACCTTAGAAATCCGTCCGTTTTCGTCATTTGTTATCGAATCGACTTAAAGCCAGATCGTCACATTGGCCGCTCTTCTCTCTAAAACGGTTGTACTTGTCGTCTGCAAAGCTATGTCACGTGCTGCGGTATGCGGAGACCCTAAAATCACCACAGTAGAACACAGATGAAGCTTCTAAGTTGATGTAATAGCCAGTAAGAAGTAGTACAATTCAAGTTTTAGGTATTGAATATTGATCTTTTTGCTGACTTTGGTGCCTTGGACATGTGCTAGGACCTTAAGATTCTGCATGAAAGGAGGACAAGCAGCCGAGTTGCACGGCAGAATGTGAAAAGTGTTCATATGTAGTAAAAACCTGAGAAATCCGTCAGTTTTCGTCATTTGTTATCGAATCGACTTAAAGCCAGATCGTCAAATTGGCCGCTCTTCTCTCTGAAACGGTTGTACTTATCGTCTGCAAAGCTATGTCGCGTACTGCGGTATTCGGAGACACTAAAAGCACCATAGTATAACACAGATGAAGCTTCTAAGATGATGTAATAGCCAGTAAGAAGAAGTACAATTCAAGTTTTAGGTATCGGTTATTGACTTTTTAGCTGGCTTTGGTGCCTTGGACATGAGCTAGGACCTTAAGATTCTGCATGAAAGGAGGACTAGCAGCCGAGTTGCACGGGAGAATGTGAAAAGTGTTCATATGTAGTACAAACCTGAGAAATCCGTCCGTTTTCGTCATTTGTTATCGAATCGACTTAAAGCCAGATCGTCACATTGGCCGCTCTTCTCTCTGAAACGGTTCTACTTATCGTCTGCAAAGCTATGTCGCGTGTTGCCGTAGGCGGAAACAGGAAAAGCACCATAATAGAACACAGATGAAGCTTCTAAGTTGATGTAATAGCCAGTAAGAAGTAGTACAATTCAAGTTTTAGGTATCGATTTTTGACTTTTAAGCTGGCTTTGGTGCCTTGGACATGAACTAGGACCTTAAGATTCTGCATGAAAGGAGGACAAGCAGCCGAGTTGCACGGGAGAATGTGAAAAGTGTTCATATGTAGTAAAATCCTGAGAAATCGGTCCGTTTTCGTCATTTGTTATCGAATCGACTTAAAGCCAGATCGTCACAATGGCCGCTCTTCTCCCTGAAACGATTGTACTTATCGTCTGCAAAGCTATGTCGCGTGCTGCGATATGCTGAGACACTAAAAGCACCATAGTAGAATACAGATCAAGATTCTAAGTTGATGTAATAGCCAGTAAGAAGTAGAACAATTCAAGTTTTAGGTATTGAATATTGACCTTTTAGTTGGCTTTGGTGCCTTGGACATGAGCTAGGACCTTAAGATTCTGCATGAAAGGAGGACTAGCAGACGAGTTGCACGGGAGAATGTGAAAAGTGTTCATATGTAGTAAAAAAATGAGACATCCGTCCGTTTTCGTCATTTGTTATCGAATCGACTTAAAGCCACATCGTCACATTGGCCGCTCTTCTCTCTGAAACGGTTGTACTTATCGTCTGCAAAACTATGTCGCGTGCTGCGGTATGCTGAGACACTGAAAGCACCATAGTAGAACACAGATGAAGCTTCGAAGTTGATGTAATAGCCAGTAAGAAGTAGTACAATTCAAGTTTTAGGTATCGGTTATTGACTTTTTACCCTTCTTTGGTGCCTTGGACACGAGCTAGGAACTTAAGATTTTGCATGAAGGAGGACTAGCAGCCGAGGTGCACGGGAGAATGTGAAAAGTGTTCATATGTAGTAAAACCTGAGAAATACGTCCGTTTTCGTCATTTGTTATCGAATCGACTTAAAGCCAGATCGTCACATTGGCCGCTCTTCTCTCTGAAACAGTTGTACTTATCGTCTGCAAAGCTATGTCGCGTGCTGTGGTATGCTGAGACACTAAAAGCACCATAGTAGAACACAGATGAAGCTTCGAAGTTGATGTAATAGCCAGTAAGAAGTAGTACAATTCAAGTTTTAGGTATTGAATATTGACCTTTTAGCTGGCTTTGGTGCCTTGGACATGAGCTAGGACCTTAAGATTCTGCATGAAAGTAGGACTAGCAGCCGAGTTGCACGGGACAATGTGAAAAGTGTTCATATGTAGTAAAAACCTGAGAAATCCGTCCGTTTTCGTCATTTGTTATCGAACTGACTTAAAGCCAGATCGTCACATTGGCCGCTCTTCTCACTGAAACGGTTGTACTTATCGTCTGCAAAGCTATGTCGCGTGCTGCGGTATGTGGAGACAGTAAATGCACCATAGTAGAACACAGATGAAGCTTCGAAGTTGATGTAATACCCAATAAGAAGTAGTACAATTCAAGTTTTAGGTATCGAATATTGACTTTTTAGCCGGCTTTGGTGCCTTGGACATGAGCTAGGACCTTAAGATTCTGCATGAAAGGAGGACTAGCAGCCGAGTTCCACGGGAGAATGTGAAAAGTGTTCATATGTAGTAATAACCTGAGAAATCCGTCCTTTTTCGTCATTTGTTATCGAATCGACTTAAAGCCAGATCGTCACATTGGCCGCTCTTCTCTCTGAAGCGGTTGTACTTATCGTCTGCAAAGCTATGTCACGTGCTGCGGTATGTGGTGACACTAAAATCACCGCAGTAGAACAAAGATGAAGGTTCTAAGATGATGTAACATCCAGTAAGAAGTAGTACAATTCAAGTTTTAGGTATCGATTATTGAATTTTCAGCTGGCTTTGGTGCAGTGGACATGAGCTAGGACCTTAAGATTCTGCATGAAAGGTGGACTAGCAGCCGAGTTCCACGGGAGAATGTAAAAAGTGTTCATATGTAGTAAAAACCTGAGAAATCCGTCCGTTTTCGTCATTTGTTATCGAATCGACTTAAAGCCAGATCATCACATTGGCCGCTCTTCTCTCTGAAACGGTTGTACTTATCGTCTGCAAAGCTATGTTGCGTACTGCGGTATTCGGAAACACTAAAAGCACCATAGTAGAACACAGATGAAGCTCCTAAGATGATGTAATAGCCAGTAAGAAGTAGTACAATTCAAGTATTAGGTATCGGTTATTGACTTTTTAGCTGGCTTTGGTGCCTTGGACATGAGCTAGGACCTTAAGATTCTGCATGAAAGGAGGACTAGCAGCCGAGTTGCACGGGAGAATGTGAAAAGTGTTCATATGTAGTACAAACCTGAGAAATCCGTCCGTTTTCGTCATTTGTTATCGAATTGACTTAAAGCCCGATCGTCACATTGGCCGCTCTTCTCTCTGAAACGGTTGTACTTACCGCCTGCAAAGCTATGTCGCGTGCTGCGGTATGCGGAGACACTAAACTCACCATAGTAGAGCACAGATGAAGCTTCTAAGTTGATGCAATAGCCAGTAAGAAGTAGAACAATTCAAGTTTTAGGTATCGATTATTGACTTTTTAGCTAGCTTTGGTGCCTTGGACATGAGCTAGGACTTTAAGATTCTGCATGTAAGGAGGACTAGCAGCCGAGTTGCACGGGAGAATGTGAAAAGTGTTCATATGTAGTAAAATCCTGAGAAATCCGTACGTTTTCGTCATTTGTTATCGAATCGACTTAAAGCCAGATCGTCACATTGGACGCTCTTCTCTCTGAAACGGTTGTACTTATCGTCTGCAAAGCTATGTCGCGTGCTGCGGGATGCTGAGACACTAAACGCACCATAGTAGACCACAGATCAAGCTTCTAAGTTGATGTAATATCCAGTAAGAAGTAGTACAATTCAAGTTTTAGGTATTGAATATGGAACTTTTAGCTGGCTTTGGTGCCTTGGACATGAGCTAGGACCTTAAGATTCTGCATGAAAGTAGGACTAGCAGCCGAGTTGCACGGGAGAATGTGAAAAGTGTTCATATGTAGTACAAACCTGAGAAATCCGTCCTTTTTCGTCATTTGTTAGCGAATCGACTTAAAGCCAGATCGTCACATCGGCCGCTCTTCTCTCTGAAACGGTTGTACTTATCGTCTGCAAAGCTATGTCGCGTGTTGCGGAATGCGGAGACACTAAAAGCACCATAGTAGAACACAGATGAAGCTTCTAAGTTGATGTAATAGCCAGTAAGAAGTAGTACAATTCAAGTTTTAGGTATTGAATATTGAACTTATTGCTGGCTTTGGTGCCTTGGACATGTGCTAGGACCTTAAGATTCTGCATGAAAGGAGGACAAGCAGCCGAGTTGCACGGGAGAATGTGAAAAGTGTTCATATGTAGTAAAAACCTGAGAAATCCGTCAGTTTTCGTCATTTGTTATCGAATCGACTTAAAGCCAGATCGTCACATTGGCCGCTCTTCTCTCTGAAACGGTTGTACTTATCGTCTGCAAAGCTATGTCGCGTACTGCGGTATTCGGAGACACTAAGAGCACCATAGTAGAACACAGATGAAGCTTCTAAGATGATGTAATAGCCAGTAAGAAGAAGTACAATTCAAGATTTAGGTATCGGTTATTGACTTTTTAGCTGGCTTTGGTGCCTTGGACATGAGCTAGGACCTTAAGATTCTGCATGAAAGGAGGACTAGCAACCGAGTTGCACGGGAGAATGTGAAAAGTGTTCATATAAAGTAAAAACCTGAGAAATCGGTCCGTTTTCGTCATTTGTTATCGAATCGACTTAAAGCCAGATCGTCACATTGGCCGCTCTTCTCTCTGAAACGGTTGTACTTATCGTCTGCAAAGCTATGTCGCGTGCTGCGGTATGCTGACACACTAAAATCACCATAGTAGAACACAGATGAAGCTTCGAAGTTGATGTAATAGCCAGTAACAAGTAGTACAATTCAAGTTTTAGGTATTGAATATTGACCTTTTAGCTGGCTTTTGTGCCTTGGACATGAGCTAGGACCTCAAGATTCTGCATGAAAGGAGGACTAGCAGCCGAGTTGCACGGGACAGTGTGAAAAGTGTTCATATGTAGTAAAAACCTGAGAAATCCGTCCGTTTTCGTCATTTGTTATCGAATTGACTTAAAGCCAGATCGTCACATTGGCCGCTCTTCTCACTGAAACGGTTGTACTTATCGTCTGCAAAGCTATGTCGCGTACTGCGGTATTCGGAGACACTAAAAGCACCTTAATAGAACACAGATGAAGCTTCTAAGTAGATGTAATACCCAATAAGAAGTAGTACAATTCAAGTTTTAGGTACCGAATATTGACTTTTTAGCTGGCTTTGGTGCCTTCGACATGAGCTAGGACCTTAAGATTCTGCATGAAAGGAGGACTAGCAGCCGAGTTGCACGGGAGAATGTGAAAAGTGTTCATATGTAGTAATAACCTGAGAAATCCGTCCGTTTTCGTCATTTGTTATCGAATCGACTTAAAGCCAGATCGTCACATTGGCCGCTCTTCTCTCTGAAACGGTTGTACTTATCGTCTGCAAAGCTATGTCGCGTGCTGCGGTATGCTGACACACTAAAATCACCATAGTAGAACACAGATGAAGCTTCGAAGTTGATGTAATAGCCAGTAACAAGTAGTACAATTCAAGTTTTAGGTATTGAATATTGACCTTTTAGATGGCTTTTGTGCCTTGGACATGAGCTAGGACCTCAAGATTCTGCATGAAAGGAGGACTAGCAGCCGAGTTGCACGGGACAGTGTGAAAAGTGTTCATATGTAGTAAAAACCTGAGAAATCCGTCCGTTTTCGTCATTTGTTATCGAATTGACTTAAAGCCAGATCGTCACATTGGCCGCTCTTCTCACTGAAACGGTTGTACTTATCGTCTGCAAAGCTATGTCGCGTACTGCGGTATTCGGAGACACTAAAAGCACCTTAATAGAACACAGATGAAGCTTCTAAGTTGATGTAATACCCAATGAGAACTAGTACAATTCAAGTTTTAGGTATCGAATATTGACTTTTCAGCTGGCTTTGGTGCCTTGGACATGAGCTAGGACCTTAAGATTCTGCATGAAAGGAGGACTAGCAGCCGAGTTGCACGGGAGAATGTGAAAAGTGTTCATATGTAGTAATAACCTGAGGAATCCGTCCTTTTTCGTCATTTGTTATCGAATCGACTTAAAGCCAGATCGTCACATTGGACGCTCTTCTCTCTGAAACGGTTGTACTTATCGTCTGCAAAGCTATGTCACGTGCTGCCGTAGGCGGAAACAGGAAAAGCACCATAATAGAACACAGATGAAGCTTCTAAGTTGATGTAATAGCCAGTAAGAAGTAGTCCAATTCAAGTTTTAGGTATCGATTATTGACTTTTTAGCTGGCTTAGGTGCCTTGGACATGAGCTAGGACTTTAAGATTCGGCATAAAAGGAGGACTAGCAGCCCAGTTGCACGGGAGAATGTGAAAAGTGTTCATATGTAGTAAAAACCTGAGACATCCGTCCGTTTTCGTCATTTGTTATCAAAGTGACTTAAAGCCAGATCGTCACATTTTCCGGTCTTCTCTCTGAAACGGTTGTACTTATCGTCTGCAAAGCTATGTCGCGTGCTGCGGTATGCGGAGACACTAAAAGCACCATAGTAGAACACAGATGATGCTTCTAAGTTGATGTAATAGCCAGTAAGAAGTAGTACAATTCAAGTTTTAGGTATCGGTTATTGACTGTTTACCCTTCTTTGGTGCCTAGGACACGAGCTAGGAACTTAAGATTTTGCATGAAGGAGGACTAGCAGCCCAGTTGCACGGGAAACTATGAAAAGAGTTCATATGTAGTAAAACCTGAGAAATACGGCCGTTTTCGTCATTTGTTATCGAATCGACTTAAAGCCAGATGGTCACATTGGCCGCTCTTCTCTCTGAAACGGTTGTACTTATCGTCTGCAAAGCTATGTCGCGTGCTGCGGTATGCTGACACACTAAAATCACCATAGTAGAACACAGATGAAGCTTCGAAGTTGATGTAATAGCCAGTAACAAGTAGTACAATTCAAGTATTAGGTATTGAATATTGACCTTTTAGCTGGCTTTTGTGCCTTGGACATGAGCTAGGACCTCAAGATTCTGCATGAAAGGAGGACTAGCAGCCGAGTTGCACGGGAGAATGTGAAAAGTGTTCATATGTAGTAAAAACCTGAGAAATCCGTCCGTTTTCGTCATTTGTTATCGAATTGACTTAAAGCCAGATCGTCACATTGGCCGCTCTTCTCACTGAAACGGTTGTACTTATCGTCTGCAAAGCTATGTCGCGTACTGCGGTATTCGGAGACACTAAAAGCACCTTAATAGAACACAGATGAAGTTTCTAAGTTGATGTAATACCCAATAAGAAGTAGTACAATTCAAGTTTTAGGTATCGAATATTGACTTTTTAGCTGGCTTTGGTGCCTTGGACATGAGCTAGGACCTTAAGATTCTGCATGAAAGGAGGACTAGCAGCCGAGTTGCACGGGAGAATGTGAAAAGTGTTCATATGTAGTAATAACCTGAGAAATCCGTCCTTTTTCGTCATTTGTTATCGAATCGACTTAAAGCCAGATGGTCACATTGGCCGCTCTTCTCTCTGAAACGGTTGTATTATCGTCTGCAAAGCTATGTCACGTGCTGCGGTATGTGGTGACACTAAAATCACCGCAGTAGAACACAGATGAAGCTTCTAAGATGATAAAATATCCAGTAAGAAGTAGTCCAATTCAAGTTTTAGGTATCGATTATTGACTTTTCAGCTGGCTTTGGTGCATTGGACATGAGCTAGGACCTTAAGATTCTGCATGAAAGGAGGACTAGCAGCCGAGTTCCACGGGAGAATGTGAAAAGTGTTCGTATGTAGTACAAACCTGAGAAATCCGTCCGTTTTCGTCATTTGTTATCGAATCGACTTAAAGCCAGATCGTCACATTTTCCGCTCTTGTCTCTGAAACGGTTGTACTTATCGTCTGCAAAGCTATGTCGCGTGCTGCGGTATGCGGAGACACTAAAAGCACCATAGTAGAACACAGATGATGCTTCTAAGTTGATGTAATAGCCAGTAAGAAGTAGTACAATTCAAGTTTTAGGTATCGGTTATTGACTGTTTACCCTTCTTTGGTGCCTAGGACACGAGCTAGGAACTTAAGATTTTGCATGAAGGAGGACTAGCAGCCCAGTTGCACGGGAGAATGTGAAAAGTGTTCATATGTAGTAAAACCTGAGAAATACGGCCGTTTTCGTCATTTGTTATCGAATCGACTTAAAGCCAGATCGTCACATTGGCCGCTCTTCTCTCTGAAACGGTTGTACCTATCGTCTGCTAAGCTATGTCACGTGCTGCGGTATGCGGAGATACTAAAATCACCACAGCAGAACACAGATGAAGCTTCTAAGTTGATGTAATATCCAGGAAGAAGTAGTACAATTCAAGTTTTAGGTATCGATTATCGACTTTTTAGCTGGCTTTGGTGCATTGGACATGAGCTAGGACCTTAAGATTCTGCATGAAAGGTGGACTAGCAGCCGAGTTCCACGGGAGAATGTGAAATATGTTCATATGTAGTAAAACCTGAGTAATCCGTCCGTTTTCGTCATTTGTTATCGAATCAAAGCCAGATCGTCACATTGGCCGCTCTTCTCTCTGAAACGGTTGTACTTATCGTCTGCAAAACTATGTCCCGTGCTGCGGTATGCGGAGAAACTAAAAGCACCGTAGTAGAACACAGATGAAGCGTCTAAGTTGATGTAATAGCCAGTAAGAAGTAGTACAATTCAAGTTTTACGTATCGATTATTGACTTTTTAGCTGGCTTTGGTGCCTTGGACATGAGCTAGGACCTTAAGATTCTGCATGAAAGGAGGACTAGCAGCCGAGTTGCACGGGAGAATGTGAAAAGTGTTCATATGTAGTAATAACCTGAGAAATCCGTCCTTTTTCGTCATTTGTTATCGAATCGACTTAAACCCAGATCGTCACATTGGCCGCTCTTCTCTCTGAAACGGTTGTACTTATCGTCTGCAAAGCTATGTCACGTGCTGCGGTATGTGGTGACACTAAAATCACCGCAGTAGAACACAGATGAAGCTTCTAAGATGATAAAATATCCAGTAAGAAGTAGTCCAATTCAAGTTTTAGGTATCGATTATTGACTTTTCAGCTGGCTTTGGTGCATTGGACATGAGCTAGGACCTTAAGATTCTGCATGAAAGGAGGACTAGCAGCCGAGTTCCACGGGAGAATGTGAAAAGTGTTCATATGTAGTACAAACCTGAGAAATCCGTCCGTTTTCGTCATTTGTTATCGAATCGACTTAAAGCCAGATCGTCACATTGGCCGCTCTACTCTCTGAAACGGTGGTACTTATCGTCTGCAAAGCTATGTCGCGTGTTGCCGTAGGCGGAAACAGGTAAAGCACCATAATAGAACACAGATGAAGCTTCTAAGTTGATGTAATAGCCAGTAAGAAGTAGTCCAATTCAAGTTTTAGGTATCGATTATTGACTTTTTAGCTGGCTTAGGTGCCTTGGACATGAGCTAGGACTTTAAGATTCGGCATAAAAGGAGGACTAGCAGCCCAGTTGCACGGGAGAATGTGAAAAGTGTTCATATGTAGTAAAAACCTGAGACATCCGTCCGTTTTCGTCATTTGTTATCGAATCGACTTAAAGCCAGATCGTCACATTGGCCACTCTTCTCTCTGAAACGGTGGTACTTATCGTCTGCAAAGCTATGTCGCGTGCTGCGGTATGCGGAGATACTAAAAGCACCATAGTAGAACACAGACGATGCTTCTAAGTTGATGTAATATCCAGGAAGAAGTAGTACAATTCAAGTTTTAGGTATCGATTATCAAGTTTTTAGCTGGCTTTGGTGCATGGGACATGAGCTAGGACCATAAGATTCTGCATGAAAGGTGGACTAGCAGCCGAGTTCCACGGGAGAATGTGAAAAGGGTTCATATGTAGTAAAAACCTGAGAAATCCGTCCGTTTTCGTCATTTGTTATCGAATCGACTTAAAGCCAGATCGTCACATTGGCCACTCTTCTCTCTGAAACGGTGGTACTTATCGTCTGCAAAACTATGTCCCGTGCTGCGGTATGCGGAGAAACTAAAAGCACCGTAGTAGAACACAGATGAAGCGTCAAAGTTGATGTAATAGCCAGTAAGAAGTAGTACAATTCAAGTTTTACGTATCGATTATTGACTTTTTAGCTGGCTTTGGTGCCTTGGACATGAGCTAGGACCTTAAGATTCTGCATGAAAGGGGGACTAGCAGCCGAGTTGCACGGGAGAATGTGAAAAGTGTTCATATGTAGTAAAAACCTGAGAAATCCGTCCGTTTTCGTCATTTGTTATCGAATCGACTTAAAGCCAGATCGTCACATTGGCCGCTCTTCTCTCTGAAACGGTTGTACTTACCGTCTGCAAAGCTATGTCGCGTGCTGCGGTATGCGGAGACACTAAAAGCACCATAGTAGAACACAGATGATGCTTCTAAGTTGATGTAATAGCCAGTAAGAAGTAGTACAATTCAAGTTTTAGGTATCGGTTATTGACTGTTTACCCTTCTTTGGTGCCTAGGACACGAGCTAGGAACTTAAGATTTTGCATGAAGGAGGACTAGCAGCCCAGTTGCACGGGAGAATGTGAAAAGTGTTCATATGTAGTAAAAACCTGAGAAATCCGTCCGTTTTCGTCATTTGTTATCGAATCGACTTAAAGCCAGATCGTCACATTGGCCGCTCTTCTCTCTGAAACGGTGGTACTTATCGTCTGCAAAACTATGTCTCGTGCTGCGGTATGCGGAGAAACTAAAAGCACCGTAGTAGAACACAGATGAAGCGTCAAAGTTGATGTAATAGCCAGTAAGAAGTAGTACAATTCAAGTTTTACGTATCGATTATTGACTTTTTAGCTGGCTTTGGTGCCTTGGACATGAGCTAGGACCTTAAGATTCTGCATGAAAGGAAGACTAGCAGCCCAGTTGCACGGGAGAATGTGAAAAGTGTTCATATGTAGTAAAAACCTGAGAAATCCGTCCGTTTTCGTCATTTGTTATCGAATCGACTTAAAGCCAGATCGTCACATTGGCCGCTCTTCTCTCTGAAACGGTTGTACTTATCGTCTGCAAAACTATGTCCCGTGCTGCGGTATGCGGAGAAACTAAAAGCACCGTAGTAGAACACAGATGAAGCGTCAAAGTTGATGTAATAGCCAGTAAGAAGTAGTACAATTCAAGTTTTACGTATCGATTATTGACTTTTTAGCTGGCTTTGGTGCCTTGGACATGAGCTAGGACCTTAAGATTCTGCATGAAAGGAGGACTAGCAGCCGAGTTGCACGGGAGAATGTGAAAAGTGTTCATATGTAGTAAAAACCTGAGAAATCCGTCCGTTTTCGTCATTTGTTATCGAATCGACTTAAAGCCAGATCGTCACATTGGCCACTCTTCTCTCTGAAACGGTTGTACTTATCGTCTGCAAAGCTATGTCGCGTGCTGCGGTATGCGGAGACACTAAAATCACCATAGTAGAACACAGATGAAGCTTCTAAGTTGATGCAATAGCCAGTAAGAAGTAGAACAATTCAAGTTTTAGGTATCGATTATTGTCTTTTTAGCTGGCTTCGGTACCTTGGACATGAGCTAGGACCTTAAGATTCTGCATGAAAGGAGGACTAGCAGCCCAGTTGCACGTCAGAATGTGAAAAGTGTTCATATGTAGTAAAAACCTGAGAAATCCGTCCGTTTTCGTCATTTGTTATCGAATCGACTTAAAGCCAGATGGTCACAGTGGCCGCTCTTCTCTCTGAAACGTTTGTACATTTCGTCTGCAAAGCTATGTAGCGTGCAGCGGTATGTTCAGACACTAAAATCACCATAGTAGAACACAGATGAAGCATCTAAGTTGATGTAATAGCCAGTAAGAAGTAGTACAAATCAAGTTTTAGGAATCGATTATTGACTTTTTAGCTGGCTTTGGTGCCTTGGACATGAGCTAGGACTTTAAGATTCTGCATGAAAGGAGGACTAGCAGCCGAGTTCCACGGGAGAATGTGAAATGTGTTCATATGTAGTAAAAACCTGAGTAATCCGTCCGTTTTCGTCATTTGTTATCGAATCGACTTAAAGCCAGATCGTCACATTGGCCGCTCTTCTCTCTGAAACGGTTGTACTTATCGTCTGCAAAACTATGTCCCGTGCTGCGGTATGCGGAGAAACTAAAAGCACCGTAGTAGAACACAGATGAAGCGTCTAAGTTGATGTAATAGCCAGTAAGAAGTAGTACAATTCAAGTTTTACGTATCGATTATCGACTTTTTAGCTGGCTTTGGTGCCTTGGACATGAGCTAGGACCTTAAGATTCTGCATGAAAGGAGGACTAGCAGCCGAGTTGAACGGGAGAATGTGAAAAGGGTTCATATGTAGTAAAAACCTGAGAAATCCGTCCGTTTTCGTCATTTGTTATCGAATCGACTTAAAGCCAGATCGTCACATTGGCCGCTCTTCTCTCTGAAACGGTTGTACTTATCGTCTGCAAAGCTATGTCGCGTGCTGCGGTATGCTGACACACTAAAATCACCATAGTAGAACACAGATGAAGCTTCGAAGTTGATGTAATAGCCAGTAACAAGTAGTACAATTCAAGTATTAGGTATTGAATATTGACCTTTTAGCTGGCTTTTGTGCCTTGGACATGAGCGTAGGACCTCAAGATTCTGCATGAAAGGAGGACTAGCAGCCGAGTTGCACGGGAGAATGTGAAAAGTGTTCATATGTAGTAAAAACCTGAGAAATCCGTCCGTTTTCGTCATTTGTTATCGAATTGACTTAAAGCCAGATCGCCACATTGGCCGCTCTTCTCACTGAAACGGTTGTACTTATCGTCTGCAAAGCTATGTCGCGTACTGCGGTATTCGGAGACACTAAAAGCACCTTAATAGAACACAGATGAAGTTTCTAAGTTGATGTAATACCCAATAAGAAGTAGTACAATTCAAGTTTTAGGTATCGAATATTGACTTTTTAGCTGGCTTTGGTGCCTTGGACATGAGCTAGGACCTTAAGATTCTGCATGAAAGGAGGACTAGCAGCCGAGTTGCACGGGAGAATGTGAAAAGTGTTCATATGTAGTAATAACCTGAGAAATCCGTCCTTTTTCGTCATTTGTTATCGAATCGACTTAAAGCCAGATCGTCACATTGGCCGCTCTTCTCTCTGAAACGGTTGTACTTATCGTCTGCAAAGCTATGTCACGTGCTGCGGTATGTGGTGACACTAAAATCACCGCAGTAGAACACAGATGAAGCTTCTAAGATGATAAAATATCCAGCAAGAAGTAGTCCAATTCAAGTTTTAGGTATCGATTATTGACTTTTCAGCTGGCTTTGGTGCATTGGACATGAGCTAGGACCTTAAGATTCTGCATGAAAGGAGGACTAGCAGCCGAGTTGCACGGGAGAATGTGAAAAGTGTTCATATGTAGTACAAACCTGAGAAATCCGTCCGTTTTCGTCATTTGTTATCGAATCGACTTAAAGCCAGATCGTCACATTGGCCGCTCTTCTCTCTGAAACGGTGGTACTTATCGTCTGCAAAGCTATGTCGCGTGTTGCCGTAGGCGGAAACAGGTAAAGCACCATAATTGAACACAGATGATGCTTCTAAGTTGATGTAATAGACAGTAAGAAGTAGTCCAATTCAAGTTTTAGGTATCGATTATTGACTTTTTAGCTGGCTTAGGTGCCTTGGACATGAGCTAGGACTTTAAGATTCAGCATAAAAGGAGGACTAGCAGCCCAGTTGCACAGGAGAATGTGAAAAGTGCTCATATGTAGTAAAAACCTGAGACATCCGTCCGTTTTCGTCATTTGTTATCGAATCGACTTAAAGCCAGATCGTCACATTTTCCGCTCTTCTCTCTGAAACGGTTGTACTTATCGTCTGCAAAGCTATGTCGCGTGCTGCGGTATGCGGAGACACTAAGAGCACCATAGTAGAACACAGACGATGCTTCTAAGTTGATGTAATATCCAGGAAGAAGTAGTACAATTCAAGTTTTAGGTATCGATTATCGACTTTTTAGCTGGCTTTGGTGCATTGGACATGAGCTAGGACCTTAAGATTCTGCATGAAAGGAGGACAAGCAGCCGAGTTCCACGGGAGAATGTGAAAAGTGTTCATATGTAGTACAAACCTGAGAAATCCGTCCGTTTTCGTCATTTGTTATCGAATCGACTTAAAGCCAGATCGTCACATTGGCCGCTCTTCTCTCTGAAACGGTGGTACTTATCGTCTGCAAAGCTATGTCGCGTGTTGCCGTATGCGGAAACAGGTAAAGCACCATAATAGAACACAGATGAAGCTTCTAAGTTGATGTAATAGCCAGTAAGAAGTAGTCCAATTCAAGTTTTAGGTATCGATTATTGACTTTTTAGCTGGCTTAGGTGCCTTGGACATGAGCTAGGACTTTAAGATACGGCATAAAAGGAGGACTAGCAGCCCAGTTGCACGGGAGAATGTGAAAAGTGTTCATATGTAGTAAAAACCTGAGACATCCGTCCGTTTTCGTCATTTGTTATCGAATCGACTTAAAGCCAGATCGTCACATTTTCCGCTCTTCTCTCTGAAACGGTTGTACTTATCGTCTGCAAAGCTATGTCGCGTGCTGCGGTATGCGGAGACACTAAAAGCACCATAGTAGAACACAGACGATGCTTCTAAGTTGATGTAATATCCAGGAAGAAGTAGTACAATTCAAGTTTTAGGTATCGATTATCGACTATTTAGCTGGCTTTGGTGCATTGGAAATGAGCTAGGAACTTAAGATTCTGCATGAAAGGTGGACTAGCAGCCGAGTTCCACGGGAGAATGTGAAAAGTGTTCATATGTAGTAAAAACCTGAGAAATCCGTCCGTTTTCGTCATTTGTTATCGAATCGACTTAAAGCCAGATCGTCACATTGGCCGCTCTTCTCTCTGAAACGGTTGTACTTACCGTCTGCAAAGCTATGTCGCGTGCTGCGGTATGCGGAGACACTAAAAGCACTATAGTAGAACACAGATGATGCTTCTAAGTTGATGTAATAGCCAGTAAGAAGTAGTACAATTCAAGTTTTAGGTATCGGTTATTAACTGTTTACCCTTCTTTGGTGCCTAGGACACGAGCTAGGAACTTAAGATTTTGCATGAAGGAGGACTAGCAGCCCAGTTGCACGGGAGAATGTGAAAAGTGTTCATATGTAGTAAAAACCTGAGAAATCCGTCCGTTTTCGTCATTTGTTATCGAATCGACTTAAAGCCAGATCGTCACATTTTCCGCTCTTCTCTCTGAAACGGTGGTACTTATCGTCTGCAAAACTATGTCCCGTGCTGCGGTATGCGGAGAAACTAAAAGCACCGTAGTAGAACACAGATGAAGCGTCAAAGTTGATGTAATAGCCAGTAAGAAGTAGTACAATTCAAGTTTTACGTATCGATTATTGACTTTTTAGCTGGCTTTGGTGCCTTGGACATGAGCTAGGACCTTAAGATTCTGCATGAAAGGAGGACTAGCAGCCCAGTTGCACGGGAGAATGTGAAAAGTGTTCATATGTAGTAAAAACCTGAGAAATCCGTCCGTTTTCGTCATTTGTTATCGAATCGACTTAAAGCCAGATCGTCACATTGGCCGCTCTTCTCTCTGAAACGGTTGTACTTATCGTCTGCAAAACTATGTCCCGTGCTGCGGTATGCGGAGAAACTAAAAGCACCGTAGTAGAACACAGATGAAGCGTCAAAGTTGATGTAATAGCCAGTAAGAAGTAGTACAATTCAAGTTTTACGTATCGATTATTGACTTTTTAGCTGGCTTTGGTGCCTTGGACATGAGCTAGGACCTTAAGATTCTGCATGAAAGGAGGACTAGCAGCCGAGTTGCACGGGAGAATGTGAAAAGTGTTCATATGTAGTAAAAACCTGAGAAATCCGTCCGTTTTCGTCATTTGTTATCGAATCGACTTAAAGCCAGATCGTCACATTGGCCACTCTTCTCTCTGAAACGGTTGTACTTATCGTCTGCAAAGCTATGTCGCGTGCTGCGGTATGCGGAGACACTAAAAAAACCATAGTAGAACACAGATGAAGCTTCTAAGTTGATGCAATAGCCAGTAAGAAGTAGAACAATTCAAGTTTTAGGTATCGATTATTGTCTTTTTAGCTGGCTTCGGTACCTTGGACATGAGCTAGGACCTTAAGATTCTGCATGAAAGGAGGACTAGCAGCCGAGTTGCACGTCAGAATGTGAAAAGTGTTCATATGTAGTAAAAACCTGAGAAATCCGTCCGTTTTCGTCATTTGTTAACGAATCGACTTAAAGCCAGATGGTCACAGTGGCCGCTCTTCTCTCTGAAACGTTTGTACATATCGTCTGCAAAGCTATGTAGCGTGCAGCGGTATGTTCAGACACTAAAATCACCATAGTAGAACACAGATGAAGCATCTAAGTTGATGTAATAGCCAGTAAGAAGTAGTACAAATCAAGTTTTAGGAATCGATTATTGACTTTTTAGCTGGCTTTGGTGCCTTGGACATGAGCTAGGACTTTAAGATTCTGCATAAAAGGAGGACCAGCAGCCCAGTTGCACGGGAGAATGTGAAAAGTGTTCATATGTAGTAAAAACCTGAGAAATCCGTCCGTTTTCGTCATTTGTTATCGAATCGACTTAAAGCCAGATCGTCACATTGGCCGCTCTTCTCTCTGAAACGGATGTACTTATCGTCTGAAAAGCTATGTCGCGTGCTGCGGAATGCTGAGACACTAAAAGCACCATAGTAGAACACAGATCAAGCTTCTACGTTGATGTAATAGCCAGTAAGAAGTAGTACAATTCAAGTTTTAGGTATTGAATGTGGACCTTTTAGCTGGCTTTGGTGCCTTGGACATGAGCTAGGACCTTAAGATTCTGCATGAAAGGAGGACTAGCAGCCGAGTTGCACGGGAGAATGTGAAAAGTGTTCATATGTAGTAAAAACGTGAGAAATCCGTCCGTTTTCGACATTTGTTATCGAATTGACTTAAAGCCAGATCGTCACATTGGCCGCTCTTCTCTCTGAAACGGTTGTACTTATCGTCTGCAAAACTATGTCGCGTGCTGCGGTATGCGGAGAAACTAAAAGCAACGTAGTAGAACACAGATGAAGCTTCTAAGTTGATGTAATACCCAGTAAGAAGTAGTACAATTCAAGTTTTAGGTATTGATTATTGACTTTTTAGCTGGCTTTGGTGCCTTGGACATGAGCTAGGACCTTAATATTCTGCATGAAAGGAGGACTAGCAGCCGAGTTCCACGGGAGAATGTGAAAAGTGTTCATATGTAGTACAAACCTGAGAAATCCGTCCGTTTTCGTCATTTGTTATCGAATCGACTTAAAGCCAGATCGTCACATTGGCCGCTCTTCTCACTGAAACGGTGGTACTTATCGTCTGCAAAGCTATGTCGCGTGTTGCCGTAGGCGGAAACAGGAAAATCACCATAATAGAACACAGATGAAGCTTCTAAGTTGATGTAATAGCCAGTAAGAAGTAGTCCAATTCAAGTTTTAGGTATCGATTATTGACTTTTTAGCTGGCTTAGGTGCCTTGGACATGAGCTAGGACTTTAAGATTCGGCATAAAAGGAGGACTAGCAGCCCAGTTGCACGGGAGAATGTGAAAAGTGTTCATATGTAGTACAAACCTGAGAAATCCGTCCGTTTTCGTCATTTGTTATCGATTCGACTTAAAGCCAGATCGTCACATTGGCCGCTCTTCTCTCTGAAACGGTTGTACTTATCGTCTGCAAAGCTATGTCACGTGCTGCGGTATGCGGAGATACTAAAATCACCACATTAGAACACAGATGAAGCTTCTAAGTTGATGTAATATCCAGGAAGAAGTAGTACAATTCAAGTTTTAGGTATCGATTATCGACTTTTTAGCTGGCTTTGGTGCATTGGACATGAGCTAGGACCTTAAGATTCTGCATGAAAGGTGGACTAGCAGCCGAGTTCCACGGGAGAATGTGAAAAGTGTTCATATGTAGTAAAAACCTGAGAAATCCGTCCGTTTTCGTCATTTGTTATCGAATCGACTTAAAGCCAGATCGTCACATTGGCCGCTCTTCTCTCTGAAACGGTTGTACTTATCGTCTGCAAAACTATGTCCCGTGCTGCGGTATGCGGAGAAACTAAAAGCACCGTAGTAGAACACAGATGAAGCGTCTAAGTTGATGTAATAGCCAGTAAGAAGTAGTACAATTCAAGTTTTACGTATCGATTATCGACTTTTTAGCTGGCTTTGGTGCCTTGGACATGAGCTAGGACCTTAAGATTCTGCATGAAAGGAGGACTAGCAGCCGAGTTGCACGGGAGAATGTGAAAAGTGTTCATATGTAGTAAAAACCTGAGAAATCCGTCCGTTTTCGTCATTTGTTATCGAATCGACTTAAAGCCAGATCGTCACATTGGCCGCTCTTCTCTCTGAAACGGTTGTACTTATCGTCTGCAAAGCTATGTCACGTGCTGCGGTATGCGGAGACACTAAAATCACCATAGTAGAACACAGATGAAGCTTCTAAGTTGATGCAATAGCCAGTAAGAAGTAGAACAATTCAAGTTTTAGGTATCGATTATTGTCTTTTTAGCTGGCTTCGGTACCTTGGACATGAGCTAGGACCTTAAGATTCTGCATGAAAGGAGGACTAGCAGCCGAGTTGCACGTCAGAATGTGAAAAGTGTTCATATGTAGTAAAAACCTGAGAAATCCGTCCGTTTTCGTCATTTGTTATCGAATCGACTTAAAGCCAGATGGTCACAGTGGCCGCTCTTCTCTCTGAAACGTTTGTACATATCGTCTGCAAAGCTATGTAGCGTGCAGCGGTATGTTCAGACACTAAAATCACCATAGTAGAACACAGATGAAGCATCTAAGTTGATGTAATAGCCAGTAAGAAGTAGTACAAATCAAGTTTTAGGAATCGATTATTGACTTTTTAGCTGGCTTTGGTGCCTTGGACATGAGCTAGGACTTTAAGATTCTGCATAAAAGGAGGACCAGCAGCCCAGTTGCACGGAGAATGTGAAAAGTGTTCATATGTAGTAAAAACCTGAGAAATCCGTCCGTTTTCGTCATTTGTTATCGAATCGACTTAAAGCCAGATCGTCACATTGGCCGCTCTTCTCTCTGAAACGGTTGTACTTATCGTCTGAAAAGCTATGTCGCGTGCTGCGGAACGCTGAGACACTAAAAGCACCATAGTAGAACACAGATCAAGCTTCTAAGTTGATGTAATAGCCAGTAAGAAGTAGTACAATTCAAGTTTTAGGTATTGAATATGGACCTTTTAGCTGGCTTTGGTGCCTTGGACATGAGCTAGGACCTTAAGATTCTGCATGAAAGGAGGACTAGCAGCCGAGTTGCACGGGAGAATGTGAAAAGTGTTCATATGTAGTAAAAACGTGAGAAATCCGTCCGTTTTCGACATTTGTTATCGAATTGACTTAAAGCCAGATCGTCACATTGGCCGCTCTTCTCACTGAAACGGTTGTACTTATCGTCTGCAAAACTATGTCGCGTGCTGCGGTATGCGGAGAAACTAAAAGCAACGTAGTAGAACACAGATGAAGCTTCTAAGTTGATGTAATACCCAGTAAGAAGTAGTACAATTCAAGTTTTAGGTATTGATTATTGACTTTTTAGCTGGCTTTGGTGCCTTGGACATGAGCTAGGACCTTAATATTCTGCATGAAAGGAGGACTAGCAGCCGAGTTCCACGGGAGAATGTGAAAAGTGTTCATATGTAGTACAAACCTGAGAAATCCGTCCGTTTTCGTCATTTGTTATCGAATCGACTTAAAGCCAGATCGTCACATTGGCCGCTCTTCTCACTGAAACGGTGGTACTTATCGTCTGCAAAGCTATGTCGCGTGTTGCCGTAGGCGGAAACAGGAAAATCACCATAATAGAACACAGATGAAGCTTCTAAGTTGATGTAATAGCCAGTAAGAAGTAGTCCAATTCAAGTTTTAGGTATCGATTATTGACTTTTTAGCTGGCTTAGGTGCCTTGGACATGAGCTAGGACTTTAAGATTCGGCATAAAAGGAGGACTAGCAGCCCAGTTGCACGGGAGAATGTGAAAAGTGTTCATATGTAGTAAAAACCTAAGACATCCGTCCGTTTTCGTCATTTGTTATCGAATTGACTTAAAGCCAGATCGTCACATTTTCCGCTCTTCTCTCTGAAACGGTTGTACTTACCGTCTGCAAAGCTATGTCGCGTGCTGCGGTATGCGGAGACACTAAAAGCACCATAGTAGAACACAGATGATGCTTCTAAGTTGATGTAATAGCCAGTAAGAAGTAGTACAATTCAAGTTTTAGGTATCGGTTATTGACTGTTTACCCTTCTTTGAGGCCTAGGACACGAGCTAGGAACTTAAGATTTTGCATGAAGGAGGACTAGCAGCCCAGTTGCACGGGAGAATGTGAAAAGTGTTCATATGTAGTAAAACCTGAGAAATACGGCCGTTTTCGTCATTTGTTATGGAATCGAATTAAAGCCAGATCGTCACATTGGCGGCTCTTCTCTCTGAAACGGTTGTACTTATCGTCTGCAAAGCTATGTCACGTGCTGCGGTATGCGGAGATACTAAAATCACCACATTAGAACACAGATGAAGCTTCTAAGTTGATGTAATATCCAGGAAGAAGTAGTACAATTCAAGTTTTAGGTATCGATTATCGACTTTTTAGCTGGCTTTGGTGCATTGGACATGAGCTAGGACCTTAAGATTCTGCATGAAAGGTGGACTAGCAGCCGAGTTCCACGGGAGAATGTGAAAAGTGTTCATATGTAGTAAAAACCTGAGAAATCCGTCCGTTTTCGTCATTTGTTATCGAATCGACTTAAAGCCAGATCGTCACATTGGCCGCTCTTCTCTCTGAAACGGTTGTACTTATCGTCTGCAAAACTATGTCCCGTGCTGCGGTATGCTGAGAAACTAAAAGCATCGTAGTAGAACACAGATGAAGCGTCTAAGTTGATGTAATAGCCAGTAAGAAGTAGTACAATTCAAGTTTTACGTATCTATTATTGACCTTTTAGCTGGCTTTGGTGCCTTGGATATGAGCTAGGACCTTAAGATTCTGCATGAAAGGAGGACTAGCAGCCGAGTTGCACAGGAGAATGTGAAAAGTGTTCATATGTAGTAAAAACCTGAGAAATCCGTCCGTTTTCGTCATTTGTTATCGAATCGACTTAAAGCCAGATCGTCACATTGGCCGCTCTTCTCTCTGAAACGGTTGTACTTATCGTCTGCAAAGCTATGTCGCGTGCTGCGGAATGCGGAGACACTAAAATCACCATAGTAGAACACAGATGAAGCTTCTAAGTTGATGCAATAGCCAGTAAGAAGTAGAACAATTCAAGTTTTAGGTATCGATTATTGTCTTTTTAGCTGGCTTCGGTACCTTGGACATGAGCTAGGACCTTAAGATTCTGCATGAAAGGAGGACTAGCAGCCGAGTTGCACGTCAGAATGTGAAAAGTGTTCATATGTAGTAAAAACCTGAGAAATCCGTCCGTTTTCGTCATTTGTTATCGAATCGACTTAAAGCCAGATCGTCACATTGGCCGCTCTTCTCTCTGAAACGGTTGTACTTATCGTCTGAAAAGCTATGTCGCGTGCTGCGGAATGCTGAGACACTAAGAGCACCATAGTAGAACACAGATCAAGCTTCTAAGTTGATGTAATAGCCAGTAAGAAGTAGTACAATTCAAGTTTAAGGTATTGAATATGGACCTTTTAGCTGGCTTTGGTGCCTTGGACATGAGCTAGGACCTTAAGATTCTGCATGAAAGGAGGACTAGCAGCCGAGTTGCACGGGAGAATGTGAAAAGTGTTCATATGTAGTAAAAACCTGAGAAATCCGTCCGTTTTCGTCATTTGTTATCGAATTGACTTAAAGCCAGATCGTCACATTGGCCGCTCTTCTCTCTGAAACGGTTGTACTTATCGTCTGAAAAGCTATGTCGCGTGCTGCGGAATGCTGAGACACTAAAAGCACCATAGTAGAACACAGATGAAGCTTCTAAGTTGATGTAATACCCAGTAAGAAGTAGTACAATTCAAGTTTTAGGTATCGATTATTGACTTTTCAGCTGGCTTTGGTGCATTGGACATGAGCTAGGACCTTAAGATTCTGCGTGAAAGGTGGACTAGCAGCCGAGTTGCACGGGAGAATGTGAAAAGTGTTCATATGTAGTAAAAACCTGAGAAATCCGTCCGTTTTCGTCATTTGTTATCGAATCGACTTAAAGCCAGATCGTCACATTGGCCGCTCTTCTCTCTGAAACGGTTGTACTTACCGTCTGCAAAGCTATGTCGCGTGCTGCGGTATGCGGAGACACTAAAATCACCATAGTAGAACACAGATGAAGCTTCTAAGTTGATGCAATAGCCAGTAAGAAGTAGAACAACTCAAGTTTTTAGGTATCGATTATTGACTTTTTAGCTGGCTTCGGTACCTTGGACATGAGCTAGGACCTTAAGATTCTGCATGAAAGGAGGACTAGCAGCCGAGTTGCACGTCAGAATGTGAAAAGCGTTCATATGTAGTAAAAACCTGAGAAATCCATCCGTTTTCGTCATTTGTTATCGAATCGACTTAAAGCCAGATGGTCACATTGGCCGCTCTTCTCTCTGAAACGTTTGTACATATCGTCTGCAAAGCTATGTCGCGTGCAGCGGTATGTGGAGACACTAAAATCACCATAGTAAAACACAGATGAAGCATCTAAGTTGATGTAATAGCCAGTAAGAAGTAGTACAATTCAAGTTTTAGGAATCGATTATTGACTTTTTAGCTGGCTTTGGTGCCTTGGACATGAGCTAGGACTTTACGATTCTGCATAAAAGGAGGACTAGCAGCCGAGTTGCACGGGAGAATGTGAAAAGTGTTCATATGTAGTAAAAACCTGAGAAATCCGTCCGTTTTCGTCATTTGTTACCGAATCGACTTAAAGCCAGATCGTCACATTGGCCGCTCTTCTCTCTGAAACGCTTGTACTTATCGTCTGCAAAGCTATGTCGCGTGCTGCGGCATGCTGAGACACTAAAAGCACCATAGTAGACCACAGATCAAGCTTCTAAGTTGATGTAATAGCCAGTAAGAAGTAGTACAATTCAAGTTTTTGGTATTGAATATGGACCTTTTAGCTGGCTTTGGTGCCTTGGACATGAGCTAGGACCTTAAGATTCTGCATGAAAGGAGGACTAGCAGCCGAGTTGCACGGGAGAATGTGAAAAGTGTTCATATGTAGTAATAACCTGAGAAATCCGTCCGTTTTCGTCATTTGTTATCGAATCGACTTAAAGCCAGATCGTCACATTGGCCGCTCTTCTCTCTGAAACGGTTGTACTTATCGTCTGCAAAGCTATGTCACGTGCTGCGGTATGCGGAGACACTAAAATCACCACAGCAGAACACAGATGAAGCTTCTAAGTTGATGTAATATCCAGGAAGAAGTAGTACAATTCAAGTTTTAGGTATCGATTATCGACTTTTTAGCTGGCTTTGGTGTATTGGACATGAGCTAGGAACTTAAGATTCTGCATGAAAGGTGGACTAGCAGCCGAGTTCCACGGGAGAATGTGAAAAGTGTTCATATGTAGTAAAAACCTGAGAAATCCGTCCGTTTTCGTCATTTGTTATCGAATCGACTTAAAGCCAGATCGTCACATTGGCCGCTCTTCTCTCTGGAACGGTTGTACTTATCGTCTGCAAAACTATGTCGCGTGCTGCGGTATGCGGAGAAACTAAAAGCACCGTAGTAGAACACAGATGAAGCTTCTAAGTTGATGTAATACCCAGTAAGAAGTAGTACAATTCAAGTTTAAGGCAACGATTATTGACTTTTTAGCTGGCTTTGGTCCCTTGGACATGAGCTAGGACCTTAACATTCTTCATGAAAGGAGGACTAGCAGCCGAGTTGCACGGGAGAATGTGAAAAGTGTTCATATGTAGTAAAAACCTTAGAATTCCATCCGTTTTCGTCATTTGTTATCGAATCGACTTAAAGCCACATCGTCACATTGGCCGCTCTTCTCTCTGAAACGGTGGTACTTATCGTCTGCAAAGATATGTCGCGTGTTGCCGTAGGCGGAAACAGGAAAAGCACCATAATAGAACACAGATGAAGCTTCTAAGTTGATGTAATATCCAGGAAGAAGTAGTACAATTCGAGTTTTAGGTATCGGTTATTGACTGTTTACCCTTCTTTGGTGCCTTGGACACGAGCTAGGAACTTAAGATTTTGCATGAAGGAGGACTAGCAGCCCAGTTGCACGGGAGAATGTGAAAAGTGTTCATATGTAGTAAAACCTGAGAAATACGGCCGTTTTCGTCATTTGTTATCGAATCGACTTAAAGCCAGATCGTCACATTGGCCGCTCTTCTCTCTGAAACGGTTGTACTTATCGTCTGCAAAACTATGTCCCGTGCTGCGGTATGCGGAGAAACTAAAAGCACCGTAGTAGAACACAGATGAAGCGTCTAAGTTGATGTAATAGCCAGTAAGAAGTAGTACAATTCAAGTTTTAGGTATTGAATATGGACCTTTTAGCTGGCTTTGGTGCCTTGGACATGAGCTAGGAATTTAAGATTCTGCATGAAAGGAGGACTAGCAGCTGAGATGCACGGGAGAATGTGAAAAGTGTTCATATGTAGTAAAAACCTGAGAAATCCGTCCGTTTTCGTCATTTGTTATCGAATCGACTTAAAGCCAGATCGTCACATTGGCCGCTCTTCTCTCTGAAACGGTTGTACTTATCGTCTGCAAAGCTATGTCGCGTGCTGCGGTATGCGGAGACACTAAAGTCACCATAGTAGAACACAGATGAAGCTTCTAAGTTGATGCAATAGCCAGTAAGAAGTAGAACAATTCAAGTTTTAGGTATCGATTATTGTCTTTTTAGCTGGCTTCGGTACCTTGGACATGAGCTAGGACCTTAAGATTCTGCATGAAAGGAGGACTAGCAGCCGAGTTGCACGTCAGAATGTGAAAAGTGTTCATATGTAGTAAAAACCTGAGAAATCCGTCCGTTTTCGTCATTTGTTATCGAATCGACTTAAAGCCAGATCGTCACATTGGCCGCTCTTCTCTCTGAAACGGTTGTACTTATCGTCTGCAAAGCTATGTCGCGTGCTGCGGAATGCTGAGACACTAAAAGCACCATAGTAGAACACAGATCAAGCTTCTAAGTTGATGTAATAGCCAGTAAGAAGTAGTACAATTCAAGTTTTAGGTATTGAATATGGACCTTTTAGCTGGCTTTGGTGCCTTGGACATGAGCTAGGACCTTAAGATTCTGCATGAAAGGAGGACTAGCAGCCGAGTTGCACGGTAGAATGTGAAAAGTGTTCATATGTAGTAAAAACCTGAGAAATCCGTCCGTTTTCGTCATTTGTTATCGAATTGACTTAAAGCCAGATCGTCACATTGGCCGCTCTTCTCTCTGAAACGGTTGTACTTATCGTCTGCAAAGCTATGTCGCGTGCTGCGGTATGCGGAGACACTAAAAGCAACATAGTAGAACACAGATGAAGCTTCTAAGTTGATGTAATACCCAGTAAGAAGTAGTACAATTCAAGTTTTAGTTATCGATTATTGACTTTTCAGCTGGCTTTGGTGCATTGGACATGAGCTAGGACCTTAAGATTCTGCATTAAAGGTGGACTAGCAGCCGAGTTCCACGGGAGAATGTGAAAAGTGTTCATATGTAGGAAAAACCTGAGAAATCCGTCCGTTTTCGTCATTTGTTATCGAATCGACTTAAAGCCAGATCGTCACATTGGCCGCTCTTCTCTCTGAAACGGTTGTACTTATCGTCTGCAAAACTATGTCGCGTGCTGCGGTATGCGGAGAAACTAAAAGCAACGTAGTAGAACACAGATGAAGCTTCTAAGTTGATGTAATACCCAGTAAGAAGTAGTACAATTCAAGTTTAAGGTATTGATTATTGACTTTTTAGCTGGCTTCGGTGCCTTGGACATGAGCTAGGACCTTAAGATTCTGCATTAAAGGAGGACTAGCAGCCGAGTTGCACGGGAGAATGTGAAAAGTGTTCATATGTAGTAAAAACCTGAGAAATCCATCCGTTTTCGTCATTTGTTATCGAATCGACTTAAAGCCAGATCGTCACATTGGCCGCTCTTCTCTCTGAAACGTTTGTACATATCGTCTGCAAAGCTATCCCGCGTGCAGCGGTATGTGGAGACACTAAAATCACCATAGTAGAACACAGATGAAGCATCTAAGTTGATGTAATAGCCAGTAAGAAGTAGTACAATTCAAGTTTTAGGAATCGATTATTGACTTTTTAGCTGGCTTTGGTGCCTTGGACATGAGCTAGGACTTTAAGATTCTGCATAAAAGGAGGACTAGCAGCCCAGTTGCTCGGGATAATGTGAAAAGTGTTCATATGTAGTAAAAACCTGAGAAATCCGTCCGTTTTGGTCATTTGTTACCGAATCGACTTAAAGCCAGATCGTCACATTGGCCGCTCTTCTCTCTGAAACGCTTGTACATATCGTCTGCAAAGCTATGTCGCGTGCTGCGGCATGCTGAGACACTAAAAGCACCATAGTAGACCACAGATCAAGCTTCTAAGTTGATGTAATAGCCAGTAAGAAGTAGTACAATTCAAGTTTTAGGTATTGAATATGGACCTTTTAGCTGGCTTTGGTGCCTTGGACATGAGCTAGGACCTTAAGATTCTGCATGAAAGGAGGACTAGCAGCCGAGTTGCACGGGAGAATGTGAAAAGTGTTCATATGTAGTACAAACCTGAGAAATCCGTCCGTTTTCGTCATTTGTTATCGAATCGACTTAAAGCCAGATCGTCACATTGGCCGCTCTTCTCTCTGAAACGGTTGTACTTATCGTCTGCAAAGCTATGTCACGTGCTGCGGTATGCGGAGACACTAAAATCACCACAGCAGAACACAGATGAAGCTTCTAAGTTGATGTAATATCCAGGAAGAAGTAGTACAATTCAAGTTTTAGGTATCGATTATCGACTTTTTAGCTGGCTTTGGTGCATTGGACATGAGCTAGGACCTTGAGATTCTGCATGAAAGGTGGACTAGCAGCCGAGTTCCACGGGAGAATGTGAAAAGTGTTCATATGTAGTAAAAACCTGAGAAATCCGTCCGTTTTCGTCATTTGTTATCGAATCGACTTAAAGCCAGATCGTCACATTGGCCGCTCTTCTCTCTGAAACGGTTGTACTTATCGTCTGCAAAACTATGTCGCGTGCTGCGGTATGCGGAGAAACTAAAAGCACCGTAGTAGAACACAGATGATGCTTCTAAGTTGATGTAATATCCAGTAAGAAGTAGTACAATTCAAGTTTAAGGCATCGATTATTGACTTTTTAGCTGGCTTTGGTCCCTTGGACATGAGCTAGGACCTTAACATTCTTCATGAAAGGAGGACTAGCAGCCGAGTTGCACGGGAGAATGTGAAAAGTGTTCATATGTAGTAAAAACCTTAGAATTCCATCCGTTTTCGTCATTTGTTATCGAATCGACTTAAAGCCAGATCGTCACATTGGCCGCTCTTCTCTCTGAAACGGTTGTACTTATCGTCTGCAAAACTATGTCCCGTGCTGCGGTATGCGGAGAAACTAAAAGCACCGTAGTAGAACACAGATGAAGCGTCTAAGTTGATGTAATAGCCAGTAAGAAGTAGTACAATTCAAGTTTTACGTATCGATTATTGACTTTTTAGCTGGCTTTGGTGCCTTGGACATGAGCTAGGACCTTAAGATTCTGCATGAAAGGAGGACTAGCAGCCGAGTTGCACGGGAGAATGTGAAAAGGGTTCATATGTAGTAAAAACCTGAGAAATCCGTCCGTTTTCGTCATTTGTTATCGAATCGACTTAAAGCCAGATCGTCACATTGGCCGCTCTTCTCTCTGAAACGGTTGTACTTATCGTCTGCAAAGCTATGTCGCGTGCTGCGGTATGCTGACACACTAAAATCACCATAGTAGAACACAGATGAAGCTTCGAAGTTGATGTAATAGCCAGTAACAAGTAGTACAATTCAAGTTTTACGTATCGATTATTGACTTTTTAGCTGGCTTTGGTGCCTTGGACATGAGCTAGGACCTTAAGATTCTGCATGAAAGGACGACTAGCAGCCGAGTTGCACGGGAGAATGTGAAAAGTCTTCATATGTAGTAAAAACCTGAGAAATCCGTCCGTTTTCGTCATTTGTTATCGAATTGACTTAAAGCCAGATCGTCACATTGGCCGCTCTTCTCTCTGAAACGGTAGTACTTATTGTCTGCAAAGCTATGTCACGTGCTGCGGTATGTGGTGACACTAAAATCACCGCAGTAGAACACAGATGAAGCTTCTAAGATGATAAAATATCCAGTAAGAAGTAGTCCAATTCAAGTTTTAGGTATCGATTATTGACTTTTCAGCTGGCTTTGGTGCATTGGACATGAGCTAGGACCTTAAGATTCTGCATGAAAGGAGGACTAGCAGCCGAGTTCCACGGGAGAATGTGAAAAGTGTTCGTATGTAGTACAAACCTGAGAAATCCGTCCGTTTTCGTCATTTGTTATCGAATCGACTTAAAGCCAGATCGTCACATTGGCCGCTCTTCTCTCTGAAACGGTGGTACTTATCGTCTGCAAAGCTATGTCGCGTGTTGCCGTAGGCGGAAACAGGTAAAGCACCATAATAGAACACAGATGATGCTTCTAAGTTGATGTAATAGCCAGTAAGAAGTAGTCCAATTCAAGTTTTAGGTATCGATTATTGACTTTTTAGCTGGCTTAGGTGCCTTGGACATGAGCTAGGACTTTAAGATTCGGCATAAAAGGAGGACTAGCAGCCCAGTTGCACGGGAGAATGTGAAAAGTGTTCATATGTAGTAAAAACCTGAGACATCCGTCCGTTTTCGTCATTTGTTATCGAATCGACTTAAAGCCAGATCGTCACATTTTCCGCTCTTCTCTCTAAAACGGTTGTACTTATCGTCTGCAAAGCTATGTCGCGTGCTGCGGTATGCGGAGACACTAAAAGCACCATAGTAGAACACAGACGATGCTTCTAAGTTGATGTAATATCCAGGAAGAAGTAGTACAATTCAAGTTTTAGGTATCGATTATCGACTTTTTAGCTGGCTTTGGTGCATTGGACATGAGCTAGGACCTTAAGATTCTGCATGAAAGGAGGACTAGCAGCCGAGTTCCACGGGAGAATGTGAAAAGTGTTCATATGTAGTACAAACCTGAGAAATCCGTCCGTTTTCGTCATTTGTTATCGAATCGACTTAAAGCCAGATCGTCACATTGGCCGCTCTTCTCTCTGAAACGGTGGTACTTATCGTCTGCAAAGCTATGTCGCGTGTTGCCGTAGGCGGAAACAGGTAAAGCACCATAATAGAACACAGATGAAGCTTCTAAGTTGATGTAATAGCAAGTAAGAAGTAGTCCAATTCAAGTTTTAGGTATCGATTATTGACTTTTTAGCTGGCTTAGGTGCCTTGGACATGAGCTAGGACTTTAAGATTCGGCATAAAAGGAGGACTAGCAGCCCAGTTGCACGGGAGAATGTGAAAAGTGTTCATATATAGTAAAAACCTGAGACATCCGTCCGTTTTCGTCATTTGTTATCGAATCGACTTAAAGCCAGATCGTCACATTTTCCGCTCTTCTCTCTGAAACGGTTGTACTTATCGTCTGCAAAGCTATGTCGCGTGCTGCGGTATGCGGAGACACTAAAAACACCATAGTAGAACACAGACGATGCTTCTAAGTTGATGTAATATCCAGGAAGAAGTAGTACAATTCAAGTTTTAGGTATCGATTATCGACTTTTTAGCTGGCTTTGGTGCATTGGACATGAGCTAGGACCATAAGATTCTGCATGAAAGGTGGACTAGCAGCCGAGTTCCACGGGAGAATGTGAAAAGTGTTCATATGTAGTAAAAACCTGAGAAATCCGTCCGTTTTCGTCATTTGTTATCGAATCGACTTAAAGCCAGATCGTCACATTGGCCGCTCTTCTCTCTGAAACGGTTGTACTTACCGTCTGCAAAGCTATGTCGCGTGCTGCGGTATGCGGAGACACTAAAAGCACCATAGTAGAACACAGATGATGCTTCTAAGTTGATGTAATAGCCAGTAAGAAGTAGTACAATTCAAGTTTTAGGTATCGGTTATTGACTGTTTACCCTTCTTTGGTGCCTAGGACACGAGCTAGGAACTTAAGATTTTGCATGAAGGAGGACTAGCAGCCCAGTTGCACGGGAGAATGTGAAAAGTGTTCATATGTAGTAAAAACCTGAGAAATCCGTCCGTTTTCGTCATTTGTTATCGAATCGACTTAAAGCCAGATCGTCACATTGGCCGCTCTTCTCTCTGAAACGGTTGTACTTATCGTCTGCAAAGCTATGTCACGTGCTGCGGTATACGGAGACACTAAAATCACCACAGCAGAACACAGATGAAGCTTCTAAGTTGATGTAATATCCAGGAAGAAGTAGTACAATTCAAGTTTTAGGTATCGATTATCGACTTTTTAGCTGGCTTTGGTGCATTGGACATGAGCTAGGACCTTGAGATTCTGCATGAAAGGTGGACTAGCAGCCGAGTTCCACGGGAGAATGTGAAAAGTGTTCATATGTAGTAAAAACCTGAGAAATCCGTCCGTTTTCGTCATTTGTTATCGAATCGACTTAAAGCCAGATCGTCACATTGGCCGCTCTTCTCTCTGAAACGGTTGTACTTATCGTCTGCAAAACTATGTCGCGTGCTGCGGTATGCGGAGAAACTAAAAGCACCGTAGTAGAACACAGATGATGCTTCTAAGTTGATGTAATATCCAGTAAGAAGTAGTACAATTCAAGTTTAAGGCATCGATTATTGACTTTTTAGCTGGCTTTGGTCCCTTGGACATGAGCTAGGACCTTAACATTCTTCATGAAAGGAGGACTAGCAGCCGAGTTGCACGGGAGAATGTGAAAAGTGTTCATATGTAGTAAAAACCTTAGAATTCCATCCGTTTTCGTCATTTGTTATCGAATCGACTTAAAGCCAGATCGTCACATTGGCCGCTCTTCTCTCTGAAACGGTTGTACTTATCGTCTGCAAAACTATGTCCCGTGCTGCGGTATGCGGAGAAACTAAAAGCACCGTAGTAGAACACAGATGAAGCGTCTAAGTTGATGTAATAGCCAGTAAGAAGTAGTACAATTCAAGTTTTACGTATCGATTATTGACTTTTTAGCTGGCTTTGGTGCCTTGGACATGAGCTAGGACCTTAAGATTCTGCATGAAAGGAGGACTAGCAGCCGAGTTGCACGGGAGAATGTGAAAAGGGTTCATATGTAGTAAAAACCTGAGAAATCCGTCCGTTTTCGTCATTTGTTATCGAATCGACTTAAAGCCAGATCGTCACATTGGCCGCTCTTCTCTCTGAAACGGTTGTACTTATCGTCTGCAAAGCTATGTCGCGTGCTGCGGTATGCTGACACACTAAAATCACCATAGTAGAACACAGATGAAGCTTCGAAGTTGATGTAATAGCCAGTAACAAGTAGTACAATTCAAGTTTTACGTATCGATTATTGACTTTTTAGCTGGCTTTGGTGCCTTGGACATGAGCTAGGACCTTAAGATTCTGCATGAAAGGAGGACTAGCAGCCGAGTTGCACGGGAGAATGTGAAAAGTGTTCATATGTAGTAAAAACCTGAGAAATCCGTCCGTTTTCGTCATTTGTTATCGAATTGACTTAAAGCCAGATCGTCACATTGGCCGCTCTTCTCTCTGAAACGGTTGTACTTATTGTCTGCAAAGCTATGTCACGTGCTGCGGTATGTGGTGACACTAAAATCACCGCAGTAGAACACAGATGAAGCTTCTAAGATGATAAAATATCCAGTAAGAAGTAGTCCAATTCAAGTTTTAGGTATCGATTATTGACTTTTCAGCTGGCTTTGGTGCATTGGACATGAGCTAGGACCTTAAGATTCTGCATGAAAGGAGGACTAGCAGCCGAGTTCCACGGGAGAATGTGAAAAGTGTTCGTATGTAGTACAAACCTGAGAAATCCGTCCGTTTTCGTCATTTGTTATCGAATCGACTTAAAGCCAGATCGTCACATTGGCCGCTCTTCTCTCTGAAACGGTGGTACTTATCGTCTGCAAAGCTATGTCGCGTGTTGCCGTAGGCGGAAACAGGTAAAGCACCATAATAGAACACAGATGATGCTTCTACGTTGATGTAATAGCCAGTAAGAAGTAGTCCAATTCAAGTTTTAGGTATCGATTATTGACTTTTTAGCTGGCTTAGGTGCCTTGGACATGAGCTAGGACTTTAAGATTCGGCATAAAAGGAGGACTAGCAGCCCAGTTGCACGGGAGAATGTGAAAAGTGTTCATATGTAGTAAAAACCTGAGACATCCGTCCGTTTTCGTCATTTGTTATCGAATCGACTTAAAGCCAGATCGTCACATTTTCCGCTCTTCTCTCTAAAACGGTTGTACTTATCGTCTGCAAAGCTATGTCGCGTGCTGCGGTATGCGGAGACACTAAAAGCACCATAGTAGAACACAGACGATGCTTCTAAGTTGATGTAATATCCAGGAAGAAGTAGTACAATTCAAGTTTTAGGTATCGATTATCGACTTTTTAGCTGGCTTTGGTGCATTGGACATGAGCTAGGACCTTAAGATTCTGCATGAAAGGAGGACTAGCAGCCGAGTTCCACGGGAGAATGTGAAAAGTGTTCATATGTAGTACAAACCTGAGAAATCCGTCCGTTTTCGTCATTTGTTATCGAATCGACTTAAAGCCAGATCGTCACATTGGCCGCTCTTCTCTCTGAAACGGTCGTACTTATCGTCTGCAAAGCTATGTCGCGTGTTGCCGTAGGCGGAAACAGGTAAAGCACCATAATAGAACACAGATGAAGCTTCTAAGTTGATGTAATAGCCAGTAAGAAGTAGTCCAATTCAAGTTTTAGGTATCGATTATTGACTTTTTAGCTGGCTTAGGTGCCTTGGACATGAGCTAGGACTTTAAGATTCGGCATAAAAGGAGGACTAGCAGCCCAGTTGCACGGGAGAATGTGAAAAGTGTTCATATATAGTAAAAACCTGAGACATCCGTCCGTTTTCGTCATTTGTTATCGAATCGACTTAAAGCCAGATCGTCACATTTTCCGCTCTTCTCTCTGAAACGGTTGTACTTATCGTCTGCAAAGCTATGTCGCGTGCTGCGGTATGCGGAGACACTAAAAACACCATAGTAGAACACAGACGATGCTTCTAAGTTGATGTAATATCCAGGAAGAAGTAGTACAATTCAAGTTTTAGGTATCGATTATCGACTTTTTAGCTGGCTTTGGTGCATTGGACATGAGCTAGGACCATAAGATTCTGCATGAAAGGTGGACTAGCAGCCGAGTTCCACGGGAGAATGTGAAAAGTGTTCATATGTAGTAAAAACCTGAGAAATCCGTCCGTTTTCGTCATTTGTTATCGAATCGACTTAAAGCCAGATCGTCACATTGGCCACTCTTCTCTCTGAAACGGTTGTACTTACCGTCTGCAAAGCTATGTCGCGTGCTGCGGTATGCGGAGACACTAAAAGCACCATAGTAGAACACAGATGATGCTTCTAAGTTGATGTAATAGCCAGTAAGAAGTAGTACAATTCAAGTTTTAGGTATCGGTTATTGACTGTTTACCCTTCTTTGGTGCCTAGGACACGAGCTAGGAACTTAAGATTTTGCATGAAGGAGGACTAGCAGCCCAGTTGCACGGGAGAATGTGAAAAGTGTTCATATGTAGTAAAAACCTGAGAAATCCGTCCGTTTTCGTCATTTGTTATCGAATCGACTTAAAGCCAGATCGTCACATTGGACGCTCTTCTCTCTGAAACGGTGGTACTTATCGTCTGCAAAACTATGTCCCGTGCTGCGGTATGCGGAGAAACTAAAAGCACCGTAGTAGAACACAGATGAAGCGTCAAAGTTGATGTAATAGCCAGTAAGAAGTAGTACAATTCAAGTTTTACGTATCGATTATTGACTTTTTAGCTGGCTTTGGTGCCTTGGACATGAGCTAGGACCTTAAGATTCTGCATGAAAGGAGGACTAGCAGCCCAGTTGCACGGGAGAATGTGAAAAGTGTTCATATGTAGTAAAAACCTGAGAAATCCGTCCGTTTTCGTCATTTGTTATCGAATCGACTTAAAGCCAGATCGTCACATTGGCCGCTCTTCTCTCTGAAACGGTTGTACTTATCGTCTGCAAAACTATGTCCCGTGCTGCGGTATGCGGAGAAACTAAAAGCACCGTAGTAGAACACAGATGAAGCGTCAAAGTTGATGTAATAGCCAGTAAGAAGTAGTACAATTCAAGTTTTACGTATCGATTATTGACTTTTTAGCTGGCTTTGGTGCCTTGGACATGAGCTAGGACCTTAAGATTGTGCATGAAAGGAGGACTAGCAGCCGAGTTGCACGGGAGAATGTGAAAAGTGTTCATATGTAGTAAAAACCTGAGAAATCCGTCCGTTTTCGTCATTTGTTATCGAATCGACTTAAAGCCAGATCGTCACATTGGCCACTCTTCTCTCTGAAACGGTTGTACTTATCGTCTGCAAAGCTATGTCGCGTGCTGCGGTATGCGGAGACACTAAAATCACCATAGTAGAACACAGATGAAGCTTCTAAGTTGATGCAATAGCCAGTAAGAAGTAGAACAATTCAAGTTTTAGGTATCGATTATTGTCTTTTTAGCTGGCTTCGGTACCTTGGACATGAGCTAGGACCTTAAGATTCTGCATGAAAGGAGGACTAGCAGCCGAGTTGCACGTCAGAATGTGAAAAGTGTTCATATGTAGTAAAAACCTGAGAAATCCGTCCGTTTTCGTCATTTGTTATCGAATCGACTTAAAGCCAGATGGTCACAGTGGCCGCTCTTCTCTCTGAAACGTTTGTACATATCGTCTGCAAAGCTATGTAGCGTGCAGCGGTATGTTCAGACACTAAAATCACCATAGTAGAACACAGATGAAGCATCTAAGTTGATGTAATAGCCAGTAAGAAGTAGTACAAATCAAGTTTTAGGAATCGATTATTGACTTTTTAGCTGGCTTTGGTGCCTTGGACATGAGCTAGGACTTTAAGATTCTGCATGAAAGGAGGACTAGCAGCCGAGTTCCACGGGAGAATGTGAAATGTGTTCATATGTAGTAAAAACCTGAGTAATCCGTCCGTTTTCGTCATTTGTTATCGAATCGACTTAAAGCCAGATCGTCACATTGGCCGCTCTTCTCTCTGAAACGGTTGTACTTATCGTCTGCAAAACTATGTCCCGTGCTGCGGTATGCGGAGAAACTAAAAGCACCGTAGTAGAACACAGATGAAGCGTCTAAGTTGATGTAATAGCCAGTAAGAAGTAGTACAATTCAAGTTTTACGTATCGATTATCGACTTTTTAGCTGGCTTTGGTGCCTTGGACATGAGCTAATACCTTAAGATTCTGCATGAAAGGAGGACTAGCAGCCGAGTTGCACGGGAGAATGTGAAAAGGGTTCATATGTAGTAAAAACCTGAGAAATCCGTCCGTTTTCGTCATTTGTTATCGAATCGACTTAAAGCCAGATCGTCACATTGGCCGCGCTTCTCTCTGAAACGGTTGTACTTATCGTCTGCAAAGCTATGTCGCGTGCTGCGGTATGCTGACACACTAAAATCACCATAGTAGAACACAGATGAAGCTTCGAAGTTGATGTAATAGCCAGTAACAAGTAGTACAATTCAAGTATTAGGTATTGAATATTGACCTTTTAGCTGGCTTTTGTGCCTTGGACATGAGCTAGGACCTCAAGATTCTGCATGAAAGGAGGACTAGCAGCCGAGTTGCACGGGAGAATGTGAAAAGTGTTCATATGTAGTAAAAACCTGAGAAATCCGTCCGTTTTCGTCATTTGTTATCGAATTGACTTAAAGCCAGATCGTCACATTGGCCGCTCTTCTCACTGAAACGGTTGTACTTATCGTCTGCAAAGCTATGTCGCGTACTGCGGTATTCGGAGACACTAAAAGCACCTTAATAGAACACAGATGAAGTTTCTAAGTTGATGTAATACCCAATAAGAAGTAGTACAATTCAAGTTTTAGGTATCGAATATTGACTTTTTAGCTGGCTTTGGTGCCTTGGACATGAGCTAGGACCTTAAGATTCTGCATGAAAGGAGGACTAGCAGCCGAGTTGCACGGGAGAATGTGAAAAGTGTTCATATGTAGTAATAACCTGAGAAATCCGTCCTTTTTCGTCATTTGTTATCGAATCGACTTAAAGCCAGATCGTCACATTGGCCGCTCTTCTCTCTGAAACGGTTGTACTTATCGTCTGCAAAGCTATGTCACGTGCTGCGGTATGTGGTGACACTAAAATCACCGCAGTAGAACACAGATGAATCTTCTAAGATGATAAAATATCCAGTAAGAAGTAGTCCAATTCAAGTTTTAGGTATCGATTATTGACTTTTCAGCTGGCTTTGGTGCATTGGACATGAGCTAGGACCTTAAGATTCTGCATGAAAGGAGGACTAGCAGCCGAGTTGCACGGGAGAATGTGAAAAGTGTTCATATGTAGTACAAACCTGAGAAATCCGTCCGTTTTCGTCATTTGTTATCGAATCGACTTAAAGCCAGATCGTCACTTAGGCCGCTCTTCTCTCTGAAACGGTGGTACTTATCGTCTGCAAAGCTATGTCGCGTGTTGCCGTAGGCGGAAACAGGTAAAGCACCATAATAGAACACAGATGATGCTTCTAAGTTGATGTAGTAGCCAGTAAGAAGTAGTCCAATTCAAGTTTTAGGTATCGATTATTGACTTTTTAGCTGGCTTAGGTGCCTTGGACATGAGCTAGGACTTTAAGATTCGGCATAAAAGGAGGACTAGCAGCCCAGTTGCACGGGAGAATGTGAAAAGTGCTCATATGTAGTAAAAACCTGAGACATCCGTCCGTTTTCGTCATTTGTTATCGAATCGACTTAAAGCCAGATCGTCACATTTTCCGCTCTTCTCTCTGAAACGGTTGTACTTATCGTCTGCAAAGCTATGTCGCGTGCTGCGGTATGCGGAGACACTAAAAGCACCATAGTAGAACACAGACGATGCTTCTAAGTTGATGTAATATCCAGGAAGAAGTAGTACAATTCAAGTTTTAGGTATCGATTATCGACTTTTTAGCTGGCTTTGGTGCATTGGACATGAACTAGGACCTTAAGATTCTGCATAAAAGGAGGACTAGCAGCCGAGTTCCACGGGAGAATGTGAAAAGTGTTCATATGTAGTACAAACCTGAGAAATCTGTCCGTTTTCGTCATTTGTTATCGAATCGACTTAAAGCCAGATCGTCACATTGGCCGCTCTTCTCTCTGAAACGGTGGTACTTATCGTCTGCAAAGCTATGTCGCGTTGCCGTAGGCGGAAACAGGTAAAGCACCATAATAGAACACAGATGAAGCTTCTAAGTTGATGTAATAGCCAGTAAGAAGTAGTACAATTCAAGTTTTAGGTATCGGTTATTGACTGTTTACCCTTCTTTGGTGCCTAGGACACGAGCTAGGAACTTAAGATTTTGCATGAAGGAGGACTAGCAGCCCAGTTGCACGGGAGAATGTGAAAAGTGTTCATATGTAGTAAAAACCTGAGAAATCCGTCCGTTTTCGTCATTTGTTATCGAATCGACTTAAAGCCAGATCGTCACATTGGCCGCTCTTCTCTCTGAAACGGTGGTACTTATCGTCTGCAAAACTATGTCCCGTGCTGCGGTATGCGGAGAAACTAAAAGCACCGTAGTAGAACACAGATGAAGCGTCAAAGTTGATGTAATAGCCAGTAAGAAGTAGTACAATTCAAGTTTTACGTATCGATTATTGACTTTTTAGCTGGCTTTGGTGCCTTGGACATGAGCTAGGACCTTAAGATTCTGCATGAAAGGAGGACTAGCAGCCGAGTTGCACGGGAGAATGTGAAAAGTGTTCATATGTAGTAAAAACCTGAGAAATCCGTCCGTTTTCGTCATTTGTTATCGAATCGACTTAAAGCCAGATCGTCACATTGGCCGCTCTTCTCTCTGAAACGGTTGTACTTATCGTCTGCAAAGCTATGTCGCGTGCTGCGGTATGCGGAGACACTAAAATCACCATAGCAGAACACAGATGAAGCTTCTAAGTTGATGCAATAGCCAGTAAGAAGTAGAACAATTCAAGTTTTAGGTATCGATTATTGTCTTTTTAGCTGGCTTCGGTACCTTGGACATGAGCTAGGACCTTAAGATTCTGCATGAAAGGAGGACTAGCAGCCGAGTTGCACGTCAGAATGTGAAAAGTGTTCATATGTAGTAAAAACCTGAGAAATCCGTCCGTTTTCGTCATTTGTTATCGAATCGACTTAAAGCCAGATGGTCACAGTGGCCGCTCTTCTCTCTGAAACGTTTGTACATATCGTCTGCAAAGCTATGTAGCGTGCAGCGGTATGTTCAGACACTAAAATCACCATAGTAGAACACAGATGAAGCATCTAAGTTGATGTAATAGCCAGTAAGAAGTAGTACAAATCAAGTTTTAGGAATCGATTATTGACTTTTTAGCTGGCTTTGGTGCCTTGGACATGAGCTAGGACCTTAATATTCTGCATGAAAGGAGGACTAGCAGCCGAGTTCCACGGGAGAATGTGAAAAGTGTTCATATGTAGTAAAAACGTGAGAAATCCGTCCGTTTTCGACATTTGTTATCGAATTGACTTAAAGCCAGATCGTCACATTGGCCGCTCTTCTCTCTGAAACGGTTGTACGTATCGTCTGCAAAACTATGTCGCGTGCGGCGGTATGCGGAGAAACTAAAAGCAACGTAGTAGAACACAGATGAAGCTTCTAAGTTGATGTAATACCCAGTAAGAAGTAGTACAATTCAAGTTTTAGGTATTGATTATTGACTTTTTAGCTGGCTTTGGTGCCTTGGACATGAGCTAGGACCTTAATATTCTGCATGAAAGGAGGACTAGCAGCCGAGTTCCACGGGAGAATGTGAAAAGTGTTCATATGTAGTACAAACCTGAGAAATCCGTCCGTTTTCGTCATTTGTTATCGAATCGACTTAAAGCCAGATCGTCACATTGGCCGCTCTTCTCACTGAAACGGTGGTACTTATCGTCTGCAAAGCTATGTCGCGTGTTGCCGTAGGCGGAAACAGGAAAATCACCATAATAGAACACAGATGAAGCTTCTAAGTTGATGTAATAGCCAGTAAGAAGTAGTCCAATTCAAGTTTTAGGTATCGATTATTGACTTTTTAGCTGGCTTAGGTGCCTTGGACATGAGCTAGGACTTTAAGATTCGGCATAAAAGGAGGACTAGCAGCCCAGTTGCACGGGAGAATGTGAAAAGTGTTCATATGTAGTACAAACCTGAGAAATCCGTCCGTTTTCGTCATTTGTTATCGAATCGACTTAAAGCCAGATCGTCACATTGGCCGCTCTTCTCTCTGAAACGGTTGTACTTATCGTCTGCAAAGCTATGTCACGTGCTGCGGTATGCGGAGATACTAAAATCACCACATTAGAACACAGATGAAGCTTCTAAGTTGATGTAATATCCAGGAAGAAGTAGTACAATTCAAGTTTTAGGTATCGATTATCGACTTTTTAGCTGGCTTTGGTGCATTGGACATGAGCTAGGACCTTAAGATTCTGCATGACAGGTGGACTAGCAGCCGAGTTCCACGGGAGAATGTGAAAAGTGTTCATATGTAGTAAAAACCTGAGAAATCCGTCCGTTTTCGTCATTTGTTATCGAATCGACTTAAAGCCAGATCGTCACATTGGCCGCTCTTCTCTCTGAAACGGTTGTACTTATCGTCTGCAAAACTATGTCCCGTGCTGCGGTATGCGGAGAAACTAAAAGCACCGTAGTAGAACACAGATGAAGCGTCTAAGTTGATGTAATAGCCAGTAAGAAGTAGTCCAATTCAAGTTTTACGTATCGATTATTGACCATTTAGCTGGCTTTGGTGCCTTGGACATGAGCTAGGACCTTAAGATTTTGCATGAAAGGAGGACTAGCAGCCGAGTTGCACGGGAGAATGTGAAAAGTGTTCATATGTAGTAAAAACCTGAGAAATCCGTCCGTTTTCGTCATTTGTTATCGAATCGACTTAAAGCCAGATCGTCACATTGGCCGCTCTTCTCTCTGAAACGGTTGTACTTATCGTCTGCAAAGCTATGTCGCGTGCTGCGGTATGCGGAGACACTAAAATCACCATAGCAGAACACAGATGAAGCTTCTAAGTTGATGCAATAGCCAGTAAGAAGTAGAACAATTCAAGTTTTAGGTATCGATTATTGTCTTTTTAGCTGGCTTCGGTACCTTGGACATGAGCTAGGACCTTAAGATTCTGCATGAAAGGAGGACTAGCAGCCGAGTTGCACGTCAGAATGTGAAAAGTGTTCATATGTAGTAAAAACCTGAGAAATCCGTCCGTTTTCGTCATTTGTTATCGAATCGACTTAAAGCCAGATGGTCACAGTGGCCGCTCTTCTCTCTGAAACGTTTGTACATATCGTCTGCAAAGCTATGTAGCGTGCAGCGGTATGTTCAGACACTAAAATCACCATAGTAGAACACAGATGAAGCATCTAAGTTGATGTAATAGCCAGTAAGAAGTAGTACAAATCAAGTTTTAGGAATCGATTATTGACTTTTTAGCTGGCTTTGGTGCCTTGGACATGAGCTAGGACCTTAATATTCTGCATGAAAGGAGGACTAGCAGCCGAGTTCCACGGGAGAATGTTTAAAGTGTTCATATGTAGTAAAAACGTGAGAAATCCGTCCGTTTTCGACATTTGTTATCGAATTGACTTAAAGCCAGATCGTCACATTGGCCGCTCTTCTCTCTGAAACGGTTGTACTTATCGTCTGCAAAACTATGTCGCGTGCTGCGGTATGCGGAGAAACTAAAAGCAACGTAGTAGAACACAGATGAAGCTTCTAAGTTGATGTAATACCCAGTAAGAAGTAGTACAATTCAAGTTTTAGGTATTGATTATTGACTTTTTAGCTGGCTTTGGTGCCTTGGACATGAGCTAGGACCTTAATATTCTGCATGAAAAGAGGACTAGCAGCCGAGTTCCACGGGAGAATGTGAAAAGTGTTCATATGTAGTAAAAACCTGAGAAATCCGTCCGTTTTCGTCATTTGTTATCGAATCGACTTAAAGCCAGATCGTCACATTGGCCGCTCTTCTCACTGAAACGGTGGTACTTATCGTCTGCAAAGCTATGTCGCGTGTTGCCGTAGGCGGAAACAGGAAAATCACCATAATAGAACACAGATGAAGCTTCTAAGTTGATGTAATAGCCAGTAAGAAGTAGTCCAATTCAAGTTTTAGGTATCGATTATTGACTTTTTAGCTGGCTTAGGTGCCTTGGACATGAGCTAGGACTTTAAGATTCGGCATAAAAGGAGGACTAGCAGCCCAGTTGCACGGGAGAATGTGAAAAGTGTTCATATGTAGTAAAAACCTAAGACATCCGTCCGTTTTCGTCATTTGTTATCGAATTGACTTAAAGCCAGATCGTCACATTTTCCGCTCTTCTCTCTGAAACGGTTGTACTTACCGTCTGCAAAGCTATGTCGCGTGCTGCGGTATGCGGAGACACTAAAAGCACCATAGTAGAACACAGATGATGCTTCTAAGTTGATGTAATAGCCAGTAAGAAGTAGTACAATTCAAGTTTTAGGTATCGGTTATTGACTGTTTACCCTTCTTTGGTGCCTAGGACACGAGCTAGGAACTTAAGATTTTGCATGAAGGAGGACTAGCAGCCCAGTTGCACGGGAGAATGTGAAAAGTGTTCATATGTAGTAAAACCTGAGAAATACGGCCGTTTTCGTCATTTGTTATCGAATCGAATTAAAGCCAGATCGTCACATTGGCGGCTCTTCTCTCTGAAACGGTTGCACTTATCGTCTGCAAAGCTATGTCACGTGCTGCGGTATGCGGAGATACTAAAATCACCACATTAGAACACAGATGAAACTTCTAAGTTGATGTAATATCCAGGAAGAAGTAGTACAATTCAAGTTTTAGGTATCGATTATCGACTTTTTAGCTGGCTTTGGTGCATTGGACATGAGCTAGGACCTTAAGATTCTGCATGAAAGGTGGACTAGCAGCCGAGTTCCACGGGAGAATGTGAAAAGTGTTCATATGTAGTACAAACCTGAGAAATCCGTCCGTTTTCGTCATTTGTTATCGAATCGACTTAAAGCCAGATCGTCACATTGGCCGCTCTTCTCTCTGAAACGGTTGTACTTATCGTCTGCAAAACTATGTCCCGTGCTGCGGTATGCTGAGAAACTAAAAGCACCGTAGTAGAACACAGATGAAGCGTCTAAGTTGATGTAATAGCCAGTAAGAAGTAGTACAATTCAAGTTTTACGTATCGATTATTGACCTTTTAGCTGGCTTTGGTGCCTTGTACATGAGCTAGGACCTTAAGATTCTGCATGAAAGGAGGACTAGCAGCCGAGTTGCACGGGAGAATGTGAAAAGTGTTCATATGTAGTAAAAACCTGAGAAATCCGTCCGTTTTCGTCATTTGTTATCGAATCGACTTAAAGCAAGATCGTCACATTGGCCGCTCTTCTCTCTGAAACGGTTGTACTTATCGTCTGCAAAGCTATGTCGCGTGCTGCGGTATGCGGAGACACTAAAATCACCATAGTAGAACACAGATGAAGCTTCTAAGTTGATGCAATAGCCAGTAAGAAGTAGAACAATTCAAGTTTTAGGTATCGATTATTGTCTTTTTAGCTGGCTTCGGTACCTTGGACATGAGCTAGGACCTTAAGATTCTGCATGAAAGGAGGACTAGCAGCCGAGTTGCACGTCAGAATGTGAAAAGTGTTCATATGTAGTAAAAACCTGAGAAATCCGTCCGTTTTCGTCATTTGTTATCGAATCGACTTAAAGCCAGATCGTCACATTGGCCGCTCTTCTCTCTGAAACGGTTGTACTTATCGTCTGAAAAGCTATGTCGCGTGCTGCGGAATGCTGAGACACTAAAAGCACCATAGTAGAACACAGATCAAGCTTCTAAGTTGATGTAATAGCCAGTAAGAAGTAGTACAATTCAAGTTTTAGGTATTGAATATGGACCTTTTAGCTGGCTTTGGTGCCTTGGACATGAGCTAGGACCTTAAGATTCTGCATGAATGGAGGACTAGCAGCCGAGTTGCACGGGAGAATGTGAAAAGTGTTCATATGTAGTAAAAACCTGAGAAATCCGTCCGTTTTCGTCATTTGTTATCGAATTGACTTAAAGCCAGATCGTCACATTGGCCGCTCTTCTCTCTGAAACGGTTGTACTTATCGTCTGAAAAGCTATGTCGCGTGCTGCGGAATGCTGAGACACTAAAAGCACCATAGTAGAACACAGATGAAGCTTCTAAGTTGATGTAATACCCAGTAAGAAGTAGTACAATTCAAGTTTTAGGTATCGATTATTGACTTTTCAGCTGGCTTTGGTGCATTGGACATGAGCTAGGACCTTAAGATTCTGCGTGAAAGGTGGACTAGCAGCCGAGTTGCACGGGAGAATGTGAAAAGTGTTCATATGTAGTAAAAACCTGAGAAATCCGTCCGTTTTCGTCATTTGTTATCGAATCGACTTAAAGCCAGATCGTCACATTGGCCTCTCTTCTCTCTGAAACGGTTGTACTTACCGTCTGCAAAGCTATGTCTCGTGCTGCGGTATGCGGAGACACTAAAATCACCATAGTAGAACACAGATGAAGCTTCTAAGTTGATGCAATAGCCAGTAAGAAGTAGAACAATTCAAGTTTTTAGGTATCGATTATTGACTTTTTAGCTGGCTTCGGTACCTTGGACATGAGCTAGGACCTTAAGATTCTGCATGAAAGGAGGACTAGCAGCCGAGTTGCACGTCAGAATGTGAAAAGCGTTCATATGTAGTAAAAACCTGAGAAATCCATCCGTTTTCGTCATTTGTTATCGAATCGACTTAAAGCCAGATGGTCACATTGGCCGCTCTTCTCTCTGAAACGTTTGTACATATCGTCTGCAAAGCTATGTCGCGTGCAGCGGTATGTGGAGACACTAAAATCACCATAGTAGAACACAGATGAAGCATCTAAGTTGATGTAATAGCCAGTAAGAAGTAGTACAATTCAAGTTTTAGGAATCGATTATTGACTTTTTAGCTGGCTTTGGTGCCTTGGACATGAGCTAGGACTTTACGATTCTGCATAAAAGGAGGACTAGCTGCCCAGTTGCACGGGATAATGTGAAAAGTGTTCATATGTAGTAAAAACCTGAGAAATCCGTCCGTTTTCGTTATTTGTTACCGAATCGACTTAAAGCCAGATCGTCACATTGGCCGCTCTTCTCTCTGAAACGCTTGTACTTATCGTCTGCAAAGCTATGTCGCGTGCTGCGGCATGCTGAGACACTAAAAGCACCATAGTAGACCACAGATCAAGCTTCTAAGTTGATGTAATAGCCAGTAAGAAGTAGTACAATTCAAGTTTTAGGTATTGAATATGGACCTTTTAGCTGGCTTTGGTGCCTTGGACATGAGCTAGGACCTTAAGATTCTGCATGAAAGGAGGACTAGCAGCCGAGTTGCACGGGAGAATGTGAAAAGTGTTCATATGTAGTAATAACCTGAGAAATCCGTCCGTTTTCGTCATTTGTTATCGAATCGACTTAAAGCCAGATCGTCACATTGGCCGCTCTTCTCTCTGAAACGGTTGTACTTATCGTCTGCAAAGCTATGTCACGTGCTGCGGTATGCGGAGACACTAAAATCACCACAGCAGAACACAGATGAAGCTTCTAAGTTGATGTAATATCCAGGAAGAAGTAGTACAATTCAAGTTTTAGGTATCGATTATCGACTTTTTAGCTGGCTTTGGTGTATTGGACATGAGCTAGGACCTTAAGATTCTGCATGAAAGGTGGACTAGCAGCCGAGTTCCACGGGAGAATGTGAAAAGTGTTCATATGTAGTAAAAACCTGAGAAATCCGTCCGTTTTCGTCATTTGTTATCGAATCGACTTAAAGCCAGATCGTCACATTGGCCGCTCTTCTCTCTGGAACGGTTGTACTTATCGTCTGCAAAACTATGTCGCGTGCTGCGGTATGCGGAGAAACTAAAAGCACCGTAGTAGAACACAGATGAAGCTTCTAAGTTGATGTAATACCCAGTAAGAAGTAGTACAATTCAAGTTTAAGGCATCGATTATTGACTTTTTAGCTGGCTTTGGTCCCTTGGACATGAGCTAGGACCTTAACATTCTTCATGAAAGGAGGACTAGCAGCCGAGTTGCACGGGAGAATGTGAAAAGTGTTCATATGTAGTAAAAACCTTAGAATTCCATCCGTTTTCGTCATTTGTTATCGAATCGACTTAAAGCCAGATCGTCACATTGGCCGCTCTTCTCTCTGAAACGGTGGTACTTATCGTCTGCAAAGCTATGTCGCGTGTTGCCGTAGGCGGAAACAGGAAAAGCACCATAATAGGACACAGATGAAGCTTCTAAGTTGATGTAATATCCAGGAAGAACTAGTACAATTCAAGTTTTAGGTATCGGTTATTGACTGTTTACCCTTCTTTGGTGCCTTGGACACGAGCTAGGAACTTAAGATTTTGCATGAAGGAGGACTAGCAGCCCAGTTGCACGGGAGAATGTGAAAAGTGTTCATATGTAGTAAAACCTGAGAAATACGGCCGTTTTCGTCATTTGTTATCGAATCGACTTAAAGCCAGATCGTCACATTGGCCGCTCTTCTCTCTGAAACGGTTGTACTTATCGTCTGCAAAACTATGTCCCGTGCTGCGGTATGCGGAGAAACTAAAAGCACCGTAGTAGAACACAGATGAAGCGTCTAAGTTGATGTAATAGCCAGTAAGAAGTAGTACAATTCAAGTTTTAGGTATTGAGTATGGACCTTTTAGCTGGCTTTGGTGCCTTGGACATGAGCTAGGAATTTAAGATTCTGCATGAAAGGAGGATTAGCAGCTGAGATGCACGGGAGAATGTGAAAAGTGTTCATATGTAGTAAAAACCTGAGAAATCCGTCCGTTTTCGTCATTTGTTATCGAATCGACTTAAAGCCAGATCGTCACATTGGCCGCTCTTCTCTCTGAAACGGTTGTACTTATCGTCTGCAAAGCTATGTCGCGTGCTGCGGTATGCGGAGACACTAAAATCACCATAGTAGAACACAGATGAAGCTTCTAAGTTGATGCAATAGCCAGTAAGAAGTAGAACAATTCAAGTTTTAGGTATCGATTATTGTCTTTTTAGCTGGCTTCGGTACCTTGGACATGAGCTAGGACCTTAAGATTCTGCATGAAAGGAGGACTAGCAGCCCAGTTGCACGTCAGAATGTGAAAAGTGTTCATATGTAGTAAAAACCTGAGAATCCGTCCGTTTTCGTCATTTGTTATCGAATCGACTTAAAGCCAGATCGTCACATTGGCCGCTCTTCTCTCTGAAACGGTTGTACTTATCGTCTGAAAAGCTATGTCGCGTGCTGCGGAATGCTGAGACACTAAAAGCACCATAGTAGAACACAGATCAAGCTTCTAAGTTGATGTAATAGCCAGTAAGAAGTAGTACAATTCAAGTTTTAGGTATTGAATATGGACCTTTTAGCTGGCTTTGGTGCCTTGGACATGAGCTAGGACCTTAAGATTCTGCATGAAAGGAGGACTAGCAGCCGAGTTGCACGGGAGAATGTGAAAAGTGTTCATATGTAGTAAAAACCTGAGAAATCCGTCCGTTTTCGTCATTTGTTATCGAATTGACTTAAAGCCAGATCGTCACATTGGCCGCTCTTCTCTCTGAAACGGTTGTACTTATCGTCTGCAAAGCTATGCCGCGTGCAGCGGTATGTGGAGACACTAAAATCACCATAGTAGAACACAGATGAAGCATCTAAGTTGATGTAATAGCCAGTAAGAAGTAGTACAATTCAAGTTTTAGGAATCGATTATTGACTTTTTAGCTGGCTTTGGTGCCTTGGACATGAGCTAGGACTTTAAGATTCTGCATAAAAGGAGGACTAGCAGCCCAGTTGCTCGGGATAATGTGAAAAGTGTTCATATGTAGTAAAAACCTGAGAAATCCGTCCGTTTTGGTCATTTGTTACCGAATCGACTTAAAGCCAGATCGTCACATTGGCCGCTCTTCTCTCTGAAACGCTTGTACATATCGTCTGCAAAGCTATGTCGCGTGCTGCGGCATGCTGAGACACTAAAAGCACCATAGTAGACCACAGATCAAGCTTCTAAGTTGATGTAATAGCCAGTAAGAAGTAGTACAATTCAAGTTTTAGGTATTGAATATGGACCTTTTAGCTGGCTTTGGTGCCTTGGACATGAGCTAAGACCTTAAGATTCTGCATGAAAGGAGGACTAGCAGCCGAGTTGCACGGGAGAATGTGAAAAGTGTTCATATGTAGTAATAACCTGAGAAATCCGTCCGTTTTCGTCATTTGTTATCGAATCGACTTAAAGCCAGATCGTCATATTGGCCGCTCTTCTCTCTGAAACGGTTGTACTTATCGTCTGCAAAGCTATGTCACGTGCTGCGGTATGCGGAGACACTAAAATCACCACAGCAGAACACAGATGAAGCTTCTAAGTTGATGTAATATCCAGGAAGAAGTAGTACAATTCAAGTTTTAGGTATCGATTATCGACTTTTTAGCTGGCTTTGGTGCATTGGACATGAGCTAGGACCTTGAGATTCTGCATGAAAGGTGGACTAGCAGCCGAGTTCCACGGGAGAATGTGAAAAGTGTTCATATGTAGTAAAAACCTGAGAAATCCGTCCGTTTTCGTCATTTGTTATCGAATCGACTTAAAGCCAGATCGTCACATTGGCCGCTCTTCTCTCTGAAACGGTTGTAGTTATCGTCTGCAAAACTATGTCGCGTGCTGCGGTATGCGGAGAAACTAAAAGCACCGTAGTAGAACACAGATGAAGCTTCTAAGTTGATGTAATATCCAGTAAGAAGTAGTACAATTCAAGTTTAAGGCATCGATTATTGACTTTTTAGCTGGCTTTGGTCCCTTGGACATGAGCTAGGACCTTAACATTCTTCATGAAAGGAGGACTAGCAGCCGAGTTGCACGGGAGAATGTGAAAAGTGTTCATATGTAGTAAAAACCTTAGAATTCCATCCGTTTTCGTCATTTGTTATCGAATCGACTTAAAGCCAGATCGTCACATTGGCCGCTCTTCTCTCTGAAAGGGTTGTACTTATCGTCTGCAAAGCTATGTCACGTGCTGCGGTATGCGGAGACACTAAAATCACCACAGTAGAACACAGATGAAGATTCTAAGTTGATGTAATATCCAGTAAGAAGTAGTACAATTCAAGTTTTAGGTATCGATTATTGACTTTTTAGATGGCTTTGGTGCATTGGACATGAGCTAGGACCTTAATATTCTGCATGAAAGGTGGACTAGCAGCCGAGTTGCACGGGAGAATGTGAAAAGTGTTCATATGTAGCAAAAACCTGAGAAATCCGTCCGTTTTCGTCATTTGTTATCGAATCGACTTAAAGCCAGATCGTCACATTGGCCGCTCTTCTCTCTGAAACGGTTGTACTTATCGTCTGCAAAACTATGTCGCGTACTGCGGTATTCGGAGACACTAAAAGCACCATAGTAGAACACAGATGAAGCTTCTAAGATGATGTAATAGCCAGCAAGAAGAAGTACAATTCAAGTTTTAGGTATCGGTTATTGACTTTTTAGCTGGCTTAGGTGCCTTGGACATGAGCTAGGACCTTAAGATTCTGCATGAAAGGAGGACTAGCAGCCGAGTTGCACGGGAGAATGTGAAAAGTGTTCATATGTAGTAAAAACCTGAGAAACCCGTCCGTTTTCCTCATTTGTTATCGAATCGACTTAAAGCCAGATCGTCACATTGGCCGCTCTTCTCTCTGAAACGGTTGTACTTATCGTCTGCAACGCTATGTCGCGAGTTGCTTTAGGCGGAAACAGGAAAAGCACCATAATAGAACACAGATGAAGCTTCTAAGTTGATGTAATACCCAGTATGAAGTAGTCCAATTCAAGTTTTAGGTATCGATTATTGACTTTTTAGCTGGCTTTGGTGCCTTGGACATGAGCGAGGACTTTAAGATCTGCATTATAGGAGGTCTAGCAGCCGAGTTGCACGGGAGAATGTGAAAAGTGTTCATATGTAGTAATAACCTGAGAAATCCGTTCTTTTTCGTCATTTGTTATCGAATCGACTTAAAGCCAGATCGTCACATTGGCAGCTCTTCTCTCTGAAATGGTTGTACTTATCGTCTGCAAAACTATGTCGCGTGGTGCGGTATGCGGAGAAACTAAAAGCACCGTAGTAGAACACAGATGAAGCTTCTAAGTTGATGTAATAGCCAGTAAGAAGTAGTACAATTCAAGTTTTAGGTATTGATTATTGACTTTTTAGCTGGCTTTGGTGATTTGGACATGAGCTAGGACCTTAAGATTCTGCATGAAAGGAGGACTAGCAGCCGAGTTGCACGGGAGAATGTGAAAAGTGGTCATATGTAGTATAAACCTGAGAAATCCGTTCGTTTTCATCATTTGTTATCGAATCGACTTAAAGCCAGATCGTCACATTGGCCGCTCTTCTCTCTGAAACGGTTGTACTTATCGTCTGCAAAGCTATGTCGCGTACTGCGGTATTCGGAGACACTAAAAGCACCATAGTAGAACACAGATGAAGCTCCTAAGATGATGTAATAGCCAGTAAGAAGTAGTACAATTCAAGTTTTAGGTATCGGTTATTGACTTTTTAGCTGGCTTTGGTGCCTTGGACATGAGCTAGGTCCTTAAGATTCTGCATGAAAGGAGGACTAGCAGCCGAGTTGAACGGGAGAATGTGAAAAGTGTTCGTATGTAGTAAAAACCTGAGAAATCCGTCCGTTTTCCTCATTTGTTATCGAATCGACTTAAAGCCAGATCGTCACATTGGCCGCTCTTCTCTCTGAAACGGTTGTACTTATCGTCTGCAAAACTATGTCGCGTGCTGCGGTATGCGGAGAAACTAAAAGCACCGTAGTAGAACACAGATGAAGCTTCTAAGTTGATGTAATAGCCAGTAAGAAGTAGTACAATTCAAGTTTTAGGTATCGATTATTGACTTTTTAGCTGGCTTTGGTGCCTTGGACACGAGCTAGAACCTTAAGATTCTGCATGAAAGGAGGACTAGCAGCCGAGTTGCACGGGAGAATGTGAAAAGTGTTCATATGTAGTAAAAACCTGAGAAATCCGTCCGTTTTCGTCATTTGTTATCGAATCGACTTAAAGCCAGATCGTCACATTGGCCGCTCTTCTCTCTGAAACGGTTGTACTTATCGTCTGCAAAGCTATGTCACGTGTTGCTGTAGGCGGAAACAGGAAAAGCACCGTAGTAGAACACAGACGAAGCTTCTAAGTTGATGTAATAGCCAGTAGGAAGTAGTACAATTCAAGTTTTAGGTATCGATTATTGACTTTTTAGCTGGCTTTGGTGCCTTGGCCATGAGCTAGGACCTTGACATTCTGCATGAAAGGAGGACTAACAACCGAGTTGCACGGGAGAATGTGAAAAGTGTTCATATGTAGTAAAAACCTGAGAAATCCGTCCGTTTTCGTCATTTGTTATCGAATCGACATAAAGCCAGATCGTCACATTGGCCGCTCTTCTCTCTGAAACGGTTGTACTTATCGTCTGCAAAGCTATGTCGCGTGCTGCGGTATGCGGAGACACTAAAATCACCATAGTAGAACACAGATGAAGCTTCTAAGTTGGTGCAATAGCCAGTAAGAAGTAGAACAATTCAAGTTTTAGGTATCGATTATTGCCTTTTTAGCTGGCTTCGGTACCTTGGACATGAGCTAGGACCTTAAGATTCTGCATGAAAGGAAGACTAGCAGCCGAGTTGCACGTCAGAATGTGAAAAGTGTTCATATGTAGTAAAAACCTGAGAAATCCGTCCGTTTTCGTCATTTGTTATCGAATCTACTTAAAGCCAGATCGTCACATTGGCCGCTCTTCTCTCTGAAACGTTTGTACATATCGTCTGCAAAGCTATGTCGCGTGCAGCGGTATGTGGAGACACTAAAATCACCATAGTAGAACACAGATGAAGCATCTAAGTTGATGTAATAGCCAGTAAGAAGTAGTACAATTCAAGTTTTAGGAATCGATTATTGACTTTTTAGCTGGCTTTGGTGCCTTGGACATGAGCTAGGACTTTAAGATTCTGCATGAAAGGAGGACTAGCAGCTGAGTTGCACGGGAGAATGTGAAAAGTGTTCATATGTAGTAAAACCTGAGAAATACGGCCGTTTTCGTCATTTGTTATCGAATCGACTTAAAGCCAGATCGTCACATTGGCCGCTCTTCTCTCTGAAACGGTTGTACTTATCGTCTGCAAAGCTATGTCGCGTGCTGCGGTATGCGGAGATACTAAAATCACCACATTAGAACACAGATGAAGCTTCTAAGTTGATGTAATATCCAGGAAGAAGTAGTACAATTCAAGTTTTAGGTATCGATTATCGACTTTTTAGCTGGCTTTGGTGCATTGGACATGAGCTAGGACCTTAAGATTCTGCATGAAAGGTGGACTAGCAGCCGAGTTCCACGGGAGAATGTGAAAAGTGTTCATATGTATTAAAAACCTGAGAAATCCGTCCGTTTTCGTCATTTGTTATCGAATCGACTTAAAGCCAGATCGTCACATTGGCCGCTCTTCTCTCTGAAACGGTTGTACTTATCGTCTGCAAAACTATGTCCCGTGCTGCGGTATGCGGAGAAACTAAAAGCACCGTAGTAGAACACAGATGAAGCGTCTAAGTTGATGTAATAGCCAGTAAGAAGTAGTACAATTCAAGTTTTAGGTATTGAATATGGACCTTTTAGCTGGCTTTGGTGCCTTGGACATGAGCTAGGACCTTAAGATTCTGCATGAAAGGGGGACTAGCAGCTGAGTTGCACGGGAGAATGTGAAAAGTGTTCATATGTAGTAAAAACCTGAGAAATCCGTCCGTTTTCGTCATTTGTTATCGAATCGACTTAAAGCCAGATCGTCACATTGGCCGCTCTTCTCTTTGAAACGGTTGTACTTATCGTCTGCAAAGCTATGTCGCGTACTGCGGTATTCGGAGACACTAAAAGCACCATAGTAGAACACAGATGAAGCTCCTAAGATGATGTAATAGCCAGTAAGAAGTAGTACAATTCAAGTTTTAGGTATCGGTTATTGACTTTTTAGCTGGCTTTGGTGCCTTGGACATGAGCTAGGTCCTTAAGATTCTGCATGAAAGGAGGACTAGCAGCCGAGTTGAACGGGAGAATGTGAAAAGTGTTCATATGTAGTAAAAACCTGAGAAATCCGTCCGTTTTCCTCATTTGTTATCGTATCGACTTAAAGCCAGATCGTCACATTGGCCGCTCTTCTCTCTGAAACGGATGTACTTATCGTCTGCAAAACTATGTCGCGTGCTGCGGTATGCGGAGAAACTAAAAGCACCGTAGTAGAACACAGATGAAGCTTCTAAGTTGATGTAATAGCCAGTAAGAAGTAGTACAATTCAAGTTTTAGGTATCGATTATTGACTTTTTAGCTGGCTTTGGTGCCTTGGACACGAGCTAGAACCTTAAGATTCTGCATGAAAGGAGGACTAGCAGCCGAGTTGCACGGGAGAATGTGAAAAGTGTTCATATGTAGTAAAAACCTGAGAAATCCGTCCGTTTTCGTCATTTGTTATCGAATCGACTTAAAGCCAGGTCGTCACATTGGCCGCTCTTCTCTCTGAAACGGTTGTACTTATCGTCTGCAAAGCTATGTCACGTGTTGCCGTAGGCGGAAACAGGAAAAGCACCATAGTAGAACACAGACGAAGCTTCTAAGTTGATGTAATAGCCAGTAGGAAGTAGTACAATTCAAGTTTTAGGTATCGATTTTTGACTTTTTAGCTGGCTTTGGTGCCTTGGCCATGAGCTAGGACCTTGACATTCTGCATGAAAGGAGGACTAACAACCGAGTTGCACGGGAGAATGTGAAAAGTGTTCATATGTAGTAAAAACCTGAGAAATCCGTCCGTTTTCGTCATTTGTTATCGAATCGACTTAAAGCCAGATCGTCACATTGGCCGCTCTTCTCTCTGAAACGGTTGTACTTATCGTCTGCAAAGCTATGTCGCGTGCTGCGGTATGCGGAGACACTAAAATCACCATAGTAGAACACAGGTGAAGCTTCTAAGTTGGTGCAATAGCCAGTAAGAAGTAGAACAATTCAAGTTTTAGGTATCGATTATTGTCTTTTTAGCTGGCTTCGGTACCTTGGACATGAGCTAGGACCTTAAGATTCAGCATGAAAGGAAGACTAGCAGCCGAGTTGCACGTCAGAATGTGAAAAGTGTTCATATGTAGTAAAAACCTGAGAAATCCGTCCGTTTTCGTCATTTGTTATCGAATCTACTTAAAGCCAGATCGTCACATTGGCCGCTCTTCTCTCTGAAACGTTTGTACATATCGTCTGCAAAGCTATGTCGCGTGCAGCGGTATGTGGAGACACTAAAATCACCATAGTAGAACACAGATGAAGCATCTAAGTTGATGTAATAGCCAGTAAGAAGTAGTACAATTCAAGTTTTAGGAATCGATTATTGACTTTTTAGCTGGCTTTGGTGCCTTGGACATGAGCTAGGACTTTAAGATTCTGCATGAAAGGAGGACTAGCAGCTGAGTTGCACGGGAGAATGTGAAAAGTGTTCATATGTAGTAAAACCTGAGAAATACGGCCGTTTTCGTCATTTGTTATCGAATCGACTTAAAGCCAGATCGTCACATTGGCCGCTCTTCTCTCTGAAACGGTTGTACTTATCGTCTGCAAAGCTATGTCACGTGCTGCGGTATGCGGAGATACTAAAATCACCACATTAGAACACAGATGAAGCTTCTAAGTTGATGTAATATCCAGGAAGAAGTAGTACAATTCAAGTTTTAGGTATCGATTATCGACTTTTTAGCTGGCTTTGGTGCATTGGACATGAGCTAGGACCTTAAGATTCTGCATGAAAGGTGGACTAGCAGCCGAGTTCCACGGGAGAATGTGAAAAGTGTTCATATGTATTAAAAACCTGAGAAATCCGTCCGTTTTCGTCATTTGTTATCGAATCGACTTAAAGCCAGATCGTCACATTGGCCGCTCTTCTCTCTGAAACGTTTGTACTTATCGTCTGCAAAACTATGTCCCGTGCTGCGGTATGCGGAGAAACTAAAAGCACCGTAGTAGAACACAGATGAAGCGTCTAAGTTGATGTAATAGCCAGTAAGAAGTAGTACAATTCAAGTTTTAGGTATTGAATATGGACCTTTTAGCTGGCTTTGGTGCCTTGGACATGAGCTAGGACCTTAAGATTCTGCATGAAAGGGGGACTAGCAGCTGAGTTGCACGGGAGAATGTGAAAAGTGTTCATATGTAGTAAAAACCTGAGAAATCCGTCCGTTTTCGTCATTTGTTATCGAATCGACTTAAAGCCAGATCGTCACATTGGCCGCTCTTCTCTCTGAAACGGTTGTACTTATCGTCTGCAAAGCTATGTCGCGTGCTGCGGTATGCGGAGACACTAAAATCACCATAGTAGAACACAGATGAAGCTTCTAAGTTGATGCAATAGCCATTAAGAAGTAGAACAATTCAAGTTTTAGGTATCTATTATTGTCTTTTAGCTGGCTTCGGTACCTTGGACATGAGCTAGGACCTTAAGATTCTGCATGAAAGGAGGACTAGCAGCCGAGTTGCACGTCAGAATGTGAAAAGTGTTCATATGTAGTAAAAACCTGAGAAATCCGTCCGTTTTCGTCATTTGTTATCGAATCGACTTAAAGCCAGATCGTCACATTGGCCGCTCTTCTCTCTGAAACGGTTGTACTTATCGTCTGAAAAGCTATGTCGCGTGCTGCGGAATGCTGAGACACTAAAAGCACCATAGTAGAACACAGATCAAGCTTCTAAGTTGATGTAATAGCCAGTAAGAAGTAGTACAATTCAAGTTTTAGGTATTGAATATGGACCTTTTAGCTGGCTTTGGTGCATTGGACATGAGCTAGAACCTTAAGATTCTGCATGAAAGGAGGACTAGTAGCCGAGTTGCACGGGAGAATGTGAAAAGTGTTCATATGTAGTAAAAACCTGAGAAATCCGTCCGTTTTCGTCATTTGTTATCGAATTGACTTAAAGCCAGATCGTCACATTGGCCGCGCTTCTCTCTGAAACGGTTGTACTTATCGTCTGCAAAGCTATGTCGCGTGCTGCGGTATGCGGAGACGCTAAAAGCAACATAGTAGAACACAGATGAAGCTTCTAAGTTGATGTAATACCCAGTAAGAAGTAGTACAATTCAAGTTTTAGGTATCGATTATTGACTTTTCAGCTGGCTTTGGTGCATTGGACATGAGCTAGGACCTTAAGATTCTGCATGAAAGGTGGACTAGCAGCCGAGTTCCACGGGAGAATGTGAAAAGTGTTCATATGTAGTAAAAATCTGAGAAATCCGTCCGTTTTCGTCATTTGTTATCGAATCGACTTAAAGCCAGATCGTCACATTGGCCGCTCTTCTCTCTGAAAAGGTTGTACTTATCGTCTGCAAAACTATGTCGCGTGCTGCGGTATGCGGAGAAACTAAAAGCAACGTAGTAGAACACAGATGAAGCTTCTAAGTTGATGTAATACCCAGTAAGAAGTAGTACAATTCAAGTTTTAGGTATTGATTATTGACTTTTTAGCTGGCTTCGGTGCCTTGGACATGAGCTAGGACCTTAAGATTCTGCATGAAAGGAGGACTAGCAGCCGAGTTGCACGTCAGAATGTGAAAAGCGTTCATATGTAGTAAAAACCTGAAAAATCCATCCGTTTTCATCATTTGTTATCGAATCGACTTAAAGTCAGATGGTCACATTGGCCGCTCTTCTCTCTGAAACGTTTGTACATATCGTCTGCAAAGCTATGTCGCGTGCAGCGGTATGTGGAGACACTAAAATCACCATAGTAGAACACAGATGAAGCATCTAAGTTGATGTAATAGCCAGTAAGAAGTAGTACAATTCAAGTTTTAGGAATCGATTATTGACTTTTTAGCTGGCTTTGGTGCCTTGGACATGAGCTAGGACTTTAAGATTCTGCATAAAAGGAGGACTAGCTGCCCAGTTGCTCGGGATAATGTGAAAAGTGTTCATATGTAGTAAAAACCTGAGAAATCCGTCCGTTTTCGTCATTTGTTACCGAATCGACTTAAAGCCAGATCGTCACATTGGCCGCTCTTCTCTCTGAAACGCTTGTACATATCGTCTGCAAAGCTATGTCGCGTGCTGCGGCATGCTGAGACACTAAAAGCACCATAGTAGACCACAGATCAAGCTTCTAAGTTGATGTAATAGCCAGTAAGAAGTAGTACAATTCAAGTTTTAGGTATTGAATATGGACCTTTTAGCTGGCTATGGTGCCTTGGACATGAGCTAGGACCTTAAGATTCTGCATGAAAGGAGGACTAGCAGCCGAGTTGCACGGGAGAATGTGAAAAGTGTTCATATGTAGTAATAACCTGAGAAATCCGTCCGTTTTCGTCATTTGTTATCGAATCGACTTAAAGCCAGATCGTCACATTGGCCGCTCTTCTCTCTGAAACGGTTGTACTTATCGTCTGCAAAGCTATGTCACGTGCTGCGGTATGCGGAGACACTAAAATCACCACAGCAGAACACAGATGAAGCTTCTAAGTTGATGTAATATCCAGGAAGAAGTAGTACAATTCAAGTTTTAGGTATCGATTATCGACTTTTTAGCTGGCTTTGGTGCATTGGACATGAGCTAGGACCTTGAGATTCTGCATGAAAGGTGGACTAGCAGCCGAGTTGCACGGGAGAATGTGAAAAGTGTTCATATGTAGTAAAAACCTGAGAAATCCGTCCGTTTTCGTCATTTGTTATCGAATCGACTTAAAGCCAGATCGTCACATTGGCCGCTCTTCTCTCTGAAACGGTTGTACTTATCGTCTGCAAAACTATGTCGCGTGCTGCGGTATGCGGAGAAACTAAAAGCACCGTAGTAGAACACAGATGAAGCTTCTAAGTTGATGTAATATCCAGTAAGAAGTAGTACAATTCAAGTTTAAGGCATCGATTATTGACTTTTTAGCTGGCTTTGGTCCCTTGGACATGAGCTAGGACCTTAACATTCTTCATGAAAGGAGGACTAGCAGCCGAGTTGCACTGGAGAATGTGAAAAGTGTTCATATGTAGTAAAAACCTTAGAATTCCATCCGTTTTCGTCATTTGTTATCGAATCGACTTAAAGCCAGATCGTCACATTGGCCGCTCTTCTCTCTGAAAGGGTTGTACTTATCGTCTGCAAAGCTATGTCACGTGCTGCGGTATGCGGAGACACTAAAATCACCACAGTAGAACACAGATGAAGATTCTAAGTTGATGTAATATCCAGGAAGAAGTAGTACAATTCAAGTTTTAGGTATCGATTATTGACTTTTTAGATGGCTTTGGTGCATTGGACATGAGCTAGGAAGTTAATATTCTGCATGAAAGGTGGACTAGCAGCCGAGTTGCACGGGAGAATGTGAAAAGTGTTCATATGTAGCAAAAACCTGAGAAATCCGTCCGTTTTCGTCATTTGTTATCGAATCGACTTAAAGCCAGATCGTCACATTGACCGCTCTTCTCTCTGAAACGGTTGTACATATCGTCTGCCAAACTATGTCGCGTACTGCGGTATTCGGAGACACTAAAAGCACCATAGTAGAACACAGATGAAGCTTCTAAGATGATGTAATAGCCAGCAAGAAGAAGTACAATTCAAGTTTTAGGTATCGGTTATTGACTTTTTAGCTGGCTTAGGTGCCTTGGACATGAGCTAGGACCTTAAGATTCTGCATGAAAGGAGGACTAGCAGCCGAGTTGCACGGGAGAATGTGAAAAGTGTTCACATGTAGTAAAAACCTGAGAAATCCGTCCGTTTTCCTTATTTGTTATCGAATCGACTTAAAGCCAGATCGTCACATTGGCCGCTCTTCTCTCTGAAACGGTTGTACTTATCGTCTGCAACGCTATATTGCGAGTTGCTTTAGGCGGAAACAGGAAAAGCACCATAATAGAACACAGATGAAGCTTCTAAGTTGATGTAATACCCAGTATGAAGTAGTCCAATTCAAGTTTTAGGTATCGATTATTGACTTTTTAGCTGGCTTTGGTGCCTTGGACATGAGCTAGGACTTTAAGATCTGCATAATAGGAGGTCTAGCAGCCGAGTTGCACGGGAGAATGTGAAAAGTGTTCATATGTAGTAATAACCTGAGAAATCCGTTCTTTTTCGTCATTTTCTATCGAATCGACTTAAAGCCAGATCGTCACATTGGCAGCTCTTCTCTCTGAAATGGTTGTACTTATCGTCTGCAAAACTATGTCGCGTGCTGCGGTATGCGGAGAAACTAAAAGCACCGTAGTAGAACACAGATGAAGCTTCTAAGTTGATGTAATAGCCAGTAAGAAGTAGTACAATTCAAGTTTTAGGTATTGATTATTGACTTTTTAGCTGGCTTTGGTGATTTGGACATGAGCTAGGACCTTAAGATTCTGCATGAAAGGAGGACTAGCAGCCGAGTTGCACGGGAGAATGTGAAAAGTGGTCATATGTAGTATAAACCTGAGAAATCCGTTCGTTTTCATCATTTGTTATCGAATCGACTTAAAGCCAGATCGTCACATTGGCCGCTCTTCTCTCTGAAACGGTTGTACTTATCGTCTGCAAAGCTATGTCGCGTACTGCGGTATTCGGAGACACTAAAAGCACCATAGTAGAACACAGATGAAGCTCCTAAGATGATGTAATAGCCAGTAAGAAGTAGTACAATTCAAGTTTTAGGTATCGGTTATTGACTTTTTAGCTGGCTTTGGTGCCTTGGACATGAGCTAGGTCCTTAAGATTCTGCATGAAAGGAGGACTAGCAGCCGAGTTGAACGGGAGAATGTGAAAAGTGTTCATATGTAGTAAAAACCTGAGAAATCCGTCCGTTTTCGTCATTTGTTATCGAATCGACTTAAAGCCAGATCGTCACATTGGCCGCTCTTCTCTCTGAAACGGTTGTACTCATCGTCTGCAAAACTATGTCGCGTGCTGCGGTAAGCGGAGAAACTAAAAGCACCGTAGTAGAACACAGATGAAGCTTCTAAGTTGATGTAATAGCCAGTAAGAAGTAGTACAATTCAAGTTTTAGGTATCGATTATTGACTTTTTAGCTGGCTTTGGTGCCTTGGACACGAGCTAGAACCTTAAGATTCTGCATGAAAGGAGGACTAGCAGCCGAGTTGCACGGGAGAATGTGAAAAGTGTTCATATGTAGTAAAAACCTGAGAAATCCGTCCGTTTTCGTCATTTGTTATCGAATCGACTTAAAGCCAGATCGTCACATTGGCCGCTCTTCTCTCTGAAACGGTTGTACTTATCGTCTGCAAAGCTATGTCACGTGTTGCCGTAGGCGGAAACAGGAAAAGCACCATAGTAGAACACAGATGAAGCTTCTAAGTTGATGTAATAGCCAGTAGGAAGTAGTCCAATTCAAGTTTTAGGTATCGATTATTGACTTTTTAGCTGGCTTTGGTGCCTTGGCCATGAGCTAGGACCTTGACATTCTGCATGAAAGGAGGACTAACAGCCGAGTTGCACGGGAGAATGTGAAAAGTGTTCATATGTAGTAAAAACCTGAGAAATCCGTCCGTTTTCGTCATTTGTTATCGAATCGACTTAAAGCCAGATCGTCACATTGGCCGCTCTTCTCTCTGAAATGGTTGTACTTATCGTCTGCAAAACTATGTCGCGTGCTGCGGTATGCGGAGAAACTAAAAGCACCGTAGTAGAACACAGATGAAGCTTCTAAGTTGATGTAATAGCCAGTAAGAAGTAGTACAATTCAAGTTTTAGGTATCGATTATTGACTTTTTAGCTGGCTTTGGTGCCTTGGACACGAGCTAGAACCTTAAGATTCTGCATGAAAGGAGGACTAGCAGCCGAGTTGCACGGGAGAATGTGAAAAGTGTTCATATGTAGTAAAAACCTGAGAAATCCGTCCGTTTTCGTCATTTGTTATCGAATCGACTTAAAGCCAGATCGTCACATTGGCCGCTCTTCTCTCTGAAACGGTTGTACTTATCGTCTGCAAAGCTATGTCACGTGTTGCCGTAGGCGGAAACAGGAAAAGCACCATAGTAGAACACAGACGAAGCTTCTAAGTTGATGTAATAGCCAGTAGGAAGTAGTACAATTCAAGTTTTAGGTATCGATTATTAACTTTTTAGCTGGCTTTGGTGCCTTGGCCATGAGCTAGGACCTTGACATTCTGCATGAAAGGAGGACTAACAGCCGAGTTGCACGGGAGAATGTGAAAAGTGTTCATATGTAGTAAAAACCTGAGAAATCCGTCCGTTTTCGTCATTTGTTATCGAATCGACTTAAAGCCAGATCGTCACATTGGCCGCTCTTCTCTCTGAAACGCTTGTACTTATCGTCTGCAAAGCTATGTCGCGTGCTGCGGTATGCGGAGACACTAAAATCACCATAGTAGAACACAGATGAAGCTTCTAAGTTGGTGCAACAGCCAGTAAGAAGTAGAACAATTCAAGTTTTAGGTATCGATTATTGTGTTTTAGCTGGCTTCGGTACCTTGGACATGAGCTAGGACCTTAAGATTCTGCATGAAAGGAAGACTAGCAGCCGAGTTGCACGTCAGAATGTGAAAAGTGTTCATATGTAGTAAAAACCTGAGAAATCCGTCCGTTTTCGTCATTTGTTATCGAATCTACTTAAAGCCAGATCGTCACATTGGCCGCTCTTCTCTCTGAAACGTTTGTACATATCGTCTGCAAAGCTATGTCGCGTGCAGCGGTATGTGGAGACACTAAAATCACCATAGTAGAACACAGATGAAGCATCTAAGTTGATGTAATAGCCAGTAAGAAGTAGTACAATTCAAGTTTTAGGAATCGATTATTGACTTTTTAGCTGGCTTTGGTGCCTTGGACATGAGCTAGGACTTTAAGATTCTGCATGAAAGGAGGACTAGCAGCCGAGTTGCGCGGGAGAATGTGAAATGTGTTCATATGTAGTAAAAACCTGAGTAATCCGTCCGTTTTCGTCATTTGTTATCGAATCGACTTAAAGACAGGTCGTCACATTGGCTGCTCTTCTCTCTGAAACGGTTGTACGTATCGTCTGAAAAGCTATGTCTCGTGCTGCGGCATGCTGAGACACTAAAAGCACCATAGTAGAACACAGATGAAGCTTCTAAGTTGATGTAATAGCCAGTAAGAAGTTGTACAATTCAAGTTTCAGGTATTGAATATGGACCTTTTAGCTGGCTTTGGTGCATTGGACATGAGCTAGGACCTTAAGATTCTGCATGAAAGGAGGACTAGCAGCCGAGTTGCACGGGAGAATGTGAAAAGTGTTCATATGTAGTAATAACCTTAGAAATCCGTCCTTTCTTGTCATTTGTTAGCGAATCGACTTAAAGCCAGATCGTCACATTGGCCGCTCTTCTCTCTGAAACGGTTGTGCTTATCGTCTGCAAAGCTATGTCGCGTGTTGCCGTAGGCGGAAACAGGAAAAGCACCATAGTAGAACACAGATGAAGCTTCTAAGTTGATGTAATAGCCAGTAAGAAGTAGTCCAATTCAAGATTTAGGTATCGATTATTGACTTTTCAGCTGGATTTCGTGCCTTGGACATGAGCTAGGACTTTAAGATTCTGCATAAGAGGAGAACTAGCAGCCCAGTTGCAAGGGAGAATGTGAAAAGTGTTCATATGTAGTAAAAACCTGAGAAATCCGTCCGTTTTCGTCATTTGTTATCGAATCGACTTAAAACCAGATCGTCACATTGGCCGCTCTTCTCTCTGAAACGGTTGTACTTATCGTCTGCAAAACTATGTCGCGTGCTGCGGTATGCGGAGACACTAAAAGCACCATAGTAGAACACAGATGAAGCTTCTAAGTTGATGTAATACCCAGTAAGAAGTAGTACAATTCAAGTTTAAGGTATCGATTATTGACTTTTTAGCTGGCTTTGGACCCTTGGACATGAGCTAGGACCTTAACATTCTTCATGAAAGGAGGACTAGCAGCCGAGATGCACGGGAGAATGTGAAAAGTGTTCATATGTAGTAAAAACCTTAGAAATCCGACCGTTTTCGTCATTTGTTATCGAATCGACTTAAAGCCAGATCGTCACATTGGCCGCTCTTCTCTCTGAAACGGTTGTACTTATCGTCTGCAAAGCTATGTCACGTGCTGCGGTATGCGGAGACACTAAAATCACCACAGTAGAACACAGATGAAGCTTCTAAGTTGATGTAATATCCAGTAAGAAGTAGTACAATTCAAGTTTTAGGTATCGATTATTGACTTTTTACCTGGCTTTGGTGCCTTGGACTCGAGCTAGGACTTTAAGATTCTGCATAATAAGAGGACTAGCAGCCGAGTTGCACGGGAGGATGTGAAAAGTGTTCATATGTAGTAATAACCTGAGATATCCGTCCTTTTTCGTCATTTGTTATCGAATCGACTTAAAGCCAGATCGTCACATTGGCAGCTCTTCTCTCTGAAATGGTTGTACTTATCGTCTGCAAAACTATGTCGCGTGCTGCGGTATGCGGAGAAACCAAAAGCACCGTAGTAGAACACAGATGAAGCTTCTAAGTTGATGTAATAGCCAGTAAGAAGTAGTACAATTCAAGTTTTAGGTATTGATTATTGACTTTTTAGCTGGCTTTGGTGCCTTGGACATGAGCTAGGACCTTAAGATTCTGCATGAAAGGAGGACTAGCAGCCGAGTTGCATGGGAGAATGTGAAAAGTGGTCATATGTAGTAAAAACCTGAGAAATCCGTTCGTTTTCTTCATTTGTTATCGAATCGACTTAAAGCCAGATCGTCACATTGGCCGCTCTTCTCTCTGAAACGGTTGTACTTATCGTCTGCAAAGCTATGTCGTGTACTGCGATATTCGGAGACACTAAAAGCACCATAGTAGAACACAGATGAAGCTCCTAAGATGATGTAATAGCCAGTAAGAAGTAGTACAATTCAAGTTTTAGAAATCGATTATTGACTTTTTAGCTGGCTTTGGTGCCTTGGACATGAGCTAGGACTTTAAGATTCTGCATGAAAGGAGGACTAGCAGCCGAGTTGCGCGGGAGAATGTGAAATGTGTTCATATGTAGTAAAAACCTGAGTAATCCGTCCGTTTTCGTCATTTGTTATCGAATCGACTTAAAGCCAGATCGTCACATTGGCCGCTCTTCTCTCTGAAACGGTTGTACTTATCGTCTGCAAAGCTATGTCACGTGTTGCCATATGCGGAAACAGGAAAAGCACCGTAGTAGAACACAGAAGAAGCTTCTAAAGTGATGTAATAGCCAGTAAGAAGTAGTACAATTCAAGTTTTAGGTATCGATTATTGTCTTTTTAGCTGGCTTCGGTACCTTGGACATGAGCTAGGACCTTAAGATTCTGCATGAAAGGAGGACTAGCAGCCGAGTTGCACGTCAGAATGTGAAAAGTGTTCATATGTAGTAAAAACCTGAGAAATCCGTCCGTTTTCGTCATTTGTTATCGAATCTACTTAAAGCCAGATGGTCACATGGGCCGCTCTTCTCTCTGAAACGTTTGTACATATCGTCTGCAAAGCTATGTCAAGTGCTGCGGTATGTGGAGACACTAAAAGCACCATAGTAGAACACAGATGAAGCATCTAAGTTGATGTAATAGCCAGTAAGAAGTAGTACAATTCAAGTTTTAGAAATCGATTATTGACTTTTTAGCTGGCTTTGGTGCCTTGGACATGAGCTAGGACTTTAAGATTCTGCATGAAAGGAGGACTAGCAGCCGAGTTGCGCGGGAGAATGTGAAATGTGTTCATATGTAGTAAAAACCTGAGTAATCCGTCCGTTTTCGTCATTTGTTATCGAATCGACTTAAAGACAGATCGTCACATTGGCCGCTCTTCTCTCTGAAACGGTTGTACTTATCGTCTGAAAAGCTATGTCGTGTGCTGCGGCATGCTGAGACACTAAAAGCACCATAGTAGAACACAGATCAAGCTTCTAAGTTGATGTAATAGCCAGTAAGAAGTAGTACAATTCAAGTTTTAGGTATTGAATATGGACCTTTTAGCTGGCTTTGGTGCCTTGGACATGAGCTAGGACCTTAAGATTCTGCATGAAAGGAGGACTAGCAGCCGAGTTGCACGGGAGAATGTGAAAAGTGTTCATATGTAGTAATAAACTTAGAAATCCGTCCTTTTTCGTCATTTGTTATCGAATCGAGTTAAAGCCAGATCGTCACATTGGCCGCTCTTCTCTCTGAAACGGTTGTACTTATCGTCTGCAAAGCTATGTCACGTGCTGCGGTATGCGGAGACACTAAAATCACCACAGCAGAACACAGATGAAGCTTCTAAGTTGATGTAATATCCAGGAAGAAGTAGTACAATTCAAGTTTTAGGTATCGATTATCGACTTTTTAGCTGGCTTTGGTGCATTGGACATGAGCTAGGACCTTGAGATTCTGCATGAAAGGTGGACTAGCAGCCGAGTTCCACGGGAGAATGTGAAAAGTGTTCATATGTAGTAAAAACCTGACAAATCCGTCCGTTTTCGTCATTTGTTATCGAATCGACTTAAAGCCAGATCGTCACATTGGCCGCTCTTCTCTCTGAAACGGTTGTACTTATCGTCTGCAAAACTATGTCGCGTACTGCGGTATTCGGAGACACTAAAAGCACCGTAGTAGAACACAGATGAAGCTTGTAAGATGATGTAATAGCCAGCAAGAAGAAGTACAATTCAAGTTTTAGGTATCGGTTATTGACTTTTTAGCTGGCTTAGGTGCCTTGGACATGAGCTAGGACCTTAAGATTCTGCATGAAAGGAGGACTAGCAGCCGAGTTGCACGGGAGAATGTGAAAAGTGTTCATATGTAGTAAAAACCTGAGAAATCCGTCCGTTTTCCTCATTTGTTATCGAATCGACTTAAAGCCAGATCGTCACATTGGCCGCTCTTCTCTCTGAAACGGTTGTACTTATCGTCTGCAACGCTATGTCGCGAGTTGCTTTAGGCGGAAACAGGAAAAGCACCATAATAGAACACAGATGAAGCTTCTAAGTTAATGTAATACCCAGTATGAAGTAGTCCAATTCAAGTTTTAGGTATCGATTATTGACTTTTTAGCTGGCTTTGGTGCCTTGGACATGAGCTAGGACTTTAATATCTGCATAATAGGAGGTCTAGCAGCCGAGTTGCACGGGAGAATGTGAAAAGTGTTCATATGTAGTAATAACCTGAGAAATCCGTTCTTTTTCGTCATTTGTTATCGAATCGACTTAAAGCCAGATCGTCACATTGGCAGCTCTTCTCTCTGAAATAGTTGTACTTATCGTCTGCAAGACTATGTCGCGTGCTGCCGTATGCGGAGAAACTAAAAGCACCGTAGTAGAACACAGATGAAGCTTCTAAGTTGATGTAATAGCCAGTAAGAAGTAGTACAATTCAAGTTTTAGGTATTGATTATTGACTTTTTAGCTGGCTTTGGTGATTTGGACATGAGCTAGGACCTTAAGATTCTGCATGAAAGGAGGACTAGCAGCCGAGTTGCACGGGAGAATGTGAAAAGTGGTCATATGTAGTATAAACCTGAGAAATCCGTTCGTTTTCATCATTTGTTATCGAATCGACTTAAAGCCAGATCGTCACATTGGCCGCTCTTCTCTCTGAAACGGTTGTACTTATCGTCTGCAAAGCTATGTCGCGTACTGCGGTATTCGGAGACACTAAAAGCACCATAGTAGAACACAGATGAAGCTCCTAAGATGATGTAATAGCCAGTAACAAGTAGTACAATTCAAGTTTTAGGTATCGGTTATTGACTTTTTAGCTGGCTTTGGTGCCTTGGACATGAGCTAGGTCCTTAAGATTCTGCATGAAAGGAGGACTAGCAGCCGAGTTGAACGGGAGAATGTGAAAAGTGTTCATATGTAGTAAAAACCTGAGAAATCCGTCCGTTTTCCTCATTTGTTATCGAATCGACTTAAAGCCAGATCGCCACATTGGCCGCTCTTCTCTCTGAAACGGTTGTACTTATCGTCTGCAAAACTATGTCGCGTGCTGCGGTATGCGGAGAAACTAAAAGCACCGTAGTAGAACACAGATGAAGCTTCTAAGTTGATGTAATAGCCAGTAAGAAGTAGTACAATTCAAGTTTTAAGTATCGATTATTGTCTCTTTAGCTGGCTTTGGTGCATTGGACACGAGCTAGAACCTTAAGATTCTGCATGAAAGGAGGACTAGCAGCCGAGTTGCACGGGAGAATGTGAAAAGTGTTCATATGTAGTAAAAACCTGAGAAATCCGTCCGTTTTCGTCATTTGTTATCGAATCGACTTAAAGCCAGATCGTCACATTGGCCGCTCTTCTCTCTGAAACGGTTGTACTTATCGTCTGCAAAGATATGTCACGTGTTGCCGTAGGCGGAAACAGGAAAAGCACCATAGTAGAACACAGACGAAGCTTCTAAGTTGATGTAATAGCCAGTAGGAAGTAGTACAATTCAAGTTTTAGGTATCGATTATTGACTTTTTAGCTGGCTTTGGTGCCTTGGCCATGAGCTAGGACCTTGACATTCTGCATGAAAGGAGGACTAACAGCCGAGTTGCACGGGAGAATGTGAAAAGTGTTCATATGTAGTAAAAACCTGAGAAATCCGTCCGTTTTCGTCATTTGTTATCGAATCGACTTAAAGCCAGATCGTCACATTGGCCGCTCTTCTCTCTGAAACGGTTGTACTTATCGTCTGCAAAGCTATGTCGCGTGCTGCGGTATGCGGAGACACTAAAATCCCCATAGTAGAACACAGATGAAGCTTCTAAGTTGGTGCAATAGCTAGTAAGAAGTAGAACAATTCAAGTTTTAGGTATCGATTATTGTCTTTTTAGCTGGCTTCGGTACCTTGGACATGAGCTAGGACCTTAAGATTCTGCATGAAAGGAAGACTAGCAGCCGAGTTGCACGTCAGAATGTGAAAAGTGTTCATATGTAGTAAAAACCTGAGAAATCCGTCCGTTTTCGTCATTTGTTATCGAATCTACTTAAAGCCAGATCGTCACATTGGCCGCTCTTCTCTCTGAAACGTTTGTACATATCGTCTGCAAAGCTATGTCGCGTGCAGCGGTATGTGGAGACACTAAAATCACCATAGTAGAACACATATGAAGCATCTAAGTTGATGTAATAGCCAGTAAGAAGTAGTACAATTCAAGTTTTAGGAATCGATTATTGACTTTTTAGCTGGCTTTGGTGCCTTGGACATGAGCTAGGACTTTAAGATTCTGCATGAAAGGAGGACTAGCAGCCGAGTTGCGCGCAAGAATGTGAAATGTGTTCATATGTAGTAAAAACCTGAGTAATCCGTCCGTTTTCGTTATTTGTTATCGAATCGACTTAAAGACAGGTCGTCACATTGGCTGCTCTTCTCTCTGAAACGGTTGTACTTATCGTCTGAAAAGCTATGTCGCGTGCTGCGGCATGCTGAGACACTAAAAGCACCATAGTAGAACACAGATCAAGCTTCTAAGTTGATGTAATAGCCAGTAAGAAGTAGTACAATTCAAGTTTTGGGTATTGAATATGGACGTTTTAGCTGGCTTTGGTGCCTTGGACATGAGCTAGGACCTTAAGATTCTGCATGAAAGGAGGACTAGCAGCCGAGTTGCACGGGAGAATGTGAAAAGTGTTCATATGTAGTAATAACCTTAGAAATCCGTCCTTTCTTGTCATTTGTTAGCGAATCGACTTAAAAGCCAGATCGTCACATTGGCCGCTCTTCTCTCTGAAACGGTTGTGCTTATCGTCTGCAAAGCTATGTCGCGTGTTGCCGTAGGCGGAAACAGGAAAAGCACCATAGTAGAACACAGATGAAGCTTCTAAGTTGATGTAATAGCCAGTAAGAAGTAGTCCAATTCAAGATTTAGGTATCGATTATTGACTTTTCAGCTGGATTTCGTGCCTTGGACATGAGCTAGGACTTTAAGATTCTGCATAAAAGGAGAACTAGCAGCCCAGTTGCACGGGAGAATGTGAAAAGTGTTCATATGTAGTAAAAACCTGAGAAATCCGTCCGTTTTCGTCATTTGTTATCGAATCGACTTAAAACCAGATCGTCACATTGGCCGCTCTTCTCTCTGAAACGGTTGTACTTATCGTCTGCAAAACTATGTCGCGTGCTGCGGTATGCGGAGACACTAAAAGCACCATAGTAGAACACAGATGAAGCTTCTAAGTTGATGTAATACCCAGTAAGAAGTAGTACAATTCAAGTTTAAGGTATCGATTATTGACTTTTTAGCTGGCTTTGGACCCTTGGACATGAGCTAGGACCTTAACATTCTTCATGAAAGGAGGACTAGCAGCCGAGATGCACGGGAGATTGTGAAAAGTGTTCATATGTAGTAAAAACCTTAGAAATCCGACCGTTTTCGTCATTTGTTATCGAATCGACTTAAAGCCAGATCGTCACATTGGCCGCTCTTCTCTCTGAAACGGTTGTACTTATCGTCTGCAAAGCTATGTCACGTACTGCGGTATGCGGAGACACTAAAATCACCACAGTAGAACACAGATGAAGCTTCTAAGTTGATGTAATATCCAGTAAGAAGTAGTACAATTCAAGTTTTAGGCATCGATTATTGACTTTTTAGCTGGCTTTGGTGCCTTGGACATGAGCTAGGACTTTAAGATTCTGCATAAAAGGAGGACTAGCAGCCCAGTTGCACGGGAGAATGTGAAAAGTGTTCACATGTAGTAAAAACCTGAGACATCCGTCCGTTCTCGTCATTTGTTATTGAATCGACTTAAAGTCAGATCGTCACATTGGCCGCTCCTCTCTCTGAAACGGCTGTACTTATCGTCTGCAAAGCTATGTCGCGTACTGCGGTATGCTGAGACACTAAAAGCACCATAGTAGAACACAGATCAAGCTTCTAAGTTGATGTAATAGCCAGTAAGAAGTAGTACAATTCAAGTTTTAGGTATTGAATATTGACCTTTTAGCTGGCTTTGGTGCCTTGGACATGAGCTAGGACCTTACGATTCTGCATGAATGGAGGACTAGCAGCCGCGTTGCACGGGAGAATGTGAAAAGTGTTCATATGTAGTAAAAACCTGAGAAATCCGTCTGTCTTCGTCATTTGTTATCGAATCGACTTAAAGCCAGATCGTCACATTGGCCGCTCTGCTCTCTGAAACGGTTCTACTTATCGTCTGCAAAGCTATGTCGCGTACTGCGGTATTCGGAGACACTAAAAGCACCATAGTAGAACACAGATGAAGATCCTAAGATGATGTAATAGCCAGTAAGAAGTAGTACAATTCAAGTTTTAGGTATCGGTTATTGACTTTTTAGTTGGCTTTGGTGCCTTGGACATGAGCTAGGACCTTAAGATTCTGCATGAAAGGAGGGCTAGCAGCCGAGTTGCACGGGAGAATGTGAAAAGTGTTCATATGTAGTAAAAACCTGAGAAATCCGTCCGTTTTCGTCATTTGTTATCGAATCGACTTAAAGCCAGTTCGTCACATTGGCCGCTCTTCTCTCTGAAACGGTTGTACTTATCGTCTGCAAAGCTATGTCGCGTGTTGCCGTAGGCGGAAACAGTAAAAGCACCATAGTAGAACACAGATGAAGCTTCTACGTTGATGTAATAGCCAGTAAGAAGTTGTCCAATTCAAGATTTAGGTATCGATTATTGACTTTTTAGCTGGCTTTGGTGCCTTGGACATGAGCTGGGACTTAAAGATTCTGCATAAAAGGAGGACTAGCAGCCGATTTGCACGGGAGAATGTGAAAAGTGTTCATATGTAGTAAAAACCTTAGAAATCCGTCCGTTTTCGTCATTTGTTATCGAATCGACTTAAAGCCAGATCGTCACATTGGCCGCTCTTGTCTCTGAAACGGTTGTACTTATCGTCTGCAAAGCTCTGTCGCGTGCTGCGGTATGCGGAGACACTAAAATCACCATAGTAGAACACAGATGAAGCTTCTAAGTTGATGCAATAGCCAGTAAGAAGTAGAACAATTCATGTTTTAGGTATCGATTATTGACTTTTTAGCTGGCTTTGGTGCCTTGGCCATGAGCTAGGACCTCAAGATTCTGCAGGAAAGGAGGACTAGCAGCCGATTTGCACGGGAGAATGTGAAAAGTGTTCATATGTAGTAAAAACCTTAGAAATCCGTCCGTTTTCGTCATTTGTTATCGAATCGACATAAAGCCAGATCGGCACATTGGCCGCTCTTCTCTCTGAAACGGTTGTACTTATCGTCTGCAAAGCTATGTCGCGTGCTGCGGTATGGTGAGACACTAAAAGCACCATAGTAGAACACAGATCAAGGTTCTAAGTTGATGTAATAGCCAGTAAGAAGTAGTACAATTCAAGTTTTAGGTATTGAATATGGAACTTTTAGCTGGCTTTGGTGTCTTGGACATGAGCTAGGACCTTAAGATTCTGCATGAAAGGAAGACTAGCAGCCGAGTTGCACGGTTGAATGTGAAAAGTGTTCATATGTAGTAATAACCTGAGAAATCCGTCCTTTTTCGTCATTTGCTATCGAATCGACATAAAGCCAGATCATCACATTGGCCGCTCTTCTCTCTGAAACGGTTGTGCTTACCGTCTGCAAAGATATGTCGCGTGTTGCCGTAGGCGGAAACAGGAAAAGCACCATAGTAGAACACAGATGAAGCTTCTAAGTTGATGTAATAGCCAGTAATAAGTAGTCAAATTCAAGATTTAGGTATCGATTATTGACTTTTTAGCTGGCTTTCGTGCCTTGGACATGAGCCAGGACTTTAAGATTCTGCATAAAAGGAGGACTAGCAGCCCACTTGCACGGGAGAATGTGAAAAGTGTTCATATGTAGTAAAAACCTGAGAAATCCGTTTTCGTCATTTGTTATCGAATCGACTTAAAGCCAGATCGTCACATTGGCCGCTCTTCTCTCTGAAACGGTTGTACTTATCGTCTGCAAAGCTATGTCGCGTGCTGCGGTATGTGGAGACACTAAAAGCACCGTAGTAGAACACAGATGAAGCTTCTAAGTTGATGTAATAGCCAGTAAGAAGTAGTCCAATTCAAGTTTTAGATATCGATTATTGACTTTTTAGCTGGCTTTGGTGCCTTGGACATTAGCTATGACTTAAAGATTCTGCATAAAAGGAGGACTAGCAGCCTAGTTGCACGGGAGAATGTGAAAAGTGTTCACATGTAGTAAAAACCTGAGACATCCGTCCGTTTTCGTCATTTGTTATTGAATCGGCTTAAAGCCAGATCGTCACATTGGCCGCTCTTCTCTCTGAAACGGTTGTACTTATCGTCTGCAAATCTATGTCGCGTACTGCGGTATGCTGAGACACTAAAAGAACCATAGTAGAACACAGATGAAACATCTAAGTTGATGTAATAGCCAGTAAGAAGTAGTACAATTCAAGTTTTAGGAATCGATTATTGACTTTTAGCTGGCTTTGGTGCCTTGGACATGAGCTAGGACCTTAAGATTCTGCATGAAAGGAGGACTAGCAGCCGAGTTGCACGGGAGAATGTGAAAAGTGTTCATATGTAGTAAAAACCTGAGAAATCGGTCCGTTTTCGTCATTTGTTATCGAATCGACTTAAAGCCAGATAGTCACATTGGCCGCTGTTCTCTCTGAAACGGTTGTACTTATCGTCTGCAAAGCTATGTCGCGTGCTGCGGTATGCGGAGACACTAAAATCACCATAGTAGAACACAGATGAAGCATCTAAGTTGATGTAATAGCCAGTAAGAAGTAGTCCAATTCAAGTTTTAGATATCGATTATTGACTTTTTAGCTGGCTTTGGTGCCTTGGACATGAGCTATGACTTAAAGATTCTGCATAAAAGGAGGACTAGCAGCCTAGTTGCACGGGAGAATGTGAAAAGTGTTCACATGCAGTAAAAACCTGAGACATCCGTCCGTTTTCGTCATTTGTTATTGAATCGGCTTAAAGCCAGATCGTCATATTGGCCGCTCTTCTCTCTGAAACGGTTGTACTTATCGTCTGCAAATCTATGTCGCGTACTGCGGTATGCTGAGACACTAAAAGAACCATAGTAGAACACAGATGAAGCATCTAAGTTGATGTAATAGCCAGTAAGAAGTAGTACAATTCAAGTTTTAGGAATCGATTATTGACCTTTTAGCTGGCTTTGGTGCCTTGGACATGAGCTAGGACCTTAAGATTCTGCATGAAAGGAGGACTAGCAGCCGAGTTGCACGGGAGAATGTGAAAAGTGTTCATATGTAGTAAAAACCTGAGAAATCGGTCCGTTTTCGTCATTTGTTATCGAATCGACTTAAAGCCAGATAGTCACATTGGCCGCTGTTCTCTCTGAAACGGTTGTACTTATCGTCTGCAAAGCTATGTCGCGTGCTGCGGTATGCGGAGACACTAAAATCACCATAGTAGAACACAGATGAAGCATCTAAGTTGATGTAATAGCCAGTAAGAAGTAGTACAATTCAAGTTTTAGGAATGGATCATTGACTTTTTAGCTGGCTTTTGCCTTGGACATGAGCTAGGACTTTAAGATTCTGCATGAAAGGAGGACTAGCAGCCCAGTTGCACGAGAGAATGTGAAAAGTGTTCACATGTAGTAAAAACCTGAGACATCCGTCCGTTTTCGTCATTTGTTATTGAATCGACTTAAAGTCAGATCGTCACATTGGCCGCTCTTCTCTCTGAAACGGTTGTACTTATCGTCTGCAAAGCCATGTCGCGTACTGCGGTATGCTGAGACACTAAAAGCACCATAGTAGAACACAGATCCAGCTTCTAAGTTGATGTAATAGCCAGTAAGAAGTAGTACAATTCAAGTTTTAGGTATCGTTTATTGACTTTTTAGCTGGCTTTGGTGCCTTGGACATGAGCTAGGACCTTAAGATTCTGCATGAAAGGAGGACTAGCAGCCGAGTTGCACGGGAGAATGTGAAAAGTGTTCATATGTAGTAAAAACCTGAGAAATCGGTCCGTTTTCGTCATTTGTTATCGAATCGACTTCAAGCCAGATCGTCACATTGGCAGCTCTTCTCTCTGAAACGGTTGTACTTATCGTCTGCAAAGCTATGTCGCGTGCTGCGGTATGCGGAGACACTAAAATCACCATAGTAGAACGCAGATGAAGCTTCTAAGTTGAAGCAATAGCCAGTAAGAAGTAGAACAATTCAAGTTTTAGGTATCCATTATTGACTTTTTAGCTGGCTTCGGTGCCTTTAACATGAGCTAGGACCTCAAGATTCTGCATGAAAGGAGGACTAGCAGCCGATTTGCACGGGAGAATGTGAAAAGTGTTCATATGTAGTAAAAACCTTAGAAATCCGTCCGTTTTCGTCACTTGTTATCGAATCGACATAAAGCCAGATCGTCACATTGGCCGCTCTTCTCTCTGAAACGGTTGTACTTATCGTCTGCAAAGCTATGTCGCGTGCTGCGGTATGCGGAGACACTAAAATCACCATAGTAGAACACAGATGAAGCATCTAAGTTGATGTAATAGCCAGTAAGAAGTAGTACAATTCAAGTTTTAGGAATCGGTTATTGACTTTTTAGCTGGCTTTTGCCTTGGACATGAGCTATGACTTAAAGATTATGCATAAAAGGAGGACTAGCAGCCCAGTTGCACGGGAGAAAGTGAAAAGTGTTCACATGTAGTAAAAACCTGAGACATCCGTCCGTTTTCGTCATTTGTTATTGAATCGGCTTAAAGCCAGATCGTCACATTGGCCGCTCTTCTCTCTGAAACGGTTGTACTTATCGTCTGCAAATCTATGTCGCGTACTGCGGTATGCTGAGACACTAAAAGAACCATAGTAGAACACAGATGAAGCATCTAAGTTGATGTAATAGCCAGTAAGAAGTAGTACAATTCAAGTTTTAGGAATCGACTATTGACCTTTTAGCTGGCTTTGGTGCCTTGGACATGAGCTAGGACCTTAAGATTCTGCATGAAAGGAGGACTAGCAGCCGAGTTGCACGGGAGAATGTGAAAAGTGTTCATATGTAGTAAAAACCTGAGAAATCGGTCCGTTTTCGTCATTTGTTATCGAATCGACTTAAAGCCAGATCGTCACATTGGCCGCTCTTCTCTCTGAAACGGTTGTACTTATCGTCTGCAAAGCTATGTCGCGTGCTGCGGTATGTGGAGACACTAAAATCACCATAGTAGAACACAGATGAAGCATCTAAGTTGATGTAATAGCCAGTAAGAAGTAGTACAATTCAAGTTTTAGGAATCGGTTATTGACTTTTTAGCTGGCTTTTGCTTGGAAATGAGCTAGGACATTAAGATTCTGCATAAAAGGAGGACTAGCAGCCCAGTTGCACGGGAGAATGTGAAAAGTGTTCACATGTAGTAAAAACCTGAGACATCCGTCCGTTTTCGTCATTTGTTATTGAATCGACTTAAAGTCAGATCGTCACATTGGCCGCGCCTCTCTCTGAAACGGTTGTACTTATCGTCGGCAAAGCTATGTCGCGTACTGCGGTATGCAGAGACACTAAAAGCACCATAGTAGAACACAGATCAAGCTTCTAAGTTGATGTAATAGCCAGTAAGAAGTAGTACAATTCAAGTTTTAGGTATTGAATATTGACCTTTTAGCTGGCTTTGGTGCCTTGGACATGAGCTAGGACCTTACGATTCTGCATGAATGGAGGACTAGCAGCCGCGTTGCACGGGAGAATGTGAAAAGTGTTCATATGTAGTAAAAACCTGAGAAATCCGTCTGTCTTCGTCATTTGTTATCGAATCGACTTAAAGCCAGATCGTCACATTGGCCGCTCTGCTCTCTGAAACGGTTCTACTTATCGTCTGCAAAGCTATGTCGCGTACTGCGGTATTCGGAGACTCTAAAAGCACCATAGTAGAACACAGATGAAGCTCCTAAGATGATGTAATAGCCAGTAAGAAGTAGTACAATTCAAGTTTTAGGTATCGGTTATTGACTTTTTAGTTGGCTTTGGTGCCTTGGACATGAGCTAGGACCTTAAGATTCTGCATGATAGGAGGACTAGCAGCCGAGTTGCACGGGAGAATGTGAAAAGTGTTCATATGTAGTAAAAACCTGAGAAATCCGTCCGTTTTCGTCATTTGTTATCGAATCGACTTAAAGCCAGTTCGTCACATTGGCCGCTCTTCTCTCTGAAACGGTTGTACTTATCGTCTGCAAAGCTATGTCGCGTGTTGCCGTAGGCGGAAACAGTAAAAGCACCATAGTAGAACACAGATGAAGCTTCTACGTTGATGTAATAGCCAGTAAGAAGTAGTCAAATTCAAGATTTAGGTATCGATTATTGACTTTTTAGCTGGCTTTGGTGCCTTGGACATGAGTTAGGACTTTAAGATTCTGCATAAAAGGAGGACTAGCAGCCCAGTTGCACGGGAGAATGTGAAAAGTGTTCATATGTAGTAAAAACCTGAGAAATCCGTCCGTTTTCGTCATTTGTTATCGATATCGACTTAAAGCCAGATCGTCACATTGGCCGCTCTTCTCTCTGAAACGGTTGTACTTATCGTCTGCAAAGCTATGTCGCGTGCTGCGGTATGCGGAGACACTAAAATCACCATAGTAGAACACAGATGAAGCTTCTAAGATGATGCAATAGCCAGTAAGAAGTAGAACAATTCAAGTTTTAGGTATCGATTATTGACTTTTTAGCTGGCTTCGGTACCTTGGACATGAGCTAGGACCTTAAGATTCTGCATGAAAGGAGGACTAGCAGCCGAGTTGCACGAGAGAATGTAAAAAGTGTTCATATGTAGTAAAAACCTGAGAAATCCGTCCGTTTTCGTCATTTGTTATCGAATCGACTTAAAGCCAGATCGTCACATTGGCCGCTCCTCTCTCTGAAACGGTTGTACTTATCGTCTGCAAAGCTATGTCGCGTGCTGCGGTATGCGGAGACACTAAAAGCACCATAGTAGAACACAGATGAAGCTTCTAAGTTGATGTAATAGCCAGTAAGAAGTAGTACAATTCAAGTTTTAGGTATCGATTATTGACTTTTTAGCTGGCTTTGGTGCCTTGGACATGAGCTAGGACCTTGACATTCTGCATGAAAGAAGGACTAGCAGCCGAGTTGCACGGGAGACTGTGAAAAGTTTTCATATGTAGTAAAAACCTGAGAAATCCGTCCGTTTTCGTCATTTGTTATCGAATCGACTTCAAGCCAGATCGTCACAATGGCCGCTCTTGTCTCTGAAACGGTTGTACTTATCGTCTGCAAAGCTATGTCGCGTGCTGCGGTATGCGGAGACACTAAAATCACCATAGTAGAACACAGATGAAGCTTCTAAGTTGATGCAATAGCCAGTAAGAAGTAGAACAATTCAAGTTTTAGGTATCGATTATTGACTTTTTAGCTGGCTTCGGTGCCTTTAAAATGAGCTAGGACCTCAAGATTCTGCATGAATGGAGGACTAGCAGCCGATTTGCACGGGAGAATGTGAAAAGTGTTCATATGTAGTAAAAACCTTAGAAATCCGTCCGTTTTCGTCACTTGTTATCGAATCGACATAAAGCCAGATCGTCACATTGGCCGCTCTTCTCTCTGAAACGGTTGTACTTATCGTCTGCAATGCTATGTCGCGTGCTGCGGTATGCGGAGACACTAAAATCACCATAGTAGAACACAGATGAAGCATCTAAGTTGATGTAATAGCCAGTAAGAAGTAGTACAATTCAAGTTTTAGGAATCGGTTATTGACTTTTTAGCTGGCTTTTGCTTGTAAATGAGCTAGGACTTTAAGATTCTGCATAAAAGGAGGTCTAGCAGCCCAGTTGCACGGGAGAATGTGAAAAGTGTTCACATGTAGTAAAAACCTGAGACATCCGTCCGTTTTCGTCATTTGTTATTGAATCGACTTAAAGTCAGATCGTTAAATTGGCCGCGCCTCTCTCTGAAACGGTTGTACTTATCGTCGGCAAAGCTATGTCGCGTACTGCGGTATGCAGATACACTAAAAGCACCATAGTAGAACACAGATCAAGCTTCTAAGTTGATGTAATAGCCAGTAAGAAGTAGTACAATTCAAGTTTTAGGTATTGAATATTGACCTTTTAGCTGGCTTTGGTGCCTTGGACATGAGCTAGGACCTTACGATTCTGCATGAATGGAGGACTAGCAGCCACGTTGCACGGGAGAATGTGAAAAGTGTTCATATGTAGTAAAAACCTGAGAAATCCGTCTGTCTTCGTCATTTGTTATCGAATCGACTTAAAGCCAGATCGTCACATTGGCCGCTCTGCTCTCTGAAACGGTTCTACTTATCGTCTGCAAAGCTATGTCGCGTACTGCGGTATTCGGAGACTCTAAAAGCACCATAGTAGAACACAGATGAAGCTCCTAAGATGATGTAATAGCCAGTAAGAAGTAGTACAATTCAAGTTTTAGGTATCGGTTATTGACTTTTTAGTTGGCTTTGGTGCCTTGGACATGAGCTAGGACCTTAAGATTCTGCATGAAAGGAGGACTAGCAGCCGAGTTGCACGGGAGAATGTGAAAAGTGTTCATATGTAGTAAAAACCTGAGAAATCCGTCCGTTTTCGTCATTTGTTATCGAATCGACTTAAAGCCAGTTCGTCACATTGGCCGCTCTTCTCTCTGAAACGGTTGTACTTATCGTCTGCAAAGCTATGTCGCGTGTTGCCGTAGGCGGAAACAGTAAAAGCACCATAGTAGAACACAGATGAAGCTTCTACGTTGATGTAATAGCCAGTAAGAAGTAGTCAAATTCAAGATTTAGATATCGATTATTGACTTTTTAGCTGGCTTTGGTGCCTTGGACATGAGCTAGGACTTTAAGATTCTGCATAAAAGGAGGACTAGCAGCCCAGTTGCACGGGAGAATGTGAAAAGTGTTCATATGTAGTAAAAACCTGAGAAATCCGTCCGTTTTCGTCATTTGTTATCGATATCGACTTAAAGCCAGATCGTCACATTGGCCGCTCTTCTCTCTGAAACGGTTGTACTTATCGTCTGCAAAGCTATGTCGCGTGCTGCGGTATGCGGAGACACTAAAATCACCATAGTAGAACACAGATGAAGCTTCTAAGATGATGCAATAGCCAGTAAGAAGTAGAACAATTCAAGTTTTAGGTATCGATTATTGACTTTTTAGCTGGCTTCGGTACCTTGGACATGAGCTAGGACCTTAAGATTCTGCATGAAAGGAGGACTAGCAGCCGAGTTGCACGAGAGAATGTAAAAAGTGTTCATATGTAGTAAAAACCTGAGAAATCCGTCCGTTTTCGTCATTTGTTATCGAATCGACTTAAAGCCAGATCGTCACATTGGCCGCTCTTCTCTCTGAAACGGTTGTACTTATCGTCTGCAAAGCTATGTCGCGTGCTGCGGTATGCGGAGACACTAAAAGCACCATAGTAGAACACAGATGAAGCTTCTATGTTGATGTAATAGCCAGTAAGAAGTAGTACAATTCAAGTTTTAGGTATCGATTATTGACTTTTTAGCTGGCTTTGGTGCCTTGGACATGAGCTAGGACCTTGACATTCTGCATGAAAGAAGGACTAGCAGCCGAGTTGCACGGGAGACTGTGAAAAGTTTTCATATGTAGTAAAAACCTGAGAAATCCGTCCGTTTTCGTCATTTGTTATCGAATCGACTTCAAGCCAGATCGTCACATTGGCCGCTCTTGTCTCTGAAACGGTTGTACTTATCGTCTGCAAAGCTATGTCGCGTGCTGCGGTATGCGGAGACACTAAAATCACCATAGTAGAACACAGATGAAGCTTCTAAGTTGATGCAATAGCCAGTAAGAAGTAGAACAATTCAAGTTTTAGGTATCGATTATTGACTTTTTAGCTGGCTTCGGTGCCTTTAAAATGAGCTAGGACCTCAAGATTCTGCATGAATGGAGGACTAGCAGCCGATTTGCACGGGAGAATGTGAAAAGTGTTCATATGTAGTAAAAACCTTAGAAATCCGTCCGTTTTCGTCACTTGTTATCGAATCGACATAAAGCCAGATCGTCACATTGGCCGCTCTTCTCTCTGAAACGGTTGTACTTATCGTCTGCAATGCTATGTCGCGTGCTGCGGTATGCGGAGACACTAAAATCACCATAGTAGAACACAGATGAAGCATCTAAGTTGATGTAATAGCCAGTAAGAAGTAGTACAATTCAAGTTTTAGGAATCGGTTATTGACTTTTTAGCTGGCTTTTGCCTTGGACATGAGCTATGACTTAAAGATTCTGCATAAAAGGAGGACTAGCAGCCCAGTTGCACGGGAGAATGTGAAAAGTGTTCACATGTAGTAAATACCTGAGACATCCGTCCGTTTTCGTCATTTGTTATTGAATCGGCTTAAAGCCAGATCGTCACATTGGCCGCTCTTCTCTCTGAAACGGTTGTACTTATCGTCTGCAAATCTATGTCGCGTACTGCGGTATGCTGAGACACTAAAAGAACCATAGTAGAACACAGATGAAGCATCTAAGTTGATGTAATAGCCAGTAAGAAGTAGTACAATTCAAGTTTTAGGAATCGACTATTGACCTTTTAGCTGGCTTTGGTGCCTTGGACATGAGCTAGGACCTTAAGATTCTGCATGAAAGGAGGACTAGCAGCCGAGTTGCACGGGAGAATGTGAAAAGTGTTCATATGTAGTAAAAACCTGAGAAATCGGTCCGTTTTCGTCATTTGTTATCGAATCGACTTAAAGCCAGATCGTCACATTGGCCGCTCTTCTCTCTGAAACGGTTGTACTTATCGTCTGCAAAGCTATGTCGCGTGCTGCGGTATGCGGAGACACTAAAATCGCCATAGTAGAACACAGATGAAGCATCTAAGTAGATGTAATAGCCAGTAAGAAGTAGTACAATTCAAGTTTTAGGAATCGGTTATTGACTTTTTAGCTGGCTTTTGCCTTGGACATGAGCTATGACTTAAAGATTCTGCATAAAAGGAGGACTAGCAGCCCAGTTGCACGGGAGAATGTGAAAAGTGTTCACATGTAGTAAAAACCTGAGACATCCGTCCGTTTTCGTCATTTGTTATTGAATCGGCTTAAAGCCAGATCGTCACATTGGCCGCTCTTCTCTCTGAAACGGTTGTACTTATCGTCTGCAAAGCTATGTCGCGTGCTGCGGTATGCGGAGACACTAAAATCACCATAGTAGAACACAGATGAAGCTTCTAAGATGATGCAATAGCCAGTAAGAAGTAGAACAATTCAAGTTTTAGGTATCGATTATTGACTTTTTAGCTGGCTTCGGTACCTTGGACATGACCTAGGACCTTAAGATTCTGCATGAAAGGAGGACTAGCAGCCGAGTTGCACGAGAGAATGTAAAAAGTGTTCATATGTAGTAAAAACCTGAGAAATCCGTCCGTTTTCGTCATTTGTTATCGAATCGACTTAAAGCCAGATCGTCACATTGGCCGCTCTTCTCTCTGAAACGGTTGTACTTATCGTCTGCAAAGCTATGTCGCGTGCTGCGGTATGCGGAGACACTAAAAGCACCATAGTAGAACACAGATGAAGCTTCTAAGTTGATGTAATAGCCAGTAAGAAGTAGTACAATTCAAGTTTTAGGTATCGATTATTGACTTTTTAGCTGGCTTTGGTGCCTTGGACATGAGCTAGGACCTTGACATTCTGCATGAAAGAAGGACTAGCAGCCGAGTTGCACGGGAGAATGTGAAAAGTTTTCATATGTAGTAAAAACCTGAGAAATCCGTCCGTTTTCGTCATTTGTTATCGAATCGACTTCAAGCCAGATCGTCACATTGGCCGCTCTTGTCTCTGAAACGGTTGTACTTATCGTCTGCAAAGCTATGTCGCGTGCTGCGGTATGCGGAGACACTAAAATCACCATAGTAGAACACAGATGAAGCTTCTAAGTTGATGCAATAGCCAGTAAGAAGTAGAACAATTCAAGTTTTAAGTATCGATTATTGACTTTTTAGCTGGCTTCGGTGCCTTTAACATGAGCTAGGACCTCAAGATTCTGCATGAATGGAGGACTAGCAGCCAATTTGCACGGGAGAATGTGAAAAGTGTTCATATGTAGTAAAAACCTTAGAAATCCGTCCGTTTTCGTCACTTGTTATCGAATCGACTTAAAGCCAGATCGTAACATTGGCCGCTCTTCTCTCTGAAACGGTTGTACTTATCGTCTGCAAATCTATGTCGCGTACTGCGGTATGCTGAGACACTAAAAGAACCATAGTAGAACACAGATGAAGCATCTAAGTTGATGTAATAGCCAGTAAGAAGTAGTACAATTCAAGTTTTAGGAATCGACTATTGACCTTTTAGCTGGCTTTGGTGCCTTGGACATGAGCTAGGACCTTAAGATTCTGCATGACAGGAGGACTAGCAGCCGAGTTGCACGGGAGAATGTGAAAAGTGTTCATATGTAGTAAAAACCTGAGAAATCGGTCCGTTTTCGTCATTTGTTATCGAATCGACTTAAAGCCAGATCGTCACATTGGCCGCTCTTCTCTCTGAAACGGTTGTACTTATCGTCTGCAAAGCTATGTCGCGTGCTGCGGTATGCGGAGACACTAAAATCACCATAGTAGAACACAGATGAAGCATCTAAGTTGATGTAATAGCCAGTAAGAAGTAGTACAATTCAAGTTTTAGGAATCGGTTATTGACTTTTTAGCTGGCTTTTGCCTTGGACATGAGCTAGGACTTTAAGATTCTGCATAAAAGGAGGACTAGCAGCCCAGTTGCACGGGAGAATGTGAAAAGTGTTCACATGTAGTAAAAACCTGAGACATCCGTCCGTTTTCGTCATTTGTTATTGAATCGACTTAAAGTCAGATCGTCACATTGGCCGCGCCTCTCTCTGAAACGGTTGTACTTATCGTCTGCAAAGCTATGTCGCGTACTGCGGTATGCAGAGACACTAAAAGCACCACAGTAGAACACAGATCAAGCTTCTATGTTGATGTAATAGCCAGTAAGAAGTAGTACAATTCAAGTTTTAGGTATTGAATATTGACCTTTTAGCTGGCTTTGGTGCCTTGGACATGAGCTAGGACATTACGATTCTGCATGAATGGAGGACTAGCAGCCGCGTTGCACGGGAGAATGTGAAAAGTGTTCATATGTAGTAAAAACCTGAGAAATCCGTCTGTCTTCGTCATTTGTTATCGAATCGACTTAAAGCCAGATCGTCACATTGGCCGCTCTGATCTCTGAAACGGTTCTACTTATCGTCTGCAAAGCTATGTCGCGTACTGCGGTATTCGGAGACACAAAAAGCACCATAGTAGAACACAGATGAAGCTCCTAAGATGATGTAATAGCCAGTAAGAAGTAGTACAATTCAAGTTTTAGGTATCGGTTATTGACTTTTTAGTTGGCTTTGGTGCCTTGGACATGAGCTAGGACCTTAAGATTCTGCATGAAAGGAGGACTAGCAGCCGAGTTGGACGGGAGAATGTGAAAAGTGTTCATATGTAGTAAAAACCTGAGAAATCCGTCCGTTTTCGTCATTTGTTATCGAATCGACTTAAAGCCAGTTCGTCACACTGGCCGCTCTTCTCTCTGAAACGGTTGTACTTATCGTCTGCAAAGCTATGTCGCGTGTTGCCGTAGGCGGAAACAGTAAAAGCACCATAGTAGAACACAGATGAAGCTTCTACGTTGATGTAATAGCCAGTAAGAAGTAGTCAAATTCAAGATTTAGGTATCGATTATTGACTTTTTAGCTGGCTTTGGTGCCTTGGACATGAGCTAGGACTTTAAGATTCTGCATAAAAGGAGGACTAGCAGCCCAGTTGCACGGGAGAATGTGAAAAGTGTTCATATGTAGTAAAAACCTGAGAAATCCGTCCGTTTTCGTCATTTGTTATCGATATCGACTTAAAGCCAGATCGTCACATTGGCCGCTCTTCTCTCTGAAACGGTTGTACTTATCGTCTGCAAAGCTATGTCGCGTGCTGCGGTATGCGGAGACACTAAAATCACCATAGTAGAACACAGATGAAGCTTCTAAGTTGATGCAATAGCCAGTAAGAAGTAGAACAATTCATGTTTTAGGTATCGATTATTGACTTTTTAGCTGGCTTTGGTGCCTTGGACGTGAGCTAGGACCTCAAGATTCTGCTTGAAAGGAGGACTAGCAGCCGATTTGCACGGGAGAATGTGAAAAGTGTTCATATGTAGTAAAAACCTTAGAAATCCGTTCGTTTTCGTCATTTGTTATCGAATCGACATAAAGCCAGATCGTCACATTGACCGCTCTTCTCTCTGAAACGGTTGTACTTATCGTCTGCAAAGCTATGTCGCGTGCTGCGGTATGGTGAGACACTAAAAGCACCATAGTAGAACACAGATCAAGGTTCTAAGTTGATGTAATAGCCAGTAAGAAGTAGTACAATTCAAGTTTTAGGTATTGAATATGGACCTTTTAGCTGGCTTTGGTGTCTTGGACATGAGCTAGGACCTTAAGATTCTGCATGAAAGGAAGACTAGCAGCCGAGTTGCACGGTTGAATGTGTAAAGTGTTCATATGTAGTAATAACCTGAGAAATCCGTCCTTTTTCGTCATTTGCTATCGAATCGACATAAAGCCAGATCGTCACATTGGCCGCTCTTCTCTCTGAAACGGTTGTGCTTACCGTCTGCAAAGCTATGTCGCGTGTTGCCGTAGGCGGAAACAGGAAAAGCACCATAGTAGAACACAGATGAAGCTTCTAAGTTGATGTAATAGCCAGTAATAAGTAGTCCAATTCAAGATTTAGGTATCGATTATTGACTTTTTAGCTGGCTTTCGTGCCTTGGACATGAGCCAGGACTTTAAGATTCTGCATAAAAGGAGGACTAGCAGCCCACTTGCACGGGAGAATGTGAAAAGTGTTCATATGTAGTAAAAACCTGAGAAATCCGTTTTCGTCATTTGTTATCGAATCGACTTAAAGCCAGATCGTCACATTGGCCCCTCTTCTCTCTGAAACGGTTGTACTTATCGTCTGCAAAGCTATGTCGCGTGCTGCGGTATGCGGAGACACTAAAATCACCATAGTAGAACACAGATGAAGCTTCTAAGATGATGAAATAGCCAGTAAGAAGTAGAACAATTCAAGTTTTAGGTATCGATTATTGACTTTTTAGCTGGCTTCGGTACCTTGGACATGAGCTAGGACCTTAAGATTCTGCATGAAAGGAGGACTAGCAGCCGAGTTGCACGAGAGAATGTAAAAAGTGTTCATATGTAGTAAAAACCTGAGAAATCCGTCCGTTTTCGTCATTTGTTATCGAATCGACTTAAAGCCAGATCGTCACATTGGCCGCTCTTCTCTCTGAAACGGTTGTACTTATCGTCTGCAAAGCTATGTCGCGTGCTGCGGTTTGCTGAGACACTAAAAGCACCATAGTAGAACACAGATGAAGCTTCTAAGTTGATGTAATAGCCAGTAAGAAGTAGTACAATTCAAGTTTTAGGTATCGATTATTGCCTTTTTAGCTGGCTTTGGCGCCTTGGACATGAGCTAGGACCTTGACATTCTGCATGAAAGAAGGACTAGCAGCCGAGTTGCACGGGAGACTGTGAAAAGTTTTCATATGTAGTAAAAACCTGAGAAATCCGTCTGTCTTCGTCATTTGTTATCGAATCGACTTAAAGCCAGTTCGTCACATTGGCCGCTCTGCTCTCTGAAACGGTTGTACTTATCGTCTGCAAAGCTATGTCGCGTACTGCTGTATTCGGAGACACTAAAAGCACCACAGTAGAACACAGATGAAGCTCCTAAGATCACGTAATAGCCAGTAAGAAGTAGTACATTTCAAGTTTTAGGTATCGGTTATTAACTTTTTAGCTGGCTTTGGTGCCTTGGACATGAGCTAGGACTTAAAGATTCTGCATGAAAGGAGGACTAGCAGCCGAGTTGCACGGGAGAATGTGAAAAGTGTTCATATGTAGTAAAAACCTGAGAAATCCGTCCGTTTTCGTCATTTGTTATCGAATCGACTTCAAGCCAGATCGTCACATTGGCCGCTCTTCTCTCTGAAACGGTTGTACTTATCGTCTGCAAAGCTATGTCGCGTGCTGTGGTATGCGGAGACACTAAAATCACCATAGTAGAACACAGATGAAGCTTCTAAGTTGATGCAATAGCCAGTAAGAAGTAGAACAATTCAAGTTTTAGGTATCGATTATTGACTTTTTAGCTGGCTTCGGTGCCTTGAACATGAGCTAGGACCTCAAGATTCTGCATGAAAGGATGACTAGCAGCCGATTTGCACGGGAGAATGTGAAAAGTGTTCATATGTAGTAAAAACCTTAGAAATCCGTCCGTTTTCGTCACTTGTTATCGAATCGACATAAAGCCAGATCGTCATATTGGCCGCTCTTCTCTCTGAAACCGTTGTACTTATCGACTGCAATGCTATGTCGCGTGCTGCGGTATGCGGAGACACTAAAATCACCATAGTAGAACACAGATGAAGCATCTAAGTTGATGTAATAGCCAGTAAGAAGTAGTACAATTCAAGTTTTAGGTATTGAATATTGACCTTTTAGCTGGCTTTGGTGCCTTGGACATGAGCTAGGACCTTACGATTCTGCATGAATGGAGGACTAGCAGCCGCGTTGCACGGGAGAATGTGAAAAGTGTTCATATGTAGTAAAAACTTGAGAAATCCGTCTGTCTTCGTCATTTGTTATCGAATCGACTTAAAGCCAGATCGTCACATTGGCCGCTCTGCTCTCTGAAACGGTTCTACTTATCGTCTGCAAAGCTATGTCGCGTACTGCGGTATTCGGAGACACTAAAAGCACCATAGTAGAACACAGATGAAGCTCCTAAGATGATGTAATAGCCAGTAAGAAGTAGTACAATTCAAGTTTTAGGTATCGGTTATTGACTTTTTAGTTGGCTTTGGTGCCTTGGACATGAGCTAGGACCTTAAGATTCTGCATGAAAGGAGGACTAGCAGCCGAGTTGCACGGGAGAATGTGAAAAGTGTTCATATGTACTAAAAACCTGAGAAATCCGTCCGTTTTCGTCATTTGTTATCGAATCGACTTAAAGCCAGTTCGTCACATTGGCCGCTCTTCTCTCTGAAACGGTTGTACTTATCGTCTGCAAAGCTATGTCGCGTGTTGCCGTAGGCGGAAACAGTAAAAGCACCATAGTAGAACACAGATGAAGCTTCTACGTTGATGTAATAGCCAGTAAGAAGTAGTCAAATTCAAGATTTAGGTATCGATTATTGACTTTTTAGCTGGCTTTGGTGCCTTGGACATGAGCTAGGACTTTAAGATTCTGCATAAAAGGAGGACTAGCAGCCCAGTTGCACGGGAGAATGTGAAAAGTGGTCATATGTAGTAAAAACCTGAGAAATCCGTCCGTTTTCGTCATTTGTTATCGAATCGACTTAAAGCCAGATCGTCACATTGGCCGCTCTTCTCTCTGAAACGGTTGTACTGATCGTCTGCAAAGCTATGTCGCGTGCTGCGGTATGCGGAGACACTAAAATCACCATAGTAGAACACAGATAAAGCTTCTAAGTTGATGCAGTAGCCAGTAAGAAGTAGAACAATTCATGTTTTAGGTATCGATTATTGACTTTTTAGCTGGCTTTGGTGCCTTGGACATGAGCTAGGAACTCAAGATTCTGCATGAAAGGAGGACTAGCAGACGATTGGCACGGGAGAATGTGAAAAGTGTTCATATGTAGTAAAAACCTTAGAAATCCGGCCGTTTTCGTCATTTGTTATCGAATCGACATAAAGCCAGATCGTCACATTGACCGCTCTTCTCTCTGAAACGGTTGTACTTATCGTCTGCAAAGCTATGTCGCGTGCTGCGGTATGGTGAGACACTAAAAGCACCATAGTAGAACACAGATCAAGGTTCTAAGTTGATGTAATAGCCAGTAAGAAGTAGTACAATTCAAGTTTTAGGTATTGAATATGGACCTTCTAGCTGGCTTTGGTGTCTTGGACATGAGCTAGGACCTTAAGATTCTGCATGAAAGGAAGACTAGCAGCCGAGTTGCACGGTTGAATGTGAAAAGTGTTCATATGTAGTAATAACCTGAGAAATCCGTCCTTTTTCGTCATTTGCTATCGAATCGACATAAAGCCAGATCGTCACATTGGCCGCTCTTCTCTCTGAAACGGTTGTGCTTACCGTCTGCAAAGCTATGTCGCGTGTTGCCGTAGGCGGAAACAGGAAAAGCACCATAGTAGAACACAGATGAAGCTTCTAAGTTGATGTAATAGCCAGTAATAAGTAGTCCAATTCAAAATTTAGGTATCGATTATTGACTTTTTAGCTGGCTTTCGTGCCTTGGACATGAGCCAGGACTTTAAGATTCTGCATAAAAGGAGGACTAGCAGCCCACTTGCACGGGAGAATGTGAAAAGTGTTAATATGTAGTAAAAACCTGAGAAATCCGTTTTCGTCATTTGTTATCGAATCGACTTAAAGCCAGATCGTCACATTGGCCCCTCTTCTCTCTGAAACGGTTGTACTTATCCTCTGCAAAGCTATGTCGCGTGCTGCGGTATGCGGAGACACTAAAATCACCATAGTAGAACACAGATGAAGCTTCTAAGATGATGCAATAGCCAGTAAGAAGTAGAACAATTCAAGTTTTAGGTATCGATTATTGACTTTTTAGCTGGCTTCGGTACCTTGGACATGAGCTAGGACCTTAAGATTCTGCATGAAAGGAGGACTAGCAGCCGAGTTGCACGAGAGAATGTAAAAAGTGTTCATATGTAGTAAAAACCTGAGAAATCCGTCCGTTTTCGTCATTTGTTATCGAATCGACTTAAAGCCAGATCGTCACATTGGCCGCTCTTCTCTCTGAAACGGTTGTACTTATCGTCTGCAAAGCTATGTCGCGTGCTGCGGTATGCTGAGACACTAAAAGCACCATAGTAGAACACAGATGAAGCTTCTAAGTTGATGTAATAGCCAGTAAGAAGTAGTACAATTCAAGTTTTAGGTATAGATTATTGACTTTTTAGCTGGCTTTGGTGCCTTGGACATGAGCTAGGACCTTGACATTCTGCATGAAAGAAGGACTAGCAGCCGAGTTGCACGGGAGACTGTGAAAAGTTTTCATATGTAGTAAAAACCTGAGAAATCCGTCCGTTTTCGTCATTTGTTATAGAATCGACTTAAAGCCAAATCGTCACATTGGCTACTCTTGTCTCTGAAACGGTTGTACTTATCGTCTGCAAAGCTATGTCGCGTGCTGCGGTATGTGGAGACACTAAAAGCACCGTAGTAGAACACAGATGAAGCTTCTAAGTTGATGTAATAGCCAGTAAGAAGTAGTCCAACTCAAGTTTTAGATATCGATTATTGACTTTTTAGCTGGCTTTGGTGCCTTGGACATGAGCTATGACTTAAAGATTCTGCATAAAAGGAGGACTAGCAACCTAGTTGCACGGTAGAATGTGAAAAGTGTTCACATGTAGTAAAAACCTGAGACATCCGTCCGTATTCGTCATTTGTTATTGAATCGGCTTAAAGCCAGATCGTCACATTGGCCGCTCTTCTCTCTGAAACGGTTGTACTTATCGTCTGCAAAGCTATGTCGCGTACTGCGGTATGCTGAGACACTAAAAGCACCATAGTAGAACACAGATCAAGCTTCTAAGTTGATGTAATAGCCAGTAAGAAGTAGTACAATTCAAGTTTTAGGTATTGAATATTGACCTTTTAGCTGGCTTTGGTGCCTTGGACATGAGCTAGGACCTTAAGATTCTGCATGAATGGAGGACTAACAGCCCAGTTGCACGGGAGAATGTGAAAAGTCTTCATATGTAGTAAAAACCTGAGAAATCCGTCTGTCTTCGTCATTTGTTATCGAATCGACTTAAAGCCAGTTCGTCACATTGGCCGCTCTGCTCTCTGAAACGGTTGTACTTATCGTCTGCAAAGCTATGTCGCGTACTGCTGTATTCGGAGACACTAAAAGCACCACAGTAGAACACAGATGAAGCTCCTAAGATGACGTAATAGCCAGTAAGAAGTAGTACATTTCAAGTTTTAGGTATCGGTTATTGACTTTTTAGCTGGCTTTGGTGCCTTGGACTTGAGCTAGGACCTTAAGATTCTGCATGAAAGGAGGACTAGCAGCCGAGTTGCACGGGAGAATGTGAAAAGTGTTCATATGTAGTAAAAACCTGAGAAATCCGTCCGTTTTCGTCATTTGTTATCGAATCGACTTCAAGCCAGATCGTCACATTGGCCGCTCTTCTCTCTGACACGGTTGTACTTATCGTCTGCAAAGCTATGTCGCGTGCTGCGGTATGCGGAGACACTAAAATCACCATAGTAGAACACAGATGAAGCTTCTAAGTTGATGCAATAGCCAGTAAGAAGTAGAAAAATTCAAGTTTTAGGTATCGATTATTGAATTTTTAGCTGGCTTCGGTGCCTTGAACATGAGCTAGGACCTCAAGATTCTGCATGAAAGGAGGACTAGCAGCCGATTTGCACGGGAGAATGTGAAAAGTGTTCATATGTAGTAAAAACCTTAGAAATCCGTCCGTTTTCGTCACTTGTTATCGAATCGACATAAAGCCAGATCGTCACATTGGCCGCTCTTCTCTCTGAAAAGGTTGTACTTATCGTCTGCAAAGATTTGTCGCGTGCTGCGGTATGCGGAGACACTAAAAGCACCATAGTAGAACACAGACGAAGCTTCTAAGTTGATGTAATAGCCAGTAAGAAGTAGTACAATTCAAGTTTTAGATATCGATTATTGACTTTTTAACTGGCTTTGGTGCCTTGGACATGAGCTAGGACCTTGACATTCTGCATGAAAGGAGGACTAGCCGGCGAGTTGCATGGGAGAATGTGAAAAGTGTTCATATGTAGTAATAACCTGAGAAATCCGTCCTTTTTCGTCATTTGCTATCGAATCGACATAAAGCCAGATCGTCACATTGGCCGCTCTTCTCTCTGAAACGGTTGTGCTTACCGTCTGCAAAGCTATGTCGCGTGTTGCCGTAGGGGGAAACAGGAAAAGCACCATAGTAGAACACAGATGAAGCTTCTAAGTTGATGTAATAGCCAGTAATAAGTAGTCCAATTCAAGATTTAGGTATCGATTATTGACTTTTTAGCTGGCTTCGGTACCTTGGACATGAGCTAGGATCTTAAGATTCTGCATGAAAGGAGGACTAGCAGCCGAGTTGCACGTGAGAATGTGAAAAGTGTTCATATGTAGTAAAAACCTAAGAAATCCGTCCGTTTTCGTCATTTGTTATCGAATCGACTTAAAGCCAGATCGTCACATTGGCCACTCTTCTCTCTGAAACGGTTGTACATATCGTCTGCAAAGCTATGTCGCGTGCAGCGGTATGTGGAGACACTAAAATCACCATAGTAGAACACAGATGAAGCTTCTAAGTTGATGTAATAGCCAGTAAGAAGTTGTACAACTCAAGTTTTTGGAATCGATTATTGACTTTTTAGCTGGCTTTTGCCTTGGACATGAGCTAGGACTTTAAGATTCTGCATAAAAGGAGAACTAGCAGCCCAGTTGCATGGGAGAATGTGAAAAGTGTTCACATGTAGTAAAAACCAGAGAAATCCGTCCGTTTTCGTCATTTGTTATCGAATCGACTTAAAGCCAGATCGTCACATTGGCCGCTCTTCTCTCTGAAAAGGTTGTACTTATCGTCTGCAAAGATTTGTCGCGTGCTGCGGTATGCGGAGACACTAAAAGCACCATAGTAGAACACAGACGAAGCTTCTAAGTTGATGTAATAGCCAGTAAGAAGTAGTACAATTCAAGTATTAGATATCGATTATTGACTTTTTAACTGGCTTTGGTGCCTTGGACATGAGCTAGGACCTTGACATTCTGCATGAAAGGAGGACTAGCCGGCGAGTTGCTCGGGAGAATGTGAAAAGTGTTCATATGTAGTAAAAACCTAAGAAATTCGTCCGTTTTCGTCATTTGTTATCGAATCGACTTAAAGCCAGATCGTCACATTGGCCGCTCTTCTCTCTGAAACGGTTGTACTTATCGTCTGCAAAGCTATGTCGCGTGCTGCGGTATGCGGAGACACTAAAATCACCATAGTAGAACACAGATGAAGCTTCTAAGTTGATGCAATAGCCAGTAAGAAGTAGAACAATTCAAGTTTTAGGTATCGATTATTGACTTTTTAGCTGGCTTCGGTGCCTTGGACATGAGCTAGGACCTCAAGATTCTGCATGAAAGGAGGACTAGCAGCCGATTTGCACGGGAGAATGTGAAAAGTGTTCATATGTAGTAAAAACCTTAGAAATCCGTCCGTTTTCGTCATTTGTTATCGAATCGACATAAAGCCAGATCGTCACATTGGCCGCTCTTCTCTCTGAAACGGTTGTACTTATCGTCTGCAAAGCTATGTCGCGTGCTGCGGTATGCTGAGACACAAAAGCACCATAGTAGAACACAGATCAAGGTTCTAAGTTGATGTAATAGCCAGTAAGAAGTAGTACAATTCAAGTTTTGGGTATTGAATATGGACCTTTTAGCTGGCTTTGGTGCCTTGGACATGAGCTAGGACCTTAAGATTCTGCATGAAAGGAGGACTAGCAGCCGAGTGGCACGGAAGAATGTGAAAAGTGTTCATATGTAGTAAAAACCTGAGAAATCCGTCGTTTTTCGTTATTTGTTATCGAATCGACTTAAAGCCAGATCGTCACATTAGCCGCTCTTCTCTCTGAAACGGTTGTGCTTATCGTCTGCAAAGCTATGTCGCGTGTTGCCGTAGGCGGAAACAGGAAAAGCACCATAGTAGAACACAGATGAAGCTTCTAAGTTGATGTAATAGCCAGTAATAAATAGTCCTATTCAAGATTTAGGTATCGATTATTGACTTTTTAGCTGGCTTTCGTGCCTTGGACATGAGCCAGGACTTTAAGATTCTGCATAAAAGGAGGACTAGCAGCCCAGTTGCACGGGAGAATGTGAAAAGTGTTCATATGTAGTAAAAACCAGAGAAATCCGTCCGTTTTCGTCATTTGTTATCGAATCCACTTAAAGCCAGATCGTCACATTGGCCGCTCTTCTCTCTGAAACGGTTGTACTTATCGTCTGCAAAGCTATGTCGAGTGCTGCGGTATGCAGAGACACTAAAATCATCATAGTAGAACACAGATGAAGCTTCTAAGTTGATGCAATAGCCAGTAAGAAGTAGAACAATTCAAGTTTTAGGAATCGATTATTGACTTTTTAGCTGGCTTCGGTACCTTGGACATGAGCTAAGATCTTAAGATTCTGCATGAAAGGAGGACTAGCAGCCGAGTTGCACGTGAGAATGTGAAAAGTGTTCATATGTAGTAAAAACCTAAGAAATCCGTCCGTTTTCGTCATTTGTTATCGAATCGACTTAAAGCCAGATCGTCACATTGGCCACTCTTCTCTCTGAAACGGTTGTACATATCGTCTGCAAAGCTATGTCGCGTGCAGCGGTATGTGGAGACACTAAAATCACCATAGTAGAACACAGATGAAGCTTCTAAGTTGATGTAATAGCCAGTAAGAAGTTGTACAACTCAAGTTTTTGGAATCGATTATTGACTTTTTAGCTGGCTTTTGCCTTGGACATGAGCTAGGACTTTAAGATTCTGCATAAAAGGAGAACTAGCAGCCCAGTTGCATGGGAGAATGTGAAAAGTGTTCACATGTAGTAAAAACCTGAGACATCCGCCCGTTTTCGTCATTTGTTATTGAATCGACTTAAAGTCAGATCGTCACATTGGCCGCTCTTCTCTCTGAAACGGTTGTACTTATCGTCTGCAAAGCTATGTCGCGTACTGCGGTATGCTGAGACACTAAAAGCACCATAGTAGAACACAGATCAAGCTTCTAAGTTCATGTAATAGCCAGTAAGAAGTAGTGCAATTCAAGTTTTAGGTATTGGATATTGACCTTTTAGCTGGCTTTGGTGCCTTGGACATGAGCTAGGACCTTAAGATTCTGCATGAATGGAGGACTTGCAGCCGCGTTGCACGGGAGAATGTGAAAAGTGTTCATATGTAGTAAAAACCTGAGAAATCCGTCTGTCTTCGTCATTTGTTATCGAATCGTTTTAAAGCCAGTTCGTCACATTGGCCGCTCTGCTCTCTGAAACGGTTCTACTTATCGTCTGCAAAGCTATGTCGCGTACTGCTGTATTCGGAGACACTAAAAGCACCACAGTAGAACACAGATGAAGCTCCTAAGATCACGTAATAGCCAGTAAGAAGTAGTACATTTCAAGTTTTAGGTATCGGTTATTGACTTTTTAGCTGGCTTTGGTGCCTTGGACATGAGCTAGGACCTAAGATTCTGCATGAAAGAAGGACTAGCAGCCGAGTTGCACGGGAGAATGTGAAAAGTGTTCATATGTAGTAAAAACCTGAGAAATCCGTCCGTTTTCGTCATTTGTTATTGAATCGACTTCAAGCCAGATCGTCACATTGGCCGCTCTTCTCTCTGAAACGGTTGTACTTATCGTCTGCAAAGCTATGTCGCGTGCTGCGGTATGCGGAGACACTAAAATCACCATAGTAGAACACAGATGAAGCTTCTAAGTTGATGCAATAGCCAGTAAGAAGTAGAACAATTCAAGCTTTAGGTATCGATTATTGACTTTTTAGCTGGCTTCGGTGCCTTGGACATGAGCTAGGACCTCAAGATTCTGCATGAAAGGAGGACTAGCAGCCGATTTGCACGGGAGAATGTGAAAAGTGTTCATATGTAGTAAAAACCTTAGAAATCCGTCCGTTTTCGTCATTTGTTATCGAATCGACATAAAGCCAGATCGTCACATTGGCCGCTCTTCTCTCTGAAACGGTTGTACTTATCGTCTGCAAACCTATGTCGCGTGCTGCGGTATGCTGAGACACTAAAAGCACCATTGTAAAACACAGATCAAGGTTCTAAGTTGATGTAATAGCCAGTAAGAAGTAGTACAATTCAAGTTTTAGGTATTGAATATGGACCTTTTAGCTGGCTTTGGTGCCTTGGACATAAGCTAGGACCTTAAGATTCTGCATGAAAGGAGGACTAGCAGCCGAGTTGCACGGAAGAATGTGAAAAATGTTCATATGTAGTAAAAACCTGAGAAATCCGTCCATTTTCGTCATTTGTTATCGAATCGACATAAAGCCAGATCGTCACATTAGCCGCTCTTCTCTCTGAAACGGTTGTGCTTATCGTCTGCAAAGCTATGTCGCGTGTTGCCGTATTCGGAAACAGGAAAAGCACCATAGTAGAACACAGTTGAAGCTTCTAAGTTGATGTAATAGCCAGTAATAAGTAGTCCTATTCAAGATTTAGGTATCGATTATTGACTTTTTAGCTGGCTTTCGTGCCTTGGACATGAGCCAGGACTTTAAGATTCTGCATAAAAGGAGGACTAGCAGCCCAGTTGCACGGGAGAATGTGAAAAGTGTTCATATGTAGTAAAAACCAGAGAAATCCGTCCGTTTTCGTCATTTGTTATCGAATCGACTTAAAGCCAGATCGTCACATTGGCCGCTCTTCTCTCTGAAACGGTTGTACTTATCGTCTGCAAAGCTATGTCGCGTGCTGCGGTATGCGGAGACACTAAAATCACCATAGTAGAACACAGATGAAGCTTCTAAGTTGATGCAATAGCCAGTAAGAAGTAGAACAATTCAAGTTTTAGGTATCGATTATTGACTTTTTAGCTGGCTTCGGTGCCTTGGACATGAGCTAGGACCTCAAGATTCTGCATGAAAGGAGGACTAGCAGCCGATTTGCACGGGAGAATGTGAAAAGTGTTCATATGTAGTAAAAACCTTAGAAATCCGTCCGTTTTCGTCATTTGTTATCGAATCGACATAAAGCCAGATCGTCACATTGGCCGCTCTTCTCTCTGAAACGGTTGTACTTATCGTCTGCAAAGCTATGTCGCGTGCTGCGGTATGCTGAGACACTAAAAGCACCATAGTAGAACACAGATCAAGGTTCTAAGTTGATGTAATAGCCAGTAAGAAGTAGTACAATTCAAGTTTTGGGTATTGAATATGGACCTTTTAGCTGGCTTTGGTGCCTTGGACATGAGCTAGGACCTTAAGATTCTGCATGAAAGGAGGACTAGCAGCCGAGTGGCACGGAAGAATGTGAAAAGTGTTCATATGTAGTAAAAACCTGAGAAATCCGTCGTTTTTCGTTATTTGTTATCGAATCGACATAAAGCCAGATCGTCACATTAGCCGCTCTTCTCTCTGAAACGGTTGTGCTTATCGTCTGCAAAGCTATGTCGCGTGTTGCCGTAGGCGGAAACAGGAAAAGCACCATAGTAGAACACAGATGAAGCTTCTAAGTTGATGTAATAGCCAGTAATAAATAGTCCTATTCAAGATTTAGGTATCGATTATTGACTTTTTAGCTGGCTTTCGTGCCTTGGACATGAGCCAGGACTTTAAGATTCTGCATAAAAGGAGGACTAGCAGCCCAGTTGCACGGGAGAATGTGAAAAGTGTTCATATGTAGTAAAAACCAGAGAAATCCGTCCGTTTTCGTCATTTGTTATCGAATCGACTTAAAGCCAGATCGTCACATTGGCCGCTCTTCTCTCTGAAAAGGTTGTACTTATCGTCTGCAAAGATTTGTCGCGTGCTGCGGTATGCGGAGACACTAAAAGCACCATAGTAGAACACAGACGAAGCTTCTAAGTTGATGTAATAGCCAGTAAGAAGTAGTACAATTCAAGTTTTAGATATCGATTATTGACTTTTTAACTGGCTTTGGTGCCTTGGACATGAGCTAGGACCTTGACATTCTGCATGAAAGGAGGACTAGCCGGCGAGTTGCACGGGAGAATGTGAAAAGTGTTCATATGTAGTAAAAACCTGAGAAATTCGTCCGTTTTCGTCATTTGTTATCGAATCCACTTAAAGCCAGATCGTCACATTGGCCGCTCTTCTCTCTGAAACGGTTGTACTTATCGTCTGCAAAGCTATGTCGAGTGCTGCGGTATGCAGAGACACTAAAATCATCATAGTAGAACACAGATGAAGCTTCTAAGTTGATGCAATAGCCAGTAAGAAGTAGAACAATTCAAGTTTTAGGTATCGATTATTGACTTTTTAGCTGGCTTCGGTACCTTGGACATGAGCTAGGATCTTAAGATTCTGCATGAAAGGAGGACTAGCAGCCGAGTTGCACGTGAGAATGTGAAAAGTGTTCATATGTAGTAAAAACCTAAGAAATCCGTCCGTTTTCGTCATTTGTTATCGAATCGACTTAAAGCCAGATCGTCACATTGGCCACTCTTCTCTCTGAAACGGTTGTACATATCGTCTGCAAAGCTATGTCGCGTGCAGCGGTATGTGGAGACACTAAAATCACCATAGTAGAACACAGATGAAGCTTCTAAGTTGATGTAATAGCCAGTAAGAAGTTGTACAACTCAAGTTTTTGGAATCGATTATTGACTTTTTAGCTGGCTTTTGCCTTGGACATGAGCTAGGACTTTAAGATTCTGCATAAAAGGAGAACTAGCAGCCCAGTTGCATGGGAGAATGTGAAAAGTGTTCACATGTAGTAAAAACCTGAGACATCCGTCCGTTTTCGTCATTTGTTATTGAATCGACTTAAAGTCAGATCGTCACATTGGCCGCTCTTCTCTCTGAAACGGTTGTACTTATCGTCTGCAAAGCTATGTCGCGTACTGCGGTATGCTGAGACACTAAAAGCACCATAGTAGAACACAGATCAAGCTTCTAAGTTCATGTAATAGCCAGTAAGAAGTAGTGCAATTCAAGTTTTAGGTATTGGATATTGACCTTTTAGCTGGCTTTGGTGCCTTGGACATGAGCTAGGACCTTAAGATTCTGCATGAATGGAGGACTTGCAGCCGCGTTGCACGGGAGAATGTGAAAAGTCTTCATATGTAGTAAAAACCTGAGAAATCCGTCTGTCTTCGTCATTTGTTACCGAATCGTTTTAAAGCCAGTTCGTCACATTGGCCGCTCTGCTCTCTGAAACGGTTGTACTTATCGTCTGCAAAGCTATGTCGCGTACTGCTGTATTCGGAGACACTAAAAGCACCACAGTAGAACACAGATGAAGCTCCTAAGATGACGTAATAGCCAGTAAGAAGTAGTACATTTCAAGTTTTCGGTATCGGTTATTGACTTTTTAGCTGGCTTTGGTGCCTTGGACATGAGCTAGGACCTAAGATTCTGCATGAAAGAAGGACTAGCAGCCGAGTTGCACGGGAGAATGTGAAAAGTGTTCATATGTAGTAAAAACCTGAGAAATCCGTCCGTTTTCGTCATTTGTTATTGAATCGACTTCAAGCCAGATCGTCACATTGGCCGCTCTTCTCTCTGAAACGGTTGTACTTATCGTCTGCAAAGCTATGTCGCGTGCTGCGGTATGCGGAGACACTAAAATCACCATAGTAGAACACAGATGAAGCTTCTAAGTTGATGCAATAGCCAGTAAGAAGTAGAACAATTCAAGTTTTAGGTATCGATTATTGACTTTTTAGCTGGCTTCGGTGCCTTGGACATGAGCTAGGACCTCAAGATTCTGCATGAAAGGAGGACTAGCAGCCGATTTGCACGGGAGAATGTGAAAAGTGTTCATATGTAGTAAAAAACTTAGAAATCCGTCCGTTTTCGTCATTTGTTATCGAATCGACATAAAGCCAGATCGTCACATTGGCCGCTCTTCTCTCTGAAACGGTTGTACTTATCGTCTGCAAAGCTATGTCGCGTGCTGCGGTATGCTGAGACACTAAAAGCACCATAGTAGAACACAGATCAAGGTTCTAAGTTGATGTAATAGCCAGTAAGAAGTAGTACAATTCAAGTTTTAGGTATTGAATATGGACCTTTTAGCTGGCTTTGGTGCCTTGGACATAAGCTAGGACCTTAAGATTCTGCATGAAAGGAGGACTAGCAGCCCAGTCGCACGGGAGAATGTGAAAAGTGTTCATATGTAGTAAAAACCAGAGAAATCCGTCCGTTTTCGTCATTTGTTATCGAATCGACTTAAAGCCAGATCGTCACATTGGCCGCTCTTCTCTCTGAAACGGTTGTACTTATCGTCTGCAAAGCTATGTCGAGTGCTGCGGTATGCAGAGACACTAAAATCATCATAGCAGAACACAGATGAAGCTTCTAAGTTGATGCAATAGCCAGTAAGAAGTAGAACAATTCAAGTTTTAGGTATCGATTATTGACTTTTTAGCTGGCTTCGGTACCTTGGACATGAGCTAGGATCTTAAGATTCTGCATGAAAGGAGGACTAGCAGCCGAGTTGCACGTGAGAATGTGAAAAGTGTTCATATGTAGTAAAAACCTAAGAAATCCGTCCGTTTTCGTCATTTGTTATCGAATCGACTTAAAGCCAGATCGTCACATTGGCCACTCTTCTCTCTGAAACGGTTGTACATATCGTCTGCAAAGCTATGTCGCGTGCAGCGGTATGTGGAGACACTAAAATCACCATAGTAGAACACAGATGAAGCTTCTAAGTTGATGTAATAGCCAGTAAGAAGTTGTACAATTCAAGTTTTTGGAATCGATTATTGACTTTTTAGCTGGCTTTTGCCTTGGACATGAGCTAGGACTTTAAGATTCTGCATAAAAGGAGGACTAGCAGCCCAGTTGCATGGGAGAATGTGAAAAGTGTTCACATGTAGTAAAAACCTGAGACATCCGTCCGTTTTCGTCATTTGTTATTGAATCGACTTAAAGTCAGATCGTCACATTGGCCGCTCTTCTCACTGAAACGGTTGTACTTATCGTCTGCAAAGCTATGTCGCGTACTGCTGTATTCGGAGACACCAAAAGCACCACAGTAGAACACAGATGAAGCTCCTAAGATGACGTAATAGCCAGTAAGAAGTAGTACATTTCAAGTTTTAGGTATCGGTTATTGACTTTTTAGCTGGCTTTGGTGCCTTGGACATGAGCTAGGACCTTAAGATTCTGCATGAAAGAAGGACTAGCAGCCGAGTTGCACGGGAGGATGTGAAAAGTGTTCATATGTAGTAAAAACCAGAGAAATCCGTCCGTTTTCGTGATTTGTTATCGAATCGACTTAAAGCCAGATCGTCACATTGGCCGCTCTTCTCTCTGAAAAGGTTGTACTTATCGTCTGCAAAGCTATGTCGCGTGCTGCGGTATGCGGAGACACTAAAATCACCATAGTAGAACACAGATCAAGCTTATAAGTTGATGCAATAGCCAGTAAGAAGTAGAACAATTCAAGTTTTAGGTATCGATTATTGACTTTTTAGCTGGCTTCGGTGCCTTGGACATGAGCTAGGACCTCAAGATTCTGCATGAAAGGAGGACTAGCAACCGAGTTGCACGGAAGAATGTGAAAAGTGTTCATATGTAGTAAAAACCTGAGAAATCCGTCCTTTTTCGTCATTTGTTATCGAATCGACATAAAGCCAGATCGTCACATTAGCCGCTCTTCTCTCTGAAACGGTTGTGCTTATCGTCTGCAAAGCTATGTCGCGTGTTGCCGTAGGCGGAAACAGGAAAAGCACCAAGTAGAACACAGATGAAGCTTCTAAGTTCATGTAATAGCCAGTAGTAAGTGGTCCTATTCAAGATTTAGGTATCGATGATTGACTTTTTAGCTGGCTTTCGTGCCTTAGACATGAGCCAGGACTTTAAGATTCTGCATAAAAGGAGGACTAGCAGCCCAGTTGCACGGGAGAATGTGAAAAGTGTTCATATGTAGTAAAAACCTGAGAAATCCGTCCGTTTTCGTCATTTGTTATCGAATCGACTTAAAGCCAGATCGTCACATTGGCTGCTCTTCTCTCTGAAAAGGTTGTACGTATCGTCTGCAAAGCTATGTCGCGTGCTGCGGTATGCGGAGACACTAAAAGCACCATAGCAGAACACAGACGAAGCTTCTAAGTTGATGTAATAGCCAGTAAGAAGTAGTACAAATCAAGTTTTAGATATCGATTATTGACTTTTTAACTGGCTTTGGTGCCTTGGACATGATCTAGGACCTTGACATTCTGCATGAAAGGAGGACTAGCAGCCGAGTTGCACGGGAGAATGTGAAAAGTGTTCATATGTAGTAAAAACCTGAGAAATTCGTCCGTTTTCGTCATTTGTTATCGAATCGACTTAAAGCCAGATCGTCACATTGGCCGCTCTGCTCTCTGAAACGGTTGTACTTATCGTCTGCAAAGCTATGTCGAGTGCTGCGGTATGCAGAGACACTAAAATCACCATAGTAGAACACAGATGAAGCTTCTAAGTTGATGCAATAGCCAGTAAGAAGTAGAACAATTCAAGTTTTAGGTATCGATTATTGACTTTTTAGCTGGCTTCGGTACCTTGGACATGAGCTAGGATCTTAAGATTCTGCATGAAAGGAGGACTAGCAGCCGAGTTGCCTGTGAGAATGTGAAAAGTGTTCATATATAGTAAAAACCTAAGAAATCCGTCCGTTTTCGTCATTTGTTATCGAATCGACTTAAAGCCAGATCGTCACATTGCCGCTCTTCTCTCTGAAACGGTTGTACTTATCGTCTGCAAAACTATGTCGCGTGTTGCCGTAGGCGGAAACAGGAAAAGCACCATAGTAGAACACAGATGAAGCTTCTAAGTTGATGTAATAGCCAGTAAGAAGTAGTAGAATTCAAGTTTTAGGTATCGATTATTGATTTTTAGCTGGCTTTCGTGACTTGGACATGAGAAAGGACCTTAAGATTCTGCATGAAAGGAGGACTATCAGCCGAGTTGCACGGAAGAATGTGAAAAGTGTTCATATGCAGTAAAAACCTGAGAAATCCGTCCGTTTTCATCATTTGTTATCGAATCGACTTAAAGCCACATCGTCACATTGGCCGCTCTTCTCTCTGAAACGGTTGTGCTTATCGACTGCAAAACTATGTCGCGTGCTGCGATATGCGGAGAAACTAAAAGCACCGTAGTAGAACACAGATGAAGCTTCTAAGTTGATGTAATAGCCAGTAAGAAGTAGTCCAATTCAAGTTTTAGGTATAGATTATTGACTTTTTAGCTGGCTTTGGTGCCTTGGACATGAGCTAGGACCTTAAGATCCTGCATGAAAGGAGGACTAGCAGCCGAGTTGCACGGGAGAATGTGAAAAGTGTTCATATGTAGTAAAAACCTGAGAAATCCGTCCGTTTTCGTCATTTGTTATCGAATCGACTTAAAGCCAGATCGTCACATTGGCCGCTCTTCTCTCTGAAACGGTTGTACTTATCGTCTGCAAAGCTATGTCGCGTGCTGCGGTATGCGGAGACACTAAAAGCACCATAGTAGAACACAGATGAAGCTTCTAAGTGTATGTAATAGCCAGTAAGAAGTAGTACAATTCAAGTTTTAGGTATTGAATATTGACCTTTTAGCTGGCTTTGGTGCCTTGGATATGAGCTAGGACCTTGACATTCTGCATGAAAGGAGGAATAGCAGCCGAGTTGCACGGGAGACTGTGAAAAGTGTTCATATGTAGTAAAAACCTTAGAAATCCGTCCGTTTTCGTCATTTGTTATCGATTCGACTTAAAGCCAGATCGTCACATTGGCCGCTCTTCTCTCTGAAACGGTTGTACTTATCGTCTGCAAAGCTATGTCGCGTGCTGCGGTATGTGGAGACACTAAAAGCACCATAGTAGAACACAGATGAAGCTACTAAGTTGATGCAATAGCCAGTAAGAAGTAGTCCAATTCAAGATTTAGGTATTGAATATTGACCTTTTAGCTGGCTTTGGTGCCTTGGACATGAGCAAGGACCTTAAGATTCTGCATGAAAGGAGGACTAGCAGCCGAGTTGCACGGGAGAATGTGAAAAGTGTTTATATGTAGTAAAAACCGGAGAAATTCGTCCGTTTTCGTCATTTGTTATCGAATCGACTGAAAGCCAGATCGTCACATTGGCCGCTCTTCTCTCTGAAACGCTTGTACTTATCGTATGCAAAGCTATGTCGCGTACTACGGTATTCGGAAACACTAAATGCACCATAGTAGAACACAGATGAAGCTCCTAAGATGATGTAATAGCCAGTAAGAAGTAGTAGAATTCAAGTTTTAGGTAATGAATACTGACCTTTTAGCTGGCTTTGGTGCCTTGGACATGAGCTAGGACCTTAACATTCTGCATGAAAGGAGGACTAGCAGCCGCGTTGCTCGGGAGAATGTGAAAAGTGTTCATATGTAGTAAATACCTGAGAAATCCGTCCGGTTTCGTCATTTGTTATCGAATCGAGTTAAAGCCAGATCGTCACATTGGCCGCTCTTCTCTCTGAAACGGTTGTACTTATCGTCTGCAAAGCTATGTCGCGTGCTGCGGTATGCGGAGACACTAAAAGCACCATAGTAGAACACATATGAAGCTTCAAAGTTGATGTAATAGCCAGTAACAAGTAGTACAGTTCAAGTTTTAGGTATCGATTATTGACTTTTTAGCTGGCTTTGGAGCATTGGACATGAGCTAGGACCTTAACATTCTGCATGAAAGGAGGACTAGCAGCCGAGTTGCACGGGAGAATGTGAAAAGTGTTCATATGTAATAAAAACCTGAGAAATCCGTCCGTTTTCGTCATTTGTTATCGAATCGACTTAAAGCCAGATCATCACATTGGCCGCTCTTCTATCTGAAACGGTTGTACTTATCGTCTACAAAGCTATGTCGCGTGCTGCGGTATGCGGAGACACTTAAATCACCATAGTAGAACACAGATGAAGCTACTAATTTGATGCAATAAAAAGTAAGAAGTAGTCCAATTCAAGATTTAGGTATTGAATATTGACCTTTTAGCTGGCTTTGGTGCCTTGGACATGAGCAAGGACCTTAAGATTCTGCATGAAAGGAGGACTAGCAGCCGAGTGGCACGGAAGAATGTGAAAAGTGTTCATATGTAATAAAAACCTGAGAAATCCGTCCGTTTTCGTCATTTGTTATCGAATCGACTTAAAGCCAGATCGTCACATTGGCCGCTCGTCTCTCTGAAACGGTTGTACTTATCGTCTGCAAAGCTATGTCGCGTGCTGCGCTATGCGGAGACACTAAAAGCACCATAGTAGAACACAGATGAAGCTTCTAAGTTGATGTAATAGCCAGTAAGAAGTAGTACAATTCAAGTTTTAGGTATCGATTATTGACTTCTTAGCTGGCTTTGGTGCCTTGTACATGAGCTAGGACCTTAAGATTCTGCATGAAAGGAGGAGTAGCAGCCGAGTTGCACGGGAAATGTGAAGAGTGTTTATATGTAGTAAAAACCGGAGAAATTCGTCCGTTTTCGTCATTTGTTATCGAATCGACTGAAAGCCAGATCGTCACATTGGCCGCTCTTCTCTCTGAAACGGTTGTACTTATCGTCTGCAAAGCTATGTCGCGTGCTGCGGTATGCGGAGACACTAAAATCACCATAGTAGAACACAGATGAAGCTACTAAGTTGATGCAATAGCCAGTAAGAAGTAGTCCAATTCAAGATTTAGGTATCGATTATTGACCTTTTAGCTGGCTTCGGTATCTTGCACATGAGCTAGGACCTTAAGATTCTGCATAAAAGGAGGACTAGCAGCCCAGTTGCACGGGAGAATGTGAAAAGTGTTCATATGCAGTAAAAACCTGAGAAATCCGTCGGTTTTCGTCATTTGTTATCGAATCGACTTAAAGCCAGATCGTCACATAGGCCGCTCTTCTCTCTGAAACGCTTGTACTTATCGTCTGCAAAGCTATGTCGCGTACTACGGTATTCGGAGACACTAAATGCACCATAGTAGAACACAGATGAAGCTCCTAAGATGATGTAATAGCCAGTAAGAAGTAATAGAATTCAAGTTTTAGGTTATGAATATTGACCTTATAGCTGGCTTTGGTGCCTTGGACATGTGCTAGGACCTTAAGATTCTGCATGAAAGGAGGACTAGCAGCCGAGTTGCACGGGAGAATGTGAAAAGTGTTCATATGTAGTAAAAACATGACAAATCCGTCCGTTTTCGTCATTTGTTATCGAATCGACTAAAAGCCAGATCGTCACATTGGCCGCTCTTCTCTCTGAAACGGTTGTATTTATCGTCTGCAAAGCTATGTCGCGTGCTGCGGTATGCGGAGACACTAAAAGCACCATAGTAGAACACAGACCAAGCTTCTAAGTTGATGTAATAGCCAGTAAGAAGTAGTACAGTTCAAGTTTTAGATATTGAATATTGACCTTTTAGCTGGCTTTGGTGCCTTGGACATGAGCTAGGACCATATGATTCTGCGTGAAAGAAGGACTAGCAGCCGAGTTGCACGGGAGAATGTGAAAAGTGTTCATATGTAGTAAAAACCTGAGAAATCCGTCCGTTTTCGTCATTTGTTATCGAATTGACTTAAAGCCAGATCGTCACATTGGCCGCTCTTCTCTCTGAAACGGTTGTACTTATCGTCTGCAAAGCTATGTCGCGTGCTGCGGTATGCTGAGACACTAAAAGCACCATAGTAGAACACAGATGAAGCTTCTAAGTTGATGTAATAGCCTGTAAGAAGTAGTCCAATTCAAGTTTTAGGTATCGACTATTGACTTTTTAGCTGGCTTTGGTGCCTTGGACATGAGCTGGGACTTTAAGATTCTGCATAAAAGGAGGACTAGCAGCCCAGTTGCACGGGAGAATGTGAAAAGTGCTCATATGTAGTAAAAACCTGACAAATCCGTCCGTTTTCGTCATTTGTTATCGAATCGACTTAAAGCCAGATCGTCACTTTGGCCGCTCTTCTCTCTGAAACGGTTGTACTTATCGTCTGCAAAGCTATGTCGCGTGCTGCGGTATGCGGAGACACTAAAAGCACCATAGTAGAACACATATGAAGCTTCAAAGTTGATGTAATAGCCAGTAACAAGTAGTACAGTTCAATTTTTAGGTATCGATTATTGACTTTTTAGCTGGCTTTGGTGCATTGGACATGAGCTAGGACCTTAACGTTCTGCATGAAAGGAGGACTAGGAGCCGAGTTGCATGGGAGAATGTGAAAAGTGTTCATATGTAGTAAAAACCTTAGAAATCCGTCCGTTTTCGTCATTTGTTATCGAATCGACTTAAAGCCAGATCGTCACATTGGCCACTCTTCTCCGTGAAACGGTTGTACTTATCGTCTGCAAAGCTATGTCGCGTGCTGCGGTATGCGGAGACACGAAAATCATCATAGCAGAACACAGATGAAGCTTCTAAGTTGATGTAATAGCCAGTAAGAAGTAGTACAATTCAAGTTTTATGTATCGATTACTGACTTTTTAGCTGGCTTTGGTGCTTTGGACATGAGCTAGGACCTTGAGATTCTGCGTGAAAGGAGGACTAGCAGCAGAGTTGCACAGGAGAATGTGAAAAGTGTTCGCAGTTAGTAAAAACCTTAGAAATCCGTCCGTTTTCGTCATTTGTTATCGAATCGACTTAAAGCCAGATCGTCACATTGGCCGCTCTTCTCTCTGAAACGGTTGTGCTTATCGTCTGCAAAACTATGTCGCGTGCTGCGGTATGCGGAGAAACTAAAAGCACCGTAGTAGAACACAGATGAAGCTTCTAAGTTGATGCAATAGTCAGTAAGAAGTAGTACAGTTCAAGATTTAGGTATCAATTATTGACTTTTTAGCTGTCTTTGGTGCCTTGGACATGAGCTAGGACCTTAAGATTCTGCATGAAAGGAGGACTATCAGCCGAGTTGCACGGGAGAATGTGAAAAGTGTTCATATGTAGTAAAAACCTTAGAAATCCGTCCGTTTTCGTCATTTGTTATCGAATCGACTTAAAGCCAGATCTTCACATTGGCCGCTCTTCTCTCTGAAACGGTTGTACTTATCTTCTGCAAAGCTATGTCGCGTGCTGCGGTATGTGGAGACACTAAAAGCACCATAGTAGAACAGTGATGAAGCTTCTAAGTTGATGTAATAGCCAGTAAGAAGAAGTGGAATTCAAGTTTTAGGTATCGATTATTGACTTTTTAGCTGGCTTTGGTGCCTTGGACATGAGCAAGGACCTTAAGATTCTGCATGAAAGGAGGACTAGCAGCCGAGTTGCACGGGATAATGTGAAAAGTGTTCATATGTAGTAAAAACCTGAGAAATCCGTCCGTTTTCGTCATTTGTTATCAGCAACTTAAAGCCAGATCGTCACATTGGCCACTCTTCTCCGTGAAACGGTTGTACTTATCGTCTGCAAAGCTACGAGGGTCAGTCAAAAAGTAATGCCTCCTATTTTTTTTCTACGTTTAATTGTCAGGAAATTTAAATGCAATTACATAGGTTGAAAACCACAACATTGAGGATCATTTTGTCATTTTTCAATGTAATCTCCGCCCATCTCTACAGTTTTGGTCCATCTTTGAACAAGGGCATGTATCCCAGCACGGTAAAAATCACAGCTCTGCTTCCTAAGCCATTGACGCACGGATGTTTTGACGGCCTCCTCATCTTAAAAATGAATCCCATGATGAGCTTCTTTTAGTGGCCCGAACAGATGGAAGTCTGATGGTGCCAGGTCAGGGCTGTACGGTTGATGAGGCAAATTTTCCCATCCAATTTTGACAATCTCGTCAGAGGTGTGACGACTGGTGTGTGGTCTTGCATTGTCATGCAAAAGAAGAACATCTGCCATTGATTTTGTTGGGCGAACTCGCTGAAGACGTGCTTTAAGTTTTTTGAGGGTTGTGACGTATTGAACAGAATTTATTGTGCATCCCTGCTCCAAAAAATCAACCAGAATCACACCCTCTGTATCCCAGAAAACTGTTGCCATAACTTTCCCTGCCGATCGCACAGTTTTGAATTTTTTCTTCCTCGGCCACTCCATTGACTGCCTCTTTGATTCGGGTTCAAAAAAATGCACCCATGCTTCGTCCCCGGTCACAATTTTTTTCAGAAACTCATCTCCCTCCAAACGGAAGTGCTGCAAGTGTTGGGAGGCTATTGTTTTCCTTGCCTCTTTATTCTGATCGGTTAACATTCTTGGAACCCACCGTGCACAAACTTTTGAGTACCCCAATTGTTTAATAATCGTGATCACACTGCCTTTACTAAGAGAAATAATGCGACACACTTCATCTGCAGTCACCCGACGGTCACCACGAATGATGTCATCAACTTGCTGAATGTTGTGTGGAGTCACTGCACTCACCGACCTGCCGCTCCGCTTTTTGTCAGTCAACGGTGTTTGCCCTTCAGCTTCCTTAAAACGACGAACCCATCGTCTAACAGTGCTGACATCCACTGTCACAACACCATACACCTTCTTCAGTCTTTCATGAATGCGTATGGGCGTTTCACCTTCTGCATTCAAGAATTCAATCACACAACGCTGTCTCAAACGAACATCGATGTCGGCCATCTTACAAACTTCTGCTGTGCTGCCACCTGTTGACACAGAAAGTTACTACTGCAGTGGATTGCAGAAGAAGGTTTGAGGAATGGCGCCAAATTCAAATTTTTCACTTAACTTAATTTTTTTAAGTAGAAAAAAAATGGGAGGCATTACTTTTTGACCGACCCTCGTATGTCACGTGCTGCGGTATGCAAAGACACGAAAATCATCATAGTAGAACACAGATGAAACTTCTAAGTTGATGTAATAGCCAGTAAGAAGTAGTACAATTCAAGTTTTAGGTATCGATTATTGACTTTTTAGCTGGCTTTGGTGCCTTGGACATGAGCTACGACCTTGAGATTCTGCGTGAATGGAGGACTAGCAGCAGAGTTGCACGGGAGAATGCGAAATGTGTTCATATGTAGTAAAAACTTGAGAAATCCGTCTGTTTCCGTCATTTGTTATCGAATCGACTTAAAGCCCGATCGTCACATTGGCCGCTCTTCTCTCTGAAACGGTTGTATTTATCGTCTGCAAAGCTATGTCGCGTGCTGCGGTATGCGGAGACACTTAAAGCACCATAGTAGAACACAGATGAAACTTCTAAGTTGATGTAATAGCCAGTAAGAAGTAGTACAATTCACGTTTTAGGTTTCGATTATTGACTTCTTAGCCGGCTTTGGTGCTTTGGACATGAGCTACGACCTTAAAATTCAAATTCTGCATGAAAGGAGGACTAGCAGCCGAATTGCACGGGAGAATGTGAAAAGTGTTCATATGCAGTAAAAACCTGAGAAATCCGTCCGTTTTCGTCATTTGTTATCGAATCGACTTAAAGCCAGATCGTCACTTTGGCCGCTCTTCTCTCTGAAACGGTTGTGCTTATCGTCTGCAAAACTATGTCGCGTGCTGCGGTATGCGGAGAAACTAAAAGCACCATAGTAGATCACAGATGAAGCTTCTAAGATGATGTAATAGCCACTAAGAAATAGTACAATTCAAGTTTTAGGTATCGATTATTGACTTTTTAGCTGGCTTTGGTGCCTTGGACATGAGCTAGGACCTTAACATTCTGCATGAAAGGAGGACTAGCAGCCGAGTTGCACGGGAGAATGTGAAAAGTGTTCATATGTAGTAAAAACCTGAGAAATCCGTCCGTTTTCGTCATTTGCTATCGAATCGACTTAAAGCCAGATCGTCACATTGGCCGCTCCTCTCTCTGAAACGGTTGTACGTATCGTCTGCAAAGCTATGTCGCGTACTGCGGTATTCGGAGACACTAAAAGCACCATAGTAGAACACAGACGAAGCTCCTAAGATGATGTAATAGCCAGTAAGAAGTAGTTCAATTAAAGTTGTAGGTATCGGTTATTGACTTTTTAGCTGGCTTTGGTGCCTTGGACATGAGCTAGGACCCTAAGATTCTGCATGAAAGGAGGACTAGCAGCCGACTTGCACGGGAGAATGTGAAAAGTGTTCATATGTAGTAAAAACCTGAGAAATCCGTCCGTTTTCGTCATTTGTTATCGAATCGAGTTAAAGCCAGATCGTACATTAGCTGCTCTTCTCTCTGAAACGGTTGTACTTATCGTCTGCAAAGCTATGTCGCGTGCTGAGCTACGCGGAGGCACTAAAAGCACCATAGTAGAACAGAGATGAAGCTCCTAAGATGATGTAATAGCCAGTAAGAAGTAGTACAATTAAAGTTGTAGGTATCGGTTATTGACTTTTTAGCTGGCTTTGGTGCCTTGGACATGAGCAATGACCTTAAGATTCTGCATGAAAGGAGGACTAGCAGCCGAGTTGCACGGGATAATGTGAAAAGTGTTCATATGTAGTAAAAACCTGAGAAATCCGTCCGTTTTCGTCATTTGTTATCAGCAACTTAAAGCCAGATCGTCACATTGGCCACTCTTCTCCGTGAAACGGTTGTACTTATCGTCTGCAAAGCTATGTCACGTGCTGCGGTATGCAAAGACACGAAAATCATCATAGTAGAACACAGATGAAACTTCTAAGTTGATGTAATAGCCAGTAAGAAGTAGTACAATTCAAGTTTTAGGTATCGATTATTGACTTTTTAGCTGGCTTTGGTGCCTTGGACATGAGCTACGACCTTGAGATTCTGCGTGAATGGAGGACTAGCAGCAGAGTTGCACGGGAGACTGTGAAATGTGTTCATATGTAGTAAAAACTTGAGAAATCCGTCTGTTTCCGTCATTTGTTATCGAATCGACTTAAAGCCCGATCGTCACATTGGCCGCTCTTCTCTCTGAAACGGTTGTATTTATCGTCTGCAAAGCTATGTCGCGTGCTGCGGTATGCGGAGACACTTAAAGCACCATAGTAGAACACAGATGAAACTTCTAAGTTGATGTAATAGCCAGTAAGAAGTAGTACAATTCACGTTTTAGGTTTCGATTATTGACTTCTTAGCCGGCTTTGGTGCTTTGGACATGAGCTACGACCTTAAAATTCTGCATGAAAGGAGGACTAGCAGCCGAGTTGCACGGGAGAATGTGAAAAGTGTTCATATGCAGTAAAAACCTGAGATATCCGTCCGTTTTCGTCATTTGTTATCGAATCGACTTAAAGCCAGATCGTCACTTTGGCCGCTCTTCTCTCTGAAACGGTTGTGCTTATCGTCTGCAAAACTATGTCGCGTGCTGCGGTATGCGGAGAAACTAAAAGCACCATAGTAGATCACAGATGAAGCTTCTAAGATGATGTAATAGCCACTAAGAAATAGTACAATTCAAGTTTTAGGTATCGATTATTGACTTTTTAGCTGGCTTTGGTGCCTTGGACATGAGCTAGGACCTTAACATTCTGCATGAAAGGAGGACTAGCAGCCGAGTAGCACGGGAGAATGTGAAAAGTGTTCATATGTAGTAAAAACCTGAGAAATCCGTCCGTTTTCGTCATTTGCTATCGAATCGACTTAAAGCCAGATCGTCACATTGGCCGCTCCTCTCTCTGAAACGGTTGTACGTATCGTCTGCAAAGCTATGTCGCGTACTGCGGTATTCGGAGACACTAAAAGCACCATAGTAGAACACAGATGAAGCTCCTAAGATGATGTAATAGCCAGTAAGAAGTAGTACAATTAAAGTTGTAGGTATCGGTTATTGACTTTTTAGCTGGCTTTGGTGCCTTGGACATGAGCTAGGACCCTAAGATTCTGCATGAAAGGAGGACTAGCAGCCGACTTGCAAGGGAGAATGTGAAAAGTGTTCATATGTAGTAAAAACCTGAGAAATCCGTCCGTTTTCGTCATTTGTTATCGAATCGAGTTAAAGCCAGTTCGTCAAATTAGCTGCTCTTCTCTCCGAAACGGTTGTACTTATCGTCTGCAAAGCTATGTCGCGTGCTGCGCTACGCGGAGGCACTAAAAGCACCATAGTAGAACAGAGATGAAGCTTCTAAGTTGATGTAATAGCCAGTAAGAAGTAGTACAATTCAAGTTTTAGGTAATGAATATTGACCTTTTAGCTGGCTTTGGTGCCTTGGACATGAGCTAGGACCTTAAGATTCTGCATGAAAGGAGGACTAGCAGCCGAGTTGCACGAGAGATTGTGAAAAGTGTTCATATGTAGTAAAAACCTGAGAAATCCGTCCGTTTTCGTCATTTGTTATCGAATCGACTTAAAGCCATATCGTCACATTGGCCGCTGTTCTCTCTGAAACGGTTGTACTTATCGTCTGCAAAGCTGTGTCGCGTGCTGCGGTATGCGGAGAAACTAAATGCACCGTACTAGAACACAGATGAAGCTTCTAAGTTGATGTAATAGCCAGTAAGAAGTTAGGTATCGATTATTGACTTTTTAGCTGGCTTTGGTGCCTTGGACATGAGCTAGGACCTTAACATTCTGCATGAAAGGAGGACTAGCAGCCGAGTTGCACGGGAGAATGTGAAAAGTGTTCATATGTAGTAAAAACATGAGAAATCCGTCCGTTTTCGTCATTTGCTGTCGAATCGACTTAAAGCCAGATCGTCACATTGGCCGCTCTTCTCTCTGAAACGGTTGTACGTATCGTCTGCAAAGCTATGTCGCGTACTGCGGTATTCGGAGACACTAAAAGCACCATAGTAGAACACAGATGAAGCTCCTAAGATGATGTAATAGCCAGTAAGAAGTAGTACAATTAAAGTTGTAGGTATCGGTTATTGACTTTTTAGCTGGCTTTGGTGCCTTGGACATGAACTAGGACCTTAAGATTCTGCATGAAAGGAGGACTAGCAGCCGACTTACACGGGAGAATGTGAAAAGTGTTCATATGTAGTAAAAACCTGAGAAATCCGTCCGTTTTCGTCATTTGCTATCGAATCGACTTAAAGCCAGATCGTCACATTGGCCGCTCCTCTCTCTGAAACGGTTGTACGTATCGTCTGCAAAGCTATGTCGCGTACTGCGGTATTCGGAGACACTAAAAGCACCATAGTAGAACACAGATGAAGCTCCTAAGATGATGTAATAGCCAGTAAGAAGTAGTACAATTAAAGTTGTAGGTATCGGTTATTGACTTTTTAGCTGGCTTTGGTGCCTTGGACATGAGCTAGGACCTTAAGATTCTGCATGAAAGGAGGACTAGCAGCCGACTTGCACGGGACAATGTGAAAAGTGTTCATATGTAGTAAAAACCTGAGAAATCCGTCCGTTTTCGTCATTTGCTATCGAATCGACTTAAAGCCAGATCGTCACATTGGCCGCTCTTCTCTCTGAAACGGTTGTACGTATCGTCTGCAAAGCTATGTCGCGTACTGTGGTATTCGGAGACACTAAAAGCACCATAGTAGAACACAGATGAAGCTCCTAAGATGATGTAATAGCCAGTAAGAAGTAGTACAATTAAAGTTGTAGGTATCGGTTATTGACTTTTTAGCTGGCTTTGGTGCCTTGGACATGAGCTAGGACCTTAAGATTCTGCATGAAAGGAGGACTAGCAGCCGACTTGCACGGGAGAATGTGAAATGTGTTCATATGTAGTAAAAACCTGAGAAATCCGTCCGTTTTCGTCATTTGTTATCGAATCGACTTAAAGCCCGATCGTCACATTGGCCGCTCTTCTCTCTGAAACGGTTGTACTTATCGTCTGCAAAGCTATGTCGCGTGCTGCGGTATGCGGAGACACTAAAATCACCATAGTAGAACACAGATGAAGCTTCTAAGTTGATGCAATAGCCAGTAAGAAGTAGAACAATTCAAGTTTTAGGTATCGATTATTGTCTTTTTAGCTGGCTTCGGTACCTTGGACATGAGCTAGGACCTTAAGATTCTGCATGAAAGGAGGACTAGCAGCCGAGTTGCACGTCAGAATGTGAAAAGTGTTCATATGTAGTAAAAACCTGAGAAATCCGTCCGTTTTCGTCATTTGTTATCGAATCGACTTAAAGCCAGATCGTCACATTGGCCGCCCTTCTCTCTGAAACGGTTGTACTTATCGTCTGAAAAGCTATGTCGCGTGCTGCGGAATGCTGAGACACTAAAAGCACCATAGTAGAACACAGATGAAGCTCCTAAGATGATGTAATAGCCAGTAAGAAGTAGTACAATTAAAGTTGTAGGTATCGGTTATTGACTTTTTAGCTGGCTTTGGTGCCTTGGACATGAGCTAGGACCTTAATATTCTGCATGAAAGGAGGACTAGCAGCCGATTTGCACGGGAGAATGTGAAAAGTGTTCATATGTAGTAAAAACCTGAGAAATCCGTCCGTTTTCGTCATTTGTTATCGAATCGAGTTAAAGCCAGATCGTCACATTGGCTGCTCTTCTCTCTGAAACGGTTGTACTTATCGTCTGCAAAGCTATGTCGCGTGCTGCGCTACGCGGAGGCACTAAAAGCACCATAGTAGAACAGAGATGAAGCTTCTAAGTTGATGTAATAGCCAGTAAGAAGTAGTACAATTCAAGTTTTAGGTAATGAATATTGACCTTTTAGCTGGCTTTGGTGCCTTGGACATGAGCTAGGACCTTAAGATTCTGCATGAAAGGAGGACTAGCAGCCGAGTTGCACGAGAGATTGTGAAAAGTGTTCATATGTAGTAAAAACCTGAGAAAACCGTCCGTTTTCGTCATTTGTTATCGAATCGACTTAAAGCCAGATCGTCACATTGGCCGCTCTTCTCTCTGAAACGGTTGTACTTATCGTCTGCAAAGCTGTGTCGCGTGCTGCGGTATGCGGAGAAACTAAATGCACCGTACTAGAACACAGATGAAGCTTCTAAGTTGATGTAATAGCCAGTAAGAAGTTAGGTATCGATTATTGACTTTTTAGCTGGCTTTGGTGCCTTGGACATGAGCTAGGACCTTAACATTCTGCATGAAAGGAGGACTAGCAGCCGAGTTGCACGGGAGAATGTGAAAAGTGTTCATATGTAGTAAAAAAATGAGAAATCCGTCCGTTTTCGTCATTTGCTATCGAATCGACTTAAAGCCAGATCGTCACATTGGCTGCTCTTCTCTCTGAAACGGTTGTACGTATCGTCTGCAAAGCTATGTCGCGTACTGCGGTATTCGGAGACACTAAAAGCACCATAGTAGAACACAGATGAAGCTCCTAAGATGATGTAATAGCCAGTAAGAAGTAGTACAATTCAAGTTTTAGGTATCGGTTATTGACTTTTTAGCTGGCTTTGGTGCCTTGGACATGAGCTAGGACCCTAAGATTCTGCATGAAAGGAGGACTAGCAGCCGACTTGCACGGGAGAATGTGAAAAGTGTTCATATGTAGTAAAAACCTGAGAAATCCGTCCGTTTTCGTCATTTGTTATCGAATCGAGTTAAAGCCAGATCGTCACATTGGCCGCTCTTCTCTCTGAAACGGTTGTACTTATCGTCTGCAATGCTATGTCGCGTGCTGCGGTATGCGGAGACACTAAAATCACCATAGTAGAACATAGATGAAGCATCTAAGTTGATGTAATAGGCAGTAAGAAGTAGTACAATTCAAGTTTTAGGTATTGAATATTGACCTTTTAGCTGGCTTTGGTGCCTTGGACATGAGCTAGGACCTTACGATTCTGCATGAATGGAGGACTAGCAGCCGCGTTGCACGGGAGAATGTGAAAAGTGTTCATATGTAGTAAAAACCTGAGAAATCCGTCCATTTTCGTCATTTGTTATCGAATCGACTTAAAGCCAGATCGTCACATTTTCCGCTCTTCTCTCTGAAACGGTTGTACTTATCTTCTGCAAAGCTATGTCGCGTGCTGCAGTATGTGGACACACTAATAGCACCATAGTAGAACAGAGATGAAGCTTCTAAGTTGATGTAATAGCCAGTAAGAAGAAATTGAATTCAAGTTTTAGGAATCTATTATTGACTTTTTAGCTGGCTTTGGTGACTTGGACATGAGCTAGGACCCTAACATTCTGCATGAAAGGAGGACTAGCAACCGAGTTGCACGGGAGAATGTGAAAAGTGTTCATATGTAATAAAAACCTGAGAAATCCGTTCGTTTTTGTCATTTGTTATCGAATCGACTTAAAGCCAGATCGTCACATTGGCCGCTCTTCTCTCTGAAACGGTTGTACTTATCGTCTACAAAGCTATGTCGCGTGCTGCGGTATGGGGAGACACTAAAAGCACCATAGTAGAACACAGATGAAGCTTCTAAGTTGATGTAATAGCCAGTAAGAAGTAGTACAATTCAAGTTTTAGGTATCGATTATTGACTTCTTAGCTGGCTTTGGTGCCTTGGACATGAGCTATTACCTTAAGATGCTGCATGAAAGTAGGACTAGCAGCCGAGTTGCACGGGAGAATTTGAAAAGTGTTCATATGTAGTAAAAATCTGAGAAATCCGTACGTTTTCGTCATTTGTTATCGAATCGACTTTAAGCCAGATCGTCACATTGGCCGCTATTCTCTCTGAAACGGTTGTACTTATCGTCTGCAAAGCTGTGTCGCGTGCTGCGGTATGCGGAGAAACTAAAAGCACCGTAGTAGAACACAGATGAAGCTTCTAAGTTGATGTAATAGCCAGTAAGACGTTAGGTATCGATTATTGACTTTTTAGCTGGCTTTGGTGCCTTGGACATGAGCTAGGACCTTAACATTCTGCATGAAAGGAGGACTAGCAGCCGCGTTGCTCAGGAGAATGTGAAAAGTGTTCATATGTAGTAAAATCCTGAGAAATCCGTCCGGTTTCGTCATTTGTTATCGAATCGACTTAAAGCCAGATCGTCACATTGGCCGCTCTTCTCTCTGAAACGGTTGTACTTATCGTCTGCAAAGCTATGTCGCGTGCTGCGGTATGCGGAAACACTAAAAGCACCATAGTAGAACACAGATGAAGCTTCTAAGTTGAAGTAATAGCCAGTAAGAAGTAGTCCAATTTTAAGTTTTAGGTATCGATTATTGACTTTTTTGCTGGCTTTGGTGCCTTGGACATGAGCTAGGACCTTACGATTCTGCATAAAAGGAGGACTAGCAGCCCAGTTGCACGGGAGAATGTGAAAAGTGCTCATAGGTAGTAAAAACCTGAGAAATCCGTCCGTTTTCGTCATTTGTTATCGAATCGACTTAAAGCCAGATCGTCACATTGGTCGCTCTTCTCTCTGAAACGGTTGTACTTATCGTCTGCAAAGCTATGTCGCGTGCTGCGCTATGCGGAGACACTAAAAGCACCATAGTAGAACACATATGAAGCTTCAAAGTTGATGTAATAGCCAGTAACAAGTAGTACAGTTCAAGTTTTAGGTATCGATTATTGACTTTTTAGCTGGCTTTGGTGACTTGGACATGAGCTAGGACCTTAAGATTCTGCATAAAGGAGGACTAGAAACCGAGTTGCACGGGAGAATGTGAAAAGTGTTCATATGTCATAAAAACCTGAGAAATCCGTCCGTTTTCGTCATTTGTTATCGAATCGACTTAAAGCCAGATCGTCACATTGGCCGCTCTTCTCTCTGAAACGGTTGTACTTATCGTCTGCAAAGCTATGTCGCGTGCTGCGCTACGCGGAGGCACTAAAACCACCATAGTAGAACACAGATGAAGCTTCTAAGTTGATGTAATAGCCAGTAAGAAGTAGTACAATTCAAGTTTTAGGTATCGATTATTGACTTCTTAGCTGGCTTTGGTGCCTTGGACATGAGCTATTACCTTAAGATTCTGCATGAAAGTAGGACTAGCAGCCGAGTTGCACGGGAGACTGTGAAAAGTGTTCATATGTAGTAAAAACCTGAGAAATCCGTCCATTTTCGTCATTTGTTATCGAATCGACTTAAAGCCAGATCGTCACATTTTCCGCTCTTCTCTCTGAAACGGTTGTACTTATCTTCTGCAAAGCTATGTCGCGTGCTGCGGTATGTGGACACACTAATAGCACCATAGTAGAACAGAGATGAAGCTTCTAAGTTGATGTAATAGCCAGTAAGAAGAAATAGAATTCAAGTTTTAGGAATCGATTATTGACTTTTTAGCTGGCTTTGGTGCCTTGGACATGAGCAAGGACCTTAAGATTCTGCATGAAAGGAGGACTAGCAGCCGAGTTGCACGGGAGAATGTGAAAAGTGTTCATATGTAGTAAAAACCTGAGAAATCCGTCCGTTTTCGTCATTTGTTATCGAATCGACTTAAAGCCAGATCGTCACATTGGCCGCTCTTCTCTCTGAAACGGTTGTACTTATCGTCTGCACAGCTATATCGCGTGCTGCTGTATGCTGAGACACTAAAAGCACCATAGTAGAACACAGATGAAGCATCTAAGTTGATGTAATAGCCAGTAAGAAGTAGTACAATTCAAGTTTTAGGTATCGGTTATTGACTTTTTAGCTGGCTTTGGTGCCTTGGACATGAGCTAGGACCCTAAGATTCTGCATGAAAGGAGGACTAGCAGCCGACTTGCACGGGAGAATGTGAAAAGTGTTCATATGTAGTAAAAACCTGAGAAATCCGTCCGTTTTCGTCATTTGTTATCGAATCGAGTTAAAGCCAGATCGTCACATTGGCCGCTCTTCTCTCTGAAACGGTTGTACTTATCGTCTGCAATGCTATGTCGCGTGCTGCGGTATGCGGAGACACTAAAATCACCATAGTAGAACATAGATGAAGCATCTAAGTTGATGTAATAGCCAGTAAGAAGCAGTACAATTCAAGTTTTAGGTATTGAATATTGACCTTTTAGCTGGCTTTGGTGCCTTGGACATGAGCTAGGACCTTACGATTCTGCATGAATGGAGGACTAGCAGCCGCGTTGCACGGGAGAATGTGAAAAGTGTTCATATGTAGTAAAAACCTGAGAAATCCGTCCATTTTCGTCATTTGTTATCGAATCGACTTAAAGCCAGATCGTCACATTTTCCGCTCTTCTCTCTGAAACGGTTGTACTTATCTTCTGCAAAGCTATGTCGCGTGCTGCGGTATGTGGACACACTAATAGCACCATAGTAGAACAGAGATGAAGCTTCTAAGTTGATGTAATAGCCAGTAAGAAGAAATTGAATTCAAGTTTTAGGAATCGATTATTGACTTTTTAGCTGGCTTTGGTGACTTGGACATGAGCTAGGACCCTAACATTCTGCATGAAAGGAGGACTAGCAACCGAGTTGCACGGGAGAATGTGAAAAGTGTTCATATGTAATAAAAACCTGAGAAATCCGTTCGTTTTTGTCATTTGTTATCGAATCGACTTAAAGCCAGATCGTTACATTGGCCGCTCTTCTCTCTGAAACGGTTGTACTTATCGTCTACAAAGCTATGTCGCGTGCTGCGGTATGCGGAGACACTAAAAGCACCATAGTAGAACACAGATGAAGCTTCTAAGTTGATGTAATAGCCAGTAAGAAGTAGTACAATTCAAGTTTTAGGTATCGATTATTGACTTCTTAGCTGGCTTTGGTGCCTTGGACATGAGCTATTACCTTAAGATTCTGCATGAAACTAGGACTAGCAGCCGAGTTGCACGGGAGAATTTGAAAAGTGTTCATATGTAGTAAAAATCTGAGAAATCCGTACGTTTTCGTCATTTGTTATCGAATCGACTTAAAGCCAGATCGTCACATTGGCCGCTCTTCTCTCTGAAACGGTTGTACTTATCGTCTGCAAAGCTGTGTCGCGTGCTGCGGTATGCGGAGAAACTAAATGCACCGTACTAGAACACAGATGAAGCTTCTAAGTTGATGTAATAGCCAGTAAGAAGTTAGGTATCGATTATTGACTTTTTAGCTGGCTTTGGTGCCTTGGACATGAGCTAGGACCTTAACATTCTGCATGAAAGGAGGACTAGCAGCCGAGTTGCACGGGAGAATGTGAAAAGTGTTCATATGTAGTAAAAAAATGCGAAATCCGTCCGTTTTCGTCATTTGCTATCGAATCGACTTAAAGCCAGATCGTCACATTGGCTGCTCTTCTCTCTGAAACGGTTGTACGTATCGTCTGCAAAGCTATGTCGCGTACTGCGGTATTCGGAGACACTAAAAGCACCATAGTAGAACACAGATGAAGCTCCTAAGATGATGTAATAGCCAGTAAGAAGTAGTACAATTCAAGTTTTAGGTATCGATTATTGTCTTTTTAGCTGGCTTCGGTACCTTGGACATGAGCTAGGACCTTAAGATTCTGCATGAAAGGAGGACTAGCAGCCGAGTTGCACGTCAGAATGTGAAAAGTGTTCATATGTAGTAAAAACCTGAGAAATCCGTCCGTTTTCGTCATTTGTTATCGAATCGACTTAAAGCCAGATCGTCACATTGGCCGCCCTTCTCTCTGAAACGGTTGTACTTATCGTCTGAAAAGCTATGTCGCGTGCTGCGGAATGCTGAGACACTAAAAGCACCATAGTAGAACACAGATGAAGCTCCTAAGATGATGTAATAGACAGTAAGAAGTAGTACAATTAAAGTTGTAGGTATCGGTTATTGACTTTTTAGCTGGCTTTGGTGCCTTGGACATGAGCTAGGACCTTAAGATTCTGCATGAAAGGAGGACTAGCACCCGACTTGCACGGGAGAATGTGAAAAGTGTTCATATGTAGTAAAAACCTGAGAAATCCGTCCGTTTTCGTCATTTGTTATCGAATCGAGTTAAAGGCAGATCGTCACATTGGCTGCTCTTCTCTCTGAAACGGTTGTACTTATCGTCTGCAAAGCTATGTCGCGTGCTGCGCTACGCGGAGGCACTAAAAGCACCATAGTAGAACAGAGATGAAGCTTCTAAGTTGATGTAATAGCCAGTAAGAAGTAGTACAATTCAAGTTTTAGGTAATGAATATTGACCTTTTAGCTGGCTTTGGTGCCTTGGACATGAGCTAGGACCTTAAGATTCTGCATGAAAGGAGGACTAGCAGCCGAGTTGCACGAGAGATTGTGAAAAGTGTTCATATGTAGTAAAAACCTGAGAAATCCGTCCGTTTTCGTCATTTGTTATCGAATCGACTTAAAGCCAGATCGTCACATTGGCCGCTCTTCTCTCTGAAACGGTTGTACTTATCGTCTGCAAAGCTGTGTCGCGTGCTGCGGTATGCGGAGAAACTAAATGCACCGTACTAGAACACAGATGAAGCTTCTAAGTTGATGTAATAGCCAGTAAGAAGTTAGGTATCGATTATTGACTTTTTAGCTGGCTTTGGTGCCTTGGACAAGAGCTAGGACCTTAACATTCTACATGAAAGGAGGACTAGCAGCCGAGTTGCACGGGAGAATGTGAAAAGTGTTCATATGTAGTAAAAAAATGAGAAATCCGTCCGTTTTCGTCATTTGCTATCGAATCGACTTAAAGCCAGATCGTCACATTGGCTGCTCTTCTCTCTGAAACGGTTGTACGTATCGTCTGCAAAGCTATGTCGCGTACTGCGGTATTCGGAGACACTAAAAGCACCATAGTAGAACACAGATGAAGCTCCTAAGATGATGTAATAGCCAGTAAGAAGTAGTACAATTCAAGTTTTAGGTATTGAATATTGACCTTTTAGCTGGGTTTGGTGCCTTGGACATGAGCTAGGACCTTACGATTCTGCATGAATGGAGGACTAGCAGCCGCGTTGCACGGGAGAATGTGAAAAGTGTTCATATGTAGTAAAAACCTGAGAAATCCGTCCATTTTCGTCATTTGTTATCGAATCGACTTAAAGCCAGATCGTCACATTTTCCGCTCTTCTCTCTGAAACGGTTGTACTTATCTTCTGCAAAGCTATGTCGCGTGCTGCGGTATGTGGACACACTAATAGCACCATAGTAGAACAGAGATGAAGCTTCTAAGTTGATGTAATAGCCAGTAAGAAGAAATTGAATTCAAGTTTTAGGAATCTATTATTGACTTTTTAGCTGGCTTTGGTGACTTGGACATGAGCTAGGACCCTAACATTCTGCATGAAAAGAGGACTAGCAACCGAGTTGCACGGGAGAATGTGAAAAGTGTTCATATGTAATAAAAACCTGAGAAATCCGTTCGTTTTTGTCATTTGTTATCGAATCGACTTAAAGCCAGATCGTCACATTGGCCGCTCTTCTCTCTGAAACGGTTGTACTTATCGTCTACAAAGCTATGTCGCGTGCTGCGGTATGCGGAGACACTAAAAGCACCATAGTAGAACACAGATGAAGCTTCTAAGTTGATGTAATAGCCAGTAAGAAGTAGTACAATTCAAGTTTTAGGTATCGATTATTGACTTCTTAGCTGGCTTTGGTGCCTTGGACATGAGCTATTACCTTAAGATTCTGCATGAAAGTAGGACTAGCAGCCGAGTTGCACGGGAGAATTTGAAAAGTGTTCATATGTAGTAAAAATCTGAGAAATCCGTACGTTTTCGTCATTTGTTATCGAATCGACTTAAAGCCAGATCGTCACATTGGCCGCTCTTCTCTCTGAAACGGTTGTACTTATCGTCTGCAAAGCTGTGTCGCGTGCTGCGGTATGCGGAGAAACTAAAAGCACCGTAGTAGAACACAGATGAAGCTTCTAAGTTGATGTAATAGCCAGTAAGACGTTAGGTATCGATTATTGACTTTTTAGCTGGCTTTGGTGCCTTGGACATGAGCTAGGACCTTAACATTCTGCATGAAAGGAGGACTAGCAGCCGCGTTGCTCAGGAGAATGTGAAAAGTGTTCATATGTAGTAAAAACCTGAGAAATCCGTCCGGTTTCGTCATTTGTTATCGAATCGACTTAAAGCCAGATCGTCACATTGGCCGCTCTTCTCTCTGAAACGGTTGTACTTATCGTCTGCAAAGCTATGTCGCGTGCTGCGGTATGCGGAGACACTAAAAGCACCATAGTAGAACACAGATGAAGCTTCTAAGTTGAAGTAATAGCCAGTAAGAAGTAGTCCAATTTTAAGTTTTAGGTATCGATTATTGACTTTTTTGCTGGCTTTGGTGCCTTGGACATGAGCTAGGACCTTACGATTCTGCATAAAAGGAGGACTAGCAGCCCAGTTGCACGGGAGAATGTGAAAAGTGCTCATAGGTAGTAAAAACCTGAGAAATCCGTCCGTTTTCGTCATTTGTTATCGAATCGACTTAAAGCCAGATCGTCACATTGGTCGCTCTTCTCTCTGAAACGGTTGTACTTATCGTCTGCAAAGCTATGTCTCGTGCTGCGGTATGCGGAGACACTAAAAGCACCATAGTAGAACACATATGAAGCTTCAAAGTTGATGTAATAGCCAGTAACAAGTAGTACAGTTCAAGTTTTAGGTATCGATTATTGACTTTTTAGCTGGCTTTGGTGACTTGGACATGAGCTAGGACCTTAAGATTCTGCATAAAGGAGGACTAGAAACCGAGTTGCACGGGAGAATGTGAAAAGTGTTCATATGTCATAAAAACCTGAGAAATCCGTCCGTTTTCGTCATTTGTTATCGAATCGACTTAAAGCCAGATCGTCACATTGGCCGCTCTTCTCTCTGAAACGGTTGTACTTATCGTCTGCAAAGCTATGTCGCGTGCTGCGCTACGCGGAGGCACTAAAACCACCATAGTAGAACACAGATGAAGCTTCTAAGTTGATGTAATAGCCAGTAAGAAGTAGTACAATTCAAGTTTTAGGTATCGATTATTGACTTCTTAGCTGGCTTTGGTGCCTTGGACATGAGCTATTACCTTAAGATTCTGCATGAAAGTAGGACTAGCAGCCGAGTTGCACGGGAGACTGTGAAAAGTGTTCATATGTAGTAAAAACCTGAGAAATCCGTCCATTTTCGTCATTTGTTATCGAATCGACTTAAAGCCAGATCGTCACATTTTCCGCTCTTCTCTCTGAAACGGTTGTACTTATCTTCTGCAAAGCTATGTCGCGTGTTGCGGTATGTGGACACACTAATAGCACCATAGTAGAACAGAGATGAAGCTTCTAAGTTGATGTAATAGCCAGTAAGAAGAAATAGAATTCAAGTTTTAGGAATCGATTATTGACTTTTTAGCTGGCTTTGGTGCCTTGGACATGAGCAAGGACCTTAAGATTCTGCATGAAAGGAGGACTAGCAGCCGAGTTGCACGGGAGAATGTGAAAAGTGTTCATATGTAGTAAAAACCTGAGAAATCCGTCCGTTTTCGTCATTTGTTATCGAATCGACTTAAAGCCAGATCGTCACATTGGCCGCTCTTCTCTCTGAAACGGTTGTACTTATCGTCTGCACAGCTATATCGCGTGCTGCTGTATGCTGAGACACTAAAAGCACCATAGTAGAACACAGATGAAGCATCTAAGTTGATGTAATAGCCAGTAAGAAGTAGTACAATTCAAGTTTTAGGTATCGGTTATTGACTTTTTAGCTGGCTTTGGTGCCTTGGACATGAGCTAGGACCCTAAGATTCTGCATGAAAGGAGGACTAGCAGCCGACTTGCACGGGAGAATGTGAAAAGTGTTCATATGTAGTAAAAACCTGAGAAATCCGTCCGTTTTCGTCATTTGTTATCGAATCGAGTTAAAGCCAGATCGTCACATTGGCCGCTCTTCTCTCTGAAACGGTTGTACTTATCGTCTGCAATGCTATGTCGCGTGCTGCGGTATGCGGAGACACTAAAATCACCATAGTAGAACATAGATGAAGCATCCAAGTTGATGTAATAGCCAGTAAGAAGTAGTACAATTCAAGTTTTAGGTATTGAATATTGACCTTTTAGCTGGCTTTGGTGCCTTGGACATGAGCTAGGACCTTACGATTCTGCATGAGTGGAGGACTAGCAGCCGCGTTGCACGGGACAATGTGAAAAGTGTTCATATGTAGTAAAAACCTGAGAAATCCGTCCATTTTCGTCATTTGTTATCGAATCGACTTAAAGCCAGATCGTCACATTTTCCGCTCTTCTCTCTGAAACGGTTGTACTTATCTTCTGCAAAGCTATGTCGCGTGCTGCGGTATGTGGACACACTAATAGCACCATAGTAGAACAGAGATGAAGCTTCTAAGTTGATGTAATAGCCAGTAAGAAGAAATTGAATTCAAGTTTTAGGAATCGATTATTGACTTTTTAGCTGGCTTTGGTGACTTGGACATGAGCTAGGACCCTAACATTCTGCATGAAAGGAGGACTAGCAACCGAGTTGCACGGGAGAATGTGAAAAGTGTTCACATGTAATAAAAACCTGAGAAATCCGTTCGTTTTTGTCATTTGTTATCGAATCGACTTAAAGCCAGATCGTTACATTGGCCGCTCTTCTCTCTGAAACGGTTGTACTTATCGTCTACAAAGCTATGTCGCGTGCTGCGGTATGCGGAGACACTAAAAGCACCATAGTAGAACACAGATGAAGCTTCTAAGTTGATGTAATAGCCAGTAAGAAGTAGTACAATTCAAGTTTTAGGTATCGATTATTGACTTCTTAGCTGGCTTTGGTGCCTTGGACATGAGCTATTACCTTAAGATTCTGCATGAAACTAGGACTAGCAGCCGAGTTGCACGGGAGAATTTGAAAAGTGTTCATATGTAGTAAAAATCTGAGAAATCCGTACGTTTTCGTCATTTGTTATCGAATCGACTTAAAGCCAGATCGTCACATTGGCCGCTCTTCTCTCTGAAACGGTTGTACTTATCGTCTGCAAAGCTGTGTCGCGTGCTGCGGTATGCGGAGACACTAAAAGCACCATAGTAGAACACAGATGAAGCTTCTAAGTTGATGAAATAGCCAGTAAGAAGTAGTCCAATTTTAAGTTTTAGGTATCGATTATTGATTTTTTTGCTGGCTTTGGTGCCTTGGACATGAGCTAGGACCTTAAGATTCTGCATAAAAGGAGGACTAGCAGCCCAGTTGCACGGGAGAATGTGAAAAGTGCTCATAGGTAGTAAAAACCTGAGAAATCCGTCCGTTTTCGTCATTTGTTATCGAATCGACTTAAAGCCAGATCGTCACATTGGTCGCTCTTCTCTCTGAAACGGTTGTACTTATCGTCTGCAAAGCTATGTCGCGTGCTGCGGTATGCGGAGACACTAAAAGCACCATAGTAGAACACATATGAAGCTTCAAAGTTGATGTAATAGCCAGTAACAAGTAGTACAGTTCAAGTTTTAGGTATCGATTATTGACTTTTTAGCTGGGTTTGGTGCATTGGACATGAGCTAGGACCTTAACGTCCTGCATGAAAGGAGGACTAGCAGCCGAGTTGCATGGGAGAATGTGAAAAGTGTTCATATGTAGTAAAATCCTTGTAAATCCGTCCGTTTTCGTCATTTGTTATCGAATCGACTTATAGGCAGATAGTCACATTGGCCACTCTTCTCCGTGAAACGGTTGTACTTATCGTCTGCAAAGCTATGTCGCGTGCTGCGGTATGCGGAGACACGAAAATCATCATAGTAGAACACAGATGAAGCTTCTAAGTTGATGTAATAGCCAGTAAGAAGTAGTACAGTTCAAGTTGTAGGTATCGATTATTGATTTTTTAGTTGGCTTCGGTGACTTGGACATGAGCTAGGACCTTAAGATTCTGCATGAAAGGAGGACTAGAAACCGAGTTGCACGGGAGAATGTGAAAAGTGTTCATATGTCATAAAAACCTGAGAAATCCGTCCGTTTTCGTCATTTGTTATCGAATCGACTTAAAGCCAGATCGTCACATTGGCCGCTCTTCTCTCTGAAACGGTTGTACTTATCGTCTGCAAAGCTATGTCGCGTGCTGCGCTACGCGGAGGCACTAAAAGCACCATAGTAGAACACAGATGAAGCTTCTAAGTTGATGTAATAGCCAGTAAGAAGTAGTACAATTCAAGTTTTAGGTATCGATTATTGACTTTTTAGCTGGCTTTGGTGCCTTGGACATGAGCTATTACCTTAAGATTCTGCATGAAAGTAGGACTAGCAGCCGAGTTGCACGGGAGACTGTGAATAGTGTTCATATGTAGTAAAAACCTGAGAAATCCGTCCATTTTCGACATTTGTTATCGAATCGACTTAAAGCCAGATCGTCACATTTTCCGCTCTTCTCTCTGAAACGGTTGTACTTATCTTCTGCAAAGCTATGTCGCGTGCTGCGGTATGTGGACACACTAATAGCACCATAGTAGAACAGAGATGAAGCTTCTAAGTTGATGTAATAGCCAGTAAGAAGAAATAGAATTCAAGTTTTAGGAATCGATTATTGACTTTTTAGCTGGCTTTGGTGCCTTGGACATGAGCAAGGACCTTAAGATTCTGCATGAAAGGAGGACTAGCAGCCGAGTTGCACGGGAGAATGTGAAAAGTGTTCATATGTAGTAAAAACCTGAGAAATCCGTCCGTTTTCGTCATTTGTTATCGAATCGACTTAAAGCCAGATCGTCACATTGGCCGCTCTTCTCTCTGAAACGGTTGTACTTATCGTCTGCACAGCTATGTCGCGTGCTGCTGTATGCTGAGACACTAAAAGCACCATAGTAGAACACAGATGAAGCATCTAAGTTGATGTAATAGCCAGTAAGAAGTCGTCCAATTCAAGTTTTAGGTATCGATTATTGACTTTTTAGCTGGCTTTGGTGACTTGGACATGAGCTAGGACCCTAACATTCTGCATGAAAGGAGGACTAGCAACCGAGTTGCACGGGAGAATGTGAAAAGTGTTCATATGTAATAAAAACCTGAGAAATCCGTCCGTTTTTGTCATTTGTTATCGAATCGACTTAAAGCCAGATCGTCACATTGGCCGCTCTTCTCTCTGAAATGGTTGTACTTATCGTCTACAAAGCTATGTCGCGTGCTGCGGTATGCGGAGACACTAAAAGCACCATAGTAGAACATAGATGAAGCTTCTAAGTTGATGTAATAGCCAGTAAGAAGTAGTACAATTCAAGTTTTAGGTATCGATTATTGACTTCTTAGCTGGCTTTGGTGCCTTGGACATGAGCTATTACCTTAAGATTCTGCATGAAAGTAGGACTAGCAGCCGAGTTGCACGGGAGAATTTGAAAAGTGTTCATATGTAGTAAAAATCTGAGAAATCCGTCCGTTTTCGTCATTTGTTATCGAATAGACTTAAAGCCAGATCGTCACATTGGCCGCTCTTCTCTCTGAAACGGTTGTACTTATCGTCTGCAAAGCTGTGTCGCGTGCTGCGGTATGCGGAGAAACTAAAAGCACCGTAGAAGAACACAGATGAAGCTTCTAAGTTGATGTAATAGCCAGTAAGACGTTAGGTATCGATTATTGACTTTTTAGCTGGCTTTGGTGCCTTGGACATGAGCTAGGACCTTAACATTCTGCATGAAAGGAGGACTAGCAGCCGCGTTGCTCGGGAGAATGTGAAAAGTGTTCATATGTAGTAAAAACCTGAGAAATCCGTCCGGTTTCGTCATTTGTTAGCGAATCGACTTAAAGCCAGATCGTCACATTGGCCGCTCTTCTCTCTGAAACGGTTGTACTTATCGTCTGCAAAGCTATGTCGCGTGCTGCGGTATGCGGAGACACTAAAAGCACCATAGTAGAACACAGATGAAGCTTCTAAGTTGATGTAATAGCCAGTAAGAAGTAGTCCAATTTTAAGTTTTAGGTATCGATTATTGACTTTTTTGCTGGCTTTGGTGCCTTGGACATGAGCTAGGACCTTAAGATTCTGCATAAAAGGAGGACTAGCAGCCGAGTTGCACGGGAGAATGTGAAAAGTGCTCATAGGTAGTAAAAACCTGAGAAATCCGTCCGTTTTCGTCATTTGTTATCGAATCGACTTAAAGCCAGATCGTCACATTGGTCGCTCTTCTCTCTGAAACGGTTGTACTTATCGTCTGCAAAGCTATGTCGCGTGCTGCGGTATGCGGAGACACTAAAAGCACCATAGTAGAACACATATGAAGCTTCAAAGTTGATGTAATAGCCAGTAACAAGTAGTACAGTTCAAGTTTTAGGTATCGATTATTGACTTTTTAGCTGGCTTTGGTGCATTGGACATGAGCTAGGACCTTAACGTCCTGCATGAAAGGAGGACTAGCAGCCGAGTTGCATGGGAGAATGTGAAAAGTGTTCATATGTAGTAAAATCCTTGTAAATCCGTCCGTTTTCGTCATTTGTTATCGAATCGACTTATAGCCAGATAGTCACATTGGCCACTCTTCTCCGTGAAACGGTTGTACTTATCGTCTGCAAAGCTATGTCGCGTGCTGCGGTATGCGGAGACACGAAAATCATCATAGTAGAACACAGATGAAGCTTCTAAGTTGATGTAATAGCCAGTAAGAAGTAGTACAGTTCAAGTTGTAGGTATCGATTATTGACTTTTTAGTTGGCTTTGGTGACTTGGACATGAGCTAGGACCTTAAGATTCTGCATGAAAGGAGGACTAGAAACCGAGTTGCACGGGAGAATGTGAAAAGTGTTTATATGTCATAAAAACCTGAGAAATCCGTCCGTTTTCGTCATTTGTTATCGAATCGACTTAAAGCCAGATCGTCACATTGGCCGCTCTTCTCTCTGAAACGGTTGTACTTATCGTCTGCAAAGCTATGTCGCGTGCTGCGCTACGCGGAGGCACTAAAAGCACCATAGTAGAACACAGATGAAGCTTCTAAGTTGATGTAATAGCCAGTAAGAAGTAGTACAATTCAAGTTTTAGGTATCGATTATTGACTTCTTAGCTGGCTTTGGTGCCTTGGACATGAGCTATTACCTTAAGATTCTGCATGAAAGTAGGACTAGCAGCCGAGTTGCACGGGAGACTGTGAAAAGTGTTCATATGTAGTAAAAACCTGAGAAATCCGTCCATTTTCGTCATTTGTTATCGAATCGACTTAAAGCCAGATCGTCACATTTTCCGCTCTTCTCTCTGAAACGGTTGTACTTATCTTCTGCAAAGCTATGTCGCGTGCTGCGGTATGTGGACACACTAATAGCACCATAGTAGAACAGAGATGAAGCTTCTAAGTTGATGTAATAGCCAGTAAGAAGAAATAGAAAACAAGTTTTAGGAATCGATTATTGACTTTTTAGCTGGCTTTGGTGCCTTGGACATGAGCAAGGACCTTAAGATTCTGCATGAAAGGAGGACTAGCAGCCGAGTTGCACGGGAGAATGTGAAAAGTGTTCATATGTAGTAAAAACCTGAGAAATCCGTCCGTTTTCGTCATTTGTTATCGAATCGACTTAAAGCCAGATCGTCACATTGGCCGCTCTTCTCTCTGAAACGGTTGTACTTATCGTCTGCACAGCTATGTCGCGTGCTGCTGTATGCTGAGACACTAAAAGCACCATAGTAGAACACAGATGAAGCATCTAAGTTGATGTAATAGCCAGTAAGAAGTCGTCCAATTCAAGTTTTAGGTATCGATTATTGACTTTTTAGCTGGCTTTGGTGACTTGGACATGAGCTAGGACCTTATCATTCTGCATGAAAGGAGGACTAGCAAGCGAGTTGCACGGGAGAATGTGAAAAGTGTTCATATGTAATAAAAACCTGAGAAATCCGTCCGTTTTCGACATTTGTTATCGAATCGACTTAAAGCCAGATCGTCACATTGGCCGCTCTTCTCTCTGAAACGGTAGTACTTATCGTCTACAAAGCTATGTCGCGTGCTGCGGTATGCGGAGACACTAAAAGCACCATAGTAGAACACAGATGAAGCTTCTACGTTGATGTAATAGCCAGTAAGAAGTAGTACAATTCAAGTTTTAGGTATCGATTATTGACTTCTTAGCTGGCTTTGGTGCCTTGGACATGAGCTATTACCTTAAGATTCTGCATGAAAGTAGGACTAGCAGCCGAGTTGCATGGGAGAATTTGAAAAGTGTTCATATGTAGTAAAAATCTGAGAAATCCGTCCGTTTTCGTCATTTGTTATCGAATAGACTTAAAGCCAGATCGTCACATTGGCTGCTCTTCTCTCTGAAACGGTTGTACTTATCGTCTGCAAAGCTGTGTCGCGTGCTGCGGTATGCGGAGAAACTAAAAGCACCGTAGTAGAACACAGATGAAGCTTCTAAGTTGATGTAATAGCCAGTAAGAAGTTAGGTATCGATTATTGACTTTTTAGCTGGCTTTGGTGCCTTGGACATGAGCTAGGACCTTAAGATTCTGCATGAAAGGAGGACTAGAAACCGAGTTGCACGGGGGAATGTGAAAAGTGTTCATATGTCATAAAAACCTGAGAAATCCGTCCGTTTTCGTCATTTGTTATCGAATCGACTTAAAGCCAGATCGTCACATTGGCCGCTCTTCTCTCTGAAACGGTTGTACTTATCGTCTACAAAGCTATGTCGCGTGCTGCGGTATGCGGAGACACTAAAAGCACCATAGTAGAACACAGATGAAGCTTCTAAGTTGATGTAATAGCCAGTAAGAAGTAGTACAATTCAAGTTTTAGGTATCGATTATTGACTTTTTAGTTGGCTTTGGTGCCTTGGACATGAGCTAGGACCTTAAGATTCTCCATGAAAGGAGGACTAGCAGCCGAGTTGCACGGGAGAGTGTGAAAAGTGTTCATATGTAGTAAAAACCTGAGAAATCCGTCCGTTTTCGTCATTTGTTATCGAATCGACTTTTAGCCAGATCGTCACATTGGCCGCTCTTCTCTCTGAAACGGTTGTGCTTATCGTCTGCAAAACTATATCGCGTGCTGCAGTATGCGGAGAAACTAAAAGCACCGTAGTAGAACACAGATGAAGCTTCTAAGTTGATGTAATAGCCAGTAAGAAGTTAGGTATCGATTATTGACTTTTTAGCTGGCTTTGGTGCCTTGGACATGAGCTAGGACCTTAACATTCTGCATGAAAGGAGGACTAGCAGTCGCGTTGCTCGGGAGAATGTAAAAAGTGTTCATATGTAGTAAAAACCTGAGAAATCCGTCCGGTTTCGTCATTTGTTATCGAATCGACTTAAAGCCACATCGTCACATTGGCCGCTCTTCTCTCTGAAACGGTTGTACTTATCGTCTGCACAGCTATGTCGCGTGCTGCTGTATGCTGAGACACTAAAAGCACCATAGTAGAACACAGATGAAGCATCTAAGTTGATGTAATAGCCAGTAAGAAGTCGTCCAATTCAAGTTTTAGGTATCGATTATTGACTTTTTAGCTGGCTTTGGTGACTTGGACATGAGCTAGGACCCTAACATTCTGCATGAAAGGAGGACTAGCAACCGAGTTGCACGGGAGAATGTGAAAAGTGTTCAAATGTAATAAAAACCTGAGAAATCCGTCCGTTTTTTTCATTTGTTATCGAATCGACTTAAAGCCAGATCGTCACATTGGCCGCTCTTCTCTCTGAAATGGTTGTACTTATCGTCTACAAAGCTATGTCGCGTGCTGCGGTATGCGGAGACACTAAAAGCACCATAGTAGAACACAGATGAAGCTTCTAAGTTGATGTAATAGCCAGTAAGAAGTAGTACAATTCAAGTTTTAGGTATCGATTATTGACTTCTTAGCTGGCTTTGGTGCCTTGGACATGAGCTATTACCTTAAGATTCTGCATGAAAGTAGGACTAGCAGCCGAGTTGCACGGGAGAATTTGAAAAGTGTTCATATGTAGTAAAAATCTGAGAAATCCGTCCGTTTTCGTCATTTGTTATCGAATAGACTTAAAGCCAGATCGTCACATTGGCCGCTCTTCTCTCTGAAACGGTTGTACTTATCGTCTGCAAAGCTGTGTCGCGTGCTGCGGTATGCGGAGAAACTAAAAGCACCGTAGTAGAACACAGATGAAGCTTCTAAGTTGATGTAATAGCCAGTAAGACGTTAGGTATCGATTATTGACTTTTTAGCTGGCTTTGGTGCCTTGGACATGAGATAGGACCTTAACATTCTGCATGAAAGGAGGACTAGCAGCCGAGTTGCTCGGGAGAATGTGAAAAGTGTTCATATGTAGTAAAAACCTCAGAAATCCGTCCGTTTTCGTCATTTGTTATCGAATCGACTTAAAGCCAGATCGTCACATTGGCCGCTCTTCTCTCTGAAACGGTTGTACTTATCGTCTGCAAAGCTATGTCGCGTGATGCGGTATGCGGAGACACTAAAACCACCACAATTGAACACAGATGAAGCTTCTAATTTGATGTAATAGCCAGTAAGAAGTAGTACAATTCAAGTTTTAGGTATCGATTATTGACTTTTTAGCTGGCTTTGGTGCCTTGGACATGAGCTAGGACCTTAAGATTCTGCATGAAAGGAGGACAAGCAGCCGCGTTGCACGGGAGAATGTGAAATGTGTTCATGTGTAGTAGAAACTTGAGATATCCGTCCGTTTTCGTCATTTGTTATCGAATCGACTTAAAGCCCGATCGTCACATTGGCCGCTCCTCTCTCTGAAACGGTAGAACTTATCGTCTGCAAAGCTATGTCGTATGCTGCGGTAGGCGGAGACACTAAAACCACCACAGTAGAACGCAGATGAAGCTTCTAATTTGATGTAATAGCCAGTAAGAAGTAGTACAATTCAAGTTTAGGTATTGATTATTGACTTTTAAGCTGGCTTTGATGCCTTGAACATGAGCTAGGACCTTAAGAATCTGCATGAAAGGAGGATTAGCAGCCGAGTTGCACGGGAGAATGTGAAAAGTGTTCATATGTAGTAAAAACCTGAGAAATCCGTCCGTTTTCGTCATTTGTTTTCGAATCGACTTAAAGCCAGATCGTCACATTGGCCGCTCCTCTCTCTGAAACAGTTGTACTTATCGTCTGCAAAGCTATTTTGCGTGCTGCGGTATGCGGAGACACTAAAAGCACCATAGTAGAACACAGATGATGCTTCTAAGTTGATGTAATAGCCAGTAAGAAGTAGTACAATTCAAGTTTTAGGTATCGATTATTGATTTTTTAGCTGGCTTTGGTGCCTTGCACATGAGCTAGGACCTTAAGATTCTACATCACAAGGAGGACTAGCAGCCGAGTTGCACGGGAGAATGTGAAAAGTGTTCATATGTAGTAAAAACCTGAGAAATCCGTCCGTTTTCGTCATTTGTTATCGAATCGACTTAAAGCCAGATCGTCACATTGGCCGCTCTTCTCTCTGAAACGGTTGTACTTATCGTCTGCAAAGCTATGTCGCGTGATGCGGTATGCGGAGACACTAAAACCACCACAATTGAACACAGATGAAGCTTCTAATTTGATGTAATAGCCAGTAAGAAGTAATACAATTCAAGTTTTCGGTATCGATTATTGACTTTTTAGCTGGCTTTGGTGCCTTGGACATGAGCTAGGACCTTAAGATTCTGCATTAAAGGAGGACTAGCAGCCGAGTTGCACGGGAGAATTTGAAAAGTATTCATATGTAGTAAAAACCTGAGAAATCCGTCCGTTTTCGTCATTTGTTATCGAATCGACTTAAAGCCAGATCGTCACATTGGCCGCTCTTCTCTCTGAAACGGTTGTACTTATCGTCTTCAAAGCTATGTCGCGTGCTGCGGTATGCGGAGACACTAAAAGCACCATAGTAGAACACAGATGAAGCTTCTAAGTTGATGTAATAGCCAGTAAGAAGTAGTACAATTCAAGTTTTAGGTATCGATTATTGATTTTTTAGCTGGCTGTGGTGCCTTGGACATGAGCTACGACGTTAAGATTCTGCATCAAATGGAGGACTAGCAGCCGAGTTGCACGGGACAATGTGAAAAGTGTTCATATGTAGTAAAAAACTGAGAAATCCGTCCGCTTTTGTCATTTGTTATCGAATCGACTTAAAGCCAGATCGTCACATTGGCCGCTCTTCTGTCTGAAACGGTTGTACTTATCGTCTGCAAAGCTATGTCGCGTGCTGCGGTATGCGGAGACACTAAAAGCACCATAGTAGAACACAGATGAAGCTTCTAAGTTAATGTGATAGCCAGTAAGAAGTAGTACAATTCAAGTTTTAGGTATCGATTATTGACTTTTTAGCTGGCTTTGGTGCCTTGGACATGAGCTAGGACCTTAAGATTCTGCATGAAAGGAGGACTAGCAGCCGCGTTGTACGGGAGAATGTGAAAAGTGTTCATATGTAGTAAAAACCTGAGAAATCCGTCCGTTTTCGTCATTTGTTATCGAATCGACTTAAAGCCAGATCGTCACATTGGCCGCTCTTCTCTCTGAAACAGTTGTACTTATCGTCTTCAAAGCTATGTCGCGTGCTGCGGTATGCGGAGACACTAAAAGCACCATAGTAGAACACAGATGAAGCTTCTAAGTTGATGTAATAGCCAGTAAGAAGTAGTACAATTCAAGTTTTAGGTATCGATTATTGATTTTTTAGCTGGCTTTCGTGCCTTGCACATGAGCTAGGACCTTAAGATTCTGCATCAAAAGGAGGACTAGCAGCCGAGTTGCACGGGAGAATGTGAAAAGTGTTCATATGTAGTAAAAACCTGAGAAATCCGTCCGTTTTCGTCATTTGTTATCGAATCGACTTAAAGCCAGATCGTCACATTGGCCGCTCTTCTCTCTGAAACGGTTGTACTTATCGTCTGCAAAGCTATGTCGTATGCTGCGGTAGGCGGAGACACTAAAACCACCACAATTGAACACAGATGAAGCTTCTAATTTGATGTAATAGCCAGTAAGAAGTAATACAATTCAAGTTTTCGGTATCGATTATTGACTTTTTAGCTGGCTTTGGTGCCTTGGACATGAGATAGGACCTTAAGATTCTGCATGAAAGGAGGACTAGCAGTCGCGTTGTACGGGAGAATGTGAAAAGTGTTCATATGTAGTAAAAACCTGAGAAATCCGTCCGTTTTCGTCATTTGTTATCGAATCGACTTAAAGCCAGATCGTCACATTGGCTGCTCTTCTCTCTGAAACGGATGTACTTATCGTCTGGAAAGCTTTTTCGCGTGCTGCGGTATGCGGAGACACTAAAAGCACCATAGTAGAACACAGATGAAGCTTCTAAGATGATGTAATAGCCAGTAAGAAGTAGTGCAATTCAAGTTTTAGGTATCAATTATTGACTTTTTAGCTGGCTTTGGTGCCTTGGACATGAGCTAGGACCTTAAGATTCTGCATGAAAGGAGGACTAGCAGCCGAGTTGCACGGGAGAATGTGAAAAGTGATCATATGTAGTAAAAACCTGAGAAATCCGTCCGTTTTCGTCATTTGTTATCGAATCGACTTAAAGCCAGATCATCACATTGGCCGCTCTTCTCTCTGAACCGTTTGTACTTATCGTCTGCAAAGCTATGTCGCGTGCTGCGGTATGCGGAGACACTAAAAGCACCATACTAGAACACAGATGAAGCTTCTATGATAATGTAATAGCCAGTAAGAAGTAGTACAATTCAAGTTTTAGGTATCGATTATTGACTTTTTAGCTGGATTTGGTGCCTTGGACATGAGCTATTACCTTAAGATTCTGCATGAAAGGAGGAATAGCAGCCGAGTTGCACGGAAGAATGTGAAAAGTGTTCATATGTAGTAAAAACCTGAGAAATCCGTCCGTTTTCGTCATTTGTTATCGAATCGACTTAAAGCCGGATCGTCACATTGGCCGCTCTTCTCTCTGAAACGGTTGTACTTATCGTCTGCAAAGCTATGTCGCGTGCTGCGGTATGCGGAGACACTAAAAGCACCATAGTAGAACATAGATGAAGCTTCTAAGTTGATGTAATAGCCAGTAAGAAGTAGTACAATTTAAGTTTTAGGTATCGATTATTGACTTTTTAGCTGGCTTTGGTGCCTTGGACATGAGCTAGGACCTTAAGATTCTGCATGAAAGGAGGACTAGCAGCCGAGTTGCACGGGAGAATGTGAAAAGTGTTCATATGTAGTAAAAACCTGAGAAATCCGTCCGTTTTCGTCATTTGTTATCGAATCGACTTAAAGCCAGATCGTCACATTGGCCGCTCTTCTCTCTGAAACGGTTGTACTTATCGTCTGCAAAGCTATGTCGTATGCTGCGGTAGGCGGAGACACTAAAACCACCACAGTAGAACACAGATGAAGCTTCTAAGATGATGTAATAGCCAGTAAGAAGTAGTACAATTCAAGTTTTAGTTATCGATTATTGACTTTTTAGCTGGCTTTGGAGCCTTGGACATGAGCTAGGACCTTAAGATTCTGCATGAAAGGAGGACTAGCAGCCGAGTTACACAGGAGAATGTGAAATGTGTTTATATGTAGTAAAAACCTGAGAAATCTGTCCACTTTCGTCATTTGTTATCGAATCGACTTAAAGCCAGATCGTCACATTGGCCGCTCTTCTCTCTGAAACGGTTGTACTTATCGTCTGCAATGCTATGTCTCGTGCTGCGCTATGCGGAGACACTAAAAGCACCATAGTAGAACACAGATGAAGCTTCTAAGATGATGTAATAGCCAGTAAGAAATAGTACAATTCAAGTTTTAGGAATCGGTTATTGACTTTTTACCCTTGTTTGGTGCCTTGGACATGAGCTAGGAACTTAAGATTTTACATGCAGGAGGACTAGCAGCCGAGTTGCACGGGACAATGTGTAAAGTGTTCATATATAGTAAAAACCTGAGAAATCCGTTCGTTTTCGTTATTTGTTATCGAATCGACTTAAAGCCAGATCGTCACATTGGCCGCTCTTCTCTCTGAAACGGTTGTACTTATCGTCTGCAAAGCTATGTCGCGTGCTGCGGTATGCGGAGACACTAAAAGCACCTTAGTAGAACACATATGAAGCTTCTAAGATGATGTAATAGCCAGTAAGAAGTAGGACAGTTCAAGTTTTAGGTATCGATTATTGACTTTTTACCTGGCTTTGGTGCCTTGGAGATGAGCTTGGACCTTAAGATTCTGGATGAAAGGAGGAGTAGCAGCCGAGTTGCACGGGAGAATGTGAAAAGTGTTCATATGTAGTAAAAACCTGAGAAATCCGTCCGTTTTCGTCATTTGTTATCGAATCGACTTAAAGCCAGATCGTCACATTGGCCACTCTTCTCTCTGAAACGGTTGTACTTATCGTCTGCAAAGCTATGTCGCGTGCTGCGGTATGCGGAGACACTAAAAGCACCATAGTAGAACACAGATGAAGCTTCTAAGTTGATGTAATAGCAAGTAAGAAGTAGTACAATTCAAGTTAAAGGTATCGATTATTGACTTCTTAGATGGATTTGTTGCCTTGGACATGAGCTAGGACCTTAAGATTCTGCATGAAAGGAGGACTAGCAGCCGAGTTGCACGGGAGAATGTGAGAAGTGTTCATATGTAGTAAAAACCTGAGAAATCCGTCCGTTTTCGTCATTTGTTATCGAATCGACTTAAAGCCAGATCGTCACATTGGCCGCTCTTCTCTCTGAAACGGTTGTACTTATCGTCTGCAAAGCTATGTCGTATGCTGCGGTCGGCGGAGACACTAAAACCACCACAGTAGAACAGAGATGAAGCTTCTAATTTGATGTAATAGCCAGAAGGAAGTAGTACAATTCCAGTTTTAGGTAAAGATTATTGACTTTTAAGCTGGCTTTGATGCCTTGGACATGAGCTAGGACCTTAAGAATCTGCATGAAAGGAGGATTAGCAGCCGAGTTGCACGGGAGAATGTGAAAAGTGTTCATATGTAGTAAAAACCTGAGAAATCCGTTCGTTTTCGTCATTTGTTATCGAATCGACTTAAAGCCAGATCGTCACATTGGCCGCTCTTCTCTCTGAAACGGTTGTACTTATCGTCTGCAAAGCTATGTCGCGTGCTGCGGTATGCGGAGACACTAAAAGCACCATAGTAGAACACAGATGAAGCTTCTAAGTTGATGTAATAGCCAGTAAGAAGTAGTACAATTCAAGTTTTAGGTATCGATTATTGACTTTTTAGCTGTCTTTGGTGCCTTGGACATGAGCTAGGACCTTAAGATTCTGCATGAAAGGAGGACTAGCAGCCGCGTTGGATGGGAGAATGTGAAATGTGTTCATATGTAGTAGAAACCTGAGCAATCCGTCCGTTTTCGTCATTTGTTATCGAATCGACTTAAATCCCGATCGTCACATTGGCCGCTCTTCTCTCTGAAACGGTTGTACTTATCGTCTGCAAAGCTATGTTGCGTGCTGCGGTATGCGGAGACACTAAAAACACCATAGTAGAACACAGATGAAGCTTCTATGATGATGTAATAGCCAGTAAGAAGTAGTACAATTCAAGTTTGAGGTATCGATTATTGACTTTTTAGCTGGCTTTGGTCCCTTGGACATGAGCTAGGACCTTAAGATTCTGCATGGAAGGAGGACTAGCAGCCGAGTTGCACGGGAGAATGTGAAAAGTGTTCATATGTAGTAAAAACCTGAGAAATCCGTCCGTTTTCGACATTTGTTATCGAATCGACTTAAAGCCAGATCGTCACATTGGCCGCTCTTCTCTCTGAAACGGTTGTACTTATCGTCTGCAAAGCTATGTCGCGTGCTGCGGTATGCGGAGACACTAAAAGCACCATAGTAGAACACAGATGAAGCTTCTAAGTTGATGTAATAGCCAGTAAGAAGTAGTACAATTCAAGTTTTAGGTATCGATTATTGACTTTTTAGCTGGCTGTGGTGCCTTGGACATGAGCTAGGACCTTAAGATTCTGCATAAAAGGAGGACTAGCAGCCCAGTTGCACGGGAGCATGTGAAAAGTGTTCATATGTAGTAAAAACCTGAGAAATCCGTCCGTTTTCGTCATTTGTTATCGAATCGACTTAAAGCCAGATCGTCACATTGGCCGCTCTTCTCTCTGAAACGGTTGTACTTATCGTCTGCAAAGCTATGTCGTATGCTGCGGTAGGCGGAGACACTAAAACCACCACAATTGAACACAGATGATGCTTCCAATTTGATGTAATAGCCAGTAAAAAGTAGTACAATTCAAGTTTTAGGTATCGATTATTGATTTTTTAGCTGGCTTTGGTGCCTTGGACATGAGCTAGGACCTTAAGATTCTGCATCAAAAGGAGGACTAGCAGCCGAGTTGCACGGGAGAATGTGAAAAGTGTTCATATGTAGTAAAAACCTGAGAAATCCGTCCGTTTTCGTCATTTGTTATCGAATCGACTTAAAGCCAGATCGTCACATTGGCCGCTCTTCTCTCTGAAACGGTTGTACTTATCGTCTGCAAAGCTATGTCGCGTGCTGCGGTATGCGGAGACACTAAAAGCACCATAGTAGAACACAGATGAAGCTTCTTAGTTGATGTAATAGCCAGTAAGAAGTATTACAATTCAAGTTTGAGGTATCGATTATTGACTTTTTAGCTGGCTTTGGTGCCTTTGACATGAGCTAGGACCTTAAGATTCTGCATGAAAGGAGGACTAGCAGGCGCGTTGTACGGGAGAATGTGAAAAGTGTTCATATGTTGTAAAATCCTGAGAAATCCGTCCGTTTTCGTCATTTGTTATCGAATCGACTTAAAGCCAGATCGTCACATTGGCCCCTCTTTTCTCTGAAACGGTTGTACTTATCGTCTGCAAAGCTATGTCGCGTGCTGCGGTGTGCGGAGACACTAAAAGCACCATGGTAGAACACAGATGAAGCTTCTAAGTTGATGTAATAGCCAGTAAGAAGTAGTACAATTCAAGTTTTAGGTATCGATTATTGACTTTTTAGCTGGCTTTGGTGCCTTGGACATGAGCTAGGACCTTAAGATTCTGCATGAAAGGAGGACAAGCAGCCGCGTTGCACGGGAGAATGTGAAATGTGTTCATGTGTAGTAGAAACTTGAGATATCCGTCCGTTTTCGTCATTTGTTATCGAATCGACTTAAAGCCCGATCGTCACATTGGCCGCTCCTCTCTCTGAAACGGTAGTACTTATCGTTTGCAAAGCTATGTCGCGTGCTGCGGTATGCGGAGACAATAAAATCACCATAGTAGAACACAGATGAAGCTTCTAATTTGATGTAATAGATAGTAAGAAGTAGTACAATTCAAGTTTTAGGTATTGATTATTGACTTTTAAGCTGGCTTTGATGCCTTGGACATGAGCTAGGACCTTAAGAATCTGCATGAAAGGATTATTAGTAGCCGAGTTGCACGGGAGAATGTGAAAAGTGTTCATATGTAGTAAAAACCTGAGAAATCCGTCCGTTTTCGTCATTTGTTATCGAATCGACTTAAAGCCAGATCGTCACATTGGCCGCTCTTCTCTCTGAAACGGTTGTACTTATCGTCTTCAAAGCTATGTCGCGTGCTCCGGTATGCGGAGACACTAAAATCACCATGGTAGAACACAGATGAAGCTTCTAAGTTGATGTAATAGCCAGTAAGAAGTAGTACAGTTCAAGTTGTAGGTATCGATTATTGACATTTTAGCTGGATTTGGTGCCTTGGACATGAGCTAGGACCTTAAGATTCTGCATCAAAAGGAGGACTAGCAGCCGAGTTACACGGGACAATGTGAAAAGTGTTCATATGTAGTAAAAACCTGAGAAATCCGTCCGTTTTCGTCATTTGTTATCGAATCGACTTAAAGCCAGATCGTCACATTGGCCGCTCTCCTCTCTGAAACGGTTGTACTTATCGTCTGCAAAGCTATGTCGTATGCTGCGGTAGGCGGAGACACTAAAACCACCACAATTGAACACAGATGAAGCTTCTAATTTGATGTAATAGCCAGTAAGAAGTAGTACAATTCAAGTTTTAGGTATCGATTATTGACTTTTTAGCTGGCTTTGGTGCCTTGGACATGAGCTAGGACCTTAAGATTCTGCATTAAAGGAGGACTAGCAGCCGAGTTGCACGGGAGAATGTGAAAAGTATTCATATGTAGTAAAAACCTGAGAAATCCGTCCGTTTTCGTCATTTGTTATCGAATCGACTTAAAGCCAGATCGTCACATTGGCCGCTCTTCTCTCTGAAACGGTTGTACTTATCTACATCTACATCTACATCCGTACTCCGCAGGCCACCTGACGGTGTGTGGCGGAGGGTACCCTGAGTACCTCTATCGGTTCTCCCTTCTATTCCAGTCTCGTATTGTACGTGGAAAGAAGGACTGTCGGTATGCTTCTGTGTGGGCTCTAATCTCTCTGATTTTATCCTCATGGTCTCTTCGCGAGATATACGTAGGAGGGAGCAATATACTGCTTGACTCTTCGGTGAAGGTATGTTCTCGAATCTTCAACAAAAGCCCGTACCGAGCTACTGAGCGTCTCTCCTGCAGAGTCTTCCACTGGAGTTTATCTATCATCTCCGTAACGCTTTCGCAATTACTAAGTGATCCTGTAACGAAGCGCGCTGCTCTCCGTTGGATCTTCTCTATCTCTTCTATCAACCCTACCTGGTGCGGATCCCACACTGCTGAGCAGTATTCAAGCATTGGGCGAACAAGCGTACTGTAACCTACTTCCTTTGTTGTCGGATTGCATTTCCTTAGGATTCTTCCAATGAATCTCAGTCTGGCATCTGCTTTACCGACGATCAACTTTATATGATCATTCCATTTTAAATCACTCCTAATCCAGATCGTCACATTGGACGCTCTTCTCTCTGAAACGGTTGTACTTATCGTCTGCAAAGCTATGTCGTATGCTGCGGTAGGCGGAGACACTAAAACCACCACAATTGAACACAGATGATGCTTCTAACTTGATGTAATAGCCAGTAAAAAGTAGTACAATTCTAGTTTTAGGTATCGATTATTGATTTTTTAGCTGGCTTTGGTGCCTTGGACATGAGCTACGACCTTAAGATTCTGCATGAAAGGAGGAATAGCAGCCGAGTTGCACGGGAGAATGTGAAAAGTGTTCATATGTAGTAAAAACCTGAGAAATCCGTCCGTTTTCGTCATTTGTTATCGAATCGACTTAAAGCCAGATCGTCACATTGGCCGCTCTTCTCTCTGAAACGGTTGTACTTATCGTCTGCAAAGCTATGTCGCGTGATGCAGTATGCGGAGACACTAAAAGCACCATAGTAGAACACAGATGAAGCTTCTAAGTTAATGTAATAGCCAGTAAGAAGTAGTACAATTCAAGTTTTTGGTATCGATTATTGACTTTTTAGCTGGCTTTGGTGCCTTGGACATGAGCTAGGACCTTAAGATTCTGCATGAAAGGAGGACTAGCAGCCGAGTTGCACGGGAGCATGTGAAAAGTGTTCATATGTAGTAAAAACCTGAGAAATCCGTCCGTTTTCGTCATTTGTTATCGAATCGACTTAAAGCCAGATCGACACATTGGCCGCTCTTCTCTCTGAAACGGTTGTACTTATCGTCTGCAAAGCTATGTCGTATGCTGCGGTAGGCGGAGACACTAAAACCACCACAGTAGAACGCAGATGAAGCTTCTAATTTGATGTAATAGCCAGTAAGAAGTAGTACAATTCAAGTTTAGGTATTGATTATTGACTTTTAAGCTGGCTTTGATGCCTTGAACATGAGCTAGGACCTTAAGAATCTGCATGAAAGGAGGATTAGCAGCCGAGTTGCACGGGAGAATGTGAAAAGTGTTCATATGTAGTAAAAACCTGAGAAATCCGTCCGTTTTCGTCATTTGTTATCGAATCGACTTAAAGCCAGATCGTCACATTGGCCGCTCTTCTCTCTGAAACAGTTGTACTTATCGTCTTCAAAGCTATGTCGCGTGCTGCGGTATGCGGAGACACTAAAAGCACCATAGTAGAACACAGATGATGCTTCTAAGTTGATGTAATAGCCAGTAAGAAGTAGTACAATTCAAGTTTTAGGTATCGATTATTGATTTTTTAGCTGGCTTTGGTGCCTTGCACATGAGCTAGGACCTTAAGATTCTGCATCACAAGGGGGACTAGCAGCCGAGTTGCACGGGAGAATGTGAAAAGTGTTCATATGTAGTAAAAACCTGAGAAATCCGTCCGTTTTCGTCATTTGTTATCGAATCGACTTAAAGCCAGATCGTCACATTGGACGCTCTTCTCTCTGAAACGGTTGTACTTATCGTCTGCAAAGCTATGTCGCGTGATGCGGTATGCGGAGACACTAAAACCACCACAATTGAACACAGATGAAGCTTCTAATTTGATGTAATAGCCAGTAAGAAGTAATACAATTCAAGTTTTCGGTATCGATTATTGACTTTTTAGCTGGCTTTGGTGCCTTGGACATGAGCTAGGACCTTAAGATTCTGCATTAAAGGAGGACTAGCAGCCGAGTTGCACGGGAGAATGTGAAAAGTATTCATATGTAGTAAAAACCTGAGAAATCCGTCCGTTTTCGTCATTTGTTATCGAATCGACTTAAAGCCAGTTCGTCACATTGGCCGCTCTTCTCTCTGAAACGGTTGTACTTATCGTCTTCAAAGCTATGTCGCGTGCTGCGGTATGCGGAGACACTAAAAGCACCATAGTAGAACACAGATGAAGCTTCTAAGTTGATGTAATAGCCAGTAAGAAGTAGTACAATTCAAGTTTTAGGTATCGATTATTGATTTTTTAGCTGGCTGTGGTGCCTTGGACATGAGCTACGACGTTAAGATTCTGCATCAAAAGGAGGACTAGCAGCCGAGTTGCACGGGACAATGTGAAAAGTGTTCATATGTAGTAAAAGCCTGAGAAATCCGTCCGCTTTTGTCATTTGTTATCGAATCGACTTAAAGCCAGATCGTCACATTGGCCGCTCTTCTGTCTGAAACGGTTGTACTTATCGTCTGCAAAGCTATGTCGCGTGCTGCGGTATGCGGAGACACTAAAAGCACCATAGTAGAACACAGATGAAGCTTCTAAGTTGATGTGATAGCCAGTAAGAAGTAGTACAATTCAAGTTTTAGGTATCGATTATTGACTTTTTAGCTGGCTTTGGTGCCTTGGACATGAGCTAGGACCTTAAGATTCTGCATGAAAGGAGGACTAGCAGCCGCGTTGTACGGGAGAATGTGAAAAGTGTTCATATGTAGTAAAAACCTGAGAAATCCGTCCGTTTTCGTCATTTGTTATCGAATCGACTTAAAGCCAGATCGTCACATTGGCCGCTCTTCTCTCTGAAACAGTTGTACTTATCGTCTTCAAAGCTATGTCGCGTGCTGCGGTATGCGGAGACACTAAAAGCACCATAGTAGAACACAGATGAAGCTTCTAAGTTGATGTAATAGCCAGTAAGAAGTAGTACAATTCAAGTTTTAGGTATCGATTATTGATTTTTTAGCTGGCTTTGGTGCCTTGCACATGAGCTAGGACCTTAAGATTCTGCATCAAAAGGAGGACTAGCAGCCGAGTTGCACGGGAGAATGTGAAAAGTGTTCATATGTAGTAAAAACCTGAGAAATCCGTCCGTTTTCGTCATTTGTTATCGAATCGACTTAAAGCCAGATCGTCACATTGGCCGCTCTTCTCTCTGAAACGGTTGTACTTATCGTCTGCAAAGCTATGTCGTATGCTGCGGTAGGCGGAGACACTAAAACCACCACAATTGAACACAGATGAAGCTTCTAATTTGATGTAATAGCCAGTAAGAAGTAATACAATTCAAGTTTTCGGTATCGATTATTGACTTTTTAGCTGGCTTTGGTGCCTTGGACATGAGATAGGACCTTAAGATTCTGCATTAAAGGAGGACTAGCAGCTAAGTTGCACGGGAGAATGTGAAAAGTATTCATATGTAGTAAAAACCTGAGAAATCCGTCCGTTTTCGTCATTTGTTATCGAATCGACTTAAAGCCAGATCGTCACATTGGCCGCTCTTCTCTCTGAAACGGTTGTACTTATCGTCTTCAAAGCTATGTCGCGTGCTGCGGTATGTGGAGACACTAAAAGCACCATAGTAGAACACAGATGAAGCTTCTAAGTTGATGTAATAGCCAGTAAGAAGTAGTACAATTCAAGTTTTAGGTATCGATTATTGATTTTTTAGCTGGCTGTGGTGCCTTGGACATGAGCTACGACCTTAAGATTCTGCATCAAAAGGAGGACTAGCAGCCGAGTTGCACGGGACAATGTGAAAAGTGTTCATATGTAGTAAAAACCTGAGAAATCCGTCCGCTTTTGTCATTTGTTATCGAATCGACTTAAAGCCAGATCGTCACATTGGCCGCTCTTCTGTCTGAAACGGTTGTACTTATCGTCTGCAAAGCTATGTCGCGTGCTGCGGTATGCGGAGACACTAAAAGCACCATAGTAGAACACAGATGAAGCTTCTAAGTTGATGTGATAGCCAGTAAGAAGTAGTACAATTCAAGTTTTAGGTATCGATTATTGAATTTTTAGCTGGCTTTGGTGCCTTGGACATGAGCTAGGACCTTAAGATTCTGCATGAAAGGAGGACTAGCAGCCGCGTTGTACGGGAGAATGTGAAAAGTGTTCATATGTAGTAAAAACCTGAGAAATCCGTCCGTTTTCGTCATTTGTTATCGAATCGAGTTAAAGCCAGATCGTCACATTGGCTGCTCTTCTCTCTGAAACGGATGTACTTATCGTCTGGAAAGCTTTTTCGCGTGCTGCGGTATGCGGAGACACTAAAAGCACCATAGTAGAATACAGATGAAGCTTCTAAGATGATGTAATATCCAGTAAGAAGTAGTGCAATTCAAGTTTTAGGTATCAATTATTGACTTTTTAGCTGGCTTTGGTGCCTTGGACATGAGCTAGGACCTTAAGATTCTGCATGAAAGTAGGACTAGCAGCCGAGTTGCACGGGAGAATGTGAAAAGTGTTCATATGTAGTAAAAACCAGAGAAATCCGTCCGTTTTCGTCATTTGTTATCGAATCGACTTAAAGCCAGATCGCCACATTGGCCCCTCTTTTCTCTGAAACGGTTGTACTTATCGTCTGCAAAGCTATGTCGCGTGCTGCGGTGTGCGGAGACACTAAAAGCACCATGGTAGAACACAGATGAAGCTTCTAAGTTGATGTAATAGCCAGTAAGAAGTAGTACAATTCAAGTTTTAGGTATCGATTATTGACTTTTTAGCTGGCTTTGGTGCCTTGGACATGAGCTAGGACCTTAAGATTCTGCATGATAGGAGGACTAGCAGCCTCGTTGCACGGGAGAATGTGAAATGTGTTCATATGTAGGAGAAACCTGAGAAATCCGTCCGTTTTCGTCATTTGTTATCGAATCGACTTAAAGCCCGATCGTCACATTGGCCGCTCTTCTCTCTGAAACGGTTGTACTTATCGTCTGCAAAGCTATGTCGCGTGCTGCGGTATGCGGAGACAATAAAATCACCATAGTAGAACACAGATGAAGCTTCTAAGTCGATGTAATAGCCAGTAAGAAGTAGTACAATTCAAGTTTTAGGTACTGATTATTGACTTTTTAGCTGGCTTTGGTGCATTGGACATGAGCTAGGACTTTAAGATTCTGCATGAAAGGAGGACTAGCAGCCGAGTTGCACGGGAGAATGTGAAAAGTGTTCATATGTAGTAAAAACCTGAGAAATCCGTCCGTTTTCGTCATTTGTTATCGAATCGACTTAAAGCCAGACGTCACATTAGCCCCTCTTTTCTCTGAAACGGTTGTACTTATCGTCTGCAAAGCTATGTCCCGTGCTGCGGTGTGCGGAGACACTAAAAGCACCATGGTAGAACACAGATGAAGCTTCTAAGTTGATGTAATAGCCAGTTAGAAGTAGTACAATTCAAGTTTTAGGTATCGATTATTGACTTTTTAGCTGGCTTTGGTGCCTTGGACATGAGCTAGGACCTTAAGATTATGCATGAAAGGAGGTCTAGCAGCCGCGTTGCACGGGAGAATGTGAAATGTGTTCATATGTAGTAGAAACCTGAGAAATCCGTCCGTTTTCGTCATTTGTTATCGAATCGACTTAAAGCCCGATCGTCACATTGGCCGGTCTTCTCTCTGAAACGGTTGTACTTATCGTCTGCAAAGCTATGTCGCGTGCTGCGGTATGCGGAGACAATAAAATCACCATAGTAGAACACAGATGAAGCTTCTAAGTTGATGTAATAGCCAGTAAGAAGTAGTACAATTCAAGTTTTAGGTACTGATTATTGACTTTTTAGCTGGCTTTGGTGCCTTGGACATGAGCTAGGACCTTAAGATTCTGCATGAAAGGAGGACTAGCAGCCGAGTTGCACGGGAGAATTTGAAAAGAGTTCATATGTAGTAAAAACCTGAGAAATCCGTCCGTTTTCGTCATTTGTTATCGAATCGACTTAAAGCCAGATCGTCGCATTGGCCGCTCTTCTCTCTGAAACGGTTGTACTTATCGTCTGCAAAGCTATGTCGCGTCCTGCGGTATGCGGAGACACTAAAAGCACCATAGTAGAACACAGATGAAGCTTCTATGATGATGTAATAGCCAGTAAGAAGTAGTACAATTCAAGTTTTAGGTATCGATTATTGACTTTTTAGCTGGCTTTGGTGCCTTGGACATGAGCTAGGACCTTAAGATTCTGCATGAAAGGAGGACTAGCAGCCGCGTTGGATAGGAGAATGTGAAAAGTGTTCATATGTAGTAAAAACCTGAGAAATCCGTCCGTTTTCGTCATTTGTTATCGAATCGACTTAAAGCCAGATCGTCACATTGGCCGCTCTTCTCTCTGAAACGGTTGTACTTATCGTCTGCAAAGCTATGTCGCGTGCTGCGGTATGCGGAGACTCTAAAAGCACCATAGTAGAACACAGATGAAGCTTCTAAGTTGATGTAATAGCCAGTAAGAAGTAGTACAATTCAAGTATTAGGTATCGATTATTGACTTTTTAGCTGGCTTTGGTGCCTTGGACATGAGCTAGGACCTTAAGATTCTGCATGAATGGAGGACTAGCAGCCGAGTTGCAAGGGAGAATGTGAAAAGTATTCATATGTAGTAAAAACCTGAGAAATCCGTCCGTTTTAGTCATTTGTTATCGAATCGACTTAAAGCCAGATCGTCACATTGGCCGCTCTTCTCTCTGAAACGGTTGTACTTATCGTCTTCAAAGCTATGTCGCGTGCTGCGGTATGCGCAGACACTAAAAGCACCATAGTAGAACACAGATGAAGCTTCTAAGTTGATGTAATAGCCAGTAAGAAGTAGTACAATTCAAGTTTTAGGTATCGATTATTGATTTTTTAGCTGGCTTTGGTGCCTTGGACATGAGCTAGGACCTTAAGATTCTGCATCAAAAGGAGGACTAGCAGCCGAGTTGCATGGGACAATGTGAAAAGTGTTCATATGTAGTAAAAACCTGAGAAATCCGTCCGTTTTCGTCATTTGTTATCGAATCGACTTAAAGCCAGATCGTCACATTGGCCGCTCTTCTCGCTGAAACGATTGTACTTATCGTCTGCAAAGCTATGTCGCGTGCTGCGGTATGCGGAGACACTAAAAGCACCATAGTAGAACACAGATGAAGCTTCTATGATGATGTAATAGCCAGTGAGAAGTAGTACAATTCAAGTTTTAGGTATCGTTTATTGACTTTTTAGCTGGCTTTGGTGCCTTGGACATGAGCTAGGACCTTAAGATTCTGCATGAAAGGAGGACTAGCAGCCGCGTCTGATGGGAGAATGTGAAAAGTGTTCATATGTAGTAACAACCTGAGAAATCCGTCCGTTTTCGTCATTTGTTATCGAATCGACTTAAAGCCAGATCGTCACATTGGCCGCTCTTCTCTCTGAAACGGTTGTACTTATCGCCTGCAAAGCTATGTCGCGTGATGAGGTATGCGGTGACACTAAAAGCACCATAGTAGAACACAGATGAAGCTTCTAAGTTGATGTAATAGCCAGTAAGAAGTAGTACAATTCAAGTTTTAGGTATCGATTATTGATTTTTTAGCTGGCTGTGGTGCCTTGTACATGAGCTACGACCTTAAGATTCTGCATCAAAAGGAGGACTAGCAGCCGAGTTGCACGGGACAATGTGAAAAGTGTTCATATGTAGTAAAAACCTGAGAAATCAGTCCGTTTTCGTCATTTGTTATCGAATCGACTTAAAGCCAGATCGTCACATTGGCCGCACTTCTGTCTGAAACGGTTGTACTTATCGTCTGCAAAACTATGTCGCGTGCTGCGGTATGCGGAGAAACTAAAAGCACCGTAGTAGAACACAGATGAAGCTTCTAAGTTGATGTAATAACCAGTAAGAAGTAGTACAGTTCAAGTTTTAGGTATCGATTATTGACTTTTTAGCTGGCTTTGGTGCCTTTGACATGAGCTAGGACCTTAAGATTCTGCATGAAAGGAGGACTAGCAGCCGCGTTGCACGGGAGAATGTGAAATGTGTTCATATGTAGTAGAAACCTGAGAAATCCGTCCGTTTTCGTCATTTGTTATCGAATCGACTTAAAGCCCGAACGTCACATTGGACGCTCTTCTCTCTGAAACGGTTGTACTTATCGTCTTCAAAGCTATGTCGCGTGCTGCGGTATGCGGAGACAATAAAATCACCATAGTAGAACACAGATGAAGCTTCTAAGTCGATGTAATAGCCAGTAGGAAGTAGTACAATTCAAGTTTTAGGTACTGATTATTGACTTTTTAGCTGGCTTTGGTGCCTTGGACATGAGCTAGGACCTTAAGATGCTGCATGAAAGGAGGACGAGCAGCCCAGTGGCACGGGAGAATGTGAAAAGTGTTCATATGTAGTAAAAACCTGAGAAATCCGTCCGTTTTCGTCATTTGTTATCGAATCGACTTAAAGCCAGATCGTCACATTGGCCGCTCTTCTCTCTGAAACGGTTGTACTTATCGTCTGCAAAGCTATGTCGCGTGCTGCGGTATGCGGAGACACTAAAAGCACCATAGTAGAACACAGATGAAGCTTCTATGATGATGTAATAGCCAGTAAGAAGTAGTACAATTCAAGTTTTAGGTATCGATTATTGACTTTTTAGCTGGCTTTGGTGCCTTGGACATGAGCTAGGACCTTAAGATTCTGCATGAAAGGAGGACTAGCAGCCGCGTTGGATAGGAGAATGTGAAAAGTGTTCATATGTAGTAAAAACCTGAGAAATCCGTCCGTTTTCGTCATTTGTTATCGAATCGACTTAAAGCCAGATCGTCACATTGGCCGCTCTTCTCTCTGAAACGGTTGTACTTATCGCCTGCAAAGCTATGTCGCGTGATGCGGTATGCGGAGACACTAAAACCACCACAATTGAACACAGATGAAGCTTCTAATTTGATGTAATAGCCAGTAAGAAGTAGTACAATTCAAGTTTTAGGTATCGATTATTGACTTTTCAGCTGGCTTTGGTGCCTTGGACATGAGCTAGGACCTTAAGATTCTGCATTAAAGGAGGACTAGCAGCCGAGTTGCACGGGAGAATGTGAAAAGTATTCATATGTAGTAAAAACCTGAGAAATCCGTCCGTTTTCGTCATTTGTTATCGAATCGACTTAAAGCCAGATCGTCACATTGGCCGCTCTTCTCTCTGAAACGGTTGTACTTATCGTCTTCAAAGCTGTGTCGCGTGCTGCGGTATGCGGAGACACTAAAAGCACCATAGTAGAACACAGATGAAGCTTCTAAGTTGATGTAATAGCCAGTAAGAAGTAGTACAATTCAAGTTTTAGTTATCGATTATTGATTTTTTAGCTGGCTTTGGTGCCTTGGACATGAGCTAAGACCTTAAGATTCTGCATCAAAAGGAGGACTAGCAGCCGAGTTGCACGGGACAATGTGAAAAGTGTTCATATGTAGTAAAAACCTGAGAAATCCGTCCGTTTTCGTCATTTGTTATCGAATCGACTTAAAGCAAGATCGCCACAGTGGCCGCTCTTCTGTCTGAAACGGTTGTACTTATCGTCTGCAAAGCTATGTCGCGTGCTGCGGTATGCGGAGACACTAAAAGCACCATAGTAGAACACAGATGAAGCTTCTAAGTTGATGTGATAGCCAGTAAGAAGTAGTACAATTCCAGTTTTAGGTATCGATTATTGACTTTTTAGCTGGCTTTGGTGCCTTGGACATGAGCTAGGACCTTAAGATTCTGCATGAAAGGAGGACTAGCAGCCGAGTTGCACGGGAGAATGTTTAAAGTGTTCATATGTAGTAAAAACCTGAGAAATCCGTCCGTTTTCGTCATTTGTTATCGAATCGACTTAAAGCCAGATCGTCACATTGGCCCCTCTTTTCTCTGAAACGGTTGTACTTATCGTCTGCAAAGCTATGTCGCGTGCTGCGGTGTGCGGAGACACTAAAAGCACCATGGTAGAACACAGATGAAGCTTCTAAGTTGATGTAATAGCCAGTAACATGTAGTACAATTCAAGTTTTAGGTATCGATTATTGACTTTTTAGCTGGCTTTGGTGCCTTGGACATGAGCTAGGACCTTAAGATTCTGCATGAAAGGAGGACTAGCAGCCGCGTTGCACGGGAGAATGTGAAATGTGTTCATATGTAGTAGAAACCTGAGCAATCCGTCCGTTTTCGTCATTTGTTATCGAATCGACTTAAAGCCCGATCGTCACATTGGCCGCTCTTCTCTCTGAAACGGTTGTACTTATCGTCTTCAAAGCTATGTCACGTGCTGCGGTATGCGGAGACAATAAAATCACCATAGCAGAACACAGATGAAGCTTCTAAGTCGATGTAATAGCCAGTAAGAAGTAGTACAATTCAAGTTTTAGGTACTGATTATTGACTTTTTAGCTGGCTTTGGTGCCTTGGACATGAGCTAGGACCTTAAGATTCTGCATGAAAGGGGGACGAGCAGCCGAGTTGCACGGGAGAATGTGAAAAGTGTTCATATGTAGTAAAGACCTGAGAAATCCGTCCGTTTTCGTCATTTGTTATCGAATCGACTTAAAGCCAGATCGTCACATTGGCCGCTCTTCTCTCTGAAACGGTTGTACTTATCGTCTGCAAAGCTATGTCGCGAGCTGCGGTATGCGGAGACACTAAAAGCACCATAGTAGAACACAGATGAAGCTTCTATGATGATGTTATAGCCAGTAAGAAGTATTACAATTCAAGTTTTTGGTATCGATTATTGACTTTTTAGCTGGCTTTGGTGCCTTCGACATGAGCTAGGACCTTACGATTCTGCATGAAAGGAGGACTAGCAGCCGCGTTGGATAGCAGAATGTGAAAAGTGTTCATATGTAGTAAAAACCTGAGAAATCCTTCCGTTTTCGTCATTTGTTATCGAATCGACTTAAAGCCAGATCGTCACATTGGCCGCTCTTCTCTCTGAAACGGTTGTACTTATGGTCTGGAAAGCTTTGTCGCGTGCTGCGGTATGCGGAGACACTAAAAGCACCATAGTAGAACACAGATGAAGCTTCTAAGATGATGTAATAGCCAGTAAGAAGTAGTACAATTCAAGTTTTAGGTATCGATTATTGACTTTTTAGCTGGCTTTGGTGCCTTGGACATGAGCTAGGACCTTAAGATTCTGCATGAAAGGAGGACTAGCAGCCGAGTTGCAGGGGACAATGTGAAAAGTGTTCATATGTAGTAAAAACCTGAGAAATCCGTCCGTTTTCGTCATTTGTTATCGAATCGACTTAAAGCCAGATCGTCACATTGGCCGCTCTTCTCTCTGAAACGGTTGTACTTATCGTCTGCAAAGCTATGTCGCGTGCTGCGGTATGCGGAGACACTAAAATCAACATAGTAGAACACAGATGAAGCTTCTAAGTTGATGTAATAGACAATAAGAAGTAGTACAATTCAAGTTTTAGGTATGGATTATTGACTTTTTAGCTGGCTTTGGTGCCTTGTGCATGAGCTAGGACCTTAAGATTCTGCATGAAAGGAGGACTAGCAGCCGAGTTGCACGGGAGAATGTGAAAGGTGTTCATATGTAGTAAAAACCTGAGAAATCCGTCCGTTTTCGTCATTTGTTATCGAATCGACTTAAAGCCAGATCGTCACATTGGCCGCTCTTCTCTCTGAAACGGTTGTACTTATCGTCTGCAAAGCTATGTCGCGTGCTGCGGTATGCGGAGACACTAAAAGCACCATAGTAGAACACAGATGAAGCTTCTATGATGATGTAATAGCCAGTAAGAAGTAGTACAATTCAAGTTTTAGGTATCGATTATTGACTTTTTAGCTGGCTTTGGTGCCTTGGACATGAGCTAGGACCTTAAGATTCTGCATGAAAGGAGGACTAGCAGACGCGTTGGATGGGAGAATGTGAAAAGTGTTCATATGTAGTAAAAACCTGAGAAATCCGTCCGTTTTCGTCATTTGTTATCGAATCGACTTAAAGCCAGATCGTCACATTGGCCGCTCTTCTCTCTGAAACGGTTGTACTTATCGTCTGGAAAGCTATGTCGCGTGATGCGGTATGTGGAGACACTAAAAGCACCATAGTAGAACACAGATGAAGCTTCTAAGTTGATGTAATAGCCAGTAAGAAGTAGTACAATTCAAGTTTTAGGTATCGATTATATACTTTTTAGCTGGCTTTGGTGCCTTGGACATGAGCTAGGACCTTAAGATTCTGCATGAAAGGAGGACTAGCAGCCGAGTTGCACGGGAGTATGTGAAAAGTGTTCATATGTAGTAAAAACCTGAGAAATCCGTCCGTTTTCGTCATTTGTTATCGAATCGACTTAAAGCCAGATCGTCACATTGGCCGCTCTTCTCTCTGAAACGGTTGTACTTATCGTCTGGAAAGCTATGTCGCGTGATGCGGTATGCGGAGACACTAAAAGCACCATAGTAGAACACAGATGAAGCTTCTAAGTTGATGTAATAGCCAGTAAGAAGTAGTACAATTCAAGTTTTAGGTATCGATTATTGATTTTTTAGCTGGCTTTGGTGCCTTGCACATGAGCTAGGACCTTAAGATTCTGCATCAAAAGGAGGACTAGCAGCCGAGTTGCACGGGAGAATGTGAAAAGTGTTCATATGTAGTAAAAACCTGAGAAATCCGTCCGTTTTCGTCATTTGTTATCGAATCGACTTAAAGCCAGATCGTCACATTGGCCGCTCTTCTCTCTGAAACGGTTGTACTTATCGTCTGCAAAGCTATGTCGTATGCTGCGGTAGGCGGAGACACTAAAACCACCACAATTGAACACAGATGAAGCTTCTAATTTGATGTAATAGCCAGTAAGAAGTAATACAATTCAAGTTTTCGGTATCGATTATTGACTTTTTAGCGGGCTTTGGTGCCTTGGACATGAGATAGGACCTTAAGATTCTGCATTAAAGGAGGACTAGCAGCTAAGTTGCACGGGAGAATGTGAAAAGTATTCATATGTAGTAAAAACCTAAGAAATCCGTCCGTTTTCGTCATTTGTTATCGAATCGACTTAAAGCCAGATCGTCACATTGGCCGCTCTTCTCTCTGAAACGGTTGTACTTATCGTCTTCAAAGCTATGTCGCGTGCTGCGGTATGTGGAGACACTAAAAGCACCATAGTAGAACACAGATGAAGCTTCTAAGTTGATGTAATAGCCAGTAAGAAGTAGTACAATTCAAGTTTTAGGTATCGATTATTGATTTTTTAGCTGGCTGTGGTGCCTTGGACATGAGCTACGACCTTAAGATTCTGCATCAAAAGGAGGACTAGCAGCCGAGTTGCACGGGACAATGTGAAAAGTGTTCATATGTAGTAAAGACCTGAGAAATCCGTCCGTTTTCGTCATTTGTTATCGAATCGACTTAAAGCCAGATCGTCACATTGGCCGCTCTTCTCTCTGAAACGGTTGTACTTATCGTCTGCAAAGCTATGTCGCGTGCTGCGGTATGCGGAGACACTAAAATCAACATAGTAGAACACAGATGAAGCTTCTAAGTTGATGTAATAGACAATAAGAAGTAGTACAATTCAAGTTTTAGGTATGGATTATTGACTTTTTAGCTGGCTTTGGTGCCTTGGGCATGAGCTAGGACCTTAAGATTCTGCATGAAAGGAGGACTAGCAGCCGAGTTGCACGGGAGAATGTGAAAGGTGTTCATATGTAGTAAAAACCTGAGAAATCCGTCCGTTTTCGTCATTTGTTATCGAATCGACTTAAAGCCAGATCGTCACATTGGCCGCTCTTCTCTCTGAAACGGTTGTACTTATCGTCTGCAAAGCTATGTCGCGTGCTGCGGTATGCGGAGACACTAAAAGCACCATAGTAGAACACAGATGAAGCTTCTATGATGATGTAATAGCCAGTAAGAAGTAGTACAATTCAAGTTGTAGGTATCGATTATTGACTTTTTAGCTGGCTTTGGTGCCTTGGACATGAGCTAGGACCTTAAGATTCTGCATGAAAGGAGGACTAGCAGACGCGTTGGATGGGAGAATGTGAAAAGTGTTCATATGTAGTAAAAACCTGAGAAATCCGTCCGTTTTCGTCATTTGTTATCGAATCGACTTAAAGCCAGATCGTCACATTGGCCGCTCTTCTCTCTGAAACGGTTGTACTTATCGTCTGGAAAGCTATGTCGCGTGATGCGGTATGTGGAGACACTAAAAGCACCATAGTAGAACACAGATGAAGCTTCTAAGTTGATGTAATAGCCAGTAAGAAGTAGTACAATTCAAGTTTTAGGTATCGATTATATACTTTTTAGCTGGCTTTGGTGCCTTGGACATGAGCTAGGACCTTAAGATTCTGCATGAAAGGAGGACTAGCAGCCGAGTTGCACGGGAGTATGTGAAAAGTGTTCATATGTAGTAAAAACCTGAGAAATCCGTCCGTTTTCGTCATTTGTTATCGAATCGACTTAAAGCCAGATCGTCACATTGGCCGCTCTTCTCTCTGAAACGGTTGTACTTATCGTCTGGAAAGCTATGTCGCGTGATGCGGTATGCGGAGACACTAAAAGCACCATAGTAGAACACAGATGAAGCTTCTAAGTTGATGTAATAGCCAGTAAGAAGTAGTACAATTCAAGTTTTAGGTATCGATTATTGATTTTTTAGCTGGCTTTGGTGCCTTGCACATGAGCTAGGACCTTAAGATTCTGCATCAAAAGGAGGACTAGCAGCCGAGTTGCACGGGAGAATGTGAAAAGTGTTCATATGTAGTAAAAACCTGAGAAATCCGTCCGTTTTCGTCATTTGTTATCGAATCGACTTAAAGCCAGATCGTCACATTGGCCGCTCTTCTCTCTGAAACGGTTGTACTTATCGTCTGCAAAGCTATGTCGTATGCTGCGGTAGGCGGAGACACTAAAACCACCACAATTGAACACAGATGAAGCTTCTAATTTGATGTAATAGCCAGTAAGAAGTAATACAATTCAAGTTTTCGGTATCGATTATTGACTTTTTAGCTGGCTTTGGTGCCTTGGACATGAGATAGGACCTTAAGATTCTGCATTAAAGGAGGACTAGCAGCTAAGTTGCACGGGAGAATGTGAAAAGTATTCATATGTAGTAAAAACCTGAGAAATCCGTCCGTTTTCGTCATTTGTTATCGAATCGACTTAAAGCCAGATCGTCACATTGGCCGCTCTTCTCTCTGAAACGGTTGTACTTATCGTCTTCAAAGCTATGTCGCGTGCTGCGGTATGTGGAGACACTAAAAGCACCATAGTAGAACACAGATGAAGCTTCTAAGTTGATGTAATAGCCAGTAAGAAGTAGTACAATTCAAGTTTTAGGTATCGATTATTGATTTTTTAGCTGGCTGTGGTGCCTTGGACATGAGCTACGACCTTAAGATTCTGCATCAAAAGGAGGACTAGCAGCCGAGTTGCACGGGACAATGTGAAAAGTGTTCATATGTAGTAAAAACCTGAGAAATCCGTCCGCTTTTGTCATTTGTTATCGAATCGACTTAAAGCCAGATCGTCACATTGGCCGCTCTTCTGTCTGAAACGGTTGTACTTATCGTCTGCAAAGCTATGTCGCGTGCTGCGGTATGCGGAGACACTAAAAGCACCATAGTAGAACACAGATGAAGCTTCTAAGTTGATGTGATAGCCAGTAAGAAGTAGTACAATTCAAGTTTTAGGTATCGATTATTGACTTTTTAGCTGGCTTTGGTGCCTTGGACATGAGCTAGGACCTTAAGATTCTGCATGAAAGGAGGACTAGCAGCCGCGTTGTACGGGAGAATGTGAAAAGTGTTCATATGTAGTAAAAACCTGAGAAATCCGTCCGTTTTCGTCATTTGTTATCGAATCGAGTTAAAGCCAGATCGTCACATTGGCTGCTCTTCTCTCTGAAACGGATGTACTTATCGTCTGGAAAGCTTTTTCGCGTGCTGCGGTATGCGGAGACACTAAAAGCACCATAGTAGAACACAGATGAAGCTTCTAAGATGATGTAATAGCCAGTAAGAAGTAGTGCAATTCAAGTTTTAGGTATCAATTATTGACTTTTTAGCTGGCTTTGGTGCCTTGGACATGAGCTAGGACCTTAAGATTCTGCATGAAAGGAGGACTAGCAGCCGAGTTGCACGGGAGAATGTGAAAAGTGTTCATATGTAGTAAAAACCAGAGAAATCCGTCCGTTTTCGTCATTTGTTATCGAATCGACTTAAAGCCAGATCGCCACATTGGCCCCTCTTTTCTCTGAAACGGTTGTACTTATCGTCTGCAAAGCTATGTCGCGTGCTGCGGTGTGCGGAGACACTAAAAGCACCATGGTAGAACACAGATGAAGCTTCTAAGTTGATGTAATAGCCAGTAAGAAGTAGTACAATTCAAGTTTTAGGTATCGATTATTGACTTTTTAGCTGGCTTTGGTGCCTTGGACATGAGCTAGGACCTTAAGATTCTGCATGATAGGAGGACTAGCAACCTCGTTGCACGGGAGAATGTGAAATGTGTTCATATGTAGGAGAAACCTGAGAAATCCGTCCGTTTTCGTCATTTGTTATCGAATCGACTTAAAGCCCGATCGTCACATTGGCCGCTCTTCTCTCTGAAACGGTTGTACTTATCGTCTGCAAAGCTATGTCGCGTGCTGCGGTATGCGGAGACAATAAAATCACCATAGTAGAACACAGATGAAGCTTCTAAGTCGATGTAATAGCCAGTAAGAAGTAGTACAATTCAAGTTTTAGGTACTGATTATTGACTTTTTAGCTGGCTTTGGTGCATTGGACATGAGCTAGGACTTTAAGATTCTGCATGAAAGGAGGACTAGCAGCCGAGTTGCACGGGAGAATGTGAAAAGTGTTCATATGTAGTAAAAACCTGAGAAATCCGTCCGTTTTCGTCATTTGTTATCGAATCGACTTAAAGCCAGACGTCACATTAGCCCCTCTTTTCTCTGAAACGGTTGTACTTATCGTCTGCAAAGCTATGTCCCGTGCTGCGGTGTGCGGAGACACTAAAAGCACCATGGTAGAACACAGATGAAGCTTCTAAGTTGATGTAATAGCCAGTTAGAAGTAGTACAATTCAAGTTTTAGGTATCGATTATTGACTTTTTAGCTGGCTTTGGTGCCTTGGACATGAGCTAGGACCTTAAGATTATGCATGAAAGGAGGTCTAGCAGCCGCGTTGCACGGGAGAATGTGAAATGTGTTCATATGTAGTAGAAACCTGAGAAATCCGTCCGTTTTCGTCATTTGTTATCGAATCGACTTAAAGCCCGATCGTCACATTGGCCGGTCTTCTCTCTGAAACGGTTGTACTTATCGTCTGCAAAGCTATGTCGCGTGCTGCGGTATGCGGAGACAATAAAATCACCATAGTAGAACACAGATGAAGCTTCTAAGTTGATGTAATAGCCAGTAAGAAGTAGTACAATTCATGTTTTAGGTACTGATTATTGACTTTTTAGCTGGCTTTGGTGCCTTGGACATGAGCTAGGACCTTAAGATTCTGCATGAAAGGAGGACTAGCAGCCGAGTTGCACGGGAGAATTTGAAAAGAGTTCATATGTAGTAAAAACCTGAGAAATCCGTCCGTTTTCGTCATTTGTTATCGAATCGACTTAAAGCCAGATCGTCGCATTGGCCGCTCTTCTCTCTGAAACGGTTGTACTTATCGTCTGCAAAGCTATGTCGCGTGCTGCGGTATGCGGAGACACTAAAAGCACCATAGTAGAACACAGATGAAGCTTCTATGATGATGTAATAGCCAGTAAGAAGTAGTACAATTCAAGTTTTAGGTATCGATTATTGACTTTTTAGCTGGCTTTGGTGCCTTGGACATGAGCTAGCACCTTAAGATTCTGCATGAAAAGAGGACTAGCAGCCGCGTTGGATAGGAGAATGTGAAAAGTGTTCATATGTAGTAAAAACCTGAGAAATCCGTCCGTTTTCGTCATTTGTTATCGAATCGACTTAAAGCCAGATCGTCACATTGGCCGCTCTTCTCTCTGAAACGGTTGTACTTATCGTCTGCAAAGCTATGTCGCGTGCTGCGGTATGCGGAGACTCTAAAAGCACCATAGTAGAACACAGATGAAGCTTCTAAGTTGATGTAATAGCCAGTAAGAAGTAGTACAATTCAAGTATTAGGTATCGATTATTGACTTTTTAGCTGGCTTTGGTGCCTTGGACATGAGCTAGGACCTTACGATTCTGCATGAATGGAGGACTAGCAGCCGAGTTGCAAGGGAGAATGTGAAAAGTATTCATATGTAGTAAAAACCTGAGAAATCCGTCCGTTTTAGTCATTTGTTATCGAATCGACTTAAAGCCAGATCGTCACATTGGCCGCTCTTCTCTCTGAAACGGTTGTACTTATCGTCTTCAAAGCTATGTCGCGTGCTGCGGTATGCGCAGACACTAAAAGCACCATAGAAGAACACAGATGAAGCTTCTAAGTTGATGTAATAGCCAGTAAGAAGTAGTACAATTCAAGTTTTAGGTATCGATTATTGATTTTTTAGCTGCCTTTGGTGCCTTGGACATGAGCTAGGACCTTAAGATTCTGCATCAAAAGGAGGACTAGCAGCCGAGTTGCATGGGACAATGTGAAAAGTGTTCATATGTAGTAAAAACCTGAGAAATCCGTCCGTTTTCGTCATTTGTTATCGAATCGACTTAAAGCCAGATCGTCACATTGGCCGCTCTTCTCTCTGAAACGATTGTACTTATCGTCTGCAAAGCTATGTTGCGTGCTGCGGTATGCGGAGACACTAAAAGCACCATAGTAGAACACAGATGAAGCTTCTATGATGATGTAATAGCCAGTGAGAAGTAGTACAATTCAAGTTTTAGGTATCGTTTATTGACTTTTTAGCTGGCTTTGGTGCCTTGGACATGAGCTAGGACCTTAAGATTCTGCATGAAAGGAGGACTAGCAGCCGCGTCTGATGGGAGAATGTGAAAAGTGTTCATATGTAGTAAAAACCTGAGAAATCCGTCCGTTTTCGTCATTTGTTATCGAATCGACTTAAAGCCAGATCGTCACATTGGCCGCTCTTCTCTCTGAAACGGTTGTACTTATCGCCTGCAAAGCTATGTCGCGTGATGAGGTATGCGGTGACACTAAAAGCACCATAGTAGAACACAGCTGAAGCTTCTAAGTTGATGTAATAGCCAGTAAGAAGTAGTACAATTCAAGTTTTAGGTATCGATTATTGATTTTTTAGCTGGCTGTGGTGCCTTGTACATGAGCTACGACCTTAAGATTCTGCATCAAAAGGAGGACTAGCAGCCGAGTTGCACGGGACAATGTGAAAAGTGTTCATATGTAGTAAAAACCTGAGAAATCCGTCCGTTTTCGTCATTTGTTATCGAATCGACTTAAAGCCAGATCGTCACATTGGCCGCACTTCTGTCTGAAACGGTTGTACTTATCGTCTGCAAAACTATGTCGCGTGCTGCGGTATGCGGAGAAACTAAAAGCACCGTAGTAGAACACAGATGAAGCTTCTAAGTAGATGTAATAACCAGTAAGAAGTAGTACAGTTCAAGTTTTAGGTATCGATTATTGACTTTTTAGCTGGCTTTGGTGCCTTTGACATGAGCTAGGACCTTAAGATTCTGCATGAAAGGAGGACTAGCAGCCGCGTTGCACGGGAGAATGTGAAATGTGTTCATATGTAGTAGAAACCTGAGAAATCCGTCCGTTTTCGTCATTTGTTATCGAATCGACTTAAAGCCCGAACGTCACATTGGACGCTCTTCTCTCTGAAACGGTTGTACTTATCGTCTTCAAAGCTATGTCGCGTGCTGCGGTATGCGGAGACAATAAAATCACCATAGTAGAACACAGACGAAGCTTCTAAGTCGATGTAATAGCCAGTAGGAAGTAGTACAATTCAAGTTTTAGGTACTGATTATTGACTTTTTAGCTGGCTTTGGTGCCTTGGACATGAGCTAGGACCTTAAGATGCTGCATGAAAGGAGGACGAGCAGCCCAGTGGCACGGGAGAATGTGAAAAGTGTTCATATGTAGTAAAAACCTGAGAAATCCGTCCGTTTTCGTCATTTGTTATCGAATCGACTTAAAGCCAGATCGTCACATTGGCCGCTCTTCTCTCTGAAACGGTTGTACTTATCGTCTGCAAAGCTATGTCGCGTGCTGCGGTATGCGGAGACACTAAAAGCACCATAGTAGAACACAGATGAAGCTTCTATGATGATGTAATAGCCAGTAAGAAGTAGTACAATTCAAGTTTTAGGTATCGATTATTGACTTTTTAGCTGGCTTTGGTGCCTTGGACATGAGCTAGGACCTTAAGATTCTGCATGAAAGGAGGACTAGCAGCCGCGTTGGATAGGAGAATGTGAAAAGTGTTCATATGTAGTAAAAACCTGAGAAATCCGTCCGTTTTCGTCATTTGTTATCGAATCGACTTAAAGCCAGATCGTCACATTGGCCGCTCTTCTCTCTGAAACGGTTGTACTTATCGCCTGCAAAGCTATGTCGCGTGATGCGGTATGCGGAGACACTAAAAGCACCATAGTAGAACACAGATGAAGCTTCTAAGTTGATGTAATAGCCAGTAAGAAGTAGTACAATTCAAGTTTTAGGTATCGATTATTGACTTTTCAGCTGGCTTTGGTGCCTTGGACATGAGCTAGGACCTTAAGATTCTGCATTAAAGGAGGACTAGCAGCCGAGTTGCACGGGAGAATGTGAAAAGTATTCATATGTAGTAAAAACCTGAGAAATCCGTCCGTTTTCGTCATTTGTTATCGAATCGACTTAAAGCCAGATCGTCACATTGGCCGCTCTTCTCTCTGAAACGGTTGTACTTATCGTCTTCAAAGCTGTGTCGCGTGCTGCGGTATGCGGAGACACTAAAAGCACCATAGTAGAACACAGATGAAGCTTCTAAGTTGATGTAATAGCCAGTAAGAAGTAGTACAATTCAAGTTTTAGTTATCGATTATTGATTTTTTAGCTGGCTTTGGTGCCTTGGACATGAGCTAAGACCTTAAGATTCTGCATCAAAAGGAGGACTAGCAGCCGAGTTGCACGGGACAATGTGAAAAGTGTTCATATGTAGTAAAAACCTGAGAAATCCGTCCGTTTTAGTCATTTGTTATCGAATCGACTTAAAGCCAGATCGTCACATTGGCCCCTCTTTTCTCTGAAACGGTTGTACTTATCGTCTGCAAAGCTATGTCGCGTGCTGCGGTGTGCGGAGACACTAAAAGCACCATGGTAGAACACAGATGAAGCTTCTAAGTTGATGTAATAGCCAGTAAGAAGTAGTACAATTCAAGTTTTAGGTATCGATTATTGACTTTTTAGCTGGCTTTGGTGCCTTGGACATGAGCTAGGACCTTAAGATTCTGCATGAAAGGAGGACTAGCAGCCGCGTTGCACGGGAGAATGTGAAATGTGTTCATATGTAGTAGAAACCTGAGCAATCCGTCCGTTTTCGTCATTTGTTATCGAATCGACTTAAAGCCCGATCGTCATATTGGCCGCTCTTCTCTCTGAAACGGTTGTACTTATCGTCTTCAAAGCTATGTCACGTGCTGCGGTATGCGGAGACAATAAAATCACCATAGCAGAACACAGATGAAGCTTCTAAGTCGATGTAATAGCCAGTAAGAAGTAGTACAATTCAAGTTTTAGGTACTGATTATTGACTTTTTAGCTGGCTTTGGTGCCTTGGACATGAGCTAGGACCTTAAGATTCTGCATGAAAGGGGGACGAGCAGCCGAGTTGCACGGGAGAATGTGAAAAGTGTTCATATGTAGTAAAGACCTGAGAAATCCGTCCGTTTTCGTCATTTGTTATCGAATCGACTTAAAGCCAGATCGTCACATTGGCCGCTCTTCTCTCTGAAACGGTTGTACTTATCGTCTGCAAAGCTATGTCGCGAGCTGCGGTATGCGGAGACACTAAAAGCACCATAGTAGAACACAGATGAAGCTTCTATGATGATGTTATAGCCAGTAAGAAGTATTACAATTCAAGTTTTTGGTATCGATTATTGACTTTTTAGCTGGCTTTGGTGCCTTCGACATGAGCTAGGACCTTACGATACTGCATGAAAGGAGGACTAGCAGCCGCGTTGGATAGCAGAATGTGAAAAGTGTTCATATTAAGTAAAAACCTGAGAAATCCTTCCGTTTTCGTCATTTGCTATCGAATCGACTTAAAGCCAGATCGTCACATTGGCCGCTCTTCTCTCTGAAACGGTTGTACTTATGGTCTGGAAAGCTTTGTCGCGTGCTGCGGTATGCGGAGACACTAAAAGCACCATAGTAGAACACAGATGAAGCTTCTAAGATGATGTAATAGCCAGTAAGAAGTAGTACAATTCAAGTTTTAGGTATCGATTATTGACTTTTTAGCTGGCTTTGGTGCCTTGGACATGAGCTAGGACCTTAAGATTCTGCATGAAAGGAGGACTAGCAGCCGAGTTGCAGGGGACAATGTGAAAAGTGTTCATATGTAGTAAAAACCTGAGAAATCCGTCCGTTTTCGTCATTTGTTATCGAATCGACTTAAAGCCAGATCGTCACATTGGCCGCTCTTCTCTCTGAAACGGTTGTACTTATCGTCTGCAAAGCTATGTCGCGTGCTGCGGTATGCGGAGACACTAAAATCAACATAGTAGAACACAGATGAAGCTTCTAAGTTGATGTAATAGACAATAAGAAGTAGTACAATTCAAGTTTTAGGTATGGATTATTGACTTTTTAGCTGGCTTTGGTGCCTTGGGCATGAGCTAGGACCTTAAGATTCTGCATGAAAGGAGGACTAGCAGCCGAGTTGCACGGGAGAATGTGAAAGGTGTTCATATGTAGTAAAAACCTGAGAAATCCGTCCGTTTTCGTCATTTGTTATCGAATCGACTTAAAGCCAGATCGTCACATTGGCCGCTCTTCTCTCTGAAACGGTTGTACTTATCGTCTGCAAAGCTATGTCGCGTGCTGCGGTATGCGGAGACACTAAAAGCACCATAGTAGAACACAGATGAAGCTTCTATGATGATGTAATAGCCAGTAAGAAGTAGTACAATTCAAGTTTTAGGTATCGATTATTGACTTTTTAGCAGGCTTTGGTGCCTTGGACATGAGCTAGGACCTTAAGATTCTGCATGAAAGGAGGACTAGCAGACGCGTTGGATGGGAGAATGTGAAAAGTGTTCATATGTAGTAAAAACCTGAGAAATCCGTCCGTTTTCGTCATTTGTTATCGAATCGACTTAAAGCCAGATCGTCACATTGGCCGCTCTTCTCTCTGAAACGGTTGTACTTATCGTCTGGAAAGCTATGTCGCGTGATGCGGTATGTGGAGACACTAAAAGCACCATAGTAGAACACAGATGAAGCTTCTAAGTTGATGTAATAGCCAGTAAGAAGTAGTACAATTCAAGTTTTAGGTATCGATTATATACTTTTTAGCTGGCTTTGGTGCCTTGGACATGAGCTAGGACCTTAAGATTCTGCATGAAAGGAGGACTAGCAGCCGAGTTGCACGGGAGTATGTGAAAAGTGTTCATATGTAGTAAAAACCTGAGAAATCCGTCCGTTTTCGTCATTTGTTATCGAATCGACTTAAAGCCAGATCGTCACATTGGCCGCTCTTCTCTCTGAAACGGTTGTACTTATCGTCTGGAAAGCTATGTCGCGTGATGCGGTATGCGGAGACACTAAAAGCACCATAGTAGAACACAGATGAAGCTTCTAAGTTGATGTAATAGCCAGTAAGAAGTAGTACAATTCAAGTTTTAGGTATCGATTATTGACTTTTTAGCTGGCTTTGGTGCCTTGGACATGAGCTAGGACCTTAAGATTCTGCCTGAAAGGAGGACTAGCAGCCGAGTTGCAGGGGAGAATGTGAAAAGTGTTCATATGTAGTAAAAACCTGAGAAATCCTTCCGTTTTCGTCATTTGTTATCGAATCGACTTAAAGCCAGATCGTCACATTGGCCGCTCTTCTCTCTGAAACAGTTGTACTTATCGTCTTCAAAGCTATGTCGCGTGCTGCGGTATGTGGAGACACTAAAATCAACATAGTAGAACACAGATGAAGCTTCTAAGTTGATGTAATAGACAATAAGAAGTAGTACAATTCAAGTTTTAGGTATGGATTATTGACTTTTTAGCTGGCTTTATTGCCTTGGGCATGAGCTAGGACCTTAAGATTCTGCATGAAAGGACGACTAGCAGCCGAGTTGCACGGGAGAATGTGAAAGGTGTTCATATGTAGTAAAAACCTGCGAAATCCGTCCGTTTTCGTCATTTGTTATCGAATCGACTCAAAGCCAGATCGTCACATTGGCCGCTCTTCTCTCTGAAACGGTTGTACTTATCGTCTGCAAAGCTATGTCGCGTGCTGCGGTATGCGGAGACTCTAAAAGCACCATAGTAGACACAGATGAAGCTTCTAAGTTGATGTAATAGCCAGTAAGAAGTAGTACAATTCAAGTTTTAGGTATCGATTATTGACTTTTTAGCTGGCTTTGGTGCCTTGGACATGAGCTAGGACCTTAAGATTCTGCATTAAAGGAGGACAAGCAGCCGAGTTGCACGGGAGAATGTGAACAGTATTCATATGTAGTAAAAACCTGAGAAATCCGTCCGTTTTCGTCATTTGTTATCGAATCGACTTAAAGCCAGATCGTCACATTGGCCGCTCTTCTCTCTGAAACGGTTGTACTTATCGTCTTCAAAGCCATGTCGCGTGCTGCGGTATGCGGAGACACTAAAAGCACCATAGTAGAACACAGATGAAGCTTCTAAGTTGATGTAATAGCCAGTAAGAAGTAGTACAATTCAAGTTTTAGGTATCGATTATTGATTTTTTAGCTGGCTTTGGTGCCTTGGACATGAGCTAGGACCTTGAGATTCTGCATCAAAAGGAGGACTAGCAGCCGAGTTGCACGGGACAATGCGAAAAGTGTTCATATGTAGTAAAAACCTGAGAAATCCGTCCGTTTTCGTCATTTGTTATCGAATCGACTTGAAGCCAGATCGTCACATTGGCTGCTCTTCTCTCTGAAACGGTTGTACTTATCGTCTGGAAAGCTTTGTCGCGTGCTGCGGTATGCGGAGACACTAAAAGCACCATAGTAGAACACAGATGAAGCTTCTAAGATGATGTAATAGCCAGTAAGAAGTAGTACAATTCAAGTTTTAGGTATCGATTATTGACTTTTTAGCTGGCTTTGGTGCCTTGGACATGAGCTAGGACCTTAAGATTCTGCCTGAAAGGAGGACTAGCAGCCGAGTGGCAGCGGAGAATGTGAAAAGTGTTCATATGTAGTAAAAACCTGAGAAATCCGTCCGTTTTCGTCATTTGTTATCGAATCGACTTAAAGCCAGATCGTCACATTGGCCGCTCTTCTCTCTGAAACGGTTGTACTTATCGTCTGCAAAGCTATGTCGCGTGCTGCGGTATGCGGAGGCTCTAAAATCAACATAGTAGAACACAGATGAAGCTTCTAAGTTGATGTAATAGACAATAAGAAGTAGTACAATTCAAGTTTTAGGTATGGATTATTGACTTTTTAGCTGGCTTTATTGCCTTGGGCATGAGCTAGGACCTTAAGATTCTGCATGAAAGGAGGACTAGCAGCCGAGTTGCACGGGAGAATTGAAAGGTGTTCATATGTTGTAAAAACCTGAGAAATCCGTCCGTTTTCGTCATTTGTTATCGAATCGACTTAAAGCCAGATCGTCACATTGGCCGCTCTTCTCTCTGGAACGGTTGTACTTATCGTCTGCAAAGCTATGTCGCGTGCTGCGGTATGCGGAGACACTAAAAGCACCATAGTAGAACACAGATGAAGCTTCTATGATGATGTAATAGCCAGTAAGAAGTAGTACAATTCAAGTTTTAGATACTGATTATTGACTTTTTAGCTGGCTTTCGTGCCTTGGACATGAGCTAGGACCTTAAGATTCTGCATGAAAGGAGGACTAGCAGCCGAGTTGCACGGGAGAATATGAAAAGTGTTCATATGTAGTAAAAACCTGAGAAATCCGTCCGTTTTCGTCATTTGTTATCGAATCGACTTAAAGCCAGATCGTCACATTGGCCCCTCTTTTCTCTGAAACGGTTGTACTTATCGTCTGCAAAGCTATGTCGCGTACTGCGGTGTGCGGAGACACTAAAAGCACCATGGTAGAACACAGATGAAGCTTCTAAGTTGATGTAATAGCCAGTAAGATGTAGTACAATTCAAGTTTTAGGTATCGATTATTGACTTTTTAGCTGGCTTTGGTGCCTTGGACATGAGCTAGGACCTTAAGATTCTGCATTAAAGGAGGACTAGCAGCCGAGTTGCACGGGAGAATGTGAAAAGTATTCATATGTAGTAAAAACCTGAGAAATCCGTCCGTTTTCGTCATTTGTTATCGAATAGACTTAAAGCCAGATCGTCACATTGGCCGCTCTTCTCTCTGAAACGGTTGTACTTATCGTCTTCAAAGCTATGTCGCGTGCTGCGGTATGCGGAGACACTAAAAGCACCATAGTAGAACACAGATGAAGCTTCTAAGTTGATGTAATAGCCAGTAAGAAGTAGTACAATTCAAGTTTTAGGTATCGATTATTGATTTTTTAGCTGGCTTTGGTGCCTTGGACATGAGCTAGGACCTTAAGATTCTGCATGAAAGGAGGACTAGCAGCCGAGTTGCACGGGACAATGTGAAAAGTGTTCATATGTAGTAAAAACCTGAGAAATCCGCCCGTTTTCGTCATTTGTTATCGAATCGACTTAAAGCCAGATCGTCACATTGGCCGCTCTTCTCTCTGAAACGGTTGTACTTATCGTCTGGAAAGCTTTGTCGCGTGCTGCGGTATGCGGAGACACTAAAAGCACCATAGTAGAACACAGATGAAGCTTCTAAGATGATGTAATAGCCAGTAAGAAGTATTACAATTCAAGTTTTAGGTATCGATTATTGACTTTTTAGCTGGCTTTGGTGCCTTGGACATGAGCTCGGACCTTAAGATTCTGCATGAAAGGAGGACTAGCAGCCGAGTTGCAGGGGAGAATGTGAAAAGTGTTCATATGTAGTAAAAACCTGAGAAATCCGCCCGTTTTCGTCATTTGTTATCGAATCGACTTAAAGCCAGATCGTCACATTGGCCGCTCTTCTCTCTGAAACGGTTGTACTTATCGTCTGGAAAGCTTTGTCGCGTGCTGCGGTATGCGGAGACTCTAAAAGCACCATAGTAGAACACAGATGAAGCTTCTAAGATGTTGTAATAGCCAGTAAGAAGTATTACAATTCAAGTTTTAGGTATCGATTATTGACTTTTTAGCTGGCTTTGGTGCCTTGGACATGAGCTCGGACCTTAAGATTCTGCATGAAAGGAGGACTAGCAGCCGCGTTGGATGGGAGAATGTGAAAAGTGTTCATATGTAGTAAAAACCTGAGAAATCCGTCCGTTTTCGTCATTTGTTATCGAATCGACTTAAAGCCAGATCGTCACATTGGCCGCTCTTCTCTCTGAAACGGTTGTACTTATCGCCTGCAAAGCTATGTCGCGTGATGCGGTATGCGGAGACACTAAAAGCACCATAGTAGAACACAGACGAAGCTTCTAAGTTGATGTAATAGCCAGTAAGAAGTAGTACAATTCAAGTTTTAGGTATCGATTATATACTTTTTAGCTGGCTTTGGTGCCTTGGACATGCGCTAGGACCTTAAGATTCTGCATGAAAGGAGGACTAGCAGCAGCGTTGTACGGAAGAACGTGAAATGTGTTCATATGTAGTAAAAACCTGAGATATACGTCCGTTTTCGTCATTTGTTATCGAATCGACTTAAAGCCAGATCGTCACATTGGCTGCTCTTCTCTCTGAAACGGTTGCACTTATCGTCTGGAAAGCTTTGTCGCGTGCTGCGGTATGCGGAGACACTAAAAGCACCATAGTAGAACACAGATGAAGCTTCTAAGATGATGTAATAGCCAGTAAGAAGTAGTACAATTCAAGTTTTAGGTACTGATTATTGACTTTTTAGCTGGCTTTGGTGCCTTGGACATGAGCTAGGACCTTAAGATTCTGCATGAAAGGAGGACTAGCAGCCGAGTTGCACGGGAGAATGTGAAAAGTGTTCATATGTAGTAGAAACCTGAGAAATCCGTCCGTTTTCGTCATTTGTTATCGAATCGACTTAAAGCCAGATCGTCACATTGGCCGCTCTTCTCTCTGAAACGGTTGTACTTATCGTCTGCAAAGCTATGTCGCGTGCTGCGGTATGCGGAGACACTTAAATCACCATAGTAGAACACAGATGAAGCTTCTAAGTTGATGTAATAGACAATAAGAAGTAGTACAATTCAAGTTTTAGGTATGGATTATTGACTTTTTAGCTGGCTTTGGTGCTTTGGGCATGAGCTAGGACCTTAAGATTCTGCATGAAAGGAGGACTAGCAGCCGAGTTGCACGGGAGAATGTGAAAGGTGTTCATATGTAGTAAAAACCTGAGAAATCCGTCCGTTTTCGTCATTTGTTATCGAATCGACTTACAGCCAGATCGTCACATTGGCCGCTCTTCTCTCTGAAACGGTTATACTTATCGTCTGCAAAGCTTTGTCGCGTGCTGCGGTATGCGGAGACACTAAAAGCACCATAGTAGAACACAGATGAAGCTTCTATGATGATGTAATAGCCAGTTAGAAGTAGTACAATTCAAGTTTTAGGTATCGATTATTGACTTTTTAGCTGGCTTTGGTGCCTTGGACATGAGCTAGGACCTTAAGATTCTGCATGAAAGGAGGACTAGCAGCCGCGTTGTACGGGAGAATCTGAAATGTGTTCATATGTACTAAAAACCTGAGAAATCCGTCCGTTTTCGTCATTTGTTATCGAATCGACTTAAAGCCAGATCGTCACATTGGCCCCTCTTTTCTCTGAAACGGTTGTACTTATCGTCTGCAAAGCTATGTCGCGTACTGCGGTGTGCGGAGACACTAAAAGCACCATGGTAGAACACAGATGGAGCTTCTAAGTTGATGTAATAGCCAGTAACATGTAGTACAATTCAAGTTTTAGGTATCGATTATTGACTTTTTAGCTGGCTTTGTTGCCTTGGACATGAGCTAGGTCCTTAAGATTCTGCATGAAAGGAGGACTAGCAGCCGAGTTGCACGGGAGAATGTGAAAAGTGTTCATATGTAGTAAAAACCTGAGAAATCCGTCCGTTTTCGTCATTTGTTATCGAATCGACTTAAAGCCAGATCGTCACATTGGCCGCTCTTCTCTCTGAAACGGTTGTACTTATCGTCTGCAAAGCTATGTCGCGTGCTGCGGTATGCGGAGACACTAAAAGCACCATAGTAGAACACAGATGAAGCTTCTATGATGATGTAACAGCCAGTAAGAAGTAGTACAATTCAAGTTTTAGATATCGATTATTGACTTTTTAGCTGGCTTTGGTGCCTTGGACATGAGCTAGGACCTTAAGATTCTGCATGAAAGGAGGACTAGCAGCCGCGTTGGATAGGAGAATGTGAAAAGTGTTCATATGTAGTAAAAACCTGAGAAATCCGTCCGTTTTCGTCATTTGTTATCGAATCGACTTAAAGCCAGATCGTCGCATTGGCTGCTCTTCTCTCTGAAACCGTTGTACTTATCGTCTGGAAAGCTTTGTCGCGTGCTGCGGTATGCGGAGACACTAAAAGCACCATAGTAGAACACAGATGAAGCTTCTAAGATGATGTAATAGCCAGTAAGAAGTAGTACAATTCAAGTTTTGGTGTCGATGATTGACTTTTTAGCTTGCTTTGGTGCCTTGGACATGAGCTAGGACCTTAAGATTCTGCATGAAAGGAGGACTAGCAGCCGAGGTGCAGGGGAGAATGTGAAAAGTGTTCATATGTAGTAAAAACCTGAGAAATCCGTCCGTTTTCGTCATTTGTTATCGAATCGACTTAAAGCCAGATCGTCACATTGGCCGCTATTCTCTCTGAAACGGTTGTACTTATCGCCTGCAAAGCTATGTCGCGTGATGCGGTATGCGGAGACACTAAAAGCACCATAGTAGAACACAGAAGAAGCTTCTAAGATGATGTAATAGCCAGTAACAAGTAGTACAATTCAAGTTTTAGGTATCGATTATTGACTTGTTAGATGGATTTGGTGCCTTGGACATGAGCTAGGAAGTTAAGATTCTGCATGAAAGGAGGACTTGCAGCCGAGTTGCACGGGACAATATGAAAAGTGATCATATGTAGTAAAAACCTGAGAAATCCGCCCGTTTTCGTCATTTGTTATCGAATCGACTTAAAGCCAGATCGTCACATTGGCCGCTCTTCTCTCTGAAACGGTTGTACTTATCGTCTGGAAAGCTTTGTCGCGTGCTGCGGTATGCGGAGACACTAAAAGCACCATAGTAGAACACAGATGAAGCTTCTAAGATGATGTAATAGCCAGTAAGAAGTATTATAATTCAAGTTTTAGGTATCGATTATTGACTTTTTAGCTGGCTTTGGTGCCTTGGACATGAGCTCGGACCTTAAGATTCTGCATGAAAGGAGGACTAGCAGCCGAGTTGCAGGGGAGAATGTGAAAAGTGTTCATATGTAGTAAAAACCTGAGAAATCCGCCCGTTTTCGTCATTTGTTATCGAATCGACTTAAAGCCAGATCGTCACATTGGCCGCTCTTCTCTCTGAAACGGTTGTACTTATCGTCTGGAAAGCTTTGTCGCGTGCTGCGGTATGCGGAGACTCTAAAAGCACCATAGTAGAACACAGATGAAGCTTCTAAGATGTTGTAATAGCCAGTAAGAAGTATTACAATTCAAGTTTTAGGTATCGATTATTGACTTTTTAGCTGGCTTTGGTGCCTTGGACATGAGCTCGGACCTTAAGATTCTGCATGAAAGGAGGACTAGCAGCCGCGTTGGATGGGAGAATGTGAAAAGTGTTCATATGTAGTAAAAACCTGAGAAATCCGTCCGTTTTCGTCATTTGTTATCGAATCGACTTAAAGCCAGATCGTCACATTGGCCGCTCTTCTCTCTGAAACGGTTGTACTTATCGCCTGCAAAGCTATGTCGCGTGATGCGGTATGCGGAGACACTAAAAGCACCATAGTAGAACACAGACGAAGCTTCTAAGTTGATGTAATAGCCAGTAAGAAGTAGTACAATTCAAGTTTTAGGTATCGATTATATACTTTTTAGCTGGCTTTGGTGCCTTGGACATGCGCTAGGACCTTAAGATTCTGCATGAAAGGAGGACTAGCAGCAGCGTTGTACGGAAGAACGTGAAATGTGTTCATATGTAGTAAAAACCTGAGATATACGTCCGTTTTCGTCATTTGTTATCGAATCGACTTAAAGCCAGATCGTCACATTGGCTGCTCTTCTCTCTGAAACGGTTGCACTTATCGTCTGGAAAGCTTTGTCGCGTGCTGCGGTATGCGGAGACACTAAAAGCACCATAGTAGAACACAGATGAAGCTTCTAAGATGATGTAATAGCCAGTAAGAAGTAGTACAATTCAAGTTTTAGGTACTGATTATTGACTTTTTAGCTGGCTTTGGTGCCTTGGACATGAGCTAGGACCTTAAGATTCTGCATGAAAGGAGGACTAGCAGCCGAGTTGCACGGGAGAATGTGAAAAGTGTTCATATGTAGTAGAAACCTGAGAAATCCGTCCGTTTTCGTCATTTGTTATCGAATCGACTTAAAGCCAGATCGTCACATTGGCCGCTCTTCTCTCTGAAACGGTTGTACTTATCGTCTGCAAAGCTATGTCGCGTGCTGCGGTATGCGGAGACACTTAAATCACCATAGTAGAACACAGATGAAGCTTCTAAGTTGATGTAATAGACAATAAGAAGTAGTACAATTCAAGTTTTAGGTATGGATTATTGACTTTTTAGCTGGCTTTGGTGCTTTGGGCATGAGCTAGGACCTTAAGATTCTGCATGAAAGGAGGACTAGCAGCCGAGTTGCACGGGAGAATGTGAAAGGTGTTCATATGTAGTAAAAACCTGAGAAATCCGTCCGTTTTCGTCATTTGTTATCGAATCGACTTACAGCCAGATCGTCACATTGGCCGCTCTTCTCTCTGAAACGGTTATACTTATCGTCTGCAAAGCTTTGTCGCGTGCTGCGGTATGCGGAGACACTAAAAGCACCATAGTAGAACACAGATGAAGCTTCTATGATGATGTAATAGCCAGTTAGAAGTAGTACAATTCAAGTTTTAGGTATCGATTATTGACTTTTTAGCTGGCTTTGGTGCCTTGGACATGAGCTAGGACCTTAAGATTCTGCATGAAAGGAGGACTAGCAGCCGCGTTGTACGGGAGAATCTGAAATGTGTTCATATGTACTAAAAACCTGAGAAATCCGTCCGTTTTCGTCATTTGTTATCGAATCGACTTAAAGCCAGATCGTCACATTGGCCCCTCTTTTCTCTGAAACGGTTGTACTTATCGTCTGCAAAGCTATGTCGCGTACTGCGGTGTGCGGAGACACTAAAAGCACCATGGTAGAACACAGATGGAGCTTCTAAGTTGATGTAATAGCCAGTAACATGTAGTACAATTCAAGTTTTAGGTATCGATTATTGACTTTTTAGCTGGCTTTGTTGCCTTGGACATGAGCTAGGTCCTTAAGATTCTGCATGAAAGGAGGACTAGCAGCCGAGTTGCACGGGAGAATGTGAAAAGTGTTCATATGTAGTAAAAACCTGAGAAATCCGTCCGTTTTCGTCATTTGTTATCGAATCGACTTAAAGCCAGATCGTCACATTGGCCGCTCTTCTCTCTGAAACGGTTGTACTTATCGTCTGCAAAGCTATGTCGCGTGCTGCGGTATGCGGAGACACTAAAAGCACCATAGTAGAACACAGATGAAGCTTCTATGATGATGTAACAGCCAGTAAGAAGTAGTACAATTCAAGTTTTAGATATCGATTATTGACTTTTTAGCTGGCTTTGGTGCCTTGGACATGAGCTAGGACCTTAAGATTCTGCATGAAAGGAGGACTAGCAGCCGCGTTGGATAGGAGAATGTGAAAAGTGTTCATATGTAGTAAAAACCTGAGAAATCCGTCCGTTTTCGTCATTTGTTATCGAATCGACTTAAAGCCAGATCGTCGCATTGGCTGCTCTTCTCTCTGAAACCGTTGTACTTATCGTCTGGAAAGCTTTGTCGCGTGCTGCGGTATGCGGAGACACTAAAAGCACCATAGTAGAACACAGATGAAGCTTCTAAGATGATGTAATAGCCAGTAAGAAGTAGTACAATTCAAGTTTTGGTGTCGATGATTGACTTTTTAGCTTGCTTTGGTGCCTTGGACATGAGCTAGGACCTTAAGATTCTGCATGAAAGGAGGACTAGCAGCCGAGGTGCAGGGGAGAATGTGAAAAGTGTTCATATGTAGTAAAAACCTGAGAAATCCGTCCGTTTTCGTCATTTGTTATCGAATCGACTTAAAGCCAGATCGTCACATTGGCCGCTATTCTCTCTGAAACGGTTGTACTTATCGCCTGCAAAGCTATGTCGCGTGATGCGGTATGCGGAGACACTAAAAGCACCATAGTAGAACACAGAAGAAGCTTCTAAGATGATGTAATAGCCAGTAACAAGTAGTACAATTCAAGTTTTAGGTATCGATTATTGACTTGTTAGATGGATTTGGTGCCTTGGACATGAGCTAGGAAGTTAAGATTCTGCATGAAAGGAGGACTTGCAGCCGAGTTGCACGGGACAATATGAAAAGTGATCATATGTAGTAAAAAAATTAGAAATCCGTCCGTTTTCGTCATTTGTTATCGAATCAACTTAAAGCCAGATCGTCACATTGGCCGCTCTTCTCTCTGAAACGGTTGTACTTATCGCCTGCAAAGCTATGTCGCGTGATGCGGTATGCGGAGACACTAAAAGCACCATAGTAGAACACAGATGAAGCTTCTAAGTTGATGTAATAGCCAGTAAGAAGTAATATAATTCAAGTTTTAGTTATCGATTATTGACTTTTTAGCTGGCTTTGGTGCCTTGGACATGAGCTAGGACCTTAAGATTCTGCATGAAAGGAGTACTAGCAGCCGAGTTGCACGGGAGAATGTGAAAAGTGTTCATATGTAGTAAAAACCTGAGAAATCCGTCCGTTTTCGTCATTTGTTATCGAATCGACTTAAAGCCAGATCGTCACATTGGCCGCTCTTCTCTCTGAAACGGTTGTACTTATCGTCTGCAAAGCTATGTCGTAAGCTGCGGTAGGCGGAGACACTGAAACCACCACAGTAGAACACAGATGAAGCTCTAATTTGATATAATAGCCAGTAAGAAGTAGTACAATTCAAGTTTTAGGTATCGATTATTGACTTTTTAGCTGGCTTTGATGCATTGGACATGAGCTAGGACCTTAAGAATCTGCATGAAAGTAGGACTAGCAGCCGAGTTGCAGGGAAGAATGTGAAAAGTGTTCATATGTAGTAAAAACCTGAGCAATCCGTCCGTTTTCCTCATTTGTTATCGAATCGACTTAAAGCCAGATCGTCACATTGGCCGCTCTTCTCTATGAAACGGTTGTACTTATCGCCTGCAAAGCTATGTCGCGTGATGCGGTATGCGGAGACACTAAAAGCACCATAGTAGAACACAGATGAAGCTTCTAAGTTGATGTAATAGCCAGTAAGAAGTAGTACAATTCAAGTTTTAGGTATCGATTATTGACTTTTTAGCTGGCTTTGGTGCCTTGGACATGAGCTAGGACCTTAAGATTCTGCATGAAAGGAGGACTAGCAGCCGCGTTGTACGGGAGAATGTGAAATGTGTTCATATGTAGTAAAATCCTGAGAAATACGTCCGTTTTCGTCATTTGTTATCGAATCGACTTAAAGCCAGATCGTCACATTGGATGCTCTTCTCTCTGAAACGGTTGTACTTATCGTCTGGAAAGCTTTGTCGCGTGCTGCGGTATGCGGAGACACTGAAACCACTATAGTAGAACACAGATGAAGCTTCTAAGATGATGTAATAGCCAGTAAGAAGTAGTACAATTCAAGTTTTAGGTATCGATTATTGACTTTTTAGCTGGCTTTGGTGCCTTGGACATGAGCTAGGACCTTAAGATTCTGCATGAAAGGAGGACTAGCAGCCGAGTTGCAGGGAAGAATGTGAAAAGTGTTCATATGTAGTAAAAACCTGAGAAATCCGTCCGTTTTCGTCATTTGTTATCGAATCGACTTAAAGCCAGATCGTCACATTGGCCGCTCTTCTCTCTGAAACGGTTGTACTTATCGTCTGCAAAGCTATGTCGCGTGCTGCGGCATGCGCAGACTCTAAAAGCACCATAGTAGAACACAGATGAAGCTTCTAAGTTGATGTAATAGCCAGTAAGAAGTAGTACAATTCAAGTTTTAGGTATCGATTATATACTTTTTAGCTGGCTTTGGTGCCTTGGAAATGCGCTAGGACCTTAAGATTCTGCATGAAAGGAGGACTAGCAGCAGCGTTGTACGGGAGAACGTGAAATGTGTTCATATGTAGTAAAAACCTGAGATATACGTCTGTTTTCGTCTTTTGTTATCGAATCGACTTAAAGCCAGATCGTCACATTGGCTGCTCTTCTCTCTGAAACGGTTGCACTTATCGTCTGGAAAGCTTTGTCGCGTGCTGCGGTATGCGGAGACACTAAAAGCACCATAGTAGAACACAGATGAAGCTTCTATGATGATGTAATAGCCAGTAAGAAGTAGTACAATTCAAGTTTTAGGTATCGATTATTGACTTTTTAGCTGGCTTTGGTGCCTTGGACATGAGCTAGGACCTTAAGATTCTGCATGAAAGGAGGACTAGCAGCCGTTTTGCACGGGAGAATGTCAAATGTGTTCATATGTAGTAGAAACCTGAGAAATCCGTCCGTTTTCGTCATTTGGTATCGAATCGACTTAAAGCCCGATCGTCACATTGGCCGCTCTTCTCTCTGAAACGGTTGTACTTATCGTCTGGAAAGCTTTGTCGCGTGCTGCGGTATGCGGAGACACTAAAAGCACCATAGTAGAACACAGATGAAGCTTCTAAGATGATGTAATAGCCAGTAAAAAGTAGTACAATTCAAGTTTTAGGTGTCGATGATTGACTTTTTAGCTTGCTTTGGTGCATTGGACATGAGCTAGGACCTTAAGATTCTGCATGAAAGGAGGACTAGCAGCCGAGTTGCAGGGAGAATGTGAAAAGTGTTCATATGTAGTAAAAACCTGAGAAATCCGTCCGTTTTCGTCATTTGTTATCGAATCGACTTAAAGCCAGATCGTCACATTGGCCGCTCTTCTCTCTGAAACGGTTGTACTTATCGTCTGCAAAGCTATGTCGCGTGCTGCGGTATGCGGAGACACTAAAATCAACATAGTAGAACACAGATGAAGCTTCTAAGTTGATGTAATAGACAATAAGAAGTAGTACATTTCTAGTTTTAGGTATGGATTACTGACTTTTTAGCTGGCTTTGGTGCCTTGGACATGAGCTAGGACCTTAAGATTCTGCATGAAAGGAGGACTAGCAGCCGAGTTGCACGGGAGAATGTGAAAAGTGTTCATATGTAGTAAAAACCTGAGAAATCCGTCCGTTTTCGTCATTTGTTATCGATTCGACTTAAAGCCAGATCGTCACATTGGCTGCTCTTGTCTCTGAAACGGTTGTACTTATCGTCTGGAAAGCTTTGTCGCGTGCTGCGGTATGCGGAGACACTAAAAGCACCATAGTAGAACACAGATGAAGCTTCTAAGTTGATGTAATAGCCAGTAAGAAGTAGTATAATTCAAGTTTTAGGTACTGATTATTGACTTTTTAGCTGGCTTTGGTGCCTTGGACATGAGCTAGGACCTTAAGATTCTGCATGAAAGGAGGACTAGCAGCCGAGTTGCACGAGAGAATGTGAAAAGTGTTCATATGTAGTAAAAACCTGAGAAATCCGTCCGTTTTCGTCATTTGTTATCGAATCGACTTAAAGCCAGATCGTCACATTGGCCGCTCTTCACTCTGAAACGGTTGTACTTATCGTCTGCAAAGCTATGTCGCGTGCTGCGGTATGCGGAGACACTAAAAGCACCATAGTAGAACACAGATGAAGCTTCTAAGTTGATGTAATAGCCAGTAAGAAGTAGTACAATTCAAGTTTTACGTACTGATTATTTACTTTTTAGCTGGCTTTGGTGCCTTGGACATGAGCTAGGACCTTAAGATTCTGCATGAAAGGAGGACTAGCAGCCGAGTTGCACGGGAGAATGTGAAAAGTGTTCATAAGTAGTAAAAACCTGAGATATCCGTCCGTTTTCGTCATTTGTTATCGAATCGACTTAAAGCCAGATCGTCACATTGGCCGCTCTTCTCTCTGAAACGGTTGTACTTATAATCTGCAAAGCTATGTCGCGTGCTGCGGTATGCGGAGACAATAAAATCACCATAGTAGAACACAGATGAAGCTTCTAAGTCGATGTAATAGCCAGTAAGAAGTAGTACAATTCAAGTTTTAGGTATCGATTATTGACTTCTTAGATGGATTTGGTGCCTTGGACATGAGCTAGGATGTTAAGATTCTGCATGAAAGGAGGACTAGCAGCCGAGATGCACGGGACAATATGAAAAGTGTTCATATGTAGTAAAAACCTGAGAAATCCGTCCGTTTTCGTTATTTGTTATCGAATCGCCTTAAAGCCAGATCGTCACTTGGCCGCTCTTCTCTCTGAAACGGTTGTACTTATCGTCTGCAAAGCTATGTCGCGTGCTGCGGTATGCGGATACACTAAAAGCACCATAGTAGAACACAGATGAAGCTTCTAAGTTGATGTAATAGCCAGTAAGAAGTAGTACAATTCAAGTTTTAGGTACTGATTATTGTCTTTTTAGCTGGCTCTGGTGCCTTGGACATGAGCTAGGACCTTAAGATTCTGCATGAAAGGAGGACTAGCAGCCGAGTTGCACGGGAGAATGTGAAAAGTGTTCATATGTAGTAAAAACCTGAGAAATCCGTCCGTTTTCCTCATTTGCTATCGAATCGACTTAAAGCCAGATCGTCACATTGGCCGCTCTTCTCTCTGAAACGGTTGTACTTATCGTCTGCAAAGCTATGTCGCGTGCTGCGGTATGCGGAGACACTAAAAGCACCATAGTAGTACACAGATGAAGCTTCTATGATGATGTAATAGCCAGTAAGAAGTAGTGCAATTCAAGTTTTAGGTATCGATTATTGACTTTTTAGCTGGCTTTGATGCCTTGGACATGAGCTAGGACCTTAAGAATCTGCATGAAAGGAGGACTAGCAGCCGAGTTGCAGGGGAGAATGTGAATAGTGTTCAAATGTAGTAAAAACCTGAGAAATCCGTCCGTTTTCGTCATTTGTTATCGAATTGACTTAAAGCCAGATCGTCACATTGGCCGCTCTTCTCTCTGAAACGGTTGTACTTATCGTCTGCAAAGCTATGTCGTATGCTGCGGCAAGCGGAGACACTGAAATCACCACAGTAGAAGACAGATGAAGCTTCTAATTTGATGTAATAGCCAGTAAGAAGTAGTACAATTCAAGTTTTAGGTATCGATTATTGACTTTTTAGCTGGCTTTGGTGCCTTGGACATGAGCTAGGACCTTAAGAATCTGCATGAAAGGAGGACTAGCAGCCGAGTTGCAGGGAAGAATGTGAAAAGTGTTCATATGTAGTAAAAACCTGAGAAATCCGTCCGTTTTCGTCATTTGTTATCGAATCGACTTAAAGCCAGATCGTCACATTGGCCGCTCTTCTCTCTGAAACGGTTGTACTTATCGTCTGCAAAGCTATGTCGCGTGCTGCGGTATGCGGAGACTCTCAAAGCACCATAGTAGAACACAGATGATGCTTCTAAGTTGATGTAATAGCCAGTAAGAAGTAGTACAATTCAAGTTTTAGGTACTGATTATTTACTTTTTAGCTGGCTTTGGTGCCTTGGACATGAGCTAGGACCTTAAGATTCTGCATGAAAGGAGGACTAGCAGCCGCGTTGCACGGGAGAATGTGAAATGTGTTCATATGTAGTAAAAACCTCAGAAATCCGTCCGTTTTCGTCATTTGTTATCGAATCGACTTAAAGCCCGATCGTCACATTGGCCGCTCTTCTCTCTGAAACGGTTGTACTTATCGCCTGCAAAGCTATGTCGCGTGATGCGGTATGCGGAGACACTAAAAGCACCATAGTAGAACACAGATGAAGCTTCTAAGTTGATGTAATAGCCAGTAAGAAGTAGTACAATTCAAGTTTTAGGTATCGATTATTGACTTTTTAGCTGGCTTTGATGCCTTGGACATGAGCTAGGACCTTAAGATTCTGCATGAAAGGAGGACTAGCATCCGCGCTGTACGGGAGAATGTGAAATGTGTTCATATGTAGTAAAATCCTGAGAAATACGTCCGTTTTCGTCATTTGTTATCGAATCGACTTAAAGCCAGATCGTCACATTGGCTGCTCTTCTCTCTGAAACGGTTGTACTTATCGTCTGGAAAGCTTTGTCGCGTGTTGCGGTATGCGGAGACACTGAAAGCACCATAGTAGAACACAGATGAAGCTTCTAAGATGATGTAATAGCCAGTAAGAAGTAGTACAATTCAAGTTTTAGGTATCGATTATTGACTTTTTAGCAGGCTTTGGTGCCTTGGACATGAGCTAGGACCTTAAGATTCTGCATGAAAGGAGGACTAGCAGCCGAGTTGCACGGGAGAATGTGAAAAGTGTTCATATGTAGTAAAAACCTGAGAAATCCGTCCGTTTTCGTCATTTGTTATCGAATCGACTTAAAGCCAGATCGTCACATTGGCCCCTCTTTTCTCTGAAACGGTTGTACTTATCGTCTGCAAAGCTATGTCGCGTACTGCGGTGTGCGGAGACACTAAAAGCACCATGGTAGAACACAGATGAAGCTTCTAAGTTGATGGAATAGCCAGTAAGAAGTAGTACAATTCAAGTTTTAGGTATCGATTATTGACTTTTTAGCTGGCTTTGGTGCCTTGGACATGAGCTAGGACCTTAAGATTCTGCATGAAAGGAGGACTAGCAGCCGAGTTGCACGGGAGAATGTGAAAAGTGTTCATATGTAGTAAAAACCTGAGAAATCCGTCCGTCTTCGTCATTTGTTATCGAATCGACTTAAAGCCAGATCGTCACATTGGCCCCTCTTTTCTCTGAAACGGTTGTACTTATCGTCTGCAAAGCTATGTCGCGTACTGCGGTGTGCGGAGACACTAAAAGCACCATGGTAGAACACAGATGAAGCTTCTAAGTTGATGTAATAGCCAGTAAGAAGTAGTACAATTCAAGTTTTAGGTATCGATTATTGACTTTTAAGCTGGCTTTGGTGCCTTGGACATGAGCTAGGACCTTAAGATTCTGCATTAAAGGAGGACTAGCAGCCGCGTTGCACGGGAGAATGTGAAATGTGTTCATATGTAGTAGAAACCTGAGAAATCCGTCCGTTTTCGTCATTTGTTATCGAATCGACTTAAAGCCCGATCGTCACATTGGCCGCTCTTCTCTCTGAAACGGTTGTACTTATCGTCTGCAAAGCTATGTCGCGTGCTGCGGTATGCGGAGACAATAAAATCACCATAGTAGAACACAGATGAAGATTCTAAGTCGATGTAATAGCCAGTAAGAAGTAGTACAATTCAAGTTTTAGGTACTGATTATTGACTTTTTACCTGGCTTTGGTGCCTTGGACATGAGCTAGGACCTTAAGATTCAGCATGAAAGAAGGACTAGCAGCCGAGTTGCACGGGAGAATGTGAAAAGTGTTCATATGTAGTAAAAACCTGAGAAATCCGTCCGTTTTCGTCATTTGTTGTCGAATGTACTTAAAGCCAGATCGTCACATTGGCCGCTCTTCTCTCTGAAACGGTTGTACTTATCGTCTGCAAAGCTATGTCGCGTGCTGCGGTATGCGGAGACACTAAAAGCACCATAGTAGAACACAGATGAAGCTTCTATGATGATGTAATAGCCAGTAAGAAGTAGTACAATTCAAGTTTTAGGTATCGATTATTGACTTTTTAGCTGGCTTTGGTGCCTTGGACATGAGCTAGGACCTTAAGATTCTGCATTAAAGGAGGACTAGCAGCCGCGTTGGATAGGAGAATGTGAAAAGTGTTCATATGTAGTAAAAACCTGAGAAATCCGTCCGTTTTCGTCATTTGTTATCGAATCGACTTAAAGCCAGATCGTCACATTGGCTGCTCTTCTCTCTGAAACGGTTGTACTTATCGTCTGGAAAACTTTGTCGCGTGCTGCGGTATGCGGAGACACTAAAAGCACCGCAGTAGAACACAGATGAAGCTTCTAAGTTGATGTAATAGCCAGTAAGAAGTATTACAATTCAAGTTTTAGGTATCGATTATTGACTTTTTAGCTGGCTTTGGTGCCTTGGACATGAGCTAGGACCTTAAGATTCTGCATGAAAGGAGGACTAGCAGCCGAGTTGCACGGGAGAATGTGAAAAGTGTTCATAAGTAGTAAAAACCTGAGAAATCCGTCCGTTTTCGTCATTTGTTATCGAATCGACTTAAAGCCAGATCGTCACATTGGCCGCTCTTCTCTCTGAAACGGTTGTACTTATAATCTGCAAAACTATGTCGCGTGCTGCGGTATGCGGAGACAATAAAATCACCATAGTAGAACACAGATGAAGCTTCTAAGTCGATGTAATAGCCAGTAAGAAGTAGTACAATTCAAGTTTTAGGTATCGATTATTGACTTCTTAGATGGATTTGGTGCCTTGGACATGAGCTAGGATGTTAAGATTCTGCATGAAAGGAGGACTAGCAGCCGAGATGCACGGGACAATATGAAAAGTGTTCATATGTAGTAAAAACCTGAGAAATCCGTCCGTTTTCGTTATTTGTTATCGAATCGCCTTAAAGCCAGATCGTCACTTGGCCGCTCTTCTCTCTGAAACGGTTGTACTTATCGTCTGCAAAGCTATGTCGCGTGCTGCGGTATGCGGATACACTAAAAGCACCATAGTAGAACACAGATGAAGCTTCTAAGTTGATGTAATAGCCAGTAAGAAGTAGTACAATTCAAGTTTTAGGTACTGATTATTGTCTTTTTAGCTGGCTCTGGTGCCTTGGACATGAGCTAGGACCTTAAGATTCTGCATGAAAGGAGGACTAGCAGCCGAGTTGCAGGGGAGAATGTGAATAGTGTTCAAATGTAGTAAAAACCTGAGAAATCCGTCCGTTTTCGTCATTTGTTATCGAATTGACTTAAAGCCAGATCGTCACATTGGCCGCTCTTCCCTCTGAAACGGTTGTACTTATCGTCTGCAAAGCTATGTCGTATGCTGCGGCAAGCGGAGACACTGAAATCACCACAGTAGAAGACAGATGAAGCTTCTAATTTGATGTAATAGCCAGTAAGAAGTAGTACAATTCAAGTTTTAGGTATCGATTATTGACTTTTTAGCTGGCTTTGGTGCCTTGGACATGAGCTAGGACCTTAAGAATCTGCATGAAAGGAGGACTAGCAGCCGAGTTGCAGGGAAGAATGTGAAAAGTGTTCATATGTAGTAAAAACCTGAGAAATCCGTCCGTTTTCGTCATTTGTTATCGAATCGACTTAAAGCCAGATCGTCACATTGGCCGCTCTTCTCTCTGAAACGGTTGTACTTATCGTCTGCAAAGCTATGTCGCGTGCTGCGGTATGCGGAGACTCTCAAAGCACCATAGTAGAACACAGATGATGCTTCTAAGTTGATGTAATAGCCAGTAAGAAGTAGTACAATTCAAGTTTTAGGTACTGATTATTTACTTTTTAGCTGGCTTTGGTGCCTTGGACATGAGCTAGGACCTTAAGATTCTGCATGAAAGGAGGACTAGCAGCCGCGTTGCACGGGAGAATGTGAAATGTGTTCATATGTAGTAAAAACCTCAGAAATCCGTCCGTTTTCGTCATTTGTTATCGAATCGACTTAAAGCCCGATCGTCACATTGGCCGCTCTTCCCTCTGAAACGGTTGTACTTATCGCCTGCAAAGCTATGTCGCGTGATGCGGTATGCGGAGACACTAAAAGCACCATAGTAGAACACAGATGAAGCTTCTAAGTTGATGTAATAGCCAGTAAGAAGTAGTACAATTCAAGTTTTAGGTATCGATTATTGACTTTTTAGCTGGCTTTGATGCCTTGGACATGAGCTAGGACCTTAAGATTCTGCATGAAAGGAGGACTAGCATCCGCGCTGTACGGGAGAATGTGAAATGTGTTCATATGTAGTAAAATCCTGAGAAATACGTCCGTTTTCGTCATTTGTTATCGAATCGACTTAAAGCCAGATCGTCACATTGGCTGCTCTTCTCTCTGAAACGGTTGTACTTATCGTCTGGAAAGCTTTGTCGCGTGTTGCGGTATGCGGAGACACTGAAAGCACCATAGTAGAACACAGATGAAGCTTCTAAGATGATGTAATAGCCAGTAAGAAGTAGTACAATTCAAGTTTTAGGTATCGATTATTGACTTTTAGCAGGCTTTGGTGCCTTGGACATGAGCTAGGACCTTAAGATTCTGCATGAAAGGAGGACTAGCAGCCGAGTTGCACGGGAGAATGTGAAAAGTGTTCATATGTAGTAAAAACCTGAGAAATCCGTCCGTTTTCGTCATTTGTTATCGAATCGACTTAAAGCCAGATCGTCACATTGGCCCCTCTTTTCTCTGAAACGGTTGTACTTATCGTCTGCAAAGCTATGTCGCGTACTGCGGTGTGCGGAGACACTAAAAGCACCATGGTAGAACACAGATGAAGCTTCTAAGTTGATGGAATAGCCAGTAAGAAGTAGTACAATTCAAGTTTTAGGTATCGATTATTGACTTTTTAGCTGGCTTTGGTGCCTTGGACATGAGCTAGGACCTTAAGATTCTGCATGAAAGGAGGACTAGCAGCCGAGTTGCACGGGAGAATGTGAAAAGTGTTCATATGTAGTAAAAACCTGAGAAATCCGTCCGTCTTCGTCATTTGTTATCGAATCGACTTAAAGCCAGATCGTCACATTGGCCCCTCTTTTCTCTGAAACGGTTGTACTTATCGTCTGCAAAGCTATGTCGCGTACTGCGGTGTGCGGAGACACTAAAAGCACCATGGTAGAACACAGATGAAGCTTCTAAGTTGATGTAATAGCCAGTAAGAAGTAGTACAATTCAAGTTTTAGGTATCGATTATTGACTTTTTAGCTGGCTTTGGTGCCTTGGACATGAGCTAGGACCTTAAGATTCTGCATTAAAGGAGGACTAGCAGCCGCGTTGCACGGGAGAATGTGAAATGTGTTCGTATGTAGTAGAAACCTGAGAAATCCGTCCGTTTTCGTCATTTGTTATCGAATCGACTTAAAGCCCGATCGTCACATTGGCCGCTCTTCTCTCTGAAACGGTTGTACTTATCGTCTGCAAAGCTATGTCGCGTGCTGCGGTATGCGGAGACAATAAAATCACCATAGTAGAACACAGATGAAGATTCTAAGTCGATGTAATAGCCAGTAAGAAGTAGTACAATTCAAGTTTTAGGTACTGATTATTGACTTTTTACCTGGCTTTGGTGCCTTGGACATGAGCTAGGACCTTAAGATTCAGCATGAAAGAAGGACTAGCAGCCGAGTTGCACGGGAGAATGTGAAAAGTGTTCATATGTAGTAAAAACCTGAGAAATCCGTCCGTTTTCGTCATTTGTTGTCGAATGTACTTAAAGCCAGATCGTCACATTGGCCGCTCTTCTCTCTGAAACGGTTGTACTTATCGTCTGCAAAGCTATGTCGCGTGCTGCGGTATGCGGAGACACTAAAAGCACCATAGTAGAACACAGATGAAGCTTCTATGATGATGTAATAGCCAGTAAGAAGTAGTACAATTCAAGTTTTAGGTATCGATTATTGACTTTTTAGCTGGCTTTGGTGCCTTGGACATGAGCTAGGACCTTAAGATTCTGCATTAAAGGAGGACTAGCAGCCGCGTTGGATAGGAGAATGTGAAAAGTGTTCATATGTAGTAAAAACCTGAGAAATCCGTCCGTTTTCGTCATTTGTTATCGAATCGACTTAAAGCCAGATCGTCACATTGGCTGCTCTTCTCTCTGAAACGGTTGTACTTATCGTCTGGAAAACTTTGTCGCGTGCTGCGGTATGCGGAGACACTAAAAGCACCGCAGTAGAACACAGATGAAGCTTCTAAGTTGAAGTAATAGCCAGTAAGAAGTATTACAATTCAAGTTTTAGGTATCGATTATTGACTTTTTAGCTGGCTTTGGTGCCTTGGACATGAGCTAGGACCTTAAGATTCTGCATGAAAGGAGGACTAGCAGCCGAGTTGCACGGGAGAATATGAAAAGTATTCAAATGTAGTAAAAACCTGAGAAATCCGTCCGTTTTCGTCATTTGTTATCGAATCGACTTAAAGCCAGATCGTCACATTGGTCGCTCTTCTGTCTGAAACGGTTGTACTTATCGTCTGCAAAGCTATGTCGCATGCTGCGGTATGCGGAGACACTAAAAGCACCATAGTAGAACACAGATGAAGCTTCTAAGTTGATGTAATAGCCAGTAAGAAGTAGTACAATTCAAGTTTTAGGTATCGATTATGGATTTTTTAGATGGCTTTGTTGACTTGGACATGAGCTAGGACCTTAAGATTCTGCAAGAAAGGAGGACTAGCAGCCGAGTTGCAGGGGAGAATGTGAAAAGTGTTCATATGTAGTAAAAACCTGAGAAATCCGTCCGTTTTCGTCATTTGTTATCGAATCGACTTAAAGCCAGAACCTCACATTGGCCGCTCTTCTGTCTGAAACGGTTGTACTTATCGTCTTCAAAGCTATGTCGCGTGCTGCGGTATGCGGAGACACTGAAAGCACCATAGTAGAACACAGATGAAGCTTCTAAGATGATGTAATAGCCAGTAAGAAGTAGTACAATTTAAGTTTTAGGTATCGATTATTGACTTTTTAGCTGGCTTTGGTGCCTTGGACATGAGCTAGGACCTTAAGATTCTGCATGAATGGAGGACTAGCAGCCGATTTGCGTGGGCGAATGTGAAAAGTGTTCATATGTAGTAAAAACCTGAGAAATCCGTCCGTTTTCGTCATTTGTTATCGAATCGACTTAAAGCCAGATCGTCACATTGGCCGCTCTTCTCTCTGAAACGGTTGTACTTATCGTCTGCAAAGCTATGTCGCGTGCTGCGGTATGCGAAGACACTAAAAGCACCATAGAAGAACACATATGAAGCTTCTATGATGATGTAATAGCCAGTAAGAAGTAGTACAATTCAAGTTTAAGGTAATGATTATCGACTTTTTAGCTGGCTTTGGTGCCTTGGACATGAGCTAGGACCTTAAGATTCTGCATGAAAGGAGGACGAGCAGCCGAGTTGCACGGGAGAATGTGAAAAGTGTTCATATGTAGTAAAAACCTGATAAATCCGTCCGTTTTCGTCATTTGATATCGAATCGACTTAAAGCCAGATCGTCACATTGGCCCCTCTTTTCTCTGAAACGGTTGTACTTATCGTCTGCAAAGCTATGTCGCGTACTGCGGTGTGCGGAGACACTAAAAGCACCATGGTAGAACACAGATGAAGCTTCTAAGTCGATGTAATAGCCAGTAAGAAGTAGTACAATTCAAGTTTTAGGTACTGATTATATGACTTTTTAGCTGGCTTTGGTGCCTTGGACATGAGCTAGGACCTTAAGATTCTGCATGAAAGGAGGACTAGCAGCCGAGTTGCACGGGAAAATGTGAAAAGTGATCATATGTAGTAAAAACCTGAGAAATCCGTCCGTTTTCGTCATTTGGTATCGAATCTACTTAAAGCTAGATCGTCACATTGGCCGCTCTTCTCTCTGAAATGGTTGTACTTATCGTCTGCAAAGCTATGTCGCGTGCTGCGGTATGCGGAGACACTAAAAGCACCATAGTAGAACACAGATGAAGCTTCTATGATGATGTAATAGCCAGTAAGAAGTAGTACAATTCAAGTTTTAGGTATCGATTATTGACTTTTTAGCTGGCTTTGATGCCTTGGACATGAGCTAGGACCTTAAGAATCTGCATGAAAGGAGGACTAGCAGCCGAGTTGCAGGGAAGAATGTGAAAAGTGTTCATATGTAGTAAAAACCTGAGAAATCCGTCCGTTTTCGTGATTTGTTATCGAATCGACTTAAAGCCAGATCGTCACATTGGCCCCTCTTTTCTCTGAAACGGTTGTACTTATCGTCTGCAAAGCTATGTCGCGTACTGCGGTGTGCGGAGACACTAAAAGCACCATGGTAGGACACAGATGAAGCTTCTAAGTTGAATTAATAGCCAGTAAGAAGTAGTACAATTCAAGTTTTAGGTATCGATTATTGACTATTTAGCTGGCTTTGGTGCCTTGGACATGAGCTAGGACCTTAAGATTCTGCATTAAAGGAGGACTAGCAGCCGCGTTGCACGGGAGAATGTGAAATGTGTTCATATGTAGTAGAAACCTGAGAAATCCGTCCGTTTTCGTCATTTGTTATCGAATTGACTTAAAGCCCGATCGTCACATTGGCCGCTCTTCTCTCTGAAACGGTTGTACTTATCGTCTGCAAAGCTATGTCGCGTGCTGCGGTATACGGAGACAATAAAATCACCATAGTAGAACACAGATGAAGCTTCTAAGTCGATGTAATAGCCAGTAAGAAGTAGTACAATTCAAGTTTTAGGTACTGATTATTGACTTTTTAGCTGGCTTTTGTGCCTTGGACATGAGCTAGGACCTAAAGATTCTGCATGAAAGGAGGACTAGCAGCCGAGTTGCACGGGAGAATGTGAAAAGTGTTCATATGTAGTAAAAACCTGAGAAATCCGTCCGTTTTCGTCATTTGTTATCGAATCGACTTAAAGCCAGATCGTCACATTGGCCGCTCTTCACTCTGAAACGGTTGTACTTATCGTCTGCAAAGCTATGTCGCGTGCTGCGGTATGCGGAGACACTAAAAGCACCATAGTAGAACACAGATGAAGCTTCTAAGTTGATGTAATAGCCAGTAAGAAGTAGTACAATTCAAGTTTTAGGTACTGATTATATACTTTTTAGCTGGCTTTGGTGCCTTGGACATGAGCTAGGACCTTAAGATTCTGCATGAAAGGAGGACTAGCAGCCGAGTTGCACGGGAGAATGTGAAAAGTGTTCATAAGTAGTAAAAACCTGAGAAATCCGTCCGTTTTCGTCATTTGTTATCGAATCGACTTAAAGCCAGATCGTCACATTGGCCGCTCTTCTCTCTGAAACGGTTGTACCTATCGTCTGCAAAGCTATGTCGCGTGCTGCGGTAATCGGAGACAATAAAATCACCATAGTAGAACACAGATGAAGCTTCTAAGTCGATGTAATAGCCACTAAGAAGTAGTACAATTCAAGTTTTAGGTATCGATTATTGACTTCTTAGATGGATTTGGTGCCTTGGACATGATCTAGGATGTTAAGATTCTGCATGAAAGGAGGACTAGCAGCCGAGATGCACGGGACAATATGAAAAGTGTTCATATGTAGTAAAAAAATGAGAAATCCGTCCGTTTTCGTCATTTGTTATCGAATCGACTTAAACCCAGATCGTCACATTGGCCGCTCTTCTCTCTGAAACGGTTGTACTTATCGCCTGCAAAGCTATGTCGCGTGATGCGGTATGCGGAGACACTAAAAGCACCATAGTAGAACACAGATGAAGCTTCTAAGTTGATGTAATAGCCAGTAAGAAGTAGTACAATTCAAGTTTTAGGTATCGATTATTGACTTTTTAGCTGGCTTTGGTGCCTTGGACATGAGCTAGGACCTTAAGATTCTGCATGAAAGGAGGACTAGCAGCCGCGTTGTACGGGAGAATGTGAAATGTGTTCATATGTAGTAAAATCCTGAGAAATACGTCCGTTTTCGTCATTTGTTATCGAATCGACTTAAAGCCAGATCGTCACATTGGATGCTCTTCTCTCTGAAACGGTTGTACTTATCGTCTGGAAAGCTTTGTCGCGTGCTGCGGTATGCGGAGACACTGAAACCACCATAGTAGAACACAGATGAAGCTTCTAAGATGATGTAATAGCCAGTAAGAAGTAGTACAATTCAAGTTTTAGGTATCGATTATTGACTTTTTAGCTGGCTTTGGTGCCTTGGACATGAGCTAGGACCTTAAGATTCTGCATGAAAGGAGGACTAGCAGCCGAGTTGCACGGGAGAATGTGAAAAGAGTTCATATGTAGTAAATACCTGAGAAATCCGTCCGTTTTCGTTATTTGTTATCGAATCGCCTTAAAGCCAGATCGTCACTTGGCCGCTCTTCTCTCTGAAACGGTTGTACTTATCGTCTGCAAAGCTATGTCGCGTGCTGCGGTATGCGGATACACTAAAAGCACCATAGTAGAACACAGATGAAGCTTCTAAGTTGATGTAATAGCCAGTAAGAAGTAGTACAATTCAAGTTTTAGGTATCGATTACTGACTTTTTAGCTGGCTTTGGTGCCTTGGACATGAGCTAGGACCTTAAGAATCTGCATGAAAGGAGGACTAGCAGCCGAGTTGCAGGGAAGAATGTGAAAAGTGTTCATATGTAGTAAAAACCTGAGAAATCCGTCCGTTTTCGTCATTTGTTATCGAATCTACTTAAAGCCAGATCGTGACATTGGCCGCTCTTCTCTCTGAAACGGTTGTACTTATCGTCTGCAAAGCTATGTCGCGTGCTGCGGTATGCGCAGACTCTAAAAGCACCATAGTAGAACACAGATGAAGCTTCTAAGTTGATGTAATAGCCAGTAAGAAGTAGTACAATTCAAGTTTTAGGTACTGATTATTTACTTTTTCGTTGGCTTTGGAGCCTTGGACATGAGGTAGGACCTTAAGATTCTGCATGAAAGGAGGACTAGCAGCCGCGTTGTACGGGAGAATGTGAAATGTGTTCATATGTAGTAAAATCCTGAGAAATACGTCCGTTTTCGTCATTTGTTATCGAATCGACTTAAAGCCAGATCGTCACATTGGCCGCTTTTCTCTCTGAAACGGTTGTACTTATCGTCTGCAAAGCTATGTCGTATGCTGCGGTAGGCGGAGACACTGAAACCACCACAGTAGAACACAGATGAAGCTCTAATTTGATATAATAGCCAGTAAGAAGTAGTACAATTCAAGTTTTAGGTATCGATTATTGACTTTTTAGCTGGCTTTGATGCCTTGGACATGAGCTAGGACCTTAAGAATCTGCATGAAAGGAGGACTAGCAGCCGAGTTGCAGGGAAGAATGTGAAATGTGTTCATATGTAGTAAAAACCTGAGAAATCCGTCCGTTTTCCTCATTTGTTATCGAATCGACTTAAAGCCAGATCGTCACATTGGCCGCTCTTCTCTCTGAAACGGTTGTACTTATCGTCTGCAAAGCTATGTCGCGTGCTGCGGTATACGGAGACAATAAAATCACCATAGTAGAACACAGATGAAGCTTCTAAGTCGATGTAATAGCCAGTAAGAAGTAGTACAATTCAAGTTTTAGGTACTGATTATTGACTTTTTAGCTGGCTTTTGTGCCTTGGGCATGAGCTAGGACCTTAAGATTCTGCATGAAAGGAGGACTAGCAGCCGAGTTGCACGAGAGAATGTGAAAAGTGTTCATATGTAGTAAAAACCTGAGAAATCCGTCCGTTTTCGTCATTTGTTATCGAATCGACTTAAAGCCAGATCGTCACATCGGCCGCTCTTCACTCTGAAACGGTTGTACTTATCGTCTGCAAAGCTATGTCGCGTGCTGCGGTATGCGGAGACACTAAAAGCACCATAGTAGAACACAGATGAAGCTTCTACGTTGATGTAATAGCCAGTAAGAAGTAGTACAATTCAAGTTTTACGTACTGATTATTTACTTTTTAGCTGGCTTTGTTGCCTTGGACATGAGCTAGGACCTTAAGATTCTGCATGAAAGGAGGACTAGCAGCCGAGTTGCACGGGAGAATGTGAAAAGTGTTCATAAGTAGTAAAAACCTGAGAAATCCGTCCGTTTTCGTCATTTGTTATCGAATCGACTTAAAGCCAGATCGTCACATTGGCCGCTCTTCTCTCTGAAACGGTTGTACTTATAATCTGCAAAGCTATGTCGCGTGCTGCGGTATGCGGAGACAATAAAATCACCATAGTAGAACACAGATGAAGCTTCTAAGTCGATGTAATAGCCAGTAAGAAGTAGTACAATTCAAGTTTTAGGTATCGATTATTGACTTCTTAGATGGATTTGGTGCCTTGGACATGAGCTAGGATGTTAAGATTCTGCATGAAAGGAGGACTAGCAGCCGAGATGCACGGGACAATATGAAAAGTGTTCATATGTAGTAAAAACCTGAGAAATCCGTCCGTTTTCGTTATTTGTTATCGAATCGCCTTAAAGCCAGATCGTCACTTGGCCGCTCTTCTCTCTGAAACGGTTGTACTTATCGTCTGCAAAGCTATGTCGCGTGCTGCGGTATGCGGATACACTAAAAGCACCATAGTAGAACACAGATGAAGCTTCTAAGTTGATGTAATAGCCAGTAAGAAGTAGTACAATTCAAGTTTTAGGTACTGATTATTGTCTTTTTAGCTGGCTCTGGTGCCTTGGACATGAGCTAGGACATTAAGATTCTGCATGAAAGGAGGACTAGCAGCCGAGTTGCACGGGAGAATGTGAAAAGTGTTCATATGTAGTAAAAACCTGAGAAATCCGTCCGTTTTCCTCATTTGCTATCGAATCGACTTAAAGCCAGATCGTCACATTGGCCGCTCTTCTCTCTGAAACGGTTGTACTTATCGTCTGCAAAGCTATGTCGCGTGCTGCGGTATGCGGAGACACTAAAAGCACCATAGTAGTACACAGATGAAGCTTCTATGATGATGTAATAGCCAGTAAGAAGTAGTGCAATTCAAGTTTTAGGTATCGATTATTGACTTTTTAGCTGGCTTTGATGCCTTGGACATGAGCTAGGACCTTAAGAATCTGCATGAAAGGAGGACTAGCAGCCGAGTTGCAGGGGAGAATGTGAATAGTGTTCATATGTAGTAAAAACCTGAGAAATCCGTCCGTTTTCGTCATTTGTTATCGAATTGACTTAAAGCCAGATCGTCACATTGGCCGCTCTTCTCTCTGAAACGGTTGTACTTATCGTCTGCAAAGCTATGTCGTATGCTGCGGTAAGCGGAGACACTGAAATCACCACAGTAGAAGACAGATGAAGCTTCTAATTTGATGTAATAGCCAGTAAGAAGTAGTACAATTCAAGTTTTAGGTATCGATTATTGACTTTTTAGCTGGCTTTGGTGCCTTGGACATGAGCTAGGACCTTAAGAATCTGCATGAAAGGAGGACTAGCAGCCGAGTTGCAGGGAAGAATGTGAAAAGTGTTCATATGTAGTAAAAACCTGAGAAATCCGTCCGTTTTCGTCATTTGTTATCGAATCGACTTAAAGCCAGATCGTCACATTGGCCGCTCTTCTCTCTGAAACGGTTGTACTTATCGTCTGCAAAGCTATGTCGCGTGCTGCGGTATGCGGAGACTCTCAAAGCACCATAGTAGAACACAGATGATGCTTCTAAGTTGATGTAATAGCCAGTAAGAAGTAGTACAATTCAAGTTTTAGGTACTGATTATTTACTTTTTAGCTGGCTTTGGTGCCTTGGACATGAGCTAGGACCTTAAGATTCTGCATGAAAGGAGGACTAGCAGCCGAGTTGCACGGGAGAATGTGAAATGTGTTCATATGTAGTAAAAACCTGAGAAATCCGTCCGTTTTCGTCATTTGTTATCGAATCGACTTAAAGCCCGATCGTCACATTGGCCGCTCTTCTCTCTGAAACGGTTGTACTTATCGCCTGCAAAGCTATGTCGCGTGATGCGGTATGCGGAGACACTAAAAGCACCATAGTAGAACACAGATGAAGCTTCTAAGTTGATGTAATAGCCAGTAAGAAGTAGTACAATTCAAGTTTTAGGTATCGATTATTGACTTTTTAGCTGGCTTTGATGCCTTGGACATGAGCTAGGACCTTAAGATTCTGCATGAAAGGAGGACTAGCATCCGCGCTGTACGGGAGAATGTGAAATGTGTTCATATGTAGTAAAATCCTGAGAAATACGTCCGTTTTCGTCATTTGTTATAGAATCGACTTAAAGCCAGATCGTCACATTGGCTGCTCTTCTCTCTGAAACGGTTGTACTTATCGTCTGGAAAGCTTTGTCGCGTGTTGCGGTATGCGGAGACACTGAAAGCACCATAGTAGAACACAGATGAAGCTTCTAAGATGATGTAATAGCCAGTAAGAAGTAGTACAATTCAAGTTTTAGGTATCGATTATTGACTTTTTAGCAGGCTTTGGTGCCTTGGACATGAGCTAGGACCTTAAGATTCTGCATGAAAGGAGGACTAGCAGCCGAGTTGCACGGGAGAATGTGAAAAGTGTTCATATGTAGTAAAAACCTGAGAAATCCGTCCGTTTTCGTCATTTTTTATCGAATCGACTTAAAGCCAGATCGTCACATTGGCCCCTCTTTTCTCTGAAACGGTTGTACTTATCGTCTGCAAAGCTATGTCGCGTACTGCGGTGTGCGGAGACACTAAAAGCACCATGGTAGAACACAGATGAAGCTTCTAAGTTGATGGAATAGCCAGTAAGAAGTAGTACAATTCAAGTTTTAGGTATCGATTATTGACTTTTTAGCTGGCTTTGGTGCCTTGGACATGAGCTAGGACCTTAAGATTCTGCATGAAAGGAGGACTAGCAGCCGAGTTGCACGGGAGAATGTGAAAAGTGTTCATATGTAGTAAAAACCTGAGAAATCCGTCCGTCTTCGTCATTTGTTATCGAATCGACTTAAAGCCAGATCGTCACATTGGCCCCTCTTTTCTCTGAAACGGTTGTACTTATCGTCTGCAAAGCTATGTCGCGTACTGCGGTGTGCGGAGACACTAAAAGCACCATGGTAGAACACAGATGAAGCTTCTAAGTTGATGTAATAGCCAGTAAGAAGTAGTACAATTCAAGTTTTAGGTATCGATTATTGACTTTTTAGCTGGCTTTGGTGCCTTGGACATGAGCTAGGACCTTAAGATTCTGCATTAAAGGAGGACTAGCAGCCGCGTTGCACGGGAGAATGTGAAATGTGTTCATATGTAGTAGAAACCTGAGAAATCCGTCCGTTTTCGTCATTTGTTATCGAATCGACTTAAAGCCCGATCGTCACATTGGCCGCTCTTCTCTCTGAAACGGTTGTACTTATCGTCTGCAAAGCTATGTCGCGTGCTGCGGTATGCGGAGACAATAAAATCACCATAGTAGAACACAGATGAAGATTCTAAGTCGATGTAATAGCCAGTAAGAAGTAGTACAATTCAAGTTTTAGGTACTGATTATTGACTTTTTACCTGGCTTTGGTGCCTTGGACATGAGCTAGGACCTTAAGATTCAGCATGAAAGAAGGACTAGCAGCCGAGTTGCACGGGAGAATGTGAAAAGTGTTCATATGTAGTAAAAACCTGAGAAATCCGTCCGTTTTCGTCATTTGTTGTCGAATCTACTTAAAGCCAGATCGTCACATTGGCCGCTCTTCTCTCTGAAACGGTTGTACTTATCGTCTGCAAAGCTATGTCGCGTGCTGCGGTATGCGGAGACACTAAAAGCACCATAGTAGAACACAGATGAAGCTTCTATGATGATGTAATAGCCAGTAAGAAGTAGTACAATTCAAGTTTTAGGTATCGATTATTGACTTTTTAGCTGGCTTTGGTGCCTTGGACATGAGCTAGGACCTTAAGATTCTGCATTAAAGGAGGACTAGCAGCCGCGTTGGATAGGAGAATGTGAAAAGTGTTCATATGTAGTAAAAACCTGAGAAATCCGTCCGTTTTCGTCATTTGTTATCGAATCGACTTAAAGCCAGATCGTCACATTGGCTGCTCTTCTCTCTGAAACGGTTGTACTTATCGTCTGGAAAACTTTGTCGCGTGCTGCGGTATGCGGAGACACTAAAAGCACCGCAGTAGAACACAGATGAAGCTTCTAAGTTGATGTAATAGCCAGTAAGAAGTATTACAATTCAAGTTTTAGGTATCGATTATTGACTTTTTAGCTGGCTTTGGTGCCTTGGACATGAGCTACGACCTTAAGATTCTGCATGAAAGGAGGACTAGCAGCCGAGTTGCACGGGAGAATATGAAAAGTATTCAAATGTAGTAAAAACCTGAGAAATCCGTCCGTTTTCGTCATTTGTTATCGAATCGACTTAAAGCCAGATCGTCACATTGGCCGCTCTTCTCTCTGAAACGGTTGTACTTATCGTCTGCAAAGCTATGTCGCGTGCTGCGGTATGCGGAGACACTAAAAGCACCATAGTAGAACACAGATGAAGCTTCTAAGTTGATGTAATAGCCAGTAAGAAGTAGTACAATTCAAGTTTTAGGTATCGATTATTGATTTTTTAGCTGGCTTTGTTGCCTTGGACATGAGCTAGGACCTTAAGATTCTGCAAGAAAGGAGGACTAGCAGCCGAGTTGCAGGGGAGAATGTGAAAAGTGTTCATATGTAGTAAAAACCTGAGAAATCCGTCCGTTTTCGTCATTTGTTATCGAATCGACTTAAAGCCAGAACGTCACATTGGCCGCTCTTCTCTCTGAAACGGTTGTACTTATCGTCTGCAAAGCTATGTCGCGTGCTGCGGTATGCGGAGACACTAAAAGCACCATAGTAGAACACAGATGAAGCTTCTATGATGATGTAATAGCCAGTAAGAAGTAGTACAATTCAAGTTTTAGGTATCGATTATTGACTTTTTAGCTGGCTTTGGTGCCTTGGACATGAGCTAGGACCTTAAGATTCTGCATTAAAGGAGGAATAGCAGCCGCGTTGGATAGGAGAATGTGAAAAGTGTTCATATGTAGTAAAAACCTGAGAAATCCGTCCGTTTTCGTCATTTGTTATCGAATCGACTTAAAGCCCGATCGTACATTGGCTGCTCTTCTCTCTGAAACGGTTGTACTTATCGTCTGGAAAACTTTGTCGCGTGCTGCGGTATGCGGAGACACTAAAAGCACCGCAGTAGAACACAGATGAAGCTTCTAAGTTGATGTAATAGCCAGTAAGAAGTATTACAATTCAAGTTTTAGGTATCGATTATTGACTTTTTAGCTGGCTTTGGTGCCTTGGACATGAGCTACGACCTTAAGATTCTGCATGAAAGGAGGACTAGCAGCCGAGTTGCACGGGAGAATATGAAAAGTATTCAAATGTAGTAAAAACCTGAGAAATCCGTCCGTTTTCGTCATTTGTTATCGAATCGACTTAAAGCCAGATCGTCACATTGGCCGCTCTTCTCTCTGAAACGGTTGTACTTATCGTCTGCAAAGCTATGTCGCGTGCTGCGGTATGCGGAGACACTAAAAGCACCATAGTAGAACACAGATGAAGCTTCTAAGTTGATGTAATAGCCAGTAAGAAGTAGTACAATTCAAGTTTTAGGTATCGATTATTGATTTTTTAGCTGGCTTAGTTGCCTTGGACATGAGCTAGGACCTTAAGATTCTGCAAGAAAGGAGGACTAGCAGCCGAGTTGCAGGGGAGAATGTGAAAAGTGTTCATATGTAGTAAAAACCTGAGAAATCCGTCCGTTTTCGTCATTTGTTATCGAATCGACTTAAAGCCAGAACGTCACATTGGCCGCTCTTCTCTCTGAAACGGTTGTACTTATCGTCTTCAAAGCTATGTCGCGTGCTGCGGTATGCGGAGACACTGAAAGCACCATAGTAGAACACAGATGAAGCTTCTAAGATGATGTAATAGCCAGTAAGAAGTAGTACAATTCAAGTTTTAGGTATCGATTATTGACTTTTTAGCTGGCTTTGGTGCCTTGGACATGAGCTAGGACCTTAAGATTCTGCATGAATGGAGGACTAGCAGCCGATTTGCGTGGGCGAATGTGAAAAGTGTTCGTATGTAGTAAAAACCTGAGAAATCCGTCCGTTTTCGTCATTTGTTATCGAATCGACTTAAAGCCAGATCGTCACATTGGCCGCTCTTCTCTCTGAAACGGTTGTACTTATCGTCTGCAAAGCTATGTCGCGTGCTGCGGTATGCGAAGACACTAAAAGCACCATAGTAGAACACATACGAAGCTTCTATGATGATGTAATAGCCAGTAAGAAGTAGTACAATTCAAGTTTAAGGTAATGATTATCGACTTTTTAGCTGGCTTTGGTGCCTTGGACATGAGCTAGGACCTTAAGATTCTGCATGAAAGGAGGACGAGCAGCCGAGTTGCACGGGAGAATGTGAAAAGTGTTCATATGTAGTAAAAACCTGAGAAATCCGTCCGTTTTCGTCATTTGATATCGAATCGACTTAAAGCCAGATCGTCACATTGGCCCCTCTTTTCTCTGAAACGGTTGTACTTATCGTCTGCAAAGCTATGTCGCGTACTGCGGTGTGCGGAGACACTAAAAGCACCATGGTAGAACACAGATGAAGCTTCTAAGTCGATGTAATAGCCAGTAAGAAGTAGTAACATTCAAGTTTTAGGTACTGATTATATGACTTTTTAGCTGGCTTTGGTGCCTTGGACATGAGCTAGGACCTTAAGATTCTGCATGAAAGGAGGACTAACAGCCGAGTTGCACGGGAAAATGTGAAAAGTGATCATATGTAGTAAAAACCTGAGAAATCCGTCCGTTTTCGTCATTTGGTATCGAATCTACTTAAAGCTAGATCGTCACATTGGCCGCTCTTCTCTCTGAAATGGTTGTACTTATCGTCTGCAAAGCTATGTCGCGTGCTGCGGTATGCGGAGACACTAAAAGCACCATAGTAGAACACAGATGAAGCTTCTATGATGATGTAATAGCCAGTAAGAAGTAGTACAATTCAAGTTTTAGGTATCGATTATTGACTTTTTAGCTGGCTTTGGTGCCTTGGACATGAGCTAGGACCTTAAGATTCTGCATGAAAGGAGGACTAGCAGCCGCGTTGGATAGGAGAATGTGAAAAGTGTTCATATGTAGTAAAAACCTGAGAAATCCGTCCGTTTTCGTCATTTGTTATCGAATCGACTTAAAGCCAGATCGTCACATTGGCTGCTCTTCTCTCTGAAACGGTTGTACTTATCGCCTGGAAAGCTTTGTCGCGTGCTGCGGTATGCGGAGACACTAAAAGCACCATAGTAGAACACAGATGAAGCTTCTAAGATGATGTAATAGCCAGTAAGAAGTAGTACAATTCAAGTTTTAGGTATCGATTATTGACTTTTTAGCTGGCTTTGGTGCCTTGAACATGAGCTAGGACCTTAAGATTCTGCATGAAAGGAGGACCAGCAGCCGACTTGCACGGGAGAATGTGAAAAGCGTTCATATGTAGTAAAAACCTGAGAAATCCGTCCGTTTTCGTCATTTGTTATCGAATCGACTTAAAGCCAGATCGTCACATTGGCCGCTCTTCTCTCTGAAACGGTTGTACTTATCGTCTTCAAAGCTATGTCGCGTGCTGCGGTATGCGGAGACACTAAAAGCACCATAGTAGAACACAGATGAAGCTTCTAAGTTGATGTAATAGCCAGTAAGAAGTAGTACAATTCAAATTTTAGGTATCGATTATTGATTTTTTAGCTGGCTTTGTTGCCTTGGACATGAGCTAGGACCTTAAGATTCTGCAAGAAAGGAGGACTAGCAGCCGAGTTGCAGGGGAGAATGTGAAAAGTGTTCATATGTAGTAAAAACCTGAGAAATCCGTCCGTTTTCGTCATTTGTTATCGAATCGACTTAAAGCCAGATCGTCACATTGCCCGCTCTTCTCTCTGAAACGGTTGTACTTATCGTCTTCAAAGCTATGTCGCGTGCTGCGGTATGCGGAGACACTAAAAGCACCATAGTAGAACACAGATGAAGCTTCTAAGTTGATGTAATAGCCAGTAAGAAGTAGTACAATTCAAGTTTTAGGTATCGATTATTGACTTTTAAGCTGGCTTTGGTGTCTTGGACATGAGCTAGGACCTTAAGAATCTGCATGAAAGGAGGACTAGCAGCCGAGTTGCACGGGAGAATGTGAAAAGTGTTCATATGTAGTAAAAACCTGAGAAATCCGTTCGTTTTCGTCAATTGTCATCGAATCGACTTAAAGCCAGATCGTCACATTGGCCGCTCTTCTCTCTGAAACGGTTCTACTTATCGTCTGCAAAGCTATGTCGCGTGCTGCGATATGCGGAGACACTAAAAGCACCATAGTAGAACACAGACGAAGCTTCTAAGTTGATGTAATAGCCAGTAAGAAGTAGTACAATTCAAGTTTTAGGTATCGATTATTGACTTTTTAGCTGGCTTTGGTGCCTTGAACATGAGCTAGGACCTTAAGATTCTGCATGAAAGGAGGACTAGCAGCCGAGTTGCACGGGAGAATGTGAAAAGCGTTCATATGTAGTAAAAACCTGAGAAATCCGTCCGTTTTCGTCATTTGTTATCGAATCGACTTAAAGCCAGATCGTCACATTGGCCGCTCTTCTCTCTGAAACGGTTGTACTTATCGCCTGCAAAGCTATGTCGCGTGATGCGGTATGCGGAGACACTAAAAGCACCATAGTAGAACACAGATGAAGCTTCTAAGTTGATGTAATAGCCAGTAAGAAGTATTACAATTCAAGTTTTAGGTATCGATTATTGACTTTTTAGCTGGCTTTGGTGCCTTGGACATGAGCTAGGACCTTAAGATTCTGCATGAAAGGAGGACTAGCAGCCGAGTTGCACGGGAGAATATGAAAAGTATTCAAATGTAGTAAAAACCTGAGAAATCCGTCCGTTTTCGTCATTTGTTATCGAATCGACTTAAAGCCAGATCGTCACATTGGCCGCTCTTCTCTCTGAAACGGTTGTACTTATCGTCTTCAAAGCTATGTCGCGTGTTGCGGTATGCGGAGACACTAAAAGCACCATAGTAGAACACAGATGAAGCTTCTAAGTTGATGTAATAGCCAGTAAGAAGTAGTACAATTCAAGTTTTAGGTATCGATTATTGATTTTTTAGCTGGCTTTGTTGCCTTGGACATGAGCTAGGACCTTAAGATTCTGCAAGAAAGGAGGACTAGCAGCCGAGTTGCAGGGGAGAATGTGAAAAGTGTTCATATGTAGTAAAAACCTGAGAAATCCGTCCGTTTTCGTCAATTGTCATCGAATCGACTTAAAGCCAGATCGTCACATTGGCCGCTCTTCTCTCTGAAACGGTTCTACTTATCGTCTGCAAAGCTATGTCGCGTGCTGCGGTATGCGGAGACACTAAAAGCACCATAGTAGAACACAGATGAAGCTTCTAAGTTGATGTAATAGCCAGTAAGAAGTAGTACAATTCAAGTTTTAGGTATCGATTATTGACTTTTTAGCTGGCTTTGGTGCCTTGGGCATGAGCTAGGACCTTAAGATTCTGCATGAAAGGAGGACTAGCAGCCGAGTAGCACGGGAGAATGTGAAAAGTGTTCATATGTAGTAAAAACCTGAGAAATCCGTCCGTTTTCGTCATTTGTTATCGATTCGACTTAAAGCCAGATCGTCACATTGGCCGATCTTCTCTCTGAAACGGTTGTACTTATCGTCTGCAAAGCTATGTCGCGTGCTGCGGTATGCTCAGACACTAAAAGCACCATAGTATAAAACAGATGAAGCTTCTAAGTTGATGTAATAGCCAGTAAGAAGTAGTACAACTCATTTTTAGGTATCGATTATTGACTTTTTAGCTGGCTTTGGTGCCTTGGACATGAGCTAGGACCTTAAGATTCTGCATGAAAGGAGGACTAGCAGCCGCGTTGCACGGGAGAATGTGAAATGTGTTCATATGTAGTAGAAACCTGAGAAATCCGTCCGTTTTCGTCATTTGTTATCGAATCGACTTAAAGCCCGATCGTCACATTGGCCGCTCTTCTCTCTGAAACGGTTGTACTTATCGTCTGAAAAGCTAAGTCGCGTGCTGCGGTATGCGGAGACAATAAAATCACCATAGTAGAACACAGATGAAGATTCTAAGTCGATGTAATAGCCAGTAAGAAGTAGTACAATTCAAGTTTTAGGTATCGATTATTGACTTCTTAGATGGATTTGGTGCCTTCGACATGAGCTAGGACCTTAAGATTCTGCATGAAAGGAGGACTAGCAGCCGAGTTGCACGGGACAATATGAAAAGTGTTCATATGTAGTAAAAACCTGAGAAATCCGTCCGTTTTCGTCATTTGTTATCGAATCGACTTAAAGCCAGATAGTCACATTGGCCGCTCTTCTCTCTGAAACGGTTGTACTTATCGTCTGCAAAGCTATGTCGCGTGCTGCGGTATGCGGAGACAATGAAATCACAATAGTAGAACACAGATGAAGCTTCTAAGTCGATGTAATAGCCAGTAAGAAGTAGTACAATTCAAGTTTTAGGTACTGATTATTGACTTTTTAGATGGCTTTGGTGCCTTGGACATGAGCTAGGACATTAAGATTCTGCATGAAAGGAGGACTAGCAGCCGAGTTGCATGGGCGAATGTGAAAAGTGTTCATATGTAGTAAAAACCTGAGAAATCCGTCCGTTTTCGTCATTTGTTATCGAATCGACTTAAAGCCAGATCGTCACATTGGCCGCTCTTCTCTCTGAAACGGTTGTACTTATCGTCTGCAAAGCTATGTCGCGTGCTGCGGTATGCGGAGACACTAAAAGCACCATAGTAGAACACATATGAAGCTTCTATGATGATGTAATAGCCAGTAAGAAGTAGTACAATTCAAGTTTAAGGTATCGATTATCGACTTTTTAGCTGGCTTTGGTGCCTTGGACATGAGCTAGGACCTTAAGATTCTGCATGAAAGGAGGACTAGCAGCCGAGTTGCACGGGAGAATGTGAGAAGTGTTCATATGTAGTAAAAACCTGAGAAATCCGTCCGTTTTCGTCATTTGATATCGAATCGATTTAAAGCCAGATCGTCACATTGGCCCCTCTTTTCTCTGAAACGGTTGTACTTATCGTCTGCAAAGCTATGTCGCGTACTGCGGTGTGCGGAGACACTAAAAGCACCATGGTAGAACACAGATGAAGCTTCTAAGTTGATGTAATAGCCAGTAAGAAGTAGTACAATTCATGTTTTAGGTATCGATTATTGACTTTTTAGCTGGCTTTGGTGCCTTGGACATGAGCTAGGACCTTAAGTTTCTGCATTAAAGGAGGACTAGCAGCCGACTTGCACGGGAGAATGAGAAATGTGTTCATATGTAGTAGAAACCTGAGAAATCCGTCCGTTTTCGTCATTTGTTATCGAATCGACTTAAAGCCCGATCGTAACATTGGCCGCTCTTCTCTCTGAAACGGTTGTACTTATCGTCTGCAAAGCTATGTCGCGTGCTGCGGTATGCGGAGACAATAAAATCACCATAGTAGAACACAGATGAGGCTTCTAAGTCGATGTAATAGCCAGTAAGAAGTAGTACAATTCAAGTTTTAGGTACTGATTATATGACTTTTTAGCTGGCTTTGGTGCCTTGGACATGAGCTAGGACCGTAAGATTCTGCATGAAAGAAGGACTAGCAGCCGAGTTGCACGGGAGAATGTGAAAAGTGTTCATATGTAGTAAAAACCTGAGAAATCCGTCCGTTTTCGTCATTTGTTATCGAATCTACTTAAAGCCAGATCGTGACATTGGCCGCTCTTCTCTCTGAAACGGTTGTACTTATCGTCTGCAAAGCTATGTCGCGTGCTGCGGTATGCGGAGACACTAAAAGCACCATAGTAGAACACAGATGAAGCTTCTATGATGATGTAATAGCCAGTAAGAAGTAGTACAATTCAAGTTTTAGGTATCGATTATTGACTTTTTAGCTGGCTTTGGTGCCTTGGACATGAGCTAGGACCTTAAGATTCTGCATGAAAGGAGGACTAGCAGCCGCGTTGGATAGGAGAATGTGAAAAGTGTTCATATGTAGTAAAAACCTGAGAAATCCGTCCGTTTTCGTCATTTGTTATCGAATCGACTTAAAGCCAGATCGTCACATTGGCTGCTCTTCTCTCTGAAACGGTTGTACTTATCGCCTGGAAAGCTTTGTCGCGTGATGCGGTATGCGGAGACACTAAAAGCACCATAGTAGAACACAGATGAAGCTTCTAAGATGATGTAATAGCCAGTAAGAAGTAGTACAATTCAAGTTTTAGGTATCGATTATTGACTTTTTAGCTGGCTTTGGTGCCTTGAACATGAGCTAGGACCTTAAGATTCTGCATGAAAGGAGGACTAGCAGCCGAGTTGCACGGGAGAATGTGAAAAGCGTTCATATGTAGTAAAAACCTGAGAAATCCGTCCGTTTTCGTCATTTGTTATCGAATCGACTTAAAGCCAGATCGTCACATTGGCCGCTCTTCTCTCTGAAACGGTTGTACTTATCGTCTTCAAAGCTATGTCGCGTGCTGCGGTATGCGGAGACACTAAAAGCACCATAGTAGAACACAGATGAAGCTTCTAAGTTGATGTAATAGCCAGTAAGAAGTAGTACAATTCAAGTTTTAGGTATCGATTATTGATTTCTTAGCTGGCTTTGGTGCCTTGGACATGAGCTAGGACCTTAAGATTCTGCATGAAAGGAGGACTAGCACTTGAGTTGCACGGGAGAATGTGAAAAGTGTTCATATGTAGTAAAAACCTGAGAAATCCGTCCGTTTTCGTCATTTGTTATCGAATCGACTTAAAGCCAGATCGTCACTTGGCCGCTCTTCTCTCTGAAACGGTTCTACTTATCGTCTGCAAAGCTATGTCGCGTGCTGCGCTATGCGGAGACACTAAAAGCACCATAGTAGAACACAGATGAAGCTTCTAAGTTGATGTAATAGAGAGTAAGAAGTAGTACAATTCAAGTTTTAGGTACTGATTATTTACTTTTTAGCTGGCTTTGGTGCCTTGGACATGAGCTAGGACCTTAAGCTCTGCATGAAATGAGGACTAGCAGCCGCGTTGGATGGGAGAATGTGGAAAGTGTTCATATGTAGTAAAAACCTGAGAAATCTGTCCGTTTTCGTCACTTGTTATCGAATCGACTTAAAGCCAGATCGTCACATTGGCCGCTCTTCTCTCTGAAACGGTTGTACTTATCGCCTGCAAAGCTATGTCGCGTGATGCGGTATGCGGAGACACTAAAAGCACCATAGTAGAACACAGATGAAGCTTCTAAGTTGATGTAATAGCCAGTAAGAAGTATTACAATTCAAGTTTTAGGTATCGATTATTGACTTTTTAGCTGGCTTTGGTGCCTTGGACATGAGCTAGGACCTTAAGATTCTGCATGAAAGGAGGACTAGCAGCCGAGTTGCACGGGAGAATATGAAAAGTATTCAAATGTAGTAAAAACCTGAGAAATCCGTCCGTTTTCGTCATTTGTTATCGAATCGACTTAAAGCCAGATCGTCACTTTGGCCGCTCTTCTCTCTGAAACGGTTGTACTTATCGTCTTCAAAGCTATGTCGCGTGCTGCGGTATGCGGAGACACTAAAAGCACCATAGTAGAACACAGATGAAGCTTCTAAGTTGATGTAATAGCCAGTAAGAAGTAGTACAATTCAAGTTTTAGGTATCGATTATTGACTTTTTAGCTGGCTTTGGTGCCTTGGACATGAGCTAGGACCTTAAGAATCTGCATGAAAGGAGGACTAGCAGCCGAGTTGCACGGGAGAATGTGAAAAATGTTCATATGTAGTAAAAACCTGAGAAATCCGTTCGTTTTCGTCAATTGTCATCGAATCGACTTAAAGCCAGATCGTCACATTGGCCGCTCTTCTCTCTGAAACGGTTCTACTTATCGTCTGCAAAGCTATGTCGCGTGCTGCGGTATGCGGAGACACTAAAAGCACCATAGTAGAACACAGATGAAGCTTCTAAGTTGATGTAATAGCCAGTAAGAAGTAGTACAATTCAAGTTTTAGGTATCGATTATTGACTTTTAGCTGGCTTTGGTGCCTTGGGCATGAGCTAGGACCTTAAGATTCTGCATGAAAGGAGGACTAGCAGCCGAGTAGCACGGGAGAATGTGAAAAGTGTTCATATGTAGTAAAAACCTGAGAAATCCGTCCGTTTTCGTCATTTGTTATCGATTCGACTTGAAGCCAGATCGTCACATTGGCCGATCTTCTCTCTGAAACGGTTGTACTTATCGTCTGCAAAGCTATGTCGCGTGCTGCGGTATGCTCAGACACTAAAAGCACCATAGTATAAAACAGATGAAGCTTCTAAGTTGATGTAATAGCCAGTAAGAAGTAGTACAACTCATTTTTAGGTATCGATTATAGACTTTTTAGCTGGCTTTGGTGCCTTGGACATGAGCTAGGACCTTAAGATTCTGCATGAAAGGAGGACTAGCAGCCGCGTTGCACGGGAGAATGTGAAATGTGTTCATATGTAGTAGAAACCTGAGAAATCCGTCCGTTTTCGTCATTTGTTATCGAATCGACTTAAAGCCCGATCGTCACATTGGCCGCTCTTCTCTCTGAAACGGTTGTACTTATCGTCTGCAAAGCTAAGTCGCGTGCTGCGGTATGCGGAGACAATAAAATCACCATAGTAGAACACAGATGAAGATTCTAAGTCGATGTAATAGCCAGTAAGAAGTAGTACAATTCAAGTTTTAGGTATCGATTATTGACTTCTTAGATGGATTTGGTGCCTTCCACATGAGCTAGGACCTTAAGATTCTGCATGAAAGGAGGACTAGCAGCCGAGTTGCACGGGACAATATGAAAAGTGTTCATATGTAGTAAAAACCTGAGAAATCCGTCCGTTTTCGTCATTTGTTATCGAATCGACTTAAAGCCAGATAGTCACATTGGCCGCTCTTCTCTCTGAAACGGTTGTACTTATCGTCTGCAAAGCTATGTCGCGTGCTGCGGTATGCGGATACAATGAAATCACAATAGTAGAACACAGATGAAGCTTCTAAGTCGATGTAATAGCCAGTAAGAAGTAGTACAATTCAAGTTTTAGGTACTGATTATTGACTTTTTAGATGGCTTTGGTGCCTTGGACATGAGCTACGACATTAAGATTCTGCATGAAAGGAGGACTAGCAGCCGAGTTGCATGGGCGAATGTGAAAAGTGTTCATATGTAGTAAAAACCTGAGAAATCCGTCCGTTTTCGTCATTTGTTATCGAATCGACTTAAAGCCAGATCGTCACATTGGCCGCTCTTCTCTCTGAAACGGTTGTACTTATCGTCTGCAAAGCTATGTCGCGTGCTGCGGTATGCGGAGACACTAAAAGCACCATAGTAGAACACATATGAAGCTTCTATGATGATGTAATAGCCAGTAAGAAGTAGTACAATTCAAGTTTAAGGTATCGATTATCGACTTTTTAGCTGGCTTTGGTGCCTTGGACATGAGCTAGGACCTTAAGATTCTGCATGAAAGGAGGACTAGCAGCCGAGTTGCACGGGAGAATGTGAGAAGTGTTCATATGTAGTAAAAACCTGAGAAATCCGTCCGTTTTCGTCATTTGATATCGAATCGATTTAAAGCCAGATCGTCACATTGGCCTCTCTTTTCTCTGAAACGGTTGTACTTATCGTCTGCAAAGCTATGTCGCGTACTGCGGTATGCGGAGACACTAAAAGGACCATGGTAGAACACAGATGAAGCTTCTAAGTTGATGTAATAGCCAGTAAGAAGTAGTACAATTCATGTTTTAGGTATCGATTATTGACTTTTTAGCTGGCTTTGGTGCCTTGGACATGAGCTAGGACCTTAAGTTTCTGCATTAAAGGAGGACTAGCAGCCGACTTGCACGGGAGAATGTGAAATGTGTTCATATGTAGTAGAAACCTGAGAAATCCGTCCGTTTTCGTCATTTGTTATCGAATTGACTTAAAGCCCGATCGTCACATTGGCCGCTCTTCTCTCTGAAACGGTTGTACTTATCGTCTGCAAAGCTATGTCGCGTGCTGCGGTATGCGGAGACAATAAAATCACCATAGTAGAACACAGATGAGGCTTCTAAGTCGATGTAATAGCCAGTAAGAAGTAGTACAATTCAAGTTTTAGGTACTGATTATATGACGTTTTAGCTGGCTTTGGTGCCTTGAACATGAGCTAGGACCGTAAGATTCTGCATGAAAGAAGGACTAGCAGCCGAGTTGCACGGGAGAATGTGAAAAGTGTTCATATGTAGTAAAAACCTGAGAAATCCGTCCGTTTTCGTCATTTGTTATCGAATCTACTTAAAGCCAGATCGTGACATTGGCCGCTCTTCTCTCTGAAACGGTTGTACTTATCGTCTGCAAAGCTATGTCGCGTGCTGCGGTATGCGGAGACACTAAAAGCACCATAGTAGAACACAGATGAAGCTTCTATGATGATGTAATAGCCAGTAAGAAGTAGTACAATTCAAGTTTTAGGTATCGATTATTGACTTTTTAGCTGGCTTTGGTGCCTTGGACATGAGCTAGGACCTTAAGATTCTGCATGAAAGGAGGACTAGCAGCCGCGTTGGATAGGAGAATGTGAAAAGTGTTCATATGTAGTAAAAACCTGAGAAATCCGTTCGTTTTCGTCATTTGTTATCGAATCGACTTAAAGCCAGATCGTCACATTGGCTGCTCTTCTCTCTGAAACGGTTGTACTTATCGCCTGGAAAGCTTTGTCGCGTGATGTGGTATGCGGAGACACTAAAAACACCATAGTAGAACACAGATGAAGCTTCTAAGATGATGTAATAGCCAGTAAGAAGTAGTACAATTCAAGTTTTAGGTATCGATTATTGACTTTTTAGCTGGCTTTGGTGCCTTGAACATGAGCTAGGACCTTAAGATTCTGCATGAAAGGAGGGGTAGCAGCCGAGTTGCACGGGAGAATGTGAAAAGCGTTCATATGTAGTAAAAACCTGAGAAATCCGTCCGTTTTCGTCATTTGTTATCGAATCGACTTAAAGCCAGATCGTCACATTGGCCGCTCTTCTCTCTGAAACGTTGGAATTATCGTCTTCAAAGCTATGTCGCGTGCTGCGCTATGCGGAGACACTAAAAGCACCATAGTAGAACACAGATGAAGCTTCTAAGTTGATGTAATAGAGAGTAAGAAGTAGTACAATTCAAGTTTTAGGTACTGATTATTTACTTTTTAGCTGGCTTTGGTGCCTTGGACATGAGCTAGGACCTTAAGATTCTGCATGAAATGAGGACTAGCAGCCGCGTTGCACGGGAGAATGTGAAATGTGTTCATATGTAGTAAAAACTTGAGAAATCCGTCTGTTTCCGTCATTTGTTATCGAATCGACTTAAAGCCCGATCGTCACATTGGCCGCTCTTCTCTCTGAAACGTTTGTACTTATCGTCTGCAAAGCTATGTCGCGTGCTGCGGTATGCGGAGACACTAAAAGCACCATAGTAGAACACAGATGAAGCGTCTATGATGATGTAATAGCCAGTAAGAAGTAGTACAATTCAAGTTTTAGGTATCGATTATTGACTTTTTAGCTGGCATTGGTGCCTTGGACATGAGCTAGGACCTTAAGATTCTGCATGAAAGGAGGACTAGCAGCCGCGTTGGATGGGAGAATGTGGAAAGTGTTCATATGTAGTAAAAACCTTAGAAATCTGTCCGTTTTCGTCATTTGTTATCGAATCGACTTAAAGCCAGATCGTCACATTGGCCGCTCTTCTCTCTGAAACGGTTGTACTTATCGCCTGCAAAGCTATGTCGCGTGATGCGGTATGCGGAGACACTAAAAGCACTATAGTAGAACACAGATGAAGCTTCTAAGTTGATGTAATAGCCAGTAAGAAGTATTACAATGCAAGTTTTAGGTATCGATTATTGACTTTTTAGCTGGCTTTTGTGCCTTGGACATGAGCTAGGACCTTAAGATTCTGCATGAAAGGAGGACTAGCAGCCGAGTTGCACGGGAGAATATGAAAAGTATTCAAATGTAGTAAAAACCTGAGAAATCCGTCCGTTTTCGTCATTTGTTATCGAATCGACTTAAAGCCAGATCGTCACATTGGCCGCTCTTCTCTCTGAAACGGTTGTACTTATCGTCTTCAAAGCTATGTCGCGTGCTGCGGTATTCGGAGACACTAAAAGCACCATAGTAGAACACAGATGAAGCTTCTAAGTTGATGTAATAGCCAGTAAAAAGTAGTACAATTCAAGTTTTAGGTATCGATTATTGATTTTTTAGCTGGCTTTGTTGCCTTGGACATGAGCTAGGACCTTAAGATTCTGCAAGAAAGGAGGACTAGCAGCCGAGTTGCAGGGGAGAATGTGAAAACTGTTCATATGTAGTAAAAACCTGAGAAATCCGTCCGTTTTCGTCATTTGTTATCGAATCGACTTAAAGCCAGATCGTCACATTGCGCGCTCTTCTCTCTGAAACGGTTGTACTTATCGTCTTCAAAGCTATGTCGCGTGCTGCGGTATGCGGAGACACTAAAAGCACCATAGTAGAACACAGATGAAGCTTCTAAGTTGATGTAATAGCCAGTAAGAAGTATTACAATTCAAGTTTTAGGTATCGATTATTGACTTTTTAGCTGGCTTTGGTGCCTTGGACATGAGCTAGGACTTTAAGATTCTGCATGAAAGGAGGACTAGCAGCCGAGTTGCACGGGAGAATATGAAAAGTATTCAAATGTAGTATAAACCTGAGAAATCCGTCCGTTTTCGTCATTTGTTATCGAATCGACTTAAAGCCAGATCGTCACATTGGCCGCTCTTCTCTCTGAAACGGTTGTACTTATCGTCTTCAAAGCTATGTCGCGTGCTGCGGTATGCGGAGACACTAAAAGCACCATAGTAAAACACAGATGAAGCTTCTAAGTTGATGTAATAGCCAGTAAGAAGTAGTACAATTCAAGTTTTAGGTATCGATTATTGATTTTTTAGCTGGCTTTGTTGCCTTGGACATGAGCTAGGACCTTAAGATTCTGCAAGAAAGGAGGACTAGCAGCCGAGTTGCAGGGGAGAATGTGAAAAGTGTTCATATGTAGTAAAAACCTGAGAAATCCGTCCGTTTTCGTCATTTGTTATCGAATCGACTTAAAGCCAGATCGTCACATTGCCCGCTCTTCTCTCTGAAACGGTTGTACTTATCGTCTTCAAAGCTATGTCGCGTGCTGCGGTATGCGGAGACACTAAAAGCACCATAGTAGAACACAGATGAAGCTTCTAAGTTGATGTAATAGCCAGTAAGAAGTAGTACAATTCAAGTTTTAGGTATCGATTATTGACTTTTTAGCTGGCTTTGGTGCCTTGGACATGAGCTAGGACCTTAAGAATCTGCATGAAAGGAGGTCTAGCAGCCGAGTTGCACGGGAGAATGTGAAAAGTGTTCATATGTAGTAAAAACCTGAGAAATCCGTTCGTTTTCGTCAATTGTCATCGAATCGACTTAAAGCCAGATCGTCACATTGGCCGCTCCTCTCTCTGAAACGGTTCTACTTATCGTCTGCAAAGCTATGTCGCGTGCTGCGGTATGCGGAGACACTAAAAGCACCATAGTAGAACACAGATGAAGCTTCTAAGTTGATGTAATAGCCAGTAAGAAGTAGTACAATTCAAGTTTTAGGTATCGATTATTGACTTTTTAGCTGGCTTTGGTGCCTTGGGCATGAGCTAGGACCTTAAGATTCTGCATGAAAGGAGGACTAGCAGCCGAGTAGCACGGGAGAATGTGAAAAGTGTTCATATGTAGTAAAAACCTGAGAAATCCGTCCGTTTTCGTCATTTGTTATCGATTCGACTTAAAGCCAGATCGTCACATTGGCCGATCTTCTCTCTGAAACGGTTGTACTTATCGTCTGCAAAGCTATGTCGCGTGCTGCGGTATGCTCAGACACTAAAAGCACCATAGTATAAAACAGATGAAGCTTCTAAGTTGATGTAATAGCCAGTAAGAAGTAGTACAACTCATTTTTAGGTATCGATTATTGACTTTTTAGCTGGCTTTGGTGCCTTGGACATGAGCTAGGACCTTAACATTCTGCATGAAAGGAGGACTAGCAGCCGCGTTGCACGGGAGAATGTGAAATGTGTTCATATGTAGTAGAAACCTGAGAAATCCGTCCGTTTTCGTCATTTGTTATCGAATCGACTTAAAGCCCGATCGTCACATTGGCCGCTCTTCTCTCTGAAACGGTTGTACTTATCGTCTGCAAAGCTAAGTCGCGTGCTGCGGTATGCGGAGACAATAAAATCACCATAGTAGAACACAGATGAAGATTCTAAGTCGATGTAATAGCCAGTAAGAAGTAGTACAATTCAAGTTTTAGGTATCGATTATTGACTTCTTAGATGGATTTGGTGCCTTCCACATGAGCTAGGACCTTAAGATTCTGTATGAAAGGAGGACTAGCAGCCGAGTTGCACGGGACAATATGAAAAGTGTTCATATGTAGTAAAAACCTGAGAAATCCGTCCGTTTTCGTCATTTGTTATCGAATCGACTTAAAGCCAGATAGTCACATTGGCCGCTCTTCTCTCTGAAACGGTTGTACTTATCGTCTGCAAAGCTATGTCGCGTGCTGCGGTATGCGGAGACAATGAAATCACAATAGTAGAACACAGATGAAGCTTCTAAGTCGATGTAATAGCCAGTAAGAAGTAGTACAATTCAAGTTTTAGGTACTGATTATTGACTTTTTAGATGGCTTTGGTGCCTTGGACATGAGCTAGGACATTAAGATTCTGCATGAAAGGAGGACTAGCAGCCGAGTTGCATGGGCGAATGTGAAAAGTGTTCATATGTAGTAAAAACCTGAGAAATCCGTCCGTTTTCGTCATTTGTTATCGAATCTACTTAAAGCCAGATCGTGACATTGGCCGCTCTTCTCTCTGAAACGGTTGTACTTATCGTCTGCAAAGCTATGTCGCGTGCTGCGGTATGCGGAGACACTAAAAGCACCATAGTAGAACACAGATGAAGCTTCTATGATGATGTAATAGCCAGTAAGAAGTAGTACAATTCAAGTTTTAGGTATCGATTATTGACTTTTTAGCTGGCTTTGGTGCCTTGGACATGAGCTAGGACCTTAAGATTCTGCATGAAAGGAGGACTAGCAGCCGCGTTGGATAGGAGAATGTGAAAAGTGTTCATATGTAGTAAAAACCTGAGAAATCCGTTCGTTTTCGTCATTTGTTATCGAATCGACTTAAAGCCAGATCGTCACATTGGCTGCTCTTCTCTCTGAAACGGTTGTACTTATCGCCTGGAAAGCTTTGTCGCGTGATGTGGTATGCGGAGACACTAAAAACACCATAGTAGAACACAGATGAAGCTTCTAAGATGATGTAATAGCCAGTAAGAAGTAGTACAATTCAAGTTTTAGGTATCGATTATTGACTTTTTAGCTGGCTTTGGTGCCTTGAACATGAGCTAGGACCTTAAGATTCTGCATGAAAGGAGGGGTAGCAGCCGAGTTGCACGGGAGAATGTGAAAAGCGTTCATATGTAGTAAAAACCTGAGAAATCCGTCCGTTTTCGTCATTTGTTATCGAATCGACTTAAAGCCAGATCGTCACATTGGCCGCTCTTCTCTCTGAAACGTTGGAATTATCGTCTTCAAAGCTATGTCGCGTGCTGCGCTATGCGGAGACACTAAAAGCACCATAGTAGAACACAGATGAAGCTTCTAAGTTGATGTAATAGAGAGTAAGAAGTAGTACAATTCAAGTTTTAGGTACTGATTATTTACTTTTTAGCTGGCTTTGGTGCCTTGGACATGAGCTAGGACCTTAAGATTCTGCATGAAATGAGGACTAGCAGCCGCGTTGCACGGGAGAATGTGGAAAGTGTTCATATGTAGTAAAAACCTTAGAAATCTGTCCGTTTTCGTCATTTGTTATCGAATCGACTTAAAGCCAGATCGTCACATTGGCCGCTCTTCTCTCTGAAACGGTTGTACTTATCGCCTGCAAAGCTATGTCGCGTGATGCGGTATGCGGAGACACTAAAAGCACTATAGTAGAACACAGATGAAGCTTCTAAGTTGATGTAATAGCCAGTAAGAAGTATTACAATGCAAGTTTTAGGTATCGATTATTGACTTTTTAGCTGGCTTTTGTGCCTTGGACATGAGCTAGGACCTTAAGATTCTGCATGAAAGGAGGACTAGCAGCCGAGTTGCACGGGAGAATATGAAAAGTATTCAAATGTAGTAAAAACCTGAGAAATCCGTCCGTTTTCGTCATTTGTTATCGAATCGACTTAAAGCCAGATCGTCACATTGGCCGCTCTTCTCTCTGAAACGGTTGTACTTATCGTCTTCAAAGCTATGTCGCGTGCTGCGGTATTCGGAGACACTAAAAGCACCATAGTAGAACACAGATGAAGCTTCTAAGTTGATGTAATAGCCAGTAAAAAGTAGTACAATTCAAGTTTTAGGTATCGATTATTGATTTTTTAGCTGGCTTTGTTGCCTTGGACATGAGCTAGGACCTTAAGATTCTGCAAGAAAGGAGGACTAGCAGCCGAGTTGCAGGGGAGAATGTGAAAACTGTTCATATGTAGTAAAAACCTGAGAAATCCGTCCGTTTTCGTCATTTGTTATCGAATCGACTTAAAGCCAGATCGTCACATTGCGCGCTCTTCTCTCTGAAACGGTTGTACTTATCGTCTTCAAAGCTATGTCGCGTGCTGCGGTATGCGGAGACACTAAAAGCACCATAGTAGAACACAGATGAAGCTTCTAAGTTGATGTAATAGCCAGTAAGAAGTATTACAATTCAAGTTTTAGGTATCGATTATTGACTTTTTAGCTGGCTTTGGTGCCTTGGACATGAGCTAGGACTTTAAGATTCTGCATGAAAGGAGGACTAGCAGCCGAGTTGCACGGGAGAATATGAAAAGTATTCAAATGTAGTATAAACCTGAGAAATCCGTCCGTTTTCGTCATTTGTTATCGAATCGACTTAAAGCCAGATCGTCACATTGGCCGCTCTTCTCTCTGAAACGGTTGTACTTATCGTCTTCAAAGCTATGTCGCGTGCTGCGGTATGCGGAGACACTAAAAGCACCATAGTAAAACACAGATGAAGCTTCTAAGTTGATGTAATAGCCAGTAAGAAGTAGTACAATTCAAGTTTTAGGTATCGATTATTGATTTTTTAGCTGGCTTTGTTGCCTTGGACATGAGCTAGGACCTTAAGATTCTGCAAGAAAGGAGGACTAGCAGCCGAGTTGCAGGGGAGAATGTGAAAAGTGTTCATATGTAGTAAAAACCTGAGAAATCCGTCCGTTTTCGTCATTTGTTATCGAATCGACTTAAAGCCAGATCGTCACATTGCCCGCTCTTCTCTCTGAAACGGTTGTACTTATCGTCTTCAAAGCTATGTCGCGTGCTGCGGTATGCGGAGACACTAAAAGCACCATAGTAGAACACAGATGAAGCTTCTAAGTTGATGTAATAGCCAGTAAGAAGTAGTACAATTCAAGTTTTAGGTATCGATTATTGACTTTTTAGCTGGCTTTGGTGCCTTGGACATGAGCTAGGACCTTAAGAATCTGCATGAAAGGAGGTCTAGCAGCCGAGTTGCACGGGAGAATGTGAAAAGTGTTCATATGTAGTAAAAACCTGAGAAATCCGTTCGTTTTCGTCAATTGTCATCGAATCGACTTAAAGCCAGATCGTCACATTGGCCGCTCCTCTCTCTGAAACGGTTCTACTTATCGTCTGCAAAGCTATGTCGCGTGCTGCGGTATGCGGAGACACTAAAAGCACCATAGTAGAACACAGATGAAGCTTCTAAGTTGATGTAATAGCCAGTAAGAAGTAGTACAATTCAAGTTTTAGGTATCGATTATTGACTTTTTAGCTGGCTTTGGTGCCTTGGGCATGAGCTAGGACCTTAAGATTCTGCATGAAAGGAGGACTAGCAGCCGAGTAGCACGGGAGAATGTGAAAAGTGTTCATATGTAGTAAAAACCTGAGAAATCCGTCCGTTTTCGTCATTTGTTATCGATTCGACTTAAAGCCAGATCGTCACATTGGCCGATCTTCTCTCTGAAACGGTTGTACTTATCGTCTGCAAAGCTATGTCGCGTGCTGCGGTATGCTCAGACACTAAAAGCACCATAGTATAAAACAGATGAAGCTTCTAAGTTGATGTAATAGCCAGTAAGAAGTAGTACAACTCATTTTTAGGTATCGATTATTGACTTTTTAGCTGGCTTTGGTGCCTTGGACATGAGCTAGGACCTTAACATTCTGCATGAAAGGAGGACTAGCAGCCGCGTTGCACGGGAGAATGTGAAATGTGTTCATATGTAGTAGAAACCTGAGAAATCCGTCCGTTTTCGTCATTTGTTATCGAATCGACTTAAAGCCCGATCGTCACATTGGCCGCTCTTCTCTCTGAAACGGTTGTACTTATCGTCTGCAAAGCTAAGTCGCGTGCTGCGGTATGCGGAGACAATAAAATCACCATAGTAGAACACAGATGAAGATTCTAAGTCGATGTAATAGCCAGTAAGAAGTAGTACAATTCAAGTTTTAGGTATCGATTATTGACTTCTTAGATGGATTTGGTGCCTTCCACATGAGCTAGGACCTTAAGATTCTGTATGAAAGGAGGACTAGCAGCCGAGTTGCACGGGACAATATGAAAAGTGTTCATATGTAGTAAAAACCTGAGAAATCCGTCCGTTTTCGTCATTTGTTATCGAATCGACTTAAAGCCAGATAGTCACATTGGCCGCTCTTCTCTCTGAAACGGTTGTACTTATCGTCTGCAAAGCTATGTCGCGTGCTGCGGTATGCGGAGACAATGAAATCACAATAGTAGAACACAGATGAAGCTTCTAAGTCGATGTAATAGCCAGTAAGAAGTAGTACAATTCAAGTTTTAGGTACTGATTATTGACTTTTTAGATGGCTTTGGTGCCTTGGACATGAGCTAGGACATTAAGATTCTGCATGAAAGGAGGACTAGCAGCCGAGTTGCATGGGCGAATGTGAAAAGTGTTCATATGTAGTAAAAACCTGAGAAATCCGTCCGTTTTCGTCATTTGTTATCGAATCGACTTAAAGCCAGATCGTCACATTGGCCGCTCTTCTCTCTGAAACGGTTGTACTTATCGTCTGCAAAGCTATGTCGCGTGCTGCGGTATGCGGAGACACTAAAAGCACCATAGTAGAACACATATGAAGCTTCTATGATGATGTAATAGCTAGTAAGAAGTAGTACAATTCAAGTTTAAGGTATCGATTATCGACATTTTAGCTGGCTTTGGTGCCTTGGACTTGAGCTAGGACCTTAAGATTCTGCATGAAAGGAGGACTAGCAGCCGAGTTGCACGGGAGAATGTGAGAAGTGTTCATATGTAGTAAAAACCTGAGAAATCCGTCCGTTTTCGTCATTTGATATCGAATCGATTTACAGCCAGATCGTCACATTGGCCCCTCTTCTCTCTGAAACGGTTGTACTTATCGTCTGCAAAGCTATGTCGCGTGCTGCGGTATGCGGAGACACTAAAAGCACCATAGTAGAACACAGATGAAGCTTCTATGATGATGTAATAGCCAGTAAGAAGTAGTACAATTCAAGTTTTAGGTATCGATTATTGACTTTTTAGCTGGCTTTGGTGCCTTGGACATGAGCTAGGACCTTAAGATTCTGCATGAAAGGAGGACTAGCAGCCGCGTTGGATAGGAGAATGTGAAAAGTGTTCATATGTAGTAAAAACCTGAGAAATCCGTCCGTTTTCGTCATTTGTTATCGAATCGACTTAAAGCCAGATCGTCACATTGGCTGCTCTTCTCTCTGAAACGGTTGTACTTATCGCCTGGAAAGCTTTGTCGCGTGCTGCGGTATGCGGAGACACTAAAAGCACCATAGTAGAACACAGATGAAGCTTCTAAGATGATGTAATAGCCAGTAAGAAGTAGTACAATTCAAGTTTTAGGTATCGATTATTGACTTTTTAGCTGGCTTTGGTGCCTTGAACATGAGCTAGGACCTTAAGATTCTGCATGAAAGGAGGAGTAGCAGCCGAGTTGCACGGGAGAATGTGAAAAGCGTTCATATGTAGTAAAAACCTGAGAAATCCGTCCGTTTTCGTCATTTGTTATCGAATCGACTTAAAGCCAGATCGTCACTTGGCCGCTCTTCTCTCTGAAACGGTTCTACTTATCGTCTGCAAAGCTATGTCGCGTGCTGCGCTATGCGGAGACACTAAAAGCACCATAGTAGAACACAGATGAAGCTTCTAAGATGATGTAATAGCCAGTAAGAAGTAGTACAATTCAAGTTTTAGGTATCGATTATTGACTTTTTAGCTGGCTTTGGTGCCTTGAACATGAGCTAGGACCTTAAGATTCTGCATGAAAGGAGGACTAGCAGCCGAGTTGCATGGGCGAATGTGAAAAGTGTTCATATGTAGTAAAAACCTGAGAAATCCGTCCGTTTTCGTCATTTGTTATCGAATCGACTTAAAGCCAGATCGTCACATTGGCCGCTCTTCTCTCTGAAACGGTTGTACTTATCGTCTGCAAAGCTATGTCGCGTGCTGCGCTATGCGGAGACACTAAAAGCACCATAGTAGAACACAGATGAAGCTTCTAAGTTGATGTAATAGAGAGTAAGAAGTAGTACAATTCAAGTTTTAGGTACTGATTATTTACTTTTTAGCTGGCTTTGGTGCCTTGGACATGAGCTAGGACCTTAAGATTCTGCATGAAATGAGGACTAGCAGCCGCGTTGCACGGGAGAATGTGAAATGTGTTCATATGTAGTAAAAACTTGAGAAATCCGTCTGTTTCCGTCATTTGTTATCGAATCGACTTAAAGCCCGATCGTCACATTGGCCGCTCTTCTCTCTGAAACGTTTGTACTTATCGTCTGCAAAGCTATGTCGCGTGCTGCGGTATGCGGAGACACTAAAAGCACCATAGTAGAACACAGATGAAGCTTCTAAGTTGATGTAATAGCCAGTAAGAAGTATTACAATTCAAGTTTTAGGTATCGATTATTGACTTTTTAGCTGGCTTTGGTGCCTTGGACATGAGCTAGGACCTTAAGATTCTGCATGAAAGGAGGACTAGCAGCCGAGTTGCACGGGAGAATATGAAAAGTATTCAAATGTAGTAAAAGCCTGAGAAATCCGTCCGTTTTCGTCATTTGTTATCGAATCGACTTAAAGCCAGATCGTCACATTGGCCGCTCTTCTCTCTGAAACGGTTGTACTTATCGTCTTCAAAGCTATGTCGCGTGCTGCGGTATGCGGAGACACTAAAAGCACCATAGTAGAACACAGATGAAGCTTCTAAGTTGATGTAATAGCCAGTAAAAAGTAGTACAATTAAAGTTTTAGGTATCGATTATTGATTTTTTAGCTGGCTTTGTTGCCTTGGACATGAGCTAGGACCTTAAGATTCTGCAAGAAAGGAGGACTAGCAGCCGAGTTGCAGGGGAGAATGTGAAAACTGTTCATATGTAGTAAAAACCTGAGAAATCCGTCCGTTTTCGTCATTTGTTATCGAATCGACTTAAAGCCAGATCGTCACATTGCGCGCTCTTCACTCTGAACCGGTTGTACTTATCGTCTTCAAAGCTATGTCGCGTGCTGCGGTATGCGGAGACACTAAAAGCACCATAGTAGAACACAGATGAAGCTTCTAAGTTGATGTAATAGCCAGTAAGAAGTAGTACAATTCAAGTTTTAGGTATCGATTATTGACTTTTTAGCTGGCTTTGGTGCCTTGGACATGAGCTAGGACCTTAAGAATCTGCATGAAAGGAGGACTAGCAGCCGAGTTGCACGGGAGAATGTGAAAAGTGTTCATATGTAGTAAAAACCTGAGAAATCCGTTCGTTTTCGTCATTTGTTATCGAATCGACTTAAAGCCAGATCGTCACATTGGCCGCTCTTCTCTCTGAAACGGTTCTACTTATCGTCTGCAAAGCTATGTCGCGTGCTGCGGTATGCGGAGACACTAAAAGCACCATAGTAGAACACAGATGAAGCTTCTAAGTTGATATAATAGCCAGTAAGAAGTAGTACAATTCAAGTTTTAGGTATCGATTATTGACTTTTTAGCTGGCTTTGGTGCCTTGGGCATGAGCTAGGACCTTAAGTTTCTGCATTAAAGGAGGACTAGCAGCCGACTTGCACGGGAGAATGTGAAATGTGTTCATATGTAGTAGAAACCTGAGAAATCCGTCCGTTTTCGTCATTTGTTATCGAATCGACTTAAAGCCCGATCGTCACATTGGCAGCTCTTCTCTCTGAAACGGTTGTACTTATCGTCTGCAAATCTATGTCGCGTGCTGCGGTATGCGGAGACAATAAAATCACCATAGTAGAACACAGATGAGGCTTCTAAGTCGATGTAATAGCCAGTAAGAAGTAGTACAATTGAAGTTTTAGGTACTGATTATATGACTTTTTAGCTGGCTTTGGTGCCTTGGACATGAGCTAGGACCGTAAGATTCTGCATGAAAGAAGGACTAGCAGCCGAGTTGCACGGGAGAATGTGAAAAGTGTTCATATGTAGTAAAAACCTGAGAAATCCGTCCGTTTTCGTCATTTGTTATCGAATCTACTTAAAGCCAGATCGTCACATTGGCCGCTCTTCTCTCTGAAACGGTTGTACTTATCGTCTGCAAAGCTATGTCGCGTGCTGCGGTATGCGGAGACTGTAACAGCACCATAGTAGAACACAGATGAAGCTTCTAAGTTGATGTAATAGCCAGTAAGAAGTAGTACAATTCAAGTTTTAGGTACTGACTATTTACTTTTTAGCTGGCTTTGGTGCCTTGGACATGAGCTAGGACCTTAAGATTCTGCATGAAAGGAGGACTAGAAGCCGAGCTGCACGGGAGAATGTGAAAAGTGTTCATATGTAGTAAAAACCTGAGAAATCTGTCCATTTTCGTCATTTGTTATCGAATCGACTTAAAGCCAGATCGTCAGATTGGCCCCTCCTTTCTCTGAAACGGTTGTACTTATCGTCTGCAAGGCTATGTCGCGTGCTGCGGTATGCGGAGACAAGAAAATCATTATAGTAGAACACAGATGAAGTTTCTAAGTTGATATAATAGCCAGTAAGAAGTAGTACACTTCAAGTTTTAGGTATCGATTATTGACTTTTTAGCTGGCTTTGGTGCCTTGGACATGAGCTAGGACCTTAAGATTCTGCATCAAAAGGAATACTAGCAGCCGAGTTGCACGGGAGAATGTGAAAAGTGTTCATATGTAGTAAAAACCTGAGAAATCCGTCCGTTTTCATCATTTGTTATCGAATCGACTTAAAGCCAGATCGTCACATTGGCCGCTCTTCTCTCTGAAACGGTTGTACTTATCGTCTGGAAAGCTATGTCGCGTGCTGCGGTATGCGGAGACACTAAAAGCACCATAGCAGAACACAGATGAAGCTTCTAAGTTGATGTAATAGCCAGTAAGAAGAAGTATAATTCAAGTTTTAGGTATCGATTATTGACTTTTTAGCTGGCTTTGGTGATCTGGACATGAGCTAGGACCTTAAGATTCTGCATGAAAGGAGGACTAGCAGCCGAGTTGCACGGGAGAATTTGAAATGTGTTCATATGTAGTAAAAACCTGAGAAATCCGACCGTTTTCGTCATTTGTTATCGAATCGACTTAATGCCAGAACGTCACATTGGCCGCTCCTCTCTCTGAAACGGTTGTACTTATCGTCCTCAAAGCTATGTCGCGTGCTGCGGTATGCGGAGACACTAAAAGCGCCATAGTAGAACACAGATGAAGCTACTAAGTTGATGTAATAGCCAGTAAGAAGTAGTACAATTCAAGTTTTAGGTATCAATTATTGACTTTTTAGCTGGCTTTGGTGCCTTGGACATGAGCTAGGACCTTAAGATTCTGCATTACAGGAGGACTAGCAGCCGCGTTGCACGGGAGAATGTGAAATGTGTTCATATGTAGTAGAAACCTGAGAAATCCGTCCGTTTTCGTCATTTGTTATCGAATCGACTTAAAGCCCGATCGTAACATTGGCCGCTCTTCTCTCTAAACGGTTGTACTTATCGTCTGCAAAGCTATGTCGCGTTCTGCGGTATGCGGAGACAATAAAATCACCATAGCAGAACACAGATGAAGCTTCTAAGTTGATATAATAGCCAGTAAGAAGTAGTACACTTCAAGTTTTAGGTATCGATTATTGACTTTTTAGCTGGCTTTGGTGCCTTGGACATGAGCTAGGACCTTAAGATTCTGCATCAAAAGGAGGACTAGCAGCCGAGTTGCACGGGAGGATGTGAAAAGTGTTCATATGTAGTAAAAACCTGAGAAATCCGTCCGTTTTCGTCATTTGTTATCGAATCGACTTAAAGCCAGATCGTCAAATTGGCCCCTCTTTTCTCTGAAACGGTTGTACTTATCGCCTGCAAAGCTATGTCGCGTGCTGCGGTATGCGGAGACAATAAAATCACCATAGTAGAACACAGATGAAGCTTCCAAGTTGATATAATAGCCAGTAAGAAGTAGTACACTTCAAGTTTTAGGTATCGATTATTGAATTTTTAGCTGGCTTTGGTGCCTTGGACATGAGCTAGGACCTTAAGATTCTGCATCAAAAGGAGGACTAGCAGCCGAGTTGCACGGGAGAATGTGAAATGTGTTCATATGTAGTAAAAACCTGAGAAATCCGTCCCTTTTCGTCATTTGTTATCAAATCGACTTAAAGCCAGATCGTCACATTGGCCGCTCTTCTCTCTGAAACGGTTGTACTTATCGTCTGGAAAGCTATGTCGCGTGCTGCGGTATGCGGAAACACTAAAAGCACCATAGTAGAACACAGATGAAGCTTCTAAAATGATGTAATAGCCAGTAAGAAGTAGTACAATTCAAGTTTTAGGTATCGATTATTGACTTTTTAGCTGGCTTTGGTTATCTGGACATGAGCTAGGACCTTAAGATTCTGCATGAAAGGAGGACTAGCAGCCGAGTTGCACGGGAGAATGTGGAATGTGTTCATATGTAGTAAAAACCTAGAAATCCGTCCGTTTTCGTCATTTGTTATCGAATCGACTTAATGCCAGAACGTCACATTGGCCGCTCCTCTCTCTGAAACGGTTGTACTTATCGTCCTCAAAGCTATGTCGCGTGCTGCGGTATGCGGAGACACTAAAAGCACCATAGTAGAACACAGATGAAGCTTCTAAGTTGATGTAATAGCCAGTAAGAAGTAGTACAATTCAAGTTTTAGGTATCGATTATTGACTTTTTAGCTGGCTTTGGTGCCTTGGACATGAGCTAGGACCTTAAGATTCTGCATGAAAGGAGGACTAGCAGCCGAGTTGCACGGGAGAATGTGAAATGTGTTCATATGTAGTAGAAACCTGAGAAATACGTCCGTTTTCGTCATTTGTTATCGAATCGACTTAAAGCCCGATCGTCACATTGGCCGCTCTTCTCTCTGAAACGGTTGTACTTATCGTCTGCAAAGCTATGTCGCGTGCTGCGGTATGCGGAGACAATAAAATCACCATAGTAGAACACAGATGAAGCTTCTAAGATGATGTAATAGCCAGTAAGAAGTAGTACAATTCAAGTTTTAGGTATCGATTATTGACTTTTTAGCTGGCTTTGGTGATCTGGACATGAGCTAGGACCTTAAGATTCTGCATCAAAAGGAGGACTAGCAGCCGAGTTGCACGGGAGAATGTGAAAAGTGTTCATATGTAGTAAAAACCTGAGAAATCCGTCCGTTTTCGTCATTTGTTATCGAATCGACTTAAAGCCAGATCGTCAAATTGGCCCCTCTTTTCTCTGAAACGGTTGTACATATCGTCTGCAAAGCTATGTCGCGTGCTGCGGTATGCGGAGACAATAAAATCACCATAGTAGAAAACAGATGAAGCTTCTAAATTGTTATAATAGCCAGTAAGAAGTAGTACACTTCAAGTTTTAGGTATCGATTATTGACTTTTTAGCTGGGTTTGGTGCCTTGGACATGAGCTGGGACCTTAAGATTCTGCATTAAAGGAGGACTAGCAGCCGCGTTGCACTGGAGAATGTGAAATGTGTTCATATGTGGTAGAAACCTGAGAAATCCGTCCATTTTCGTCATTTGTTATCGAATGGACTTAAAGCCCGCTCGTCACATTGGCCGCTCTTCTCTCTGAAACGGTTGTACTTATCGTCTGCAAAGCTATGTCGCGTGCTGCGGTATGCGGAGACAATAAAATCACCATAGTAGAACACAGATAAAGCTTCTAAGTTGATATAATAGCCAGTAAGAAGTAGTACACTTCAAGTTTTAGGTATCGATTATTGACTTTTGGCTGGCTTAGGTGATCTGGACATGAGCTAGGACCTTAAGATTCTGCATCAAAAGGAGGACTAGCAGCCGAGTTGCACGGGAGAATGTGAAAAGTGTTCATATGTAGTAAAAACCTGAGAAATCCGTCGGTTTTCGTCATTTGTTATCGAATCGACTTAAAGCCAGATCGTCAAATTGGCCCCTCTTTTCTCTGAAACGGTTTTACTTATCGTCTGCAAAGCTATGTCGCGTGCTGCGGTATGCGGAGACAATAAAATCACCATAGTAGAACACAGATGAAGCTTCTAAGTTGATATAATAGCCAGTAAGAAGTAGTACACTTCAAGTTTTAGGTATCGCTTATTGACTTTTTAGCTGGCTTTGGTGCCTTGGACATGAGCTAGGACCTTAAGATTCTGCATTAAAGGAGGACTAGCAGCCGCGTTTCACGGGAGAATGTGAAATGTGTTCATATGAAGTAGAAACCTGAGAAATCCGTCCGGTTTCGTCATTTGTTATCGAATCGACTTAAAGCCAGATCGTCACATTGGCCGCTCTTCTCTCTGAAACGGTTGTACTTATCGTCTGCAAAGTTATGTCGCGTGCTGCGGTATGTGGAGACAATAAAATCACCATAGTAGAACACAGATGAAGCTTCTAAGATGATGTAATAGCCAGTAAGAAGTAGTACAATTCAAGTTTTAGGTATCGATTATTGACTTTTTAGCTGGCTTTGGTGATCTGGACATGAGCTAGGACCTTAAGATTCAGCATCAAAAGGAGGACTAGCAGCCGAGTTGCACGGGAGAATGTGAAAAGTGTTCATATGTAGTAAAAACCTGAGAAATCCGTCCGTTTTCGTCATTTGTTATCGAATCGACTTAAAGCCAGATCGTCAAATTGGCCCCTCTTTTCTCTGAAACGGTTGTACTTATCGCCTGCAAAGCTATGTCGCGTGCTGCGGTATGCGGAGACAATAAAATCACCATAGTAGAACACAGATGAAGCTTCTAAGTTGATATAATAGCCAGTAAGAAGTAGTACACTTCAAGTTTTAGGTATCGCTTATTGACTTTTTAGCTGGCTTTGGTGCCTTGGACATGAGCTAGGACCTTAAGATTCTGCATGAAAGGAGGACTAGCAGCCGAGTTGCACGGGAGAATGTGAAAAGTGTTCATATGTAGTAAAAACCTGAGTAATCCGTCCGTTTTCGTCATTTGTTATCGAATCGACTAAATGCCAGAACGTCACATTGGCCGCTCCTCTAACTGAAACGGTTGTACTTATCGTCCTCAAAGCTATGTCGCGTGCTGCGGTATGCGGAGACACTAAAAGCACCATAGTAGAACACAGATGAAGCTTCTAAGTTGATATAATAGCCAGTAAGAAGTAGTACAACTCAAGTTCTAGGTATCGATTATTGACTTTTTAGCTGGCTTTGGTGCTCTGGACATGAGCTAGGACCTTAAGATTCTGCATTAAAGGAGGAATAGCAGCCGCGTTGCACGGGAGAATGTGAAATGTGTTCATATGTAGTAGAAACTTGAGAAATACGTCCGTTTTCGTCTTTTGTTATCGAATCGACTTAAAGCCCGATCGTCACATTGGCCGCTCTTCTCTCTGAAACGGTTGTACTTATCGTCTGCAAAGCTATGTCGCGTGCTGCGGTATGCGGAGACAATAAAATCACCATAGTAGAACACAGATGAAGCTTCTAAGATGATGTAATAGCCAGTAAGAAGTAGTACAATTCAAGTTTTAGGTATCGATTATTGACTTTTTAGCTGGCTTTGGTGATCTGGACATGAGCTAGGACCTTAAGATTCTGCATCAAAAGGAGGACTAGCAGCCGAGTTGCACGGGAGAATGTGAAAAGTGTTCATATGTAGTAAAAACCTGAGAAATCCGTCCGTTTTCGTCATTTGTTATCGAATCGACTTAAAGCCAGATCGTCAAATTGGCCCCTCTTTTCTCTGAAACGGTTGTACTTATCGTCTGCAAAGCTATGTCGCGTGCTGCGGTATGCGGAGACAATAAAATCACCATAGTAGAACACAGATGAAGCTTCTAAGTTGATATAATAGTCAGTAAGAAGTAGTACACTTCAAGTTTTAGGTATCGATTATTGACTTTTTAGCTGGCTTTGGTGCCTTGGACATGAGCTAGGACCTTAAGATTCTGCATTAAAGGAGGACTAGCAGCCGCGTTGCACGGGAGAATGTGAAATGTGTTCATATGTAGTAGAAACCTGAGAAATCCGTCCATTTTCGTCATTTGTTATCGAATCGACTTAAAGCCCGATCGTCACATTGGCCGCTCTTCTCTCTGAAACGGTTGTACTTATCGTCTGCATAGCTATGTCGAGTGCTGCGGTGTGCGGAGAAACTAAAAGCACCATAGTAGAACACAGATGAAGCTTCTAAGTTGATGTAATAGCCAGTAAGAAGTAGTACACTTCAAGTTGTAGGTATCGATTATTGACTTTTTAGCTGGCTTTGGTGCCTTGGACATGAGCTAGGACCTTAAGATTCTGCATCAAAAGGAGGACTAGCAGCCGAGTTGCACGGGAGAATGTGAAAAGTGTTCATATGTAGTAAAAACCTGAGAAATCCGTCCGTTTTCGTCATTTGTTATCGAATCGACTTAAAGCCAAATCGTCACATTGGCCGCTCTGCTCTCTGAAACGGTTGTACTTATCGTCTGCAAAGCTATGTCGCGTACTGCGGTATTCGGAGACACTAAAAGCACCATAGTAGAACACAGATGAAGCTTCTAATATGATGTAATAGCTAGTAAGAAGTAGTACAATTCAAGTTTTAGGTATCGATTATTGACTTTTTAGCTGGCTTTGGTGATCTGGACATGAGCTAGGACCTTAAGATTCTGCATGAAAGGAGGACTAGCAGCCGAGTTGCACGGGAGAATGTGAAAAGTGTTCATATGTAGTAAAAACCTGAGAAATCCGTCCGTTTTCGTCATTTGTTATCGAATCGACTTAATGCCTGAACGTCACATGGGCCGCTCTTCTCTCTGAAACGGTTGTACTTATCGTCCTCAAAGCTATGTCGCGTGCTGCGGTATGCGGAGACAATAAAATCACCATAGTAGAACACAGATGAAGCTTCTAAGATGATGTAATAGCCAGTAAGAAGTAGTACAATTCAAGTTTTAGGTATCGATTATTGACTTTTTAGCTGGCTTTGGTGATCTGGACATGAGCTAGGACCTTAAGATTCTGCATCAAAAGGAGGACTAGCAGCCGAGTTGCACGGGAGAATGTGAAAAGTGTTCATATGTAGTAAAAACCTGAGAAATCCGTCCGTTTTCGTCATTTGTTATCGAATCGACTTAAAGCCAGATCGTCAAATTGGCCCCTCTTTTCTCTGAAACGGTTGTACTTATCGTCTGCAAAGCTATGTCGCGTGCTGCGGTATGCGGAGACAATAAAATCACCATAGTAGAACACAGATGAAGCTTCTATGTTTATATAATAGCCATTAAGAAGTAGTACACTTCAAGTTTTAGGTATCGATTATTGACTTTTTAGCTGGCTTTGGTGCCTTGGACATGAGCTAGGACCTTAAGATTCTGCATTAAAGGAGGACTAGCAGCCGCGTTGCACGGGAGAATGTGAAATGTGTTCATATGTAGTAGAAACCTGAGATATCCGTCCATTTTCGTCATTTGTTATCGAATCGACTTAAAGCCCGATCGTCACATTGGCCGCTCTTCTCTCTGAAACGGTTGTACTTATCGTCTGCATAGCTATGTCGCGTGCTGCGGTGTGCGGAGACACTAAAAGCACCATAGTAGAACACAGATGAAGCTTCTAAGTTGATGTAATAGCCAGTAAGAAGTAGTACACTTCAAGTTTTAGGTATCGATTATTGACTTTTTAGCTGGCTTTGGTGCCTTGGACATGAGCTAGGACCTTAAGATTCTGCATCATAAGGAGGACTAGCAGCCGAGTTGCACGGGAGAATGTGAAAAGTGTTCATATGTAGTAAAAACCTGAGAAATCCGTCCGTTTTCGTCATTTGTTATCGAATCGACTTAAAGCCAAATCGTCACATTGGCCGCTCTGCTCTCTGAAACGGTTGTACTTATCGTCTGCAAAGCTATGTCGCGTACTGCGGTATTCGGAGACACTAACAGCACCATAGTAGAACACAGATGAAGCTTCTAATATGATGTAATAGCCAGTAAGAAGTAGTACAATTCAAGTTTTAGGTATCGATTATTGACTTTTGAGCTGGCTTTCGTGATCTGGACATGAGCTAGGACCTTAAGAATCTGCATGAAAGGAGGACTAGCAGCCGAGTTGCACGGGAGAATGTGAAAAGTGTTCATATGTAGTAAAAACCTGAGAAATCCGTCCGTTTTCGTCATTTGTTATCGAATCGACTTAATGCCAGAACGTCACATTGGCCGCTCCTCTCTCTGAAACGGATGTACTTATCGTCCTCAAAGCTATGTCGCGTGCTGCGGTATGCGGAGACACTAAAAGCACCATAGTAGAACACAGAGAAGCTTCTAAGTTGATGTAATAGCCAGTAAGAAGTAGTACAATTCAAGTTTTAGGTATCGATTATTGACTTTTTAGCTGGCTTTGGTGCTCTGGACATGAGCTAGGACCTTAAGATTCTGCATTAAAGGAGGACTAGCAGCCGCGTTGCACGGGAGAATGTGAAATGTGTTCATATGTAGAAGAAACCTGAGAAATACGTCCGTTTCCTCATTTGTTATCGAATCGACTTAAAGCCCGATCGTCACATTGGTCGCTCTTCTCTCTGAAACGGTTGTACTTATCGTCTGCAAAGCTATGTCGCGTGCTGCGGTATGCGGAGACAATAAAATCACCATAGTAGAACACAGATGAAGCTTCTAAGATGATGTAATAGCCAGTAAGAAGTAGTGCAATTCAAGTTTTAGGTATCGATTATTGACTTTTTAGCTGGCTTTGGTGCCTTGGACATGAGCTAGGACCTTAAGATTCTGCATTAAAGGAGGACTAGCAGCCGCGTTGCACGGGAGAATGTGAAATGTGTTCATATGTAGTAGAAACCTGAGAAATGCGTCCATATTCGTCATTTGTTATCGAATCGACTTAAAGCCCGATCGTCACATTGGCCGCTCATCTCTCTGAATCGGTTGTACTTATCGTCTGCAAAGCTATGTCGCGTGCTGCGGTATGTGGAGACACTAAAAGCACCATAGTAGAACACAGATGAAGCTTCTAAGTTGATGTAATAGAAAGTAAGAAGTAGTACAATTCAAGTTTTAGGTATCGATTATTGACTTTTTAGCTGGCTTTGATGCCTTGGACATGAGCTAGGACCTTAAGATTATGCATTAAAGGAGGACTAGCAGCCGCGTTGCACGGGAGAATGTGAAATGTGTTCATATGTAGTAGAAACCTGAGAAATCCGTCCGTTTTCGTCATTTGTTATCAAATCGACTTAAAGCCCGATCGTCACATTGGCCGCTCTTCTCTCTGAACCGGTTGTACTTATCGTCTGCAAAGCTATGTAGCGTGCTGCCGTATGCGGAGACAATAAAATCACCATAATAGAACACAGATGAAGCTTCTACGTCGATGTAATAGCCAGTAAGAAGTAGTACAATTCAAGTTTTAGGTACTGATTATTGACTTTTTAGCTGGCTTTGGTGCTCTGGACATGAGCTAGGACCTTAAGATTCTGCATGAAAGGAGGACTAGCAGCCGAGTTGCACGGGAGAATGTGAAAAGTGTTCATATGTAGTAAAAACCTGAGAAATCCGTCCGTTTTCGTCATTTGTTATCGAATCGACTTAAAGCCAGATCGCCACTTGGCTGCTCCTCTCTCTGAAACGGTTGTACTTACCGTCTGCAAAGCTATGTCGCATGCTGCGGTATGCGGAGACACTAAAAGCACCATAGTAGAACACAGATGAAGCTTCTAAGTTGATGTAATAGAAAGTAAGAAGTAGTACAATTCAAGTTTTAGGTATCGATTATTGACTTTTTAGCTGGCTTTGATGCCTTGGACATGAGCTAGGACCTTAAGATTATGCATTAAAGGAGGACTAGCAGCCGCGTTCCACGGGAGAATGTGAAATGTTTCATATGTAGTAGAAACCTGAGAAATCCGTCCGTTTTCGTAATTTGTTATCAAATCGACTTAAAGCCAGATCGTCACATTGGCCGCTCTTCTCTCTGAAACGGTTGTACGTATCGTCTGCAAAGCTATGTCGCGTACTGCGGTATGCGGAGATACTAAAAGCACCATAGTAGAACACTGATGAAGCTTCTAAGTTGATGTAATTGCCAGTAAGAAGTAGTACAATTCAAGTTTTAGGTATCGATTATTGACTTTTTAGCTGTCTTTGGTGCCTTGGACATGAGCTAGGACCTTAAGATTCTGCATGAAAGGAGAACTAGCAGCCGAGTTGCATGGGAGAATGTGAAAAGTGTTCATATCTAGTAAAAACCTGAGGGATCCGTCCGTTTTCGTCATTTGTTATCGAATCGACATAAAGACCAGATCGTCAAATTGGCCCCTCTTTTCTCTGAAACGGTTGTACTTATCGTCTGCAAAGCTATGTCGCGTGCTGCGGTATGCGGAGACAATAAAATCACCATAGTAGAACACACATGAAGCTTCTAAGTTGATATAATAGCCAGTAAGAAGTAGTACACTTCAAGTTTTAGGTATCGATTATTGACTTTTTAGCTGGCTTTCGGGCCTTGGACATGAGCTAGGACCTTAAGATTCTGCATCAAAAGGAGGACTAGCAGCCGAGTTGCACGGGAGAATGTGAAAAGTGTTCATATGTAGTAAAAACCTGAGAAATCCGTCCGTTTTCGTCATTTGTTATCGAATCGACTTAAAGCCAGATCGTCACATTGGCCGCTCTTCTCTCTGAAACGGTTGTACTTATCGTCTGCAAAGCTATGTCGCGTGCTGCGGTATGCGGAGACACTAAAACCACCATAGTAAAACACAGATCAAGCATCTAATTTAACGTAATAGCCAGTAAGAAGTAGTACAATTCAAGTTTTAGGTATCGATTATGGACTTTTTAGCTGGCTTTGGTGCCTTGGACATGAGCTAGGACCTTAAGATTCTGCATGAAAGGATGACTAGCAGCCGAGTTGCACGTGAAAATGTGAAAAGTGTTCATATGTAGTAAAAACCGGAGAAATCCGTCCGTTTTCGTCATTTGTTATCGAATCGACTTAAAGCCAGATCGTCACATTGGCCGCTCTTCTCTCTGAAACGGTTGTACTTATCGTCCTCAAAGCTATGTCGCGTGCTGCGGTAGGCGGAGACACTAAAAGCACCATAGTAGAACACAGATGAAGCTTCTAAGTTGATGTAATAGCCAGTAAGAAGTTAGGTATCGAGTATTGACTTTTTAGCTGGCTTTGGTGCCTTGGACATGAGCTAGGACCTTAACATTCTGCATGAAAGGAGGACTAGCAGCCGCGTTGCTCGGGAGAATGTGAAAAGTGTTCATATGTAGTAAAAACCTGAGAAATCCGTCCGGTTTCGTCATTTGTTATCGAATCGACTTAAAGCGAGTTCGTACTTGGCCGCTCTTCTCTCTGAAACGGTTGTACTTATCGTCTGCAAAGCTATGTCGCGTGCTGCGGTAGGCGGAGACACTAAAAGCACCATAGTAGAACACAGATGAAGCTTCTAAGTAGATGTAATAGCCAGTAAGAAGTTAGGTATCGATTATTGACTTTTTAGCTGGCTTTGGTGCCTTGGACATGAGCTAGGACCCTAACATTCTGCATGAAAGGAGGACTAGCAGCCGCGTTGCTCGGGAGAATGTGAAAAGTGTTCATATGTAGTAAAAACCTGAGAAATCCGTCCGGTTTCGTCATTTGTTATCGGATCGACTTAAAGCCAGATCGTCACATTGGCCGCTCTTCTCTTTGAAACGGTTGTACTTATCGTCCTCAAAGCTATGTCGCGTGCTGCGTTATGCGGAGACACTAAAAGCACCATAGTAGAACACAGATGAAGCTTCTAAGTTGATGTAATAGCCAGTAGGAAGTAGTGCAATTCAAGTTTTAGGTATCGATTATTGACTTCTTAGCTGGCTTTGGTGCCTTGGACATGGACTAGAACCTTAAGATTCTGCATGAAAGGATGACTAGCAGCCGAGTTGCACGGGAGAATGTGAAAAGTGTTCATATGTAGTAAAAACCTGCGAAATCCGTCCGTTTTCGTCATTTGTTATCGAATCGACTTAAAGCCAGATCGTCACATTGGCCGCTCTTCTCTCTGAAACGGTTGTACTTATCGTCAGCAAAGCTATGTCGCGTCCTGCGGTATGCGGAGACACTAAAATCACCATAGTAGAACACAGATGAAGCTTCTAATTTGATGTAATAGCCAGTAAGAAGTAGTACAATACAAATTTTAGGTTCTGATTATTTACTTTATAGCTGGCTTTGGTGCCTTGGACATGAGCCAGGACCTTAAGATTCTGCATGAAAGGAGGACTAGCAGCCGAGTTGCACGGGAGAATGTGAAAAGTGTTCATATGTAGTAAAAACCTGAGAAATCCGTCCGTTTTCGTCATTTGTTATCGAATCGACTTAAAGCCTGATCGTCACATTGGCCGCTCTTCTCTCTGAAACGGTTCTACTTATCGTCTGCAAAGCTATGTCGCGTGCTGCGGTATGCGGAGACACTAAAAGCACCATAGTAGAACACAGATGAAGCTTCTAAGTTGATGTAACAGCCAGTAAGAAGTAGTACAATTCAAGTTTTAGATATTGATTATTAACTTTTTAGCTGGCTTTGGTGCCTTGGACATGAGCTAGGACCTTAAGAATCTGCATGAAAGGAGGACTAGCAGCCGAGTTGCACGGGAGAATGTGAAAAGTGTTCATATGTAGTAAAAACCTGAGAAATCCGTCCGTTTTCGTCATTTGTTATCGAATCGACTTAAAGCCAGATCGTCACATTGGCCGCTCTTCTCTCTGAAACGGTTGTACTTATCGTCTGCAGAGCTATGTCTCGTACTGCGGTATGCGGAGACACTATAAGCACCACAGTGGAACACAGATGAAGATTCTAAGTTGACGTAATAGCCACTAAGAAGTAGTACAATTCAGTTTTAGGTATCGATTATTGACTTTTTAGCTGGCTTTGGTGCCTTGGACATGAGCTAGGACCTTAAGAATCTGCATGAAAGGAGGACTAGCAGCCGAGTTGCACGGGAGAGTGTGGAAAGTGTTCATATGTAGTAAAAACCTGAGAAATCTGTCCGTTTTCGTCATTTGTTATCGAATCGACTTAAAGCCAGATCGTCACATTGGCCGCTCCTCTCTCTGAAACGGTTGTACTTATCGTCTGCAGAGCTATGTCGCGTGCTGCGGTATGCGGAGACACTAAAAGCACCATAGTAGAACACAGATGGAGATTCTAAGTTGACGTAATAGCCACTAAGAAATAGTACAATTCAAGTTTTAGGTACCGATTATAGACTTTTTAGCTGGCTTTTTGTTCCTTGGACATGAGCTAGGACCTTACGTATCTGCATGAAAGGAGGACTAGCAGCCGAGTTGCACGGGAGAATGTGAGAAGTGTTCATATGTAGTAAAAACCTGAGAAATCCGACCGTTTTCGTCATTTGTTATCGAATCGACTTAAAGCCAGATCGTCACTTGGCCGCTCTTCTCCCTGGAACGGGTGTACTTATCGTCTGCAAAGCTATGTCGCGTGCTGCGGTATGTGGAGACACTAAAAGCACCATAGTAGAACACAGATGAAGCTTCTAAGTTGATGTAATAGACAGTAGGAAGTAGTGCAATTCAAGTTTTAGGTATCGATTATTGACTTCTTAGCTGGCTTTGGTGCCTTGGAAATGAGCTAGGACCTTAAAATTCTGCATGAAAGGAGGACTAGCAGCCGAGTTGCACGGGAGAATGTGAAAAGTGTTCATATGTAGTAAAAACCTGAGAAATCCGTCCGTTTTCGTCATTTGTTATCGAATCGACTTAAAGCCACATCGTCACATTGGCCGCTCTTCTCTCTGAAACGGTTGTACTTATCGTCTGCAGAGCTATGTCGCGTGCTGCGGCATGCGGAGTCACAAAAAGCACCATAGTAGAACACAGATGAAGCTTCTAAGTTGATGTAATAGCAAGTAAGAAGAAGTACAATTCTATGTTTTGGTACTGATTATTGACTTTTTAGTTGGCTTTGGTGCCTTGGACATGAGCTAGGACCTTAAGATTCTGCATGAAAGGAGGGCTAGCAGCCGAGTTGCACGGGAGAGTGTGAAAACTGTTCATATGTAGTAAAAACCTGAGAAATCCGTCCGTTTTCGACATTTGTTATTGAATCGACTTAAAGCCAAATCGTCACATTGGCCGCTCTTATCTCTGAAACGTTTGTACTTATTGTCTGCAAAGCTATTTCGCGTGCTGCGGTATGCGGAGACACGAAAAGCACCATAGTAGAACACAGATGAAGGTTTAAGTAAATGTAATAGCCAGTAAGAAGTAGTACAATACAAGTTTCAGGTACTGATTATTTACTTTATAGCTGGCTTTGGTGCCTTTGACATGAGCTAGGACCTTAAGATTCTGCATCAAAAGGAGGACTAGCAGCCGAGTTGCACGGGAGAATGTGAAAAGTTTTCATATGTAGTAAAAACCTGAGAAATCCGTCCGTTTTCGTCATTTGTTATCGAATCGACTAAAATCCAGATCGTCAAATTGGCCGCTCTTCTCTCTGGAACCGTTGTACTTATCGCCTGAAAAGCTATGTCGCGTGCTGCGGTATGCTGAGACACTAAAAGCACCATAGTAGAACACAGATGAAGCTTCTAAGTTGATGTAATAGCCAGTAAGAAGTAGTACAATTCAAGTTTTAGGTATTGATTATTGCCTTTTTAGCTGGCTTTGGTGCCTTGGACATGAGCTAGGACCTTAAGAATCTGCATGACAGGAGGACTAGCAGCCGAGTTGCACGGGAGAATGTGAAACGTGTTCATATGTAGTAAACACATGAGAAATCCGTCCGATTTCGTCATTTGTTATCGAATCGACTTAAAGCCAGATCGTCACATTGGCCGCTCTTCTCTCTGAAACGGTTGTACTTATCGTCTGCAGAGCTATGTCGCGTGCTGCGGTATGCGGAGACACTAAAAGCACCACAGTATAACACAGATGAAGATTCTAACTTGACGTAATAGCCACTAAGAAGTAGTACAATTCAAGTTTTAGGTATCGATTATTGACTTTTTAGCTGGGTTTGGTGCCTTGGACATGAGCTAGGACCTTAAGAATCTGCATGAAAGGAGGACTAGCAACCGAGTTGCACGGGAGAATGTGAAAAGTGTTCATATGTAGTAAAAACCTGAGAAATTCGTCCGTTTTCGTCATTTGTTATCGAATCGACTTAAAGCCAGATCGTCACATTTGCCGCTCTTCTCTCTGAAACGGTTGTACTTATCGTCTGCAAAGCTATGTCGCGTGCTGCGGTATGCGGAGACCCTAAAAGCACCATAGTAGAACACAGATGAAGCTTCTAAGTTGATGTAATAGCCAGTAAGAAGTAGTACAATTCAAGTTTTAGGTATTGATTATTGACTTTTTAGCTGGCTTTGGTGCTTTGGACATGAGCTAGGACCTTAAGATTCTGCATGAAAGGAGAACTAGCAGCCGAGTTGAACGGGAGAGTGTGAAAAGTGTTTATATGTAGTAAAAACCTGAGAAATCCGTCCGTTGTGTTCTTTTGTTATCGAATCGACTTAAAGCCAGATAATCACATTGGCCGCTCTTCTCTCTGAAACGGTTGTACTTATCGTCTGCAAAGCTATGTCGCGTGCTGCGGTATGTGGAGACACTAAAAGCACCATAGTAGAACGCAGATGAAGCTTCTAAGTTGATGTAATAGCCAGTAAGATGTAGTACACTTCAAGTTTTAGGTATTGATTATTGACATTTTAGCTTACTTTGGTTCCTTGGACATGAGTTAGGACCTTAACATTCTGCATAAAAGGAGAACTAGCAGCCGAGTTGCACGGGAGAATGTGAAAAGTGTTCATATGTAGTAAAAACCTGAGAAATCCGTCCGTTTTCGACATTTGTTATTGAATCGACTTAAAGCCAAATCGTCACATTGGCCGCTCTTATCTCTGAAACGGTTGTACTTATCGTCTGCAAAGCTATGTCGCGTGCTGCGGTATGCGGAGACACTATAACCACCATAGTAAAACACAGATGAAGCTCCTAAGTTGATGTAATAGCCAGTAAGAAGTAGTACAACTCAAGTTTTAGGTATCGTTTATTGACTTTTAGCTGGCTTTGGTGCCTTGGACATGAGCTAGGACCTTGAGATTCTGCATGAATGGAGGACTAGCAGCCGAGTTGCACGGGACAGTGTGAAAAGTGTTCATATGTAGTAAAAACCTGAGAAATCCGTCCGTTTTCGTCATTAGTTATCGAATCGACTTAAAGCCAGATCGTCACATTGGTCGCTCTTCTCTCTGAAACGGTTGTACTTATCGTCTGCAAAGCTATGTCGCGTGCTGCGGTATGCGGAGACACTAAAAGGACCATAGTAGAACACAGATGAAGCTTCTAAGATGATGTAATTGCCAGTAAGATGTAGTACAATTCAAGTTTTAGTTACTGATTATTGACTTTTTAGCTGGCTTTGGTGCCTTGGACATGAGCTAGGACCTTAAGATTCTGCATGAAAGGAGAACTAGCAGCCGAGTTGCATGGGAGAATTTGAAAAGGGTTCATATGTAGTAAAAACCTGAGAAATGCGTCCGTTTTCGTCATTTGTTATCGAATCGACTTAAAGCCAGATCGTCACATTGGCCGCTCTTCTCTCTGAAACGGTTGTACTTATCGTCTGCAAAGCTATGTCGCGTGCTGCGGCATGCGGAGACACAAAAAGCACCATAGTAGAACACAGATGAAGCTTCTAAGTTAATGTAATAGCAAGTAAGAAGAAGTACAATTCTATGTTTTGGTACTGATTATTGACTTTTTAGCTGGCTTTGGTGCCTTGGACATGAGCTAGGACCTTAATATTCTGCATGAAAGGAGGACTAGCAGCCGAGTTGCACGGGATAGTGTGAAAAGTGTTTATATGTAGTAAAAACCTGAGAAATCCGTCCGTTTTCGTCATTTGTTATCGAATCGACTTAAAGCCAGATCGTCACATTGGCCGCTCTTCTCTCTGAAACGGTTGTACTTATCGTCTGCAAAGCCATGTCGCGTGCTGCGGTATGTGGAGACACTAATAGCACCATAGTAGAACACAGATGAAGCTTCTAAGTTGATGTAATAGCCAGTAAGAAGTAGTACAATTCAAGTTTTAGGTAATGATTATTGACATTTTAGCTGGCTTTGGTTCCTTGGACATGAGCTAGGACCTTAAGATTCTGCATGAAAGGAGAACTAGCAGCCGAGTTGCACGGGAGAATGTGAAAAGTGTTCATATGTAGTAAAAACCTGAGAAATCCGTCCGTTTTCGACATTTGTTATCGAATCGACTTAAAGCCAAATCGTCACATTGGCCGCTCTTCTCTCTGAAACGGTTGTACTTATCGTCTGCAAAGCTACGTCGCGTGCTGCGGTATGTGGAGACACTAAAAGCACCATTGTAGAACACAGATGAAGCTTCTAAGTTGATGTAATAGCCAGTAGGAAGTAGTGCAATTCAAGTTTTAGGTATCGATTATTGAGTTCTTAGCTGGCTTTGGTGCCTTGGAAATGAGCTAGGACCTTAAGATTCTGCATGAAAGGAGGAATAGCAGCCGAGTTGCACGGGAGAATGTGAAAAGTGTTCATATGTAGTAAAAACCTGCGAAATCCGTCCGTTTTCGTCATTTGTTATCGAATCGACTTAAAACCAGATCGTCACATTGGTCGCTCTTTTCTCTGAAACGATTGTACTTATCGTCTGCAAAGCTATGTCGCATGCTGCGGTATGCGGAGACACTAAAAGCACCATAGTAGAACACAGATGAAGGTTCTAAGTTGATGTAATAGCCAGTAAGAAGTATTCCAATTCAAGTTTTAGGTATCCATTATTGACTTTTTAGCTGGCTTTGGTGCCTTGGACATGAGCTAGGACCTTAAGATTCTGCATGAAAGGAGGACTAGCAGCCGATTTCTACGGAAGAATGTGAAAAGTGTTCATATGTAGTAAAAACCTGAGAAATCCGTCCGTTTTCGTCATTTGTTATCGAATCGACTTAAAGCCAGATCGTCACATTTGCCGCTCTTCTCTCTGATACGGTTGTACTTATCGTCTGCAAAGCTTTGTCGCGTGCTGCGGTATTCGGAGACCCTAAAAGCACCATAGTGGAACACGGATGAAGCTTCTATGTTGATGTAATAGCCAGTAAGAAGTAGTATAATTCAAGTTTTAGGTATTGATTATTGACTCTTTAGCTGGCTTTGGTGCCTTGGACATGAGCTAGGACCTTAATATTCTGCATGAAAGGAGGACTATCAGCCGAGTTGTACGGGAGAATGTGAAAAGTGTTCATATGTAGTAAAAACCTAGAAATCCGTCCGTTTTCGTCATTTGTTATCGAATCCAACTAAAGCCAGATCGTCATATTGGCCGCATTTATGTCTAAAACGGTTGTACTTATCGACTGCAAAGCTATGTCGCGTGCTGCGGTATGCGGGGACACTAAAAGCATCATAGTAGAAACAGATGAAGCTTCTAAGTTGATGTAATAGCCAGTAAGAAGTAGTCCAATTCAAGTTTTAGATATCGATTATTAATTTTTTAGCTGGCTTTGGTGCCTTGGACATGAGCTAGGACCTTAAGAATCTGCATGAAAGGAGGACTAGCTGCAGAGTTGCACGGGAGAATGTGAAAAGTGTTAATATGTAGTAAAAACCTGAGAAATCCGTCCGTTTTCGTCATTTGTTATCGACTCGACTTAAAGCCAGATCATAACATTGGCCGCTCTTCTCTCTGAAAAGGTACTAATTATCGTCTGCAAAGCTATGTCTCGTGCTCCGGTATGCGGAGACACTAAAAGCACCATAGTAGAAAACAGATGAAGCTTCTAAGTTGATTTAATAGCCAGTAAGATATAGTACAATTCCAGTTTTAGGTATCGATTATTGACTTATTAGCTGGCTTTGGTGCCTTGGACATGAGCTAGGACTTTAAGATTCTGCATGAAAGGAGGACTAGCAACCGCGTTGCACGGGAGAATGTGAGAAGTGTTCATATGTATTAAAAACCTGAGAAATCCGACCATTTTCGTCATTTGTTATCGAATCGACTTAAAGCCAGATCGTCACATTGGCCGCTCTACTCTCTGAAACGATTGTACTTATCGTCTACTAATCTATGTCGCGTGCTGCGGTATGCGGGGACACAAAAAAGCACCACAGTAGAACACAGATGAAGGTTCTAAGTTGATGTAATAGCCAGTAAGATGTAGTCTAATTCAAGTTTTAGGTATCGATTATTGACTTTTTAGCGGGCTTTGGTGCCTTGGACATGAGCTAGGACCTTAAGATTCTGCACGAAAGGAGGACTAGCAGCCGAGTTGCACGGGAGAATATGAAAAGTGTTCATATGTAGTAAAAACCTGAGAAATCCGTCCGTTTTCGTCATTTGTTATCGACTCGACTTAAAGCCAGATCATCACATTGGCCGCTCTTCTCTCTGAAATCGTCGTAATTATCGTCTGCAAAGCTATGTCTCGTGCTCCGGAAAGCGGAGACACTAAAAGCACCATAGTAGAACACAGATGAAGCTTCTAAGTTGATGTAATAGCCAGTAAGATTTAGTACAATTCTAGTTTTAGGTATCGATTATTGACTTTTTAGCTGGCTTTGGTTCCTTGGACATGAGCTAGGACCTTAAGATTCTGCATGAAAGGAGGGCTAGCTGCAGAGTTGCACGGGAGATTGTGAAAAGTGTTCATATGTAGTAAAAACCTGAGAAATCCGTCCGTTTTCGTCATTTGTTATCGACTCGACTTAAAGCCAGATCATAACATTGGCCGCTCTTCTCTCTGAAAAGGTACTAATTATCGTCTGCAAAGCTATGTCTCGTGCTCCGGTATGCGGAGACACTAAAAGCACCATAGTAGAACACAGATGAAGCTTCTAAGTTGATGTAATAGCCAGTAAGATATAGTACAATTCAAGTTTTAGGTTTCGATTATTGACTTTTTAGCTGGCTTTGGTGCCTTGGACATGAGCTAGGACCTTAAGATTCTGCATGAAAGGAGGACTAGCAGCCGAGTTGCACGGGAGAATGTGGAATGTGTTCATATGTAGTAAAAACCTAGAAATCCGTCCGTTTTCGTCATTTGTTACCGAATCGACTTAAAGCCAGATCGTCACATTGGCCGCTCTTCTCTCTGAAACGGTTGTACTTATCGTCTGCAAAGCTATGTCGCGTGCTGCGGCATGCGGAGACACTAAAAGCACCATAGTAGAACACAGATGAAGCTTGTAAGTTGATGTAATAGCCAGTAAGAAGTAGCACAATTCAAGTTTTAGGTATCGATTATTGACTTTTTAGCTGTCTTTGGTGCCTTGGACATGAGCTAGGACCTTAAGATTCTGCATGAAAGGAGGACTATCAGCCGAGTTGTACGGGAGAATGTGAAAAGTGTTCATATGTAGTAAAAACCTAGAAATCCGTCCGTTTTCGTCATTTGTTATCGAATGCACTTAAAGCCAGATCGTCATATTGGCCGCATTTATGTCTAAAACGGTTGTAATTATCGTCTGCAAAGCTATGTCGCGTGCTGCGGTATGCGGAGACACTAAAAGCATCATAGTAGAACACAGATGAAGCTTCTAAGTTGATGTAATAGACAGTAAGAAGTAGTACAATTCAAGTTTTAGGTATCGATTATTGACTTTATAGCTATCTTTGGTGCTTTGGACATGAGCTAGGACCTTAAGATTGTGCATGAAAGGAGGACTAGCAGCTGATTTGCACGGGAGAATGTGAAAGGTGTTCATATGTAGTAAAAACCTGAGAAATCCGTCCGTTTTCGTCATTTGTTATCGACTCGACTTAAAGCCAGATCTTCACATTGGCCGCTCTTCTCTCTGAAACGGTTTTACTTATCGTCTGCAAAGCTATGACGTGTGCTGCGGTATGCGGAGACACTAAAACCACCATAGTAAAACACAGATGAAGCTTCTAAGTTGATGTAATAGCCAGTAAGATATAGTACAATTCAAGTTTTAGGTATCGATTATTGACTTTTTAGCTGGCTTTGGTGCCTTGGACATGAGCTAGGACCTTAAGATTCTGCATGAAAGGAGGACTAGCAGCCGAGTTGCACGGAAGAATGTGCAATGTGTTCATATGTAGTAAAAACCTAGAAATCCGTCCGTTTTCGTCATTTGTTATAGAATCGACTTAAAGCTAGATCGTCACATTGGCCGCTCTTCTCTCTGAAACGGTTGTACTTATCGTCTGCAAAGCTACGTCGCGTGCTGCGGTATGCGGAGACACTAGAAGATCCATAGTATAACACAGATGAAGCTTGTAAGTTGATGTAATAGCCAGTAAGAAGTAGCACAATTCAAGTTTTAGGTATCGATTATTGACTTTTTAGCTGTCTTTGGTGCCTTGGACATGAGCTAGAACCTTAAGATTCTGCATGAAAGGAGGACTATCAGCCGAGTTGTACGGGAGAATGTGAAAAGTGTTCATATGTAGTAAAAACCTAGAAATCCGTCCGTTTTCGTCATTTGTTATCGAATGCACTTAAAGCCAGATCGTCATATTGGCCGCATTTATGTCTAAAATGGTTGTACTTATCGTCTGCAAAGCTATGTCGCGTGCTGCGGTATGCGGAGACACTAAAAGCATCATAGTAGAACACAGATGAAGCTTCTAAGTTGATGTAATAGACAGTAAGAAGTAGTACAATTCAAGTTTTAGGTATCGATTATTGACTTTATAGCTATCTTTGGTGCCTTGGACATGAGCTAGGACCTTAAGATTCTGCATGAAAGGAGGACTAGCAGCTGATTTGCACGGGAGAATGTGAAAGGTGTTCATATGTAGTAAAAACCTGAGAAATCCGTCCGTTTTCGTCATTTGTTATCGACTCGACTTAAAGCCAGATCTTCACATTGGCCGCTCTTCTCTCTGAAACGGTTGTACTTATCGTCTGCAAAGCTATGACGTGTGCTGCGGTATGCGGAGACACTAAAACCACCATAGTAAAACACAGATGAAGCTTCTAAGTTGATGTAATAGCCAGTAAGATATACACTCCTGGAAATGGAAAAAAGAACACATTGACACCGGTGTGTCAGACCCACCATACTTGCTCCGGACACTGCGAGAGGGCTGTACAAGCAATGATCACACGCACGGCACAGCGGACACACTAGGAACCGCGGTGTTGGCCGTCGAATGGCGCTAGCTGCGCAGCATTTGTGCACCGCCGCCGTCAGTGTCATTCATTTTGCTGTGGCATACGGAGCTCCATCGCAGTCTTTAACACTGGTAGCATGCCGCGAGAGCGTGGACGTGAACCGTATGTGCAGTTGACGGACTTTGAGCGAGGGCGTATAGTGGTCATGCGGGAGGCCGGGTGGACGTACCGCCGAATTGCTCAACACGTGGGGCCTGTGGTCTCCACAGTACATCGATGTTGTCGCCAGTGGTCGGCGGAAGGTGTACGTGCCCGTCGACCTGGTACCGGACCGCAGCGACGCACGGATGCACGCCAAGACCGTAGGATCCTACACAGTGCCGTAGGGGACCGCACCGCCACTTCCCAGCAAATTAGGGACACTGTTGCTCCTGGGGTATCGGCGAGGACCATTCGCAACCGTCTCCATGAAGCTGGGCTACGGTCCCGCACACCGTTAGGCCGTCTTCCGCTCACGCCCCAACATCGTGCAGCCCGCCTCCAGTGGTGTCGCGACAGGCGTGAATGGAGGGACGAATGGAGACGTGTCGTCTTCAGCGCTACTGCCTTGGTGCCAATGATGGTCGTATGCGTGTTTGGCGCCGTGCAGGTGAGCGCCACAATCAGGACTGCATACGACCGAGGCACACAAGGCCAACACCCGGCATCATGGTGTGGGGAGCGATCACCTACAATGGCCGTACACCTCTGGTGATCGTCGAGGGGACACTGAATAGTGCACGGTACATCCAAACCGTCATCGAACCCATCGTTCTACCATTCCTAGACCGGCAAGGGAACTTGCTGTTCCAACAGGACAATGCACGTCCGCATGTATCCCGTGCCACCCAACATGCTCTAGAAGCATTTCTGTCTAAAACGGTTGTACTTATCGTCTGCAAAGCTATGTTGCTTGCTGCGGTATGTGGAGACACTAAAAGCACCATAGTAGAACACATATGAAGCTTCTAAGTTGATGTAATAGCCAGTAAGATATAGTACAATTCAAGTTTCAGGTATCGATTATTGACTTTATAGCTGGCTCTGGAGACTTGGACATACCTAGGACCTTAAGATTCTGCATGAAAGGAGGACTAGCAGCCGAGTTGCACGGGAGAATGTGAAAAGTGTTCATATGTAGTAAAAACCTGAGAAATCCGTCCGTATTCGTCATTTGTTATCGAATCGACTTAAAGCCAGATCGTCAAATTGGTCGCTCTTCTCTCTGAAACGATTGTACTTATCGTCTGCAAAGCTATGTCGCGTGCTGCGGCATGCGGAGACACAAAAAACACCATAGTAGAATACAGATGAAGCTTCTAAGTTGATGTAATAGCAAGTAAGAAGTAGTACAATTCTATGTTTTGGTACTGATTATTGACTTTTTAGCTGGCTTTGGTGCCTTGGACATAAGCTAGGACCTTAAGATTCTGCATGAAAGGAGGACTAGCAGCCGAGTTGCACGGGAGAATGTGAAAAGTGTTCATATGTAGTAAAAACCTGAGAAATCCGTCCGTTTTCGTCATTTGTTATCGAATCGACTTAAAGCCAGATCGTCACATTGGCCGCTCATCTCTCTGAAACGGTTGTACTTATCGTCTGCAAAGCTATGTCGCGTGCTGCGGTATGCGGAGACACTAAAAGGACCATAGTAGAACACAGATGAAGCCTCTAAGATGATGTAATTGCCAGTAAGAAGTAGTACAATTCAAGTTTTAGGTATCGATTATTGACTTTTTAGCTGGCTTTGGTGCCTTGGACATGAGCTAGGACCTTAAGATTCTGCATGAAAGGAGGACTAGCAGCCGCGTTGCACGGGAGAGTGTGAAATGTGTTCATTTGCAGTAAAAACCCGAAAAATCCGTCCGTTTACGTCATTTGTTATCGAATCGACTTAAAGCCAGATCGTCACATTGGCCGCTCTTCTCTCTGAAACGGTTGTACTTATCGTCTGCAAAGCTATGTCGCGTGCTGCGGTATGCGGAGACACTAAAAGCACCATAGTAGAACCCAGATGAAGCTTCTAAGTTGAAGTAATAGCCAGTAAGAAGTAGTACAATTCAAGTTTTAGGTATCGATTATTGGCTTTTTAGCTGGCTTTGGCGCCTTGGACATGAGCTAGGACCTTAAGATTCTGCATGAAAGGAGGACTAGCAGCCGCGTTGCACGGGAGAATGTGAAAAGTGTTCATATGTAGTAAAAACCTTAGAAATCGGTCCGTTTTCGTCATTTGTTATCGACTCGACTTAAAGCCAGATCGCCACATTGGCCGCTCTTCTCTCTGAAATGTCTGTACTTATCGTCTGCAAAGCTATGACGCGTGCTGCGGTATGCGGAGACACTAAAACCACCATAGTAAAACACAGATGAAGCATCTAATTTTATGTAATAGAAAGTAAGAAGTAGTACAATTCAAGTTTTAGGTATCGATTATGGACTTTTTAGCTGGCTTTGGTGCCTTGGGCAAGAGCGAGGACCTTAAGAATCTGCATGAAAGGAGGACTAGCAGCCGAGTTGCACGGGAGAATGTGAAAAGTGTTCATATGTAGTAAAAACCTGAGAAATCCGTCCGTTTTCGTCATTTGTTATCGAATCGACTTAATGCCAGATCGTCACATTGGCCGCTCTTCTCTCTGAAACGGTTGTACTTATCGTCTGCAAAGCGATGTCGCGTGCTGCGGTATGCGCAGACACTAAAAGCACCATAGTAGAAAACAGATGAAGCTTCTAAGTTGATGTAATAGCCAGTAAGATATAGTACAATTCAAGTCTTAGGTATCGATTATTGACTTTTTAGCTAGCTTTGGTGCCTTGGACATGAGCTAGGACCTTAACATTCTGCATGAAAGGAGGACTAGCAGCCGAGTTGCACGGGAGAATGTGAAAAGTGTTCATATGCAGTAAAAACCCGAAAAATCCGTTCGTTATCGTCATTTTTTATCGAATCGACATAAGGCCAGATCGTCACATTGGCCGCTCTTCTCTCTGAAATGGTTGTACTTATCGTCTGCAAAGATATGACGTGTGCAGCGGTATGCGGAGACACTAAAACCACCATAGTAAAACACAGATGAAGCATCTAATTTAATGTAATAGCCAGTAAGAAGTAGTACAATTCAAGTTTTAGGTATCGATTATGGACTTTTTAGCTGGCTTTGGTGCCTTGGACATGAGCTAGGACCTTAAGAATCTGCATGAGAGGAGGACTAGCAGCCGAGTTGCACGGGAGAATGTGAAAAGTGTTCATATGTAGTAAAAACCTGAGAAATCCGTCCGTATTCGTCATTTGTTACCGAATCGACTTAAAGCCAGATCGTCACATTGGTCGCTCTTCTCTCTGAAACGATTGTACTTATCGACTGCAAAGCTATGTCGCGTGCTGCGGTATGCGGAGACTCACAAAGCACTATAGTAGAACACAGATGAAGCTTATAAGTTGATGTAATAGCCAGTAAGAAGTAGTACAATTTAAGTTTTAGGTATCGATTATTGACTTTTTAGCTGGCTTTGGTGCCTTGGACATGAGCTAGGACCTTAAGATTCTGCATGAAAGGAGAACTAGCACCGGAGTTGCACGGGAGAATGTGAAAAGTGTTCATATGTAGTAAAAACCTGAGAAATCCGTCCGTTTTCGTCATTTGTTATCGACTCAACTTAAAGCCAGATCATCACATTGGCCGCTCTTCTCTCTGAAACGGTCGTAATTATCGTCTGCAAAGCTATGTCTCGTGCTCCAGTATGCGGAGACACTAAAAGCACCATAGTAGAAAACAGATGAAGCTTCTAAGTTGATGTAATAGCAAGTAAGATATAGTACAATTCAAGTTTTATGTTTCCATTATTGACTTTTTAGCTGGCTTTGGTGCCTTGGACATGAGCTAGGACCTTAAGATTCTGCATGAAAGGAGGACTAGCAGCCGAGTTGCACAGGAGTATGTGGAATGTGTTCATATGTAGTAAAAACCTAGAAATCCGTCCGTTTTCGTCAATTGTTACCGAATCGACTTAAAGCAAGATCGTCACATTGGTCGCTCTTCTCTCTGAAACGATTGTACTTATCGACTGCAAAGCTCTGTCGCGTGCTGCGGTATCCGGAGACACTAAAAGCACCATAGTAGAACACAGATGAAGGTTCTAAGTTGATGTAATAGCCAGTAAGAAGTAGTCCAATTCAATTTTTAAGTATCGATTATTGACTTTTTAGCTGGCTTTGGTGCCTTGGACATGAGCTAGGACCTTAAGATTCTGCATGAAAGGAGGACTAGCAGCAGAGTTGCACGGGACAATGTGAAAAGTGTTCATATGTAGTAAAAACCTAGAAATCCGTCCGTTTTCGTCATTTGTTATTGAATCGACTTAAAGCCAGATCGTCACATTGGTCGCTCTTCTCTCTGAAACGATTGTACTTATCGTCTGCAAAGCTATGTCGCGTGCTGCGGTATGCGGAGACACTAAAAGCACCATAGTAGAACACAGATGAAGGTTCTAAGTTGATGTAATAGCCAGTAAGAAGTAGACCAATTCAAGTTTTAGGTGTCGATTATTGACTTTTTAGCTGGCTTTGGTTCCGTGGACATGAGCTAGGAACTTAAGATTCTGCATGAAAGGAGGACTAGCAGCCGAGTTGCACGGGAGAATGTGGAATGTGTTCACATGTAGTAAAAACCTAGAAATCCGTCCGTTTTCGTCATTTGTTACCGAATCGACTTAAAGCCAGATCGTCACATTGGCCGCTCTTCTCTCTGAAACGGTTGTACTTATCGTCTGCAAAGCTATGTCACGTGCTGCGGCATGCGGAGACACTAAAGGCACCATAGTAGAACACAGATGAAGCTTCTAAGTTGATGTAATAGCCAGTAAGAAGTAGACCAATTCAAGTTTTAGGTATTGATTATTGACTTTTAAGCTGGCTTTGGTTCCTTCGACATGAGCTAGGAACTTAAGATTCTGCATGAAAGGAGGACTAGTTGCCGAGTTGTACGGGAGAATGTGAAAAGTGTTCATATGTAGTAAAAACCTGAGAAATCCGTCCGTTTTCGTCATTTGTTATAGACTCGACTTAAAGCCAGATCTCCACATTGGCCGCTCTTCTCTCTGAAACGGTCCTAATTATCGTCTGCAAAGCTATGTCTCGTGCTCCGGTATGCGGAGACACTAAAAGCACCATGGTAGAAAACAGATGAAGCTTCTAAGTTGATGTAATAGCCAGTAAGATATAGTACAATTCAAGTTTTAGGTATCGATTATTGACTTTTTAGCTGGCTTTGGTGCCTTGGACATGAGCTAGGACCTTAAGATTCTGCATGAAAGGAGGACTAGCAGCCGAGTTGCACGGAAGAATGTGCAATGTGTTCATATGTAGTAAAAACCTAGAAATCCGTCCGTTTTCGTCATTTGTTATAGAATCGACTTAAAGCTAGATCGTCACATTGGCCGCTCTTCTCTCTGAAACGGTTGTACTTATCGTCTGCAAAGCTACGTCGCGTGCTGCGGTATGCGGAGACACTAGAAGATCCATAGTAGAAAACAGATGGAGCTTGTAAGTTGATGTAATAGCCAGTAAGAAGTAGCACAATTCAAGTTTTAGGTATCGATTATTGACTTTTTAGCTGTCTTTGGTGCCTTGGACATGAGCTAGAACCTTAAGATTCTGCATGAAAGGAGGACTATCAGCCGAGTTGTACGGGAGAATGTGAAAAGTGTTCATATGTAGTAAAAACCTAGAAATCCGTCCGTTTTCGTCATTTGTTATCGAATGCACTTAAAGCCAGATCGTCATATTGGCCGCATTTATGTCTAAAATGGTTGTACTTATCGTCTGCAAAGCTATGTCGCGTGCTGCGGTATGCGGAGACACTAAAAGCATCATAGTAGAACACAGATGAAGCTTCTAAGTTGATGTAATAGACAGTAAGAAGTAGTACAATTCAAGTTTTAGGTATCGATTATTGACTTTATAGCTATCTTTGGTGCCTTGGACATGAGCTAGGACCTTAAGATTCTGCATGAAAGGAGGACTAGCAGCTGATTTGCACGGGAGAATGTGAAAGGTGTTCATATGTAGTAAAAACCTGAGAAATCCGTCCGTTTTCGTCATTTGTTATCGACTCGACTTAAAGCCAGATCTTCACATTGGCCGCTCTTCTCTCTGAAACGGTTGTACTTATCGTCTGCAAAGCTATGACGTGTGCTGCGGTATGCGGAGACACTAAAACCACCATAGTAAAACACAGATGAAGCTTCTAAGTTGATGTAATAGCCAGTAAGATATACACTCCTGGAAATGGAAAAAAGAACACATTGACACCGGTGTGTCAGACCCACCATACTTGCTCCGGACACTGCGAGAGGGCTGTACAAGCAATGATCACAAGCACGGCACAGCGGACACACTAGGAACCGCGGTGTTGGCCGTCGAATGGCGCTAGCTGCGCAGCATTTGTGCACCGCCGCCGTCAGTGTCATTCATTTTGCTGTGGCATACGGAGCTCCATCGCAGTCTTTAACACTGGTAGCATGCCGCGAGAGCGTGGACGTGAACCGTATGTGCAGTTGACGGACTTTGAGCGAGGGCGTATAGTGGTCATGCGGGAGGCCGGGTGGACGTACCGCCGAATTGCTCAACACGTGGGGCCTGTGGTCTCCACAGTACATCGATGTTGTCGCCAGTGGTCGGCGGAAGGTGTACGTGCCCGTCGACCTGGTACCGGACCGCAGCGACGCACGGATGCACGCCAAGACCGTAGGATCCTACACAGTGCCGTAGGGGACCGCACCGCCACTTCCCAGCAAATTAGGGACACTGTTGCTCCTGGGGTATCGGCGAGGACCATTCGCAACCGTCTCCATGAAGCTGGGCTACGGTCCCGCACACCGTTAGGCCGTCTTCCGCTCACGCCCCAACATCGTGCAGCCCGCCTCCAGTGGTGTCGCGACAGGCGTGAATGGAGGGACGAATGGAGACGTGTCGTCTTCAGCGCTACTGCCTTGGTGCCAATGATGGTCGTATGCGTGTTTGGCGCCGTGCAGGTGAGCGCCACAATCAGGACTGCATACGACCGAGGCACACAAGGCCAACACCCGGCATCATGGTGTGGGGAGCGATCACCTACAATGGCCGTACACCTCTGGTGATCGTCGAGGGGACACTGAATAGTGCACGGTACATCCAAACCGTCATCGAACCCATCGTTCTACCATTCCTAGACCGGCAAGGGAACTTGCTGTTCCAACAGGACAATGCACGTCCGCATGTATCCCGTGCCACCCAACATGCTCTAGAAGCATTTCTGTCTAAAACGGTTGTACTTATCGTCTGCAAAGCTATGTTGCTTGCTGCGGTATGTGGAGACACTAAAAGCACCATAGTAGAACACATATGAAGCTTCTAAGTTGATGTAATAGCCAGTAAGATATAGTACAATTCAAGTTTCAGGTATCGATTATTGACTTTATAGCTGGCTCTGGAGACTTGGACATACCTAGGACCTTAAGATTCTGCATGAAAGGAGGACTAGCAGCCGAGTTGCACGGGAGAATGTGAAAAGTGTTCATATGTAGTAAAAACCTGAGAAGTCCGTCCGTATTCGTCATTTGTTATCGAATCGACTTACAGCCAGATCGTCAAATTGGTCGCTCTTCTCTCTGAAACGATTGTACTTATCGTCTGCAAAGCTATGTCGCGTGCTGCGGCATGCGGAGACACAAAAAACACCATAGTAGAATACAGATGAAGCTTCTAAGTTGATGTAATAGCAAGTAAGAAGTAGTACAATTCTATGTTTTGGTACTGATTATTGACTTTTTAGCTGGCTTTGGTGCCTTGGACATAAGCTAGGACCTTAAGATTCTGCATGAAAGGAGGACTAGCAGCCGAGTTGCACGGGAGAATGTGAAAAGTGTTCATATGTAGTAAAAACCTGAGAAATCCGTCCGTTTTCGTCATTTGTTATCGAATCGACTTAAAGCCAGATCGTCACATTGGCCGCTCATCTCTCTGAAACGGTTGTACTTATCGTCTGCAAAGCTATGTCGCGTGCTGCGGTATGCGGAGACACTAAAAGCACCATAGTAGAACCCAGATGAAGCTTCTAAGTTGAAGTAATAGCCAGTAAGAAGTAGTACAATTCAAGTTTTAGGTATCGATTATTGGCTTTTTAGCTGGCTTTGGCGCCTTGGACATGAGCTAGGACCTTAAGATTCTGCATGAAAGGAGGACTAGCAGCCGCGTTGCACGGGAGAATGTGAAAAGTGTTCATATGTAGTAAAAACCTTAGAAATCGGTCCGTTTTCGTCATTTGTTATCGACTCGACTTAAAGCCAGATCGCCACATTGGCCGCTCTTCTCTCTGAAATGTCTGTACTTATCGTCTGCAAAGCTATGACGCGTGCTGCGGTATGCGGAGACACTAAAACCACCATAGTAAAACACAGATGAAGCATCTAATTTTATGTAATAGAAAGTAAGAAGTAGTACAATTCAAGTTTTAGGTATCGATTATGGACTTTTTAGCTGGCTTTGGTGCCTTGGGCAAGAGCGAGGACCTTAAGAATCTGCATGAAAGGAGGACTAGCAGCCGAGTTGCACGGGAGAATGTGAAAAGTGTTCATATGTAGTAAAAACCTGAGAAATCCGTCCGTTTTCGTCATTTGTTATCGAATCGACTTAATGCCAGATCGTCACATTGGCCGCTCTTCTCTCTGAAACGGTTGTACTTATCGTCTGCAAAGCGATGTCGCGTGCTGCGGTATGCGCAGACACTAAAAGCACCATAGTAGAAAACAGATGAAGCTTCTAAGTTGATGTAATAGCCAGTAAGATATAGTACAATTCAAGTTTTAGGTATCGATTATTGACTTTTTAGCTGGCTTTGGTGCCTTGGACATGAGCTAGGACCTTAACATTCTGCATGAAAGGAGGACTAGCAGCCGAGTTGCACGGGAGAATGTGAAAAGTGTTCATATGCAGTAAAAACCCGAAAAATCCGTTCGTTATCGTCATTTTTTATCGAATCGACATAAGGCCAGATCGTCACATTGGCCGCTCTTCTCTCTGAAATGGTTGTACTTATCGTCTGCAAAGATATGACGTGTGCAGCGGTATGCGGAGACACTAAAACCACTATAGTAAAACACAGATGAAGCATCTAATTTAATGTAATAGCCAGTAAGAAGTAGTACAATTCAAGTTTTAGGTATCGATTATGGACTTTTTAGCTGGCTTTGGTGCCTTGGACATGAGCTAGGACCTTAAGAATCTGCATGAGAGGAGGACTAGCAGCCGAGTTGCACGGGAGAATGTGAAAAGTGTTCATATGTAGTAAAAACCTGAGAAATCCGTCCGTATTCGTCATTTGTTACCGAATCGACTTAAAGCCAGATCGTCACATTGGTCGCTCTTCTCTCTGAAACGATTGTACTTATCGACTGCAAAGCTATGTCGCGTGCTGCGGTATGCGGAGACTCACAAAGCACTATAGTAGAACACAGATGAAGCTTATAAGTTGATGTAATAGCCAGTAAGAAGTGGTACAATTTAAGTTTTAGGTATCGATTATTGACTTTTTAGCTGGCTTTGGTGCCTTGGACATGAGCTAGGACCTTAAGATTCTGCATGAAAGGAGAACTAGCACCGGAGTTGCACGGGAGAATGTGAAAAGTGTTCATATGTAGTAAAAACCTGAGAAATCCGTCCGTTTTCGTCATTTGTTATCGACTCAACTTAAAGCCAGATCATCACATTGGCCGCTCTTCTCTCTGAAACGGTCGTAATTATCGTCTGCAAAGCTATGTCTCGTGCTCCAGTATGCGGAGACACTAAAAGCACCATAGTAGAAAACAGATGAAGCTTCTAAGTTGATGTAATAGCAAGTAAGATATAGTACAATTCAAGTTTTATGTTTCCATTATTGACTTTTTAGCTGGCTTTGGTGCCTTGGACATGAGCTAGGACCTTAAGATTCTGCATGAAAGGAGGACTAGCAGCCGAGTTGCACAGGAGTATGTGGAATGTGTTCATATGTAGTAAAATCCTAGAAATCCGTCCGTTTTCGTCAATTGTTACCGAATCGACTTAAAGCAAGATCGTCACATTGGTCGCTCTTCTCTCTGAAACGATTGTACTTATCGACTGCAAAGCTCTGTCGCGTGCTGCGGTATCCGGAGACACTAAAAGCACCATAGTAGAACACAGATGAAGGTTCTAAGTTGATGTAATAGCCAGTAAGAAGTAGTCCAATTCAATTTTTAAGTATCGATTATTGACTTTTTATCTGGCTTTGGTGCCTTGGACATGAGCTAGGACCTTAAGATTCTGCATGAAAGGAGGACTAGCAGCAGAGTTGCACGGGACAATGTGAAAAGTGTTCATATGTAGTAAAAACCTAGAAATCCGTCCGTTTTCGTCATTTGTTATCGAATCGACTTAAAGCCAGATCGTCACATTGGTCGCTCTTCTCTCTGAAACGATTGTACTTATCGTCTGCAAAGCTATGTCGCGTGCTGCGGTATGCGGAGACACTAAAAGCACCATAGTAGAACACAGATGAAGGTTCTAAGTTGATGTAATAGCCAGTAAGAAGTAGACCAATTCAAGTTTTAGGTATCGACTATTGATTTTTTAGCTGGCTTTGGTTCCTTGGACATGAGCTAGGACCTTAACATTCTGCATGAAAAGAGGACTAGCTGCCGAGTTGCACGGGAGAATGTGAAAAGTGTTCATATGTAGTAAAAACCTGAGAAATCAGTCCGTTTTCGTCATTTGTTATCGACTCGACTTAAAGCCAGATCTTCACATTGGCCGCTCTTCTCTCTGATACGGTCCTAATTATCGTCTGCAAAACTATGTCTCGTGCTCCGGTATGCGGAGACACTAAAATCACCATAGTAGAAAACAGATGAAGCTTCTAAGTTGATGTAATAGCCAGTAAGATATAGTACAATTCAAGTTTTAGGTTTCGATTATTGCCTTTTTAGCTGGCTTTGGTGCCTTGGACATGAGCTAGGACCTTAAGATTCTGCATGAAAGGAGGACTAGCAGCCCAGTTGAATGGGAGAATGTGGAATGTGTTCATATGTAGTAAAAACCTAGAAAGCCGTCCGTTTTCGTCATTTGTTACCGAATCGACTTAAAGCCAGATCGTCACATTGGCCGCTCTTCTCTCTGAAACGGTTGTACTTATCGTCTGCAAAGCTATGTCGCGTGCTGCGGTATGCGGAGACACTAAAAGCACCATAGTAGAACACAGATGAAGCTTCTAAGTTGATGTAATAGCCAGTAAGAAGTAGACCAATTCAAGTTTTAGGTATCGATTATTGACTTTTTAGCTGGCTTTGGTGCCTTGGACATGAGCTAGGACCTTAACATTCTGCATGAAAGGAGGACTAGCAGCCGAGTTGCACGGGAAATTGTGGAATGTGTTCATATGTAGTAAAAACCTAGATATCCTTCCGTTTTCGTCATTTGTTATCGAATCGACTTAAAGCCAGATCGTCACATTGGCCGCTCTTCTCTCTGAAACGGTTGTACTTATCGTCTGCAAAGCTATGTCGCGTGCTGCGGTATGCGCAGACACTAAACGCACCATAGTAGAAAACAGATGAAGCTTCTAAGTTGATGTAATAGCCAGTAAGAAGTAGTACAACTCAAGTTTTAGGTATCGATAATTGACTTTTTAGCTTGCTTTTGTGCCTTGGACATGAGCTAGGACCTTGATATTCTGCATGAAAGGAGGACTATCAGCCGAGTTGCACGGGTGAATGTGAAAAGTGTTCACATGTAGCAAAAACATTAGAAATCCGTCCGTTTTCGTCATTTGTTATCGAATCGACTTAAAGCCAGATCATCACATTGGCCGCTCTTCTCTCTGAAATGGTCCTAATTATCGTCTGCAAAGCTATGTCTCTTGCTCCGGTATGCGGAGACACTAAAAGCACCATAGTAGAACACAGATGAAGCTTCTAAGTTGATGTAATAGCCAGTAAGGTATAGTGCAATTCAAGTTTTAGGTTTCGATTATTGACTTTTTAGCTGGCTTTGGTGCCTTGGACATGAGCTAGGACCTTAAGATTCTGCATGAAAGGAGGACTAGCACCGGAGTTGCACGGGAGAATGTGAAAAGTGTTCATATGTCGTAAAAACCTGAGAAATCCGTCCGTATTCGTCATTTGTTATCGACTCAACTTAAAGCCAGATCATCACATTGGCCGCTCTTCTCTCTGAAACGGTCGTAATTATCGTCTGCAAAGCTATGTCTCGTGCTCCAGTATGCGGAGACACTAAAAGCACCATAGTAGAAAACAGATGAAGCATCTAAGTTGATGTAATAGCCAGTAAGATATAGTACAATTCAAGTTTTAGGTATCGATTATTGACTTTTTAGCTGGCTATGGTGCCTTGGACATGAGCTAGGACCTTAAGATTCTGCATGAAAGGAGGACTAGCAGCCGAGTTGCACGGGAGAATGTGGAATGTGTTCATATGTAGTAAAAACCTAGAAATCCTTCCGTTTTCGTCATTTGTTATCGAATCTCCTTAAAGCCAGATCGTCACATTGGCCGCTCTTCTCTCTGAAACGGTCCTAATTATCGTCTGCAAAGCTATGTCGCGTGCTGCGGTATGCGCAGACACTAAAAGCACCATAGTAGAAAACAGATGAAGCTTCTAAGTTGATGTAATAGCCAGTAAGAAGTAGTCCAATTCAAGTTTTAGGTATCGATTATTGACTTTTTAGCTGGCTTTGGTTCCTTGGACCTGAGCTAGGACCTTAAGATTCTGCATGAAAGGAGGCCTAGCTGCAGAGTTGCACGGGATAATGTGAAAAGTGTTCATATGTAGTAAAAAACTGAGAAATCGGTCCGTTTTCGTCATTTGTTATCGACTCGACTTAAAGCCAGATCATCACATTGGCCGCTCTTCTCTCTGAAATGGTCCTAATTATCGTCTGCAAAGCTATGTCTCTTGCTCCGGTATGCGGAGACACTAAAAGCACCATAGTAGAAAACAGATGAAGCTTCTAAGTTGATGTAATAGCCAGTAAGATATAGTACAATCAAGTTTTAGGTTTCGATTATTGACTTTTTAGCTGGCTTTGGTGCCTTGGACATGAGCTAGGACCTTAAGATTCTGCATGAAAGGAGGACTAGCAGCCGAGTTGCATGGGAGAATGTGGAATGTGTTCATATGTAGTAAAAACCTAGAAATCCGTCCGTTTTCGTCATTTGTTACCGAATCGACTTAAAGCCAGATCGTCACATTGGCCGCTCTTCTCTCTGAAACGGTTGTACTTATCGTCTGCAAAGCTATGTCTCGTGCTGCGGTATGCGGAGACACTAAAAGCACCATAGTAGAACACAAATGAAGCTTCTAAGTTGATGTAATAGCCAGTAAGAAGTAGTACAATTCAAGTTTTAGGTATCGATTATTGAATTTTTAGGGGGCTTTGGTGCCTTGGACTTGAGCTAGGACCTTAAGATTCTGCATGAAAGGAGGACTAGCAGCTGAGTTGCACGGGAGAATGTGTAAAGTGTTGATATGCAGTAAAAACCTGAAAAATCCCTTCGTTATCGTCATTTTTTTATCGAATCCTCATAAGGCCAGATCGTCACATTGGACGCTCTTCTCTCTGAAACGATTGTACTTATCGTCTGCAAAGCTATGTCGCGTGCTGCGGTATGCTGAGACACTAAAAGCACCATAGTAGAACACAGATGAAGGTTCTAAGTTGATGTAATAGCCAGTAAGAAGTAGACCAATTCAAGTTTTAGGTATCGATTATTGACTTTTTAGCTGGCTTTGGTTCCTTGGACATGAGCTAGGACCTTAAGATTCTGCATGAAAGGAGGACTAGCTGCCGAGTTGCACGGGAGAATGTGAAAAGTGTTCACACGTAGTAAAAACCTGAGAAATCCGTCCGTTTTCGTCATTTGTTATCGACTCGACTTAAAGCCAGATCTTCACATTGGCCGCTCTTCTCTCTGAAACGGTCCCAATTATCGTCTGCAAAGCTATGTCTCGTGCTCCGGTATGCGGAGACACTAAAAGCTCCATAGTAGAAAACAAGATGAAGCTTGTAAGTTGATGTAATAGCCAGTACGATATAGTACAATTCAAGTTTTAGATATCGATTATTGACTTTTTAGCTGGCTTTGGTGCCTTGGACATGAGCTAGGACCTTAAGATTCTGCATGAAAGGAGGACTAGCAGCCGAGTTGCACGGAAGAATGTGGAATGTGTTCATATGTAGTAAAAACCTAGAAATCCGTAAGTTTTCGTCATTTGTTATCGAATCGAATTAAAGCCAGATCGTCACATTGGCCGCTCTTCTCTCTGAAACGGTTGTACTTATCGTCTGCAAAGCTACGTCGCGTGCTGCGGTATGCGGAAACACTAAAAGATCCATAGTAGAACACAGATGAAGCTTCTAAGTTGATGTAATAGCCAGTAAGAAGTAGCACAATTCAAGTTTTAGGTATCGATTATTGACTTTTTAGCTGGCTTTGGTCCCTTGGACATGAGCTAGGACCTTAAGATTCTGCATGAAAGGAGGACTATCAGCCGAGTTGTACGGGAGAATGTGAAAAGTGTTCATATGTAGTAAAAACCTAGAAATCCGTCCGTTTTCGTCATTTGTTATCGAATCGACTTAAAGCCAGATCGTCACATTGGCCGCATTTATGTCTAAAACGGTTGTACTTATCGTATGCAAAGCTATGTCGCGTGCTGCGATATGCGGAGACACTAAAAGCATCATAGTAGAACACAGATGAAGCTTCTAAGTTGATGTAATAGATAGTAAGAAGAAGTACAATTCAAGTTTTAGGTATCGATTATTGACTTTATAGCTATCTTTGGTGCCTTGGACATGAGCTAGGACCTTAAGATTCTTCATGAAAGGAGGACTAGCAGCTGATTTGCACGGGAGAATGTGAAAAGTGTTCATATGTAGTAAAAACCTGAGAAATCCGTCCGTTTTCATCATTTGTTATCGACTCGAATTAAAGCCAGATCTTCACATTGGCCGCTCTTCTCTCTGAAACGATTGTACTTATCGACTGCATCGCTATGTCGCGTGCTGCGGTATGCGGAGACACTAAAAGCACCATAGTAGAACACAGATGAAGCTTCTAAGTTGATGTAATAGCCAGTAAGAAGTAGTACAATTCAAGTTTTAGGTATCGATTATTGACTTTTTAGCTGGCTTTGGTGCCTTGGACATGAGCTAGGACCTTAAGATTGTGCATGAAAGGAGAACTAGCAGCCGAGTTGCACGGGAGTATGTGAAAAGTGTTCATATGTAGTAAAAACCTGAGAAATCCGTCCGTATTCGTCATTTGTTATCGAATCGACCTAAAGCCAGAATGTCAGACTGGCCGCTCTTCTCTCTGAAACGGTTGTACTTATCGTTTGCAAAGCTAAGACGTGTGCTGCGGTATGCGGAGACACTAAAACCACCATAGTAAAACACAGATGAAGCATCTAATTTATTGTAATAGCTAGTAACAAGTAGTACAATTCAAATTTTTGGTATCGATAATGGACTTTTTAGCTGGCTTTGGTGCCTTGGACATGAGCTAGGACCTTAAGAATCTGCATGAAAGGAGGACCAGCAGCCGAGTTGCACGGGAGAATGTGAAAAGTGTTCATATGTAGTAAAAAAATGAGAAATCCGTCCGTTTTTGTCATTTGTTATCGAATCGACTTAAAGCCAGATCGTCACATTGGTCGCTCTTCTCTCTGAAACGATTGTACTTATAGTCTGCAAAGCTATGTCGCGTGCTGCGGTATGCGGAGACACTAAAAGCACCATAGTAGAACACAGATGAAGGTTCTAAGTTGATGTAATAGCCAGTAAGAAGTAGTACATTTCAAGTTTTAGGTATCGATTATTGACTTTTTAGCTGGCTTTGGTTCCTTGGACATGAGCTAGGACCTTAAGATTCTGCATGAAAGGTGGACTAGCAGCTGAGTTGCACGGGAGAATGTGAAAAGTGTTCATATGCAGTAAAAACCTGAGAAATCCGTCCGTTTTCTTCATTTGTTATCGAATCGACTTAAAGCCAGATCGTCACATTGGTCGCTCTTCTCTCTGAAACGATTGTACTTATCGTCTGCAAAGCTATGTCGCGTGCTGCGGTATGTGGAGAACTAAAAGCACCATAGTAGAACACAGATGAAGCTTCTATGTTGATGTAATAGCCAGTAAGAAGTAGTACAATTCAAGTTTTAAGTATCGATTATTGACTTTTTAGGACGCTTTGGTGCCTTGGGCATGAGCTAGGACCTTAAGATTCTGCATGAAAGGAGGACTAGCAGCTGAGTTTCACGGGAGAATGTGAAAAGTGTTTATATGCAGTAAAAACCCGAAAAATCCGTTCGTTATCTTCATTTGTTATCGAATCGCTTAATGCCAGATCGTTACATTGGCCGCTCTTCTCTCTGAAATGGTTGTACTTATCGTCTGCAATGCTATGACGTGTGCTGCGGTATGCGGAGACACTAAAACCACCATAGTAAAACACAGATGAAGCATCTAATTAAATGTAATAGCCTGTAAGAAGTAGTACAATTCAAGTTTTAGGTATTGATTATGGACTTTTTAGCTGGCTTTGGCGCCTTGGACATGAGCTAGGACCTTAAGAATCTGCATGAAAGGAGAACTAGCAGCCGAGTTGCACGGGAGAATGTGAAAAGTGTTCACATGTAGTAAAAACCTGAGAAATCCGTCCGTTTTCGTCATTTGTTATCGAATCGACTTAAAGCCAAATCGTCACATTGGCCTCTCTTCTCTCTGAAACGGTTGTACTTATCGTCTGCAAAGCTATGTCGCGTGCTGCGGTATGTGGAAATACTAAAAGCACCATAGTAGAACATACATGAAGCTTCTAAGAAGGTGTAATAGCCAGTAAGAAGTAGTACAATTCAAGTTTTATTTATCGATTATTGACTTTTTACCCTTCTTTGTTGCCTTCGACATGAGCTAGGAACTTAAGATTTTGCATGAAAGGAGGACTAGCAGCCGCGTTGCACGGGAGAATGTGAAAAGTGTTCATATGTAGTAAAAACCTGAGAAATCCGTCCGTTTTCGTCATTTGTTATCGAATCGACTTGAAGCCAGATCGTCACATTGGCCGCACTTCAGTCTGAAACGGTTACATTTATCGTCTGCAAAGCTATGTCTCGTGCTGCGGTATGCGGAGACACTAAAAGCACCATAGTAGAACACAGATGAAGCTTCTAGGTTGATGTAATAGCCAGTAAGAAGTAGTACAATTCAAGTTTTAGTTATCGATTGTTGACTTTTTACACTACTTTGGTGCCTTGGATATGAGCTAGGACCTTAACATTTTGCATGAAAGGAGGACTAGCTGCCGAGTTGCACGGGAGAATGTGAAAACTGTTCATATGTAGTAAAAACCTAGTTATCCGTCCGTTTTCGTCATTTGTTATCGAATCGACTTAAAGCCAGATCGTCACAATGGCCGCATTTCTGTCTAAAACGGTTGTACTTATCGTCTGCAATGCTATGTCGCGTGCTGCGGTATGCGGAGACACTATTAGCACCATAGTAGAACACAGATGAAGGTTCTAAGTTGATGTAATAGCCAGTAAGAAGTAGTACAATTCAAGTTTTAGGTATCAATTATTGACTTTTCAGCTGGCTTTGGTTCCTTGGACATGAGCTAGGACCTTAAGAATCTGCATGAAAGGAGGACTAGCTGCCGAGTTGAACGGGAGAATGTGAAAAGTGTTCATATGTAGTAAAAACCTGAGAAATCCGTCCGTATTCGTCATTTGTTACCGAATCGACTTAAAGCCAGATCGTCACATTGGTCGCTCTTCTCTCTGAAACGATTGTACTTATCGACTGCAAAGCTATGTCGCGTGCTGCGGTATCCGGAGACACTAAAAGCACCATAGTAGAACACAGATAAAGGTTCTAAGTTGTTGTAATAGCCAGTAAGAAGTAGACCAATTCAAGTTTTAGGTATCGATTATTGACTTTTTAGCTGGCTTTGGTGCCTTGGACATGAGCTAGGACCTTAAGATTCTGCATGAAAGGAGGACTAGCTGCCGAGTTGCACGGGAGAATGTGAAAAGTGTTCACATGTAGTAAAAACCTGAGAAATCCGTCCGTTTTCGTCATTTGTTATCGACTCGACTTAAAGCCAGATCTTCACATTGGCCGCTCTTCTCTCTGAAACGGTCCTAATTATCGTCTGCAAAGCTATGTCTCGTGCTCCGGTATGCGGAGACACTAAAAGCTCCATAGTAGAAAACAAGATGAAGCTTGTAAGTTGATGTAATATCCAGTAAGATATAGTACAATTCAAGGTTTAGGTATCGATTATTGACTTTTTAGCTGGCTTTGGTGCCTTGGACATGAGCTAGGACCTTAAGATTCTGCATGAAAGGAGGACTAGCAGCCGAGTTGCACGGAAGAATGTGGAATGTGTTCATATGTAGTAAAAACCTAGAAATCCGTAAGTTTTCGTCATTTGTTATCGAATCGAATTAAAGCCAGATCGTCACATTGGCCGCTCTTCTATTTGAAACGGTTGTACTTATCGTCTGCAAAGCTACGTCGCGTGCTGCGGTATGCGGAAACACTAAAAGATCCATAGTAGAACACAGATGAAGCTTCTAAGTTGATGTAATAGCCAGTAAGAAGTAGCACAATTCAAGTTTTAGGTATCGATTATTGACTTTTTAGCTGGCTTTGGTGCCTTGGACATGAGCTAGGACCTTAAGATTCTGCATGAAAGGTGGACTAGCAGCTGAGTTGCACGGGAGAATGTGAAAAGTGTTCATATGCAGTAAAAACCTGAGAAATCCGTCCGTTTTCTTCATTTGTTATCGAATCGACTTAAAGCCAGATCGTCACATTGGTCGCTCTTCTCTCTGAAACGATTGTACTTATCGTCTGCAAAGCTATGTCGCGTGCTGCGGTATGTGGAGAACTAAAAGCACCATAGTAGAACACAGGTGAAGCTTCTATGTTGATGTAATAGCCAGTAAGAAGTAGTACAATTCAAGTTTTAGGTATCGATTATTGACTTTTTAGGTCGCTTTGGTGCCTTGGGCATGAGCTAGGACCTTAAGATTCTGCATGAAAGGAGGACTAGCAGCTGAGTTGCACGGGAGAATGTGAAAAGTGTTTATATGCAGTAAAAACCCGAAAAATCCGTTCGTTATCTTCATTTGTTATCGAATCGCTTAAAGCCAGATCGTCACATTGGCCGCTCTTCTCTCTGAAATGGTTGTACTTATCGTCTGAAATGCTATGACGTGTGCTGCGGTATGCGGAGACACTAAAACCACCATAGTAAAACACAGATGAAGCATCTAATTAAATGTAATAGCCTGTAAGAAGTAGTACAATTCAAGTTTTAGGTATCGATTATGGACTTTTTAGCTGGCTTTGGCGCCTTGGACATGAGCTAGGACCTTAAGAATCTGCATGAAAGGAGAACTAGCAGCCGAGTTGCACGGGAGAATGTGAAAAGTGTTCACATGTAGTAAAAACCTGAGAAATCCGTCCGTTTTCGTCATTTGTTATCGAATCGACTTAAAGCCAAATCGTCACATTGGCCTCTCTTCTCTCTGAAACGGTTGTACTTATCGTCTGCAAAGCTATGTCGCGTGCTGCGGTATGTGGAAATACTAAAAGCACCATAGCAGAACACAGATGAAGCTTCTATGTTGATGTAATAGCCAGTAAGAAGTAGTACAATTCAAGTATTAGGTATCGATTATTGACTTTTTAGCTGCGCTTTGGTGCGGTTGGACATGAGCTAAGACCTTAAGATTCTGCATGAAAAGAGAACTAGCAGCCGAGTTCCACGGCAGAATGTGAAAAGTGTTCATATGTAGTAAAAACCTGAGAAATCCGTCCGTTTTCGTCATTTGTTATCGAATCGACTTAAAACCAGAATGTCACACTTGCCGCTTTTCTCTCTGAAACGGTTGTACTTATCGTCTGCAAAGCTAAGACGTGTGCTGCGGTATGCGGAGACACTAAAACCACCATAGTAAAACACAGATGAAGGTTCTAAGTTGATGTAATAGCCAGTAAGGAGTAGTACAATTCAAGTTTTAGGTATCGATTATTGACTTTTCAGCTGGCTTTGGTTCCTTGGACATGAGCTAGGACCTTAAGATTCTGCATGTAAGGAGAACTAGCAGCCGAGTTGCACGGGAGAAAGTGAAAAGTGTTCATATGTAGTAAAAACCTGAGAAATCCGTCCGTTTTCGTCATTTGTTATCGAATCGACTTAAAGCCAAATCGTCACATTGGCCTCTCTTCTCTCTGAAACGGTTGTACTTATCGTCTGCAAGGCTATGTCGCGTGCTGCGGTATGTGGAGACACTAAAACCACCATAGCAAAAGACAGATGAAGCATCTAATTAAATGTAATAGCCTGTAAGAAGTAGTACAATTCAAGTTTTAGGTTCCGATTATGGACTTTTTAGCTGGCTTTGGCGCCTTGGACATGAGCTAGGACCTTAAGAATCTGCATGAAAGGAGGACTGGCAGCCGAGTTGCACGGGAGAATGTAAAAAGTGTTCATATGTAGTAAAAACCAGAGAAAACCGTCCGTATTCGTCATTTGTTATCGAATCGACTTAAAGCCAGATCGTCACATTGGCCTCTCTTCTCTCTGAAACGGTTGTACTTATCGTCTGCAAAGCTATGTCGCGTGCTGCGGTATGCGGGGACACTAAAAGCACCATAGTAGAACACAGATGAAGCCTCTATGTTGATGTAATAGCAAGTGAGAAGTAGTACAATTCGAGTTTTAGTTATAGATTATTGTATTTTTAGATGGCTTTGGTGCCTTGGACATGAGCTAGGACCTTAACATTTTGCATGGAAGGAAGACCAGCAGCCGAGTTGCACGGGAGAATGTGAAAACTATTCATATGTAGTAAAAACCTGAGAAATCCGTCCGTTTTCGTCATTTGTTATCGAATCGATTTAAAGCCAGATTGTCACATTGGCCGCTCTTCTATCTGAAACGGTTACATTTATCGTCTGCAAAGCTATGTCGCGTGCTGCGGTATGCGGAGACACTAGAAGCACCATAGTAGAACACAGATGAAGCTTCTAAGTTGATGTAATAGCCAGTAAGAAGTAGTACAATTCAAGTTTTAGTTATAGATTATTGACTTTTTAGCTGGCTTTTGTGACTTGGTCATGAGCTAGGACCTTAACATTTTCGCGTGAAAGGAGGACTAGCAGCCGAGTTGCACTGGAGAATGTGAATAGTGTTCATATGTAGTAAAAACCTGAGAAATCCGTCCGTTTTCGTCATTTGTTATCGAATCGACTTAAAGCCAGATCGTCACATTGGCCGCTCTTCTCCCTGAAACGGTTGTACTTATCGTCTGCAAAGCTATGTCGCGTGCTTCGGTATGCGAGACACTAAAAGCACCATAGTAGAACACAGATAAAGCTTCTCAACTGATGTAATAGCCAGTAAGAAGTAGTACAATTCAAGTATTAGTTATGGATTATTGACTTTTTAACCTTCTTTGGTGCCCTGGACATGAGCTAGGAACTTAAGATTTTGCATGAAAGGAGGACTAGCAGCCGCGTTGCACGGGAGAATGTGAAAAGTGTTCATATGTAGTAAAAGCCTGAGAAATCCGTCCATTTTTGTCATTTGTTATCGAATCGACTTAAAGCTAGATTGTCATATTGTTCGCTCCTCTGTCTGAAACAGTTACATTTATCGTCTGCAAATCTATGTCGCGTGCTGCGGTATGCGGAGACACTAGAAGCACCGTAGTAGAACACTGATGAAGCTTCTAAGTTGATGTAATAGCCAGTAAGAAGTAGTACAATTCAAGTTATAGTTATAGATTATTGACTTTTTAGCTGGCTTTGGTGCCTTGGACATGATCTAGGACCTTAACATTTTGCTTGAAAGGAGGATTAGCAGCCGAGTTGCACGGGAGAATGTGAATTGTGTTCATATGTAGTAAAAACCTGAGAAATCCGCCCGTTTTCGTCATTTGTTATCGAATCGCCTTAAAGCCAGATCGTCACATTGGCCGGTCTTCTCTCTGAAACGGTTGTACTTATCGTCTGCAAAGCTATGTCGCGTGCTGTGGTATGCGAGACATTAAATGCACCATAGTAGAACACAGATGATTCTTCTCAACTGATGTAATAGCCAGTAAGGAGTAGTACAATTCAAGTTTTTGTTATCGATTATTGACTTTTTAACCTTCTTTGGTGCCCTGGACATGAGGTAGGACCTTAAGAAATTTCATGAAATTAGGACTAGCAGCCGCGTTTCACGGAAGAATGTGAAAAGTGTTCATATGTAGTAAAAACCTGAGAAATCCGTCCGTTTTCGTCATTTGTTATCGAATCGACTTGAAGCCACATCGTCACATTGGCCGCACTTCAGTCTTAAACGGTTATATTTATCGTCTGCAAAGCTATGTCTTGTGCTGCGGTATGCGGAGACACTAAAAGCACCATAGTAGAACACAAATGGAGCTTCTAGGTTGATGTAATATCCAGTAAGAAGTAGAACAATTCAAGTTTTAGTTATCGATTATTGACTTTTTACACTACTTTGGTGCCTTGGACATGTTCTAGGACCTTAACGTTTTGCATGAAAGGAGGACTAGCAGCCGCGTTGCACGGGAGACTGTGGAAAGTGTTCATATGTAGTAAAAACCTGAGAAATGCGTCCGTTTTCTTCATTTGTTATCGAATCGACTTAAAGCCAGACCATCACATTGGCCGCTCTTCTCTCTGAAACGGTTACATTTATCGTCTGCAAAGTTATGTCGCGTGCTGCGGTATGCGGGGACACTGAAAGCACCATAGCAGAACACAGATGAAGCTTCTATGTTGATGTAATAGCAAGTGAGATGTAGTACAATTCACGTTTGAGGTATCGATTATTGACTTTTTACACTTCTTTGGTGCCTTGGATATGAGCTAGGACCTTACCATTTTGCATGAAAGGAGGACCAGCAGCCGAGTTGCACGGGAGAATGTGAGAAGTGTTCATATGTAGTAAAAACCTGAGAAATCCGTCCGTTTTCGTCATTTGTTAACGAATCGACTTAAAGCCAGATCGTCACATTGTCCGCTCTTCTCTCTGAAACGGTAGTAATTACCGTTTGCAAAGCTATGTCGCGTGCTGCGGTATGCGGAGACACTGAAAGCACCATAGTAGAATACAGATGAAGCTTCTAAGAAGGTGTAATAGCCAGTAAGAAGTAGTACAATTCAAGTTTTAGGTATCGATTATTGAATTTTTACCCTTCTTTTGTGCCTTGGACATGAGCTAGGAACTTAATTTTTTGCATGAAAAGAGGACTAGTAGCTGCGTTGCACGGGAGAATGTGAAAAGTGTTTATATGTAGTAAAAACCTGAGAAATCCTTCCGTTTTCGTCATTTGTTATCGAATCGACTTAAAGCCAGATTGTCACATTGGACGCTCTTCTGTCTGAAACGGTTACATTTATCGTCTGCAAACCTATGTCGCGTGCTGCGGTATGCGGAGACACTAAAAGCACCATAGTAGAACACAGATGAAGCTTCAAAGTTGAAGTAATAGCCAGAAAGAAGTAGTACAATTCAAGTTTTAGTTATAGATTATTGAATTTTTAGCTGGCTTTGGTGCCTTGGACATGAGCTAGGACCTTAACATTTTGCATGAAAGGAAGACTAGCAGCCGAATTGCACAAGAGAATGTGAATAGTGTTCATATGTAGTAAAAACCTGAGAAATCCGCCCGTTTTCGTCATTTGTTATCGAATCGACTTAAAGCCAGATCTTACCATTGGCCGCTCGTCTCTCTGAAACGGTTGTACTTATCGTCTGCAAAGCTATGTCGCGTGCTGCGGTATGCGGAGACACTAAAAGCACCATAGTAGAACACAGATGAAGCTTCTAAGTTGATGTAATAGCCAGTAAGATGTAGTACAATTCATGTTTTCGTTATGGATTATTGACTTTTTACCCTTCTTTGGTGCCTTGGACATGAGCTAGGACCTTAACATTTTGCATGGAAGGAGGACCAGCAGCCGAGTTGCACGGGAGAATGTGAAAAGTATTCATATGTAGTAAAAACCTGAGAAATACGTCCGTTTTCGTCATTTGTTATCGAATCGATTTAATGCCAGATTGTCACATTGGCCGCTCTTCTATGTGAAACGGTTACATTTATCGTCTGCAAAGCTATGTCGCGTGCTGCGGTATGCGGAGACACTAGAAGCACCATAGTAGAACACAGATGAAGCTTCTAAGTTGATGTAATAGCCAGTAAGAAGTAGTACAATTCAAGATTTAGAGGACCATACGCAACCGTCTCCATGAAGCTGGGCTACGGTCCCGCACACCGTTAGGCCGTCTTCCGCTCACGCCCCAACATCGTGCAGCCCACCTCCAGTGGTGTCGCGACAGGCGTGAATGTAGGGACAAATGGAGACGTGTCGTCTTCAGCAATGAGAATCGCTTCTGCCGTGGTGCCAATGATGGTCGTATGCGTGTTTGGCGCTGTGCAGGTGTGCGCCACAATCAGGACTGCATACGACCGAGGCACACAGGGCCAACACCCGGCATCATGGTGTGGGGAGCGATCTCCTACACTGGCCGTACAGCTCTGGTGATCGTCGAGGGGACAATGAATAGTGCACGGTACATCCAAACCGTGATCGAACCCATCGTTCTACGATTCCTAGACCGGCAAGGGAACTTGCTGTTCCAACAGGACAATGCACGTCCGCATGTATCCCGTGCCACCCAACGTGCTCTAGAAGGTGTAAGTCAACTACCCTGGCCAGCAAGATCTCCGGATCTGTCCCCCATTGAGCATGTTTGGGACTGGATGAAACGTCGTCTCACGCGGTCTGCACGTCCAGCACGAACGCTGGTCCAAGTCGCCACGTGGAAATGGCATGGCAAGCCGTTCCACAGGACTACATCCAGCATCTCTACGATCGTCTCCGTGGGAGAATAGCAGTTTGCATTGCTGCGAAAGGTGGATATACCATGTACTAGTGCCGACATTGTGCATGCTCTGTTGCCTGTGTCTATGTGCCTGTGGTTCTGTCTGTGTGATCATGTGATGTATCCGACCCCAGGAATGTGTCAATAAAGTTTCCCCTTCCAGGGACAATGAATTCACGGTGTTCGTATTTCAATTTCCAGGAGTGTATTATGGTGCTACTAGTGTCTCCGCATACTGCAGCACGCGACATAGTTTTCCACATGATAAATGTAACCGATTCAGATAGAGGAGCGGCCAATATGACGATCTGGCATTACGTCGATTCGATAGCAAGTGACAAAAACGAGAGAATTCCTCACGTTTTCACTACATATGAAGAGTTTTCACATTCCCCGGTGCAACGCGGCTGCTAGACTTCCCTTCATGCAAAAGCTTAAGGTCCTAGCACATATCCAAGGCACCAAAGAAGGGTAAAAAGTCAATAATCGATAACTAAAGCTTGAATTGTACTACTTCTAACTGGCTATTATATCAACTTAGAAGCTTCATCTGTGTTTTACTATGGTGCTTTTACTGTCTCCTCGTACCGCAGCACACGACATAGCTTTGCAGACGATAAATATAACCGTTAAAGAGAGAAGTGTCGCCAATATGACGATCTGGCATTAAGTAGATTCGATAGCAAATGACGAAAACGTGCAGATTTCTCAGCTTTTCACCACAAATGAACACTTTTCACATTCCCCCGTGCAACGCGGCTGCTAGACCTCCCTTCATGCCAAATCTTAAGGTCATAGCTCATCTCCAAAGCACCAAATCCGTCGAAATAGTCAATAATCGATAACTAAAACTTGAATTTTACTGCTTCGTACTCTTTATCACATCAACTTAGAAGCTTCTTCTGTGTTCTATTATGGTGCTACTAGTGTCTCCGCATATCGCAGCACGCGACATGGTTTTCCACATGATAAATATAACCGTTTCTGATAGAAGAGCGGCCAATATGACGATCTGGCATTACGTCGATTCAATAGCAAGTGACGAAAACCCGAGGATTGCTCAAGTTTTCACTGCATATGAAGAGTTTTCACATTCCCCCGAGCAACGCGGCTGCCAGACCTCCCTTCATGTAAATTCTTAAGGTCCTAGCTCATGTCCAAGGCACCAAAGCCGTCTAAAAAGTCAATAAACGATAAATAAAACTTGAATTTTACTGCTTCGTACTGGCTATCACATCAACTTAGAAGCTTCTTCTGTGTTCTAATGTATTGCTTTTAGTGTCTCCGCATACCGCAGCACGCGACATAGCTTTGCACACGATAAATATAATCGTTAAAGAGAGACGTGTGGCCAATGTGACGATCTGGCATTAAGTCGATTCGATAGCAAATGACGAAAACGTGCGAATTTCTCAGGTTTCCACTACAAATGAACACGTTTCACATTCCCCCGTGCAACGCGGCTTCTAGACCTCCCTACATGCAAAATCTTAAGGTCCTAGCTCATATCCAAGGCACCAAAGCTTTCGAAAATTTCAATAATCGATAACTAAAATTTGAATTGTACTGCTTCGTACTCATTATCACATCAAATTAGAAGCTTCTTCTGTGTTCTATTATAGTGCTTTTAGTGTCTCCGCATACCGCAGCACGCTATATAGCCTTGCACACGATAAATGTAACCGTTTCAGAGAGAAGAGCGGCCAATATGACGATCTGGCATTAAGTCGATTCGATAGCAAATGACGAAAACGGGCGCATTTCTACGTATGAACACTTTTCACATTCCCCCGTGCAACGCGTATTCTAGACAACCACTCATGCAAAATCGTAAGGTCATAGCTCATGTCCAAGGCAACGCGGCTGTTAGTCCTCCTTTCGTGCAAAATCTTAAGTTCCTAGCTCATGTCCAAGGCACCAAAGAAGGGTAAATAGTCAATAACCGATACCTAAAACTTGAATTGTACTACTTCTTACTGTCTATTACACCTTCTTAGAAGCTTAATCTGTGTTCTACTATGGTGCTTTTAGTGGCTCCGCATACCGCAGCACGCGACATAGCTTTGGAGACGATAAGTACAACCGTTTCAGAGAGAAGAATGGCCAATGTGACGATCTGGCTTTAAGTCGATTCGATAACAAATGACGAAAACGGACGGATTTCTCTAGTTTTTACTACATATGAAGGCTTTTCACATTCTCCCGTGCAACTCGGCTGCTAGTCCTCCTTTCATGCAAATCGTTAAGGTCCTAGCTCATGTCCAAGGCATCAAAGCCAGCTAAAAAGTCAATAATAGATAACTAAAACTTGAATTGTACTACTTCTTTCTGGCTATTACATCAACTTAGAAGCTTCATCTGTGTTCTACTATAGTGCTTTTAGATTCTCCGCATACCGCAGCACGCGACATAGCTTTGCAGACGATAAGTACAACCGTTTCAGAGAGAAGAGCGGCCAATGTGAAGATCTGGCTTTAAGTCGATTCGATAACAAATGACGAAGACGGATGGATTTCTCAGATTTTTACTACATATGAACCCTTTTCACATTCTCCCATGGAACGCGGGTAGTCCTCCTTTCATGCAAAATCTTAAGTTACTTGCTCATGTCCAAGGCACAAAAGAAGGGTAAAAAGTCAATAATCCATAACTAAAACCTGAATTGTACTACTTCTTACTGGCTATTACATCAATTTAGAAGCTTCATCTGTGTTCTACTATGGTGCTTTTAGTGTCTCCGCATACCGCAGCACGCGACATAGCTTTGCAGACTATAAGTACAACAGTTTCAGAGAGAAGCGCGGCCAATGTGAAGATCTGGCTTTAAGTCGATTCCATAACAAATGACGAACACGGACGGATTTCTCAGGTTTTTACTACATATGAACACTTTTCACATTCTCCCGTGCAACTCGGCTGCTAGTCCTCCTTTCATGCAAAATCCTAAGTTCCTAGCTCATGTCCAGGGCACGAAAGAAGGTTAAAAGTCAATAATCCTTAACTAAAACTTGAATTGTTCTACTTCTTACTGGCTATTACATCAATTTAGAAGCTTCATCTGTGTTCTACTATGGTGCATTTAATGTCTCGCATACCACAGCACGCGACATAGCTTTGCAGACGATAAGTACAACCGTTTCAGAGAGAAGAGCGGCCAATGTGACGATCTGGCTTTAAGTCGATTCGATAACAAATGACGAAAACGGGCGGATTTCTCAGGTTTTTACTACATATGAACACTATTCACATTCTCCCGTGCAACTCGGCTGCTAGTCCTCCTTTCATGCAAAATGTTAAGGTCCTAGATCATGTCCAAGGCACCAAAGCCAGCTAAAAAGTCAATAATCGAAACCTAAAACTTGAATTGTACTACTTCTTACTTCTAAGCTTCTAAGTTGATATAATAGCCAGTTAGAAGTAGTACAATTCAAGCTTTAGTTATCGATTATTGACTTTTTACCCTTCTTTGGTGCTTTGGATATGTGCTAGGACCTTACGATTTTGCATGAAGGGAGGTCTAGCAGCCACGTTTCATGGGGGAATGTGAAACGTGTTCATATGTAGTGAAAACTTGTGAAATCAGCCCGTTTCGTCTTTTGCTATCGAATCAACTTAATGCCAGATTGTCATATTGGCCGCTCTTTTCTCTGAAACGGTTCCATTTATCGTGTGCAAGGCTATATAGCGTGCTGCGGTATGCGGAGACACTAAAAGCACCATAACAGAACACAGAAGAAATTTCTCAGTTGATGTGATAGCCAGTACGAAGCCGTACATTTCAAGTTTTAGTTATCGATTATTGACTTTTTAGACGGCTTTGGTGCCTTGGACATGAGCTAGTACCTTAAGATTTTGTAAGAAGGTAGGTATAGCAGCCGCGTTGCACAGGGGAATGTGAAAAGTGTTCATATGTAGTGAAAACCTGAGAAATCTGCCCGTTTTCGTCTTTTGCTATCGAATCGACTTAATGCCAGATCGTCATATTGACGGTTCTTCTCTCTGAAATGGTTACATTTATCGTGTGCAATGCTATGTCGCGTGCTGCGGTATGTGGAGACACGAAAAGCACCATAATATAATACAAAAGAAGCACCTAAGTTAATGTGATAGCCAGTACGAAGCAGTACAATTAAATTTCAGTTATCGATTATTGCCTTTTTTAGACGGCTTTGGTGCCTTGGACATGAGCTAGGACCTTCAGATTTTGCAGGAAGGGAGGTCTAGCAGCCGCGTTGCATGGGAGAATGTGAAAAGTGTTGATATGTAGTGAAAACCGGAGAAATCCGCCTGCTTTCGTCATTTGCTATAGAATCGACTTAATGCCAGATCGTCATATTGGCCGCTTTTCTCTCTGAAACGGTTACATTTATCGTGTGCAAAGCTATGTCGCGTGCTGCGGTATGAGGAGACACTAAAAGCACCATAACAGAACACAGAAGAAATTTCTCAGTTGATGTGATATAACACAGAAGAAGCTTCTATGTTGATGTGAAAGCCAGCACGTAGCAGTACAATTCAAGTTTTAGTTATCGATTATTGACTTTTTAGACGGCTTTGGTGCATTGGACATGAGCTGGGACCTGAAGATTTTGCATGAAGGGAATTCTAGCAGCCACGTTGCACGGGGTGATGTGAAAAGTTTCGTATGTAGTAAAAGCTGAGAAATCCGCCCGTTTTCGTTATTTGCTATCGAATCGACCTAATGCCAGATCTTCATATTTGCCGCTCTTCTCTCTTGAACGGTTACATTTATCGTGTGCAAAGCTATCTCGCCTACTGCGGAATGCCTAGACACTAAAAGCACCATAATGGAACATAGAAGAAGCATCTAAGTTGATGTGATAGCCAGTACGAAGCAGTACAATTCAAGTTTTAGTTATCGATTATTGCCTTTTTTAGACGGCCTTGGTGCCTTGGACATGAGCTAGGACCTTAAGATTTTGCATGAAGGGAGGTCTAGCAGCCACGTTGCACAACAGAATGTGAAAAGTGCTCATATATATTAAACACCTGAAAAATCCGCCCGTTTTCGTCATTTGCTATCGAATCGAGTTAATGCCATATCGTCAAATTTGCCGCCCTTCTCTCTGAAACGGTTACATTCATCGTTTGCAAACCTATGTCGCGGGCTGCGGAATGCCTGGACACTAAAAGCACCATAATAGAACACAGAAGAAGCATCTAAGTTGATGTGATAGAAGGTACTTAGCCGTACATTTCAAGTTTTAGTTATCGATTATTACCTTTTTAGACGGCTTTGGTGCCTTGGACATGAGCTGGGACCTTAAGATTTTGCATGAACGGAGGTCTAGCAGCCACGTTGCAAGAGAGAATGTGAAAAGTGTTCATATGTTGTAAAAACCTGAGAAATCCGCCCGTTTTCGTCATTTGTTATCGAATCGACTTAATGCCAGATCGTCATATTGTCCGCTCTTCTCTCTGAAACTGTTACATTTGTCGTGTGCAAAGCCATATCGCGTGCTGCGGTATGCGGAGACACTAAAAACAGCGTAATAGAACACACAAGAAGCTTCTAAGTTGATGTGATACCAGTACGAAGCAGTACAATTCAAGTTTTAGTTATCGATTATTGACTTGTCAGACGGCTTTGGTGCCTTCAACAAGAGCTGTGACATTAAGATTTTGTATGAAGGGAGGTCTAGCAGCCACGTTGCACGAGAGAATGTGAAAAGTATTCATATGTAGAAAAAACCTGAGAAATCCGACCGTTTTCGTCATTTGCTATGGAATCGACGTAATGCCAGATCGTCATACCGGCCGCTCTTCTCCCTGAAACGTCTACATTTATCGTGTAAAAAACTATGTCGCGAGCTGCGGAATGTCTAGACACCAAAAGCACAATAATAGAACACAGATGAAGCTTCTAAGTGAATGTGATAGCCAGTACGAAGCAGTACAATTCAAGTTTTACTTATCGATTATTGACTCTTCACACGGCATTGGTGCCTTGGACATGAGCAAAGAAATTCAGATTTTGCAGGAATGGAGGTCTCGCAGACGCATTGCACGGGGGAATGTGAAAAGTGTTCATATGTAGTAAAACCTGAGAAATCCGACCGTTTTCGTTATTTGCTATCGAATCGACTTAAAGCCAGATCGTTACATTGGCCGCTCTACTCTCTGAAATGGTTACATTTATCGTGTGCAAAGCTATGTCGCGTGCTGCGGTATGTGGAAACAGTAAAAGCACCATAATATAATACAAAAGAAGCATCTAAGTTGATGTGATAGCCAGTACGAAGCAGTACAATTCAAGTTTTAGTTATCGATTATTGCTTTTTTAGACGGCCTTGGTGCCTTGGACATGAGCTAGGACCTTAAGATTTTGTAAGAAGGTAGGTATAGCAGCCGCGTTGCGCAGGGGAATGTGGAAAGTGTTCATATGTAGTGAAAACCTGAGAAATCTGCCCGTTTTCGTCATTTGCTATCGAATCGACTTAATGCCAGATCGTCATATTGGCCTGTATTCTCTCTGAAACGGTTACATTTATCGTGTGCAAACCTATGTCGCGAGCTGCGGAATGCCTGAACACTAAAAGCACCATAATAGAACACAGAAGAAGCATCTAAGTTGATGTGATAGAAAGTACTTAGCCGTACATTTCAAGTTTTAGTTATCGATTATTTGCTTTTTAGACGGCTTTGGTGCATTGGACATGAGCCAGGACTTTAAGATTTTGCATGAAGGGAGGTCTAGCAGCCACGTTGCACGAGAGAATGTGAAAAGTGTTCATATGTTGTAAAAACCTGAGAAATCCGCCCGTTTTCGTTATTTGCTATCGAATCGACCTAATGCCAGATCTTCATATTGGCCGCTCTTCTCTCTTGAACGGTTACATTTATCGTGTGCAAAGCTATCTCGCCTGCTGCGCAATGCCTAGACACTAAAAGCACCTGCGACTCCTACGTTCGCAGGTGCGAATCCTGCCTCGGGCATGGATGTGTGTGATGTCCTTAGGTTAGTTAGGTTTAAGTAGTTCTAAGTTCTAGGGGACTAATGACCACAGCAGTTGAGTCCCATAGTGCTCAGAGCCATTTTTTGAACTAAAAGCACCATAATGGAACATAGGAGAAGCATCTAAGTTGATGTGATAGCCAGTACGAAGCCGTACATTTCAAGTTTTAGTTATCGATTATTGACTTTTTAGACGGCTTTGGTGCCTTGGACATGAGCTAGTACCTTAAGATTTTGTAAGAAGATAGGTATAGCAGCCGCGTTGCACAGGGGAATGTGAAAAGTGTTCATATGTAGTGAAAACCTGAGAAATCTGCCCGTTTTCGTTATTTGCTATCGAATCGGCCTAATGCCAGAGCGTCATATTGGCCGTTCTTCTCTCTGAAATGGTTACATTTATCGTGTTCAAAGCTATGTCGCGTGCTGCGGTATGTGGTAACACCAAAAGCACCATAATATAATACAAAAGAAGCATCTAAGTTGATGTGATAGCCAGTACGAAGCACTACTATTCAAGTTTTACGAATCGATTATTGACTTGTCAGACGGCTTTGGTGCCGTGGACCTGAGCTAGGACTTTAAGATTTTGCAGGAATGGAGGTCTCGCAGCCGCGTTGCACGGGGGAATGTGAAAAGTGTTCATATGTAGTGAATACCTGAGAAATCCGCCCGTTTTCGTCATTTGCTATCGAATCGACTTAATGCCAGATCGTCATATTGTCCGCTCTTCTCTCTGAAACTGTTACATTTATCGTGTAAAAAACTATGTCTCGAGCTGCGGAATGTCTAGACACCAAAAGCACAATAATAGAACACAGATGATGCTTCTAAGTTGATGTGATAGCCATTACGAAGCAGTAGATTTCAAGTTTTAGTTATCCATTATTGACTTTTTATATGGCTTTGGTGCCTTGGACATGAGCTAGGACCATAAGAATTTGCAGGAAGGGAGGTCTAGCAGCTGCGTTGCACGGGGGAATTTGAAAAGTGTTCAAATACAGTGAAAACCTGAGATATCCGCCTATGTTTCGTCATTTGCTATCGAATCGACTTAACGCCAGATCGTCATAGTGCCCGCTATTCTCTCTGAAACCGTTATATTTATCGTGTGCAAAGCTATGTCGCGTGCTGCGGTATGCAGAGACACTAAAAGCATCATAATAGAACACAGAAGAAGCTCCTATGTGTATGTGATAGCTAATACGAAGCAGTACAATTAAAGTTTTAGTTATCGATTATTGAATTTTTAGACGATTCTGGTGCCTTGGACATGAGCTAGGACCTTACGACCCTGCATGAAGGGAGGTCTAGCAGCCGCGTTGCACGGGGGAATGTGAAAAGTGTTCATATGTAGTGAAAACCTGAGAAATCCGCCCGTTTTCGTCATTTGCTATCGAATCGACTTAATGCCAGATCGTCATATTGGTCGGTATTCTCTCTGAAACGGTTACATTTATCGTGTGCAAACCTATGTCGCGAGCTGCGGAATGCCTGAACACTAAAAGCACCATAATAGAACACAGAAGAAGCATCTAAGTTGGTGTGATAGAAAGTACTTAGCCGTACATTTCAAGTTTTAGTTATCGATTATTAACTTTTTAGACGGCTTTGGTGCATTGGACATGAGCTAGGACCTTAAGATTTTGCATGAAGTTAGGTCTAGCAGCCACGTTGCACGAGACAATGTGAAAAGTGTTCATATGTTGTAAAAACCTGAGAAATCCGCCCGTTTTCGTTATTTGCTATCGAATCGACTTAATGCGAGATCGTCATATTGACGGTTCTTCTCTCTGAAATGGTTACATTTATCGTGTGCAATGCTATGTCGCGTGCTGCGGTATGTGGAGACACGAAAAGCACCATAATATAATACAAAAGAAGCACCTAAGTTAATGTGATAGCCAGTACGAAGCAGTGCAATTCAAGTTTTAGTTATCGATTATTGACTTTTTAGACGGCTTTGGTGCCGTGGGCATGATCTAGGACCTTAAGATTTTGCAGGGAGGGAGGTCTAGTCGCCGCGATGCATGGGGGAATGTGAAAAGTGTTCATATGTAGTGAAAACCGGAGAAATCCGCCTGCTTTCGTCATTTGCTATTGAATCGACTTAATGTCAGATCGTCATATTGGCCACTTTTCTCTCTGAAACGGTTACATTTATCGTGTGCAAAGCTATGTCCCGTGCTGCGGTATGTGGAAACAGTAAAAGCACCATAATATAATACAAAAGAAGCATCTAAGTTGATGTGATAGCCAGTACGAAGCAGTACAATTCAAGTTTTAGTTATCGATTATTGCCTTTTTTAGACGGCCTTGGTGCCTTGGACATGAGCTAGGACCTTAAGATTTTGCATGAAGGGAGGTCTAGCAGCCGCGTTGCACGGGAGAATGTGAAATGTGTTCATGTGTGGTGAAAACCTAAGAAATCCGCCCGTTTTCGTCATTTGCTATCGAATCGAATTAATGCCAGATCGTCATATTGGCCGCTCTTCTCTCTGAATCGGTTACATTTATCGTGTGCAAAGCAAGGTCTCGCGCTGCGGTATGCGGAGACACTAAACGCACCATAATAGATCACAGAAGAAGCTTCTCAGTTGATGTGATAGACAGTACGAAGCAGTACAGTTCAAGTTTTAGTTATCGATTATTGACTTTTTAGGCGATTTTCGTGCCTTGGACATGAGCTAGGACGTTAAGATTTTGCATGAGGGAGTTCTAGCAGCCGTCTTTCACGGGGGAATGTGAAATGTGTTCATATGTAGTGTAAACCTGAGAAATCGCCCCGTTTTCGTCATTTGCTATCGAATCGACTAAATGCCAGATCGTCATATTGCCCGCTCTTCTCTCTGAAACGGTTACATTTATCGTGTGCAACGCTATGTCGCGTGCTGCGGTATGCGGAGACACTAAACGCACCATAACAGAACACAAAAGAAACTTCTAAATTGGTGTGATAGCCAGTCCGAAGCAGTACATTTCAAGTTTCAGTTATCGATTATTGACTTTTTAAACGGCTTTGGCGCCTTCGACATGAGCTAGGACCTTAAGATTTTGCATAAAGGTAGGTCTAGTAGCCGCGTTGCACTGTGGAATGTGAAAACTGTTCATACGTTGTGAAAACCTGAGAAATCCGCCCGTTTTCGTCATTTGCTATCGAATCGACTTAATGCCAGATCGTCATATTGGCCGGTATTCTCACTGAAACGGTTACATTTATCGTGTGCAAAGCAATGCCGCTGCTGTGGTATGCGGAGACACTAAAAGCACCATAATAGAACACAGAAGAAGCTTCTAAGTTGATGAGATAGTCAGTACTAAGCAGTAATATTGAAGTTTTAGTTATCGATTATTGACTTTTCAGACGATTTTGGTGACTTGGGCATGAGCTAGGACCTTACGACCTTGCATGACGGGAGGTTTAGCAACCGCGTTGGACGGGGGAATGTGAAAAGTGTTCATATGTAGTGTAAACGTGAGAAATCCGCCCGTTTTCGTCATTTGCTATCGAATCGACTTAATGCCAGATCGCCATATTGGCAGCTCTTCACTCTGAAACGGTTACATTTATCGTGTGCAAAGCTATGTCGCGTGCTGTGGAATACGGAGACACTAGAAGAACACAGAAAAAGCTTCTCGGTTGATGTGATCGCCAGTACGAAGCAGCACGGAGACACTAGAAGAACACAGAAAAAGGTTCTAGGTTGATGTGATCGCCAGTACGAAGCAGCACAATTCAAGATTTAGTTACAGATTATTGACTTTTTAGACGATTTTGGTGCCATGTACATGCGCTAGGACTTTACGACCTTGCATGAAAGGAGTCTAGCAGCCGCGTTGCACGGGGGAATGTGAAAAGTGTTCATATGTAGTGAAATCCTGAGAAATCCGCTCGTTTTCGTCATTTGCTATCGAATCGACTTAATGCCAGATCGTCATATTGGCCTCTCTTCTCTCTTAAACGGTTACATTTATCCTGTGCAAAGCTATGTCGCGTGCTGCGGTATGCGGAGACACTAAACGCACCATAACAGAACACAAAAGAAGCTTCTAAATTGGTGTGATGGCCAGTCCGAAGCAGTACATTTCAAGTTTCAGTTTTCGATTATTGACTTTTTGAACGGCTTTGGTGCCTTGGACATGAGCTAGGACCTTAAGATTTTGCATAAAGGTAGGTCTAGTAGCCGCGTTGCACTGTGGAATGTGAAAACTGTTCATACGTTGTGAAAACCTGAGAAATCCGCCCGTTTTCGTCATTTGCTATCGAATCGACTTAATGCCAGATCGTCATATTGGCAGCTCTTCACTCTGAAACGGTTACATTTATCGTGTGCAAAGCTATGAAAGCTATGTCGCGTGCTGCGGTATGCGGAGACACTAAAAGCTCCATAATAGAACACAGAATAAGCTTCTAGGTTGATGTGATAGCCAGTACGAAGCAGTACAATTCAAGATTTAGTTACAGATTATTGTCTTTTTAGACGATTTTGGTGCCATGTACATGCGCTAGGACCTTACGACCTTGCATGAAAGGAGTCTAGCAGCCTCGTTGCACGGGGGAATTTGAAAAGTGTTCATATGTAGTGAAATCCTGAGAAATCCGCTCGTTTTCGTCATTTGCTATCGAATCGACTTAATGCCAGATCGTCATATTGGCCGCTCTTCTCTCTGAAATGTTTACATTTCTCGTGTGCAAAGCTAGGAAAGCTATGTCGCGTGCTGCGGTATGCGGAGACACTAAAAGCTCCATAATAGAACACAGAATAAGCTTCTAAGTTGATGTGATAGAAAGTACGCAGCAGTACAATTCAAGTTTTAGGTATCGATTATTACCTTTTTAGACGGCTTCGGTGCCTTAGACATGATCCAGGACCTTAAGATTTTGCATGAAGGGAGGTCTAGCAGCCGCGTTGCACGGGGGAATGTGAAAAGTGTTCATATGTTGTAAAAACCTGAGAAATTCGCCCGTTTTCGTTATTTGCTATGGAATAGACTTTAGCCAGATCGTCATATTGGGCGCTCTTTTCTCTGAAACGGTTACATTTATCGTGTGCAAAGCTTTGTCGCGTGCTGCGGTATGTGGAGACACTAAAAGCACGATAATAGAAAACATAAGAAGCTTCTAAGATGGAGTGATAGCCAAAACGAAGCAGTACAATTCAATTTTTAGCTATCGATTGTTGACTTTTTAGACGGCTTTTGTGCCTTGGTCATGAGCTTGGACGTTAAGATTTTGCATGAGGGAGTTCTAGCACCGGTCTTTCACGGGGGAATGTGAAATGTGTTCATATGTAGTGAAAACCTGAGAAATCCCCCCGTTTTGGTCATTTGCTATCGAATCGACTTCATGCCATATCGTCATATTGGACGCTCTTCTCTCGGAAACGATTATTTTTTTCGTGTGCAAAGCTATGTCGCGTGCTGTGGTTGCGGAGGCACTAGAAGCACCATAACAGAACACAGAAGAAGCTTCTAGGTTGATGTGATTGCCAGTACGAAGCAGTACAATTCAAGATTTAGTTATCGATTATTGACTTTTTAGACGATAATTGTGCCTAGGACATGAGCTAGGACCTTATGATTTTGAATGAAGGGAGTTCTAGCAGCCGCGTTGGATGGGGGTATGTGAAAGGTGTTCATATGTAGTGAAAACCTGAGAAATCGGCAAGTTTTCATCATTTGCTATCGAATCGACTTCATGCCATATCGTCATATTGGCCGCTCTTCTCTCGGAAACTATTATTTTTTTCGTGTTCAAAGCTTGTCGCGTGCTGTGGTATGTGGAGACACTAGAAGCACCATAATAGAACACAGAAGAAGCTTCTAGGTTGATGTGATAGCCAGTACGAAGCAGTACAATTCAAGATTTAGTTATCGATTTTTGACTTTTTAGACGATATTGGTGCCTTGGACATGCGCTGGGACCTTACGACCTTGCATGAAAGCAGTCTAGCTGCCGTGTTGGACGGGGGAATGTGAAAAGTGTTCAAATGTAGTGAAATCCTGAGAAATCCATTCGTTTTCGTCATTTGCTATCGAATCGACTTAATGCCAGATCGTCATATTGGCCGCTCTTCTCTCTTAAACGGTTACATTTATCGTGTGCAAAGCTATGTCGCGTGCTGCGGTATGCGGAGACACTAAAGGCGTCATAATAGAACACAGAAGAAGCTTCTAAGTTGATGTGATAGCCAGTACGAAGCAGTACAATTCAAGTTTTAGTTATCGATTATTGACTTTTTAGACGGCTTTGGTGCTTTGGACATGAGCTAGGACCTTAAGATTCTGCATGAAGGGAGATCTAGCAGCCGCGTTGCACGGGGGAATGTGAAAAGTGGTTATACGCAGTGAAAACGTGAGAAATCTGCCCGTTTTCGACATTAGCTATCGAATCGACTTTTGCCAGATCGTCAATTCGGCCGCTCTTCTCTCTGTAACGGTTACATTTATCGTGTGCAAAGCTATGTTGCGTGCTGCGGTATGCGTAGACACTAAAAGCAACATAATAGAACACAGATGAAGCTTCTAAATTGATGTGATAGCCTGTACGAAGCAGTACAATTCAAGTTTTATTTATCGATTATTGAATTTTTAGACGATTTTGTGCCTTGGACATGGGCTAGGACCTTGTGACCTTGCATGAAGGGAGGTCTAGCATCCGCGTTGCACGGGGGAATGTGAAAAGTGTTCATATGTAGTGAAAACCTGAGAAATTCCCCCGTTTTCGTCATTTGCTAACGAATCGACTAAATGCCAGATCGTCATATTGCCCGCTCTTCTCTCTGAAACGGTTACATTTATCGTGTGCAACGCTATGTCGCGTGCTGCGGTATGCGGAGACACTAAATGCACCATAACAGAACTCAAAAGAAGCTTCTAAATTGGTGTGATAGCCAGTCCGAAGCAGTACATTTCAAGTTTCAGTTATCGATTATTGACTTTTTAAACGGCATTGGTGCCTTGGACATCAGCTAGGACCTTAAGATTTTGCATAAAGGTAGGTCTAGTAGACGCGTTGCACTGGGGAATGTGAAAAGTGTTCATATGTTGTGAAAACCTGAGAAATCCGCCCGTTTTCGTCATTTGCTATCGAATCAAATTAATGACAGATCGTCATATTGGCCGGTATTCTCTCTGAAACGGTTACATTTATCGTGTGCAAAGCAATGTCGCTGCTGTGGTATGCGGAGACACTAAAAGCAACATAATAGAACAGAGTAGAAGCTTCTAAGTTGATGATATAGTCAGTCCTAAGCAGTACAATTGAAGTTTTAGTTATCGATTATTGACTTTTCAGACGATTTTGGTGACTTGGTCATGAGCTAGGACCTTACGACCTTGCATGACGGTAGGTTTAGCAACCGCGTTGGACGGGGGAATGTGAAAAGTGTTCATATGTAGTGTAAACGTGAGAAATCCGCCCTTTTTCGTCATTTGCTATCGAATCGACTTAATGCCAGATCGTCATATTGGCAGCTCTACACTCTTAAACGGTTACATTTATCGTGTGAAAAGCTATGTCGCGTGATGTGGTATGCGGAGACACTAGAAGCACCATAATAGAACACAGAAAAAGCTTCTAGGTTGATGTGATCGCCAGTACGAAGCAGTAAAATTCAAGATTTAGTTACAGATTGTTGACTTATTAGACGATTTTGGTGCCATGTACATGCGCTAGGACCTTACGACCTTGCATAAAAGGAGTCTAGCAGCCGCGTTGCACGGGAGAATGTGAAATGTGTTCATGTGTGGTGAAAAACTGAGAAATCCGCCCGTTTTCGTCATTTGCTATCGAATCGAATTAATGCCAGATCGTCATATTGCCCGCTATTCTCTCGGAAATGATTACGTTTATCGTGTGCAAAGCTATGTCGCGTGCTGCGGTATGCGGAGACACTAAAAGCACCATAACAGAACACAGAAGAAGCTTCTATGATGACATGATATCCAGTACGAAGCAGTACAATTCAAGTTTCAGTTTTCGATTAATGACTTTTATGAAGGCTTTGGTTCCTTTGAGATAAGCGTCGACCTTAAGATATTGCATGAAGGGAGATCTAGGAGCTGCGTTGCATGGGGGAATGTGAAATGTGTTCATATGTAGTGAAAACCTGAGAGATCCGCCCGTTTTCGTCACTTGCTATCGAATCGACTTAATGCCAGATCGTCATATTGGCCGCTCTTCTCTCTGAATCGGTTACATTTATCGTGTGCAAAGCAAGGTCTCGCGCTGCGGTATGCGGAGACACTAAACGCACCATAATAGATCACAGAAGAAGCTTCTCAGTTGATGTGATAGACAGTACGAAGCAGTACAGTTCAAGTTTTAGTTATCGATTATTGACTTTTTAGACTGCTATGGTGCCTTGGACATGAGCTAGGAACTTACGATTTTGAATGAAGGGAGGTCTAACAGCCGCGTTGCACTGGAGACCGTGAAAAGTTTTCATATGCAAAAAAAACCTGAGAAATCCGCCCGTTTTCGTCATTTGCTATCGAATCAACTAAATGCCAGATCGCCATTTTGGCTGGTATTCTCACTAAAACGGTTACATTTATCGTGTGCAAAGCCATGTCGCGTTCTGCGCTATGCGGAGACACTAAAAGCACCATAATAGAACACAGAAGAAGCTTCTCAGTTGATATGATAGCCAAAACGAAGCAATACAATCCAATTTTAACTATCGATTGTTGACGTTTTAGACGGCTTTGGTGCCTTGGACATGAGCTAGGGCCTTAAGATTTTGCTTGAAGGGAGATCTAGGAGCCGCGTTGCACGGGGGAATGTGAAAAGTGTTCATATAAAGTGAAAACCTGTGAAATCCGCCAATTTTCGTCATTTGCTATCGAATCGACTTTTGTCATATCGTCCAATTGGCCGCTCTTCTCTATGAAACGGTTACATTCATCGTGTGCAAAGCTATGTCGCGTGCTGCGGTATGCGGAGATACTAAAAACACCATAATAGAACACAGATGAAGCTTCTAAGTTGATGTGATAGCCAGTACGATGCAGTACAATTCAAGTTTTATTTATCGATTATTGACTTTTTAGGCGATTTTCGTGCCTTGGACATGAGCTAGGACCTTACAAACTTGCATGAATGGAGGACTAGCAGCCGCGTTGCACGGGAGAATGTAAAAAGAGTTCATATGTAGTGAAAACGTGAGAAATCCGACCGTTTTCGTCATTTGCTATCGAATCGACTAAATGCCAGATCGTCATATTGGCGGCTCTTCTCTCGAAAACGGTTACATATATCTTGTACAATGCCATGTCGCGTAGTATGGTAAGAGGGGGCAGTAAAATCTCCATAACAGAACACAGAAGAAGCTTCGAGGTTGATGTGATAGCCAGTAAGATGCAGTAGAAATCAAGTTTGTGTTATCGATTATTGACATTTTAGATGGCTTTGGTGCCTTGGACATAAGCTGGGACCTTAAGATTTTGCATGAGGGAGTTCTAGCAGCCGCGTTGGACGTGGAAATGTGAAAGGTGTTCATATGTAGTGAAAACATGAGAAATCCACTCGTTTTCGTCATTTGCTATCGAATAGACATTTGCCAGATCGTCATATTGGCGGCTCTTCTCTCTGAAACGGTTACATTTATCGTGTGCAAAGCTATGTCGCGTGCTTCGGTATGCGGAGACACTAAAAGCACCATAATACAACACAGATGAAGTTTCTAAGTTGTTGTGATAGCCAGTAAGAGGCAGTACAATTCAAGTTTTAGTTATCGATTACTGACTTTTTAGACGGCTTTGGTGCCTTGGACATGAGCTAGGACCTTAAGATTTTGCATAAAGGTAGGTCTAGTAGCCGCGTTGCACTGTGGAATGTTAAAACTGTTCATACGTTGTGAAAACCTGAGAAATCCGCCCGTTTTCGTCATTTGCTATCGAATCGACTAAATGCCAGATCGTCATATTGCCCGCTCTTCTCTCTGAAACGGTTACATTTATCGTGTGCAACGCTATGTCGCGTGCTGCGGTATGCGGAGACACTAAACGCACCATAACAGAACACAAAAGAAGCTTCTAAATTGGTGTGATAGCCAGTCCGAAGCAGTACATTTCAAGTTTCAGTTATCGATTATTGACTTTTTAAACGGCTTTGGTGCCTTGGACATGAGCTAGGACCTTAAGATTTTGCATAAAGGTAGGTCTAGTAGCCGCGTTGCACTGTGGAATGTGAAAACTGTTCATACGTTGTGAAAACTTGAGAAATCCGCCCGTTTTCGTCATTTGCTATCGAATCGACGTAATGCCAGATCGTCATATTGGCCGGTATTCTCTCTGAAACGGTTACATTTATCGTGTACAAAGCAATGCCGCTGCTGTGGTATGCGGAGACACTAAAAGCACCATAATAGAACACAGAACAAGCTTCTAAGTTGATGAGATAGTCAGTACTAAGCAGTAATATTGAAGTTTTAGTTATCGATTATTGACTTTTCAGACGATTTTGGTGACTTGGGCATGAGCTAGGACCTTACGACCTTGCATGACGGGAGGTTTAGCAACCGCGTTGGACGGGGGAATGTGAAAAGTGTTCATATGTAGTGTAAACGTGAGAAATCCGCCCGTTTTCGTCATTTGCTATCGAATCGACTTAATGCCAGATCGCCATATTGGCAGCTCTTCACTCTGAAACGGTTACATTTATCGTGTGCAAAGCTATGTCGCGTGCTGTGGAATACGGAGACACTAGAAGCACTATAATAGAACACAGAAAGAGCTTGTAGGTTGATGTGATCGCCAGTACGAAGCAGTACAATTCAAGATTTAGTTACAGATTATTGACTTTTTAGACGATTTTGGTGCCATGTACATGCGCTAGGACCTTACGACCTTGCATGAAAGGAGTCTAGCAGCCGCGTTGCTCGGGGGAATGTGAAAAGTGTTCATATGTAGTGAAATCCTGAGAAATCCGCTCGTTTTCGTCATTTGCTATCGAATCGACTTAATGCCAGATCGTCATATTGGCCGCTCTTCTCTCTGAATTGTTTACATTTCTCGTGTGCAAAGCTATGAAAGCTATGTCGCGTGCTGCGGTATGCGGAGACACTAAAAGCTCCATAATAGAACACAGAATAAGCTTCTAGGTTGATGTGATAGCCAGTACGAAGCAGTACAATTCAAGATTTAGTTATCGATGATTGACTTTTTAGACGATATTTGTGCCTTGGACACGCGCTGGGACCTTAAGACCTTGCATGAAAGCAGTCTAGCTGCCACGTTGGACGGGGGAATGTGAAAAGTGTTCAAATGTAGTGAAATCCTGAGAAATCCACTCGTTTTCGTCATTTGCTATCGAATCGACTTAATGCCAGATCGTCATATTGGCCTCTCTTCTCTCTTAAACGGTTACATTTATCCTGTGCAAAGCTATGTCGCGTGCTGCGGTATGCGGAGACACCAAATTCATCATAATAGAACACAGAAGAAGCTTCTAAGTTGAAGTGATAGCCAGTACGAAGCAGTCCAATTTAAGTTTTAGTTAACGATTATTTACTTTTTAGACGGCTTTGGTGACTTGGACATGAGCTAGGACCTTATGATTTTGCATGAAGGGAGTTCTAGCAGCCGTGTTGGATGGGGGCATGTGAAAGGTGTTCATATGTAGTGAAAACCTGAGAAATCGGCAAGTTTTCATCATTTGCTATCGAATCGACTTCATGCCATATCGTCATATTGGCCGCTCTTCTCTCGGAAACTATTATTTTTTTCGTGTTCAAAGCTATGTCGCGTGCTGTGGTATGTGGAGACACTAGAAGCACCATAATAGAACACAGAAGAAGCTTCTAGGTTGATGTGATAGCCAGTACGAAGCAGTACAATTCAAGATTTAGTTATCGATTTTTGACTTTTTAGACGATATTGGTGCCTTGGACATGCGCTGGGACCTTACGACCTTGCATGAAAGCAGTCTAGCTGCCGCGTTGGACGGGGGAATGTGAAAAGTGTTCAAATGTAATGAAATCCTGAGAAATCCATTCGTTATCGTCATTTGCTATCGAATCGACTTAATGCCAGATCGTCATATTGGCCGCTCTTCTCTCTTAAACGGTTACATTTATCGTGTGCAAAGCTATGTCGCGTGCTGCGGTATGCGGAGACACTAAAGGCATCATAATAGAACACAGAAGAAGCTTCTAAGTTGATGTGATAGCCAGTACGAAGCAGTACAATTCAAGTTTTAGTTATCGATTATTGACTTTTTAGACGGCTTTGGTGCTTTGGACATGAGCTAGGACCTTAAGTTTCTGCATGAAGGTAGATCTAGCAGCCGCGTTGCACGGGGGAATGTGAAAAGTGGTTATATGCAGTGAAAACGTGAGAAATCTGCCCGTTTTCGACTTTAGCTATCGAATCGACTTTTGCCAGATCGTCAATTTGGCCGCTCTTCTCTCTGTAACGGTTACATTTATCGTGTGCAAAGCTATGTTGCGTGCTGCGGTATGCGTAGACACTAAAAGCAACATAATAGAACACAGATGAAGCTTCTAAATTGATGTGATAGCCTGTACGAAGCAGTACAATTCAAGTTTTATTTATCGATTATTGAATTTTTAGACGATTTTGTGCATTGGACATGGGCTAGGACCTTGTGACCTTGCATGAAGGGAGGTCTAGCATCCGCGTTGCACGGGGGAATGTGAAAAGTGTTCATATGTAGTGAAAACCTGAGAAATCCCCCCGTTTTCGTCATTTGCTATCGAATCGACTAAATGCCAGATCGTCATATTGGCCGCTCTTCTCTCTGAAACGGTTGTACTTATCGTCTGCAAAGCTATGTCGCGTGCTGCGGTATGCGGAGACACTAAAAGCACCATAGTAGAACACAGATGAAGCTTCTAAGTCGATGTAATAGCCAGTAAGAAGTAGTACAATTCAAGTGTTAGGTATCGATTATTGACTTCTTAGATGGATTTGGTGCCTTGGACATGAGCTAGGATGCTAAGATTCTGCATGAAAGGAGGACTAGCAGCCGAGTTGCACGGGAGAATGTGAAAAGTGTTCATATGTAGTAAAAACCTGAGAAATCCGTCCGTTTTCCTCATTTGTTATCGAATCGACTTAAAGCCAGATCGTCACATTGGACGCTCTTCTCTCTGAAACGGTTGTACTTATCGTCTGCAAAGCTATGTCGCGTGCTGCGGTATGCGGAGACACTAAAAGCACCATAGTAGAACACAGATGAAGCTTCTATGATGATGTAATAGCCAGTAAGAAGTAGTACAATTCAAGTTTTAGGTACTGATTATTTACTTTTTAGCAGGCTTTGGAGCCTTGGACATGAGCTAGGACCTTAAGATTCTGCATCAAAGGAGGACTAGCAGCCGCGTTGCACGGGAGAATGTGAAATGTGTTCATATGTAGTAAAAACCTGAGAAATCCGTCCGTTTTCGTCATTTGTTATCGAATCGACTTAAAGCCCGATCGTCACATTGGCCGCTCTTCTCTCTGAAACGGTTGTACTTATCGCCTGCAAAGCTATGTCGCGTGATGCGGTATGCGGAGACACTAAAAGCACCATAGTAGAACACAGATGAAGCTTCTAAGTTGATGTAATAGCCAGTAAGAAGTAGTACAATTCAAGTTTTAGGTATCGATTATTGACTTTTTATCTGGCTTTGGTGCCTTGGACATGAGCTAGGACCTTAAGATTCTGCATGAAAGGAGGACTAGCGGCCGCGTTGCACGGGAGAATGTGAAATGTGTTCATATGTAGTAAAATCCTGAGAAATACGTCCGTTTTCGTCATTTGTTATCGAATCGACTTAAAGCCAGATCGTCACATTAGCTGCTCTTCTCTCTGAAACGGTTGTACTTATCGTCTGGAAAGCTTTGTCGCGTGCTGCGGTATGCGGAGACACTAAAAGCACCATAGTAGAACACAGATGAAGCTTCTAAGTTGATGTAATAACCAGTAAGAAGTAGTACAATTCAAGTTTTAGGTATCGATTATTGACTTCTTAGCTGGCTTTGGTGCCTTGGACATGAGCTAGGCCCTTAAGATTCTGCATGAAAGGAGGACTAGCAGACGAGTTGCACGGGAGAATGTGAAAAGTGTTCATATGTAGTAAAAACCTGAGAAATCCGTCCGTTTTCGTCATTTGTTATCGAATCGACTTAAAGCCAGATCGTCACATTGGCCGCTCTTCTCTCTGAAACGGTTGTACTTATCGTCTTCAAAGCTATGTCGCCTGCTGCGGTATGCGGAGACACTAAAAGCACCATAGTAGAACACAGATAAAGCTTCTAAGTTGATGTAATAGCCAGTAAGAAGTAGTACAATTCAAGTTTTAGGTATCGATTATTGACTTCTTAGCTGGCTTTGGTGCCTTGGACATGAGCTAGGACCTTAAGATTCTGCATGAAAGGAGGACTAGCAGCCGAGTTGCAGGGGAGAATGTGAAAAGTGTTCATATGTAGTAAAAACCTGAGAAATCCGTCCGTTTTCGTCATTTGTTATCGAATCGACTTAAAGCCAGATCGTCACATTGGCCGCTCTTCTCTCTGAAACGGTTGTACTTATCGTCTTCAAAGCTATGTCGCGTGCTGCGGTATGCGGAGACACTAGAAGCACCATAGTAGAACACAAATGAAGCTTCTAAGTTGATGTAATAGCCAGTAAGAAGTAGTACAATTCAAGTTTTAGGTATCGATTATTGACTTCTTAGCTGGCTTTGGTGCCTTGGACATGAGCTAGGACCTTAAGATTCTGCATGAAAGGAGGACTAGCAGCCGAGTTGCACGGGAGTATGTGAAAAGTGTTCATATGTAGTAAAAACCTGAGAAATCCGTCCGTTTTCGTCATTTTTTATCGAATCGACTTAATGCCAGATCGTCACATTGGCCGCTCTTCTCTCTGAAACGGTTGTACTTATCGTCTGCAAAGCTATGTCGCGTGCTGCGGTATGCGCAGACACTAAAAGCACCATAGTATAAAACAGATGAAGCTTCTAAGTTGATGTAATAGCCAGTAAGAAGTAGTACAACTGAAGTTTTAGGTATCGATTATTGACTTTTTAGCTGGCTTTGGTGCCTTGAACATGAGCTAGGACCTTAAGATTCTGCATGAAAGGAGGACTAGCAGCCGAGTTGCAGGGGAGAATGTGAAAAGTGTTCATATGTAGTAAAAACCTGAGAAATCCGTCCGTTTTCGTCATTTGTTATCGAATCGACTTAAAGCCCGATCGTCACATTGGCCGCTCTTCTCTCTGAAACGGTTGTACTTATCGTCTGCAAAGCTATGTCGCGTGCTACGGTATGCGGAGACAATAAAATCACCATAGTAGAACACAGATGAAGCTTCTAAGTCGATGTAATAGCCAGTAAGAAGTAGTACAATTCAAGTTTTAGGTATCGATTATTGACTTCTTAGATGGATTTGGTGCCTTGGACATGAGCTAGGACCTTAAGATTCTGCATGAAAGGAGGACTAGCAGCCTAGTTGCACGGGACAATATGAAAAGTGTTCATATGTAGTAAAAACCTGAGAAATCCGTCCGTTTTCGTCATTTGTTATCGAATCGCCTTAAAGCCAGATCGTCACTTGGCCGCTCTTCTCTCTGAAACGGCTGTACTTATCGTCTGCAAAGCTATGTGGCGTGCTGCGGTATGCGGAGACACTAAAAGCACCATAGTAGAACACAGATTAAGCTTCTAAGTTGATGTAATAGCCAGTAAGAAGTAGTACAATTCAAGTTTTAGGTATCGATTATTGACTTTTTAGCTGGCTTTGGTGCCTTGGACATGAGCTAGGACCTTAAGATTCTGCATGAAAGGAGGACTAGCAGCCGAGTTGCACGGGAGAATGTGAAAAGTGTTCATATGTAGTAAAAACCTGAGAAATCCGTCCGTATTCGTCATTTGTTATCGAATCGACTTAAAGCCAGATCGTCACATTGGCCCCTCTTTTCTCTGAAACGGTTGTACTTATCGTCTGCAAGGCTATGTCGCGTACTGCGGTGTGCGGAGACACTAAAAGCACCATGGTAGAACACAGATGAAGCTTCTAAGTTGATGTAATAGCTAGTAAGAAGTAGTACAATTCAAGTTTTAGGTATCGATTATTGACTTTTTAGCTGGCCTTGGTGCCTTGGACATGAGCTAGGACCTTAAGATTCTGCATGATAGGAGGACTAGCAGCCGCGTTGTACGGGAGAATGTGAAATGTGTTCATATGTAGTAAAAACCTGAGAAATACGTCCGTTTTCGTCATTTGTTATCGAATCGACTTAAAGGCAGATCGTCATATTGGCAACTCTTCTCTCTGAAACGGTTGTACTTATCGTCTGCAAAGCTATGTCGCGTGCTGCGGTATGCGGAGACACTAAAAGCACCATAGTAGAACACATATGAAGCTTCTATGATGATGTAATAGCCTGTAAGAAGTAGTACAATTCAAGTTTAAGGTATCGATTATCGACTTTTTAGCTGGCTTTGGTGCCTTGGACATGAGCTAGGACCTTAAGATTCTGCATGAAAGGAGGATTAGCAGCCGAGTTGCACGGGAGAATGTGAAAAGTGTTCATATGTAGTAAAAACCTGAGAAATCCGTCCGTTTTCGTCATTTGTTATCGAATCGACTTAAAGCCAGATCGTCACATTGGCCGCTCTTCTCTCTGAAACGGTTGTACTTATCGCCTGCAAAGCTATGTCGCGTGATGCGGTGTGCGGAGACACTAAAAGCACCATAGTAGAACATAGATGAAGCTTCTAAGTTGATGTAATAGCCAGTAAGAAGTATTACAATTCAAGTTTTAGGTATCGATTATTGACTTTTTAGCTGGCTTTGGTGCCTTGGACATGAGCTAAGACCTTAAGATTCTGCATGAAAGGAGGACTAGCAGCCGAGTTGCACGGGAGAATGTGAAAAGTATTCAAATGTAGCAAAAACCTGAGAAATCCGTCCGTTTTCGTCATGTGTTATCGAATCGCCTTAAAGCCAGATCGTCACATTGGCCGCTCTTCTCTCTGAAACGATTGTACTTATCGTCTTCAAAGCTATGTCGCGTGCTGCGGTATGCGGAGACACTAAAAGCACCATAGTAGAACACAGATGAAGCTTCTAAGTTGATGTAATAGCCAGTAAGAAGTAGTACAAATCAAGTTTTAGGTATCGATTATTGACTTTTTAGCTGGCTTTTTTGCCTTGGACATGAGCTAGGACCTTAAGATTCTGCATGAAAGGAGGACTAGCAGCCGAGTTGCACGGGAGAATGTGAAAAGTGTTCATATGTAGTAAAAACCTGAAAAATCCGTCCGTTTTCGTCAATTGTTATCGAATCGACTTAAAGCCAGATCGTCACATTGGCCGCTCTTCTCTCTGAAACGGTTCTACTTATCGTCTGCAAAGCTATGTCGCGTGCTGCGGTATGCGGAGACACTAAAAGCACCATAGTAGAACACAGATGAAGCTTCTAAGTTGATGTAAAAGCCAGTAAGAAGTAGTACAATTCAAGTTTTAGGTACTGATTATTTACTTTTTAGCTTGCTTTGGTGCCTTGGGCATGAGCTAGGACCTTAAGATTCTGCATGAAAGGAGGACTAGCAGCCGAGTTGCACGGGAGAATGTGAAAAGTGTTCATATGTAGTACAAACCTGAGAAATCCGTCCGTTTTCGTCATTTGCTATCGAATCGACTTAAAGCCAGATCGTCACATTGGCCGCTCTTCTCTCTGAAACGTTTGTACTTATCGTCTGCAAAGCTATGTCGCATGCTGCGGTATGCGCAGACACTAAAAGCACCATAGTATAAAGCAGATGAAGCTTCTAAGTTGATGTAATAGCCAGTAAGAAGTAGCACAACTCAAGTTTTAGGTATCCATTATTGACTTTTTAGCTGGCTTTGGTGGCTTGGGCATGAGCTAGGACCTTAAGATTCTGCATGAAAGGAGGACTAGCAGCCGAGTTGCACGGGAGAATGTGAAAAGTGTTCATATGTAGTAAAAACCTGAGAAATCCGTCCGTTTTCGTCATTTGTTATCGAATCGACTTAAAGCCAGATCGTCACATAGGCCGCTCTTCTCTCTGAAACGTTTGTACTTATCGTCTGCAAAGCTACGTCGCGTGCTGCGGTATGCGGAGACAATAAAATCACCATAGTAGAACACAGATGAAGCTTCTAAGTCGATGTAATAGCCAGTAAGAAGTAGTACAATTCAGTTTTATGTATCGATTATTGACTTCTTAGATGGATTTGGTGTCTTGGACATGAGCTAGGACCTTAAGATTCTGCATGAAAGGAGGACTAGCAGCCGAGTTGCACGGGACAATATGAAAAGTGTTCATATGTAGTAAAAACCTGAGAAATCCGTCCGTTTTCGTCATTTGTTATCGAATCGCCTTAAAGCTAGATCGTCACTTGCCCGCACTTCTCTCTGAAACCGTTGTACTTATCGCCTGCAAAGGTATGTCGCGTGATGCGGTATGCGGAGACACTAAAAGCACCATAGTAGAACACAGATGAAGCTTCTATGATGATGTAATAGCCAGTAAGAAGTAGTAGAATTAAAGTTTTAGGTATCGATTATTGACTTTTTAGCTGGCTTTGGTGCCTTGGACATGAGCTAGGACCTTAAGATTCTGCATGAAAGGAGGACTAGCAGCCGAGTTGCACGGGAGAATGTGAAAAGTGTTCATATGTAGTAAAAACCTGAGAAATCCGTCCGTTTTCGTCATTTGTTATCGAATCGACTTAAAGCCAGATCGTCACATTGGCCGCTCTTCTCTCTGAAACGGTTGTACTTATCGCCTGCAAAGCTATGTCGCGTGATGCGGTATGCGGAGACACTAAAAGCACCATAGCAGAACACAGACGAAGCTTCTAAGTTGATGTAATAGCCAGTAAGAAGTATTACAATTCAAGTTTTAGGTATCGATTATTGACTTTTTAGCTGGCTTTGGTGCCTTGGACATGAGCTAGGACCTTAAGATTCTGCATGAAAGGAGGACTAGCAGCCGAGTTGCACGGGAGAATGTGAAAAGTATTCAAATGTAGTAAAAACCTGTGAAATCCGTCCGTTTTCGTCATTTGTAATCGAATCGACTTAAAGCCAGATCGTCACATTGGCCGCTCATCTCTCTGAAACGATTGTACTTATCGTCTTCAAAGCTATGTCGCGTGCTGCGGTATGCGGAGACACTAAAAGCACCATAGTAGAACACAGATGAAGCTTCTAAGTTGATGTAATAGCCAGTAAGAAGTAGTACAAATCAAGTTTTAGGTATAGATTATTGACTTTTTAGCTGGCTTTGGTGCCTTGGACATGAGCTAGGACCTTAAGATTCTGCATGAAAGGAGGACTAGCAGCCGAGTTGCACGGGAGAATGTGAAAAGTGTTCATATGTAGTAAAAACTTGAGAAATCCGTCCGTTTTCGTCAATTGTTATCGAATCGACTTAAAGCCAGATCGTCACATTGGCCGCTCTTCTCTCTGAAACGGTTCTACTTATCGTCTGCAAAGCTATGTCGCGTGCTGCGGTATGCGGAGACACTAAAAGCACCATAGTAGAACACAGATGAAGCTTCTAAGTTGATGTAATAGCCAGTAAGAAGTAGTACAATTCAAGTTTTAGGTACTGATTATTTACTTTTTAGCTGGCTTTGGTGCCTTGGGCATGAGCTAGGACCTTAAGATTCTGCATGAAAGGAGGACTAGCAGCCGAGTTGCACGGGAGAATGTGAAAAGTGTTCATATGTAGTAAAATCCTGAGAAATCCGTCCGTTTTCGTCATTTGTTATCGAATCGACTTAAAGCCAGATCGTCACATTGGCCGCTCTTCTCTCTGAAACGGTTGTACTTATCGTCTGCAAAGCTATGTCGCGTGCTGCGGTATGCGCAGACACTAAAAGCACCATAGTATAAAACAGATGAAGCTTCTAAGTTGATGTAATAGCCAGTAAGAAGTAGTACAACTCAAGTTTTAGGTATCGATTATTGACTTTTTAGCTGGCTTTGGTGCCTTGGTCATGAGCTAGGACCTTAAGATTCTGCATGAAAGGAGGCCTAGCAGCCGCGTTGCACGGGAGAATGTGAAATGTGTTCATATGTAGTAGAAACCTGACAAATCCGTCCGTTTTCGTCATTTGTTATCGAATCGACTTAAAGCCCGATCGTCACATTGGCCGCTCTTCTCTCTGAAACGTTTGTACTTATCGTCTGCAATGCTACGTCGCGTGCTGCGGTATGCGGAGACACTAAAAGCACCATAGTAGAACACAGATGAAGCTTCTATGATGATGTAATAGCCAGTAAGAAGTAGTACAATTAATGTTTTAGGTATCGATTATTGACTTTTTAGCTGGCTTTGGTGCCTTGGACATGAGCTAGGACCTTAAGATTCTGCATGAAAGGAGGACTAGCAGCCGCGTTGGATGGGAGAATGTGAAAAGTGTTCATATGTAGTAAAAACCTGAGAAATCCGTCCGTTTTCGTCATTTGTCATCGAGTCGACTTAAAGCCAGATCGTCACATTGGCCGCTCTTCTCTCTGAAACGGTTGTACTTATCGTCTGCAAAGCTATGTCATATGCTGCGGTAGGCGGAGACACTTAAATCACCACAGTAGAACACAGATGAAGCTTCTAATTTGATGTAATAGCCAGTACGAAAAAACACAATTCAAGTTTTAGGTATCGATTATTGACTTTTTAGCTGGCTTTGATGCCTTGGACATGAGCTAGGACCTTAAGAATCTGCATGAAAGGAGGACTAGAGCCGAGTTGCATGGGAGAATCTGAAAAGTGTTCATATGTAGTAAAAACCTGAGAAATCCGTCCGTTTTCGTCATTTGTTATCGAATCGACTTAAAGCCAGATCGTCACATTGGCCGCTCTTCTCTCTGAAACGGTTGTACTTATCGTCTGCAAAGCTAAGTCGCGTGCTGCGGTATGCGGAGACAATAAAATCACCATAGTAGAACACAGATGAAGCTTCTAAGACGATGTAATAGCCAGTAAGAAGTAGTACAATTCAAGTTTTAGGTATCGATTATTGACTTCTTAGATGGATTTGGTGCCTTGGACATGAGCTAGGACCTTAAGATTCTGCATGAAAGGAGGACTAGCAGCCGAGTTGCACGGGACAATATGAAAAGTGTTCATATGTAGTGAAAACCTTAGAAATCCGTCCGTTTTCGTCATTTGTTATCGAATCGACTTAAAGCCAGATCGTCACATTGGCCGCTCTTCTCTTTGAAACGGTTGTACTTATCGTCTTCAAAGCTATGTCGCGTGATGCGGTATGTGGAGGCACTAAAAGCACCATAGTAGAACACAGATGAAGCTTCTAAGTTGATGTAATAGCCAGTAAGAAGTAGTACAAGTGAAATTTTAGATATCGATTATTGACTTTTTACCATTCTTTGGTGCATTGGACATGAGCTAGGACCTTAAGATTCTGCATGAAAGGAGGATAAGCAGCCGAGTAGCAAGGGAGAATGTGAAAAGTGTTCATATGTAGTAAAAACCTGAGAAATCCGTCCGTTTTCGTCATTTGTTATCGAATCGACTTAAAGCCAGATCGTCACATTAGCCGCTCTTCTCTCTGAAACGGTTGTACTTATCGTCTGCAAAGCTATGTCGCGTGCTGCGGTATGTGGAGGCACTAAAAGCACCATTGTAGAACACAGATGAAGCTTCTAATTTGATGTAATAGCCAGTAAGAAGTAGTACAACTGAAATTTTAGGTATCGATTATTGACTTTTTAGCTGGCTTTTGTGCCTTGGACATGAGCTAGGACCTTACGATTCTGCATGATAGGAGGACTAGCAGCCGCGTTGCACGGGAGAATGTGAAATGTGTTCATATGTAGTAGAAACCTGAGAAATCCGTCCGTTTTCGTCATTTGTTATCGAATCGACTTAAAGCCCGATCGTCACATTTCCCGCTCTTCTCTCTGAAACGGTTGTACTTATCGTCTGCAAAGCTATGTCGCGTGCTGCGGTATGCGCAGACACTAAAATCACCATAGTATAAAACAGATGAAGCTTTTAAGTTGATGTAATAGCCAGTAAGAAGTAGTACAATTCAAGTTTTAGGTATCGATTATTGACTTTTTAGCTGGCTTTGGTGCCTTGGACATGAGCTAGGACCTTAAGATTCTGCATGATAGGAGGACTAGCAGCCGCGTTGCACGGGAGAATGTGAAATGTGTTCATATGTAGGAGAAACCTGAGAAATCCGTCCGTTTTCGTCATTTGTTATCGAATCGACTTAAAGCCCGATCGTCACATTTCCCGCTCTTCTCTCTGAAACGGTTGTACTTATCGTCTGCAAAGCTATGTCGCGTGCTGCGGTATGCGGAGACACTAAAAGCACCATAGTAGAACACAGATGAAGCTTCTAAGTTGATGTAATAGCCAGTAAGAAGTAGTACAATTCAAGTTTTAAGTACTGATTATTTACTTTTTAGCTGGCTTTGGTGCCTTGGGCATGAGCTAGGACCTTAAGATTCTGCATGAAAGGAGGACTAGCAGCCGAGTTGCACGGGAGAATGTGAAAAGTGTTCATATGTAGTAAAAACATGAGAAATCCGTCCGTTTTCGTCATTTGTTATCGAATCGACTTAAAGCCCGATCGTCACATTGGCCGCTCTTCTCTCTGAAACGGTTGTACTTATCGTCTTCAAAGCTATGTCGCGTGCTGCGGTATGTGGAGACACTAAAAGCACCATTGTAGAACACAGATGAAGCTTCTAATTTGATGTAATAGCCAGTAAGAAATAGTACAATTCAAGTTTTAGGTATCGATTATTGACTTTTGAGCTGGCTTTGATGCCTTGGACATGAGCTAGGACCTTAAGAATCTGCATGAAAGGAGGACTAGCAGCCGAGTTGCAGGGAAGTATGTGAAAAGTGTTCATATGTAGTAAAAACCTGAGAAATCCGTCCGTTTTCGTCATTTGTTATCGAATCGACTTATTGCCAGATCGTCACATTGGCCGCTCTTCTCTCTGAAACGGTTGTACTTATCGTCTGCAAAGCTATGTCGCGTGCTGCGGTATGCGCAGACACTAAAAGCACCATAGTATAAAACAGATGAAGCTTCTAAGTTGATGTAATAGAAAGTAAGAAGTAGTACAACTGAAGTTTTAGGTATCGATTATTGACTTTTTAGCTGGCTTTGGTGCCTTGGACATGAGCTAGGACCTTACGATTCTGCATGATAGGAGGACTAGCAGCCGCGTTGCACGGGAGAATGTGAAATGTGTTCATATGTAGTAGAAACCTGAGAAATCCGTCCGTTTTCGTCATTTGTTATCGAATCGACTTAAAGCCCGATCGTCACATTGGCCGCTCTTCTCTCTGAAACGGTTGTACTTATCCTCTGCAAAGCTATGTCGCGTGCTGCGGTATGCGGAGACACTAAAAGCACCATAGTAGAACACAGATGAAGCTTCTAAGTTGATGTAATAGCCAGTAAGAAGTAGTACAGTTCAATTTTTAGGTATCGATTATTGACTTTTTAGCTGGCTTTGGTGCCTTGGACATGAGCTAGGACCTTAAGATTCTGCATGAAAGGAGGACTAGCAACCGCGTTGCACGGGAGAATGTGAAATGTGTTCATATGTAGTAGAAACCTGAGAAATCCGTCCGTTTTCGTCATTTGTTATCGAATCGACTTAAAGCCCGATCGTCATATTGGCCGCTCTTCTCTCTGAAACGGTTGTACTTATCGTCTGCAAAGCTAAGTAGCGTGCTGCGGTATGCGGAGAGAATAAAATCACCATAGTAGAACACAGATGAAGCTTCTAAGTCGATGTAATAGCCAGTAAGAAGTAGTACAATTCAAGTTTTAGGTATCGATTATTGACTTCTTAGATGGATTTGGTGCCTTGGACATGAGCTAGGACCTTAAAATTCTGCATGAGAGGAGGACTAGCAGCCGAGTTGCACGGGACAATATGAAAAGTGTTCATATGTAGTAAAAACCTGAGAAATCCGTCCGTTTTCGTCATTTGTTATCGAATCGCCTTAAAGCCAGATCGTCACTTGGCCGCTCTTCTCTCTGAAACGGCTGTACTTATCGACTGCAAAGCTATGTGGCGTGCTGCGGTATGCGGAGACACTAAAAGCACCATAGTAGAACACAGATTAAGCTTCTAAGTTGATGTAATAGCCAGTAAGAAGTAGTACAATTCAAGTTTTAGGTACTGATTATTGACTTTTTAGCTGGCTTTGGTGCCTTGGACATGAGCTAGGACCTTAAGATTCTGCATGAAAGGAGGACTAGCAGCCGCGTTGGATGGGAGAATGTGAAAAGTGTTCTTATGTAGTAAAAACCTGAGAAATCCGTCCGTTTTCGTCATTTGTTATCGAATCGACTTAAAGCCAGATCGTCATATTGGCCGCTCCTCTCTCTGAAACGGTTGTACTTATCGCCAGCAAAGCTATGTCGCGTGATGCGGCATGCGGAGACACTAAAAGCACCATAGTAGAACACAGATGAAGCTTCTAAGTTGATGTAATAGCCAGTAAGAAGTAGTACAATTCAAGTTTTAGGTATCGATTATTGACCTTTTAGCTGGTTTTGGTGCCTTGGACATGAGCTAGGACCTTAGGATTCTGCATGAAAGGAGGACTAGCAGCCGAGTTGCACGGGAGAATGTGAAAAGTGTTCATATGTAGTAAAAACCTGAGAAATCCGTCCGTTTTCGTCATTTGTTATCGAATCGACTTAAAGCCAGATCGTCACATTGGCCGCTCTTCTCTCTGAAACGGTTGTACTTATCGTCTGCAAAGCTATGTCGTATGCTGCGGTAGGCGGAGACACTGAAACCACCACAGTAGAACACAGATGAAGCTTCTAATTTGATGTAATAGCCAGTAAGAAATAGCACAATTCAAGTTTTAGGTATCGATTATTGACTTTTTAGCTGGCTTTGATGCCTTGACATGAGCTAGGACCTTAAGAATCTGCATGAAAGGAGGACTAGCAGCCGAGTTGCAGGGAAGAATGTGAAAAGTGTTCATATGTAGTAAAAACCTGAGAAATCCGTCCGTTTTCGTCATTTGTTATCGAATCGACTTAAAGCCAGATCGTCACATTGGCCGCTCTTCTCTCTGAAACGGATGTACTTATCGTCTGCAAAGCTATGTCGCGTGCTGCGGTATGCGGAGACTCTAAGAGCATTATAGTAGAACACAGATGAAGCTTCTAAGTTGATGTAATAGCCAGTAAGAAGTAGTACAATTCAAGTTTTAGGTATTGATTATTGATTTCTTAGATGGATTTGGTGCCTTGGACATGAGCTAGGACCTTAGGATTCTGCATGAAAGGAGGACTAGCAGCCGAGTTGCACGGGAGAATGTGAAAAGTGTTCATATGTAGTAAAAACCTGAGAAATCCGTCCGTTTTCGTCATTTGTTATCGAATCGACTTAAAGCCAGATCGTCACATTGGCCGCTCTTCTCTCTGAAACGGTTGTACTTATCGTCTGCAAAGCTATGTCGCGTGCTGCGGTATGCGCAGACACTAAAAGCACCATAGTATAAAACAGATGAAGCTTCTAAGTTGATGTAATAGCCAGTAAGAAGTAGTACAACTGAAGTTTTAGGTATCGATTATTGACTTTTTAGCTGGCTTTGGTGCCTTGGACAAGAGCTAGGACCTTAAGATTCTGCATGAAAGGAGGACTAGCAGCCGCGTTCCACGGGAGAATGTGAAATGTGTTCATATGTAGTAGAAACATGAGAAATCCGCCCGTTTTCGTTATTTGTTATCGAATCGACTTAAAGCCCGATCGTCACATTGGCCGCTCTTCTCTCTGAAACGGTTGTACTTATCGTCTGCAAAGCTATGTCGCAAGCTGCGGTATGCGGAGACACTAAAAGCACCATAGTAGAACACAGATGAAGCTTCTAAGTTGATGTAATAGCCAGTAAGAAGTAGTACAATTCAAGTTTTAGGTATCGATTATTGACTTTTTAGCTGGCTTTGGTGCCTTGGACATGAGCTAGGACCTTAAGATTCTGCATGAAAGGAGGACTAGCAGCCGAGTTGCACGGGAGAATGTGAAAAGTGTTCATATGTAGTAAAAACCTGAGAAATCCATCCGTTTTCGTCATTTGTTATCGAATCGGCTTATGGCCAGATCGTCACATTGGCCGGTCTTCTCTCTGAAACGGTTGTACTTATCGTCTGCAAAGCTATGTCGTATGCTGCGGTAGGCGGCGACACTGAAACCACCACAGTAGAACACAGATGAAGCTTCTAAGTTGATGTAATAGCCAGTAAGAAGTAGTACAATTCAAGTTTTAGGTATCGATTATTGACTTTTTAGCTGGCTTTGGTGCCTTGGACATGAGCTAGGACCTTAAGATTCTGCATGAAAGGAGGACTAGCAGCCGCGTTCCACGGGAGAATGTGAAATGTGTTCATATGTAGTAGAAACATGAGAAATCCGCCCGTTTTCGTTATTTGTTATCGAATCGACTTAAAGCCCGATCGTCACATTGGCCGCTCTTCTCTCTGAAACGGTTGTACTTATCGTCTGCAAAGCTATGTCGCAAGCTGCGGTATGCGGAGACACTAAAAGCACCATAGTAGAACACAGATGAAGCTTCTAAGTTGATGTAATAGCCAGTAAGAAGTAGTACAATTCAAGTTTTAGGTATCGATTATTGACTTTTTAGCTGGCTTTGGTGCCTTGGACATGAGCTAGGACCTTAAGATTCTGCATGAAAGGAGGACTAGCAGCCGAGTTGCACGGGAGAATGTGAAAAGTGTTCATATGTAGTAAAAACCTGAGAAATCCATCCGTTTTCGTCATTTGTTATCGAATCGGCTTATGGCCAGATCGTCACATTGGCCGGTCTTCTCTCTGAAACGGTTGTACTTATCGTCTGCAAAGCTATGTCGTATGCTGCGGTAGGCGGCGACACTGAAACCACCACAGTAGAACACAGATGAAGCTTCTAAGTTGATGTAATAGCCAGTAAGAAGTAGTACAATTCAAGTTTTAGGTATCGATTATTGACTTTTTAGCTGGCTTTGATGCCTTGGACATGAGCTAGGACATTAAGAATCTGCATGAAAGGAGGACTAGCAGCCGAGTTGCAGGGAAGAATGTGAAAAGTGTTCATATGTAGTAAAAACCTGAGAAATCCGTCCGTTTTCGTCATTTGTTATCGAATCGACTTAAAGCCAGACCGTCACATTGGCCGCTCTTCTCTCTGAAACGGTTGTACTTATCGTCTGCAAAGCTATGTCGCGTGCTGCGGTATGCGCAGACACTAAAAGCACCATAGTATAAAACAGATGAAGCTTCTAAGTTGATGTAATAGCCAGTAAGAAGTAGTACAACTGAAGTTTTAGGTATCGATTATTGACTTTTTAGCTGGCTTTGGTGCCTTGGACATGAGCTAGGACCTTAAGATTCTGCATGAAAGGAGGACTAGCAGCCGCGTTCCACGGGAGAATGTGAAATGTGTTCATATGTAGTAGAAACATGAGAAATCCGCCCGTTTTCGTTATTTGTTATCGAATCGACTTAAAGCCCGATCGTCACATTGGCCGCTCTTCTCTCTGAAACGGTTGTACTTATCGTCTGCAAAGCTATGTCGCAAGCTGCGGTATGCGGAGACACTAAAAGCACCATAGTAGAACACAGATGAAGCTTCTAAGTTGATGTAATAGCCAGTAAGAAGTAGTACAATTCAAGTTTTAGGTATCGATTATTGACTTTTTAGCTGGCTTTGGTGCCTTGGACATGAGCTAGGACCTTAAGATTCTGCATGAAAGGAGGACTAGCAGCCGAGTTGCACGGGAGAATGTGAAAAGTGTTCATATGTAGTAAAAACCTGAGAAATCCATCCGTTTTCGTCATTTGTTATCGAATCGGCTTATGGCCAGATCGTCACATTGGCCGGTCTTCTCTCTGAAACGGTTGTACTTATCGTCTGCAAAGCTATGTCGTATGCTGCGGTAGGCGGCGACACTGAAACCACCACAGTAGAACACAGATGAAGCTTCTAAGTTGATGTAATAGCCAGTAAGAAGTAGTACAATTCAAGTTTTAGGTATCGATTATTGACTTTTTAGCTGGCTTTGATGCCTTGGACATGAGCTAGGACATTAAGAATCTGCATGAAAGGAGGACTAGCAGCCGAGTTGCTGGGAAGAATGTGAGGAGTGTTCATATGTAGTAAAAACCTGAGAATTCCGTCCGTTTTCGTCATTTGTTATCGAATCGACTTAAAGCCAGATCGTCACAATGGCCGCTTTTCTCTCTGAAACGGTTGTACTTATCGTCTGCAAAGCTATGTCGCGTGCTGCGGTATGCGGAGACTCTAAAAGCACCATAGTAGAACACAGATGAAGCTTCTAAGTTGATGTAATAGTCAGTAAGAAGTAGTACAATTCAAGTTTTAGGTATCGATTATTGACTTTTTAGCTGGCTTTAGTGCCTTGGACAAGAGCTAGGACCTTAAGATTCTGCATGAAAGGAGGACTAGTAGCCGCGTTACACGTGAGAATGTGAAATGTGTTCATATGTAGTAGAAACCTGAGAAATCTGTACGTTTTCGTCATTTGTTATCGAATCGACTTAAAGCCCGATCGTCACATTGGCCGCTCTTCTCTCTGAAACGGTTGTACTTATCGTCTGCAAAGCTATGTCGCGTGCTGCAGTATGTGGAGACAATAAAATCACCATAGTAGAACACAGATGAAGTTTTAAGTCGATGTAATAGCCAGTAAGAAGTAGTACAATTCAAGTTTTAGGTACTGATTATTTACTTTTTAGCTGGCTTTGGTGCCTTGGGCATGAGCTAGGACCTTAAGATTCTGCATGAAAGGAGGACTAGCAGCCGAGTTGCACGGGAGAATGTGAAAAGTGTTCATATGTAGTAAAAACATGAGAAATCCGTCCGTTTTCGTCATTTGTTATCGAATCGACTTAAAGCCCGATCGTCACATTGGCCGCTCTTCTCTCTGAAACGGTTGTACTTATCGTCTTCAAAGCTATGTCGCGTGCTGCGGTATGTGGAGACACTAAAAGCACCATTGTAGAACACAGATGAAGCTTCTAATTTGATGTAATAGCCAGTAAGAAATAGTACAATTCAAGTTTTAGGTATCGATTATTGACTTTTGAGCTGGCTTTGATGCCTTGGACATGAGCTAGGACCTTAAGAATCTGCATGAAAGGAGGACTAGCAGCCGAGTTGCAGGGAAGTATGTGAAAAGTGTTCATATGTAGTAAAAACCTGAGAAATCCGTCCGTTTTCGTCATTTGTTATCGAATCGACTTATTGCCAGATCGTCACATTGGCCGCTCTTCTCTCTGAAACGGTTGTACTTATCGTCTGCAAAGCTATGTCGCGTGCTGCGGTATGCGCAGACACTAAAAGCACCATAGTATAAAACAGATGAAGCTTCTAAGTTGATGTAATAGAAAGTAAGAAGTAGTACAACTGAAGTTTTAGGTATCGATTATTGACTTTTTAGCTGGCTTTGGTGCCTTGGACATGAGCTAAGACCTTACGATTCTGCATGATAGGAGGAATAGCAGCCGCGTTGCACGGGAGAATGTGAAATGTGTTCATATGTAGTAGAAACCTGAGAAATCCGTCCGTTTTCGTCATTTGTTATCGAATCGACTTAAAGCCCGATCGTCACATTGGCCGCTCTTCTCTCTGAAACGGTTGTACTTATCCTCTGCAAAGCTATGTCGCGTGCTGCGGTATGCGGAGACACTAAAAGCACCATAGTAGAACACAGATGAAGCTTCTAAGTTGATGTAATAGCCAGTAAGAAGTAGTACAGTTCAATTTTTAGGTATCGATTATTGACTTTTTAGCTGGCTTTGGTGCCTTGGACATGAGCTAGGACCTTAAGATTCTGCATGAAAGGAGGACTAGCAACCGCGTTGCACGGGAGAATGTGAAATGTGTTCATATGTAGTAGAAACCTGAGAAATCCGTCCGTTTTCGTCATTTGTTATCGAATCGACTTAAAGCCCGATCGTCATATTGGCCGCTCTTCTCTCTGAAACGGTTGTACTTATCGTCTGCAAAGCTACGTCGCGTGCTGCGGTATGCGGGGAGAATAAAATCACCATAGTAGAACACAGATGAAGCTTCTAAGTCGATGTAATAGCCAGTAAGAAGTAGTACAATTCAAGTTTTAGGTATCGATTATTGACTTCTTAGATGGATTTGGTGCCTTGGACATGAGCTAGGACCTTAAAATTCTGCATGAGAGGAGGACTAGCAGCCGAGTTGCACGGGACAATATGAAAAGTGTTCATATGTAGTAAAAACCTGAGAAATCCGTCCGTTTTCGTCATTTGTTATCGAATCGCCTTAAAGCCAGATCGTCACTTGGCCGCTCTTCTCTCTGAAACGGCTGTACTTATCGACTGCAAAGCTATGTGGCGTGCTGCGGTATGCGGAGACACTAAAAGCACCATAGTAGAACACAGATTAAGCTTCTAAGTTGATGTAATAGCCAGTAAGAAGTAGTACAATTCAAGTTTTAGGTACTGATTATTGACTTTTTAGCTGGCTTTGGTGCCTTGGACATGAGCTAGGACCTTAAGATTCTGCATGAAAGGAGGACTAGCAGCCGCGTTGGATGGGAGAATGTGAAAAGTGTTCATATGTAGTAAAAACCTGAGAAATCCGTCCGTTTTCGTCATTTGTTATCGAATCGACTTAAAGCCAGATCGTCACATTGGCCGCTCCTCTCTCTGAAACGGTTGTACTTATCGCCAGCAAAGCTATGTCGCGTGATGCGGTATGCGGAGACACTAAAAGCACCATAGTAGAACACAGATGAAGCTTCTAAGTTGATGTAATAGCCAGTAAGAAGTAGTACAATTCAAGTTTTAGGTATCGATTATTGACCTTTTAGCTGATTTTGGTGCCTTGGACATGAGCTAGGACCTTAGGATTCTGCATGAAAGGAGGACTAGCAGCCGAGTTGCACGGGAGAATGTGAAAAGTGTTCATATGTAGTAAAAACCTGAGAAATCCGTCCGTTTTCGTCATTTGTTATCGAATCGACTTAAAGCCAGATCGTCACATTGGCCGCTCTTCTCTCTGAAACGGTTGTACTTATCGTCTGCAAAGCTATGTCGTATGCTGCGGTAGGCGGAGACACTGAAACCACCACAGTAGAACACAGATGAAGCTTCTAATTTGATGTAATAGCCAATAAGAAATAGCACAATTCAAGTTTTAGGTATCGATTATTGACTTTTTAGCTGGCTTTGATGCCTTGACATGAGCTAGGACCTTAAGAATCTGCATGAAAGGAGGACTAGCAGCCGAGTTGCAGGGAAGAATGTGAAAAGTGTTCATATGTAGTAAAAACCTGAGAAATCCGTCCGTTTTCGTCATTTGTTATCGAATCGACTTAAAGCCAGATCGTCACATTGGCCGCTCTTCTCTCTGAAACGGATGTACTTATCGTCGGCAAAGCTATGTCGCTCGCTGCGGTATGCGGAGACTCTAAAAGCACCATAGTAGAACACAGATGAAGCTTCTAAGTTGATGTAATAGCCAGTAAGAAGTAGTACAATTCAAGTTTTAGGTATTGATTATTGATTTCTTAGATGGATTTGGTGCCTTGGACATGAGCTAGGACCTTAGGATTCTGCATGAAAGGAGGACTAGCAGCCGAGTTGCACGGGAGAATGTGAAAAGTGTTCATATGTAGTAAAAACCTGAGAAATCCGTCCGTTTTCGTCATTTGTTATCGAATGGACTTAAAGCCAGATCGTCACATTGGCCGCTCTTCTCTCTGAAACGGTTGTACTTATCGTCTGCAAAGCTATGTCGCGTGCTGCGGTATGCGCAGACACTAAAAGCACCATAGTATAAAACAGATGAAGCTTCTAAGTTGATGTAATAGCCAGTAAGAAGTAGTACAACTGAAGTTTTAGGTATCGATTATTGACTTTTTAGCTGGCTTTGGTGCCTTGGACATGAGCTAGGACCTTAAGAATCTGCATGATAGGAGGACTAGCAGCCGCGTTGCACGGGAGAATGTGAAATGTGTTCATATGTAGTAGAAACATGAGAAATCCGTCCGTTTTCGTCATTTGTTATCGAATCGACTTAAAGCCCGATCGTCACATTGGCCGCTCTTCTCTCTGAAACGGTTGTACTTATCGTCTTCAAAGCTATGTCGCGTGCTGCGGTATGTGGAGACACTAAAAGCACCATTGTAGAACACAGATGAAGCTTCTAATTTGATGTAATAGCCAGTAAGAAATAGTACAATTCAAGTTTTAGGTATCGATTATTGACTTTTGAGCTGGCTTTGATGCCTTGGACATGAGCTAGGACCTTAAGAATCTGCATGAAAGGAGGACTAGCAGCCGAGTTGCAGGGAAGTATGTGAAAAGTGTTCATATGTAGTAAAAACCTGAGAAATCCGTCCGTTTTCGTCATTTGTTATCGAATCGACTTATTGCCAGATCGTCACATTGGCCGCTCTTCTCTCTGAAACGGTTGTACTTATCGTCTGCAAAGCTATGTCGCGTGCTGCGGTATGCGCAGACACTAAAAGCACCATAGTATAAAACAGATGAAGCTTCTAAGTTGATGTAATAGAAAGTAAGAAGTAGTACAACTGAAGTTTTAGGTATCGATTATTGACTTTTTAGCTGGCTTTGGTGCCTTGGACATGAGCTAGGACCTTACGATTCTGCATGATAGGAGGACTAGCAGCCGCGTTGCACGGGAGAATGTGAAATGTGTTCATATGTAGTAGAAACCTGAGAAATCCGTCCGTTTTCGTCATTTGTTATCGAATCGACTTAAAGCCCGATCGTCACATTGGCCGCTCTTCTCTCTGAAACGGTTGTACTTATCCTCTGCAAAGCTATGTCGCGTGCTGCGGTATGCGGAGACACTAAAAGCACCATAGTAGAACACAGATGAAGCTTCTAAGTTGATGTAATAGCCAGTAAGAAGTAGTACAGTTCAATTTTTAGGTATCGATTATTGACTTTTTAGCTGGCTTTGGTGCCTTGGACATGAGCTAGGACCTTAAGATTCTGCATGAAAGGAGGACTAGCAACCGCGTTGCACGGGAGAATGTGAAATGTGTTCATATGTAGTAGAAACCTGAGAAATCCGTCCGTTTTCGTCATTTGTTATCGAATCGACTTAAAGCCCGATCGTCATATTGGCCGCTCTTCTCTCTGAAACGGTTGTACTTATCGTCTGCAAAGCTAAGTCGCGTGCTGCGGTATGCGGAGAGAATAAAATCACCATAGTAGAACACAGATGAAGCTTCTAAGTCGATGTAATAGCCAGTAAGAAGTAGTACAATTCAAGTTTTAGGTATCGATTATTGACTTCTTAGATGGATTTGGTGCCTTGGACATGAGCTAGGACCTTAAAATTCTGCATGAGAGGAGGACTAGCAGCCGAGTTGCACGGGACAATATGAAAAGTGTTCATATGTAGTAAAAACCTGAGAAATCCGTCCGTTTTCGTCATTTGTTATCGAATCGCCTTAAAGCCAGATCGTCACTTGGCCGCTCTTCTCTCTGAAACGGCTGTACTTATCGACTGCAAAGCTATGTGGCGTGCTGCGGTATGCGGAGACACTAAAAGCACCATAGTAGAACACAGATTAAGCTTCAAAGTTGATGTAATAGCCAGTAAGAAGTAGTACAATTCAAGTTTTAGGTACTGATTATTGACTTTTTAGCTGGCTTTGGTGCCTTGGACATGAGCTAGGACCTTAAGATTCTGCATGAAAGGAGGACTAGCAGCCGCGTTGGATGGGAGAATGTGAAAAGTGTTCATATGTAGTAAAAACCTGAGAAATCCGTCCGTTTTCGTCATTTGTTATCGAATCGACTTAAAGCCAGATCGTCACATTGGCCGCTCCTCTCTCTGAAACGGTTGTACTTATCGCCAGCAAAGCTATGTCGCGTGATGCGGTATGCGGAGACACTAAAAGCACCATAGTAGAACACAGATGAAGCTTCTAAGTTGATGTAATAGCCAGTAAGAAGTAGTACAATTCAAGTTTTAGGTATCGATTATTGACCTTTTAGCTGATTTTGGTGCCTTGGACATGAGCTAGGACCTTAGGATTCTGCATGAAAGGAGGACTAGCAGCCGAGTTGCACGGGAGAATGTGAAAAGTGTTCATATGTAGTAAAAACCTGAGAAATCCGTCCGTTTTCGTCATTTGTTATCGAATCGACTTAAAGCCAGATCGTCACATTGGCCGCTCTTCTCTCTGAAACGGTTGTACTTATCGTCTGCAAAGCTATGTCGTATGCTGCGGTAGGCGGAGACACTGAAACCACCACAGTAGAACACAGATGAAGCTTCTAATTTGATGTAATAGCCAATAAGAAATAGCACAATTCAAGTTTTAGGTATCGATTATTGACTTTTTAGCTGGCTTTGATGCCTTGACATGAGCTAGGACCTTAAGAATCTGCATGAAAGGAGGACTAGCAGCCGAGTTGCAGGGAAGAATGTGAAAAGTGTTCATATGTAGTAAAAACCTGAGAAATCCGTCCGTTTTCGTCATTTGTTATCGAATCGACTTAAAGCCAGATCGTCACATTGGCCGCTCTTCTCTCTGAAACGGATGTACTTATCGTCTGCAAAGCTATGTCGCGTGCTGCGGTATGCGGAGACTCTAAAAGCACCATAGTAGAACACAGATGAAGCTTCTAAGTTGATGTAATAGCCAGTAAGAAGTAGTACAATTCAAGTTTTAGGTATTGATTATTGATTTCTTAGATGGATTTGGTGCCTTGGACATGAGCTAGGACCTTAGGATTCTGCATGAAAGGAGGACTAGCAGCCGAGTTGCACGGGAGAATGTGAAAAGTGTTCATATGTAGTAAAAACCTGAGAAATCCGTCCGTTTTCGTCATTTGTTATCGAATCGACTTAAAGCCAGATCGTCACATTGGCCGCTCTTCTCTCTGAAACGGTTGTACTTATCGTCTGCAAAGCTATGTCGCGTGCTGCGGTATGCGCAGACACTAAAAGCACCATAGTATAAAACAGATGAAGCTTCTAAGTTGATGTAATAGCCAGTAAGAAGTAGTACAACTGAAGTTTTAGGTATCGATTATTGACTTTTTAGCTGGCTTTGGTGCCTTGGACATGTGCTAGGACCTTAAGAATCTGCATGATAGGAGGACTAGCAGCCGCGTTGCACGGGAGAATGTGAAATGTGTTCATATGTAGTAGAAACATGAGAAATCCGCCCGTTTTCGTTATTTGTTATCGAATCGACTTAAAGCCCGATCGTCACATTGGCCGCTCTTCTCTCTGAAACGGTTGTACTTATCGTCTGCAAAGCTATGTCGCGAGCTGCGGTATGCGGAGACACTAAAAGCACCATAGTAGAACACAGATGAAGCTTCTAAGTTGATGTAATAGCCAGTAAGAAGTAGTACAATTCAAGTTTTAGGTATCGATTATTGACTTTTTAGCTGGCTTTGGTGCCTTGGACATGAGCTAGGACCTTAAGATTCTGCATGAAAGGAGGACTAGCAGCCGAGTTGCACGGGAGAATGTGAAAAGTGTTCATATGTAGTAAAAACCTGAGAAATCCATCCGTTTTCGTCATTTGTTATCGAATCGACTTATGGCCAGATCGTCACATTGGCCGGTCTTCTCTCTGAAACGGTTGTACTTATCGTCTGCAAAGCTATGTCGTATGCTGCGGTAGGCGGAGACACTGAAACCACCACAGTAGAACACAGATGAAGCTTCTAAGTTGATGTAATAGCCAGTAAGAAGTAGTACAATTCAAGTTTTAGGTATCGATTATTGACTTTTTAGCTGGCTTTGATGCCTTGGACATGAGCTAGGACATTAAGAATCTGCATAAAAGGAGGACTAGCAGCCGAGTTGCTGGGAAGAATGTGAGGAGTGTTCATATGTAGTAAAAACCTGAGAATTCCGTCCGTTTTCGTCATTTGTTATCGAATCGACTTAAAGCCAGATCGTCACAATGGCCGCTTTTCTCTCTGAAACGGTTGTACTTATCGTCTGCAAAGCTATGTCGCGTGCTGCGGTATGCGGAGACTCTAAAAGCACCATAGTAGAACACAGATGAAGCTTCTAAGTTGATGTAATAGTCAGTAAGAAGTAGTACAATTCAAGTTTTAGGTATCGATTATTGACTTTTTAGCTGGCTTTAGTGCCTTGGACAAGAGCTAGGACCTTAAGATTCTGCATGAAAGGAGGACTAGTAGCCGCGTTACACGTGAGAATGTGAAATGTGTTCATATGTAGTAGAAACCTGAGAAATCCGTACGTTTTCGTCATTTGTTATCGAATCGACTTAAAGCCCGATCGTCACATTGGCCGCTCTTCTCTCTGAAACGGTTGTACTTATCGTCTGCAAAGCTATGTCGCGTGCTGCGGTATGTGGAGACAATAAAATCACCATAGTAGAACACAGATGAAGTTTTAAGTCGATGTAATAGCCAGTAAGAAGTAGTACAATTCAAGTTTTAGTTATCGATTATTGACTTTTTAGCTGGCTTTGGTGCCTTGGACATGAGCTATGACCTTAAGATTCTGCATGAAAGGAGGACTAGCAGCCGAGTTGCACGGGAGAATGTGAAAAGTGTTCATATGTAGTAAAAACCTGAGAAATACGTCCGTTTTCGTCATTTGTGATCGAATCGACTAAAAGCCAGATCGTCACATTGGCCGCTCTTCTCTCTGGAACGGTTGTACTTATCGTCTGCAAAGCTATGTCGCGTGCTGCGGTATGCGGAGACACTAAAAGCACCATTGTAGAACACGGATGAAGCTTCTAAGTTGATGTAATAGCCTGTAAGAAGTAGTACAATACAAGTTTTAGGTATCGATTATTGACTTTTTAGCTGGCTTTCGTGCCTTGGACATGAGCTAGGACCTTAAGATACTACATGAAAGGAGGACTAGCAGCCGACTTGCACGGGAGAATGTGAAAAGTGTTCATATGTAGTAAAAACCTGAGAAATCCGTCCGTTTTCGTCATTTGTTATCGAATCGACTTAAAGCCAGATCGTCACATTGGCCGCTCTTCTCTCTGAAACGGTTGTACGAATCGTCTTCAAAGCTATGTCGCGTGTTGCGGTATGCGGAGACACTAAAAGCACCATAGTAGAACACAGATGAAGCTTCTAAGTTGATGTAATAGCCAGTAAGAAGTAGTACAATTCAAGTTTTAGGTATCGATTATTGATTTTTTAGCTGGCTTTGGTGCCTTGGACATGAGCTAGGACCTTAAGATTCTGCATCAAAAGGAGGACTAGCAGCCGAGTTGCACGGGAGAATGTGAAAAGTGTTCATATGTAGTAAAAACCTGAGAAATCCGTCCGTTTTCGTCATTTGTTATCGACTCGACTTAAAGCCAGATCGTCACATTGGCCCCTCTTTTCTCTGAAACGGTAGTACTTTTCGTCTGCAAAGCTATGTCGCGTGCTGCGGTATGTGGAGACAATAAAATCACCATAGTAGAACACATATGAAGTTTTAAGTCGATGTAATAGCCAGTAAGAAGTAGTACAATTCAAGTTTTAGGTATCGATTATTGACTTTTTAGCTGCCTTTGGTTATCTGGACATGAGCTATGACCTTAAGATTCTGCATGAAAGGAGGACTAGCAGCCGAGTTGCACGGGAGAATGTGAAAAGTGTTCATATGTAGTAAAAACCTGAGAAATCCGTCCGTTTTCGTCATTTGTTATCGAATCGACTTAAAGCCAGATCGTCACATTTGCCGCTCTTCTCTCTGAAACGGTTGTACGTATCGTCTTCAAAGCTATGTCGCGTACTGCGGTATGCGGAGACACCAAAAGCACCATAGTAGAACACAGATGAAGCTTCTAAGATGATGTAATAGCCAGTAAGAAGTAGTACAATTCAAGTTTTAGATATCGATTATTGATTTTATAGCTGGCTTTGGTGCCTTGGACATGAGCTAGGACCTTAAGATTCTGCATCAAAAGGAGGACTAGCAGCCGAGTTGCACGGGAGAATGTGAAAAGTGTTCATATGTAGTAAAAACCTGAGAAATCCGTCCGTTTTCGTCATTTGTTATCCAATCTACTTAAAGCCAGATCGTCACATTGGCTGCTCTTCTCTCTGAAACGGTTGTACTTATCGTCTGCAAAGCTATGTCGCGTGCTGCGGTGTGCGGAGACACTAAAAGCACCATAGTAGAACACAGATGAAGCTTCTAAGTTGATGTAATAGCCAGCAAGAAGTAGTACAATTCAAGTTTTAGGTATGGATTATTGACTTTTTAGCTGGCTTTGGTGCCTTGGACATGAGCTACGACCTTAAGATTCTGCATGAAAGGAGGACTAGCAGCCGAGTTGCACGGGAGAATGTGAAAAGTGTTCATATGTAGTAAAAACCTGAGAAATCCGTCCGTTTTCGTCATTTGTTATCGAATCGACTTAAAGCCAGATCGTTACATTGGCCGCTCTTCTCTCTGAAACGGTTGTACGTATCGTCTTCAAAGCTGTGTCGCGTGCTGCGGTATGCGGAGACACTAAAACCACCACTGTAGAACACAGATGAAGCTTCTAAGTTGATGTAATAGCCAGTAAGAAGTAGTACAATTCAAGTTTTAGGTATTGATTATTGACTTTTTAGCTGGCTTTGGTGCCTTGGACATGAGCTAGGACCTTAAGAATCTGCATGAAAGGAGGACTAGCAGCCGAGTTGCACGGGAGAATGTAAAAAGTGTTCATATGTAGTAAAAACCTAAGAAATCCGTCCGTTTTCGTCATTTGTTATCGAATCGACTTACAGCCAGATCGTAGCATTGGCCGCTCTTCTCTCTGAAACGGTTGTACTTATCGTCTGCAAAGCTATTTCGCGTGCTGAGGTACGCGGAAACTCTAAAAGCACCATAGTAGAACACAGATGAAGCTTCTAAGTTGATGTAATAGCCAGTAAGAAGTAGTACAATTCAAGTTTTAGGTATCGATTATTGACTGTTTAGCTGGCTTTGGTGCCTTGGACATGATCTAGGACCTTAAGATTCTCCATGAAAGGAGGACTAGCAGCCGAGTTGCACGGGAGAATGTGAAACGTGTTCATATGTAGTAAAAACCTGAGAAATCCGTCAGTTTTCGTCATTTGTTATCGAATCGACTTAAAGCCAGATCGTCACTTGGCCGCTCTTATCCCTGAAGCGGTTGTACTTATCGTCTGCAAAGCTATGTCACGTGCTGCGGTATGCGGAGACACTAAAAGCACCATAGTAGAACACAGATGAAGCTTCTAAGTTGATGTAATAGCCAGTAAGAAGTACTACAATTCAATTTTTAGGTATTGATTAATGACTTTTTAGCTGGTTTTGGTGACTTGGAAATGAGCTAGGACCTTAAGAATCTGCATGAAAGGAGGACTAGCAGCCGAGTTGCACGGGAGAATGTGAAAAGTGTTCATATGTAGTAAAAACCTGAGAAATCCGTCCGTTTTCGTCATTTGTTATCGAATCGACTTAAAGCCAGATCGTCACATTGGCCGCTCTTATCTCTTAAACGGTTGTACTTATCGTCTGCAAAGCTATGTCGCGTGCTGCGGAATGCGGAGACACTAAAAGCACCATAGTAGAACACAGATGAAGCTTCTAAGTTGATCTTATAGCCAGTAAGAAGTAGTACAATTCAAGTTTTAGGTAGTGATTATTGACTTTTTAGCTCTCATTGGTGCCTTGGACATGAGCTAGGACATTAAGATTCTGCATGAAAGGAGGACTAGCAGCCGAGTTGCGCGGGACAATGTTAAAAGTGTTCATATGTAGTAAAAACCTGAGAAATCCGTGCGTTTTCGTCATTTGTTATCGAATAGACGTAAAGCCAGATCGTCACATTGGCCGCTCTTCTCTCTGAAACGGTTGTAATTATCGTCTGCAAAGCTATTTCGCGTGCTGCGGTACGCGGAGACTCTAAAAGCACCATAGTAGAACACAGATGAAGCTTCTAAGTTGATGTAATAGCCAGTAAGAAGTAGCACAATTCAAGTTTTAGGTATCGATTATTGACTGTTTAGCTGGCTTTGGTGCCTTGGACATGATCTAGGACCTTAAGATTCTCCATGAAAGGAGGACTAGCTGCCGAGTTGCACGGGAGAATGTGAAACGTGTTCATATGTAGTAAAAACCTGAGAAATCCGTCAGTTTTCGTCATTTGTTATCGAATCGACTTAAAGCCAGATCGTCACTTGGCCGCTCTTATCCCTGAAACGGTTGTACTTATCGCCTGCAAAGCTATGTCGCGTGCTGCGGTGTGCGGAGACACTAAAAGCACCATAGTAGAACACAGATGAAGCTTCTAAGTTGATGTAATAGCCAGTAAGAAGTAGTACAATTCAAGTTTTAGGTATCGATTATTGACTTTTTAGCTGGCTTTGGTGCCTTGGACATGAGCTAGGACCTTAAGATTCTGCATCAAAAGGAGGACTAGCAGCCGAGTTGCACTTGAGAATGTGAAAAGTGTTCATATGTAGTAAAAACCAGAGAAATCCGTCCGTTTTCGTCATTTGTTATCGAATCGGCTTAAAGCCAGATCGTCACATTGGCCGCTCTTCTCTCTGAAACGGTTGTACTTATCGTCTGGAAAGCTATGTCGCGTGCTGCGGTATGCGGAGACACTAAAAGCACCATAGTAGAACACAGATGAAGCTTCTAAGATGTTGTAATAGCCAGTAAGAAGTAGTACAATTCAAGTTTTAGGTATCGATTATTGACTTTTTAGCTGGCTTTGGTTATCTGGACATGAGCTAGGACCTTAAGTTTCTGCATGAAAGGAGGACTAGCAGCCGAGTTGCACGGGAGAATGTGAAAAGTGTTCATATGTAGTAAAAACCTGAGAAATCCTTCCGTATTCGTGATTTGTTATCGAATCGACTTAATGCCAGAACGTCACATTGGCCGCTCCTCTCTCTGAAACGGTTGTACTTATCGTCCTCAAAGCTATGTTGCGTGCTGCGGTATGCGGAGACACTAAAAGCACCATAGTAGAACACAGATGAAGCTTCTAAGTTGATGTAATAGCCAGTAAGAAGTAGTACAATTCAAGTTTTAGGTATCGATTATTGACTTTTTAGCTGGCTTTGGTGCCTTGGACATGAGCTAGGACCTTAAGATTCTGCATGAAAGGAGGACTAGCAGCCGAGTTGCACGGGAGAATGTGAAAAGTGTTCATATGTAGTAAAAACCTGAGAAATCCGTCCGTTTTCGTCATTTGTTATCGAATCGACTTAATGCCAGAACGTCACATTGGCCGCTCCTCTCTCTGAAACGGTTGTACTTATCGTCCTCAAAGCTATGTCGCGTGCTGCGGTATGCGGAGACACTAAAAGCACCATAGTAGAACACAAATGAAGCTTCTAAGTTGATGTAATAGCCATTAAGAAGTAGTACAATTCAAGTTTTAGGTATCGATTATTGACTTTTTAGTTGGCTTTGGTGCCTTGGACTTGAGCTAGGACCTTAAGATTCTGCATTAATGGAGGACTAGCAGTCGCGTTTCACGGGAGAATGTGAAATGTGTTCATATGTAGTAGAAACCTGAGAAATCCGTCCGTTTTCGTCATTTGTTATCGAATCGACTTAAAGCCAGATCGTCACATTGGCCGCTCTTCTCTCTGAAACGGTTGTACTTATCGTCTGCAAAGTTATGTCGCGTGCTGCGGTATGCGGAGACAATAAAATCAACATAGTAGAACACAGATGAAGCTTCTAAGATGATGTAATAGCCAGTAAGAAGTAGTACAATTCAAGTTTTAGGTATTGATTATTGACTTTTTAGCTGGCTTTGGTGATCTGGACATGAGCTAGGACCTTAAGATTCAGCATCAAAAGGAGGACTAGCAGCCGAGTTGCACGGGAGAATGTGAAAAGTGTTCATATGTAGTAAAAACCTGAGAAATCCGTCCGTTTTCGTCATTTGTTATCGAATCGACTTAAAGCCAGATCGTCAAATTGGCCCCTCTTTTCTCTGAAACGGTTGTACTTATCGTCTGCTAAGCTATGTCGCGTGCTGCGGTATGCGGAGACAATAAAATCACCATAGTAGAACACAGATGAAGCTTCTAAGTTGATATAATAGCCAGTAAGAAGTAGTACACTTCAAGTTTTAGGTATCGATTATTGACTTTTTAGCTGGCTTTGGTGCCTTGGACATGAGCTAGGACCTTAAGATTCTGCATCAAAAGGAGGACTAGCAGCCGAGTTGCATGGGAGAATGTGAAAAGTGTTCATATGTAGTAAAAACCTGAGAAATCCGTCCGTTTTCGTCATTTGTTATCGAATCGACTTAAAGCCAGATCGTGATATTGGCCCCTCTTTTCTCTGAAGCGGTTTTACATATCATCTGCTAAGCTATGTCGCATGCTGCGGTATGCGGAGACACTAAAAGCACCATAGTAGAACACAGATGAAGCTTCTAAGTTGATGTAATAGCCAGTAAGAAGTAGTACAATTCAAGTTTTAGGTACTGATTAATTACTTTTTAGCTGGCTTTGGTGCCTTGGACATGAGCTAGGACCTTAAAGTTCTGCATGAAAGGAGGACTGGCAGCCAAGCTGCACGGGAGAATGTGAAAAGTGTTCATATGTAGTAGAAACCTGAGAAATTCGTCCGTTTTCGTCATTTGTTATCGAATCGACTTAAAGCCAGATCGTCAAATTGGCCCCTCTTTTCTCTGAAACGGTTGTACTTATCGTCTGCAAAGCTATGTCGCGTGCTGCGGTATGCGGAGACAATAAAATCACCATAGTAGAACACAGATGAAGCTTCTAAGTTGATATAATAGCCAGTAAGAAGTAGTACACTTCAAGTTTTAGGTATCGATTATTGACTTTTTAGCTTGCTTTGGTGATCTGGACATGAGCTATAGGACCTTAAGATTCTGCATGAAAGGAGGACTAGCAGCCGAGTTGCACGGGAGAATGTGAAAAGTGTTCATATGTAGTAAAAACCTGAGAAATCCGTCCGTTTTCGTCATTTTTTATCGAATCGACTTAATGCCAGAACGTCACATTGGCCGCTCCTCTCTCTGAAACGGTTGTACTTATCGTCCTCAAAGCTATGTCGCGTGCTGCGGTATGCGGAGACACTAAAAGCACCATAGTAGAACACAGATGAAGCTTCTAAGTTGATGTAATAGCCATTAAGAAGTAGTACAATTCAAGTTTTAGGTATCGATTATTGACTTTTTAGCTGGCTTTGGTGCCTTGGACATGAGCTAGGACCTTAAGATTCTGCATTAATGGAGGACTAGCAGCCGCGTTTCACGGGAGAATGTGAAATGTGTTCATATGTAGTAGAAACCTGAGAAATCCGTCCGTTTTCGTCATTTGTTATCGAATCGACTTAAAGCCAGATCGTCACATTGGCCGCTCTTGTCTCTGAAACGGTTGTACTTATCGTCTGCAAAGTTATGTCGCGTGCTGCGGTATGCGGAGACAATAAAATCACCATAGTAGAACACAGATGAAGCTTCTAAGATGATGTAATAGCCAGTAAGAAGTAGTACAATTCAAGTTTTAGGTATCGATTATTGACTTTTTAGCTGGCTTTGGTGATCTGGACATGAGCTAGGACCTTAAGATTCAGCATCAAAAGGAGGACTAGCAGCCGAGTTGCACGGGAGAATGTGAAAAGTGTTCATATGTAGTAAAAACCTGAGAAATCCGTCCGTTTTCGTCATTTGTTATCGAATCGACTTAAAGCCAGATCGTCACATTGGCCGCTCTTCTCTCTGAAACGGTTGTACTTATCGTCTGCAAAGCTATGTCGCGTGCTGCGGTATGCGGAGACAATAAAATCACCATAGTAGAACACAGATGAAGCTTCTAAGTTGATATAATAGCCAGTAAGAAGTAGTACACTTCAAGTTTTAGGTATCGATTATTGACTTTTTAGCTGGCTTGTTGCCTTGGACATGAGCTAGGACCTTAAGATTGTGCATTAAAGGAGGACTAGCAGCCGCGTTGCACGGGAGAATGTGAAATGTGTTCATATGTAGTAGAAACCTGAGAAATCCGTCCGTTTTCGTCATTTGTTATCGAATCGACTTAAAGCCCGATCGTCACATTGGCCGCTTTTCTCTCAGAAACGGTTGTACTTATCGTCGGCAAAGCTATGTCGCGTGCTGCGGTATGCGGAGACAATAAAATCACCATAGTAGAACACTGATGAAGCTTCTAAGTTGATATAATAGCCAGTAAGAAGTAGTACAATTCAAGTTTTAGGTAGTGATTATTGAATTTTTAGCTGGCTTTGGTGCCTTGGACATGAGCTAGGACCTTAAAATTCTGCATGAAAGGAGGACTAGCAGCCGAGTTGCACGGGAGAATGTGAAAAGTGTTCATATGTAGTAAAAACCTGAGAAATCCGTCCGTTTTCGTCATTTGTTATCGAATCGACTTAAAGCCAGATCGTCAAATTGGCCCCTCTTTTCTCTGAAACGGTTTTACTTATCATCTGCTAAGCTATGTCGCATGCTGCGGTATGCGGAGACACTAAAAGCACCATAGTATAACACAGATGAAGCTTCTAAGTTGATGTAATAGCCAGTAAGAAGTAGTACAATTCAAGTTTTAGGTACTGATTAATTACTTTTTAGCTGGCTTTGGTGCCTTGGACATGAGCTAGGACCTTAAAGTTCTGCATGAAAGGAGGACCAGCAGCCAAGCTGCACGGGAGAATGTGAAAAGTGTTCATATGTAGTAAAAACCTGAGAAATCCGTCCGTTTTCGTCATTTGTTATCGAATCGACTTAAAGCCAGATCGTCAAATTGGCCCCTCTTTTCTCTGAAACGGTTGTACTTATCGTCTGCAAAGCTATGTCGCGTGCTGCGGTATGCGGAGACAATAAAATCACCATAGTAGAACACAGATGAAGCTTCTAAGTTGATATAATAGCCAGTAAGAAGTAGTACACTTCAAGTTTTAGGTATCGATTATTGACTTTTTAGCTGGCTTTGGTGATCTGGACATGAGCTATAGGACCTTAAGATTCTGCATGAAAGGAGGACTAGCAGCCGAGTTGCACGGGAGAATGTGAAAAGTGTTCATATGTAGTAAAAACCAGAGAAATCCGTCCGTTTTCGTCATTTGTTATCGAATCGACTTAAAGCCAGATCGTCACATTGGCCGCTCTTCTCTCTGAAACGGTTGTACTTATCGTCTGGAAAGCTATGTCGCGTGCTGCGGTATGCGGAGACACTAAAAGCACCATAGTAGAACACAGATGAAGCTTCTAAGATGATGTAATAGCCAGTAAGAAGTAGTACAATTCAAGTTTTAGGTATCGATTATTGACTTTTTAGCTGGCTTTGGTTATCTGGACATGAGCTAGGACCTTAAGATTCTGCATGAAAGGAGGACTAGCAGCCGAGTTGCACGGGAGAATGTGAAAAGTGTTCATATGTAGTAAAAACCTGAGAAATCCTTCCGTATTCGTCATTTGTTATCGAATCGACTTAATGCCAGAACGTCACATTGGCCGCTCCTCTCTCTGAAACGGTTGTACTTATCGTCCTCAAAGCTATGTCGCGTGCTGCGGTATGCGGAAACACTAAAAGCACCATAGTAGAACACAGATGAAGCTTCTAAGTTGATGTAATAGCCAGTAAGAAGTAGTACAATTCAAGTTTTAGGTATCGATTATTGACTTTTTAGCTGGCTTTGGTGCCTTGGACATGAGCTAGGACCTTAAGATTCTGCATTAAAGGAGGACTAGCAGCCGAGTTGCACGGGAGAATGTGAAATGTGTTCATATGTAGTAGAAACCTGAGAAATACGTCCGTTTTCGTCATTTGTTATCGAATCGACTTAAAGCCCGATCGTCACATTGGCCGCTCTTCTCTCTGAAACGGTTGTACTTATCGTCTGCAAAGCTATGTCGCGTGCTGCGGTATGAGGAGACAATAAAATCACCATAGTAGAACACAGATGAAGCTTCTAAGATGATGTATTAGCCAGTAAGCAGTAGTTCAATTCAAGTTTTAGGTATCGATTAATGACTTTTTAGCTGGCTTTGGTGATCTGGACATGAGCTAGGACCTTAAGATTCTGCATCAAAAGGAGGACTAGCAGCCGAGTTGCACGGGAGAATGTGAAAAGTGTTCATATGTAGTAAAAACCTGAGAAATCCGTCCGTTTTCGTCATTTGTTATCGAATCGACTTAAAGCCAGATCGTCAAATTGGCCCCTCTTTTCTCTGAAACGGTTGTACTTATCGTCTGCAAAGCTACGTCGCGTGCTGCGGTATGCGGAGACAATAAAATCACCATAGTAGAAAACAGATGAAGCTTCTAAGTTGATATAATAGCCAGTAAGAAGTAGTACACTTCAAGTTTTAGGTATCGATTATTGACTTTTTAGCTGGCTTTGGTGCCTTGGACATGAGCTGGGACCTTAAGATTCTGCACTAAAGGAGGACTAGCAGCCGCGTTGCACGGGAGAATGTGAAATGTGTTCATATGTGGTAGAAACCTGAGAAATCCGTCCGTTTTCGTCATTTGTTATCGAATCGACTTAAAGCCCGATCGTCACATTGGCCGCTCTTCTCTCTGAAACGGTTGTACTTATCGTCTGCAAAGCTATGTTGCATGCTGCGGTACGCGGAGACAATAAAATCACCATAGTAGAACACAGATGAAGCTTCTAAGTTGATATAATAGCCAGTAAGAAGTAGTACACTTCAAGTTTTAGGTATCGATTATTGACTTTTTAGCTGGCTTTGGTGATCTGGACATGAGCCAGGACCTTAAGATTCTGCATCAAAAGGAGGACTAGCAGCCGAGTTGCACTTGAGAATGTGAAAAGTGTTCATATGTAGTAAAAACCTGAGAAATCCGTCCGTTTTCGTCATTTGTTATCGAATCGACTTAAAGCCAGATCGTCAAATTGGACCCTCTTTTCTCTGAAACGGTTGTACTTATCGTCTGCAAAGCTATGTCGCGTGCTGCGGTATGCGGAGACAATAAAATCACCATAGTAGAACACAGATTAAGCTTCTAAGTTGATATAATAGCCAGTAAGAAGTAGTACACTTCAAGTTTTAGGTATCGATTATTGACTTTTTAGCTGGCTTTGGTGATCTGGACATGAGCTAGGACCTTAAGATTCTGCATGAAAGGAGGACTAGCAGCCGAGTTGCACGGGAGAATGTGAAAAGTGTTCATATGTAGTAAAAACCTGAGAAATCCGTCCGTTTTCGTCATTTGTTATCGAATCGACTTAATGCCAGAACGTCACATTGGCCGCTCCTCTCTCTGAAACGGTTGTACTTATCGTCCTCAAAGCTATGTCGCGTGCTGCGGTATGCGGAGACACTAAAAGCACCATAGTAGAACACAAATGAAGCTTCTAAGTTGATGTAATAGCCATTAAGAAGTAGTACAATTCAAGTTTTAGGTATCGATTATTGACTTTTTAGCTGGCTTTGGTGCCTTGGACATGAGCTAGGACCTTAAGATTCTGCATTAATGGAGGACTAGCAGCCGCGTTTCACGGGAGAATGTGAAATGTGTTCATATGTAGTAGAAACCTGAGAAATCCGTCCGTTTTCGTCATTTGTTATCGAATCGACTTAAAGCCAGATCGTCACATTGGCCGCTCTTCTCTCTGAAACGGTTGTACTTATCGTCTGCAAAGTTATGTCGCGTGCTGCGGTATGCGGAGACAATAAAATCACCATAGTAGAACACAGATGAAGCTTCTAAGATGATGTAATAGCCAGTAAGAAGTAGTACAATTCAAGTTTTAGGTATTGATTATTGACTTTTTAGCTGGCTTTGGTGATCTGGACATGAGCTAGGACCTTAAGATTCAGCATCAAAAGGAGGACTAGCAGCCGAGTTGCACGGGAGAATGTGAAAAGTGTCCATATGTAGTAAAAACCTGAGAAATCCGTCCGTTTTCGTCATTTGTTATCGAACCGACTTAAAGCCAGATCGTCACATTGGCCGCTCTTCTCTCTGAAACGGTTGTACTTATCGTCTGCAAAGCTATGTCGCGTGCTGCGGTATGCGGAGACACTAAAAGCACCATAGTAGAACACAGATGAAGCTTCTAAGTTGGTATAATAGCCAGTAAGAAGTAGTACACTTCAAGTTTTAGGTATCGATTATTGACTTTCTAGCTGGCTTTGGTGCCTTGGACATGAGCTAGGACCTTAAGATTCTGCATCAAAAGGAGGACTAGCAGCCGAGTTGCACGGGAGAATGTGAAAAGTGTTCATATGTAGTAAAAAACAGAGAAATCCGTCCATTTTCGTCATTTGTTATCGAATCGACTTAAAGCCAGATCGTCACATTGGCCGCTCTTCTCTCTGAAACGGTTGTACTTATCGTCTGGAAAGCTATGTCGCGTGCTGCGGTATGCGGAGACACTAAAAGCACCATAGTAGAACACAGATGAAGCTTCTAAGATGATGTAATAGCCAGTAAGAAGTAGTACAATTCAAGTTTTAGGTATCGATTATTGACTTTTTAGCTGGCTTTGGTTATCTGGACATGAGCTAGGACCTTAAGATTCTGCATGAAAGGAGGACTAGCAGCCGAGTTGCACGGGAGAATGTGAAAAGTGTCCATATGTAGTAAAAACCTGAGAAATCCTTCCGTATTCGTCATTTGTTATCGAATCGACTTAATGCCAGAACGTCACATTGGCCGCTCCTCTCTCTGAAACGGTTGTACTTATCGTCCTCAAAGCTATGTCGCGTGCTGCGGTATGCGGAGACACTAAAAGCACCATAGTAGAACACAGATGAAGCTTCTAAGTTGATGTAATAGCCAGTAAGAAGTAGTACAATTCAAGTTTTAGGTATCGATTATTGACTTTTTAGCTGGCTTTGGTGCCTTGGACATGAGCTAGGACCTTAAGATTCTGCATTAAAGGAGGACTAGCAGCCGAGTTGCACGGGAGAATGTGAAATGTGTTCATATGTAGTAGAAACCTGAGAAATACGTCCGTTTTCGTCATTTGTTATCGAATCGACTTAAAGCCCGATCGTCACATTGGCCGCTCTTCTCTCTGAAACGGTTGTACTTATCGTCTGCAAAGCTATGTCGCGTGCTGCGGTATGCGGAGACAATAAAATCACCATAGTAGAACACAGATGAAGCTTCTAAGATGATGTATTAGCCAGTAAGCAGTAGTACAATTCAAGTTTTAGGTATCGATTATTGACTTTTTAGCTGGCTTTGGTGATCTGGACATGAGCTAGGACCTTAAGATTCTGCATCAAAAGGAGGACTAGCAGCCGAGTTGCACGGGAGAATGTGAAAAGTGTTCATATGTAGTAAAAACCTGAGAAATCCGTCCGTTTTCGTCATTTGTTATCGAATCGACTTAAAGCCAGATCGTCAAATTGGCCCCTCTTTTCTCTGAAACGGTTGTACTTATCGTCTGCAAAGCTACGTCGCGTGATGCGGTATGCGGAGACAATAAAATCACCATAGTAGAAAACAGATGAAGCTTCTAAGTTGATATAATAGCCAGTAAGAAGTAGTACACTTCAAGTTTTAGGTATCGATTATTGACTTTTTAGCTGGCTTTGGTGCCTTGGACATGAGCTGGGACCTTAAGATTCTGCACTAAAGGAGGACTAGCAGCCGCGTTGCACGGGAGAATGTGAAATGTGTTCATATGTGGTAGAAACCTGAGAAATCCGTCCGTTTTCGTCATTTGTTATCGAATCGACTTAAAGCCCGATCGTCACATTGGCCGCTCTTCTCTCTGAAACGGTTGTACTTATCGTCTGCAAAGCTATGTCGCATGCTGCGGTACGCGGAGACAATAAAATCACCATAGTAGAACACAGATGAAGCTTCTAAGTTGATATAATAGCCAGTAAGAAGTAGTACACTTCAAGTTTTAGGTATCGATTATTGACTTTTTAGCTGGCTTTGGTGATCTGGACATGAGCTAGGACCTTAAGATTCTGCATGAAAGGAGGACTAGCAGCCGAGTTGCACGGGAGAATGTGAAAAGTGTTCATATGTAGAAAAACCTGAGAAATCCGTCCGTTTTCGTCATTTGTTATCGAATCGACTTAAAGCCAGATCGTCACATTGGCCGCTCTTCTCTCTGAAACGGTTGTACTTATCGTCTGGAAAGCTATTTCGCGTGCTGCGGTATGCGGAGACACTAAAAGCACCATAGTAGAACACAGATGAAGCTTCTAAGATGGTGTAATAGCCAGTAAGAAGTAGTACAATTCAAGTTTTAGGTATCGATTATTGATTTTTTAGCTGGCTTTGATGATCTGGACATGAGCTAGGACCTTAAGATTCTGCATCAAAAGGAGGACTAGCAGCCGAGTTGCACGGGAGAATGTGAAAAGTGTTCATATGTAGTAAAAACCTGAGAAATCCGTCCGTTTTCGTCATTTGTTATCGAATCGACTTAAAGCCAGATCGTCACATTGGCCGCTCTTCTCTCTGAAACGGTTGTACTTATCGCCTGCAAAGTTATGTCGCGTGCTGCGGTATGCGGAGACAGTAAAATCACCATAGTAGAACACAGATGAAGCTTCTAAGATGATGTAATAGCCAGTAAGAAGTAGTACAATTCAAGTTTTAGGTATTGATTATTGACTTTTTAGCTGGCTTTGGTGATCTGGACATGAGCTAGGACCTTAAGATTCAGCATCAAAAGGAGGACTAGCAGCCGAGTTGCACGGGAGAATGTGAAAAGTGTTCATATGTAGTAAAAACCTGAGAAATCCGTCCGTTTTCGTCATTTGTTATCGAATCGACTTAAAGCCCGATCGTCACATTGGCCGCTCTTCTCTCAGAAACGGTTGTACTTATCGTCTGCAAAGCTATGTTGCATGCTGCGGTACGCGGAGACAATAAAATCACCATAGTAGAACACAGATGAAGCTTCTAAGTTGATATAATAGCCAGTAAGAAGTAGTACACTTCAAGTTTTAGGTATCGATTATTGACTTTTTAGCTGGCTTTGGTGATCTGGACATGAGCCAGGACCTTAAGATTCTGCATCAAAAGGAGGACTAGCAGCCGAGTTGCACTTGAGAATGTGAAAAGTGTTCATATGTAGTAAAAACCTGAGAAATCCGTCCGTTTTCGTCATTTGTTATCGAATCGACTTAAAGCCAGATCGTCAAATTGGACCCTCTTTTCTCTGAAACGGTTGTACTTATCGTCTGCAAAGCTATGTCGCGTGCTGCGGTATGCGGAGACAATAAAATCACCATAGTAGAACACAGATTAAGCTTCTAAGTTGATATAATAGCCAGTAAGAAGTAGTACACTTCAAGTTTTAGGTATCGATTATTGACTTTTTAGCTGGCTTTGGTGATCTGGACATGAGCTAGGACCTTAAGATTCTGCATGAAAGGAGGACTAGCAGCCGAGTTGCACGGGAGAATGTGAAAAGTGTTCATATGTAGTAAAAACCTGAGAAATCCGTCCGTTTTCGTCATTTGTTATCGAATCGACTTAATGCCAGAACGTCACATTGGCCGCTCCTCTCTCTGAAACGGTTGTACTTATCGTCCTCAAAGCTATGTCGCGTGCTGCGGTATGCGGAGACACTAAAAGCACCATAGTAGAACACAAATGAAGCTTCTAAGTTGATGTAATAGCCATTAAGAAGTAGTACAATTCAAGTTTTAGGTATCGATTATTGACTTTTTAGCTGGCTTTGGTGCCTTGGACATGAGCTAGGACCTTAAGATTCTGCATTAATGGAGGACTAGCAGCCGCGTTTCACGGGAGAATGTGAAATGTGTTCATATGTAGTAGAAACCTGAGAAATCCGTCCGTTTTCGTCATTTGTTATCGAATCGACTTAAAGCCAGATCGTCACATTGGCCGCTCTTCTCTCTGAAACGGTTGTACTTATCGTCTGCAAAGTTATGTCGCGTGCTGCGGTATGCGGAGACAATAAAATCACCATAGTAGAACACAGATGAAGCTTCTAAGATGATGTAATAGCCAGTAAGAAGTAGTACAATTCAAGTTTTAGGTATTGATTATTGACTTTTTAGCTGGCTTTGGTGATCTGGACATGAGCTAGGACCTTAAGATTCAGCATCAAAAGGAGGACTAGCAGCCGAGTTGCACGGGAGAATGTGAAAAGTGTCCATATGCAGTAAAAACCTGAGAAATCCGTCCGTTTTCGTCATTTGTTATCGAACCGACTTAAAGCCAGATCGTCACATTGGCCGCTCTTCTCTCTGAAACGGTTGTACTTATCGTCTGCAAAGCTATGTCGCGTGCTGCGGTATGCGGAGACACTAAAAGCACCATAGTAGAACACAGATGAAGCTTCTAAGTTGGTATAATAGCCAGTAAGAAGTAGTACACTTCAAGTTTTAGGTATCGATTATTGACTTTCTAGCTGGCTTTGGTGCCTTGGACATGAGCTAGGACCTTAAGATTCTGCATCAAAAGGAGGACTAGCAGCCGAGTTGCACGGGAGAATGTGAAAAGTGTTCATATGTAGTAAAAACCAGAGAAATCCGTCCATTTTCGTCATTTGTTATCGAATCGACTTAAAGCCAGATCGTCACATTGGCCGCTCTTCTCTCTGAAACGGTTGTACTTATCGTCTGGAAAGCTATGTCGCGTGCTGCGGTATGCGGAGACACTAAAAGCACCATAGTAGAACACAGATGAAGCTTCTAAGATGATGTAATAGCCAGTAAGAAGTAGTACAATTCAAGTTTTAGGTATCGATTATTGACTTTTTAGCTGGCTTTGGTTATCTGGACATGAGCTAGGACCTTAAGATTCTGCATGAAAGGAGGACTAGCAGCCGAGTTGCACGGGAGAATGTGAAAAGTGTCCATATGTAGTAAAAACCTGAGAAATCCTTCCGTATTCGTCATTTGTTATCGAATCGACTTAATGCCAGAACGTCACATTGGCCGCTCCTCTCTCTGAAACGGTTGTACTTATCGTCTGCAAAGCTATGTCGCGTGCTGCGGTATGCGGAGACAATAAAATCACCATAGTAGAACACAGATGAAGCTTCTAAGATGATGTATTAGCCAGTAAGCAGTAGTACAATTCAAGTTTTAGGTATCGATTATTGACTTTTTAGCTGGCTTTGGTGATCTGGACATGAGCTAGGACCTTAAGATTCTGCATCAAAAGGAGGACTAGCAGCCGAGTTGCACGGGAGAATGTGAAAAGTGTTCATATGTAGTAAAAACCTGAGAAATCCGTCCGTTTTCGTCATTTGTTATCGAATCGACTTAAAGCCAGATCGTCAAATTGGCCCCTCTTTTCTCTGAAACGGTTGTACTTATCGTCTGCAAAGCTACGTCGCGTGATGCGGTATGCGGAGACAATAAAATCACCATAGTAGAAAACAGATGAAGCTTCTAAGTTGATATAATAGCCAGTAAGAAGTAGTACACTTCAAGTTTTAGGTATCGATTATTGACTTTTTAGCTGGCTTTGGTGCCTTGGACATGAGCTGGGACCTTAAGATTCTGCACTAAAGGAGGACTAGCAGCCGCGTTGCACGGGAGAATGTGAAATGTGTTCATATGTGGTAGAAACCTGAGAAATCCGTCCGTTTTCGTCATTTGTTATCGAATCGACTTAAAGCCCGATCGTCACATTGGCCGCTCTTCTCTCTGAAACGGTTGTACTTATCGTCTGCAAAGCTATGTCGCATGCTGCGGTACGCGGAGACAATAAAATCACCATAGTAGAACACAGATGAAGCTTCTAAGTTGATATAATAGCCAGTAAGAAGTAGTACACTTCAAGTTTTAGGTATCGATTATTGACTTTTTAGCTGGCTTTGGTGATCTGGACATGAGCTAGGACCTTAAGATTCTGCATGAAAGGAGGACTAGCAGCCGAGTTGCACGGGAGAATGTGAAAAGTGTTCATATGTAGAAAAACCTGAGAAATCCGTCCGTTTTCGTCATTTGTTATCGAATCGACTTAAAGCCAGATCGTCACATTGGCCGCTCTTCTCTCTGAAACGGTTGTACTTATCGTCTGGAAAGCTATTTCGCGTGCTGCGGTATGCGGAGACACTAAAAGCACCATAGTAGAACACAGATGAAGCTTCTAAGATGGTCTAATAGCCAGTAAGAAGTAGTACAATTCAAGTTTTAGGTATCGATTATTGATTTTTTAGCTGGCTTTGATGATCTGGACATGAGCTAGGACCTTAAGATTCTGCATCAAAAGGAGGACTAGCAGCCGAGTTGCACGGGAGAATGTGAAAAGTGTTCATATGTAGTAAAAACCTGAGAAATCCGTCCGTTTTCGTCATTTGTTATCGAATCGACTTAAAGCCAGATCGTCACATTGGCCGCTCTTCTCTCTGAAACGGTTGTACTTATCGCCTGCAAAGTTATGTCGCGTGCTGCGGTATGCGGAGACAGTAAAATCACCATAGTAGAACACAGATGAAGCTTCTAAGATGATGTAATAGCCAGTAAGAAGTAGTACAATTCAAGTTTTAGGTATTGATTATTGACTTTTTAGCTGGCTTTGGTGATCTGGACATGAGCTAGGACCTTAAGATTCAGCATCAAAAGGAGGACTAGCAGCCGAGTTGCACGGGAGAATGTGAAAAGTGTTCATATGTAGTAAAAACCTGAGAAATCCGTCCGTTTTCGTCATTTGTTATCGAATCGACTTAAAGCCCGATCGTCACATTGGCCGCTCTTCTCTCAGAAACGGTTGTACTTATCGTCTGCTAAGCTATGTCGCGTGCTGCGGTATGCGGAGACAATAAAATCACCATAGTAGAACACAGATGAAGCTTCTAAGTTGATATAATAGGCAGTAAGAAGTAGTACACTTCAAGTTTTAGGTATCGATTATTGACTTTTTAGCTGGCTTTGGTGCCTTGGACATGAGCTAGGACCTTAAGATTCTGCATCAAAAGGAGGACTAGCAGCCGAGTTGCATGGGAGAATGTGAAAAGTGTTCATATGTAGTAAAAATCTGAGAAATCCGTCCGTTTTCGTCATTTGTTATCGAATCGACTTAAAGCCAGATCGTCATATTGGCCCCTCTTTTCTCTGAAGCGGTTTTACTTATCATCTGCTAAGCTATGTCGCATGCTGCGGTATGCGGAGACACTAAAAGCACCATAGTAGAACACAGATGAAGCATCTAAGTTGATGTAATAGCCAGTAAGAAGTAGTACAATTCAAGTTTTAGGTACTGATTAATTACTTTTTAGCTGGCTTTGGTGCCTTGGACATGAGCTAGGACCTTAAAGTTCTGCATGAAAGGAGGACTAGCAGCCAAGCTGCACGGGAGAATGTGAAAAGTGTTCATATGTAGTAAAAACCTGAGAAATACGTCCGTTTTCGTCATTTGTTATCGAATCGACTTAAAGCCAGATCGTCACATTGGCCGCTCTTCTCTCGGAAACGGTTGTACTTATCGTCTGCAGAGCTATGTCGCGTGCTGCGGTATGCAGAGACAATACAATCACCATAGTAGAACACAGATGAAGCTTCTAAGATGATATAATATCCAGTAAGAAGCAGTACAATACAAGTTTCAGGTATCGATTATTGACTTTTTAGCTGGCTTTGGAGCCTTGGACATGAGCTAGGACCTTAAGATTCTGCATCAAAAGGAGGACTAGCAGCCGAGTTGCACGGGAGAATGTGAAAAGTGTTCATATGTAGTAAAAACCTTAGAAATCTGTCCGTTTTCGTCATTTGTTATCGAATCGACTTAAAGCCAGATCGTCAAATAGGCCCCTCTTTTCTCTGAAACGGTTGTACTTATCGTCTGCAAAGCTATGTCGCGTGCTGCGGTATGCGGAGACAATAAAATCACCATAGTAGAACACAGATGAAGCTTCTAAGTTGATATAATAGCCAGTAAGAAGTAGTACACTTCAAGTTTTAGGTATCGATTATTGACTTTTTAGCTGGCTTTGGTGCCTTGGACATGAGCTAGGACCTTAAGATTCTGCATCAAAAGGTGGACTAGCAGCCGAGTTGCATGGGAGAATGTGAAAAGTGTTCATATGTAGTAAAAACCTGAGAAATCCGTCCGTTTTCGTCATTTGTTATCGAATCGACTTAAAGCCAGATCGTCAAATTGGCCCCTCTTTTCTCTGAAACGGTTTTACTTATCGTCTGCAAAGCTATGTCGCATGCTGCGGTATGCGGAGACACTAAAAGCACCATAGTAGAACACAGATGAAGCTTCTAAGTTGATGTAATAGCCAGTAAGAAGTAGTACAATTCAAGTTTTAGGTACTGATTAATTACTTTTTAGCTGGCTTTGGTGCCTTGGACATGAGCTAGGACCTTAAAGTTCTGCATGAAAGGAGGACTAGCAGCCAAGCTGCACGGGAGAATGTGAAAAGTGTTCATATGTAGTAAAAACCTGAGAAATACGTCCGTTTTCGTCATTTGTTATCGAATCGACTTAAAGCCAGATCGTCAAATTGGACCCTCTTTTCTCTGAAACGGTTGTACTTATCGTCTGCAAAGCTATGTCGCGTGCTGCGGTATGCGGAGACAATAAAATGACCATAGTAGAACACAGATGAAGCTTCTAAGTTGATATAATAGCCAGTAAGAAGTAGTACACTTCAAGTTTTAGGTATCGATTATTGACTTTTTAGCTTGCTTTGGTGATCTGGACATGAGCTATAGGACCTTAAGATTCTGCATGAAAGGAGGACTAGCAGCCGAGTTGCACGGGAGAATGTGAAAAGTGTTCATATGTAGTAAAAACCTGAGAAATCCGTCCGTTTTCGTCATTTTTTATCGAATCGACTTAATGCCAGAACGTCACATTGGCCGCTCCTCTCTCTGAAACGGTTGTACTTATCGTCCTCAAAGCTATGTCGCGTGCTGCGGTATGCGGAGACACTAAAAGCACCATAGTAGAACACAAATGAAGCTTCTAAGTTGATGTAATAGCCATTAAGAAGTAGTACAATTCAAGTTTTATTTATCGATTATTGACTTTTTAGCTGGCTTTGGTGCCTTGGACATGAGCTAGGACCTTAAGATTCTGCATTAATGGAGGACTAGCAGCCGCGTTTCACGGGAGAATGTGAAATGTGTTCATATGTAGTAGAAACCTGAGAAATCCGTCCGTTTTCGTCATTTGTTATCGAATCGACTTAAAGCCAGATCGTCACATTGGCCGCTCTTCTCTCTGAAACGGTTGTACTTATCGTCTGCAAAGTAATGTCGCGTGCTGCGGTATGCGGAGACAATAAAATCACCATAGTAGAACACAGATGAAGCTTCTAAGATGATGTAATAGCCAGTAAGAAGTAGTACAATTCAAGTTTTAGGTATTGATTATTGACTTTTTAGCTGGCTTTGGTGATCTGGACATGAGCTAGGACCTTAAGATTCAGCATCAAAAGGAGGACTAGCAGCCGAGTTGCACGGGAGAATGTGAAAAGTGTTCATATGTAGTAAAAACCTGAGAAATCCGTCCGTTTTCGTCATTTGTTATCGAATCGACTTAAAGCCCGATCGTCACATTGGCCGCTCTTCTCTCAGAAACGGTTGTACTTATCGTCTGCTAAGCTATGTCGCGTGCTGCGGTATGCGGAGACAATAAAATCACCATAGTAGAACACAGATGAAGCTTCTAAGTTGATATAATAGGCAGTAAGAAGTAGTACACTTCAAGTTTTAGGTATCGATTATTGACTTTTTAGCTGGCTTTGGTGCCTTGGACATGAGCTAGGACCTTAAGATTCTGCATCAAAAGGAGGACTAGCAGCCGAGTTGCATGGGAGAATGTGAAAAGTGTTCATATGTAGTAAAAATCTGAGAAATCCGTCCGTTTTCGTCATTTGTTATCGAATCGACTTAAAGCCAGATCGTCATATTGGCCCCTCTTTTCTCTGAAGCGGTTTTACTTATCATCTGCTAAGCTATGTCGCATGCTGCGGTATGCGGAGACACTAAAAGCACCATAGTAGAACACAGATGAAGCATCTAAGTTGATGTAATAGCCAGTAAGAAGTAGTACAATTCAAGTTTTAGGTACTGATTAATTACTTTTTAGCTGGCTTTGGTGCCTTGGACATGAGCTAGGACCTTAAAGTTCTGCATGAAAGGAGGACTAGCAGCCAAGCTGCACGGGAGAATGTGAAAAGTGTTCATATGTAGTAAAAACCTGAGAAATACGTCCGTTTTCGTCATTTGTTATCGAATCGACTTAAAGCCAGATCGTCACATTGGCCGCTCTTCTCTCGGAAACGGTTGTACTTATCGTCTGCAGAGCTATGTCGCGTGCTGCGGTATGCAGAGACAATACAATCACCATAGTAGAACACAGATGAAGCTTCTAAGATGATATAATATCCAGTAAGAAGCAGTACAATACAAGTTTCAGGTATCGATTATTGACTTTTTAGCTGGCTTTGGAGCCTTGGACATGAGCTAGGACCTTAAGATTCTGCATCAAAAGGAGGACTAGCAGCCGAGTTGCACGGGAGAATGTGAAAAGTGTTCATATGTAGTAAAAACCTTAGAAATCTGTCCGTTTTCGTCATTTGTTATCGAATCGACTTAAAGCCAGATCGTCAAATAGGCCCCTCTTTTCTCTGAAACGGTTGTACTTATCGTCTGCAAAGCTATGTCGCGTGCTGCGGTATGCGGAGACAATAAAATCACCATAGTAGAACACAGATGAAGCTTCTAAGTTGATATAATAGCCAGTAAGAAGTAGTACACTTCAAGTTTTAGGTATCGATTATTGACTTTTTAGCTGGCTTTGGTGCCTTGGACATGAGCTAGGACCTTAAGATTCTGCATCAAAAGGTGGACTAGCAGCCGAGTTGCATGGGAGAATGTGAAAAGTGTTCATATGTAGTAAAAACCTGAGAAATCCGTCCGTTTTCGTCATTTGTTATCGAATCGACTTAAAGCCAGATCGTCAAATTGGCCCCTCTTTTCTCTGAAACGGTTTTACTTATCGTCTGCAAAGCTATGTCGCATGCTGCGGTATGCGGAGACACTAAAAGCACCATAGTAGAACACAGATGAAGCTTCTAAGTTGATGTAATAGCCAGTAAGAAGTAGTACAATTCAAGTTTTAGGTACTGATTAATTACTTTTTAGCTGGCTTTGGTGCCTTGGACATGAGCTAGGACCTTAAAGTTCTGCATGAAAGGAGGACTAGCAGCCAAGCTGCACGGGAGAATGTGAAAAGTGTTCATATGTAGTAAAAACCTGAGAAATACGTCCGTTTTCGTCATTTGTTATCGAATCGACTTAAAGCCAGATCGTCAAATTGGCCCCTCTTTTCTCTGAAACGGTTGTACTTATCGTCTGCAAAGCTATGTCGCGTGCTGCGGTATGCGGAGACAATAAAATCACCATAGTAGAACACAGATGTAGCTTCTAAGTTGATATTATAGCCAGTAAGAAGTAGTACACTTCAAGTTTTAGGTATCGATTATTGACTTTTTAGCTATCTTTGGTGCCTTGGACATGAGCTAGGACCTTAAGATTCTGCATCAAAAGGAGGACTAGCAGCCGAGTTGCACGGGAGAATGTGAAAAGTGTTCATATGTAGTAAGAACGTGAGAAATCCGTCCGTTTTCGTCATTTGTTATCGAATCGACTTAAAGCCAGATCGTCACATTGGCCGCTCTTCTCTCTGAAACGGTTGTACTTATCGTCTGGAAAGCTATGTCGCGTGCTGCGGTATGCGGAGACACTAAAAGCACCATAGTAGAACACAGATGAAGCTTCTAAGATGGTGTAATAGCCAGTAAGAAGTAGTACAATTCAAGTTTTAGGTATCGATTATTGACTTTTTAGCTGGCTTTGGTGATCTGGACATGAGCTAGGATCTTAAGATTCTGCATCAAAAGGAGGACTAGCAGCCGAGTTGCACTTGAGAATGTGAAAAGTGTTCATATGTAGTAAAAACCTGAGTAATCCGTCCGTTTTCGTCATTTGTTATCGAATCGACTTAAAGCCAGATCGTCAAATTGGCCCCTCTTTTCTCTGAAACGGTTGTACTTATCGTCTGCAAAGCTATGTCGCGTGCTGCGGTATGCGGAGACAATAAAATGACCATAGTAGAACACAGATGAAGCTTCTAAGTTGATATAATAGCCAGTAAGAAGTAGTACACTTCAAGTTTTAGGTATCGATTATTGACTTTTTAGCTTGCTTTGGTGATCTGGACATGAGCTATAGGACCTTAAGATTCTGCATGAAAGGAGGACTAGCAGCCGAGTTGCACGGGAGAATGTGAAAAGTGTTCATATGTAGTAAAAACCTGAGAAATCCGTCCGTTTTCGTCATTTTTTATCGAATCGACTTAATGCCAGAACGTCACATTGGCCGCTCCTCTCTCTGAAACGGTTGTACTTATCGTCCTCAAAGCTATGTCGCGTGCTGCGGTATGCGGAGACACTAAAAGCACCATAGTAGAACACAAATGAAGCTTCTAAGTTGATGTAATAGCCATTAAGAAGTAGTACAATTCAAGTTTTATTTATCGATTATTGACTTTTTAGCTGGCTTTGGTGCCTTGGACATGAGCTAGGACCTTAAGATTCTGCATTAATGGAGGACTAGCAGCCGCGTTTCACGGGAGAATGTGAAATGTGTTCATATGTAGTAGAAACCTGAGAAATCCGTCCGTTTTCGTCATTTGTTATCGAATCGACTTAAAGCCAGATCGTCACATTGGCCGCTCTTCTCTCTGAAACGGTTGTACTTATCGTCTGCAAAGTTATGTCGCGTGCTGCGGTATGCGGAGACAATAAAATCACCATAGTAGAACACAGATGAAGCTTCTAAGATGATGTAATAGCCAGTAAGAAGTAGTACAATTCAAGTTTTAGGTATTGATTATTGACTTTTTAGCTGGCTTTGGTGATCTGGACATGAGCTAGGACCTTAAGATTCAGCATCAAAAGGAGGACTAGCAGCCGAGTTGCACGGGAGAATGTGAAAAGTGTTCATATGTAGTAAAAACCTGAGAAATCCGTCCGTTTTCGTCATTTGTTATCGAATCGACTTAAAGCCAGATCGTCACATTGGCCGCTCTTCTCTCTGAAACGGTTGTACTTATCGTCTGCAAAGTTATGTCGCGTGCTGCGGTATGCGGAGACAGTAAAATCACCATAGTAGAACACAGATGAAGCTTCTAAGATGATGTAATAGCCAGTAAGAAGTAGTACAATTCAAGTTTTAGGTATTGATTATTGACTTTTTAGCTGGCTTTGGTGATCTGGACATGAGCTAGGACCTTAAGATTCAGCATCAAAAGGAGGACTAGCAGCCGAGTTGCACGGGAGAATGTGAAAAGTGTTCATATGTAGTAAAAACCTGAGAAATCCGTCCGTTTTCGTCATTTGTTATCGAATCGACTTAAAGCCCGATCGTCATATTGGCCCCTCTTTTCTCTGAAGCGGTTTTACTTATCATCTGCTAAGCTATGTCGCATGCTGCGGTATGCGGAGACACTAAAAGCACCATAGTAGAACACAGATGAAGCATCTAAGTTGATGTAATAGCCAGTAAGAAGTAGTACAATTCAAGTTTTAGGTACTGATTAATTACTTTTTAGCTGGCTTTGGTGCCTTGGACATGAGCTAGGACCTTAAAGTTCTGCATGAAAGGAGGACTGGCAGCCAAGCTGCACGGGAGAATGTGAAAAGTGTTCATATGTAGTAAAAACCTGAGAAATCCGTCCGTTTTCGTCATTTGTTATCGAATCGACTTAAAGCCAGATCGTCAAATTGGCCCCTCTTTTCTCTGAAACGGTTGTACTTATCGTCTGCAAAGCTATGTCGCGTGCTGCGGTATGCGGAGACAATAAAATCACCATAGTGGAACACAGATGAAGCTTCTAAGTTGATATAATAGCCAGTAAGAAGTAGTACACTTCAAGTTTTAGGTATCGATTATTGACTTTTTAGCTGGCTTTGGTGCCTTGGACATGAGCTAGGACCTTAAAATTCTGCATCAAAAGGAGGACTAGCAGCCGAGTTGCACGGGAGAATGTGAAAAGTGTTCATATGTAGTAAAAACCTGAGAAATCCGTCCGTTTTCGTCATTTGTTATCGAATCGACTTAAAGCCAGATCGTCACATTGGCCGCTCTTCTCTCTGAAACGGTTGTACTTATCGTCTGGAGAGCTATGTCGCGTGCTGCGGTATGCGGAGACACTAAAAGCACCATAGTAGAACACAGATGAAGCTTCTAAGTTGATGTAATAGCCAGTAAGAAGTAGTACAATTCAAGTTTTAGGTACTGATTAATTACTTTTTAGCTGGCTTTGGTGCCTTGGACATGAGCTAGGACCTTAAAGTTCTGCATGAAAGGAGGACTAGCAGCCAAGCTGCACGGGAGAATGTGAAAAGTGTTCATATGTAGTAAAAACCTGAGAAATACGTCCGTTTTCGTCATTTGTTATCGAATCGACTTAAAGCCAGATCGTCACATTGGCCGCTCTTCTCTCGGAAACGGTTGTACTTATCGTCTGCAGAGCTATGTCGCGTGCTGCGGTATGCAGAGACAATACAATCACCATAGTAGAACACAGATGAAGCTTCTAAGATGATATAATATCCAGTAAGAAGCAGTACAATACAAGTTTCAGGTATCGATTATTGACTTTTTAGCTGGCTTTGGAGCCTTGGACATGAGCTAGGACCTTAAGATTCTGCATCAAAAGGAGGACTAGCAGCCGAGTTGCACGGGAGAATGTGAAAAGTGTTCATATGTAGTAAAAACCTTAGAAATCTGTCCGTTTTCGTCATTTGTTATCGAATCGACTTAAAGCCAGATCGTCAAATAGGCCCCTCTTTTCTCTGAAACGGTTGTACTTATCGTCGGCAAAGCTATGTCGCGTGCTGCGGTATGCGGAGACAATAAAATCACCATAGTAGAACACAGATGAAGCTTCTAAGTTGATATAATAGCCAGTAAGAAGTAGTACACTTCAAGTTTTAGGTATCGATTATTGACTTTTTAGCTGGCTTTGGTGCCTTGGACATGAGCTAGGACCTTAAGATTCTGCATCAAAAGGTGGACTAGCAGCCGAGTTGCATGGGAGAATGTGAAAAGTGTTCATATGTAGTAAAAACCTGAGAAATCCGTCCGTTTTCGTCATTTGTTATCGAATCGACTTAAAGCCAGATCGTCAAATTGGCCCCTCTTTTCTCTGAAACGGTTTTACTTATCGTCTGCAAAGCTATGTCGCATGCTGCGGTATGCGGAGACACTAAAAGCACCATAGTAGAACACAGATGAAGCTTCTAAGTTGATGTAATAGCCAGTAAGAAGTAGTACAATTCAAGTTTTAGGTACTGATTAATTACTTTTTAGCTGGCTTTGGTGCCTTGGACATGAGCTAGGACCTTAAAGTTCTGCATGAAAGGAGGACTAGCAGCCAAGCTGCACGGGAGAATGTGAAAAGTGTTCATATGTAGTAAAAACCTGAGAAATACGTCCGTTTTCGTCATTTGTTATCGAATCGACTTAAAGCCAGATCGTCAAATTGGCCCCTCTTTTCTCTGAAACGGTTGTACTTATCGTCTGCAAAGCTATGTCGCGTGCTGCGGTATGCGGAGACAATAAAATCACCATAGTAGAACACAGATGTAGCTTCTAAGTTGATATTATAGCCAGTAAGAAGTAGTACACTTCAAGTTTTAGGTATCGATTATTGACTTTTTAGCTATCTTTGGTGCCTTGGACATGAGCTAGGACCTTAAGATTCTGCATCAAAAGGAGGACTAGCAGCCGAGTTGCACGGCAGAATGTGAAAAGTGTTCATATGTAGTAAGAACGTGAGAAATCCGTCCGTTTTCGTCATTTGTTATCGAATCGACTTAAAGCCAGATCGTCACATTGGCCGCTCTTCTCTCTGAAACGGTTGTACTTATCGTCTGGAAAGCTATGTCGCGTGCTGCGGTATGCGGAGACACTAAAAGCACCATAGTAGAACACAGATGAAGCTTCTAAGATGGTGTAATAGCCAGTAAGAAGTAGTACAATTCAAGTTTTAGGTATCGATTATTGACTTTTTAGTTGGCTTTGGTGATCTGGACATGAGCTAGGACCTTAAGATTCTGTATGAAAGGAGGACTAGCAGCCGAGTGGCACGGGAGAATGTGAAAAGTGTTCAGATGTAGTAAAAACCTGAGAAATCCGTCCGTTTTCGTCATTTGTTATCGAATCGACTTAATGCAAGAACGTCACATTGGCCGCTCCTCTCTCTGAAACGATTGTACTTATCGTCCTCAAAGCTATGTCGCGTGCTGCGGTATGCGGAGACACTAAAAGCACCATAGTAGAACACAGATGAAGCTTCTAAGTTGATGTAATAGCCAGTAAGAAGTAGTACAATTCAAGTTTTAGGTATCGATTATTGACTTTTTAGCTGGCTTTGGTGATCTGGACATGAGCTAGGATCTTAAGATTCTGCATCAAAAGGAGGACTAGCAGCCGAGTTGCACTTGAGAATGTGAAAAGTGTTCATATGTAGTAAAAACCTGAGTAATCCGTCCGTTTTCGTCATTTGTTATCGAATCGACTTAAAGCCAGATCGTCAAATTGGCCCCTCTTTTCTCTGAAACGGTTGTACTTATCGTCTGCAAAGCTATGTCGCGTGCTGCGGTATGCGGAGACAATAAAATGACCATAGTAGAACACAGATGAAGCTTCTAAGTTGATATAATAGCCAGTAAGAAGTAGTACACTTCAAGTTTTAGGTATCGATTATTGACTTTTTAGCTTGCTTTGGTGATCTGGACATGAGCTATAGGACCTTAAGATTCTGCATGAAAGGAGGACTAGCAGCCGAGTTGCACGGGAGAATGTGAAAAGTGTTCATATGTAGTAAAAACCTGAGAAATCCGTCCGTTTTCGTCATTTTTTATCGAATCGACTTAATGCCAGAACGTCACATTGGCCGCTCCTCTCTCTGAAACGGTTGTACTTATCGTCCTCAAAGCTATGTCGCGTGCTGCGGTATGCGGAGACACTAAAAGCACCATAGTAGAACACAAATGAAGCTTCTAAGTTGATGTAATAGCCATTAAGAAGTAGTACAATTCAAGTTTTATTTATCGATTATTGACTTTTTAGCTGGCTTTGGTGATCTGGACATGAGCTAGGACCTTAAGATTCTGTATGAAAGGAGGACTAGCAGCCGAGTGGCACGGGAGAATGTGAAAAGTGTTCAGATGTAGTAAAAACCTGAGAAATCCGTCCGTTTTCGTCATTTGTTATCGAATCGACTTAAAGCCAGATCGTCACATTGGCCGCTCTTCTCTCTGAAACGGTTGTACTTATCGTCTGCAAAGCTATGTCGCGTGCTGCGGTATGTGGAGACACTAAAAGCACCATTGTAGAACACAGATGAAACTTCTAAGTTGATGTAATAGCTAGTAAGAAGTAGTACAACTCAAGTTTTAGGTATCGATTATTGACTTTTTAGCTGGCTTTGGTGCCTTGGACATGAGCTAGGACCTTAAGATTCTGCATCAAAAGGAGGACTAGCAGCCGAGTTGCATGGGAGAATGTGAAAAGTGTTCATATGTAGTAAAAATCTGAGAAATCCGTCCGTTTTCGTCATTTGTTATCGAATCGACTTAAAGCCAGATCGTCATATTGGCCCCTCTTTTCTCTGAAGCGGTTTTACTTATCATCTGCTAAGCTATGTCGCATGCTGCGGTATGCGGAGACACTAAAAGCACCATAGTAGAACACAGATGAAGCATCTAAGTTGATGTAATAGCCAGTAAGAAGTAGTACAATTCAAGTTTTAGGTACTGATTAATTACTTTTTAGCTGGCTTTGGTGCCTTGGACATGAGCTAGGACCTTAAAGTTCTGCATGAAAGGAGGACTGGCAGCCAAGCTGCACGGGAGAATGTGAAAAGTGTTCATATGTAGTAAAAACCTGAGAAATCCGTCCGTTTTCGTCATTTGTTATCGAATCGACTTAAAGCCAGATCGTCAAATTGGCCCCTCTTTTCTCTGAAACGGTTGTACTTATCGTCTGCAAAGCTATGTCGCGTGCTGCGGTATGCGGAGACAATAAAATCACCATAGTGGAACACAGATGAAGCTTCTAAGTTGATATAATAGCCAGTAAGAAGTAGTACACTTCAAGTTTTAGGTATCGATTATTGACTTTTTAGCTGGCTTTGGTGCCTTGGACATGAGCTAGGACCTTAAAATTCTGCATCAAGAGGAGGACTAGCAGCCGAGTTGCACGGGAGAATGTGAAAAGTGTTCATATGTAGTAAAAACCTGAGAAATCCGTCCGTTTTCGTCATTTGTTATCGAATCGACTTAAAGCCAGATCGTCACATTGGCCGCTCTTCTCTCTGAAACGGTTGTACTTATCGTCTGGAGAGCTATGTCGGGTGCTGCGGCATGCAGAGACAATAAAAGCACCATAGTAGAACACAGATGAAGCTTCTAAGTTGATGTAATAGCCAGTAAGAAGTAGTACAATTCAAGTTTTAGGTACTGATTAATTACTTTTTAGCTGGCTTTGGTGCCTTGGACATGAGCTAGGACCTTAAAGTTCTGCATGAAAGGAGGACTAGCAGCCAAGCTGCACGGGAGAATGTGAAAAGTGTTCATATGTAGTAAAAACCTGAGAAATACGTCCGTTTTCGTCATTTGTTATCGAATCGACTTAAAGCCAGATCGTCACATTGGCCGCTCTTCTCTCGGAAACGGTTGTACTTATCGTCTGCAGAGCTATGTCGCGTGCTGCGGTATGCAGAGACAATACAATCACCATAGTAGAACACAGATGAAGCTTCTAAGATGATATAATATCCAGTAAGAAGCAGTACAATACAAGTTTCAGGTATCGATTATTGACTTTTTAGCTGGCTTTGGAGCCTTGGACATGAGCTAGGACCTTAAGATTCTGCATCAAAAGGAGGACTAGCAGCCGAGTTGCACGGGAGAATGTGAAAAGTGTTCATATGTAGTAAAAACCTTAGAAATCTGTCCGTTTTCGTCATTTGTTATCGAATCGACTTAAAGCCAGATCGTCAAATAGGCCCCTCTTTTCTCTGAAACGGTTGTACTTATCGTCTGCAAAGCTATGTCGCGTGCTGCGGTATGCGGAGACAATAAAATCACCATAGTAGAACACAGATGAAGCTTCTAAGTTGATATAATAGCCAGTAAGAAGTAGTACACTTCAAGTTTTAGGTATCGATTATTGACTTTTTAGCTGGCTTTGGTGCCTTGGACATGAGCTAGGACCTTAAGATTCTGCATCAAAAGGTGGACTAGCAGCCGAGTTGCATGGGAGAATGTGAAAAGTGTTCATATGTAGTAAAAACCTGAGAAATCCGTCCGTTTTCGTCATTTGTTATCGAATCGACTTAAAGCCAGATCGTCAAATTGGCCCCTCTTTTCTCTGAAACGGTTTTACTTATCGTCTGCAAAGCTATGTCGCATGCTGCGGTATGCGGAGACACTAAAAGCACCATAGTAGAACACAGATGAAGCTTCTAAGTTGATGTAATAGCCAGTAAGAAGTAGTACAATTCAAGTTTTAGGTACTGATTAATTACTTTTTAGCTGGCTTTGGTGCCTTGGACATGAGCTAGGACCTTAAAGTTCTGCATGAAAGGAGGACTAGCAGCCAAGCTGCACGGGAGAATGTGAAAAGTGTTCATATGTAGTAAAAACCTGAGAAATACGTCCGTTTTCGTCATTTGTTATCGAATCGACTTAAAGCCAGATCGTCAAATTGGCCCCTCTTTTCTCTGAAACGGTTGTACTTATCGTCTGCAAAGCTATGTCGCGTGCTGCGGTATGCGGAGACAATAAAATCACCATAGTAGAACACAGATGTAGCTTCTAAGTTGATATTATAGCCAGTAAGAAGTAGTACACTTCAAGTTTTAGGTATCGATTATTGACTTTTTAGCTATCTTTGGTGCCTTGGACATGAGCTAGGACCTTAAGATTCTGCATCAAAAGGAGGACTAGCAGCCGAGTTGCACGGGAGAATGTGAAAAGTGTTCATATGTAGTAAGAACGTGAGAAATCCGTCCGTTTTCGTCATTTGTTATCGAATCGACTTAAAGCCAGATCGTCACATTGGCCGCTCTTCTCTCTGAAACGGTTGTACTTATCGTCTGGAAAGCTATGTCGCGTGCTGCGGTATGCGGAGACACTAAAAGCACCATAGTAGAACACAGATGAAGCTTCTAAGATGGTGTAATAGCCAGTAAGAAGTAGTACAATTCAAGTTTTAGGTATCGATTATTGACTTTTTAGCTGGCTTTGGTGATCTGGACATGAGCTAGGACCTTAAGATTCTGTATGAAAGGAGGACTAGCAGCCGAGTGGCACGGGAGAATGTGAAAAGTGTTCAGATGTAGTAAAAACCTGAGAAATCCGTCCGTTTTCGTCATTTGTTATCGAATCGACTTAATGCAAGAACGTCACATTGGCCGCTCCTCTCTCTGAAACGATTGTACTTATCGTCCTCAAAGCTATGTCGCGTGCTGCGGTATGCGGAGACACTAAAAGCACCATAGTAGAACACAGATGAAGCTTCTAAGTTGATTTAATAGCCAGTAAGAAGTAGTACAATTCAAGTTTTAGGTATCGATTATTGACTTTTTAGCTGGCTTTGGTGATCTGGACATGAGCTAGGATCTTAAGATTCTGCATCAAAAGGAGGACTAGCAGCCGAGTTGCACTTGAGAATGTGAAAAGTGTTCATATGTAGTAAAAACCTGAGTAATCCGTCCGTTTTCGTCATTTGTTATCGAATCGACTTAAAGCCAGATCGTCAAATTGGCCCCTCTTTTCTCTGAAACGGTTGTACTTATCGTCTGCAAAGCTATGTCGCGTGCTGCGGTATGCGGAGACAATAAAATGACCATAGTAGAACACAGATGAAGCTTCTAAGTTGATATAATAGCCAGTAAGAAGTAGTACACTTCAAGTTTTAGGTATCGATTATTGACTTTTTAGCTTGCTTTGGTGATCTGGACATGAGCTATAGGACCTTAAGATTCTGCATGAAAGGAGGACTAGCAGCCGAGTTGCACGGGAGAATGTGAAAAGTGTTCATATGTAGTAAAAACCTGAGAAATCCGTCCGTTTTCGTCATTTTTTATCGAATCGACTTAATGCCAGAACGTCACATTGGCCGCTCCTCTCTCTGAAACGGTTGTACTTATCGTCCTCAAAGCTATGTCGCGTGCTGCGGTATGCGGAGACACTAAAAGCACCATAGTAGAACACAAATGAAGCTTCTAAGTTGATGTAATAGCCATTAAGAAGTAGTACAATTCAAGTTTTATTTATCGATTATTGACTTTTTAGCTGGCTTTGGTGCCTTGGACATGAGCTAGGACCTTAAGATTCTGCATTAATGGAGGACTAGCAGCCGCGTTTCACGGGAGAATGTGAAATGTGTTCATATGTAGTAGAAACCTGAGAAATCCGTCCGTTTTCGTCATTTGTTATCGAATCGACTTAAAGCCAGATCGTCACATTGGCCGCTCTTCTCTCTGAAACGGTTGTACTTATCGTCTGCAAAGTTATGTCGCGTGCTGCGGTATGCGGAGACAATAAAATCACCATAGTAGAACACAGATGAAGCTTCTAAGATGATGTAATAGCCAGTAAGAAGTAGTACAATTCAAGTTTTAGGTATTGATTATTGACTTTTTAGCTGGCTTTGGTGATCTGGACATGAGCTAGGACCTTAAGATTCAGCATCAAAAGGAGGACTAGCAGCCGAGTTGCACGGGAGAATGTGAAAAGTGTTCATATGTAGTAAAAACCTGAGAAATCCGTCCGTTTTCGTCATTTGTTATCGAATCGACTTAAAGCCAGATCGTCACATTGGCCGCTCTTCTCTCTGAAACGGTTGTACTTATCGTCTGCAAAGCTATGTCGCGTGCTGCGGTATGCGGAGACAATAAAATCACCATAGTAGAACACAGATGAAGCTTCTAAGTTGATATAATAGCCAGTAAGAAGTAGTACACTTCAAGTTTTAGGTATCGATTATTGACTTTTTAGCTGGCTTGTTGCCTTGGACATGAGCTAGGACCTTAAGATTGTGCATTAAAGGAGGACTAGCAGCCGCGTTGCACGGGAGAATGTGAAATGTGTTCATATGTAGTAGAAACCTGAGAAATCCGTCCGTTTTCGTCATTTGTTATCGAATCGACTTAAAGCCCGATCGTCACATTGGCCGCTTTTCTCTCAGAAACGGTTGTACTTATCGTCGGCAAAGCTATGTCGCGTGCTGCGGTATGCGGAGACAATAAAATCACCATAGTAGAACACTGATGAAGCTTCTAAGTTGATATAATAGCCAGTAAGAAGTAGTACAATTCAAGTTTTAGGTATCGATTATGGACTTTTTAGCTGGCTTTGGTGCCTTGGACAAGAGCTAGGACCTTAAAATTCTGCATCAAAAGGAGGACTAGCAGCCGAGTTGCATGGGAGAATGTGAAAAGTGTTCATATGTTGTAAAAACCTGAGAAATCCGTCCGTTTTCGTCATTTGTTATCGAATCGACTTAAAGCCAGATCGTCAAATTGGCCCCTCTTTTCTCTGAAACGGTTTTACTTATCATCTGCTAAGCTATGTCGCATGCTGCGGTATGCGGAGACACTAAAAGCACCATAGTAGAACACAGATGAAGCTTCTAAGTTGATGTAATAGCCAGTAAGAAGTAGTACAATTCAAGTTTTAGGTACTGATTAATTACTTTTTAGCTGGCTTTGGTGCCTTGGACATGAGCTAGGACCTTAAGATACTGCATTAAAGGAGGACTAGCCGCCGCGTTGCACGGGAGAATGTGAAATGTGTTCATATGTAGCAGAAACCTGAGAAATCCGTCCGTTTTCGTCATTTGTTATCGAATCGACTTAAAGCCAGATCGTCAAATTGGCCCCTCTTTTCTCTGAAACGGTTGTACTTATCGTCTGCAAAGCTATGTCGCGTGCTGCGGTATGCGGAGACAATAAAATCACCATAGTAGAACACAGATGAAGCTTCTAAGTTGATATAATAGCCAGTAAGAAGTAGTACACTTCAAGTTTTAGGTATCGATTATTGACTTTTTAGCTGGCTTTGGTGATCTGGACATGAGCTATAGGACCTTAAGATTCTGCATGAAAGGAGGACTAGCAGCCGAGTTGCACGGGAGAATGTGAAAAGTGTTCATATGTAGTAAAAACCTGAGAAATCCGTCCGTTTTCGTCATTTTTTATCGAATCGACTTAAAGCCAGATCGTCACATTGGCCGCTCTTCTCTCTGAAACGGTTGTACTTATCGTCTGCAAAGCTATGTCGCGTGCTGCGGTATGCGGAGACAATAAAATCACCATAGTAGAACACAGATGAAGCTTCTAAGTTGATATAATAGCCAGTAAGAAGTAGTACACTTCAAGTTTTAGGTATCGATTATTGACTTTTTAGCTGGCTTGTTGCCTTGGACATGAGCTAGGACCTTAAGATTGTGCATTAAAGGAGGACTAGCAGCCGCGTTGCACGGGAGAATGTGAAATGTGTTCATATGTAGTAGAAACCTGAGAAATCCGTCCGTTTTCGTCATTTGTTATCGAATCGACTTAAAGCCCGATCGTCACATTGGCCGCTTTTCTCTCAGAAACGGTTGTACTTATCGTCGGCAAAGCTATGTCGCGTGCTGCGGTATGCGGAGACAATAAAATCACCATAGTAGAACACTGATGAAGCTTCTAAGTTGATATAATAGCCAGTAAGAAGTAGTACAATTCAAGTTTTAGGTATCGATTATGGACTTTTTAGCTGGCTTTGGTGCCTTGGACAAGAGCTAGGACCTTAAAATTCTGCATCAAAAGGAGGACTAGCAGCCGAGTTGCATGGGAGAATGTGAAAAGTGTTCATATGTTGTAAAAACCTGAGAAATCCGTCCGTTTTCGTCATTTGTTATCGAATCGACTTAAAGCCAGATCGTCAAATTGGCCCCTCTTTTCTCTGAAACGGTTTTACTTATCATCTGCTAAGCTATGTCGCATGCTGCGGTATGCGGAGACACTAAAAGCACCATAGTAGAACACAGATGAAGCTTCTAAGTTGATGTAATAGCCAGTAAGAAGTAGTACAATTCAAGTTTTAGGTACTGATTAATTACTTTTTAGCTGGCTTTGGTGCCTTGGACATGAGCTAGGACCTTAAGATACTGCATTAAAGGAGGACTAGCCGCCGCGTTGCACGGGAGAATGTGAAATGTGTTCATATGTAGCAGAAACCTGAGAAATCCGTCCGTTTTCGTCATTTGTTATCGAATCGACTTAAAGCCAGATCGTCAAATTGGCCCCTCTTTTCTCTGAAACGTTTGTACTTATCGTCTGCAAAGCTATGTCGCGTGCTGCGGTATGCGGAGACAATAAAATCACCATAGTAGAACACAGATGAAGCTTCTAAGTTGATATAATAGCCAGTAAGAAGTAGTACACTTCAAGTTTTAGGTATCGATTATTGACTTTTTAGCTGGCTTTGGTGATCTGGACATGAGCTATAGGACCTTAAGATTCTGCATGAAAGGAGGACTAGCAGCCGAGTTGCACGGGAGAATGTGAAAAGTGTTCATATGTAGTAAAAACCTGAGAAATCCGTCCGTTTTCGTCATTTTTTATCGAATCGACTTAATGCCAGAACGTCACATTGGCCGCTCCTCTCTCTGAAACGGTTGTTCTTATTGTCCTCAAAGCTATGTCGCGTGCTGCGGTATGCGGAGACACTAAAAGCACCATAGTAGAACACAAATGAAGCTTCTAAGTTGATGTAATAGCCATTAAGAAGTAGTACAATTCAAGTTTTAGGTATCGATTATTGACTTTTTAGCTGGCTTTGGTGCCTTGGACATGAGCTAGGACATTAAGATTCTGCATTAATGGAGGACTAGCAGCCACGTTTCACGGGAGAATGTGAAATGTGTTCATATGTAGTAGAAACCTGAGAAATCCGTCCGTTTTCGTCATTTGTTATCGAATCGACTTAAAGCCAGATCGTCACATTGGCCGCTCTTCTCTCTGAAACGGTTGTACTTATCGTCTGCAAAGTTATGTCGCGTGCTGCGGTATGCGGAGACAATAAAATCACCATAGTAGAACACAGATGAAGCTTCTAAGATGATGTAATAGCCAGTAAGAAGTAGTACAATTCAAGTTTTAGGTATTGATTATTGACTTTTTAGCTGGCTTTGGTGATCTGGACATGAGCTAGGACCTTAAGATTCAGCATCAAAAGGAGGACTAGCAGCCGAGTTGCACGGGAGAATGTGAAAAGTGTCCATATGTAGTAAAAACCTGAGAAATCCGTCCGTTTTCGTCATTTGTTATCGAATCGACTTAAAGCCAGATCGTCACATTGGCCGCTCTTCTCTCTGAAACGGTTGTACTTATCGTCTGCAAAGCTATGTCGCGTGCTGCGGTATGCGGAGACACTAAAAGCACCATAGTAGAACACAGATGAAGCTTCTAAGATGGTGTAATAGCCAGTAAGAAGTAGTACAATTCAAGTTTTAGGTATCGATTATTGACTTTTTAGCTGGCTTTGGTGATCTGGACATGAGCTAGGACCTTAAGATTCTGCATGAAAGGAGGACTAGCAGCCGCGTTGCACGGGAGAATGTGAAAAGTGTTCATATGTAGTAGAAACCTGAGAAATCCGTCCGTTTTCGTCATTTGTTATCGAATCGACTTAAAGCCAGATCATCACATTGGCCGCTCTTCTCTCTGAAACGGTTGTACTTATCGTCTGCAAAGCTATGTCGCGTGCTGCGGTATGTGGAGACAATAAAATCACCATAGTAGAACACAGATGAAGCTTCTAAGTTGATATAAGAGCCAGTAAGAAGTAGTACAATACAAGTTTTAGGTATCGATTATTGACTTTTTAGCTGGCTTTGGAGCCTTGGACATGAGCTAGGACCTTAAGATTCTGCATCAAAAGGAGGACTAGCAGCCGAGTTGCACGGCAGAATGTGAAAAGTGTTCATATGTAGTAAAAACCTTAGAAATCTGTCCGTTTTCGTCATTTGTTATCGAATCGACTTAAAGCCAGATCGTCAAATAGGCCCCTCTTTTCTCTGAAATGGTTGTACTTATCGTCTGCTAAGCTATGTCGCGTGCTGCGGTATGCGGAGACAATAAAATCACCATAGTAGAACACAGATGAAGCTTCTAAGTTGATATAATAGCCAGTAAGAAGTAGTACACTTAAAGTTTTAGGTATCGATTATTGACTTTTTAGCTGGCTTTGGTGCCTTGGACATGAGATAGGACCTTAAGATTCTGCATCAAAAGGAGGACTAGCAGCCGAGTTGCACGGGAGAATGTGAAAAGTGTTCATATGTAGTATAAACCTGAGAAATCCGTCCGTTTTCGTCATTTGTTATCGAATCGACTTAAAGCCAGATCGTCACATTGGCCGCTCTTCTCTCTGAAACGGTTGTACTTATCGTCTAGAAAGCTATGTCGCGTGCTGCGGTATGCGGAGACACTAAAAGCACCATAGTAGAACACAGATGAAGCTTCTAATATGATGTAATAGCCAGTAAGAAGTAGTACAATTCATGTTTTAGGTATCGATTGTTGACTTTTTAGCTGGCTTTGGTGATCTGGACATGAGCTAGGACCTTAAGATTCTGCATGAAAGGAGGACTAGCAGCCGAGTTGCACGGGAGAATGTGAAAAGTGTTCATAAGTAGTAAAAACCTGAGAAATCCGTCCGTTTCGTCATTTGTTATCGAATCGACTTAATGCCAGAACGTCACATTGGCCGCTCCTCTAACTGAAACGGTTGTACTTATCGTCCTCAAAGCTATGTCGCGTGCTGCGGTATGCGGAGACACTAAAAGCACCATAGTAGAACACTAATGAAGCTTCTAAGTTGATATAATAGCCAGTAAGAAGTAGTACACTTCAAGTTTTAGGTATCGATTATGGACTTTTTAGCTGGCTTTGGTGCCTTGGACAAGAGCTAGGACCTTAAGATTCTGCATCAAAAGGAGGACTAGCAGCCGAGTTGCACGGGAGAATGTGAAAAGTGTTCATATGTAGTAAAAACCTGAGAAATCAGTCCGTTTTCGTCATTTGATATCAAATCGACTTAAAGCCAGATCGTCACATTGGCCGCTCTTCTCTCTGAAACGGTTGTACTTATCGTCTGGAAAGCTATGTCGCGTGCTGCGGTATGCGGAGACACTAAAAGCACCATAGTAGAACACAGATGAAGCCTCTAATATGATGTAATAGCCAGTAAGAAGTAGTACAATTCAAGTTTTAGGTATCGATTATTGACTTTTTAGCTGGCTTTGGTGCCTTGGACATGAGCTAGGACCTTAAGATTCTGCATTAATGGAGGACTAGCAGCCGCGTTTCACGGGAGAATGTGAAATGTGTTCATATGTAGTAGAAACCTGAGAAATCCGTCCGTTTTCGTCATTTGTTATCGAATCGACTTAAAGCCAGATCGTCACATTGGCCGCTCTTCTCTCTGAAACGGTTGTACTTATCGTCTGCAAAGTTATGTCGCGTGCTGCGGTATGCGGAGACAATAAAATCACCATAGTAGAACACAGATGAAGCTTCTAAGATGATGTAATAGCCAGTAAGAAGTAGTACAATTCAAGTTTTAGGTATTGATTATTGACTTTTTAGCTGGCTTTGGTGATCTGGACGTGAGCTAGGACCTTAAGATTCTGCATGAAAGGAGGACTAGCAGCCGAGTTGCACGGGAGAATGTGAAAAGTGTTCATATGTAGTAAAAACCTGAGAAATCCGTCCGTTTTCGTCATTTGTTATCGAATCGACTTAAAGCCAGATCGTCACATTGGCCGCTCTTCTCTCTGAAACGGTTGTACTTATCGTCTGCAAAGCTATGTCGCGTGCTGCGGTATGCGGAGACAATAAAATCACCATAGTAGAACACAGATGAAGCTTCTAAGTTGATATAATAGCCAGTAAGAAGTAGTACACTTCAAGTTTTAGGTATCGATTACTGACTTTTTAGCTGGCTTGTTGCCTTGAACATGAGCTAAGACCTTAAGATTCTGCATTAAAGGAGGACTAGCAGCCGCGTTGCACGGGAGAATGTGAAATGTGTTCGTATGTAGTAGAAACCTGAGAAATCCGTCCGTTTTCGTCATTTGTTATCGAATCGACTTAAAGCCCGATCGTCACATTGGCCGCTTTTCTCTCAGAAACGGTTGTACTTATCGTCGGCAAAGCTATGTCGCGTGCTGCGGTATGCGGAGACAATAAAATCACCATAGTAGAACACAGATGAAGCTTCTAAGTTGATATAATAGCCAGTAAGAAGTAGTACACTTCAAGTTTTAGGTATCGATTATGGACTTTTTAGCTGGCTTTGGTGCCTTGGACAAGAGCTAGGACCTTAAGATTCTGCATCAAAAGGAGGACTAGCAGCCGAGTTGCATGGGAAAATGTGAAAAGTGTTCATATGTAGTAAAAACCTGAGAAATCCGACCGTTTTCGTCATTTGTTATCGAATCGACTTAAAGCCAGATCGTCAAATTGGCCCCTCTTTTCTCTGAAACGGTTTTACTTATCATCTGCTAAGCTATGTCGCATGCTGCGGTATGCGGAGACACTAAAAGCACCATAGTAGAACACAGATGAAGCTTCTAAGTTGATGTAATAGCCAGTAAGAAGTAGTACAATTCATGTTTTAGGTACTGATTAATTACTTTTTAGCTGGCTTTGGTGCCTTGGACATGAGCTAGGACCTTAAAGTTCTGCATGAAAGGAGGACTAGCAGCCAAGCTGCACGGGAGAATGTGAAAAGTGTTCATATGTAGTAAAAACCTGAGAAATCCGTCCGTTTTCGTCATTTGTTATCGAATCGACTTAAAGCCAGATCGCCAAATTGGCCCCTCTTTTCTCTGAAACGGTTGTACTTATCGTCTGCAAAGCTATGTCGCGTGCTGCGGTATGCGGAGACAATAAAATCACCATAGTAGAACACAGATGAAGCTTCTAAGATGGTGTAATAGCCAGTAAGAAGTAGTACAATTCAAGTTTTAGATATCGATTATTGACTTTTTAGCTGGCTTTGGTGATCTGGACATGAGCTAGGACCTTAAGATTCTGCATGAAAGGAGGACTAGCAGCCGCGTTGCACGGGAGAATGTGAAATGTGTTCATATGTAGTAGAAACCTGAGAAATCCGTCCGTTTTCGTCATTTGTTATCGAATCGACTTAAAGCCAGATCGTCACATTGGCCGCTCTTCTCCCTGAAACGGTTGTACTTATCGTCTGCAAAGCTATGTCGCATGCTGCGGTATGTGGAGACAATAAAATCACCATAGTAGAACACAGATGAAGCTTCTAAGTTGATATAATAGCCAGTAAGAAGTAGTACAATACAAGTTTTAGGTATCGATTATTGAATTTTTAGCTGGCTTTGGAGCCTTGGACATGAGCTAGGACCTTAAGATTCTGCATCAAAAGGAGGACTAGCAGCCGAGTTGCACGGGAGAATGTGAAAACTGTTCATATGTAGTAAAAACCTTAGAAATCTGTCCGTTTTCGTCATTTGTTATCGAATCGACTTAAAGCCAGATCGTCAAATAGGCCCCTCTTTTCTCTGAAACGGTTGTACTTATCGTCTGCTAAGCTATGTCGCGTGCTGCGGTATGCGGAGACAATAAAATCACCATAGTAGAACACAGATGAAGCTTCTAAGTTGATATAATAGCCAGTAAGAAGTAGTACACTTAAAGTTTTAGGTATCGATTATTGACTTTTTAGCTGGCTTTGGTGCCTTGGACATGAGCTAGGACCTTAAGATTCTGCATCAAAAGGAGGACTAGCAGCCGAGTTGCACGGGAGAATGTGAAAAGTGTTCATATGTAGTATAAACCTGAGAAATCCGTCCGTTTTCGTCATTTGTTATCGAATCGACTTAAAGCCAGATCGTCACATTGGCCGCTCTTCTCTCTGAAACGGTTGTACTTATCGTCTGGAAAGCTATGTCGCGTGCTGCGGTATGCGGAGACACTAAAAGCACCATAGTAGAACACAGATTAAGCTTCTAATATGATGTAATAGCCAGTAAGAAGTAGTACAATTCATGTTTTAGGTATCGATTATTGACTTTTTAGCTGGCTTTGGTGATCTGGACATGAGCTAGGACCTTAAGATTCTGCATGAAAGGAGGACTAGCAGCCGAGTTGCACGGGAGAATGTGAAAAGTGTTCATATGTAGTAAAAACCTGAGAAATCCGTCCGTTTTCGTCATTTGTTATCGAATCGACTTAATGCCAGAACGTCACATTGGCCGCTCCTCTAACTGAAACGGTTGTACTTATCGTCCTCAAAGCTATGTCGCGTGCTGCGGTATGCGGAGACACTAAAAGCACCATAGTAGAACACAGATGAAGCTTCTAAGTTGATGTAATAGACAGTAAGAAGTAGTACAATTCAAGTTTTAGGTACTGATCAATTACTTTTTAGCTGGCTTTGGTGCCTTGGACATGAGCTAGGACCTTAAAGTTCTGCATGAAAGGAGGACTAGCAGCCAAGCTGCACGGGAGAATGTGAAAAGTGTTCATATGTAGTAAAAACCTGAGAAACCCGTCCGTTTTCGTCATTTGTTATCGAATCAAAGCCAGATCGTCAAATTGGCCCCTCTTTTCTCTGAAACGGTTGTACTTATCGTCTGCAAAGCTATGTCGCGTGCTGCGGTATGCGGAGACAATAAAATCACCATAGTCGAACACAGATGAAGCTTCTAAGTTGATATAATAGCCAGTAAGAAGTAGTACACTTCAAGTTTTAGGTATCGATTATTGACTTTTTAGCTGGCTTTGGTGCCTTGGACATGTGCTAGGACCTTAAGATTCTGCATCAAAAGGAGGACTAGCAACCGAGTTGCACGGGAGAATGTGAAAAGTGTTCATATGTAGTAAAAACCTGAGAAATCCGTCCATTTTCGTCATTTGTTATCGAATCGACTTAAAGCCAGATCGTCACATTGGCCGCTCTTCTCTCTGAAACGGTTGTACTTATCGTCTGGAAAGCTATTTCGCGTGCTGCGGTATGCGGAGACACTAAAAGCACCATAGTAGAACACAGATGAAGCTTCTAAGATGGTGTAATAGGCAGTAAGAAGTAGTACAATTCAAGTTTTAGGTATCGATTGATGATTTTTTAGCTGGCTTTGATGATCTGGACATGAGCTAGGACCTTAAGATTCTGCATCAAAAGGAGGACTAGCAGCCGAGTTGCCCGGGAGAATGTGAAAAGTGTTCATATGTAGTAAAAACCTGAGAAATCCGTCCGTTTTCGTCATTTGTTATCGAATCGACTTAAAGCCAGATCGTCAAATTGGCCCCTCTTTTCTCTGAAACGGTTGTACTTATCGTCTGCAAAGCTATGTCGCGTGCTGCGGTATGCGGAGACAATAAAATCACCATAGTAGAACACAGATGAAGCTTCTAAGTTGATATAATAGCCAGTAAGAAGTAGTACACTTCAAGTTTTAGGTATCGATTATTGACTTTTTAGCTGGCTTTGGTGCCATGGACATGAGCTAGGACCTTAAGATTCTGCATTAAAGGAGGACTAGCAGCCGCGTTGCACGGGAGAATGTGAAATGTGTTCATATGTAGTAGAAACCAGAGAAATCCGTCCATTTTCGTCATTTGTTATCGAATCGACTTAAAGCCCGATCGTCACATTGGCCGCTCTTCTCTCTGAAACGGTTGTACTTATCGTCTGCATAGCTATGTCGCGTGCTGCGGTATGCGGAGACACTAAAAGCACCATAGTAGAACACAGATGAAGCTTCTAAGTTGATGTAATAGCCAGTAAGAAGTAGTACACTTCAAGTTTTAGGTATCGATTATTGACTTTTTAGCTGGCATTGGTGCCTTGGACATGAGCTAGGACCTTAAGATTCTGCATCAAAAGGAGGACTAGCAGCCGAGTTGTACGGGAGAATGTGAAAAGTGTTCATATGTAGTAAAAACCTGAGAAATCCGTCCGTTTTCGTCATTTGTTATCGAATCGACTTAAAGCCAAATCGTCACATTGGCCGCTCTGCTCTCTGAAACGGTTGTACTTATCGTCTGCAAAGCTATGTCGCGTACTGCGGTATTCGGAGACACTAAAAGCACCATAGTAGAACACAGATGAAGCTTCTAATATGATGTAACAGCCAGTAAGAAGTAGTACAATTCAAGTTTTAGGTATCGATTATTGACTTTTTAGCTGGCTTTGGTGATCTGGACATGAGCTAGGACCTTAAGATTCTGCATGAAAGGAGGACTAGCAGCCGAGTTACACGGGAGAATGTGAAAAGTGTTCATATGTAGTAAAAACCTGAGAAATCCGTCCGTTTTCATCATTTGTTATCGAATCGACTTAATGCCAGAACGTGACATTGGCCGCTCCTCTCTCTGAAACGGTTGTACTTATCGTCCTCAAAGCTATGTCGCGTGCTGCGGTATGCGGAGACACTAAAAGCACCATAGTAGAACACAGATGAAGCTTCTAAGTTGATGTTATAGCCAGTAAGATGTAGTACAATTCAAGTTTTAGGTAACGATTATTGACTTTTTAGCTGGCTTTGGTGCTCTGGACATGAGCTATTACCTTAAGATTCTGCATCAAAAGGAGGACTAGCAGCCGAGTTGCACGGGAGAATGTGAAAAGTGTTCATATGTAGCAAAAACCTGAGAAATCCGTCCGTTTTCGTCATTTGTTATCGAATCGACTTAAAGCCAAGTCGTCACATTGGCCGCTCTGCTCTCTGAAACGGTTGTACTTATCGTCTGCAAAGCTATGTCGCGTGCTGCGGTATTCGGAGACACTAAAAGCACCATAGTAGAACACAGATGAAGTTTCTAAGATGATGTAATAGCCAGTAAGAAATAGTACAATTCAAGTTTTAGGTATCGATTGTTGACTTTTTAGCTGGCTTCGGTGCCTTGGACGTGACCTAGGACCTTAAGATTCTGCATGAAAGGAGGACTAGCAGCCGAGTTGCACGGGAGAATGTGAAAAGTGTTCATATGTAGTAAAAACCTGAGAAATCCGTCCGTTTTCGTAATTTGTTATCGAATCGACTAAAGGCCCGATCGTCACATTGGCCGCTCTTACCTCTAAAACGGTTGTACTTGTCGTCTGCAAAGCAATGTCGCGTGCTGCGGTATGCGGAGACACTAAAAGCACCATAGTAGAACACTGATGAAGCTTCTAAGTTGATGTAATAGCCAGTGAGAAGTAGTACAATTCAAGTTTTAGGTATCGATTATTGACTTTTTAGCTGTCTTTGGTGCCTTCGACATGAGCTAGGACCTTAAGATTCTGCATGAAAGGAGAACTAGCAGCCGAGTTGCATTGGAGAATGTGAAAAGTGTTCATATGTAGTAAAAACCTGAGAAATCCGTCCGTTTTCGTCATCTGTTATCGAATCGACTTAAAGACCAGATCGTCAAATTGGCCCCTCTTTTCTCTGTAACGGTTTTACTTATCGTCTGCAAAGCTATGTCGCGTGCTGCGGTATGCGGAGACAATAAAGTCACATTAGTAGAACACAGATGAAACTTCTAAGTTGATATAATAGCCAGTAAGAAGTAGTACACTTCAAGTTTTAGGTATCGATTATTGACTTTTTAGCTGGCTTTCGTGCCTTGGACATCAGCTAGGACCTTAAGATTCTGCATCAAAAGGAGGACTATCAGCCGAGTTGCACGGTAGAATGTGAAAAGTGTTCATATGTAGTAAAAACCTGAGAAATCCGTCCATTTTCGTCATTTGTCATCGAATCGACTTAATGCCAGAACGTCACACTGGCCGCTCCTCTCTCTGAAACGGTTGTACTTATCGTCCTCAAAGCTATGTCGCGTGCTGCGGTATGCGGAGACTCTAAAAGCACCATAGCAGAACACAGATGAAGCCTCTAAGATGATGTAATTGCCAGTAAGAAGTAGTACAATTCAAGTTTTATTTATCGATTATTGAATTTTAGCTGGCTTTGGTGCCTTGGACATGAGCTAGAACCTTAAGATTCTGCATGAAAGGAGGACTAGCAGCCGAGTTGCACGGGAGAATGTGAAAAGGGTTCATATGTAGTAAAAACCTGAGAAATCCGTCCGTTTTCGTCATTTGTTATTGAATCGACTTAAAGCCAGATCGTCACATTGGCCGCTCATCACTCTGAAACGGCTGTACTTATCGTCTGCAAAGCTACGTCGCGTGCTGCGGTATGCGGAGACACTAAAAGCACCATATTAGAACACAGATGAAGCTTCTAAGATGATGTAATAGCCAGTAAGAAGTAGTACAATTCAAGTTTTAGGTATCGATTATTGACTTTTTAGCAGGCTTTGGTGCCTTGGACATGAGCTAGTACCTTAAGATTCTGCATGAAAGGAGGACTAGCAGCCGAGTTGCACGGGAAAATGTGAAAAGTGTTCATATGTAGTAAAAACCTGAGAAATCCGTCCGTTGTTGTCATTTGTTATCGAATCGACTTAAAGCCAGATCGTCACATTGGCCGCTCTTCTCTCTGAAACGGTTGTACTTATCGTCCTCAAAGCTATGTCGCGTGCTGCGTTATACGGAGACACTAAAAGCACCATAGTAGAACACAGATGAAGCTTCTAAGTTGATGTAATAGCCAGTAGGAAGTAGTGCAATTCAAGTTGTAGGTATCGATTATTGACTTCTTATCTACTTTGGTGCCTTGGACATGGACTACAACCTTAAGATTCTGCATGAAAGGATGACTAGCAGCCGAGTTGCACGGGAGAATGTGAAAAGTGTTCATATGTAGTAAAAACCTGCGAAATCCGTCCGTTTTCGTCATTTGTTATCGAACGACTTAAAGCCAGATCGTCACATTTGCCGCTCTTCTCTCTGAAACGGTTGTACTTATCGTCTGCAAAGCTATGTCGCGTGCTGCGGTATTCGGAGACACTAAAAGCACCATAGTAGAACACAGATGAAGCTTCTAATTTGATGTAATAGCCAGTAAGAAGTAGTACAATTCAAATTTTAGGTTCTGATTATTTACTTTATAGCTGCTTTGGGGCCTTGGACATGAGCTAGGACCTTAAGATTCTGCATGAAAGGAGGACTAGCAGCCGAGTTGCACGGGAGAATGTGAAAAGTGTTCATATGTAGTAAAAACCTGAGAAATCCGCCCATTTCGTCATTTGTTATCGAATCGACTTAAAGCCAGATCGTCACATTGGCCGCTCTTCTCTCTGAAACGGTTGTACTTATCGTCTGCAGAGCTATGTCTCGTGCTGCGGTATGCGGAGACACTAAAAGCACCACAGTTGAACACAGATGAAGATTCTAAGTTGACGTAATAGCCACTAAGAAGTAGTACAATTCGAGTTTAGGTATCGATTATGGACTTTTAAGCTGGCTTTGGTGCCTTGGACATGAGCTAGGACCTTAAGATTCTGCATGAAAGGAGGACTAGCAGCCGAGTTGCACGGGAGAAAGTGAAAAGTGTTCATATGTAGTAAAAACCTGAGAAATCCGTCCGTTTTCGTCATTTGTTATCGAATCGAATTAAAGCCAGATCGTCACTTGGCCGCTCTTCTCTCTGAAACGGTTGTACTTATCGTCTGCAAAGCTATGTCGCGTGCTGCGGTAGACGGAGACACTAAAAGCACCATAGTAGAACACAGATGAAGCTTCTAAGTTGATGTAATAGCCAGTAAGAAGTAGTACAATTCAAGTTTTATGTACTGATTATTTTTTTTTAGCTGGCTTTGGTGCCTTGGACATGAGCTAGGACCTTAAGATTTGCATGAAAGGAGGACTAGCAGCCGAGTTGCACGGGAGAATGTGAAAAGGGTTCATATGTAGTAGAAACCTGAGAAATCCGTCCGTTTTCGTCATTTGTTATCGAATCGACTTAAAGCCAGATCGTACTTGGCCGCTATTCTCTCTGAAACGGTTGTACTTATCGTCTGCAAAGCTATGGCGCGTGCTGCGGTATGCGGAGACACTAAAAGCACCATAGTAGAACACAGATGAAGCTTCTAAGTTGATGTAATAGCCAGTAAGAAGTAGTACAATTCAAGTTTTAGGTATTGATGATTGGCTTTTTAGCTGGCTTTGGTGCCTTGGACATGAGCTAGGACCTTAAGAATCTGCATGAAAGGAGGACTAGCAGCCGAGTTGCACGTGAGAATGTGAAAAGTGTTCATATGTAGTAAACACCTGAGAAATCCGTCCGATTTCGTCATCTGTTATCGAATCGACTTAAAGACAGATCGTCACATTGGCCGCTCTTCTCTCTGAAACGGTTGTACTTATCGTCTGCAGAGCTATGTCTCGTGCTGCGGTATGCGGAGACACTAAAAGCACCACAGTTGAACACAGATGAAGATTCTAAGTTGACGTAATAGCCACTAAGAAGTAGTACAATTCGAGTTTAGGTATCGATTATGGACTTTTAAGCTGGCTTTGGTGCCTTGGACATGAGCTAGGACCTTAAGAATCTGCATGAAAGGAGGACTAGCAGCCGAGTTGCACAAGAGGGTGAGGAAAGTGTTCATATGTAGTAAAAACCTGAGAAATCCGTCCGTTTTCGTCATTTGTTATCGAATCGACTTAAAGCCAGATCGTACTTGGCCGCTAATCTCTCTGAAACCGTTGTACATATCGTCTGCAAAGCTATGTCGCGGGCTGCGGTATGCGGAGACACTAAAATTACCATAGTAGAACACAGATGAAGCTTCTAAGTTGATGTAATAGCCAGTAAGAAGTAGTACAATTCAAGTTTTAAGTATTGATGATTGGCTTTTTAGCTGGCTTTGGTGCCTTGGACATGAGCTAGGACCTTAAGAATCTGCATGAAAGGAGGACTAGCAGCCGAGTTGCACGTGAGAATGTGAAAAGTGTTCATATGTAGTAAACACCTGAGAAATCCGTCCGATTTCGTCATTTGTTATCAAATCGACTTAAAGCCAGATCGTCACATTGCCCGCTCTTCTCTCTGAAACGGTTGTACTTATCGTCTGCAGAGCTATGTCGCGTGCTGCGGTATGCGGAGACACTAAAAGCACCACAGTTGAACACAGATGAAGATTCTAAGTTGACGTAATAGCCACTAAGAAGTAGTACAATTCAAGTTTTAGGAATCGATTATTGACTTTTTAGCTGGCTTTGGTGCCTTGGTCATGAGCTAGGACCTTAAGAATCTGCATGAAAAGAGGACTAGCAGCCGAGTTGCACGGGAGAATGTCAAAAGTGTTCATATGTAGTAAAAACCAGAGATTCGTCCGTTTTCGTCATTTGTTATCGAATCGACTTAAAGCCAGATCGTTTCATTGGCCGCTCTTCTCTCTGAAACGGTTGTACTTATCGTATGCCAAGCTATGTCGCGTGCTGCGGCATGCGGAGACACAAAAAGCACCATAGTAGAACACAGATGAAGCTTCTAAGTTGATGTAATAGCAAGTAAGAAGAAGTACAATTCTATGTTTTGGTACTGATTATTGACTTTTTAGCTGGCTTTGGTGCCTTGGACATGAGCTAGGACCTTAAGATTCTGCATGAAAGGAGGACTAGCAGCCGAGTTGCACGGGAGAATGTGAAAAGTGTTCATATGTAGTAAAAACCTGCGAAATCCGTCCGTTTTCGTCATTTGTTATCGAATCGACTTAAAGCCAGATCGTACTTGGCCGCTCTTCTCTCTGAAACGGTTGTACTTATCGTCTGCAAAGCTATGTCGCGTGCTGCGGTATGCGGAGACACTAATAGCACCATAGTAGAACACAGATGAAGCTTCTAAGTTGATGTAATAGCCAGTAAGAAGTAGTACAATTCAAGTTTTAGGTATTGATTATTGACTTTTTAGCTGGCTTTGGTGCCTTGGACATGAGCTAGGACCTTAAGAATCTGCATGAAAGGAGGACTAGCAGCCGAGTTGCACGGGAGAATGTGAAAAGTGTTCATATGTAGTAAACACCTGAGAAATCCGTCCGATTTCGTCATTTGTTATCGAATCGACTTACAGCCAGATCGTCACATTGGCCGCTCTTCTCTCTGAAACGGTTGTACTTATCCTCTGCAGAGCTATGTCGCGTGCTGCGGTATGCGGAGACACTAAAAGCACCACAGTAGAACACAGATGAAGATTCCAAGTTGACGTAATAGCCACTAAGAAGTAGTACAATACATGTTTTAGGTATCGATTATTGATTTTTAGGTGGCTTTGGTGCCTTGGACATGAGCTAGGACCTTAAGAATCTGCATGAAAGGAGGACTAGCAGCCGAGTTGCACGGGAGAATGTGAAAAGTGTTCATATGTAGTAAAAACCTGAGAAATCCGTCCGTTTTCGACATTTGTTATTGAATCGACTTAAAGCCAAATTGTCACATTGGCCGCTCTTTTCTCTGAAACGATTGTACTTATCGTCTGCAAAGCTATGTCGCGTGCTGCGGTATGCGGAGACACTAAAAGCACCATAGTAGAACATAGATGAAGGTTCTAAGTTGATGTAATAGCCAGTAAGAAGTAGTCCAATTCAAGTTTTAGATAGTGATTATTGACTTTTTAGCTGGCTTTGGTGCCTTGGACATGAGCTAGGACCTTAAGATTCTGCATGAAAGGAGGACTAGCAGCCGAGTTGCACGGGAGAATGTGAAAAGTGTTCATATGTAGTAAAAACCTGAGAAATCCGTCCGTTTACGTCATTTGTTATCGAATCGACTTAAAGCCAGATCGTCACATTGGCCGCTCTTCTCTCTGAAACGGTTGTACTTATCGTCTGCAAAGCTATGTCGCGTGCTGCGGCATGCGGAGACACAAAAAGCACCATAGTAGAAAACAGATGAAGCTTCTAAGTTGATGTAATAGCAAGTAAGAAGTAGTACAATTCAAGTTTTAGGTAGTGATTATTGAATTTTTAGCTGGCTTTGGTGCCTTGGACATGAGCTAGGACCTTAAAATTCTGCATGAAAGGAGGACTAGCAGCCGAGTTGCACGGGAGAATGTGAAAAGTGTTCATATGTAGTAAAAACCTGAGAAATCCGTCCGATTTCGTCATTTGTTATCGAATCGACTTAAAGCCAGATCGTCACATTGGCCGCTCTTCTCTCTGAAACGGTTGTACTTATCGTCTGCAAAGCTATGTCGCGTGCTGCGGCATGCGGAGACACAAAAAGCACCATAGTAGAACACAGATGAAGCCTCTAAGTTGATGTAATAGCAAGTAAGAAGAAGTACAATTCTATGTTTTGGTACTGATTATTGACTTTTTAGCTGGCTTTGATGCCTTGGACATGAGCTGGGACCTTAAGATTCTGCATGAAACGAGGACTAGCAGCAGAGTTGCACGGGAGAATGTGAAAAGTGTTCATATGTAGTAAAAACCTGAGATATCCGTCCGTTTTCGTCATTTGTTATCGAATCGACTTAAAGCCAGATCGTCACATTGGCCGCTCTTCTCTCTGAAACGGTTGTACTTATCGTCTGCAAAGCTATGTCGCGTGCTGCGGTATGCGGAGACACTAAAAGGACCATAGTAGAACACAGATGAAGCCTCTAAGATGAAGTAATTGCCAGTAAGAAGTAGTACAAGTTTTAGGTATCGATTATTGACTTTTTTGCTGGCTTTGGTGCCTTGGACATGAGCTAGGACCTTATGATTCTGCATGAAACGAGGACTAGCAGCCGAGTTGCACGGGAGAGTGTGAAAAGTGTTCACATCTAGTAAAAACCTGAGAAATCCGTCCGTTTTCGTCATTTGTTATCAAATCGACTTAAAGCCAGATCGTCACATTTGCCGCTCTTTTCTCTGAAACGATTGTACTTATCGTCTGCAAAGCTATGTCGCGTGCTGCGGTATGCGGAGACACTAAAAGCACCATAGTAGAACACAGACGAAGGTTCTAAGTTGATGTAATAGCCAGTAAGAAGTAGTCCAATTCAAGTTTTAGGTATCGATTATTGACTTTTTAGCTGGCTTTGGTGCCTTGGACATGAGCTAGGACCTTAAGATTCTGCATGAAAGGAGGACTAGCAGCCGAGTTGCACGGGAGAATGTGAAAATTGTTCATATGTAGTAAAAACCTGAGAAATCCGTCCGTTTTCGTCATTTGTTATCGAATCGACTTAAAGCCAGATCGTCACATTGGCCGCTCTTCTCTCTGGAACGGTTGTACTTATCGTCTAACAAGCTATGTCGCGTGCTGCGGTATGCGGAGACACTAAATGCACCATAGTAGAACACAGATGAAGCTTCTAAGTTGATGTAATAGCCAGTAAGAAGTAGTACAATTCAAGTATTAGGTATCGATTGTTGACTTTTTAGCTGGCTTTGGTGCCTTGGACATGAGCTAGGACCTTAAGATTCTGCATGAAAGGAGGACTAGCAGCCGAGTTGCACGGGAGAGTGTGAAAAGTGTTAACATGTAGTAAAAACCTGAGAAATCCGTCCGTTTTCGTCATTTGTTATCGAATCGACTTAAAGCCAGATCGTCACATTTGCCGCTCTTCTCTCTGAAACGGTTGCACTTATCGTCTGCAAAGCTATGTCGCGTGCTGCGGTATGCGGAGACACTAAAAGCACCATAGTAGAACACAGATGAAGCTTCTAAGTTGATGTAATAGCCAGTAAGAAGTAGTACAATTCAAGTTTTAGGTATCGATTATTGACTTTTTAGCTTGCTTTGGTGCCTTGGACATGAGCTAGGACCTTATGATTCTGCATGAAAGGAGGACTAGCAGCCGAGTAGCACGGGAGAATGTTAAAAATTTTCATATGCAGTAAAAACCCGAAAAATCCGTCCGTTTTCGTCATTTGTTATCGAATCGACTTAAAGCCAGATCGTCACATTGGCCGCTCTTCTCTCTGAAACAGTTGTACTTATCGTCTGCAAAGCTATGTCGCGTGCTGCGGTATGCGGAGACACTGAAAGCACCATAGTAGAACACAGATGAAGCTTCTAAGTTGATGTAATAGCCAGTAAGAAGTAGTACAATACATGTTTTAGGTATCGATTATTGATTTTTAGGTGGCTTTGGTGCCTTGGACATGAGCTAGGACCTTAAGAATCTGCATGAAAGGAGGACTAGCAGCCGAGTTGCACGGGAGAATGTGAAAAGTGTTCATATGTAGTAAAAACCTGAGAAATCCGTCCGTTTTCGACATTTGTTATTGAATCGACTTAAAGCCAAATTGTCACATTGGCCGCTCTTTTCTCTGAAACGTTTGTACTTATCGTCTGCAAAGCTATGTCGCGTGCTGCGGTATGCGGAGACACTAAAAGCACCATAGTAGAACATAGATGAAGGTTCTAAGTTGATGTAATAGCCAGTAAGAAGTAGTCCAATTCAAGTTTTAGGTATCCATTATTGACTTCTTAGCTCTCTTTGGTGCCTTGGACATGAGCTAGGACCTTAAGATTCTGCATGAAAGGAGAACTAGCAGCCGAGTTGCACGGGAGAATGTGAAAAGTGTTCATATGTAGTAAAATCCTGAGAAATCCGTCCGTTTTCGTCATTTGTTATCGAATCGACTTAAAGCCTGATCGTCACGTTGGCCGCTCTTTTCTCTGGAACGGTTGTACTTATCGTCTGCAAACCTATGTCGAGTGCTGCGGTATGCGGAGACACTAAATGCACCATAGTAGAACACAGATGAAGCTTCTAAGTTGATGTAATAGCCAGTAAGAAGTAGTACAATTCAAGTTTTAGGTAGTGATTATTGACTTTTTAGCTGGCTTTGGTGCCTTGGACATGAGCTAGGACCTTAAGATTCTGCATGAAAGGAGGACTAGCAGCCGAGTTGCACGGGAGAATGTGAAAAGTGTTCATATGTAGTAAAAACCTGAGAAATCCGTCCGTTTACGTCACTTGTTATCGAATGGACTTAAAGCCAGATCGTCACATTGGCCGCTCTTCTCTCTGAAACGGTTGTACTTATCGTCTGCAAAGCTATGTCGCGTGCTGCGGCATGCGGAGACACAAAAAGCACCATAGTAGAACACAGATGAAGCTTCTAAGTTGATGTAATAGCAAGTAAGAAGTAGTACAATTCAAGTTTTAGGTAGTGATTATTGAATTTTTAGCTGGCTTTGGTGCCTTGGACATGAGCTAGGACCTTAAAATTCTGCATGAAAGGAGGACTAGCAGCCGAGTTGCACGGGAGAATGTGAAAAGTGTTCATATGTAGTAAAAACCTGAGAAATCCGTCCGTTTTCGTCATTTGTTATCGAATCGACTTAAAGCCAGATCGTCACATTGGCCGCTCTTCTCTCTGAAACGGTTGTACTTATCGTCTGCAAAGCTATGTCGCGTGCTGCGGCATGCGGAGACACAAAAAGCACCATAGTAGAACACAGATGAAGCCTCTAAGTTGATGTAATAGCAAGTAAGAAGAAGTACAATTGTATGTTTTGGTACTGATTATTAACTTTTTAGCTGGCTTTGATGCCTTGGACATGAGCTGGGACCTTAAGATTCTGCATGAAACGAGGACTAGCAGCAGAGTTGCACGGGAGAATGTGAAAAGTGTTCATATGTAGTAAAAACCTGAGATATCCGTCCGTTTTCGTCATTTGTTATCGAATCGACTTAAAGCCAGATCGTCACATTGGCCGCTCTTCTCTCTGAAACGGTTGTACTTATCGTCTGCAAAGCTATGTCGCGTGCTGCGGTATGCGGAGACACTAAAAGGACCATAGTAGAACACAGATGAAGCCTCTAAGATGAAGTAATTGCCAGTAAGAAGTAGTACAAGTTTTAGGTATCGATTATTGACTTTTTTGCTGGCTTTGGTGCCTTGGACATGAGCTAGGACCTTAAGATTCTGCATGAAAGGAGGACTAGCAGCCGAGTTGCACGGGAGAGTGTGAAAAGTGTTAACATGTAGTAAAAACCTGAGAAATCCGTCCGTTTTCGTCATTTGTTATCGAATCGACTTAAAGCCAGATCGTCACATTTGCCGCTCTTCTCTCTGAAACGGTTGCACTTATCGTCTGCAAAGCTATGTCGCGTGCTGCGGTATGCGGAGACACTAAAAGCACCATAGTAGAACACAGATGAAGCTTCTAAGTTGATGTAATAGCCAGTAAGAAGTAGTACAATTCAAGTTTTAGGTATCGATTATTGACTTTTTAGCTTGCTTTGGTGCCTTGGACATGAGCTAGGACCTTATGATTCTGCATGAAAGGAGGACTAGCAGCCGAGTAGCACGGGAGAATGTTAAAAACTTTCATATGCAGTAAAAACCCGAAAAATCCGTCCGTTTTCGTCATTTGTTATCGAATCTACTTAAAGCCAGATCGTCACATTGGCCGCTCTTCTCTCTGAAACAGTTGTACTTATCGTCTGCAAAGCTATGTCGCGTGCTGCGGTATGCGGAGACACTGAAAGCACCATAGTAGAACACAGATGAAGCTTCTAAGTTGATGTAATAGCCAGTAAGAAGTAGTACAATTCAAGTTTTAGGTATCGATTATTGGCTTTTTAGCTGGCTTTGGCGCCTTGGACATGAGCTAGGACCTTAAGATTCTGCATGAAAGGAGGACTAGCAGCCGCGTTGAACGGGAGAATGTGAAAAGTGTTCATATGTAGTAAAAACCTTAGAAATCCGTCCGTTTTCGTCATTTGTCATCGAATCGACTTAAAGCCAGATCGCCACCTTGGCCGCTCTTCTCTCTGAAATGGCTGTACTTATCGTCTGCAAAGCTATGTCGAGTGCTGCGGTATGCGGAGACACTAAAACCACCATAGTAAAACACAGATGAAGCATCTAATTTAATGTAATAGACAGTAAGAAGTAGTACAATTCAAGTTTTAGGTATCGATTATGGACTTTTTTGCTGGCTTTGGTGCCTTGGGCATGAGCTAGGACCTTAAGAATCTGCATGAAAGGAGGACTAGCAGCCGAGTTGCACGGGAGAATGTGAAAAGTGTTCATATGTAGTAAAAACCTGAGAAATCCGTCCGTTTTCGTAATTTGTTATCAAATCGACTTAAAGCCACATCGTCACATTGGCCCCTCTTCTCTCTGAAACGGTTGTACTTATCGTCTGCAAAGCTATGTCTCGTGCTCCGGAATGCGGAGACACTAAAAGCACCATAGTAGAAAACAGATGAAGCTTCTAAGTTGATGTAATAGCCAGTAGGATATAGTACAATTCAAGTTTTAGGTATCGATTATTGACTTTTTACCCTTCTTTGGTGACTTGAACATGAGCAAGGACCTTAAGAATCTGCATGAAAGGAGGACTAGCAGGCGAGTTGCACGGGAGAATGTGAAAAGTGTTCATATGTTGTAAAAACCTGAGAAATCCGTCCGTTTTCGTCATTTGTTATCGAATCGACTTAAAGCCAGATCGTCACATTGGCCGCTCTTCTCTCTGGAACGGGTGTACTTATCGTCTGCAAAGCTATGTCGCGTGCTGCGGTATGCGGAGACACTAAATGCACCATAGTAGAACACAGATGGAGCTTCTAAGTTGATGTAATAGCCAGAAAGAAGTAGTACAATTCAAGTTTTAGGTAGTGATTATTGACTTTTTATCTGGCTTTGGTGACTTTTACATGAGCTAGGACGTTAAGATTCTGCATGAAAGGAGGACTAGCAGCCGAGTTGCACGGGACAATGTGAAAAGTGTTCATATGTAGTAAAAACCTGAGAAATCCGTCCGTTTTCGTCATTTGTTATCGAATCGACTTAAAAGCCAGATCGTCACATTGGCCGCTCTTCTCTCTGAAACGGTTGTACTTATCGTCTGCAAAGCTATGTCGCGTGCTGCGGTATGCGGAGACTCTCAAAGCACCATAGTAGAACACAGATGAAGCTTCTAAGTTGATGTAATAGCCAGTAAGAAGTAGTACAATTCAAGTTTTAGGTATCGATTATTGACTTTTTAGCTGGCTTTGGTGCCTTGGACATGAGCTAGGACCTTAAGATTCTGCATGAAAGGAGAACTAGCACCCGAGTTGCACGGGAGAATGTGAAAAGTGTTCATATGTAGTAAAAACCTGAGAAATCCGTACGTTTTCGTCATTTGTTATCGACTCAACTTAAAGCCAGATCATCACATTGGCCGCTCTTCTCTCTGAAACGGTCGTAATTATCGTCTGCAAAGCTATGTCGCGTGCTGCGGTATGCGGAGACACTAAAAGGACCATAGTAGAACACAGATGAAGCCTCTAAGATGATGTAATTGCCAGTAAGAAGTAGTACAATTCAAGTTTTAGGTATCGATTATTGACTTTTTAGCTGGCTTTGGTGCCTTGGACTTGAGCTAGGACCTTAAGATTCTGCATGAAAGGAGGACTAGCAGCCGAGTTGCACGGCAGAATGTGAAAAGTGTTCATATGTAGTAAAAACCTGAGAAATCCGTCCGTTTTCGTCATTTGTTATCGAATCGACTTAAAGCCAGATCGTCACATTGGCCGCTCTTCTCTCTGGAAGGGTTGTACTTATCGTCTGCAAAGCTATGTCGCGTGCTGCGGTATGCGGAGGCACTAAATGCACCATAGTAGAACACAGATGAAGCTTCTAAGTTGATGTAATAGCCAGTAAGAAGTAGTACAATTCAAGTTTTAATTAGTGATTATTGACTTTCTAGCTGGATTTGGTGCCTTGGACATGAGCTAGGACCTTAAAATTCTGCATGAAAGGAGGACTAGCAGCAGAGTTGCACGGGAGAATGTGAAAGTGTTCATATGTAGTAAAAACCTAGAAATCCGTCCGTTTTCGTCATTTGTTATCGAATCAAAGCCAGATCGTCACATTGGCCGCTCTTCTCTCTGAAACGGTTGTACTTATCGTCTGAAAAGCTATGTCGCGTGCTGCGGTATGCGGAGACACTAAAAGCACCATAGTAGAACACAGATGAAGCTTCTAAGTTGATGTAATAGCCAGTAAGAAGCAGTACAATTCAAGTTTTAGGTATCGATTATTGACTTTTTAGCTGGCTTTGGTGCCTTGGACATGAGCTAGGACCTTAAGATTCTGCATGAAAGGAAGACTAGCAGCCGAGTTGCACGGGAGCATGTGAAAAGTGTTCATATGTAGTAAAAACCTGAGAAATCCCTCCGTTTTCGTCATTTGTTATCGAAACGACTTAAAGCCAGATCGTCACATTGGCCGCTCTTCTCTCTGAAACGGTTGTACTTATCGTCTGCAAAGCTATGTCGTATGCTGCGGTAGGCGGAGACACTAAAACCACCACAATTGAACACAGATGATGCTTCCAATTTGATGTAATAGCCAGTAAAAAGTAGTACAATTCAAGTTTTAGGTATCGATTATTGATTTTTTAGCTGGCTTTGGTGCCTTGGACATGAGCTAGGACCTTAAGATTCTGCATGAAAGGAGAACTAGCACCCGAGTTGAACGGGAGAATGTGAAAAGTGTTCATATGTAGTAAAAACTTGAGAAATCCGTCCGTTTTCGTCATTTGTTATCGACTCGACTTAAAGCCAGATCATCACATTGGCCGCTCTTCTCTCTGAAATCGTCGTAATTATCGTCTGCAAAGCTATGTCTCGTGCTCCGGAATGCGGAGACACTAAAAGCACCATAGTAGAAAACAGATGAAGCTTCTAAGTTGATGTAATAGCCAGTAGGATATAGTACAGTTCAAGTTTTAGGTATCGATTATTGATTTTTTACCCTTCTTTGGTGACTTGAACATGAGCAAGGACCTTAAGAATCTGCATGAAATGAGGACTAGCAGCCGAGTTGCACGGGAGAATGTGAAAAGTGTTCATATGTTGTAAAAACCTGAGAAATCCGTCCGTTTTCGTCATTTGTTATCGAATCGACTTAAAGCCAGATCGTCACTTGGCCGCTCTTCTCTCTGGAACGGTTGTACTTATCGTCTGCAAAGCTATGTCGCGTGCTGCGGTATGCGGAGACACTAAATGCACCATAGTAGAACACAGAAGAAGCTTCTAAGTTGATGTAATAGCCAGTAAGAAGTAGTACAATTCAAGTTTTAGGTAGTGATTATTGACTTTTTATCTGGCTTTGGTGCCTTTTACATGAGCTAGGACGTTAAGATTCTGCATGAAAGGAGGACTAGCAGCCGAGTTGCACGGGACAATGTGAAAAGTGTTCATATGTAGTAAAAACCTGAGAAATCCGTCCGTTTTTGTCATTTGTTATCGAATCGACTTAAAAGCCAGATCGTCACATTGGCCGCTCTTCTCTCTGAAACGGTTGTACTTATCGTCTGCATAGCTATGTCGCGTGCTGCGGTGTGCGGAGACACTAAAAGCACCATAGTAGAACACAGATGAAGCTTCTAAGTTGATGTAATAGCCAGTAAGAAGTAGTAAAATTCAAGTTTTAGGTATCGATTATTGACTTTTTAGCTGGCTTTGGTGCCTTGGACATGAGCTAGGACCTTAAGATTCTGCATGAAAGGAGAACTAGCACCCGAGTTGAACGGGAGAATGTGAAAAGTGTTCATATGTAGTAAAAACCTGAGAAATCCGTCCGTTTTCGTCATTTGTTATCGACTCAACTTAAAGCCAGATCATCACATTGGACGCTCTTCTCTCTGAAACGGTTGTAATTATCGTCTGCAAAGCTATGTCTCGTACTCCGGTATGCGGAGACACTAAAAGCACCATAGTAGAACACAGATGAAGCTTCTAGGTTGATGTAATAGCCAGTAAGATATAGTACAATTCAAGTTTTAGGTATCGATTATTGACTTTTTAGCTGGCTTTGGTGCCTTGGACATGAGCTAGGACCTTAAGATTCTGCATGAAAGGAGGACTAGCAGCCGAGTTGCGCGGGAGAATGTGGAATGTGTTCATATGTAGTAAAAACCTAGAAATCCGTCCGTTTTCGTCATTTGTTATCGAATCGACTTAAAGCCAGATCGTCACATTGGCCGCTCTTCTCTCTGAAACGGTTGTACTTATCGTCTGCAAAGCTATTTCGCGTTCTGCGGTATGCGGAGACACTAAAAGGACCATAGTAGAACACAGATGAAGCCTCTAAGATGATGTAATTGCCAGTAAGAAGTAGTACAATTCAAGTTTTAGGTATCGATTATTGACTTTTTAGCTGGCTTTGGTGCCTTGGACTTGAGCTAGGACCTTAAGATTCTGCATGAAAGGAGGACTAGCAGCCGAGTTGCACGGCAGAAAGTGAAAAGTGTTCATATGTAGTAAAAACCTGAGAAATCCGTCCGTTTTCGTCATTTGTTATCGAATCAACTTAAAGCCAGATCGTCACATTGTCCGCTCTTCTCTCTGGAACGGTTGTACTTATCGTCTGCAAAGCTATGTCGCGTGCTGCGGTATGCGGAGGCACTAAATGTACCATAGTAGAACACAGATGAAGCTTCTAAGTTGATGTAATAGCCAGTAAGAAGTAGTACAATTCAAGTTTTAATTAGTGATTATTGACTTTTTAGCTGGATTTGGTGCCTTGGACATGAGCTAGGACCTTAAGATTCTGCATGAAAGGAGGACTAGCAGCAGAGTTGCACGGGACAATGTGAAAAGTGTTCATATGTAGTAAAAACCTGAGAAAACCGTCCGTTTTCGGCATTTGTTATCGAATCGACTTAAAGCCAGATCGTCACATTGGCCGCTCTTCTCTCTGAAACGGTTGTACTTATCGTCTGCAAAGCTATGTCGCGTGCTGCGGTATGCGGAGACACTAAAAGGACCATTGTAGAACACAGATGAAGCCTCTCAGAAAATGTAATTGCCAGTAAGAAGTAGTACAATTCAAGTTTTAGGTATCGATTACTGAATTTTTAGCTGTCTTTGGTGCCTTGGACATGAGCTAGGACCTTAAGATTCTGCATGAAAGGAGGACTAGCAGCCGAGTTGCACGGGAGAGTGTGAAAAGTGTTCACATGGAGTAAAAACCTGAGAAATCCGTCCGTTTTCGTCATTTGTTATCGAATCGACTTAAAGCCAGATCGTCACATTTGCCGCTCTTCTCTCTGAAACGCTTGTACTTATCGTCTGCATAGCTATGTCGCGTGCTGCGGTATGCGGAGACACTAAAAGCACCATAGTAGAACACAGATGAAGCTTCTAAGATGATGTAATAGCCAGTAAGAAGTAGTACAATACAAGTTTTAGGTGTCGATTATTGACTTTTTAGCTGGCTTTGGTGCCTTGGACATGAGCTAGGATCTTAAGATTCTGCATGAAAGGAGGACTAGCAGCCGAGTTGCACGGGAGAATGTGAAAAGTGTTCATATGCAGTAAAAACCCGAAAAATCCGTCCGTTTTCGTCATTTGTTATCGAATCGACTTAAAGCCAGATCGTCACATTGGCCGCTCTTCTCTCTGAAACGGTTGTACTTATCGTCTGCAAAGCTATGTCGCGTGCTGCGGTATGCGGAGACACTAAAAGCACCATAGTAGAACACAGATGAAGCTTGTAAGTTGATGTAATAGCCAGTAAGAAGTAGTACAATTCAAGTTTTAGGTATCGATTATTGGCTTTTTAGCTCGCTTTGGCGCCTTGGACATGAGCTAGGACCTTAAGATTCTGCATGAAAGGCGGACTAGCAGCCGCGTTGCACGGGAGAATGTGAAAAGTGTTCATATGTAGTAAAAACCTTAGAAATCCGTCCGTTTTCGTCATTTGTTATCGAATCGACTTAAAGCCAGATCGCCACACTGGCCGCTCTTCTCTCTGGAACCGTTGTACTTATCGTCTGCAAAGCTATGACGTGTGCTGCGGTATGCGGAGACACTAAAACCACCATAGTAAAACACAGATGAAGCATCTAATTTAATGTAATAGAAAGTAAGAAGTAGTACAATTCAAGTTTTAGGTATCGATTATGGCCTTTTTAGCTGGCTTTGGTGCCTTGGGCATGAGCTAGGACCTTAAGAATCTGCATGAAAGGAGGACTAGCAGCCGAGTTGCACGGGAGAATGTGAAAAGTGTTCATATGCAGTAAAAACCCGAAAAATCCGTTCGTTATCGTCATTTTTTTATCGAATCGACATAAAGCCAGATCGTCACATTGGCCGCACTTCTCTCTGAAATGGTTGTACTTATCGTCTTCAAAGCTATGACGTGTGCTGCGGTATGCGGAGACACTAAAACCACCATAGTAAAACACAGATGAAGCATCTAATTTAATGTAATAGCCAGTAAGAAGTAGTACAATTCAAGTTTCAGGTATCGATTATGGACTTTTTAGCTGGCTTTGGTGCCTTGGACATGAGCTAGTACCTTAAGATTCTGCATGAAAGGAGGACTAGCAGCCGAGTTGCACGGGAGAATGTGAAAAGTGTTCATATGTAGTAAAAACCTAGAAATCCGACCGTTTTCGTCATTTGTTATCGAATCGATTTAAAGCCAGATCGTCACATTGGTCGCTCTTCTCTCTGAAACGATTGTACTTATCGTCTGCAAAGCTATGTCGCGTTGCTGCGGTATGCGGAGACACTAAAAGCACCATAGTAGAACACAGATGAAGGTTCTAAGTTGATGTAATAGCCAGTAAGATATAGTACAATTCAAGTTTTAGGTATAGATTATTGACTTTTTAGCTGGCTTTGGTTCCTTGGACATGAGCTAGGAACTTAAGATTCTCCATGAAAGGAGGACTAGCTGCCGAGTTGCACGGGAGAATGTGAAAAGTGTTCATATGTAGTAAAAACCTGAGAAATCCGTCCGTTTTCGTCATTTGTTATCGAATCGACTTAAAGCCAGATCGTCACATTTGCCGCTCTTCTCTCTGAAACGCTTGTACTTATCGTCTGCATAGCTATGTCGCGTGCTGCGGTATGCGGAGACACTAAAAGCACCATAGTAGAACACAGATGAAGCTTCTAAGATGATGTAATAGCCAGTAAGAAGTAGTACAATACAAGTTTTAGGTATCGATTATTGACTTTTTAGCTGGCTTTGGTGCCTTGGACATGAGCTAGGATCTTAAGATTCTGCATGAAAGGAGGACTAGCAGCCGAGTTGCACGGGAGAATGTGAAAAGTGTTCATATGCAGTAAAAACCCGAAAAATCCGTCCGTTTTCGTCATTTGTTATCGAATCGACTTAAAGCCAGATCGTCACATTGGCCGCTCTTCTCTCTGAAACGGTTGTACTTATCGTCTGCAAAGCTATGTCGCGTGCTGCGGTATGCGGAGACACTAAAAGCACCATAGTAGAACACAGATGAAGCTTGTAAGTTGATGTAATAGCCAGTAAGAAGTAGTACAATTCAAGTTTTAGGTATCGATTATTGGCTTTTTAGCTCGCTTTGGCGCCTTGGACATGAGCTAGGACCTTAAGATTCTGCATGAAAGGCGGACTAGCAGCCGCGTTGCACGGGAGAATGTGAAAAGTGTTCATATGTAGTAAAAACCTTAGAAATCCGTCCGTTTTCGTCATTTGTTATCGAATCGACTTAAAGCCAGATCGCCACACTGGCCGCTCTTCTCTCTGGAACCGTTGTACTTATCGTCTGCAAAGCTATGACGTGTGCTGCGGTATGCGGAGACACTAAAACCACCATAGTAAAACACAGATGAAGCATCTAATTTAATGTAATAGAAAGTAAGAAGTAGTACAATTCAAGTTTTAGGTATCGATTATGGCCTTTTTAGCTGGCTTTGGTGCCTTGGGCATGAGCTAGGACCTTAAGAATCTGCATGAAAGGAGGACTAGCAGCCGAGTTGCACGGGAGAATGTGAAAAGTGTTCATATGCAGTAAAAACCCGAAAAATCCGTTCGTTATCGTCATTTTTTTATCGAATCGACATAAAGCCAGATCGTCACATTGGCCGCACTTCTCTCTGAAATGGTTGTACTTATCGTCTTCAAAGCTATGACGTGTGCTGCGGTATGCGGAGACACTAAAACCACCATAGTAAAACACAGATGAAGCATCTAATTTAATGTAATAGCCAGTAAGAAGTAGTACAATTCAAGTTTCAGGTATCGATTATGGACTTTTTAGCTGGCTTTGGTGCCTTGGACATGAGCTAGTACCTTAAGATTCTGCATGAAAGGAGGACTAGCAGCCGAGTTGCACGGGAGAATGTGAAAAGTGTTCATATGTAGTAAAAACCTAGAAATCCGACCGTTTTCGTCATTTGTTATCGAATCGATTTAAAGCCAGATCGTCACATTGGTCGCTCTTGTCTCTGAAACAATTGTACTTATCGACTGCAAAGCTATGTCGCGTGCTGCGGTATGCGGAGACACTAAAAGCACCATAGTAGAAAACAGATGAAGCTTCTAAGTTGATGTAATAGCCAGTAAGATATAGTACAATTCAAGTTTTAGGTATCGATTATTGACTTTTTAGCTGGCTTTGGTGCCTTGGACATGAGCTAGGACCTTAAGATTCTGCATGAAAGGAGGACTAGCAGCCGAGTTGCACGGAAGAATGTGGAATGTGTTCATATGTAGTAAAAACCTAGAAATCCGTCCGTTTTCGTCATTTGTTATCGACTCGACTTAAAGCCAGATCGTCACATTGGCCGCTCTTCTCTCTGAAACGGTTGTACTTATCGTCTGCTAAGCTATGACGTGTGCTGCGGTATGCGGAGACACTAAAACCACCATAGTAAAAGACAGATGAAGCATCTAATTTAATGTAATAGCCAGTAAGAAGTAGTACAATTAAAGTTTTAGGTATCGATTATTTACTTTTTAGCTGGCTTTAGTGACTTGGACGTGAGCTAGTACCTTAAGATTCTGCATGAAAGGAGGACTAGCAGCCGAGTTGCACGGGAGAATGTGAAAAGTGTTCATATGTAGTAAAAACCTGAGAAATCCGTCCGTATTCGTCATTTGTTACCGAATCGACTTAAAGCCGGATCGTCACATTGGTCGCTCTTCTCTCTGAAACAATTGTACTTATCGACTGCAAAGCTATGTCGCGTGCTGCGGTATGCGGAGACACTAAAAGCACCATAGTAGAAAACAGATGAAGCTTCTAAGTTGATGTAATAGCCAGTAAGATATAGTACAATTCAAGTTTTAGGTATCGATTATTGACTTTTTAGCTGGCTTTGGTGCCTTGGACATGAGCTAGGACCTTAAGATTCTGCATGAAAGGAGGACTAGCAGCCGAGTTGCACGGAAGAATGTGGAATGTGTCCATATGTAGTAAAAACCTAGAAATCCGTCCGTTTTCGTCATTTGTTATCGAATCGACTTAAAGCCTGATCGTCACATTTGCCGCTCTTCTCTCTGAAACGGTTGTACTTATCGTCTGCAAAGCTACGTCGCGTGCTGCGGTATGCGGAGACACTAAAAGATCCATAGTAGAACACAGATGAAGCTTCTAAGTTGACGTAATAGCCAGTAAGAAGTAGCACAATTCAAGTTTTAGGTATCGATTATTGGCTTTTTAGCTCGCTTTGGCGCCTTGGACATGAGCTAGGACCTTAAGATTCTGCATGAAAGGAGGACTAGCATTCGCGTTGCACGGGAGAATGTGAAAAGTGTTCATATGTAGTAAAAACCTTAGAAATCCGTCCGTTTTCGTCATTTGTTATCGAATCGACTTAAAGCCAGATCGCCACACTGGCCGCTCTTCTCTCTGGAACCGTTGTACTTATCGTCTGCAAAGCTATGTCGCGTTGCTGCGGTATGCGGAGACACTAAAAGCACCATAGTAGAACACAGATGTAGGTTCTAAGTTGATGTAATAGCCAGTACGAAGTAGTCCAATTCAAGTTTTAGGTATCGATAATTGACTTTTTAGCGGGCTTTGGTGCCTTGGACATGAGCTAGGACCTTAAGATTCAGCATGAAAGGAAGCCTAGCAGCCGAGTTGCGCGGGAGAATGTGAAAAGTGTTCATATGTAGTAAAAACTTGAGAGATCCGTCCGTTTTCGTCATTTGTTATCGACTCGACTTAAAGCCAGATCATCACATTGGCCGCTCTTCTCTCTGAAATCATCGTAATTATCGTCTGCAAAGCTATGTCTCGTGCTCCGGAATGCGGAGACACTAAAAGAACCATAGTAGAACACAGATGAAGCTTCTAAGTTGATGTAATAGCCAGTAAGAAGTAGTACAATACAAGTTTTAGGTATCGATTATTGATTTTTAGGTGGCTTTCGTGCCTTGGACTTGAGCTAGGACCTTAAGATTCTGCATGAAAAGAGGATTAGCAGCTGAGTTGCACGGGAGAATGTGAAAAGTGTTCATATGCAGTAAAAACCCGAAAAATCCGTTCGTTATCGTCATTTTTTTATCGAATCGACATAAAGCCAGATCGTCACATTGGCCGCTCTTCTCTCTGAAATGGTTGTACTTATCGTCTTCAAAGCTATGACGTGTGCTGCGGTATGCGGAGACACTAAAACCACCTTAGTAAAACACAGATGAAGCTTCTAAGGTGATGTAATAGCCAATAAGATATAGTACTATTCTAGTTTTAGGTATCGATTATTAACTTTTTAGCTGGCTTTGGTGCCTTGGACATGAGCTAGGACCTTAAGATTCTGCATGAAAGGAGGACTAGCAGCTGAGTTGCATGGGAGAATGTGAAAAGTGTTCATATGCAGTAAAAACCCCAAAAATCCGTTCGTTATCGTCATTTTTTTATCGAATCGACATAAAGCCAGATCGTCACATTGGCCGCTCTTCTCTCTGAAATGGTTGTACTTATCGTCTGCAAAGCTATGACGTGTGCTGCTGTATGCGGAGACACTAAAACCACCATAGTAAAAGACAGATGAAGCATCTAATTTAATGTAATAGCCAGTAAGAAGTAGTACAATTAAAGTTTTAGGTATCGATTATGGACTTTTTAGCTGGCTTTAGTGACTTGGACATGAGCTAGGACCTTAAGAATCTGCATGAAAGGACTAGCAGCCGAGTTGCACGGGAAAATGTGGAAAGTGTTCATATGTAGTAAAAACCTGAGAAATCCGTCCGTATTCGTCATTTGTTACCGAATCGACTTAAAGCCAGATCGTAACATTGGTCGTTCTTTTCTCTGAAACAATTGTACTTATCGACTGCAAAGCTGTGTCGCGTGCTGCGGTATGCGGAGACACTAAAAGCACCATTGTGGAAAACAGATGAAGCTTCTAAGTTGATGTAATAGCCAGTAAGATATAGTACAATTCAAGTTTTAGGTATCGATTATTGACTTTTTAGCTGGCTTTGGTGCCTTGGACATGAGCTAGGACCTTAAGATTCTGCATGAAAGGAGGACTAGCAGCCGAGTTGCACGGAAGAATGTGGAATGTGTTCATATGTAGTAAAAACCTAGAAATCCGTCCGTTTTCGTCATTTGTTATCGAATCGACTTAAAGCCAGATCGTCACATTGGCCGCTCTTCTCTCTGAAACGGTTGTACTTATCGTCTGCAAAGCTACGTCGCGTGCTGCGGTATGCGGAGACACTAAAAGATATATAGTAGAAAACAGATGAAGCTTCTAAGTTGATGTAATAGCCAGTAAGAAGTAGTACAATTCAAGTTTTAGGTATCGATTATTGACTTTATAGCTATCTTTGGTGCCTTGGACATGAGCTAGGACCTTAAGATTCTGCATGAAAGGAGGTATAGCAGCTGATTAGCACGGGAGAATGTGAAAAGTGTTCATATGTAGTAAAAACCTAGAAATCCGTCCGTTTTCGTCATTTGTTATTGAATCCACTTAAAGCCAGATCGTCATATTGGCCGCATTTATGTCTAAAACGGTTGTACTTATCGACTGCAAAGCTATGTCGCGTGCTGCGGTATACGGAGACACTAAAAGATCCATAGTATAACACAGATGAAGCTTCTAAGTTGATGTAATAGCCAGTAAGAAGTAGTCCAATTCAAGTTTTAGGTATCGATTATTAATTTTTTAGCTGGCTTTGGTGCCTTGGACATGAGCTAGGACCTTAAGATTCTGCATGAAAGGAGGACTAGCAGCCGAGTTGCACGAGAGAATGTGAAAAGTGTTCATATGTAGTAAAAACCTAGAAATCCGTCCGTTTTCGTCATCTGTTATCGAATCGACTTAAAGCCAGATCGTCACATTGGCCGCTCTACTCTCTGAAACGAATGTACTTATCGTCTACTAATCTATGTCGCGTGCTGCGGTATGCGGGGCACAAAAAAGCACCACAGTAGAACACAGATGAAGGTTCTAAGTTGATGTAATAGCCAGTAAGAAGTAGTCCAAGTTTTAGGTATCGATTATTGACTTTTTAGCGGGCTTTGGTGCCTTGGACATGAGCTAGGACCTTAAGATTCTGCACGAAAGGAGGACTAGCAGCCGAGTTGCACGGGAGAATATGAAAAGTGTTCATATGTAGTAAAAACCTAGAATTCCGTCCGTTTTCGTCATTTGTTATCGAATCCACTTAAAGCCAGATCTCCACATTGGCCGCTCTTCTCTCTGAAACGGTCCTAATTATCGTCTGCAACGCTATGTCTCGTGCTCCGGTATGTGGAGACACTAAAAGCACCATAGTATAACACAGATGAAGCTTGAAAGTTGATGTAATAGCCAGTAAGAAGTAGCACAATTCAAGTTTTAAGTATCGATTATTGACTTTTTAGCTGGCTTTCGTGCCTTGGACATGAGCTAGGACCTTAAGATTCTGCATGAAAGGAGGACTATCAGCCGAGTTGTACGGGAGAATGTGAAAAGTGTTCATATGTAGTAAAAACCTAGAAATCCGTCCGTTTTCGTCATTTGTTATCGAATCCACTTAAAGCCAGATCGTCATATTGGCCGCATTTATGTCTAAAACGGTTGTACTTATCGTCTGCAAGGCTATGTCGCGTGCTGCGGTATGCGGAGACACTAAAAGCATCATAGTAGGACACAGATGAAGCTTCTAAGTTGATGTAATAGACAGTAAGAAGTAGTACAATTCAAGTTTTAGGTATCGATTATTGACTTTATAGCTATCTTTGGTGCCTTGGACATGAGCTAGGACCTTAAGATTCTGCATGAAAGGAGGACTAGCAGCTGATTTACACGGGAGAATGTGAAAGGTGTTCATATGTAGTAAAAACCTAGAAATCCGTCCGTTTTCGTCATTTGTTACCGAATCGACTTAAAGCCCGATCGTCACATTGGCCGCTCTTCTCCCTGAAACGGTTGTACTTATCGTCTGCAAAGCTATGTCGCGTGCTGCGGTATGCGCAGACACTAAAAGCACCATAGTAGAACACAGATGAAGGTTCTAAGTTGATGTAATAGCCAGTAAGAAGTAGTCCAATTCAAGTTTTATTTATCGATTATTGACTTTTTAGCTGGCTTCGGTGCCTTGGACATGAGCTAGGACCTTAAGATTCTGCATGAAAGGAGGACTAGCAGCCGAGTTGTACCGGAGAATGTGAAAAGTGTTCATATGTAGTAAAAACCTAGAAATCCGTCCGTTTTCGTCATTTGTTATCGAATCCACTTAAAGCCAGATCGTCATATTGGCCGCATTTATGTCTAAAACGGTTGTACTTATCGACTGCAAAGCTATGTCGCGTGCTGCGGTATGCGGAGACACTAAAAGCATCATAGTAGAACACAGATGAAGCTTCTAAGTTGATGTAATAGACAGTAAGAAGTAGTACAATTCAAGTTATATGTATCGATTATTGACTTTGTAGCTATCTTTGGTGCCTTGGACATGAGCTAGGACCTTAAGATTCTGCATGAAAGGAGGACTAGCATCTGATTTGCACGGGCGAATGTGAAAAGTGTTCATATGTAGTAAAAACCTGAGAAATTCGTCCGTTTTCGTCATTTGTTATCGACTCGACTTAAAGCCAGATCTTCACATTGAACGCATTTCTGTCTAAAACGGTTGTACTTATCGTCTGCAAAGCTATGTTGCTTGCTGCGGTATGTGGAGACACTAAAAGCACCATAGTAGAACACATATGAAGTTTCTAAGTTGAAGAAATAGCCAGTAAGATATAGTACAATTCAAGTTTCAGGTATCGATTATTGACTTTATAACTGGCTCTGGAGACTTGGACATAGCTAGGACCTTAAGATTCTGCATGAAAGGAGGACTAGCAGCCGAGTTGCACGGGAGAATGGAAAAGTGTTCATATGTAGTAAAAACTTGAGAAATCCGTCCGTATTCGTCATTTGTTATCGAATCGACTTAAAGCCAGATCGTCAAATTGGTCACTCTTCTCACTGAAACGATTGTACTTATCGTCTGCCAAGCTATGTCGCGTGCTGCGTTATGCGGAGACACTAAAAGCACCATAGTAGAACACAGATGAAGCTTCTAAGTTGATGTAATAGCCAGTAAGAAGTAGTCCAATTCAAGTTTTAGGTATCGATTATTGACTTTTTAGCTGGCTTTGGTGCCTTGGACATGAGCTAGGACCTTAAGATTCTGCATGAAAGGAGGACTAGCAGCCGAGTTGCACGGGAGAATGTGGAATGTGTTCATATGTAGTTAAAACCAAGGAATCCGTCCGTTTTCGTCATTTTTACTGAATCGACTTAAAGCCAGATCGTCACATTGGCCGCTCTTCTCTCTGAAACGGTTGTACTTATCGTCTGCAAAGCTATGTCGCGTGCTGCGGTATGCGGCGACACTAAAAGCACCATAGTAGAACACAGATGAAGCTTCTAAGTTGATGTAATAGCCAGTAAGAAGTAGTACAATTCAAGTTTTAGGTATCGATTATTGACTTATTAGCTGGCTTCGGTGCCTTGGACATGAGCTAGGACCTTAAGATTCTGCATGAAAGGAGGACTAGCAGCCGCGTTGCACGGGAGAAAGTGAGAAGTGTTCATATGTAGTAAAAACCTTAGAAATCCGTCTGTTTTCGTCATTTGTTATCGAATCGACTTAAAGCCAGATCGCCACACTGGCCGCTTTTCTCTCTGAAACGGTTGTACTTATCGTCTGCAAAGCTATGTCGCGTGCTGCGGTATGCGGAGACACTAAAAGCACCATAGTAGAACACAGATGAAGGTTCTAAGTTGATGTAATAGCCAGTAAGAAGTAGTACAATTCAAGTTTTATGTATCGATTATTGACTTTTTGGCTGGCTTTCGTTCCTTGGACATGAGCTAGGACCTTAAGATTCTGCATGAAAGGAGGCCTAGCTGTAGAGTTGCACGGGAGAATGTGAAAAGTGTTCATATGTAGTAAAAACCTGAGAAATCCGTCCGTTTTGTCATTTGTTATCGACTCGACTTAAAGCCAGATCATCACATTGGCCGCTCTTCTCTCTGAAACGGTCCTAATTATCGTCTGCAAATCTATGTCTCGTGCTCCGGTATGCGGAGAGACTAAAAGCACCATAGTAGAACACAGATGAAGCTTCTAAGTTGATGTAATAGCCAGTAAGAAGTAGACCAATTCAAGTTTTAGGTATTGATTATTGACTTTTTAGCTGGCTTTGGTTCCTTGGACATGAGCTAGGAACTTAAGATTCTGCATGAAAGGAGGACTAGCTGCCGAGTTGCACGGGAGAATGTGAAAAGTGTTCATATGTAGTAAAAACAAGAGAAATCCGTCCGTTTTCGTCATTTGTTATCGACTCGACTTAAAGCCAGATCTCCACATTGGCCGCTCTTCTCTCTGAAACGGTCCTAATTATCGTCTGCAAAGCTATGTCTCGTGCTCCGGTATGTGGAGACACTAAAAGCACCATAGTAGACAACAGATGAAGCTTCTAAGTTGAAGTAATAGCCAGTAAGATATAGTACAATTTAAGTTTTAGGTATCGATTATTGACTTTTTAGCTGGCTTTGGTGCCTTGGACATGAGCTAGGACCTTAAGATTCTGCATGAAAGGAGGACTAGCAGCCGAGTTGCACGGAAGAATGTGGAATGTGTTCAAATGTAGTAAAAACCTAGAAATCCGTCCGTTTTCGTCATTTGTTATAGAATCGACTTAAAGCCAGATCGTCACATTGGCCTCTCTTCTCTCTGAAACGGTTGTACTTATCGTCTGCAAAGCTACGTCGCGTGCTGCGATATGCGGAGACACTAAAAGATCCATAGTATAACACAGATGAAGCTTGAAAGTTGATGTAATAGCCAGTAAGAAGTAGCACAATTCAAGTTTTAAGTATCGATTATTGACTTTTTAGCTGGCTTTGGTGCCTTGGACATGAGCTAGGACCTTAAGATTCCGCATGAAAGGAGGACTATCAGCCGAGTTGTACGGGAGAATGTGAAAAGTGTTCATATGTAGTAAAAACCTAGAAATCCGTCCGTTTTCGTCATTTGTTATCGAATCCACTTAAAGCCAGATCGTCATATTGGCCGCATTTATGTCTAAAACGGTTGTACTTATCGTCTGCAAAGCTATGTCGCGTGCTGCGGTATGCGGAGACACTAAAAGCATCATAGTAGAACACAGATGAAGCTTCTAAGTTGATGTAATAGACAGTAAGAAGTAGTACAATTCAAGTTTTAGGTATCGATTATTGACTTTATAGCTATCTTTGGTGCCTTGGACATGAGCTAGGACCTTAAGATTCTGCATGAAAGGAGGAATAGCAGCTGATTTGCACGGGAGAATGTGAAAGGTGTTCATATGTAGTAAAAACCTGAGAAATCCGTCCGTTTTCGTCATTTGTTATCGACAAGACTTAAAGCCAGATCTTCACATTGGCCGCTCTTCTCTCTGAAACGGTTGTACTTATCGTCTGCAAAGCTATGACGTGTGCTGCGGTATGCGGAGACACTAAAACCACCATAGTAAAACACAGATGAAGCTTCTAAGTTGATGTAATAGCCAGTAAGATATAGTACAATTCTAGTTTTAGGTATCGATTATTGACTTTTTAGCTGGCTTTGGTTCCTTGGACATGAGCTAGGACCTTAAGATCCTGCATGAAAGGAGGACAACCAGCCGCGTTGCACGGGAGAGTGTGAGAAGTGTTCATATGTAGTAAAAACCTAGAAATCCGTCCGTTTTCGTCATTTGTTACCGAATCGACTTAAAGCCCGATCGTCACATTGGCCGCTCTTCTCTCTGAAACGGTTGTACTTATCGTTTGCAAAGCTATGTCGCGTGCTGCGGTATGCGGAGACACTAAAAGCACCACAGTAGAACACAGATGAAGGTTCTAAGTTGATGTAATAGCCAGTAAGAAGTAGTCCAATTCAACTTTTATTTATCGATTATTGACTTTTTCGCTGGCTTTGGTGCCTTGGACATGAGCTAGTGCGACGGGTCAGGCTCTTATCGCGCAGTTTCCTTTCCCTGAAAGAAAATCCACCTACCTCGTTTCTTAGGTAGTTGCTGCACTCGCCTCTCCTGATAGCAGCTACTGGAAAAATTGCAGAAAAGCAGTGTTGAAGAAACTGCAATTTAATAGCCGCTCACCGGAGGCCGCGATACATGTTTGCTGAAATACAATCTATGAGCAATCTTCCTAAATAAATTGAGTTATTGGAATGGTAGTAATTGTTTACTCAAACGAGAACGCGAAGTTGGTAATTCTATTTAAGCTCGTTATTGTCTTTAAGCCTGATCATCAGCCCGCTAATCTACGTTTGAAGAAAGTTCAGTTCACAATTCTATCCACACTCAAACCCCGCCAGAATTAGCTTTCAAAGTTACGGAATTTACTTAACTGCAACACAGACGATTTTCTAACATACACGTTTGCAGTCGATGTTCAATAATAGTTCGTTTTTTAACGTTAATGCTCGCCATAAGCACTTAGTAAAAGTTTACGAAGTACCGCCACGCTTTTAATTATTAAAGTTACTCGCGTCTTTCGCGGAACGAAAAGTCACAACTCGCTCAAACTCACACTACGCGTTACTGGACTCTTCCAGTCTCAAATCGCACAGTACCGAACCGATGAAGCCGTTTTATGACTTCATTTTACACATTATTCGCGAGGACACATCAAGCATGTCTCTTCTCGATCACAGTTCCTTCGCGACCCCTCATCCACTCGCGACTCACTCTCCTAGTCTGCTAACCGTCCTCGCATCTCATTGGCTCACACATCACACAGCCAATCAGAATTAACTCTTTGGGTGCGCCTCGCGCCAAAATCTAGCACGCACCAGTCATGACTTCTGAATCATTTACGTCATGATTTCTTGTCACACAAAATTTACTGTATAATTTAACAAACCGAAAGGAAAACTAGACTTTACTTTATTTCCAGAAATTATTTAAATACTCGCGAACGTTCTGGCGGCTTGTACAATACCATACACTCTTGGACATCCGACATTCACTAAGATGGGGAACCACTGGCGACTCTGTTCCCACGGTTACATCGTCTGAACACTTGCGAGTTCCAACCTAGATTTTATACACTTGCAAAGAATGGCGAATGTCCCTCTTTCATTCAGTCAGGCACACTCATTCACTCTCACCTACTCATATAAAATAACTGTTCACAAAAATTCAAAACATTTATGGTTTTAACAAAGTTATAGGTGAATTTCTAAAAATAAAATTCTCAAAATAAATACAAAAGCACGGAAGGTGATTTTGTTTCATAGTTGGATGGTCACTGAAGGTGATCTATACATAATGGTATTTATTTAGACTCGAAAATTGTAGAAATTTGCGTTTTCTGTAAGATTTTTCTAATTTCCAAAATATGCAGGTTTCAAAGCTCAAATTTGGATGACTTATTTTTATTCATAACAGAAACTAGTATATTAACTTTTAATTTCCTCCGGTTCCTCAGTTAGAAGTTATTAAAGATGAAAGTTCCACGTTATACACGCGGCTAGTTAGCGCACAGGTCTTACATTCTCACGGTACAGACATGCCATATGGTCGTGACGTCAGACGAACGGACACCGGTAATCTGCCCGCTACAGCACATATGCTAATCTGATGGCTACTTTACAGTCTGTCTACATTTCACAGTAAATATTTGATAGAAAACTATGCGCTCGCACTAGTTGCGACGCCACACTAGGACCTTAAGATTCTGCATGAAAGGAGGACTAGCAGCCGAGATGCACGGGAGAATGTGAAAAGTGTTCATTTGTAGTAAAAACCTAGAAATCAGTCGGTTTTTGTCATTTGTTATCGAATCGACTTAAAGCCAGATCGTCCTATTGGCCGCATTTATGTCTAAAACGGTTGTACCTATCGACTGCAAAGCTATGTCGCGTGCTGCGGTAAGCGGAGAAACTAAAAGCATCATAGTAGAACACAGATGAAGCTTCTAAGTTGATGTAATAGACAGTAAGGAGTAGTACAATTCAAGTTTTAGGTATCGATTATTGACTTTATAGCTATCTTTGGTGCCTTGGACATGAGCTAGGACCTTAAGATTCTGCATGAAAGGAGGACTAGCAGCTGATTTGCACGGGAGAATGTGAAAAGTGTTCATATGTAGTAAAAACCTGAGAAATTCGTCCGTTTTCGTCATTTGTTGTCGACTCGACTTAAAGCCAGATCTTCACATTGACCGCATTTCTGTCTAAAACGGTTGTACTTATCGTCTGCAAAGCTATGTTGCTTGCTGCGGTATGTGGAGACACTAAAAGCACCATAGTAGAACACATATGAAGCTTCTAAGTTGATGTAATAGCCAGTAAGATATAGTACAATTCAAGTTTCAGGTATCGATTATTGACTTTATAGCTGGCTCTGGAGACCTGGACATAGCTAGGACCTTAAGATTCTGCATGAAAGGAGGACTAGCAGCCGAGTTGCACGGGAGAATGTGAAAAGTGTTCATATGTAGTAAAAACCTGAGAAATCCGTCCGTATTCGTCATTTGTTATCGAATCGACTTAAAGCCAGATCGTCAAATTGGTCGCTCTTCTCTCTGAAACGATTGTACTTATCGTCTGCCAAGCTATGTCGCGTGCTGCGGTATGCGGAGACACTAAAAGCACCATAGTAGAACACAGATGAAGCTTCTAAGTTGATGTAATAGCCAGTAAGATGTAGTACAATTCAAGTTTTAGGTATCGATTATTGACTTTTTAGGTGGCTTTGGTGCCTTGGACATGAGCTAGGACCTTAAGATCTGCATGAAAGGAGAACTACCAGCTGAGTTGCAAGGGAGAATGTGAAAAGTGTTCATATGCAGTAAAAACCTGAGAAATCCGTCCGTTTTCGTCATTTGTTATCGAATCGACTTAAAGCCAGATCGTCACATTTGCCGCTCTTCTCTCTGAAACGGTTGTACTTATCGTCTGCAAAGCGATGTCGCGTGCTGCGGTATGCGCAGACACTAAAAGCACCATAGTAGAAAACAGATGAAGCTTCTAAGTTGATGTAATAGCCAGTAAGAAGTAGTACAACTCAAGTTTTAGGTATCGATTATTGACTTTTTAGCTTGCTTTTTTGCCTTGGTCATGAGCTAGGACCTTGATATTCTGCATGAAAGGAGGACTGTCAGCCGAGTTGAACGGGAGAATGTGAAAAGTGTTCATGTGTAGTAAAAACCTTAGAAATCTGTCCGTTTTCGTCATTTTTTATCGAATCGACTTAAAGCCAGATCGTCACATTGGCCGCTCTTCTCTCTGAAATGGTTGTACTTATCGTCTGCAAAGATATGACGTGTGCTGCGGTATGCGGAGACACTACAACCACCATAGTAAAACACGGATGAAGCATCTAATTTATTGTAATAGCCAGTAAGAAGTAGTACAATTCAAGTTTTAGGTATCGATTATGGACTTTTTAGCTGGCTTTGGTGCCTTGGACATGAGCTAGGACCTTAAGAATCTGCATGAAAGGAGGACTAGCAGCCGAGTTGCACGGGAGAATGTTAAAAGTGTTCATGTGTAGTAAAGACCAGAGAAATCCGTCCGTATTCGTCATTTGTTATCGTATCGACTAAAAAGCCAGATCGTTACATTGGCCGCTCTTCTCTCTGTAACGGTTGTACTTATCGTCTGCAAAGCTATGTCGCGTGCTGCGTTATGCGGAGACACTAAAATCACCATAGTAGAAAACAGATGAAGCTTCTAAGTTGATGTAATAGCCCGTAAGGTATAGTACAATTCAAGTTTTAGGTTTCGATTATTGACTTTTTAGCTGGCTTTGGTGCCTTGGACATGAGCTAGGAGCCTAAGATTCTGCATGAAAGGAGGACTAGCAGCCGAGTTGCACAGGAGAATGTGGAATGTGTTCATATGTAGTAAAAACCTAGAAATCCGTCCGTTTTCGTCATTTGTTACCGAATCGACTTAAAGCCAGATCGTCACATTGGCCGCTCTTCTCTCTGAAACGGTTGTACTTATCGTCTGCAAAGCTATGTCGCGTGCTGCGGTATGCGGAGACACTAAATGCACCATAGTAGAACACAGATGAAGCTTCTAAGTTGATGTAATAGCCAGTAAGAAGTAGTACAATTCAAGTTTTAGATATCGATTATTAACTTTTTAGGTGGCTTTGGTGCCTTGGACTTGAGCTAGGACCTTAAGATTCTGCATGAAAGGAGGACTAGCAGCCGAGTTGCACGGGAGAATGTGAAAAGTGTTCATATGCAGTAAAAACCCGAAAAATCCGTTCGTTATCGTCATTTTTTTATCGAATCGACATAAGGCCAGATCGTCACATTGGCCGCTCTTCTCTCTGAAATGGTTGTACTTATCGTCTGCAAAGATATGACGTGTGCTGCGGTATGCGGAGACACTAAAACCACCATAGTAAAACACAGATGAAGCATCTAATTTAATGTAATAGCCAGTAAGAAGTAGTTCAATTCAAGTTTTAGGTATCGATTATGGACTTTTTAGCTGGCTTTGGTGCCTTGGACATGAGCTACGACCTTAAGAATCTGCATGAAAGGAGGACTAGCAGCCGAGTTGCACGGGAGAATGTGAAATGTGTTCATATGTAGTAAAAACCTGAGAAATCAGTCCGTATTCGTCATTTGTTACCGAATCGAATTAAAGCCAGATCGTCACATTGGTCGCTCTTCTCTCTGAAACGATTGTACTTATCGACTGCAAAGCTCTGTCGCGTGCTGCGGTATCCGGAGACACTAAGAGCACCATAGTAGAACCCAGATGAAGGTTCTAAGTTGATGTAATAGCCAGTAAGAAGTAGTCCAATTCAAGTTTTAGGTATCGATTATTGACTTTTTAGCTGGCTTTGGTGCCTTGGACATGACCTAGGACCTTAACATTCTGCATGAAAGGAGGACTAGCAGCCGAGTTGGACGGGAGAATGTGAAAAGTAGTCATATGCAGTAAAAACCCGAAAAATCCGTTCGTTATCGTCATTTTTTATCGAATCGACATAAGGACAGATCGTCACATTGGCCGCTCTTCTCTCTGAAATGGTTGTACTTATCGTCTGCAAAGATATGACGTGTGCTGCGGTATGCGGAGACACTACAACCAACATAGTAAAACACAGATGAAGCACCTAATTTAATGTAATAGCCAGTAAGAAGTAGTACAATTCAAGTTTTAGGAATCGATTATGGACTTTTTAGCTGGTTTTGGTGCCTTGGACATGAGCTAGGACCTTAAGAATCTGCATGAAAGGAGGACTAGCAGCCGAGTTGCACGGGAGAATGTTAAAAGTGTTCATGTGTAGTAAAAACCTGAGAAATCCGTCCGTATTCGTCATTTGTTACCGAATCGACTTAAAGCCAAATCGTCACATTGGCCGCTCTTCTGTCTGAAACGGTTGTACTTATCGTCTGCAAAGCGATGTCGCGTGCTGCGGTATGCGCAGACACTAAAAGCACCATAGTAGAAAACAGATGAAGCTTCTAAGTTGATATAATAGCCAGTAAGAAGTAGTACAATTCAAGTTTTAGGTTTCGATTATTGACTTTTTAGCTGGCTTTGGTGCCTTGGACATGAGCTAGGAGCCTAAGATTCTGCATGAAAGGAGGACTAGCAGCCGAGTTGCACAGGAGAATGTGGAATGTGTTCATATGTAGTAAAAACCTAGAAATCCGTCCGTTTTCGTCATTTGTTACCGAATCGACTTAAAGCCAGATCGTCACATTGGCCGCTCTTCTCTCTGAAACGGTTGTACTTATCGTCTGCAAAGCTATGTCGCGTGCTGCGGTATGCGGAGACACTAAATGCACCATAGTAGAACACAGATGAAGCTTCTAAGTTGATGTAATAGCCAGTAAGAAGTAGTACAATTCAAGTTTTAGGTATCGATTATTAACTTTTTAGGTGGCTTTGGTGCCTTGGACTTGAGCTAGGACCTTAGCATTCTGCATGAAAGGAGGACTAGCAGCCGAGTTGCACGGGAGAATGTGAAAAGTGTTCATATGCAGTAAAAACCCGAAAAATCCGTTCGTTATCGTCATTTTTTTATCGAATCGACATAAGGCCAGATCGTCACATTGGCCGCTCTTCTCTCTGAAATGGTTGTACTTATCGTCTGCAAAGATATGACGTGTGCTGCGGAATGCGGAGACACTAAAACCACCATAGTAAAACACAGATGAAGCATCTAATTTAATGTAATAGCCAGTAAGAAGTAGTTCAATTCAAGTTTTAGGTATCGATTATGGACTTTTTAGCTGGCTTTGGTGCCTTGGACATGAGCTACGACCTTAAGAATCTGCATGAAAGGAGGACTAGCAGCCGAGTTGCACGGGAGAATGTGAAATGTGTTCATATGTAGTAAAAACCTGAGAAATCAGTCCGTATTCGTCATTTGTTACCGAATCGAATTAAAGCCAGATCGTCACATTGGTCGCTCTTCTCTCTGAAACGATTGTACTTATCGACTGCAAAGCTCTGTCGCGTGCTGCGGTATCCGGAGACACTAAGAGCACCATAGTAGAACCCAGATGAAGGTTCTAAGTTGATGTAATAGCCAGTAAGAAGTAGTCCAATTCAAGTTTTAGGTATCGATTATTGACTTTTTAGCTGGCTTTGGTGCCTTGGACATGAGCTAGGACCTAAACATTCTGCATGAAAGGAGGACTAGCAGCCGAGTTGGACGGGAGAATGTGAAAAGTAGTCATATGCAGTAAAAACCCGAAAAATCCGTTCGTTATCGTCATTTTTTATCGAATCGACATAAGGACAGATCGTCACATTGGCCGCTCTTCTCTCTGAAATGGTTGTACTTATCGTCTGCAAAGATATGACGTGTGCTGCGGTATGCGGAGACACTACAACCACCATAGTAAAACACAGATGAAGCATCTAATTTAATGTAATAGCCAGTAAGAAGTAGTACAATTCAAGTTTTAGGTATCGATTATGGACTTTTTAGCTGGCTTTGGTGCCTTGGACATGAGCTAGGACCTTAAGAATCTGCATGAAAGGAGGACTAGCAGCCGAGTTGCACGGGAGAATGTTAAAAGTGTTCATGTGTAGTAAAAACCTGAGAAATCCGTCCGTATTCGTCATTTGTTACCGAATCGACTTAAAGCCAAATCGTCACATTGGCCGCTCTTCTGTCTGAAACGGTTGTACTTATCGTCTGCAAAGCGATGTCGCGTGCTGCGGTATGCGCAGACACTAAAAGCACCATAGTAGAAAACAGATGAAGCTTCTAAGTTGACGTAATAGCCAGTAAGAAGTAGTACAATTTAAGTTTTAGGTATCGATTATTGACTTTTTAGCTGGCTTTGTTGCCTTGGACATGAGCTAGGACCTTAACATTCTGCATGAAAGGAGGACTAGCAGCCGAGTTGGACGGGAGAATGTGAAAAGTGTTCATATGCAGTAAAAACCCGAAAAATCCGTTCGTTATCGTCATTTTTTATCGAATCGACATAAGGCCAGATCGTCACATTGGCCGCTCTTCTCTCTGAAATGGTTGTACTTATCGTCTGCAAAGATATGACGTGTGCTGCGGTATGCGGAGACACTACAACCACCATAGTAAAACACAGATGAAGCATCTAATTTAATGTAATAGCCAGTAAGAAGTAGTACAATTCAAGTTTTAGGTATCGGTTATGGACTTTTTAGCTGGCTTTGGTGCCTTGGACATGAGCTAGGACCTTAAGAATCTGCATGAAAGGAGGACTAGCAGCCGAGTTGCACGGGAGAATGTTAAAAGTGTTCATGTGTAGTAAAAACCATAGAAATCCGTCCGTATTCGTCATTTGTTACCGAATCGACTTAAAGCCAGAACGTCACATTGGTCGCTCTTCTCTCTGAAACGATTGTACTTATCGACTGCAAAGCAATGTCGCGTGCTGCGGTATCCGGAGACACTAAAAGCACCATAGTAGAACCCAGATGAAGGTTCTAAGTTGATGTAATAGCCAGTAAGAAGTAGTCCAATTCAAGTTTTAGGTATCGATTATTGACTTTTTAGCTGGCTTTGGTGCCTTGGACATGAGCTAGGACCTTAAGATTCTGCATTAAAGGAGGACTAGCAGCAGAGTTGCACGGGACAATGTGAAAAGTGTTCATATGTAGTAAAAACCTAGAAATCCGTCCGTTTTTATCATTTGTTATCGAATCGACTTAAAGCCAGATCGTCACATTGGTCGCTCTTCTCTCTGAAACGATTGTACTTATCGTCTGCAAAGCTATGTCGCGTGCTGCGGTATGCGGAGACACTAAAATCACCATAGTAGAAAACAGATGAAGCTTCTAAGTTGATGTAATAGCCAGTAAGATATAGTACAATTCAAGTTTTAGGTTTCGATTATTGACTTTTTAGCTGGCTTTGGTGCCTTGGACATGAGCTAGGACCCTAAGATTCTGCATGAAAGGAGGACTAGCAGCCGAGTTGCACAGGAGAATGTGGAATGTGTTCTTATGTAGTAAAAACCTAGAAATCCGTCCGTTTTCGTCATTTGTTACCGAATCGACTTAAAGCCAGATCGTCACATTGGCCGCTCTTCTCTCTGAAACGGTTGTACTTATCGTCTGCAAAGCTATGTCGCGTGCTGCGGTATGCGGAGACACTAAATGCACGATAGTAGAACACAGATGAAGCTTCTAAGTTGATGTAATAGCCAGTAAGAAGCAGTATAATTCAAGTTTTAGGTATCGATTATTGACTTTTTAGGTTGCTTTGGTGCCTTGGACTTGAGCTAGGACCTTAAGATTCTGCATGAAAGGAGGACTAGCAGCCGAGTTCCATGGGAGAATGTGGAATGTGTTCATATGTAGTAAAAACCTAGAAATCCGTCCGTTTTCGTCATTTTTTTATCGAATCGTCATAAGGCCAGATCGTCACATTGGCCGCTCTTCTCTCTGAAACGGTTGTACTTATCGTCTGCAAAGCTATGTCGCGTGCTGCGGTATGCGGAGACACTAAATGCACCATAGTAGAACACAGATGAAGCTTCTAAGTTGATGTATTAGCCAGTAAGAAGTAGTTCAATTCAAGTTTTAGGTAGTGATTATTGACTTTTTATCTGGCTTTGGTGCCTTGGACATGAGCTAGGACGTTAAGATTCTGCATGAAAGGAGGACTAGCAGCTGAGTTGCACGGGACAATGTGAAAAGTGTTCATATGTAGTAAAAACCTGAGTAATCCGTCCGTTTTCGTCATTTGTTATCGAATCGACTTAAAAGCCAGATCGTCACATTGGCCGCTCTTCTCTCTGAAACGGTTGTACTTATCGTCTGCAAAGCTATGTCGCATGCTGCGGTATGCGGAGACTCTCAAAGCACTATAGTAGAACACAGATGAAGCTTCTAAGTTGATGTAATAGACAGTAAGAAGTAGTACAATTTAAGTTTTAGGTATCGATTATTGACTTTTTAGCTGTCTTTGGTGCCTTGGACATGAGCTAGGACCTTAAGATTCTGCATGAAAGGAGAACTAGCACCGGAGTTGCACGGGAGAATGTGAAAAGTGTTCATATGTAGTAAAAACCTGAGAATTCCGTCCGTTTTCGTCATTTGTTATCGACTCAACTTAAAGCCAGATCATCACATTGGCCGCTCTTCTCTCTGAAACGGTCGTAATTATCGTCTGTAAAGCTATGTCTCGTGCTCCAGTATGCGGAGACACTAAAAGCACCATAGTAGAAAACAGATGAAGCTTCTAAGTTGATGTAATAGCCAGTAAGATATAGTACAATTCAAGTTTTAGGTATCGATTATTGACTTTTTAGCTGGCTTTGGTGCCTTGGACATGAGCTAGGACCTTAAGATTCTGCATGAAAGGAGGACTAGCAGCCGAGTTGCACGGGAGAATGTGGAATGTGTTCATATGTAGTAAAAACCTAAAAATCCTTCCGTTTTCGTCATTTGTTATCGAATCGACTTAAAGCCAGATCGTCATATTGGCCGCTCTTCTCTCTGAAACGGTTGTACTTATCGTCTGTAAAGCTATGTCGCGTGCTGCGGTATGCGCAGACACTAAAAGCACCATAGTAGAAAACAGATGAAGCTTCTAAGTTGATGTAATAGCCAGTAAGAAGTAGTACAACTCAAGTTTTAGTTATGGATAATTGACTTTTTAGCTTGCTTTTGTGCCTTGGACATGAGCTAGGACCTTGATATTCTGCATGAAAGGAGGACTATCAGCCGAGTTGCACGGGTGAATGTGAAAAGTGTTCACATATAGCAAAAACATTAGAAATCCGTCCGTTTTCGTCATTTGTTACCGAATCGACTTAAAGCCAGATCGTCACATTGGCCGCTCTTCTCTCTGAAACGGTTGTACTTATCGTCTGCAAAGATATGACGTGTGCTGCGGTATGCGGAGACACTAAAACCACCATATTAAAACACAGATGAAGCATCTAATTTAATGTAATAGCCAGTAAGAAGTAGTACAATTCAAGTTTTAGGTATCGATTATGGACTTTTTAGCTGGCTTTGGTGCCTTGGACTTGAGCTAGGACCTTAAGAATCTGCATGAAAGGAGGACTAGCAGCCGAGTTGCACGGGAGAATGTGAAAAGTGTTCATATGTAGTAAAAACCTGAGAAATCCGTCCGTATTCGTCATTTGTTACCGAATCGAATTAAAGCCAGATCGTCACATTGGTCGCTCTTCTCTCTGAAACGATTTTACTTATCGACTGCAAAGCTCTGTCGCGTTCTGCGGTATCCGGAGACACTAAAAGCACCATAGTAGAACACAGATGAAGGTTCTAAGTTGATGTAATAGCCAGTAAGATATAGTACAATTCAAGTTTTAGGTTTCGATTATTGACTATTTAGCTGGCTTTGGTGCCTTGGACATGAGCTAGGACCTTAAGATTCTGCATGAAAGGAGGACTAGCAGCAGAGTTGCATGGGAGAATGTGGAATGTGTTCATATGTAGTAAAAACCTAGAAATCCGTCCGTTTTCGTCATTTGTTACCGAATCGACTTAAAGCCAGATCGTCACATTGGCCGCTCTTCTCTCTGAAACGGTTGTACTTATCGTCTGCAAAGCTATGTCGCGTGCTGCGGTATGCGGAGACACTAAAAGCACCATAGTAGAACACAGTTGAAGCTTCTAAGTTGATGTAATAGCCAGTAAGAAGTAGTACAATTCAAGTTTTAGGTATCGATTATTGACTTTTTAGGGGGCTTTGGTGCCTTGGACTTGAGCTAGGACCTTAAGATTCTGCATGAAAGGAGGACTAGCAGCTGAGTTGCACGGGAGAATGTGAAAAGTGTTGATATGCAGTAAAAACCTGAAAAATCCGTTCGTTATCGGCATTTTTTTATCGAATCGTCATAAGGCCAGATCGTCACATTGGCCGCTCTTCTCTCTGAAACGGTTGTACTTATCGTCTGCAAAGATATGACGTGTGCTGCGGTATGCGGAGACACTAAAATCACCATAGTAAAACACAGATGAAGCATCTAATTTAATGTAATAGCCAGTAAGAAGTAGTACAATTCAAGTTTTAGGTTTCGATTATGGACTTTTTAGCTGGCTTTGGTGCCTTGGACATGAGCTAGGACCTTAAGAATCTGCATGAAAGGAGGACTAGCAGCAGAGTTGCACGGGACAATGTGAAAAGTGTTCATATGTAGTAAAAACCTAGAAATCCGTCCGTTTTCGTCATTTGTTATCGAATCGACTTAAAGCCAGATCGTCACATTGGTCGCTCTTCTCTCTGAAACGATTGTACTTATCGTCTGCAAAGCTATGTCGCCTGCTGCGGTACGCGGAGACACTAAAAGCACCATAGTAGAACACAGATGAAGGTTCTAAGTTGATGTAATAGCCAGTAAGAAGTAGACCAATTCAAGTTTTAGGTATCGATTGTTGACTTTTTAGCTGGCTTTGGTTCCTTGGACATGAGCTAGGACCTTAAGATTCTGCATGAAAGGAGGACTAGCTGCCGAGTTGCACTGGAGAATGTTAAAAGTGTTCACGTGTAGTAAAAACCTGAGAAATCCGTCCGTTTTCGTCATTTGTTATCGAATCGACTTGAAGCCAGACCGTCACATTGGCCGCACTTCAGTCTGAAACGGTTACATTTATCGTCTGCAAAGCTATATCTCGTGCTGCGGTATGCGGAGACACTAAAAGCACCATAGTAGAACACAGATGAAGCTTCTAGGTTGATGTAATAGCCAGTAAGAAGTAGTACAATTCAAGTTTTAGTTATCGATTATTGACTTTTTACACTACTTTGTTGCCTTGGTTATGTTCTAGGACCTTAACGTTTTGCATGAAAGGAGGACTAGCTGCCGCGTTGCACGGGAGAATGTGAAAAGTGTTCATATGTAGTAAAAACCTAAGAAATCCGCACGTTTTCGTCATTTGTTATCGAATCGACTTAAAGCCAGATCATCACATTGGCCGCTCTTCTCTCTGAAACGGTTACATTTATCGTCTGCAAAGCTATGTCGCGTGCTGCGGTATGCGGGGACACTAAAAGCACCATAGTAGAACACAGATGAAGCTTCTATGTTGATGTAATAGCCAGTAAGAAGTAGTACAATTCAAGTTTTAGGTATCGATTATTGACTTATAAGCTGGCTTTGGTTCCTTGGACATGAGCTAGGACCTTAAGATTCTGCATGAAAGGAGGACTAGCTGCCGAGTTGCACGGGAAAATGTGAAAACTGTTCATATGTAGTAAAAACCTAGTTATCCGTCCGTTTTCGTCATTTGTTATCGAATCTACTTAAAGCCAGATCGTCACATTGGCCGCATTTCTGTCTAAAACGGTTGTACTTATCGTCTGCAAAGCTATATCGCGTGCTGCGGTATGCGGAGACACTAAATGCACCATAGTAGAACACAGATGAAGCTTCTAAGTTGATGTAATAGCCAGTAAGAAGTAGTACAATTCAAGTTTTAGGTATCGATTATGGACTTTTTAGCTGGCTTTGGCGCCTTGGACATGAGCTAGGACCTTAAGAATCTGCATGAAAGGAGGACTGGCAGCCGAGTTGCACGGGAGAATGTGAAAAGTGTTCATATGTAGTAAAAACCTGAGAAATCCGTCCGTATTCGTCATTTGTTATCGAATCGACTTAAAGCCAGATCGTCACATTGGTCGCTCTTCTTTCTGACATGGTTGTACTTATCGTCTGCAATACTATGACGTGTGCTGCGGTATGCGGAGACACTAAAACCACCATAGTAAAACACAGATGAAGCATCTAATTAAATGTAATAGCCTGTAAGAAGTAGTACAATTCAAGTTTTAGGTATCGATTATGGACTTTTTAGCTGGCTTTGGCGCCTTGGACATGAGCTAGGACCTTAAGAATCTGCATGAAAGGAGGACTGGCAGCCGAGTTGCACGGGAGAATGTGAAAAGTGTTCATATGTAGTAAACACCTGAGAAATCCGTCCGTATTCGTCATTTGTTATCGAATCGACTTAAAGCCAGATCGTCACATTGGTCGCTCTTCTCTCTGAATCGATTGTACTTATCGTCTGCAAAGCTATGTCGCGTGCTGCGGTATGCGGAGACACTAAAAGCACCATAGTAGAACACAGATGAAGGCTCTAAGTTGATGTAATAGCCAGTAAGAAGTAGTCCAATTCAAGTTTTAGGTATCGATTATTGACTTTTTAGCTGGCTTTGCTGCCTTGGACATGAGCTAGGACTTTAAGATTCTGCATGAAAGGAGGACTAGCAGCCGAGTTGCACTGGAGAATGTGAAAAGTGTTCATATGTAGTAAAAACCTAGAAATCCGTCCGTATTCGTCATTTGTTATCGAATCGACTTGAAGCCAGATCGTCACATTGGCCGCACTTCAGTCCGAAACGGTTACATTTATCGTCTGCAAAGCTATGTCGCGTGCTGCGGTATGCGGGGACACTAAAAGCACCATAGTAGAACACAGATGAAGCCTCTATGTTGATGTAATAGCCAGTAAGAAGTAGTACAATTCAAGTTTTAGTTATAGATTACTGACTTTTTAGCCGGCTTTTGTGACTTGGTCATGAGCTAGGACCTTAACATTTTGCATGAAAGGATGACTAGCAGCCGAGTTGCACTGGAGAATGTGAATAGTGTTCATATGTAGTAAAAACCTGAGAAATCCGTCCGTTTTCGTCATTTGTTATCGAATCGACTTAAAGCCAGATCGTCACATTGGCCGCTCTTCTCTCTGAAACGGTTGTACTTATCGTCTGCAAAGCTATGTCGCGTGCTTCGGTATGCGAGACACTAAAAGCACCATAGTAGAACACAGATGAAGTTTCTCAACTGATGTAATAGCCAGTAAGAAGTAGTACAATTCAAGTTTTAGTTATGGATTATTGACTTTTTAACCTTCTTTGGTGCCCTGGACATGAGCTAGGAACTTAAGATATCGCATGAAAGGAGGACTAGCAGCCACGTTGCACGGGAGAATGTGAAAAGTGTTCATATGTAGTAAAAGCCTGAGAAATCCGTCCGTTTTTGTCATTTGTTATCGAATCGACTTAAAGCTAGATTGTCACATTGTCCGCTCTTCTGTCTGAAACAGTTACATTTATCGTCTGCAAAGCTATGTCGCGTGCTGCAGTATGCGGAGACACTAGAAGCACCGTAGTAGAACACTGATGAAGCTTCTAAGTTGGTGTAATAGCCAGTAAGAAGTAGTACAATTCAAGCTTTAGTTATCGATTATTGACTTTTTACCCTTCTTTGGTGCCTTGGATATGTGCTAGGACCTTACGATTTTGCATGAAGGGAGGTCTAGCAGCCACGTTTCATGGGGGAATGTGAAACGTGTTCATATGTAGTGAAAACTTGAGAAATCAGCCCGTTTCGACTTTTGCTATCGAATCAACTTAATGCCAGATTGTCATATTGGCCGCTCTTTCCTCTGAAACGGTTCCATTTATCGTGTGCAAACCTATGTCGCGAGCTGCGGTATGAGGAGACACTAAAAGCACCATAACAGAACACAGAAGAAATATCTAAGTTGATGTGTTAGAACACAGAAGAAGCATCTAAGTTGATGTGAAAGCCAGCACGTAGCAGTACAATTTAAGTTTTAGTTATCGATTATTGCCTTTTTAGACGGCTTTGGTGAATGGACATGAGCTCGGAGCTTGAGATTTTGCAGAGAGGGAAGTATAGCTGCGGCGTTTCATGGGGGAATGTGAAAAGTGTTCATATGTAGTGAAAACCGGAGAAATCCGCCCGTTTTCGTCATATGCTAATGAATCGACTTAATGCCAGATCGTCAAATTGGCCGCTCTTCTCTCTGAAACGGTTACATTTGTCATGTGCAATGCTATGTCGCGTGCTGCGGTATGCGGAGACACTAAAAACTGCATAATAGAACACACAAGAAACTACTAAGTTGATGTGATAGCCAGTACGAAGCAGTACAATTCAAGTTTTACTTACCGATTATTGATTTGTCAGACGGCTTTGGTGCCGTGGACATGAGCTAGGACTTTAAGATTTTGCAGGAATGGAGGTCTCGCAGCCGCGTTGCACGGGGGAATGTGAAAAGTGTTCATATGTATTGAAAACCTGAGAAATCCGCCCGTTTTCGTCATTTGCTATGGAATCGACTTAATGCCAGAACGTCATATTGGCCGCTCTTCTCTCTGAAACTGTTACATTTGTCGTGTGCAAAGCCATATCGCGTGCTGCGGAATGCGGAGACACTAAAAACAGCTTAATAGAACACACAAGAAGCTTCTATGTTGATCTGATAGCCAGTTCGAAGCAGTGTACTTCAAGTTTTAGTTATCGATTAATGACTTTTTAGATGGCTTTGGTGCATTGGACATGAGTTAGGACCTTAAGATTTTGCATGAAGGGAGGTCTAGCAGCCACGTTGCACGACAAAATGTGAAAAGTGTTCATATGTTGTAAAAACCTGAGAAATCCGCCCGTTTTCGTCATTTGCTATCGACTCGACTTAATGCCATATCGTCAAAGTGGCCGCCCTTCTCTCTGAAACGGTTACATTTATCGTGTGCAAACCTATGTCGCGAGCTGCGGAATGCCCAGACACTAAAAGCACAATAATAGAACACAGAAGAACCTTCTAAGTTGATGTGACTGTCATGTGCAAAGCTATGTCGCGTGCTGCGGTATGCGGAGACACTAAAAACTGCATAATAGAACACACAAGAAACTACTAAGTTGATGTGATAGCCAGTACGAAGCAGTGCAATTCAAGTTTTAGTTATCTATTATTGTCTTTATAGACGGCTTTGGTGCCTTGGACATGAGCTAGGACCTTAAGATTTTGCATGAAGGGAGGTCTAACAGCCACGTTGCACGAGAGAATGTGAAAAGTGTTCATATGTTGTAAAAACCTGAGAAATCCGCCCGTTTTCGTTATTTGCTGTCGAATCGACCTAATGCCAGATCTACATATTGGCCGCTCTTCTCTCTTAAACGGTTACATTTATCGTGTGCAAAGCTATCTCGCCTGCTGCGGAATGCCTAGACACTAAAAACACCATAATAGAACATAGGAGAAGCATCTAAGATGATGTGACAGCCAGTACGAAGCCGTACATTTCAAGTTTTAGTTATCGATTATTGACTTTTTAGACGGATTTGGTGCCTTGGACATGAGCTAGGACCTTC